>NC_138521.1:65985180-68385180 GCF_000230855.2 Cajanus cajan
ACCCCCCCCCCAACAACACCCAACTTTTGGTTACTAAAGTGAAAGTCCCTATTTTGACAAATTATCTCACAACATAAACCAGAATCTTTTCTATATATTGCCTGCATCTGTGCACCAAAAAGGGCAGTGACAGGAATCTTGCAGGATAATGTCAGCTTATCATTTCAATTTTTTTGCCATGTGTCAGGTATGGTTACCTACAAATTTTGGTTTCAACAAGTGCAAAATTCTGAGTTTACAGTTTATGTCAATCTTTGTTGCTTAGGCATTAAATAAAATTCTCCAACCTTGGCCTAATTGAATTTTGTCCCCATCTTCATATTTTAGCTTGAGACATATTAACTACATTGCTTAGCCTAAAAAAGAGAAAGGAGCAACACATGTTTTATTCATTAGTTCTCTCAGTTGGATTTGTTCAATAAAAAGAAATGTTCTAATTGTTGACTTGAAGCATTACCCTGCACCAACAAGGTGTGTTAGCGAGAAAAAAAATGAAAAAAATTAACGTTTTTCTTTTTTCTTGTTGTAGGCATGGGAACCAAAATTGAATATTCCATAAATCCTTTAGCAACCTTAGTAGACAGCAACAACTTAGCTGTGGGTGGCGTGGATGTCTGGGAGCATTGTCAGAACAAGCATCAAAGGACTGGAATCAATAAATTGCAAGGTCCCATGGATAGGATGCTTGACAGAAACAATATAGAATCCATCAAAAACACAATGCAGATGCATGAGGACATCTTCAAACATCAGGTATCCTGAAGATGTGGTATGATTTAACTTTTCATCTCAACAAATACAAAATTCATGTTGCCATAAAATTTGTGCCACAAATGTTACATTACTTGAAACCATAGTCATTGTCATAGAGTTAGTCAAGTGTATTAGGCTTTTTGGGCTGTGAATTTATGAGCATTCCAGATTGAAGGAGAGGCTATCCATTTCTGCGGCCTTCTCTTTATCTTTGGAGGCCACTGCACTGCATGGCCAAATTGCAATGCAAATGCAATCGTAATACTTTGAAACTAAACATACTGATGTCTAAATCAGTGTATGATGAAGTCCTTCTTATGACATCTTATCCATGGCCAAATTTTCATATCACTCTATGAACTTCATTAATTATTTATTATCAATTCGAAGCAGCTATGATACGTGAAATATTAGTGCCATCCCTTTTGAAGGGACATGAGGATCAGAAACAATTTCAATCTTTTACAAGTTAGCAATTATGAGAACTTGGAATTTGCAGGTAAGAGAGCTACACCGGATATATAGTGTGCAAAAGAGGCTGATGGAGGAGCTCAAAAATGAAATTAGACAACAGAAATTTTGGAACCACGTGAATGACATAGATGTAAACCACCCACATTCTATTAAACAACATCATCAAACCACACAGATTTCACACAAGCCTGATTTCAGCGTTCAAAATTTGAGAGAGGACCTAAATACAAGAGAAAAGAGTGTATGCTGCTCTGGAAACACCATCCAGAGGCAAAGAGGTTTTGATCTTGAAAGGCCAGCTGAGGAAGACGTTTTTACTCAAGCACGTGGCTTTGATGAAGGTGAGGCAGGGCCTAGCTCCAACACTGCACTTCAGAGTTGTAAAATAAGTACTACTGGTGGCTATGATGAAGAAGTGGAAGTGGATTTGACACTAAGTATAGGAGGTAGTAAAGTTAAGAACTCTCGTTTACCTCAATTAGCATGCTCAAACTCAACCAAAGGGAAAACTAGGAACCTCAATTCTTCCGGCTCCTTCCAATCAGATAGAGATAGAACAGGAGAATGCAGTGACCCCACCACCCCAATGAGCAGCTCCACTGTGAAATTTACTCAGCAAGGAAAGGGGCCACATTGGCTTTCTCAAAGTCTAAAGCTTAAATAGCACCATAACTTGTTTGTATCCTTTCAACTCTACATGGACCACTGAAAACATATGGTTCAAGCATTCAGATTCCTAGATTACTTTCTACTTTATTCCAATAATAATAAACGTATAGCTTATACACCCACTTCTGAGTGCCCTTTCTGTATATAGATAGTAGTGAATTTGCATTTTGCAGTGCTTCTAAAACTATATTCATTTTCCAACATGTTTTTTTATCTAACGTAATAATGCTATTGTAAATGTTGAACTTTATACTACTGGATGCCTCGAGTATTCAAGTGCAAAAGAA
The DNA here is from genome assembly GCF_000230855.2 of Cajanus cajan. Taxonomy (NCBI): domain Eukaryota; kingdom Viridiplantae; phylum Streptophyta; class Magnoliopsida; order Fabales; family Fabaceae; genus Cajanus; species Cajanus cajan. Next base: position 65,987,364 of record NC_138521.1, read on the forward strand.
AGTTCATTCTCAAGAGACTAATTAATAAACTAAAAAAGGATACAATTCTTATTTTGTAAATGACACGCATAGTCACCAAAAAGGCTAAGAGCATCACATGGCAAAGTCTCATAATAAATGGCTATGATTCTGTCTCTTGCAAACAGAACAGTCACAATATGTAGGTGGATTCATGATTTTGTCTGCACAGAAGTTGTATCACATGAAAGATAATGTGATTCTTATTGTCCGTGTCAATTCCAAACTCTCCTAGTAGTGTTTTGAGCTCAGTATTGAAGTCCTTTATAACTGTATATGGAGTTACGAAAACTCTATTTTAAACATACAACCTTTATTTTACAACTGTAAATGGATAAGTAGCGTGACACTGAACAAAAATAGAATTTATTGTCAACAACTAGGTGGTGAAACTTTTTCTTACGAATTCAAGAGTAAGTTTGGCATGGTGATATAAGTTTCACATTCAAAGAGAATAGACAAAGTGAGGAATATATAAGGTTTTCAGTTGGACATGAGGTCAAGTCCAATTTTCATACGATTGATTCAGTCCTTGAACTCACCCATGAAAGAGAAATAATTGAAAATTCAAAATTAAGTTCTAAATAAATTAGTATGGGAATTATCAAGGTTGGGAATTTTATAAGTGTGAATTATAAAAAAGAATTCAAGCGTGAATTCCAATTAACTGTGTGAGCAAACAAGTTTACTTTATTTGAGGCATGGTGTAAGATCCAATGTTATGATTTCTCCTTAATTCCATTATAATTAAATTTTGGGTTTCACAATCCTAACACTTCTTACCGCTCTTATTTAAGACACCTTTTCTACATATTTTGGTAAATGCACAAGACTTTTTTTTAATTCAGAAATACACAGGATTTAATGATATTTTTTATATTCCAATTTATCCATCAAAATGATATAGTTATTTATTTGTAGTTTAATTAGAATAACGACCTCTAATTATTATTTTTAAGAGCAAACAATAACTGACTTTCATTCTATGCTTTTATGCGCAAAACTTTATAAGTACACCTCCTTTTAAAAAAAATTAATTTTTTAAAATATTTCTAATTTTTTTAAAATTTTTTAATTTTACATTCACAACATTTAATTTTAGTACTTTTTTTCACATATCATTCATCTATTTTTCAATTTTTATATGCACCTCCTTTACCTTTTTTTCACCCTACCTATTTTGATAACATATGAAAACTAAAAGAGAAAAAAAAAGTGTGTGAAATAAAAGAAGAAAGTAAAAAATTAAAAGTTGGAGGTGTAAAATTTAAAAACTAAAAAAAAAATTATAATATTTTATAATTTTAAAAAAAAAAAATAAAGGAGGTGTACTTATAAAAAAAAAAAAAAAAAAAAAGGAGATGTATATATCATGAGAAAAAAAACATGTATGGGCCCCTCATGTCACACGGTCCACGCAATTAATACGAAAAACTGTTTTCCTGATCCATACGAGCTCAGGCTGCGGTATCGCAGTTTCAACATGATTTATTTATTTTTCCTACATATTTTTAGTGTACTTAAGTACTATTTTTTAGTAAATTATATATTTTTATCTTTTCTAATTCATAAATAATAATATTATTTTTTATTTATTTTGTTCGTGAAAAAGGTGTTGATCAAATTCAAGATGGAAACATGATTTTGGTTGGTTTTGATGATTACAAACAAATCTATTGAAAGATAAGAGTGTAACTTGTATTTTATTTTGTGTTTTCAGTCTCTTGAAAGAAAAGAGGGGAAGTTCTATCTTATTTGTATGTTTAAAGTTTTGTTGTTTGAATTGAATTGTAAAGAGAAATGATATGAAAAATTAAGATATTAAGTTTTTACTTAAAATAATCAATTATTTTAAATAATAATCGATTATTTGTTCTATTTTATCGTAATCTAAAAAGCAGTTGCAGTAATAATTGATTATTTACTAAAATAATCGATTATTTCAAAAGATGATTTTTAGAATAATCAATTATTGCTCAAAATAATAGATTAAACTGTTTTTTGTTGATTATTGATCTGTTAAGAATAAAATAATCAATTATTCATATAAATAATTAATTATTTTAATTAAAAAAAACATATCATTTTTTCATATTCAGAATAAAGAGATTTAAATATTTGTGATATCTTTCTTAAAAACACTTTTTGAAAAATGTTTTTCTTTGCAAGAAGAGGTTCTTTAACTTATGTAGTAACCTCAAGAAAGTTTTAAAGAATTAATTTGATCATCATATACATGGAGTGAAAGGATAAACTACTTTGGTTAATTTACCTACTCTTATATATTCTATACATCAGGTGAATTCATTCCTTAACTTCTGTATTTTTATTTTTCTTAGAGTAGATTTCTTAAAAAAGGAAAATCTTTTAATAAGGTGCTACAAGTAAATTCTTTTTAGGGTGCAAAAAGTGGTTTCTTTAATAGTGTAGAAGTGTATTGTATGTGATATTTTGATTGTAAGACTTCTGATATTAAAAATTAGTAGATGTAAGTCATAAGTGAATGTGGTTAAATCAGTATAAATTGATTGTGTATTTTTCTCTCTACCTATACTTAACTTTACATTCTTTCAATTCTATTTCTATACTTGTTATTATGTGTTATGAAGTATAAGCATTGCATATAAAATTAAGTTAATTTAGGGTTGCATTGAATTTGAACATGATATCCTATAAACAACTATAGATTAATATATATACTTCTTTTGAAAAGATTTAGAAAAAATTTTCAAAATCAAGAAAGTTGTGCAAGAAATTTTTAAGCAATTAATTCACTCCCTTCCCTCTCGTTAAACAATCTTTTCTAATAAAAATAAATTTTCAACATTTATATGGAAATTAATTGGGATCATATAGAAGAAAATAGAAAGTCAAAAATCACACTTTCCTATATACACAACACTATTGGAGCACTAAGAAAATCTATTGAGATATTAAAGATTTAATTTTTACTCCCTCCAATTCACGATGATTGCTTTTTAAGATTTCTATATATAGAATGAATATATTATTTTGAGTTGCGGTGATTGAATAAATTATAAAAGGATAAATTAAAAAAATAATTAATATTATATTAAAAAGTGAGAACATGATTTATTTTAAAATATTCTTCAAATGATAAAATTGTTATAATTATGAAACGATAAAATATTATTTATATTGATATGGATTAGGCATCTTTTATGTCTTATTATATTTTGAGTCTTATTTGTTAAAGTAGTATAAATTAATTAGTACGAACTTATCCAAATTTTATATGGATCATATTTTTCTTTATTCAACCAATTTTGTAAATTTGTAAGGACAAGTCATATCAAATTACTTTATTTTTTTTAATCATTTTATATGTAAGTTTTTATTAAAAAAAATATATTAAACCTACTTTTTGTTAAATTGACTTGGCACATTGGATCAACTAAATCGGTCCAATTTTAATACCTCTATTCTTTAGAACTCTATTATTTTTATTATGTTTTAGACCGATTTTATATATCATACTTTTAAATAGTTTAGAAACTCTTAAAAGGGACTTTTGTCACTCTTATCTCTTCATGACTAGGCATCAAGTTTCTCCCCCTTTTTTTTTACTTTCTCTTCTTTACTTTTTTTATTTTCATGTCTCTCATGAGAAACTAAATATTTTTTATAGTTGAAGGTTAACAGAGACTTTATGTTTTCAAGGTTTGAAAAGTTTAGTAGTTGTTTATTTTCCTTTTATTTTAGAGCATTTAGGGTTCTACCGTGCTTATTATAAAATTGTTATTTTAGTTGTGGATAAGCTTATTTTGAGTAGAATATTAAAAGGTTCAATATGCACTTATGCATGCTTTTGTTTTATTGAAGAGAATAAAAATATTTTATTGTCTCTCTTTGCTTCTTTCTTTTTTTCAAAAACATTATGCATTAATTATACAATGATCTTGTAACTTGAAGCAATGAATGGAGCTCAAAGAACTCCACCAATTATTAATACAATAATGAATTATCACATATACATAACTCATACAAACTCAAAAAAGGAATGATGATACCACAATAGTAGTAGTACTGTTCTAGTTGGGCCTGGTGCAATCAAACCTAATTTCACCTTGATTTCCAGTTTTAACACCAACCCTTCCCAACTTAGTAATAGCATCAACAAAAGCTTTCTGAAAAGCTCCTTCATTTGATGCAAATAAGTTAACTGTGGCCTTTGACCTTGCATCTGTGAACAGCACCTGATCAGAAGTGAAGAGACCCTTTCCTTGCTGCAGATTCTTGTAGTATTGATTGTCAAATTTTTGAGGTGTAACAGGGTCCATGTTTATGGCAATTCTTGGATCAACCCTTAAGGGGCACATCTGTCTTAGCTGAAAAGCATATTGTAAATTAAATGTTGGGTCAATTCTGTTTCTGGGGCCGAAATTGTAGATTCGTTTTGAGAACCGGTTGCAGTGAGAGAATCCAATTGTATGAGCACCTAACACATTAAAACACATTACTTTTCAGGCTTTGTTAATTCTTATTATAAAATTAAACTAGATAAGATTCATTATCTCACTACTATAATGTAACATGTTATTCCATTGAAGCATTTTGTTTTAGCGGTGTTATTAGTGTAAATCACTAACTTTATCAATAACTTACTAATCATATTTAGTAAGATCTATTGTTTTAACCATTTTTTTTCTTTCATTTACAAGGTTTGAACTCGAAATTTTATTTAAGATAATTGATCAAGTTTAATTCCACTTAAACTAACAATTTATTGATGTTGTTATAAGTATGATTAAAAAAAATAATAAGAACCTTTATTTTCTGCCAGTGAATTTACCTGATAATGCAATCATATCTGTCTGAGATAGACCGTTAGAGTTAAACATGGAATTGAGCTGATCCAAATTGAACTCGGGGTGAGGAAGACGGCGTTGAACACTGGAAACAGTAGATATTCTCCCATCACGCCTTCCCAATTCAACACTATAAAATGGTCCTCCTGCCTATAACAATATACAGTTATTACCATTAGTAATGCAATGAAAAACAGTATAATCAAAGTATATTGAAAGATGATTAGCATGCATGTATAGCAATCAAGGATTGTGATTTTCAAACCATAAGAACTTGGTTGTTTATTGACAAGAGCATTTGAAGATTTTGTTCCTTTGAGAATAATAATTCTTAATTTGCATTGTTGGGATTGGGTCAAACAATTAGAACTATTGGTCAACAATTCCACTAAGCGAATAAATCAAAGCTACAAAGAAAATGAAATCATACCAAATTGACGACATCCCTAGTAGCCAGAGCGAGTATGTCAGCACAAGAGACTTTGTTTCGGCACTTAGGGTCTCTATCAACAGCTGCCTTGGCTTTAATCACTGTGTCAAAGCCATCCCCAGCTAGAGAAATGTCATCAGGGTGATCCTTCTCTGACTGGCTATTTGCAAGCATAATCGAAGCATCACAGCCCTGTGTGCACAAACAAATTTCTAATCATCTCACATACTAAATATAAATAATCAACAATTAAAAAAGTCAACAGTCTTCTCAAAAGCCTAGTATCAACACTCTAGTCTAAATGATAAACATACTCAAATTTAATTAGATTTCACTAGGAAAATGTTTTTCAAATGATAATATAGACTAATTGAATATGGTATGTTTGGTTTGTAGTTAACATGTCTCCAAAGGGACGTTACAAAAAAGTTACATATTCTTGCTTTCCAATTTTGTGTATTGAAAAGTGAGAATTTTCGATTGTAATGATGTAAACTGTTATCCAAATACATTCATAATGTTGGTCCCTAAATGCTTCGAGTGGAAACAGGCTTGTTTACCTGTAGTAGGTCTTATTTGAATACTTGACTTGACAGAAAATTTGTTTAAAAATCTATTTTATAATAAAGTTAATAAATAGGTTGATTTATTAGGCTTAATAAACATGTAAAAGTTTGTATCTATTACATAAATAAGTTTTTTTAAAAGGTTACACTTAACCTTTTTAATAAACAAGTCAAATTAGATTGAGTTTTATGTAGGTTTAACTAAAAATCCTTGCCAAACCGCGTAACCTATTTACACCCTTACTGAATAACCAAGCAAGCATGATTGTCTTTCTAAAATAATAATGATGAAGAATTAGAGCTATATATATGTTAACTCAAACAATGGTAATTAAGTTATGTATATAAGAAAAGCATGAAGTTGATGAAGAATGGCTACACACAGACCCTGACAAAGCAATCATGGAAGAAGAGTCGAAGAGTGGCAGGAGCAGTGACAAAGGTCTGTTGGAACTTCTGTGTAACGGCAGAGCGAACCAACTGCTCCACATTGGGACAAATGTTGTTGTAGAAGCCACGAGAGAGTTGAGCTGAGCTTATAGTAGCACTAGTCAGAAGAAGAAGCAAAGACAAGAAGACAAAGTTACGAGTTTCCATACTATAATATAACTCTTCTCTATGTTTTGCTACTTTGATTTGGTTCCAACATCTCTATCTATTATATATATACTTAACATAACCCCACCTTGAGCTTGAGCAACAAAAAAAAATTATATGTGGTTGACATAACTAATAATTGAAGAATGATTGATGAGAGTAGCAACAATGGTCTGTTACATGGACAGTCTGGCCATTGATATAAGTAAATGTCATACTGTTATTATTAGGTAGACATTGACTCTAAGAACCCTTTTAATATTCAAGATATGTTGCGTGAAGCATCTAAGCTATGTTTATCAATCTGTGGAGGGATGTTGCTGCCAGAGTTTGCTGTTATATATTACTTTGAATTTTATAATAAGAATAACGAATGGTAGGTGTGCACGACCACGGATAAGCATGTTACTCAGATGAAACAAATTTTGTTTATCAACTGACATGGAAAAGGGTTGCTTTTTATTTTATGACAAATAAAGCAATAATTAGACAGCTTTCAATGAGAATCTTTACCTTGTTATACGAATTATAATTACTAAAGTGAAATTCTAATAATAATGTTAAAGTACTTAAAGTAATGCAAAACTTTTTGTTTCGTCTTATCTCTTGTCTTTGAAATGTAAATGTTAAATGTTGATTTAGTTTAAGAGTGTCTAGCTTGGCAGTTTAATCATCATTACGAGATAGCCAACTCAATTGCATGTGATTGTCTGCGTACCGAATCATCTTTTCTAGCAACTCTTTTACGCTGTTATCCCTTTGTCAATCTCTTTTCCTTTGAAAAAAAAATTAAAATAAAAATCCTTCTTCTTTTTGAAGTTCAAACAAACTTCTTTTCATTTATTTTGTTTGTTTAAAACCAGCCAAATCTATTAATGTCCCCTACAAAAAAAAATCCATTCGCCAAAAGCTTAATAGTTACACTTATTCATGGTAATATCTAAAAAAAGTGAAATTGTTATATAGGAGTAATATAATTTCTTGATTATAGTTTTGTTGTTTTATATGTACAAAATACATTTTTATAATATTTATTCTGCCAAAACCAAAATATAGTGTCACCATTCACTCCCCCTGTCCCTGAAACTGAAAGAGACAGTGACACTAATTATAGTTTTATTTTTTCCTTCCATTCCTTATATGTATACGAAATAAAATGATATGTAACATGCTTCCCATGTCTGATTACAAGATTCAAATATTTAGTTTCAATTTGCTCTATTATTGTCTAGTACAGAGGCTATTACTTTTCATTTTTCAACATTATGGGGCTTATTCTCTATAGTTTTCTTCCTCTTTCTTTCTTCCACGCTAGTATCATACTACTGTATATACATGTTTTGTGAGAAAAACAATTATATTTGAATTGATCGATTTCCTAGATCAACGCCTGAATCTCTCTTTTAAAAAAACACCGAAGGTAAAGGAGTAGCAAATAAGACCATTTCTTGTTGTGTATGCAGTTTGCCAAGGCCCAAAGACGCACCTCGATTTTGACCAATTTGGGGACGACTTTAAGTTTTGATTTATTTTCTCAAGTGGGAGTTTCATTTATCGTTTCTATAATGTGACATCTTAATTTTGACCATTCATTCATTTAGTACTTAATACTTAATATTATTATATTTATACTTGAGAATTTGACTAATGACTACGATGAGAGTAGCAAGAAAAAATATTTTTGGGAAACATTTAGGTCTAAAAACTAAATTAATAAATATAACTTCAATTTTTATTTTACTTTTCTAGTATTTTTAAGTAGAGTTATTGTTTAAAAAAGTTTTAAATTTTTTACATGCCAATGAGGAAAAAAAAACATAAGAAATACATGAGATAGTTAGAATATTAGATAGTTAAGTGTGTTTAGTTTAGCTTATTGAAGAAGTAATTATCATTTCTTCTTAAGAGAATTTTTAAAAGAAACGGTTATTTTGCAACAAAAAAAAATAAGTTGAATCAAATATAAACTAAAAACATTTTGTGGTAAATAGTTAGAAGAATAAAAAATTGACTAAAATCATAGCAATTAGATAATAATTCAAATATAAAATAAAAAATTTGATAGTCATTATTATGTTAATATTAAATTTATTTCAACTTGACATAAAGATGCAATAAAAGGCTCAACAAAAGAATATATATATATATATATATATATATATATATATATATATATATATATCACCGAAAAATGTAAATTAAAAATAATTACTAAGTCTATAAAAACTTCCTTACAAACCCTTTAGCTTACTAGGGACATGTCTCATTCTTAGTCATTATTTCCAAGAATGATAATGAGCCATAACCTAGCATTTTCTCTCCAATCCAGGAACATGACAGCGCAAGGCAACAGTACAGGCTAGACCAGCTACTGGAAATTGTAATTATTCAAATATAAACGATCAACAAATTAATATGTCAAAGATATTATTAGCTTAAAGAAGCAATTTGCTAACGTATATATAACTATGTTACCGCATCGGAGTTGGATAGACTTGCGACCAAGAGATATCAATATCATTATCAACCTGCGTCGTACTATCATGTATCACCTTCATTTTGATCCTTGATACTTGTTTGGAAACTAAAGTTGATGTCCAGAAATATTAAAGTAATTGGCGAAATTTATGTTTCAAATTTAATTTAAAATTATTTGTTAATTTTCTTTTTTTATAATGGGTCAAAATACAGTTAGCTTCAAAGTTGTTTGTATTACAAACATCATTACAGACTTACAGTAGATTTTATTGTTGTTAATTTACAGGTAACTTTTTATTATTAGTTTTTGATTAATAATTATAATTATATTTTACTTTTTAAAATACTTACAAAAATAGATTGGTAAGGCTATATGTAACATTCAACTTTATCTGATGATTATAAAATAAACTTATTTCTTCTATCCATACAACGTAAGCTTTATTAAGCCTCAAATGACATAATAAGACTTGGTAAGAACATTTTTTAACATAATAAAAATACAGTCCTCCAAATTCAGTTGCTAGTAAAATGAGGCAAGTATAAACAATCTTATTCATACACAAGGATTATAAAGAGATTAATGATTCGTTTGATTTATTAAAATGAGAGACAACATAGCACCCAAAAAAAAACATACTTCGTTTAATTTTTAAAAAACCAAATTAAATAGTTATCAAGAGTTCAGGAGACAACTCAAAATTCCAAATTTATATTACATGGTAAATTAAGTAAGAAAATTTTGCCGATAGCATGAATAGAAAAGGATTAATAACCCATTTTCTTTCATTAATTTTTAGCTTTATTACATGTGAAACAAAATGCTAACTAGGGTAAGAAAGCACATATCTCTTACCGTGGGAAACTATTTTTTCACTTTTAGATATATTAAATTTTAAATGGACGCCTAGGATTTTCCCCCCCTTTATTTTCTCGATTTGACCTTGATTGCCCCTTCTCCCTCACCACGATGGCGACAACTCTTTGCAACCACCCTCCATTCCAAGCCAGGCCGAAGGAGTCCCATGATCCTAAAAAATGGCAGTAAAAGATAATCATATAACAGTGGCCTATATATATTTCACATAACTGAGCAGTCCCGCTGTTGTCAAATCCTTTACAATGCTACAAGTTGCATACTCATGACAATTTGTTATGATATACTACTAGAGTGTAGATTGCGGCAACGACTTAAGACATACTGGCCAACTTGTGGCGTTGTAAAATGATCCTATGATTCAAATACTGAAGGATGCATTCATTGTCTACATGTAAAAACAAAGCTTTCAAAACAATGTAAAAGTAAACATTTTATAGGATCTGAGAACCCAAACAACTGGGGATTTAAAATTAATCCCCCTGGTCTGAGCCATTCAACCCATCATGAAAATCCGTTAATATTGGAGGTTGTGATTTCGATTTACCATATATAATTGGGCCATTCTACTTATACTTGTATTATGATCGAACTATTCATCTGTTACAGGAAAATATTATTTAACAAAACTCGGTACACGAGTTCATCGGTCCAACATGAAGGTGAAAAATTGCTTGGAGACACTTTCCTTCTATATTTCATTGCTGTGGGCCACAAAGCTACCTGCGGATATATATTTCCTAAATGATTAGTGAAACATCGAACTGTATCAACATGTGATGTGTATGTGGATGACAGAATACTCAAAGGACAACTAAGCAATCTAAGACAAGAACTAACGGTAGACCAATCTAAAGCTAATCAGGTCTCAAGTATCAAGAACAGGAATCAAACTTGGTCTAATATGAAAGCCAAATTTTGATAAACCAGAGTTTAGAGTTATAACATCATCCGGTATGAATAACTAATCGAATACCAAACTTCAATGCGAATACACGACATACAGAGTTCTATTTCTTAAACCTTCTTTGTAGATTCATGGTACCAAAAAAATCATTTCGCATGACAAAAAACGGAGAATGATTTCTCCTCAAACCTGGTTGAAGCCATATACATAGTGACAGCACAGTTCCCTTTCTATTTTCTAATACATTCTGAATTTCAAGGTAGAAGTAGAATAAACGATGCAACTCACTGTCACTTGATGTTGGGATACAAACAAGTCTCACATCGATAAAATAAGACAAGAAATAACAATTTATATAATACAAACATATTTCAATGATTGAGAGGCCTTTTGGATAATGATCAAAAGCAAAAACCGTGAGGACTAAGGCCCAAAGCGGACAATATCTCATCATTGTAGAGTATGCAAGTACCATATAATAACCCCAATACTTGATTCATTTATTTTGCAAGATAGTGCTAAAATACAATTGAAATAAATATATTATTATGCAATTATTACCTGTACAGGACACAGAACACAGACGAAGTTCTTTCAGCTTCCTTGAAGAACTCTTCGGGGATCAAGCTGCCCACTACAATAACTAGAAGGAACTGTTGAAAGTTCCAGTCTTCCCTTCCATTCCTCGCCAGGTTTCAAAGTGATAGGCTTTTCAATAGCAGCAGCCTCTACACAAAGCATATGCTTATACTCATCATCACCGAAATCAGACATAGCCTTTGCTTTTTTATCCCAAGGATTCCACACCACTGCATAGATAAATAACAAATGAGAAAGAAAAAAAAAAGTTTCGGCAGTGAAAATGATTCCCGATGTCCAATCCAAAAGCAACACCCGTTAGGTATACCAACTATTGGAGAAGGTTTCTTAAATGTGGGATGGGAAGTTACTTATTTCTAAGGAAAAAAAGTTTAATAACCCCTTGAGTTTAACAGGAAAAATTCAGACAAGATGAAAACAGATAAGTACCTTAAGCTATGTTCTTCCATTCGTTATTTACACATTCACAAAGAACATTTTTTTTATATTCTTAAATTATATAGCTTCGAACTATAGAGTCCCACATAACAAACTAAGTACACAAGATGAATCTGATAGTAATCACCAGCATCAGGAAGACCATCTTTACGTAATACAAATGTTCTCTTTTTCTCATGATCAAGAATCGCAATCTTTGTAGGGGTGCTGAGATATACCTTATCAACCTATCATCCAAAGAAAGTGAAGTGTCAGTTTCAACTCATCAAAGCATATGAAATGACAATACATCAGGACAGGTTACACAAATGTGCCTAGGTGTGTCTCATATTACTACAGATTGGGCACAACAATACAAGTAGATGTCCTTCTTTCTTTTTTATTATATTTTGGTGCAAAAATGTTTCAGATATGGGTCAAGTAAAGTAGTCAAAACCCAGACCAATATATGGATGGTTAACCAACACATGCTGGCAGTTGCCATCCGTGTTACAGGAAAAGTAAAAAAGGAAAAAAGTGAGACTTTTGGTGGTGCAGGAAGCAACTGTCCATTAGTTTGTATGAATAAAGAATAGAAAATAGCTTGCTAGACAGACACTGCCTTTCTTCATCCATACATGATTAAAAAAGCAGCAGCCAAATGGAAAATATTCTTTTGGCAAGGGTGCTAATGGCCCACTTTTCGCCTGAATTAAAATGAGCAACAAAAGAAAAAAAAAATATACTAAAGATCTATAAATTGGCCTGTACTCTATTTAACCAAGCCAGTCATTTCCTTCCTTTAATTAAAAAAGTTCCTTTTTTTATCTTGGTTCAAAAATTAATAGTATTTAAATATACAACCCTTAAAACTAAAAAATATACAAGCCCGTATTTTATTCAAAACAATTAATTCAATTTATCATAAAAATCCTGGAAGCTTCATTTCACAGAAATCGACATATTTCATTACTTACGGCATATTTATTGTAATACCCACATCTGTATTTATTAAAGCAAAGTAGAATAGGGTATATGAATTACTTCTGATTCAAATGTTAAAGCATCTCCCTGTTCAGTAAAGCGTTCCTTTTTCTGCAAGTTGTCAAGATAATCCATTGTCTCTAATCCCTCTACCCGCACTTCACTGAATACAAGCAAACAAACTAGTTAAATGCAATTCAAAATTGCAGCCTAAAAGTATGCCCCCCAAGTCCCAACAAAAAAAAAATCACAACTGACCATAAGCCAAAATAAAGGCCCATTAAAAGAGTTAAATATGTAGATAAAATGAAGAAAACAAAAGATATTGGTATACAATCAACAAAAAAAAAGGTTTTGATTTGACCAAAAAATTTAGCTAAACCTGAATATTTCACAAGGAATAGATTTCACATATTAAGTCAGGAAAACAAACTTATACCTACATGATAAGATTGCACAAATCTATTCATTTGTTCTATGAGTTGACCTTGAACAGGTTCTCAACCAAATCCGAAATACAAAATTTAGTAATACATTATACATGCACAATAATACAAAACCTCATCTTGAAGTGTGAGATTAAACATATTTCAACTTTCACGCACTTGCCTTATATCAGACACAGAGAAATATGTATGATAAGCAAATGTGAATGAAAATGGCTTCCCATCAATGTTAGTGTTCCTGATCCGAGATGTCAACATCAGATCTCCTCCAGGTCCAAGAGCCACTCTGAGTCGAAATTCAAAACTAATGCAAAAACAAATGGCATATGATGTCAGAAAGAAATATAATGCAAACAGTTCAAACTATGAAATAAAAGTAGTAAATAGAAACACAGTAAAAAAATACTAGTTAAGAGAATGTTCCATAAGTATAGGCTAAAAATGTTGAATGTTGCTATATATACCTGTGAGGCCAAATCTTGATGTCATCTTCAGTGGGTTTAAGAATCAAATCAACAAAGGCTTTATTCAGAGTATTTGTTGGAAAAGGAGGAGGGCAATCATCAATGGTCCAGAACCGGTTTCTAGCAAATCCATGCTGGTCGAGAGTACCGAGGCTTCCAAACTACAAAGAGAGAATCTGGGATCTGATTAGAATAGCAGTGCAAATTGGAGTTGAGGGGATTTACAAATTGCAATGATATTCAAATCACCCAATGATTCTAATTGTTTTTTTATTAATATGAGGATCTCAGTGTGATTGCAGATTCTGTGTGATTGAGAGCGGTAAATCTATAAGATTCAAACATATAGAATCTCCTTGTTTTGGTGTCACTTCTAATTATAACACTGATTTCTACAGTTAAAACCACATCTGATTTTGCTGTTATATTTTGGGAGGGGGGATGTGGTTCTGCTAATCTATCTATCGGCTTTTCTTTAATCTTTTTCAGTTATTTGGACTGTTAATTGTTCTTATTAGAGACCAGTTATTTACCTTGAGCCTTAATTGCAGTCATCCTAGACTCCTAGTATCCAACTTTTGATAGTCTAAGTAATGTAATCAGATAAAAAAAAGAAACAGATTTTTATGAGTTATGGTTGCAAAATGCTCTCTTAGTAGTGCAATGCAATCAAATGTAGGCCTGATTTTCTTTCCTTTGCCATCTTAAATTTTTTTTTTTTTCCAGTTCCACATTGCCCTGCCCTATTATTAATCCTATCACCAACAAATTATTTGGAATACCTGCTTGAATTTGTTCTAAACCTCACCAAATCCAAAACCTATCATACATACAGCTGGGGCAAATTATCCTCACTAAAAATACCCCCTCCCCATGTTTTTCTATATTTGACATCCTAACCCCAATCTATGAAATTTTTGTAATACTTCCTGTGTCCTACATCACTGACTTTGGATTATAGCTAATATCAGAGTTTTTCAAAAACTAGAATAAGGTTTTGATGGGTCTTGCATCAGATTATTCTTCAATTAGAAATGAAATTTTTTGACAATTGAGATATGATATTAGGCTTTTATTGTTCTGGCAGAAATATAATAATGAGGTTTATCTTCACAAATCACAACATTATAATTTAATGAATGTAGAACACAAGTTTATCATTTCATGAGCTATCAAATATTTCCCTTCACATGATTCATTGCTTCCTCCTCCAATTTCTACCTATTTTCCTTCCAAAGCAAGTATTATCATGATGAAAGCAATTATGAAAAACAGAGATATTAATAATACAAGTACATACTTGGGGAAAACATATTGGGATCCCTCCACGAATTGCCTTTGGAGGTTTAAATATAGCCTGCACAAGTGCATAATATTAATAAAACAAGATGGATCAGAGTCTCACTGGTAGAGTTGAAAATTTTGAAAATTATAATCTCATTAGTAGAGCATATTAAAATAATTTTCACTAACTCCAGTTATCCCAGAGAAAAAAACCTTCCCTTTGAGTGGAAAAGATTTACTGCTATTGAGCAAATATTGATAAAAAGGGACTCAAACATTTAAATATTTTGAAATTCTAAGCAAAATATAAAGTGGAAACATATGGATTTCCAAGCCAACTTCGGGACACAAAGCGCATGTTTGGTTACGCGTTTAAAAAAACGTAACCATGATTTCCCACTTTCCAAAGCAAAATTTGAGAAGCAAGAAAGGTCTTGCCTTAAGTTGAACGGGCGTTTAAAGATTTTAAATGCCAAATCAAACACGCCGAAATACTTTGGGTAGTGAATCGTCTCCAATATATATAAACGAAAAATGATTAAGCATTAATTAACAAATACTTCAAATCTCAAAATACATCACTGTTCAAAAACCATTTCATAGACAGTTGAGATATTAAGATTAGAAAATAAACTACAGATAAACCATTTTTTTTTCAGAAGTCAGATCATTCAGTGCCACTAAGGCTTCGGTAGACAGAATCTACTCATTATAAATTAGAATATATAACTCTCACTCTCCCCCCTCTCAGTTAGACAATCTCAAGATTCTCTCCTCTTTTCTTTGGATGTATATTTCACACACTACTCTCGTAAATAGCAAAAAATGATTCCCTCTAACTATTCTCCTTATTTATGTACTTGATCCTCTTAACCAATAACCAGGTATTCTTTTCAATCTATCTTTTTTTTATCTTTATCTTTAAATTAAAATCCAATAGTTTTGTTTTTTAAGAAATTCTCCATAGTTAAAAGCATCCTTATATTACAATTTAAATTATTCATTGTAAATCCTAAATATAATTTATACATTCAAAGGTATTTATTTATAATAAATTTTAATTAGAATATAATATTTATATTAAAATTTATTTATTTATTATGAATTTAATTATATAAAAAAATATTTATCATGTGCAATGCAGTCTAAAATAGTAGTTATAATAACTGGATAAAGATGACTTTAATAGAGAACAGCCATACCACAATGGAAAAAGAGGAGTGGTTGCAAATTTTAATGTCCTTCTAGTAAACTTGGGTAGCAGTATGGCACCAACAGGTGCATTAGAATAAGCTGATGATTGTTTCAGAAAATAAAACAAAGGATGTCACTCAAGCTCAATAAGTTTAAGCTAACGATTATTGGTACAAATTACTTCCTGGATGATACAACAAGATTATTACATGCTAACAGTCCAAGTTCTATAAACAAGGCATGCTGTGCAGCCATGCAGAATTCTCTCTGTTAGTGAACAAGTTGATAACATTGATAAAATGATGAGTTCCAGAAGGTGGTGACAAATTGAATCATTCCTACCAGCAGTTATTTATCTATCTAGGATGCCGGTTAAAAAAATATTTATATGGAGTTTGGCACTCACTTCATAAGAACCTAATGGATCCATGTTCCACAATACAGGTCAATGTATTTGGCTTTGACAACAACCAGAATATTAAATTTCAAGTAAAACGCTGGTTCTTAATGACTAAGCAATGTTGCAGAGTAAGCAAGTACATTACAATCAAACTCCACAAATATTTGGAAACAGATGAGACAAAATGAGTTCACGAAGGCAAGAGAATGCCAAAATCTAAGCCAAAGGATAGCTTGAACAAATTGTTGTTAGAAAATTTGTTTAGCCATATTGATAAGCCTCTCATGTTACCACTTCTGTCATTTTCATTGAGCAGCTTATATCACAAGATGACCAGCAGTTGAGATCTTTGCAATCAAATTAGGAGCATCATATTTGCAATAAAAAAATAAAAGCATTTATTTAGTAATACTGTAGTCAGCAAATAATGCCGGGTGTTGGGCCATTAGGATTAATATTAAAAGCAAATTAGGATGCAGAACTTCAGAAAAATCTTACAGTTTTTCAGTAAAATCTTGCACTAAACCTATGCATGTTTTCAAACCAAAATGATTTTTTAATTTTACAACCTCATTGAGATCTGAAGTTTATCAGTCCCTCATCATGACATGCAGTGGAGGAAAATGAGCCAACTAAATTAACACACTGAGAAACTAATATCCAAATATGTTTCATACTGTACCTTGCTACTGAGAAAGAGCAATTCCTCGGCATGCTCATTCTTCCAAGAAGTCACGTGACCACCGTACAAGTACACCTGAAAATCACAAACAAAGAAACGAAACCTAATCGGAGCCAGAACCAGCACAAGTGATTTGCCACTTCAAAACCGAAGCAAAAGCAGTGAAATCAAACACGAAATGCACGCCGCTCATCTGGAAGAACTTATTCCACCGAAAATTAGCCTAAAAGATAAATCAAAATGCTGATAAACACTCCTTCCAGATCAAAATATCCTAGTCAATGACAAATCTCGATCGAAAGAAAGGTCGCGAGATCAGCACTCCCCAAGCGACAATGGCGACGAAACTATATAAAAATTAAAAAGTCGAGAATCTAAAGGCGAATATGTGGATCAAGCAGTATCCGGTGAGAATGAGAGAGAAAAGCAAACAGATAAAGAAATTGCAGAAGTAGGAGGAAAGTGACCTCAGCGGAGCTACCACGAGCGTCGCGGAGAAGAACCTTGTCGAGGCCATTGAAGCCCTTGCAGAAAACGTAGCTACTCGAAGAAGAAGCTGATGAAGGAGTCTTTTCGGTACTCATTGCAACGCAAAGCTACCTCTTCCCCTATTTCACCACGGCCACACTATGTATATCATCACTCGCAACCTTCCAACTGCGTCTCTGCAACTGCAACCTCTTTCTCTCTCTTCATTTTCCAATTCCAAAATCACTTTCTATTTACTTTTTTTAATTAATTTCCGGATTTTTTGATGCGACGTGGAACTGCAAACTGGTGTTTAGACTACGTGTTCACTGTTCAGTGATAGTGTAATTCTAATTCATTTATTTATTTATTTATATCTTTCTTTGCATTAATCTATAAGCATTTTTCCCTAATTTTCTGTAATCAATAATCATAGACGTAGGGAAATATAATTCAAAGATATCTCAGTGACGTGACGGGTGTTTTGTGAGGTGCGTGTGTATCAAAATATTTTTCATCAATGTATATTCTTATGGAATGTCTTATCCTGCCATGTGACACAATCATAAACATTTATGGTAACCCTAATGTTTCGTAAACGCAAGAGAGAAAAAAATCAATGGGACACTTTCAGGACTTTTCTTTACTTGAAAGAAGAAAGGAGTTTAAATAGAAATGTAAAAATGGATCGAATATACAGCTCAATCAATTTAACTTGCCAATTGGGTTGAATTATATGATTTAATCTTCAACTTGTGTTACTTAGGTTGTGTTTCAATAAACCAATAATGTAGTTTGAGATAACAATAGAGAAAGCAAATTTAATTCCTCAATTAGTAACAAAAATGAAATTGAAATTGAAGATGAAGATGAATTTATCATTTTCCAATACGTGTAGAAAGGAAATTCAATCTCGTAATTTTTATTGCATTTAAAGAAAATAAGGTCAATAT
Organism: Cajanus cajan; assembly: GCF_000230855.2. Classification (NCBI taxonomy): domain Eukaryota; kingdom Viridiplantae; phylum Streptophyta; class Magnoliopsida; order Fabales; family Fabaceae; genus Cajanus; species Cajanus cajan. The sequence continues at coordinate 66,005,958 of NC_138521.1, forward strand.
AAACATACATTTAGTGGATTAGAGTTGAATGTGATTTCTTACAAATTCAAATAGATGGATAATTTGAAATCATAAAAATAGATTGAATTAAATTGAAATGTGAAAATGATTTTTTTAATATTGTAATAATTTGTTTAGATAAATATTAATTTATTCAATCTAATATTTTATAAACTTTATAGTCATTTGTGATGTTTAAAAAAAATGGTGACAAAATCAACTAAACTTATAATGATAATTTCTATAAAAAAATATTTGTGAGGAGACAAATATGAAAAGATTGTTATAATTATAATATTATGTTAATGTTTGAATTATAAAATATTTTGAATTGTAAAATCTTATCGTTTCCATTTATTTAACTTGGGATATTAATTGGGGCAAATCTTTATAGAACTTGGAACCGGATGGTGGAGAAGGTGGAAAAGAAGTTTGTTAGGTGGAAATATCAAAATTTATCAATAGGCGGTAGAGTTTGCTTGATTAACTTGGTCTTATCATCTATTCCTCTCTTCTTCATGTCTTTCTTCAAGATCCCAAAGAAAGTGATAGCAAATATCATAACAACTCAAAGAAGATTCTTGTGGGGAAATGTAGGAGAATCTAAGAAGATTACTTGGGCATGTTGGGAAAATGTCTATACAAACTGAAAGAACGAGGAGGTTTGGAAGTAAAGAACATTAAGATTTAATGAAGCTTTGTTGGCAAAATGGGGTTGGAACCTTTTACATAAAAAAGATATGCCTTGGATTTTATTATTGGAATCTAAATATGGTGGGTGGAGAAATCTTTTAGTGGAACAGAACAATAACTCTAATTTTATTTGATGGAGGGATCTAAAGAAATTTTGTGATTTGATTGATGATCAAGTTTAGTTCAAAAATTTGATACTTTGGAAAAAAGGAGTTGGGAAAAGGTTCAAAATGTGGGAAAATGCTCAGTGTAAAGGAAAGAGTCTTAGATTGAAATATTTAAGACTGTTTCTAAATTCGAAAAACAAAGACCTGACTATCTTAGAGTGTGGTTTTTGGAGGGACATGAGTTGGCACTGAAATCTTTTTTGGAGGAGAGAATGGTTCATGTGGGGAAATGGAGATGTTTGAAAAACTTCAAAAAAACCTAGAGGAAGTGGTTGTCAGTAGAACAATGAAAGATACTTGGTTTTGGCTTGGTGATGTGTCGAGCAATTTCTCAGTTAAGATGGATTACTCGGAGCTTCTTAGTTTGACCTTTGGGTCGCAACATCTAGATCTTTTTGTGGATGTGTGGAACACTAAAGTTCCTATGAAAGTAGCTATTTGCATATGGAGGGTTTTCTTAATCAGGATGCCATTTTGAAATAACCTTATCACGAGGAATATCCAACTTGTGGAGGAGGATGTTATGTGTCTTGCTTGTAAAGTTGAGGTGGAATCTATAGCTCACGTCTTATTTGGATGCAAAGAAGCCCAAAAGGTCTGGAAAACTTGCTTATAGTGGTTTGATGTTGTGTCTATTCTCCCAGGTACACCTAGCTTACATTTTTATCATTACCCTATGCTATCTTGGAACACTAGTTGTAGCGATAGATGAAAAGTATTTAGTGTGCTATGGTTTGATGTATTTGGAGACACAGGAATGCATCTTTATATAAAAGTCAAGTTTTTGACTCCAACAAAGTAGTGTAGGATGTTTTGTTTTTTTTTATGAGTTTGGCTAAAGGAACTGATAAAGGACTTCAAGTACTATTTTAGTCAATGACAAAACTCACTTAGAACTTACTTATGTAATTGAAATATATTTTATTATGTTTGTTTGGGAGGGTTGATATTTCTTATTTATCATTTGGAGTGTGTTAATTACCTTTGTACTTCTAGGTACTTCTATTGCCTACTTATTAATAAATTTCTTTTGCTGACAAAAAAAAATGTTAATGTTTAAATTAATTGTTTTATTTTTAATTTTTGTGGATCAATCTAAATTAAATAATCACCCATCAAAATAGATCAAAAAGAAACTTTTAACTTAATTTCAGAAAGAGACTAAGCCAACTCAATTCATTTTGGTTGACAATTTGTATTGAGTTGTGTAGAACATGCTTATGCATTTTGCATATGCACAAAATGTAGTTGCACATTTTCTTTTTACTTGTGTTTTTACCTAATTTGCAATTGTATTTGGACAATTTGTCTAGCTATGCTTTTGAAATAATTTTCTTTTATTTAATTATACTTTTGCTTCTGATACCTTTATTTTAATTTTTTTTATTTTGATATATAATTTTTTTAATTTTAATTATGTAATTTTAGTTTACTTTTAATTTAACATTTAACATCAATATTAATGTGACATTTTACTACTATGACACATTAACACATCTATATTAATTAGATACGATATTGTACTTTCATATCATTATGAATGAAGGATTAAGATCTATTTAATGACATCGATTAAGATAAATACATGATAACTTAAATCTACATACATGCACACGTATATCAATCACTTGCAATCTCATTAAGTATTAAATATTAATAAATAAGAATTTCACTAAGTGTTGAATATCAATCACTTGCAATTTCATTAAGTATTGAATATTAATAAATAAATTTGCAAAAAAAATAAAATAGAAAAATAAAATTCACAAAATTGAGAAAATGATAAATAAAAGTAGAATTAAATCTTTTAACAACTTCAATAATCATTAGAACAAAGGTGATTGAAGTGAGATAAAAAAAAAATGGAAACAAGTTTAGAAAACAACCATTTTTTTCTCGGCTTCTACTGCCCAAGTGATTGAACATTGATTAGCAAAGAAAATTGTTGACATGACACAAGAAGTATTTGAAAAAGTAATAAAGAAAAGTGGGTAAATCACATTTTTATTTCCAAAATAAATAACTTGTTGAGTGGTATTTGTACTATGTTTTAGTTGTTGTGTGATATACCTTTGGAAGAGTTGTTTTATTTAGTTAACTTTCCTTTTAGTAATATTGTTATAAATGTTTGAATTTTATGCTTATTATAACATATAACATGTTAACAACGTCAAATTTGTCTTTAACAACTATCGTTTTTGCAAGATCGTCACTAACCATCATCTTACCATAGAAAAGTTTTACTTCACTCTTGCCTACTTTCTCATTGTGCATGAACTCAGTTGTCGCCAGAGTGTTCACCACTTCGTGGACGTCGCTACCTATGTCACTTCCTCCAAGACCAAGAGGAACCACATGAATTGATTTAGGATATCAGAATTATTGCTACCTACAATGATTGCCGCAACAACAATGACCAAGACATCTTATCAGAAAAGGAAGATTGGTGATTTAGTTCCAAGATGCGACATTCCATGATCCGAGATAGTGCGTGTGAATAGTATGATATAATAGTAACAATAAAGTACATTTTAAATAAAAATTAAAATCATTTTAACTACGTGTCAATAATAAAGTGAAATATAATAAATATAATATATATTTCATCATAAAATTCTTTTGAATGAGAGTTGATAACATAAATTATTTTGAAAATGTTATGAAAGATTAGGAATGAAACAACGACAATAAAAGATTACAAAAATTAAAAGTAAAAAAAGGGATAAATTATGAAAATAAAAATTATATTTAAGTTTTTTTTATATCATTAATTTATTGTAAGGTTTTATTAACGGAGTGTAACGAAGTCTGGAGATTACCATCAGATACTCTGACCCGTTGATTGGTACATCCTTGTAAGCCTTGTACGCTGCCATTTTTTGGTAAGCCATATAATATCCGGAGTCTGGGCTGCCATGGTTAGAACGTGCAAATTATTTTACATATATTTATTTACACATATTACCAAACGGCTTGAAATTATATATAAAAAATACATATGGTCATGTCATATGCATCTTCCCCGAAACAAGATGACTGGTTGAAGAAATTGATCTTAAGCCAGAAAAATTATCACCGTTGTTTAATGACTTAAAGAAGTATGAATTTGTTTGGTATGTATTATCATTATGTGTAATCAATCACCTGCTTGCCCAGTTGGGTCTATGTGTTTCATATGAATTGATTTTCTTTGGTGTACATTATGTGTTACTCTATAATAACATATTATATACTCGAGTCGAGAGCATTTTTAAGAAAATATCACAGCATATAATTGGCCACCTTTTTGGAATTCTTATGTCACAAATTTTGTGCTAAGCAACTAAATCACTATCCCCCTATAGTTGTCTATTTTCTAATTTTTAAATTTTTTTTTTTGCGTAGGATCCCTGCCTAGCACGTATCATATTACTAGTATATAAAATTGTAAAGACCATCTTAATATTGACTTGATAAAAATTTGCTCCAACGTGCGAGTGAGTCACCGGTATCTGGGACATTGATGTTGTTTCATTCTGACGGGGATCATATTAGGTGACACGTGCCTTGTAACGCCGCTTGTCCATGCACCGCAAATTCAACTTATTGGACTTTTCAGTCCTACTTACATGTTTTTTTTACATGGACGGATTAAGAATAAGAGCAACAAAAGTATTTCATTAAAAATAAATATTTGCCGAGCATATTAATTCTTTTATAAGTATAACTACTATGTCTAAGAATTTCGTTAAATAAATTTGAATATTTTTAAAACAGTATTAATTTATATATACCGTCACCGTAATAAAAATATCAGATAAAAATTAATTCCATTGTCATATTATTATATTTATTAATTACCGAATATTCTTATCCGTACTGTCTGAGTTTTAAAATTTCTAAATCAGCTACCCTTACACTAGGGTTACAGATTGAACGCTTTCTGACGAAGGATCTCGCTTCCTCCGGCTTTGTCACGACCGAGCTCGCTTCCTGCTTCCTGCTTCCTGCTTCCTGCTTCCAGACCGCGTTTCTCTCTCTCTTTGACGACCGGTTTGTTTCTCTCTTCTCTCTCTTTGGGTTGAGGGCTTGAGGGGGTTGGTCGGTCGCGCCCCAAGCTTCCGCCGCTCCTCCGCGTGCCACCGCTGCCGCAGGAAGGGGCGGAACTCGAGTTACGATATGATTTTCTTTATTTGATTGGAAATAAAATACGTGCAAAATGAAATCATTTTAATTTCTAGTATATTTTCATTTTTGCTGCTTGGGAACACTTGGTCTTGGTTTTCATTTTGAACAAAAAAAAAATATTTAATTAATTTTTTCGGGTACGGGTATGCCTAAACAAATTCACTGTTCGCAGAGTTGCACTTTCTGTTGTTTGTTGCTTCATCTCTCTCTTCCTTCTCTTTGACTTAACGAGGGAACCAAACTGCATTTGTATATGTGGCTGTGGCTTAATTAATCAAAACCCTAACTTAACCTCCGATTGTTCCTTCTTTAGCTGCTGCTTTCTTAAAGATGTCAGAGAAATTCTCTGCAGCGCTTCGGATTGGAGATCTCAACGATTTCATCGCTCCATCGCAGGCATGCATAGTCTCCCTCAAGGGATTAAAAAAGAACGAAAAGCCTGAGGTATTTTCATTTTCTTCTCTTCATCTCAATCATAATACCTTGCTAGCTTCTTCTTGACATGGAAGTGTCACCTTTTAGGTATCAATTGCCAACAAGCAGGTGAAGTCTGAACCTGTTAAAATTTCGCTTAAGGATTGTTTGGCATGCAGGTTAGTTTTTATCTCTCTTCCTATTTCTCTGTTTTTGGGGTGAATTTACTATTCAACGGATATATTTAGCTGCTGTACTTGTTTGTGTTTGGTAAATGCGTAAGGATATTGTTGTAGAATGTAGAGTGAAAAAAATACTTTGTGGTACAATGTTTTGGAATACTCAGGCATTCCTATGAATCATTCAGGGGAACATCGGAGAGGAATATACATCTGGTGATCAAAAGCAAAGTAGGAGTAGAAAAAATAGGAAGTCAGAATGTAAATTTCATTACCAGTGTATTAGGTCTGAATCTGATCAATTTCCCATTTGTAAAGGGGTAACCAAAATTACTAGGAAAGATTAGAAAAACATAAAAATGAGCAACCCCAAGTAATTCTGTAATGTTTCATGGTACACTATACTCAGCACTATATTTCGAAACAACTGAAAACAACTGTTTGAGAAGAAAAGGAAATTATCTAGTCACCCACAGTGATTAAGTTATCACATGCGCTTCATACTTAAAGGTTTTGAAATGTTGTTTTTCTTTTTTCAATCTGAGTTTCCACCACCCTTTGTGTCCAACTCAAATATGGGCAACATTTACATGTTCTTAAGCTGAGCAGTTGTAACTTGCATAACTTGTGTTCACTTGTTTACTATAACAAGCTGCATATATCCCTGAGTAACATAACTTTGTCATACCCCTCCTATTATCACCTGGACGCAAACTTTCACTTGTAAAACAATGAAAATCACTTCATTTGGCGAAAACATTCAAATTTACATGGTTGTGGTTCCATGGCCCTATTATTTGTGGTTTATAAGTTTGTCTCGGTTTTATTGGGATTTAGGAATATATAGTGCTCAATTTTATTCTGTACTAGATTAAAAAATTAGACAAACAATTAACAGAAAGGAAGCTTGCTTAAAGCTTTAATATCTAAGAACCCATAAATGTTTCATTAATTTTTTTTACATGGATCGTGTTTCTCAAGTCTGTGTAGTTGATAATGTCAAAGTGCAAGTTTCTTTGGAATTATGATTTATTTCTGGTATTGCAGTGGATGTGTCACATCAGCAGAGACGGTTATGCTGGAAAAGCAAAGTTTGGATGAGTTTCTGAACAACATTAATTCAGGAAAGGCTGTGATTGTGTCTCTTTCTCCCCAGTCAAGGACTTCTATTGCTGCACATTTTGGCATCTCTCCAATTCAGGTGGCACTTTTGCTTTGCTCATAATACTTTTGGGTTAAATATGTTTTTGTAATTATTTTTTATGGTTTTCATCCCTCCAAAATCTAAAATCACTACATTAAGTCCTTGTTAACGAGCTTTTGTTAAGTGCTGAAGTGGCTAACAGAAGTCCATATATGCATTTCTATTTGGCATATAATATCACACACATGGAACTCTCCACCTCACTCTTCCAACAATTTTTGCTGAACCAAAAAACTTTCCACTCACAACGGTGGGTTTTCCTTCATTTTCACTAAAAGTTTTGATGATAAGAAAGCCTCCCCATGTTTCCCCTTATATTGAATCATGGTAAGTCGGTAACCATAGTTGCCTGCACCTCTCTCTCTCTTTCCCCCTTCATAATCTGATTCTGTTTCACTTGTTTGATTCTCACCCATCCACTCTATGTGCTGCATCTTTTTTCTGTGATGCAAGAATCACACACCATTTCTCCTTCTCCCATCTCCTATGCTTTGTGTCGCCCTCTTACCTTTGTTGCTATTCTGTAAAAACCTACATTACCATCTCATTCTCCCCTTCTATATTGGCCGTTGTCTGACCATTGAGATGATGATTTCTGGCTAATTGACAAAGTATGTAATTGATTGTCTTCAACAAAAAATTGAATTAATTATGAATTTAGAGAGATTATGATTAACACTCTCAAGTTATAAAAATTGACATGTTCAATCTCTATGTTCTGAAATAGCTTAACTACCTCTCTTTTAAATGTTCATGGATCATGGAACAGGAACTTCTTTATTACCGTTGAAAATTTAACTACACCTTTAGAATTTAGACTAATGAAACTATAAGGCACCTGAAGAAAATTGGGTTGCTGTGATCCTGTTTGGTCAAAAAGGGTGACCATCCAAATGGGCATGCCTTCGACACCTGATGGAAAATTACTTCACTGGATTGGGGAGCCATCATATTGTTTTGTTGGTGGTTGCTCTCATTTGCTGATGCTTTCCACTTCAAAACTTGATTCCTTAGTTTTCCGCCAGTTTGACATTCTTGGAAGTTGGAATCTCCAAGCACATCTTTCCACCTAAACACATCCGGCTATGCACAAATTGAACTTGTCCCCTTTCATAATGGGTCTTGGGTCATTATAAATAACCCCATATGATGGAATTCCACAGAAAATGACATGGCTACCATGGGAGTTGAATCAAGATACAAATTATGTATCGGAAAACCTATTTTATGAATCATGAATCAAATTATATCGTGAAACGTAAGATTCATGATCAATAATAAAACATAACATACACAATTAACAAAGACATATTAAAATACATATTCATTATTAATAACTAAAATTCACAAGTCTAGGAGCTGAGATGCTTGATTTCTATTAAAATGTTATAATAAAATAATATTAAAATTTATCATAAATTTATTGATGGGTCCATAAATTGCATCGTATTGTGTAACACGTATCGTGTATTGTATGATACTTACTACACTAATGGCTACACATAAATAAGTTGAGTTAGTTTTTAAGTTCAACCTCTCACACAGAATAGGAAAATAATTAAATAATACAAAATATAGTTAATTAAATAATGTCGAGTTCATCTTGTATCTGGACAAACATGAACCACCCATAGGTCAATACACTTTCCAATTTCCCATCTGCTCAAGAACTATGCCTAGCTCATTATCCCATTATGGAATGTCTCTAACTTCACCTAGCTTCTAGCTCTCTCATGTATAGAATCCTATTGTCATATATAAATTCAACCTCTCACACAGAGAATAGGAAAAATAAATATATAATAGGGTTTGGGAGTTAAGGTGATATAACAGAAGAAAAACCTAGTCTCCACATGGTACTCATGGAATGGAATAAAATAGAAAGCCCAAAAAATAGAAACATGTACCTTACCTTGTTTTAACATGCACATACTGCAGCCAGGGGACCTTCACAACTTTCTCAGGCTAACACATGTGCACTGCCTCCATCTCTCATGTGATGAAATGGGACTCTGGGTTGCATCAAAACGGAGTGCAAGGGATGAATGGTCTCCCTAGGGTGAAAGTAAAACAATGAAAATATGTGCAATGAACAAAGTCTACACATTTGTTTTTGTGATTTGAGGAATTTTTTTGAAAAAAATCAACTTGAGGTGGCAAGTGTGTGGCTGCATGTTTTGCTATATTCCAATTGGGAAGATTTTCACTAGTCTTGTCAACACTTAACAGAGTCTTGTTAACAGAAGGGACTAAATATGGTGATTTCAGAATTTACAGGGATGAGAATCATAAAAAAACTGTAGGGACCAAAACCAATGTGCGATAATTTTACAGTGATTAAAAGATTATTAACCCTATTTTTTAAAATATTTTTATAAGGTTCTCACTTGAAATAATTTTGGGAAAAATTCCAACCTTCTTGTTCTCCCCTGGCTAACAGTAAAACTCTTGGCATTACAGGCTTTCAAAAAGCTGACAAGATTTTTTAAATCCTTGGGAGTGAAGGCAATTTTTGATACAAGTTGCAGTAGAGATTTGACCCTTGTCGAATCTTGTGTGGAGTTCATCACAAGGTATAGACAGAATCAATTGGTTGATGATGAGAGGAGTAAGTCAAACCTACCTATGATTGCATCAGCATGCCCAGGTATAGAACTTAAACTTATCAATATCATATTATAGGAAAATAGTGTCTTTGAAGCACATAGACTTGGTTGCTGGACATGACTTGTCACACGAGTAATGACCCAGCAAAATCCTAAATGTAAGGACACGACTAAGTGAAGTGCATTAAAAATTACATACATATTAAGCTATCATTAAGCACATGTGTATGGGGGCATATTTGAAGTTGAACTTTTGTAGAAGATCTTGAAAAATGTTGGTTTTATATGTATATAAGGAAATGATACTGTACAACAAATTTTATAACAGATAGAGAAAGAGAGAACAGTGTGATATGTAAATATGTAATAAATGATAGGGTGGAGAGAGATAGCCACAAAAATGTATAAATTGTTGTATGAATTGTTGCATCATCACCTCGTCATATGTGTGTGTGTGTGTGTGTATATATATATATCCTGACTTTTGAAGTAGGAATGTAAGCTGGAATTAGGATGTTGTATTTACTGTGATCTGTGTTCCTGACTAACATGGTTCCTTATTTCTGTTGTGATTGCTTCATACTATTTCATCTTTTGAGTTATAAATATAGGGTTGGGCGTTGGGGAGCAGAATTACTTTTCAATGTGCAGAATAGGTTCTGGTTATTGTCTTATTGATGTTAACATCTATGTTCAGGTTGGATATGCTATGCAGAAAAGCAACTTGGATCATTTGCTCTACCTTATATTTCATCAGTAAAGAGTCCACAACAAACAGTCGGAGCTATCATAAAGAACTATTTGTGCCAAGAAATAGGACTCAGGTTGCGTATTAAGTATTAACTCTAAATTATAATTTGAGATGGAAAGACACAACATTTACCCTACAGTTTAGGGAGTTCACCTAATCTTTTGGTGATTATGCTGCCTCAATTGTTAGTCATATGGTGTATTTTGGCATGATTCAATTTCCAGAGTTATATGTATAGTAAAACACTTGATGATTGTTTTAACAGGCCAGAAGAAGTTTACCATGTTACCGTGATGCCTTGTTATGATAAAAAGCTAGAGGCTGCTAGGGATGACTTTGTTTTCCAATTTGAGTCCCATGTTGATGGGAATGAGAGTGACATTAACATGATTTCAGAGGTAGATTCAGTATTGACAACTGGAGAAGTTTTGGAATTGATTCAGGTTATCAGTTTGATGCATTCCCTCTTAATTTATCATTTTTTTTTTCACTTTTAAGTTAACTAATGATATGTATACTCATATATGTTTGGGCTCAATCTTACAGTCCAAAGAAGTTGATTTTAAATGCCTAGAAGAGACTCCTCTGGACAAAATGTATGAAACTAATTTTTGCTTGTATTATTTAATTTCATGTGCTTGTCAAACAATGATGTTCAGATGTAATGTGGTGCTTGCAGGCTAACAAATATTAATGAAGAAGGATCCCTTTATGGGGTCCATGGAAGCTCTGGAGGTTATGCAGAAACAATTTTCCGCCATGCTGCTAAAACACTTTTTGGAAGACAGATTGATGACCCTTTGACCTTTAGAAACATCAAGAATTCAGATTTTCAGGAAGTTACTTTGGAGGCAAGTTCTTGAGAACTTTCTAATATTATTTTTATGCTTTTGAGAAAGGTTGTTATCGGTATCTAGGGTATACAAATATCTAACTATAAAATGTTGAGTATTTAATTATGCATTATAACAAATTGGACAATTAGTAGTTTTTAATAGCCATTTCTAGATTACATAAATTTCCAACACAGTTTCTGGTTGTGATGAATGTTATTTATTTTCTTATTATTTCTTTGAAGTTGTCATTCATTCATGAATAAAGTGTCCATGAGTACCCCTCCAACAACAATCTTTGCTTTCATCTTGCAATTTATGTTGCTTTCATCCGTGCAAATTAGTCATCTGAGGGATGAAATTGTTTAGACATTGTCAATTTGTTAAGATAAAATTTCAGCAAGCATAGAGCCTCTTCAAGGAACAAACCAACATAAGTTACCACTTTTAGGGACAAAATTATATATTAACTCGAGAGATAACTTTGGGGTTTGTTGTGCCTTGTATAGCTATGGTTTGTTTATTTGGGTATATATTATATAATGCCTTGCTATATATGTAGAAAGAATGGGATATTAGTTTTGTTATTTCATCTGGATTTTAATTTCAAAATTAGGTCTTTTTGATTTGGGATTATTGATTGTTATTTGTTATTTTGAATTATCTCATTCTGGCTCAAAATCGGGTTATCCATTAGGATTTTTTGCTTTTGTTGGGTCTATAAATAAATAATTCGTATTACAGTTGAGTCACTTTTTGCGTAGTGATAGATCTTTATAGTTGATATTTTGTTTTCTTTGGAGAGTTTGTGAATCCTAATTAAGGGAGTTCCCTGCCAAAGCCAAGAGGAGTGCTCTTGCTTACCGTTCTACATCATGTTGTCTGTGCAGGTGGAGGGAAAAACTGTGTTGAAATTTGCTCTCTGTTATGGTTTCCGGAACCTGCAGAACATTGTACGGAAACTTAAAACTGGGAAATGTGATTATCATTTCCTAGAAATCATGGCATGCCCATCAGGTACCATGTTTTTTCCTTTATTAAAAATTTTATTTATTTGTTAATTTTTTTTGTTTTCAATTTTTTTTTCATGGGGGTCGTAAAATTGCTAGGTATTGAGCTGAAAAAGCATGCTCATTGATGCAGGTTGCTTAAATGGGGGAGGTCAAATTAAACCAAATTCAGGGCAATCTCCTAAAGAACTGAGTCAATTGTTAGAATCGATTTACATGGAAAATGTAAGTATTATATCAGACAAGCTAGTATTTTAAGTTACACTCTTTTTCTCTACAAGTTTGTCTTTCATGAGGATGCATAAGTGTCTGTCTATAGCATTAATGGGAGCATCGAAAGTCTGAACATTGCCTACCTGGGCACTACAAACAATTTATCATTTGTGATTTTACCTCCTTTGTTATTTTGCACAAACTTTTGGATATTAAAACTTTTGTTTTCCTGGTTAAATATAAAAATAATAATTTTTTCTTACTTCAAGCATGTTAGTTTGTGAGTAGTCTTGGAGGAGTTTGTTTTTCTGTTTTTCTTCCTTATGCGATCAGAATTTTAATTAGGGATTGATTATGTTTCTTTACATGCTAGGTTTTGGTAGCATCACCATTTGACAATCCCATTATTAAAGGCTTATATGACAAGTGGCTTGAGCAGCCTGGTTCTGTGAAAGCTAGGAGATACATGCACACACAATATCATCCTGTTGAAAAAAGCATTACTTCTCAGTTGCATAATTGGTGAGGTGTTGAAACTGCACCTTTTATATTGTTTCTACTCGCGGTTATTTTGTGGTATTAGGCGGAAGGGTACATTAATCCCTGTGCTCTGGCTCCATATGGATATGTTTGCATATTGGAGTCGTCCAATTTTGCTGGTGAACAGATTTTTTAATGTATATAGACCCTTGATCTGTACCCATTTAGATAGAAAGAATCACACATTTTGTAATTTACCATCTGGACCTAGGCTTTGTTGTTCCGGCGGGTCCTCTATTATTTTTAGGATCTAGGTTCTCAATAAAATATTCCTTCATTACTTGTCAGTGAGAGGATGAGAGTGACAGTGCCAGTTGTTGGAGCACAAATTGTATGCTTTACATGTATGTACTCTTAAATTCGAATAAAGAAATTTTTTTTCTATGATTTAGTGTTGTCGTTATTGCATATATTTTTTCTTTCACGTACCTGATGACGTATGGTATATGGGTTAACTGAGCGGCGGTTACAAGTAGCAGGATAAGAAATCTAAACATGGAACAAATATTCAGGTTTTCTGGATAACTACCAATCGGTAAGACCTCAAATCCATCCCAGGATATACTTGGAAATTAAAAACTCACCGGTCAATAAATGATGATGATGAACATGGATTGATGAGTAAATTTATATTCCAAGTTATTTTCTAGTTTTCATCTTTAACTAACGAAGATATTAAAGCTATTATATTAACAAAATTCTTTCGTCGATAGCATTGATTTGTGGAAAATTAAATTGGTTGCAAAAGTATTTTGGCTTTTAGTTACAAATTTTAGACTTAAATATGTTTAAACTACCTTCAATTAAGTTAATTTTCAGAATATTATTTATTAATTTTTTTTATTTTAAATATTTGACTAATTTTTTTCTCTTTAATTTAGTACTTGATATTAGTCTCCTTTTATTAAATGATGACGTGATTGATGGACTGTCACGTCATTATTTAAACGTGTCTGTTATATTATTTAAAGGTGTCTGTTATATTATCTAAACGTCTAACTCATTATCCTTGTCATTGGCCAAATGAAATTTTTTGTGTGAAGGAGGGAATAGTTTTCTACCTAGCACCACACTCACCAACCATTCCACTCTCTTCACATCTTCATCACCACACCACCTTACGCCACATTCTCCACTTCTAACTACATCTCCACCACCCTCCCTTCCATCACCTTCTACAACCTCCCCACCTTTACACCCTTCTTTGTCGCACATTCAACATAAAATTTGGACTCATGTGCCTTCTAGAACAAGGGGTATTCGAGCCAGCTGCATACAATTAGCTAGCCTTGCAACTGCAAAAGGATTAGATATTCTCCCATGCTACGATTCCCTGCCAAAGCCCTTCTATAAAAGGAAGGCCTGCGGGTGGTGGGAAGGTAAGAGCACTCTCCCTTCCTTCATTACTAGTGACAAGAAGTTTACAGCTCAACCAAGGAAAGCTTCCACCATGATCCGGCTAAGACCCTCTCCCCACCCATCCATTTTTGAGGTAGGCGGGTTGGGTTAGCCAAAGTCCCCTCTCCAAGCCCTCTTCAAACGATCTTCTATAGGAGAGCCTATATGAAGCAAGAAATCCAACCTAGTAGAGTCAACATTCCATCTATCAATCTCAACCATGAAACCCTCTTGTTCCACCTCCTCCACCACAACCACCCACACATCCACCAAACCCTAAAACCTAAACTGCAAAATGATTTTTTTTTAAAAAAAAACTAAAATCTGACGTGGAGAGTGAGGTGGACATTTAAATGATATGGCAGATATTGTTAGATAATGATGTGATAGTCTGTCAGTCACGTCATCACTTAACAGAAGAGGACTAATGTCAAATACTAAATTGAAAAAAAAATTAGTCAGGTATTTAAAATAAAAAAGTTTAATAGGTAGTAATTTAAAAATTGACCTAATTGGAGGTGGTTTGAACATATTTAAGTCCAAATTTTATTACTTAACTTTTGAAATTATTCATTTTGTCACATAATTTTTGAATTTTTACACATTTTATTGTCTTGTTAAGTGGTTGTTTGTCTGACTGATCATGTGATATGTTTAACGTATGTGACATTGTTGTAATACATTATGTCACAATAATATTCATATATCATATCAATAATTTATGTTAGTAGTTAATGTGTTACATTAATAATCAACATATCAATTAATGGTCAATTAGTGTCAAACAATCAACTAATGGAGTGGTAAAATGAGTGAAATTTTCAAAGTTAAGTGATAAAATGAGCGAAATTTTAAAAGTTAAGCGGTAAAATATGAAGTTTTGAAAGTTGAATGACAATTTGGAAAATTTGGAAAATTCATTTTCCTTTAAGTTGAAGTTGAATTTCTCACTTTTCATTACATGTTGAAAAGATATTCACTCATAACTTTTGTTACATTTAATGAAATCAAATATAAAATCACATTTAGTAGTTTGAAGTTAAACTTGATTTCCATCATAAATATATACTTAGATGGACAATTTGACAGGATAAAATTAGATTGAATTGAATTGAGATGTGAAAAGATTTTTTTAACATTTTAATTTGTTAAGATAAATATTATTTTATTCAATATAATATTATATGAATTATTACAAATTTTATGTTATCTTATTACTTTATATGTCATGTGTGATGTTTTTAAAAAAAAATTGTGACAAAATCAACTAAGCTTACAATAATAATTTTTTTTTATAAAAGAAAACATTTGTGAGAAGACAAATATGAAAAGATTATTGTGATTGGGATATTATGCTTATCTTTAAATTATTTGTTTTATTTTTAATTTTAGTGGGTCAATCTAAATCAAATAATTACCCACCAAAATAGATTGGAACGAATTTTTCAACTCAATTTCAAAAAAGTCTAACTCCACTTGGCTCATTTTTTTTTATGACAATTTGTATAAATTAGAATGAAATTTTCAACTCAATTTCAAGAAGAGTCCAACCCAACTTAGTTCATTTTTGTTGACAATTTGTATTTAGTTGTGTTGAACATATTTTTTTGCACATACACAACATTTAGCTACACTTTTTTTCTTTTCCTTTCTATTGTGTTTTTATCTAATTTGCAATTGTATTTGGACAATTTGTGTGTCTATACTTTTGAAATAAAAACTTTTTAGGTTTAATTTACTTTTGCTTCCCATATTTTTAAAAAAATTTCAATTTTGATGTCTCCATTATTTTAATGATGTAATTTTTGTTGATCTTTATGTTAACGAAATACTTTGTTTTACTCATTAAAATTCATTTAATAACTTAGATCAAGATAAATAAATAATAACTTAAGTTCAAATTTCATTAACACCTTTATAATTTTTTTTCATATATACACACACACACACATATATATATATATATATATATATATATATATATATATATATATATATATATATATATATATTACTTGACACTTTACTACATTATCAAGTTAGCATTTTCATTAAATCTTAAGTTAACAAATGTGCTGAAATTACACAATTAAACTAATAAAGAATCAACTTTTTTTTTTTTAAATAGAAGAATGAAATTCGCAAAATTGAGAAAATAAAAAATCAAAAGTAGAATTAAACCTTTTACCAAATTCAATAATCATCAAAACAAAGGTAATTGAAGTGAGACAAGAAAAAAATGAAAGCAAGTTTAGAAAACAACCACTTTTTCTCGACTTCTACTACCCAACTGCTTGAATCTTCGATAGAAAGCCAAGAAAATTGTTGACAAGGCAGAAGAAGAATATGAAAGAATAATAAAGAAAAGGGGGAAAATCACATTTTTATTTCCAGAATAAATAACTTGTTGAGTAACTTTTACACTGCTGTACATTCATACTCAATTTATCAAAACAACCTAAGTAATTGCTCCCCGAAAACAATTTTTAATCAAAAAAATGATTAACAAGAAACACAATGACAAGCACTCCAACAACCCTTGCCCTATAAAATTCACACCAAGCAGTTCTCAACAAAGAAAGAACCTAAATATCAGACCATTGCAAAGAAAAATCTTTAGTTACTTTCTTTTGTCATGAGAGGCCTCTTGGGAGCAGAAGTAGCTATGTCAACAAACAGAAAAACACTCAGCCGTCCCTTTCACTTCCGTATGTTTAGTTTCTTACTGCAAAACAGATAGAAATCTCCCCGAGTTATAAATCAAGATAACATTGTCAAGGAGAGGAAAAAACTTTGAGGACAAGCAAAGTTCCTTCTACCTGCAACTTAAAATAGAAAGAGGGTAAAGTGTACTTTAAAACTCAGAACAACTGAACGGCCATTTTGAGTTTGTTCTGTTTCCATTTTGGCAACTTGTAAAATTCATCCTTAGCCATCCCAAGTTTCTCTTGGAACTCTGCAGATGACAGATAAGCCTGTACATGAAGCCCAAACAAGTCAGAACTAAAACGAAAGAAAGCTTGATTACACCATGCAATTTCCAAAGAATGGAGGAAAAAGGAAAAGATGATGCTATATCTAGACATTTTGGTTATACCTCTCGTTTAGTCACGTCAATATCTGCTAAAGGATTTGTAGAAGCTGTGTTAACGCGTTCATATGGGTAAACTGGGAGACCTTCATCATCTTCAGTTTCACCCTCTTTGGCATCCTCCTGAATGGTAAGAGATTCTATTCTGCTGCTCATAGAACTTTCCTCGTCACTTGAATCAGCGTTGGATTTGCGGGAAGCTGAACTCCCTCACACCATAACAATCCATAATAGAGAAAAGGCATTTGTATTAGATGATATTCTAATACAAACATTAAACATCAATGCACTCATCTAGTGAGTATACATACCTCTTTGTGAGCGGGGAATCAAATTGTCTCGTACAAATGGTTGTTCAAAACTAGAAGTAAGACGAGATATGGCTGAAGATTTAGGTGCCAGTCTTGTTGTATCTGGTGTCACAGATTTTGGGTACAGTTTTCTAACCATTGGAGGTGGGGTTGAGAGATTCCTAGTATTTGGGCTCTCAAAATTAGCTGCTAGTGCGTTGAAGGCTGGAGATCTGCCCCTCACTCGGACACGATCAGCACTGACAGACACGCTGCGGGAACGCTGAGATTTGTCTGGCATACCACCAGACCTTCCTCCATAAGATACTGCTGCTCTTCGTTTAGGTTTCTGATAATGTATCAGATATTCAATAACCAAGCAGATAACGCAAATACAAACAAAATAATTATATTAAGATCCAGTACTTAAGGTGGAATTACAATAAGATTATGCTACAATATGTCATTTAATCTATTGACCCCTCTGAAGGATCAGCACCAAGTTCATATCCTTGAATTCAACATTAAGAATTCAGTAGTATTCTCTTCAGTCAACCTAGTCCAGTTCATTTCATAATTTTATTAAACGTAACAATAAAGAACGCATCTTTTCAAGTTTCTTGAAGCTATAAAATAGGATCAGGCAACAATTCACTGTAGTAAAGCAGCAGTTTCTTTCTATTATATAATATTAGTTTTGTTCTTTTATGATGGAAACAAATTAGTGAATTCTTTTTATCCTAATTATAAGAAGCATAGACTCATTTTGAATGTATTAATTGTTAATTTTTTTATATCATAATTTATTGTAAGGTTTATTGAGACACTCGCTCATTTTCCATATAAATAGATGCATTCATTGGCATATGAGCAATTAATATTTTCTCTGAGTTTAAATATAAAAAGAAAAGACATGTATAATGGATCAAAATATAAACAAATCATTACTAATTTCACATTTTGCCCTATTTAATATTGTCAAAACATCATTCATTTAATTAAAATTTTATTTTTAATTTTTTTTTATATCAAGTTTCAATAAAGAGAAAATATAAAAAAAAAACTAATTATTTTTAAATGAGATTAGTCAAATTAAATGATGTTAACTACATTTATTAATTATTGTGATTTGTTTTGCTTATATTTAAATCTGGAGAGTAAGCCAAGGTCATTGTTAGAAAACTTATCTTTTGAATTATAAGCAGTGTCATTAAATTTAATGTAATCACAACTTAAGTCATTTAATTTTATAAATAATTCTAAAATAAAATTTAAATTTATTTATTAAAATTAATTAACTTAACTATTTTTATTGTTTTTCATATGAAATAGTTATTTATTTATTATATAGTATTTTTTACAAAATATTTATTTGTTTCTTATATAGTTATTTTTTTACACCTCTTATGTAATTATTATAATCATTTATTTCCTGCAGTGGCTCTTGGATGACTCATTTCAAATACTTATGCCACACTTTGGTATTTCTTAATCATTATTATTCGTTTTTAGCAGGTATTCTCATAGATTATATTAATAGGTGTGTTTATCAACGTTATATTTCATGCTATACATCAAAGCTTAGTGAAAAATGTACAAACTAAACACACTATCTTGTAAATCAAACACTACATTCATTTTTGGTGAATTGGCATATTTTTCTCCAGAAACTTTGTCTCACTGTTCTTGGTGATGCAATAGGAACGTCCTTCCTAAGGGAAGCTAGTTTTTGGTTTTCTTCTGTTTTCTGTTTATTACATTCAATATTACATCCATTTCTAACCGTTTCAAAACTTATGATTCTTCTAATTTTTTAGTTTTATTTTAGAACTTTAGTTCTTCCACTACTTCTTTATATAATTTTTTTCAATTAAACCCTCCTTATGTGTAATTGAGTAATTATACTATTTCAAGTAAAACATTAATGTTATTTTAAGTTGAGTATTATTTTTTACATGAATATAAATGAAATAGTTAAAAATATTGTTGAAAATTTTAAATTAATAAATAAAAATTTCACTCAGGTGTATATGTGTAATTATATAAATTAAATATTTCTCAATATATGTGTAATTGGTAAAACCCAAAGTTTTAGAATAAAAGTGTACTACCACAATCCGGAGCTTCTGTCAACTTTGGCCCTCTCATCGGGAGTAGGATTGAATTAAGAAATTATAGGACTTGGATATAATTTATATCTAGCACTTAATCTTATATTATTCATCAATCTTTCTTTTATTCTTCTTATCTTAAAAATGAAAAAAAAAATTATAAGCTAGTAAATCTAGCATTTCAATCAATAGATGATGTGACTAAACTATTCAATTTATCTTCAAACATAGTCGATATTAAATAATACTCAAATAATTTAATTACAAAACTTTTTATACAACAATGCATACATTTGGAAGATAATGTATAAGCTTTTGATATAATTTCATATATTTTTTTAGTTCAGTATTATTTCTTATTTACCATGTTATAGGAGTATTAATTTATTTTTTTAGTACTTCTTTTAATACCTTTAATCACGGAAATAAATTAGGACTATCAATATAAAAATAATTACCAAAACTTAAAATTCTTCCAGATTAATAATTTTTTTAATTCATCCGATCCAAAGTTTTAAAGTTTCGTGATTCAAATAAAGAAACCAAAAGTGGATAATTTTATCGTTAAATTGTTAAGTGTGTACTTAGTCCAACTTATTTTGGAAAATTAATATTTTTTTTACCTTCCTTTTTATAGAGCTCTTGAAAAGAAAATAATTATTTTCAAAACTAGAAAAGTGAAATTCGTTTGCAGCGTGGTAGGGTGGGTGGAGACAGAATTCTTTGTTGGATTATATTATCTCACTCGTAATAGTTTATCAAAGATAGATAAAACGTAAGATGAAAAATAATATGGAAATTCAGACTAAGTTTAATGTGGTCCTTAAGTCCTCACTCTTCAGAAAACAATTATTCTATTAAGAAAGCAAAGAAAAGATTACTTACAACCAAAGGTGGCGTCCCCCCATTTTTCACGATTGCAAGCTTCCTTTGAAATGAGTTTCCCAGCATCTATCAAAAACAAGGAATTGTTAGTAGCATAAAGTATAAGACTATTTGAAGTCATATATATAATACATCAAAAAACTTACTGCTGATTTTGCAGACTCCCAATTAAAGAAGCGGGTGAAGAAAGGTGGCTCGCTGTTTTCCATAACAACATATATTGGAGCTTCACGAGATAATTTTTCTAGAAGAAAGTCATGCTCAAGGAATTTCTGTATAATTCCAAAGAATAAGTTAAGAATTCCACACCTGGTTGCAGAAATGCTAGAACGTAAAAGACATTGAAACTGCTTTATGGTATTCTAATGATAGAAAGAGATATCATAGTTAAATCCCTATATTCAAAAAAAAAAAAAAAAACTAAAAGAACATTAACCAACTAATAAGACTAAGAATTTTGATTTATAACGTAACCCTTCAAATTTCAAAATACTAGACTACCAGTTAGTCACTAAATTAAAATAGTATGTTTATAGCTTCCATGAAAAGCAAAACCAGTTATACCTCACCAATTGTTAGAGCTTGCATTCTACTCTTTAAGTCAACCTGCTGTCCCACCCAGACAAAGATTTCAGAGTGACAATCCATGATGTAAATATCTTCTGTCATCAAATCATCCTGGGAAAAGTTGTATATCTCTTTCACCTGCAAGCATGGCTTCAGATTAATGCACTGCGGCAGAATAAATCCAAATACTTGCATCTTCATAAGCAAAGCATAAGACATAGCAATAAGTTTTATTTAAGATAAAATCAAACCCCAGTAAATTCACCCTCGAGATCGATCTTAAATTTACCTTTTGGTTGTGATAAAAGTGATCAATAACAAACTGGCCAGTCTCTCTGTCAGCATTTTACATCCAGAGTCACGATGACCGTAATCACTAACCACTGTGCAGAAAGATTATGTTCTAGGTTCTAACGTGATGTTATATGGATCAGATTAACGATATTTCGTTCTTTTTTGCGATTCATTATGTCAACTAGTTATTATACAATCCTGACTCTTTTGCTGTCCGTGCCAGCAATTTCATCATTCAAGTGTATAATTATATCACAGGACACCTTAATAAGTGATCAAAGCCATAATATCATTTTAATAACTTAATAAAACCCCAAGAAGGAATCTTTATAGCCTCAGATTTGAGTAACAGCGGTGTGTATGTTAACAAGAGTGTCTTCCAAAACTGAATATCATCCCAGTTTTGTAGCTATTCATTGCTCGTCATTCTCCATGGCTTTCCTAGTTTGTTTTTAAATCCTATATATTGAACCACTTTAAACTTGAGTTGAAAATAGATTGTGTCATAGAGCTATTTTACACAAGGGGCAACTTAACAGTTAAAATGTTTAAAATGAAACATTGAAGTAGGCAAAAAACTTCTTTAACATGCCTTCACACCATGGGGTTACACCATAACTTAGAATATTCCGAAATAATGCATATCAACAGATCAGTAGGTGTACACACCTTTAAATTTCCTGCACATTGGTCAATCAGGCAGGGAAAGAAGCCATCACAAAAATGTCAGCCATTTGCCTTCAAGAAGAGAAGGGACTGGGGATGGAGATCAGATAAATCTTTCCAGTTAACAAAAAACTAGTTCTTACCATTTGAGAAGTCGCAAGAAAATAGGTGAGGATCATTTTCAGCATCCCTCGTGATCTTTTGACTGGGATATTCTGATTTTCCTCCCAACAGATCCCAAAACTGTTCCGATTCTACACCTTCCTTTTGTGATTTGCATTGGAAATCCGGCTGTAGACAATTGGCAAGCATATGTTTTGATTAATAAACAGTAATATATATGTATGCGCGCATGTGTGCTGGGATGTGTAATTTGGCTTGGGCGAATGGCACCTGCCTTGATCAAACCCAGGACCGAGAACAAATAGGTAATTCTACATAGCCCAATGACAAGTTTAGAAATAACCAGCATGGTAACCATTTTCAACATGCAAAAATATTAAATCTCCCCCTTTTAGCTGCTTGTCCAACATGAATATGTTGACCAAAAATCCTTATGGTCTTTGTTTGGAAATCAAAATTTTCATGTTAAATGTATTTTGGAACATAACAGACCTTAATCAAATCCAGCATTCTCTCAACAAGCTCGTGATCGTCTGAAGTTGTTAAACCTCCAGACCAAGAAAAAACAGTGGGCCCGCTATGAAGTATGTAACAATAAGAGGAATTCAAGGAGGAAGCAACCTGGTTGACAAAAGGAATGTGAAAATAAACGATGTAATTATTTAAATAAAGTATTATTTGTGTATATATATATATATATATATATAAAGAAAAAGTAAATTGCCATTAAAAATAGAGTAGATAGAGCTAGCTGCTGTAAACAGGCAAGTTGACATACTGGTTCAACTTGTATAGCTTGCATATTTTCTGGTCCAGTGCCCTGGATGCGGAATAATGCAACACCATCCTCACTGTATGTCTTATCTGGAATTCCGTTCTCCGCAATGTGATTCTTGTATCCATCACTCAGTCCACCCTGATAGATAATTAAAATAAATGACCAGAATTAAAATAATTGTATTCATAAAAAGAAGTTCTTTGTTAGTGAACCCAATACCGAATCCCACAAACCTTAAAAACAATACAGCTTTGGAGGACGGCATGAAATTGAATTGGTTCGCTTCCTTCATAGATACGAGCCTTCAATTAATTACACACAAATTCCATCAATAGGGCTATAAGCAATGAGCACAAGTAATCTCTAGACGAATTGAAAATAACACATTCAAAGAAAAATTACCTGGGCAGGAAGAAACTTCATCGACTCAAACATTTTGCTTGCTTGTGAAAGAGCTGAAGCTCTCTCTCCCTAGTTTCAACAAAGAAAGCATGTAAGGAATGCAAGCTAACACATTTATTCAACACTTTTTGGTCCCAAAAGAGTTACTATGTTGTGTACAGTGCAGTGAAATACATAAGCTGTGATTTAGTAATAGCTTTCAGCTCCAGGTGAATATTTTGCAGACAGATTTTTAGCTTCTTTACACGAAATAAATCATAAGAAACACTTCTGAAAAGAGAAGTGGAATAAAAGTCTACAAATCTTTCACCTCAACACTCGTCTTTCCAATCCATGTTCCTACAAGATACTCTTCCCTATCTTCTCCAGGATATGAATATTGAAAGATGTAACAATCTCCATTATAAAATTTTGACTGATCATCGGGTGGAAGGAGAACCTTTTCCTGACCATTCACACGCCAAACCTGTGTAGTTATGTTAAAGCTCTCGTTAACAACAGAAACAATTAAGCAAGAGAAATGTAAATGTAGAACACTCAAATCACAATTAGTCCACCCAAATAGGGAGAAGTAGAGAACATATCTTTTGAAACTCTCATGGGATACTATCTATCAAATGTTTAAGAAACAATACAAAATATCGGCCAACATATCAACTACAATCATTCATAAAACTCTGGAAGTTTCTTTTACCTTGTTGCCTCAGGTCTCAACCATAATTTTGACGTAAATTTTATAAAAGTCTGTCAAAGGACTTAGTACTACAGCAGTTAGGTCATGGTCCTAAGATATGGAAGGTATGTTCCAGAAATAGGAAAAGAGAGACACATGGACCATGGAGGATTGCAAGAGGGAGAGGTCGTTATGCTTAGCGTGAGTGGGGTTCAGGATGAGGCTTGCAGATTTGGAGCTTATGATCAGAAGAGAGGAAATGGGAACAATCTTCGGGCTTTATAAGGAAGTAGCATTCCATAGCCATTTCTTTATGTTTTCCTTTTATCTTTGGTTAAATTAAAAATGTGTTCCTTATGAAGTTGTTTTCATTTGGTTCTTACATAAAAAAACTCTACAATTTAGTCCCTACATGAAAAGATGTTCACAAATTGGTCCTAACCATTTGCCAAAATTATAACAATGTTAAATGTTTATTGAGTTGGCCAACGTTTGTTGAATTGGTTCCCACTACCATATAGGACAAATGTTTGAAAACTCAGCAAACATCTAACACCATTATGATTTCAGCAAATAGTAGGAACCTATTTTTAAACACTTTTTTCACGTAGGAATCAAAGTATAGATTTTTTCATATAGGGATAAAACGAAAAATGTTAAATATAGGAACCAAAATTTTAAACCAACCTTTATCTTTTCTATATTCTATATGTTCGTTTTTTCTGATATATATATATATATATATATATATATATATCAATGTTTTCCATTGTTTTTATTAGTTAAGTACACATATTTCACTGATGTGATTTTGCTGGTTTGCATCATTTTCCTTTTAATCCTTGAATCCTTACATAGTAGAATGTGGGAAATTCCTTGCCCCTTGGACTCCATCAATGCAAATGGGATTTACGAAGAAGAGTTTTTGTCAATACCTTAATGAGGTTACACCAAATACCTATAATAGAAAAATAAATAATTTGGCCCCTATTGATTTATTTGAGTTTTGGTCCATCAAGAACTAAAGAAGGAATCAATCATTCATCAAAAATTGGGACCAGTAGCTTAATAAGTAGAAACTATTGGACTAAAACTCAAATGAGAGGAAAATATATGAACCAATTTGAAGACAAGGATCAAAAACTAAATTAGTGAAATTATAGGGACCAATACCTAAAAAAATAGACTATTGGGACAAAAGATAAATGGATATAAACTATAGGAAGCAAAATCTCATTTAAATAAAAAAGAAATATGATAATAATATGGTTAAGGACTAATAATTAGAAGATAAATCACAAAGTAAACTATGGATGACAGATTTCATATGTATATATCCAATTTGTGTAGCAAGTGCGATGCTGCCTATTCTACATTAAATCCATTTCCTAATTCTAGATTCATTTCTCAAAAAGTATTAAGCATCTACTCAATTTGTTTTAAATCAAACTTAAAGTAATCCAACACTCTGGGTTTCATATATTCCAATCTTACGACAGAATAAAGCTCTTGATCTCTTGTGCATTCAATTGCATTGTATGCCTCTCATTGTAATGATCAACTTTGGAATCGGAGACAGGTGAAGTATTATGGATACAGTGATTGTGATTCCAAAAGATTCTTTCATTCTAAGAAATCAATTAGACAGGGGGTGTAAGATCACTGAAAAATTAAAAATAATACCAACAAAAGTTACATGAAGATTCAAGAAATTTCAGTTTTGATGAATTGTTTTATTGTACATACTAGTTTAAGTACCTGCAAATGTCCTGTGCAATCTATGTAGGGTTGAGGTTCTTCTTTTGCAGGCTCAGATTTCACAAGACCCTTGACATCCAATCCTTGACGTTTTAGAAGTGCTAGAAAGTTATAAAAAAAATAAAAAAAAAGTCAAAAATAGAAGATCATAATGACAGCCTGAAAATCGATGTTGAGTTGCTGACAAAACCAATCAAAGGTGACAAAAAATGTTCAGTCCAATGACAACTGTAAAATTTAATTAAAACTACCTGCTACCTTGCCACGACCATCTTCAGGCATTGTTCCATGAGTGCCCTGAGGCCAAGAATCAAACTTGGACCTGAACATTACTGTTTCAAATCCTTCAATGACACGAATTATATGGCACTTTGGTCGACCAGTGCCTTTGACAAACTCCTGTTTTTTTGGTCAACAGAAATTCCAGAGTCATTCAAACTTAGGGCAAATGCTTAACAATACTAAGAAAGAAACAAAATATGTTACATCTGCAGCTCCACTTGCACTTTTTCTTCCATCAAGTGATGTGTTTCTTCCCATCCATGCAAAAACTTCTAACCCACAATCTAGAATATAGCATTTATTTGTGTCCAGTAACTCCTTTGTCAAAGAATCAGTATTTATAGGTTCTGCCTTCCCCTTTTCAACACTGGAAAAGTGACAATGTCATTATAACTAGAGCATTATAGAATCATATGTTTCAATATGAAAATAAATTCCATGATGTCATTTGCTTTATTTTCAAATCCTCGTAATTATCAGCTTATACAACTTTAGGCTAAAAGAATAGTAAATTTATATATCTTACATTGATAAACACCAAAAGTTGGCAGAAGGGGAATAAAAACAATAGGTGAAGGAGATCAAACGAAAGCATATTCAAATAATAGCAAATTGCATCCATATATCAATTTGATATAAATAAATAAATAAAGGAATATACTGACTACCAGTGAGCTAACTGAAACAACATATTACCAAAGTAGCTTTGGAGGATGAGAACCACCAGGCTTATCATCATTACTGGCTGTTTTCCGTGGAAGAGGAGCAAAGCCCCCAAAACATGCCCAGAATTCTCCAGTTTCAGAATCAGACATCAACTTTCCATCCTCTGCATGGAAATTCAAGCATATAAATCCAATAAGTGAAACTAAGCAATCACCTTTTGAACTTTAAAATATACTTACACTTACCAATAGAAGCTATCTCACATTTCCCATCATGGTAGGTGTCCTTAATATACTGTAGAACTTCCAATGCTTTAGCCCTTTCTTGAATACATGAATTGGAACCATTAAATTGGAAAATTTTGGACTCAGTATCCAGAATAAAAATATCATCATGGTTCAGTGAAGATCGAGCAAAAGGAACCTATAACCAACACACATAGCCAATCAACAAGTAGAAAATACTGCTTATATTTTGTGGTATCTGTATACGGTATGCAGTATGCACAATAATAATATACAAGACTCAAACCTCAAGAAGTCACTGACAGATAAATAAGGTCAAACTTGCCTCTTTGACTTGTACCACATGTTTCCCTCTGCATACAAACAACCTTGTCTTATGTTCTTCAGCCTCAACATGTTTAAAACCCGAGGCAGCTCCACCTTCTTGAGGTATGATACATGGTTTGAAATAAGACATGAACTTTTCAGTTTCATGACCCTGTACTTCACGATACTGAACAGCCCGTCCTCCTAGAGATGCATCCAACTCGACTGCCTTGATGGCTGCAGTACCAGCTTCATCCTATTTAAAAGTTATGATCATCAGTGAGCAAATGAACAGAAGGAAACTACATCAAATATTAACCAAAAACAATTGGAGGAGATAACAATGTATAAACAGCAAAATTTACCTGACTGGTGTCTTTACCAAGCCAATAATGGATATCATGACGCAGAGCACCACCTTTTGAAGCGAATGTCTACATGGAGAGGATAAGAAAAAAGAAAAGATTGATATCGGTGAAAAGACATTAATGCATACACATGCAGGAAGCAAAAGAAACATAAGAAAAGTAAAAACTAATGGATCAACAATTATCCACAAAAATCAAATAACTAAGAATAACATGAATCCAACACAGTTATACTGATGGATATATTGAGATTTGAACCAAACATCTCATAAATTTATTTTTTAGCAAGAAGAAAATGAATCTTAAGAAAAAAAATCCAACAGTATCTTTTTAGAGAAACTCTCATCACTTATGTATGCATCGGAGAGAAAAATATTTTATACATCAATTTAAATTAATAAAATTAAGGATTAAATAATTTTCAATTTTTTAAAAAAAATTGTAAATTTGATTTATGCATTAAGAACTTTTAATTCAATGGTTGGATTGTTAAAATTTAATGTAAAATACGAGTTATCGAGTGAAATAAGTCTAGTCTAGGTAGAAGAAAAGTTTTTTCATACCCAAGAATCATAATTTTCGAGAATAATTAAAATTTGTTTGGTTATTCATAAAAGTTTATGAAAATATTCATACAAGATTCTTAAAAATTAAAGATTTTCACGTTTAATTATAATAGTACATTTATGGGTATATAAATATTTTTTACAAAAATATCTTTTATTAAAATAATTTTATTAGATATATTTATTTACCCAAATCTTATTCCAAATATAACATTAAATTTTTTCTATGACATTAAACTTTTTCCTATATAATTTTTTTTATATAATAATATTTGCATTTGATAAAACTTAAATTATTTTAAAAAGTTGAAAACTTATAGTTAAAATTATTTAAATACAGAATTTAATAAAAGAAATAAACAAAAAAAATGCTACCTTATTATTAAGAAAGATAAAATATATTATTTTATTTTATTTTATTTAAAAAGTAAAAATAAATAAAAATATTAATAAATATCATTAAAATATAGAAATAAAACAGATTATAATATATTATTAAAATTGACAAGATCAAAAAATAATGAGATACAAAAAAAAAATAGAGATATGGAAGAGAAATGAGGGCAAAGGGAGAGAGAGCAAGAGAGAGTGAGAGGGAGAGAGGATGAGGGGGGAGTGAAAGAGAAGTGAGAGAGAAGAAAAAAAAGAGAGGAAGAAAAAGAAATACAAAAAAAGAGATACTTTACAAAGATACTCACCTAAAT
The DNA here is from genome assembly GCF_000230855.2 of Cajanus cajan. Classification (NCBI taxonomy): domain Eukaryota; kingdom Viridiplantae; phylum Streptophyta; class Magnoliopsida; order Fabales; family Fabaceae; genus Cajanus; species Cajanus cajan. The sequence continues at coordinate 66,034,908 of NC_138521.1, forward strand.
ATTTTTAATTTAAAAAAAAGATATTATAGTCTTTTAAATAATTAAAGTTTTCCCTTTTAGTAGGAAAAATTATGTTTTCAACCTTATGAAAATATTTTTGTAAGAAAATGAGATAAAAATAATTTTCAAAAATAATATTTCTTAGAAATTTTATTTTAAAATAGATACCAAATATGAGAAATTAACATTTCCTATCTAAGATTCGTAGAAAACTAAAAACTTCCCTCTATTTCTCCCCCTATCAAACACCTCTTAAAGGAAGTGTGGATCCTCTGAAAAATAATATATTTCGTAAATTCTGTTCCAAAAGTCCAGAACTGGGTACAAGAGTTCCAATTAAAGGTACAACTGGCTCAGCTGGTCAGATTCCTACGTGAACTAGTTTCCCCTTTCTCGTATTGCTTTATTTGTCAACACACGTCTTCTAATCAAAAGGCTTGATTGTGTAAATCTCTAAGCTTCCAGTTTTCCCATCTTATGCATGTAACCAGTCCCTCTATCTAAAATTGGAATTGCTGACTATCCCAAGAAGAAGGAAAAGATGTCTAGCATAAGCATGCTCACATTTTAGCTCAACGAATGGTTCGTGTACACCAACATTTGTGTGCTTATACTAAGAAAAAACTTGATAGACAGAATTTCTACGACAAAGAGACAAATTAATTGGCAATGTCATTGAACATTAGATGGATGATTGTTGTCAACCACTTTATGTCTTATACAACAAGGCAACAATCATCTTGAGTCTGACTAAATTCATGATAAATTTTGTCAATTTCTTTCTGGCCATGTAGCACTATTCTTCTACTAAAACTCAAAGGTGTAACATTGTGAAATGTTAAAATATGAATACAAAAAACAATTATTTAGTTACTAAAAGCTAGTGCTTGACACACAGTTGAAAGAATTATAGAAGTATTTCATAAGATTGATATATACGACCCTCCCTACACCCCATAATATTATAATAGTTGGAGGTTGGGAGTCTCATGTACTAGACCTGTAGTATTCTCGTGAACCCTGACACTAATGTTATATCTGCAGGTCTTAAAGGCGTAGAATTTTCATGATGAATGTTCTAGTGTTCTACAAATAAAAAATGAACTAGAGCATGGTATTGTGCACTGTTGAGATCCCACATCAATTAGATGTACAGCCAATATAGTCCTTATAAGGCTTGGACAGTCTTTAGCTTTTTGATGGATTTTGTGAAGTTGAGTTGGGCGATATGATGTTATTAGAACCTAACCTTAAACATCAACTAGACATATATCAATGTAATCCTTGTAAGAGATACTGATACAATATGCCATCATTGTGAATGATAGGTAAGGCTTTAAGAAAATTACAATCTCCATATAATACAGCAATAAACAGAAATACAAGCAGCTTGCATCAAGGTCCCTTCAGTAGGAGGCTAGCATTATATTATTAATGAGTAATGATTTGGAAAATATTTCTTACCTTCAAGATCAAATAAGAGTCACCAGTGAAAAATTTTCCATAAGAAGACTGGGGGATGGAAACTGGATTAAAATTCTCAATACGCCATATTTCAAGTCCACTGTATATGGTTAAGGAGAATAATGCAAAAGCACAGGAAAAATACATGCATCATTCCAAACATAGAACAGAACCAAATAAAGCCAGACACCTTGAATGAATTATGTAAGGATGAAAATATGATAATTGTAAACAGCTCGATGTATTATTGTTGGCTAGTGCAGGATACGCCTTTTGTCCAGCTCCCTTGAAAGCTGGATCCAAATCTTTCATAGAATTGGACATGCTGTTCTTCTACTATTTGGTCTTCTACAACCAAAGCTTGAATATATGAAACAGTTACCCTGAAAGGAAGCCCTGTAAAAATAAAGATCTAAGTCATACAAATAATCTTCAGGCCACACTTTCAGCTAAGGTTAGTTGCCACATAAGGATCAAACACTCTTCAGTCTTCACACTAGATCCTTCACCTTCAAATATATCTACTTATGTCTGGAACTTTGGTAGCTCAATTGGAAAATTATCTATAGAAAATTTGATGGCCTTTTTTAGTATTGAAAATCCCAATTAAGAGTTTAAAAGATGAAGAATGAAAGAATCAGGAAAAACTACTTCATTTTGCACCACCATTTTTGTCAAATTATGTTTGTCCATCTGTTGACCACTAAGAGGTAATAGCCATGCGGCAGTTTGATCACAATTAGATGTAAAATAATTCCATTACTTGTCCAGAAATTTCCGTATGCATGAATTCAACTTTTCCTTTATTGATATTTTCGACTCAAGAATTGCCAATCACAATTAAGCGATTCAATTACAAAACTAAAAGAACTAATTTACACAAATTCATGTTCCACAGGTGATGTGTCTCAAGCTGCAAGAATAGGAATACAATCTTTAGCGTGTCAGCAGCTAAGCTATATACTCACTCAAGCAGTTTACCAAAAAAAACAGAGCATACAAATAAATAATCCAACCTCTCTAGAAACTATGCATGTATGATAATGATGTATTAATTAGTCTCTATGAATGCAAGCATAACAAGTCACGAGAATCTAAAATCCGCAAATATATTTACGATTCTCAAACTTCGGTATCCTCTACATAAACAACAGACCAATAAAAAAATCCAGTAAAAAGCTAACATACTCTGAAGGCAGTGAAACGCAAACCTCGCCTCTGGAATTTCCAAAATTGAAGAAAGGCACAGACACGCACTCGGGGAAGGCAAATTAAAATTCAATTTCTGGGCCTCTTTCAAATGTTGAAAGTTGAAACACAAAGAGAGTGTGAATGCCTTCAAAGGCTATGAATATTTAATTAAACTAAATGCGACGTGGATGGATTGCATAGCGGTAAATGAAACAATGAAGACAAGTACCTTGTTACGTATACCTACGCGAGAAAGTCCATTCGCGTTTCTTTGAATATAGTGGGTAAATAGCGAAGATGCATGTAAACGAGTTAGTTTGTTATAGAATTTTGAATTTTTTTGGGGTAGTGAAATTAAATTTTGTTAATAATTATTTAAAATTTGAATTTAGAGGAGAAGAGAGAAGAGTGCGAGAAAGACTGGAGAATGGCTGGTAATGGAGCAAGCTGATCTCCGCATTGTGAGGATTAGACGCGAAGAAGAGATAAACCGGGAAACTTAATTCTTAACTTGTTATTCATATTCCTCTTTCCTCTTTCCTCTTTCATGCAATGCTACAAAAACACAATTTACATAATGTCACGGTACAAAACAATATAAAATTACATAGTAACCAACAACTTTGTTCACCAATTTCATAATACTAGCTTAACTTTAGAAAAATAAGAACTGAAAGATCTTAGGATCACAATATAATATTATATTATTAATCTTTTAAATATTACAATATAATAGTTTCAACCAAATTTTTGTAGGTCTCTTCTTCCCTTTTCTCTAATAATTAAATATTTTGTTATTAATTTCTTTAAATATAGCAATATATTAGTTTCAAGCAAATTTCCCGATTCTCTCCTTTTACTTTTTTTAATAACTTTCTGAAAAGGGGATTACCTTTTATTATATTGATACTATTATTTAAAATATTTTAAAGTAAAAATAATTAAATATTCTATTATTAAAAATTTTAATTATTATAATATAATATATATAATTTTAACCAAATTTCTATAAAATCTGCTTTCCTTTTTTTCCTAATAATTAAATATTTATTATTTTTTAGAATATTACAATATAATAATTTCAACCAAATTTTCCTAAATCTCTCTTTTCCTGTTTTTCTTAATAATTTCCTGAAAATGAAATTAACCTTTATTATCTTGATATTATCATTTAAAATATTAAGGACGAATTCTATACATTTTTCCTTTCCTTCTTTTTTCTAGTAATTAAATATTCTATTATTAATATGTTTTAAAATATTACAATATATAATAATTTGAGCCATCAAAATATCTTACATCTTTGGAGTAGGTCTTTGAACATCTCATTTTTCCAAACACTTAAACAACACTTATTATTTTTTTTATTCCTCTTCTTATTACGTCATATTATCTAACATGCATTTACTTTTCTCACTTTTATCTCTCTCATTATGTTTCACATAGCATATTGTGTGTAAAAAAAATTATTTGATATCTTTAAGGACATTACATATTCTTCTTCATCGAAGCATCACATACATAAACACGTAACATAATATAATTTAATATATATATATAGGAGGGTTCAAACGACACCGGTATAACTTTTACTAAGTGTTACACCGCTCAATAACTTTATATTAAAAGTAAATTTTGAAAATTTAACCGTTAGATTGAAAGTTTATATCTCTTGGATCATATATACCAAATTTTGTTAAAATTAAACAACAACTTGAAGGTAATCAAAGTGTTCATATTTTAGTATATTTTGAAATGTATATATTACGTCAATTTTATTTTATGAGAATGAAGTATCAAATCATCTTAAATTAATATAAAATTTGATATATATGATCAAAAAGATATGACTTTCAATTTAACAGTTGAATTTTCAAAATTCACATTTAATATAAAATTATTGAACGGTGTAACACTTAGTAAAAGTTACACTGATATCGTTTGAATCTTCATATATATATATATATATATATATATATATATATATATATATATATATATATATATATATATATATATATATATATATTATATTCGTACCCTATTCAACAGGGAATATGAAACTAAAATATATACATGTATATTTTAACACAGCTTAAGTTTATATATCATAGCACAGTAATTTTGATGCAACTTTTTTTAAACATTTAATTAATATTCATCATATTTTTCTTTAAAAAAAATTATCTTTCAATCACATGATATAACATTTTTTTTTCTCTTTTTATTTTTCTCTCACTGCATGTGAAATACTCATTTCAACCCATAATATTAAATATCGTGTTTGAAAAAAATAAATTTTTTAAAATTGATGTCATATGTTAACTTTTTAATATAACATTAATTATTTTTTATTTATATTCTTTATAATATTCTTTAAAAATTTATTATTTTATACCATTTAAAAAAAAAAATTAATCATGAAACTAATTCTATAAAGTTATTATTTTCTTTCATCTATTTATTATCAACTTATACTTGTATTTGTAAAATAACATGAAACTTAATAAGTAGAGAAGGTAATAACATTTAGGTGGCAAAATGTTATATCTATTGAGACATAAATTGAGAAACAAGATAAGTGATTCGAATGAAAAATTATCGGATGGATTAGTACCACCACATGTTTATGATCCCGATCAATTATTATATGATATATATTTAAATTTTTTTAATTTATGAGAATACTTAATTATATATTATATAAAAATACATTAAAGATGATATGCAAGTCTAAAACCACCCAATAATTAATGGATTCTAATACAAAAGGTGAAAAAGACGAGGAAGCTTGCAATATTGAATTCCCTTGATTCTTACTCAATGTCCTGGTAAAAAATCTTCTTAAACGCATCCATATGCTCCACTTGCAGACCTAAAGCAACCACAAAAGATCCATCCCCATCTGGACAAGGAAGAAGAAGAAACTCTCCCTCGAAGGCATGTGCTGCTGGTCTCATATAAACCTCCTTTCCCCACCCAAAGTCAACGCCAAATAAGGGCAAAGTCAACCAACTAACCACACCCAAATTAGGGTTCCCATAGAAAGCCTCGTTCTCACTCCCTTGCGCAATAGAATCCTTATGAAACCTACGCAAATCCTCTTGATTCTTCAGAAACTCAATCCCCGACCTAACGTACTCATCATTCACTTTCTCAATCGCAGCCCTTATTATACTACACGCATACCCCAACGGCTTCAACACCAAATCACCCACAAGGCCAGAAGCAACTGCGTCCAAAATCGCATTCCCAAAATACCCTTCTGGCAAAGGTGGTTTCATGCGACGCCTCAAGTCAATGGTGATACTAATCAGGGTTGGTTGCTCCTCTTTAAGCCCTCTAGCCATGCATGCACTTCTCCATATGTGACCAGCTACACTCTCGTAACGGCTATAATTGCCATTCGCTCTCTTTCTCAACGTCTCAACTTGCGTTTTGCTCAGTTCCAGAACAGCCATCGTCGTTTTCTTCTTCCTTTCCTCGGCGTTGTCGTTTTTCCCGAGCAGCAACGGAGGGCGATCGAACTCCGCGTGCACGTCGCATTCCGTTAGCGGCACCGAAGGAGGCTCCCCGCCGCGCAGCACCTTCTGGTCATGAAACGGCGCCGTTTGCAGAGGCTCCCCGCGCGCCAGCCTCGCCCACTCGCAAACGAAGTGCGAGGCGCTGGTTCCGTCCACCACCACGTGCGAAATCGTGATGCCGATGCTGACGCCGCCGCAGGAGAACCTCGTTAGCTGAATCAGAAGCAACGGATTTTGGTGAATTGGGAGCGTGTAGTCCACGGTGGGAAAAAGGAGGTGGTACAAGTTAAAGTCGTCTCTGAGATGTTGTAAACTCGATGAGGATTCGGCTTCAATGAAGGAAACCCCCGAGGCGTTGCAATGGAGCTCTAAACGACCGTTGTTTATCCAGTGTAAACGACCGGCTAGGGTATAAAACGGCACCAGGACTCGGCTCAGTGAGTCTCTCAAGGTGGAAGCAATGGTGGAGTACATGCAGTTTTCTGGGGGGTGGTAGAAGTAGAGTGTGGGAACGTGGGTTACTTGTCCTGTTTGATCCAATTCGGATAAAGCTAAGCGTCCGCACCATGTTTTCTCCCAAGGCTTCACGGTGTAACAGCCTTTTAAGCTCACTGCCATCTCTCAAAAATGTGCTGCTTCTTCAGGATATCAATGGGATATTTATATACTCACATTTTTTTTTTACATGCATATATTCTTTTTATATTATCTTAAAACTCACAACTAGCTCGTAATTAATCTTTGTTTATCGGATATAATTTTCACTGATCAAACGTACTATGTCAATTTTGTGTCTCTTTGTATTATTTTAAGCATTTTTTTTTAGAATCTTTTATAACAACTCAATACTTAATATGTAACCTATTATTCCGTACGAGGCAATATTTAATCAACCCTTCCTTGGATCGAATCGATTAACTGTAAATCAATACTTAATCTAGTTAATGTTTAATTACCGTACAATACCCAAGTAACGCCTTCGAGGGCTGCCGGTGTTTAATTAATTAAATGCAACGTGAGAATTTGAGAATTCGGATGGACGTGTAAATGAAATAAAGTTTAACTTAATGATAATTAGTAATATAGCCGCATAGAAGCGAGACATAAACCGGGAAATTTAAGATGCCAGCCAATATACTGCTGTACATGATAATTAGAAAAAATAATTGATTAGGAGATAAAGATATTAAAAAAAATAAGAAAATTAAAAAATATATAAGTAGGGAATAATTTTCATTATCGTTAAATATTTTATTAATACTGCATATAATGACTAATGTGAAAATGCTGATAAATTATTTAATGACAGTAAATTAATTTTCTATTTTGTTATCTAATAATTTATATTAATGATTAATATATAATGGTCACTAAAAATATATTTACATTACACCAAAATTTATTATGAGTTAATCACTTATATACTGTCAGTGTAAATTTTTTTTATACTGACAATCAATTATATCTTTTAATTGTGTCATGTCACCCTAAACACATTTACTTTTAACAGTGACATGACACAATTAAAAGATATAATTGGTTGTCAGCGTTAAAAAATTTTATACTAGCAGTGCATAGGTAATTAACTCATTTACTATTAGCGATAATTTTTTATTGAAGAAAAAAAATTAAATCACATATCGACTATAAATAAGATAATTAAAGAGTATATAAGTAAATGATCACCCTCACCTTACAAATTTATTTTGTAAGATTAGTTAAACATATAACTTACTATTCTAAGTTAGTATCAGATTTTTGCCAATAAAAATGTTACAAAAATTTATACATTTTTCTCGATCATTATAAGAATTTTTACTAATACTGTATTTAATGACTAATATAAAAATACTCATAAAAGATTTTGCAACAATTTTTATTATTACTAAAAATCTATTTTATTGTAGTGCATGAAATATAATAGTAACTCACGCATATAATGACAAGGTTCTAACAACATTACAATCTCCATTTAATAAAGTAATAAACAGAAATATATACAAGCTTCGTGCAACAAAGGATAAATGACGGGAGGGCAGCATGAAGTACGGGTACTCGTATTAAGTCATGCGATATACATGTAGAGTACGTACCTACGCGTTGGATATCTATAGTTACGCATTGGATAGGTGCCAAAAATATTTTTCAATAAAAAAAAGTGCTTAATTTGAGTATATGTAGGTACGTGTTAGTTGACGGATCCAAAAACTTTAGATAGTGGGAGCAATATTTATTTATATATTTATAATATTAAAAAATTTATATATAATTTTTAAAAATATAAATATATCATAATTATTTTTTACAAACTTTTATATCTATGATTACAATTAAAGATGAAAATAAATTAAGTTAAACTAGATTATATTATAATTTAGTAGGTTTGAACTTAATTTTTTTAAAAACATTCTTATCCTAAATATGACTTATTTATTTATCATAAATATTTTTTAAATATTTGGTTAGAAATACAATTCCAAATACCCACTTTATATTAATTTAAGACTAATAAAAATATAAAAATAAATATTTTAAATTTTATAATAATTAAGTTTAATTTATTTATGATATAAACATGTTTTTAATATTTAATATAAATTTTTAGATGATAATTGTTTGAAAATATATTTTATATTAAAAATTCTAAATAGAACATAAATCTTCTAATAGTTTTTTTTTAATTAACATATATAATAAATAAAAAATACAAAAGATAAACATGTATACTACAAAATTTATTTTATCAAAAATTAATTTTTTTTAATATATTACATTATATATATGAGTATTAATATATATATATATACATATATTATAATTAAATTCTTTGATTTTTTATGACAAATATCAAATAAATAAATATCTTTTTCAAATTATATTTTTTACATACAATAATTTAAATATATTTATTTATTTTATTAAAATATAATTTTTATTTTTAAAATATATTATTTTTTAATAAAAAAATATGTATGTATGTAGCAAATGATAGTGGGGGCAAGTGCCCCCACAATACTATATGTGGATCCGTCAATGCGTGTTGGGTATTGAGCATTTGAGTAAAATGTGAGATGTGAAATTGAATGAAATTTATTTAAGTGGTTGAGATTGTTAAAATTATTATTCTTTCTCTTGATTAACAAAATTTAAAAACATTTTTTCCCGTTAAGGATAGATAGACAATAAAATATTGGAATTGAAATATTGAAAGGGTGATATCATAATCATAACAATATTATTTAGATGTTATAATATTCTTCGTTCAACATTTATGTATTATAATTTTTTATTTTGAGATATTTTTTTCACGAGATTTTTAATTGTTTATCGCAAATTAATGATAACTATAGTAATCTCAAACTTAATTATAATTATAATTTTTAAAAAATTATAATTATAATATATATATATATATATATTAATGTCACATATATAATGTAATATATTAAAAAAATTGATTTTTGATAAAATAAAATTTGTAATATGTATGTTTAACTTTTGTACTTTCTATTTATTATAGACGTTGATTAAAAAAATCAAAATAAGAAAGATTGGATGATTTATGTTCTATTTATTATTTTTATTATAAAATATGTTTTAAAATACATTATCATCTAAAAATTTATATTAGATATTAAAAACATGTTTATATCATAAATAAACTAAACTTGATTTTTATATAATTTAACATTTTTATTTTTTATTTTTTATTAGTGTTAAATTATTATAAATAGGTGGCTTAAATATGTTTTTAGTTTCTCAAATTTAGGGTAAATCTATTTTTGGTCCCTCAAATTTAAAATTTTTGTTTTTAGTCCCTGTAATTTCAAAAAATCTTATTTTAGTCCTTATATTCAAATTTTATTAAGAAATTTATCAAATATTATTGCATAAAATCTACTTATTAATATCTCTATTAGTGAAAATATCACATTAAATCCGATAGATATTACATAATTGTCTTAATTAGTCATTTCAAATATGTTATTAGTGATCTAAGGGATTAAAAGAAGATTTTTGAAAATTACAGGGACTAAAAATAACAGTTTTAAATTTAAGGGACCAAAAATAAATTTGTCTTAAATTTGAGAGACTAAAAACATATTTAAGCCTAAATAGGTATTTAGGATTGTAGTTCTAACTAAATATTAAAAAAAATGTCTATAACAGATAAATAAATCATATTTAGGACATTTATTTTTTTAAAAATTTATATTCAAACTTATTAAATTATAATATAATCTAATTTGATCTAATTTATTTTCATCATTAATCATAATCGTAGATATAAAAGCTTTTGAAAAATAATTATGATATATATATTTAAAAATTATATGTAAAATTTTTAATATTACAAATATATAAATAAATGTTGTACCCACTATTTAAATTTTCTGGATCCTTCATTTTATATATATATATATATATATATATTATTTTTATTTTTTTGTCTTTTTAAGTTTACGTGTATATTTTCGAGCACCCGTAGCCATATGCTAATCGCTCAAGTTATAACATGAACTATTTATACAAAAATCCTAAATTTAACATCTCTTAGTTTATCTTCTTTTATATTTGTGTTGATTTAGGTAATAAAAAAAACTTTAATCTGCTGTATGTTTAAGTGTTAAAATTACTGTTAATGGCTTGAAATTAGATTTCGAATGTCATTAATAAAATTTCAAAGTAAGGCTGGTATTTTTCTTTATTTAGTAAATTATATATATATATATATATATATATATATAATACTTTTAATGATGTTTGAATTTTATTGTTATTTCTTTAATTTGCTTTAAAAAGTTTACCATGTTTCAAAATTTATAAATAGTTATCGCATTGAATATAATTTTTTTTTAAGGGCATGCCCTTCTTTTCCTTGTAGTTTATTTATATTTTCACTCTTAATTTTTTATAAGCATTCTTTACATTGATTTTGGAAATTTAAATGATAGAATGAACATTGGCCTAAAAATTTATCTTAAAAGTTCTAAAGTTAATAATAAATTTTGTAAATTAATCAATAGTAATGTTTAGTAGAGGAAACAAAACAACACAATATTTTGTTTCAAAAAATTAAGTATAAATAATTAAATATAACCAAATAATTCTTATTATATGGACAAAACATAAGTATAATTTTTTATGTGTGTAATTGGGAATTTTTTACTGGAATAATATTTTTTTTAAAAAAATTTACAAGAATGATCACTGTGCAGGATTATTTACCAAGATAGAACTATTTACTGTTCAAGCTCAGAATTCGGTTCCCCGGGAACCGAATTCTGAGCATCAAAATGTAATTTTTTTTGTTTTTTCAACTCAGAATTCGGTTCCCGGGGAACCGAATTCTGAATTGGTTTTAATTTTTTTTTTTTTCGTGTCTGGGGTAAATGTGGGCTGATGTGGGAAGCGGAACGGCCCGTTCCAAAAGCAGAACGGGCCGTTCTGCTTAAAGAAACAGAGTGCAAATTCTGAATGTGAAACGGTCCGTTCTGCTTAAAGAATTTGCACTCTGTTTCTTTAAGCAGAACGGCCCGTTTTGCTTTTGGAACGGGTCGTTCCGCTTCCCACATCAGCCCACATTTGCCCCATACACGAAAAAAAAAAAATTTAAAACCAACTCAGAATTCGGTTCCCCGGGAACCGAATTCTGAGTTGAAAAAACAAAAAAATTACATTTTGATGCTCAGAATTCGGTTCCCGGGGAACCGAATTCTGAGCTTGAACAGTAAATGATTCTATCTTGTTAAATAATCCTGCACAGTGATCATTCTTGTAATTTTTTAAAAAAAAAATATTATTCCAGTAAAAAATTCTGTAATTGGTGTTATTCTTTAATCAGAGTTGAACTTTTATCTTGATATTTTGCAAGTGTGTCATCAGAGGTGGATGAAAAATAAGAAAAAGAAGAAAAAAGAGAAGGGTATAATTACCTTAAAAAATAAGGAATAATTAAGGAGTACTCGAATTGGTGAAAGTAAAAGTATTCTATTAGAGAGCAATAATAAATCAACATCTTCAGCTCTAGACTAAAAAAGTTGGTAAATATGAGTTCCTATTTATAGGGAGGTAAAATGTTAAACGAAAAATTGTATCCCTCCATTTATTTTTCATCCAAAGGATATGAATGTGAGACTTTTCAAATGCCAAGAGCGGTAACTTTTCGAAGAAGGAAGCTAAAAAGTTGTAGTGGTCATTAATGATAGCGATGTCAAAGCATATAAAGAAGATGAAATGTTTTAGGGTTTGAGGCTACGTGACTCTTAGGGTTTTCTTTAAAAATTTTATTAAAAAATAAAAAATTCTTAAAAGCCTGCAGCTTATATATTGGAGGGAGGATGCATAGAGGCAAAATCAAAGACTCTTCAAATTATCGTACCAAGGATCAAATGAATTTATAAAGGATGAAAAAATTTCATTAAAGGTATGATGGTGGTGGATGGACCTACCATGTGAGCTCAAGCATAATAAGATTAATATAAATGATGACACAGCTTAAGTTTATAAATCATAGCGCAATGATTTTGATGTGATTTTTTTAAACACTTAATTAACATTTGTCATTTTTATAAAATAATAAATAAATAAAAAACTCTCTCTTCCAATCACATGATATAACCTATATTTTTTTTTCATTTTTCATTTTTCTCTCACTACATGTGAAATACTCATCTCAATTCATAATAAATATCGTGTTTGAAAAAATTAAATTTTAAATTTGATGTCATGTTAATTTTTCAATATAATATTAATTATTATTTTTATCTATATTCCTTATGATATTCTTTAAAAAGTTATTATTTTGTACCATTTTAATAAAAATTTAATCATGAAACTAATTTTATAAATTTATTATTTTCTTTCATCTATTTATTAACTCATATTTGTATATGTAAAATAACACAAAACTTTTTAGGTAGAGAAGGTAATAATATTTAGGTGACAAAATGTTATATTTATTGAGACATAAATTAAGAAACAAGACAAGTGATTCGAATGAAAACTTATGGAATAGATTAGGACCACTTGAGAATACTTAATTATATATTATATAAAAACTAACTAGAGATGATATGTAAGTCTAAAACCACCCAATAATTTATGGATTCTAAACCAAAAGGTGAAAAAGACAAATAAGAGAAAGTGAGATGAATGCATATAGTTATTGCCTTGCAATATTGAATTCCCTTGATTCTTACTCAATGTCCCGGTAAAAATGCTTCTTAAACGCATCCATATGCTCCACTTGCAGACCTAAAGCAACCACAAAAGATCCACCAACTGGACCAGGTAGAAGCTTAAAATCTCCATCGAAGTCATGTGTTGCTGGTCTCATATAAACCTCCTTTCCCCACCCAAAGTCAACGCCAAACATGGGCAAAGTCAACCAACTAACCACACTCAAATTAGGGTTCCCATAGAAAACCTCCTCCTCACTCTCTTTCGCAATAGCATCCAGATGAAACCTACGCAAATCCTCTTGATTCTTCAGAAACTCAATCCCCGACCAAACGTAGTCATCATTCACTTTCTCAATCGCAGCCCTTATTATACTACACGTATACCCCAACGGTTCCAACACCAAATCACCCACAAGGCCAGAAGCAACTGTGTCCAAAGTCGCATTCCCAAAATACCCTTCTGGCAAAGGTGGTTTTATGCGACGCCTCAAGTCAACGGTGATACTAAGCATGGTTGGTTGCTCCTCTTTAAGCCCTCTAGCCATGCATGCACTTCTCCATATGTGACCAGCTACACTCTCGTAACGGCTATAATTGCCATTCGCTCTCTTTCTCAACGTCTCAACTTGCGTTTTGCTCAGTTCCAGAACAGCCATCGTCGTTTTCTTCTTCCTTTCCTCGGCGTTGTCGTTTTTCCCGAGCAGCAACGGAGGGAGATCGAACTCCACGTGCACGTGGCATTCCGTTAGCGGCACCGAAGGAGGCTCCCCCGCGCGAAGCACCCTCCGGTCATGAAACGACGCCGTTTGCAGCGGCTCCCCGCGCGCGAGCCTCGCCCACTCGCAAATGAAGTGCGACGCGCTGGGTCCGTCCACCACCACGTGTGAAATCGTGAGGCCGATGCTGATGCCGCCGCAGGAGAACCTCGTTAGCTGAATCAGAAGCAACGGATTTTGGTGAATTGGGAGCGTGTAGTCCACGGTGGGGGCAAGGAGGCGGTACAAGTTAAAGTCGTCACTGAGATGTTGTAAACTCGATGAGGATTCGGCTTCGATGAAGGAAACCCCCGAGGCGTTGCAATGGAGCTCTAAACGACCGTTGTTTATCCAGTGTAAACGACCGGCTAGGGGATAAAACGGCACCAGGACTCGGCTCAGTGAGTCTCTCAAGGTGGAAGCAATGGTGGGGTACTTGCAGTTTTCTGGGGGGTGGTAGAAGTAGATTTTGGGAACGTGGGATACTTGTTCTGTTTGATCCAATTCGGATAAAGCTAAGCGTCCGCACCATGTTTTCTCCGTAGGCTTCACGGTGTAACAACCTTTTAAGGTCACTGCCATCTCTCACAAATGTGCTGCTTCTTCATGATATCAATGGGATATTTATAACCTATTTATAATAGAGAATTTCTACGGTACCTTCTATAAAAGAAGGGTACCGGTACTCTCGATGACGTGTCAGATGATATGTCATTTATATAGATTTATGTGTTTTATATAAAATCCATGTCATTTTAAATTTTTTATTTATTTAAAATTTACAACTGAAGTTCTCAGTTTTATAATTTTTTCATTTCGTATCTTTCTGGCTTCTTTCTAGCTTTCTGTAAATTTCCTCTTTTCCCGGTTTCTTCTCGCTGACGATCTGGTCTTGCGGGCCGGCGAGTGGCGAAGGCGGAGAGCGCGACCGCCGGCGAGGCGTGGAGGAGGAGCGTGGCGGAGGAGCGTGGCGGAGAGGGAGAGGACATCAAAGCGGCCGTCTTCTTTCTGTGGCTGAACCAAGGCCAGGGCTTCGACCACGTCGCTTCCGCCCGGGATTTCTAAACGAAAAAGGGGTCATAGCGGTCTCGGGCTCCTGAGTGGCGGTTTGGGCTTGTTTTTGGAGCCGGGAGGGCGGCCCCTGGGGCGCCTGACCACTTCAATTGTGGCCCCGTCGCCGGCGGAGGCGGCGTTGGGGCGGGCGTGGTGGTCCACGGGCGTTTGACATTCCCGCGAGAATTGAAAAAGTTGGTGGATTCTTCTTGTATAGAAAGAAAGCGCTAGTTTAGTTTTACCGGATTTGTGAGTTTAGGGTTTAATTATTTCTGTTTGTGATCTATGTGGTTTGTGTAAAAAAGAGGCTCTGTTTTAGATTTTCTTATGTGTTTTTTGTTCTCCTTTCATGTTTGGATTAACTATATTGATAAAATGTCTTGGGAAAAAATGTTAATTAGGTTAGGATATGACTTCCTGATAACAGTGCTTTCTCCTTGTTATCGATAATTTACATAATCAATCATTGATTCATGTGATGTTATTATGATTATCATGTATATACAATCTTGCACAATCTTGCATTTCTTAGTCCCAGTTCTGTTTTTGAGCAAAGGGGTTGTATATCAGAGTTCCCAACTAACACATCAAATGTAAATGCAATTGTTGGAGGTATGTAGAGTTTTTTCACTTTAACTATCTTCATTTTTCCAGCCCTTTAGTCTATATTTATTATTGCTTCTACTACCAGGTTCTGCTCTTTGCTTTGGACATGATGTTAAAGAGATGGATTGCAAACCTGTAGAGGGTAAAGTGGCAGGTGGAATAAATGGCCATAGGGCATTGGGATTTCACAACAAGAGAAACCGGACAATTGGACTTGGCGAGTGTGAGCAACTTGATCTTGTGTTGACTGAATCAGTTATTCGTTGGTCATCATGCACCCAACTTCCCACATCACCGAGATCATCTCTTGTCTGTTGAGGGTAGACTTTTGGAGAGATTGATAGAATAGCCTGATGTGGTGACTAAATTTGGCCTACTGATGCAAATTTACTTAACCCGATGTATATGTTTTCCCAAATTTTTGCATTCATGCTTCTGTCTTCTGCTTGGTGCAAGTTGTGGTTCGGATCTGTCACTTTAATCATGTAATGACTTCTAATTGCTCACTATTATTGTGTTCCTTTCATCCTCATTTACCTTTCCGTGTTTATTATCATGCATGAGTGTGAGTAATAGGAATTCTGCCTGGTTTGTAAAGGAAGTTGTATCTTGATGGTACTCCAAATGCTTGGAAATGAATTGTAAATTCATGTGTTAAATTATTATACTTTTGATTTTATTTTTGAGGTGGTGAGGGATGTTGGTTGGTTTGGAATTTGGATGATCATTGACTCAATAAAATAGTGTAACATGAACCGAGAGTAAGGAGGGTGCTTGTTATTTGTAGCAGAACTGATATGGCTATAAGCAGTAAATATCACCATGAACCGAGAGTGAAGGTTGGTATCATTAGTGGGACGGTGAAGGTTTCTTCTTCTTCTTCATTGAGAGGGAAAATTGTTACGAAAGAAAGGAACTACCGAGAGAAAATCTCGTAAGGAAATCAATGCATACATTTAACATTAACAATAAAATTTCATATAACTGACGTGGATGGAGATTTTAAATAATTAAAAAAAATTTAAATAATTAAAAAAATTATAAATGATTTAGATTTACACGTAAGTGACACGTCATCGACACGTCATCGACAGTACCGGTACCCCTCATTTATCAGGGGTACAGAAGCAACTCTCTTTATAATATGGTATATTCTAAAGTGCCCCTTTATATGAGGGGATTGTGGTGTCCTTCCCATATTAGCAAATCATAGATTGACACATGGCTATAACAAGGTGGCTCATTGTCAACCGGTTAAGGGTCAATCGGGAAATTTTGTAAAGGAAGAGTTACGTATTTTTCATTTCAATTAATTTATCCATCACAAGGCACACTGATTCGTCAAAACAAATTGTCAGAGGCGAATCCTAAACCCTCATCTTCTCTGACGACGAAGCAAGGTCATTTGTGAACCCTACACCCTCATCTTCTCCGACGAAGCAAGTGACGCAAGTGATTTGCTTTGAAATATCCGTCATTTTCTCTGACGAATCCGTCTTCATAACGAAGCAAGTGACAGCAACCCTCATCTTTTTCGATGACGAAGCAAGGTTGTTTGTGAACCCTACACCCTTATCTTCTCCGACGAAGCAAGTGATGCAAGTGGTGGTTTGTTTCGAAATATCTGTCATTTCCTTTGATGAATTCGTCTTTGTCTCTGACAAAGCAAGTGACGATAGTGGTTAGCTTTGTGTGGCTTATTGTCTTTGAAATGAGTAAGTCGCACCTTCCAGAAACCATTAGCCGAGTTGTCTCAGAGAAGATGGGGTTTACGATTCACAAACGACCTTGCTTCGTTGGAGAAGATGAGGGATTTTTGAGATTCAGAAACTTGCTTCGTCGTCGGAGAAGACGAAGGTTAAGCCACAGGCAACGACAATTTGTTTTGATGAAACACCGTGTATTATATGTGAATAAATTAATTGAAATGAAAAATACGTTACTGTCCCTTTTGTGCAATTCCCCAATTGCCTCTTGATTGATCGCTTATGACTGAGCTTATTACAGCCATGTGTCAATCTGTGATTCGCTGATATGAAAATTAAGGACACCAAAACCCCCTCATATAAAGGGGCACCATAGCAATAACCTATTTATATATTTGTGCTCTGACCAAAAGGTGGACTAGGGTTTCTTCCTAGGTTAAGCCTTAGAGCCAGAACATTCAAGAGTATAATCTGCCGTCTCGACTCTAGAGTTTTGGGTCTTATAATTTCTTGTTCATGGGCCTTACGGACCCCGGGAATGTAGAGATTTCCTTAACCGTTATGATCTAGAAGATACTTGGTGAATGAGGGTGGGTCTTGCCCTTGCTATCGGGTAGCTCCCATATGGGGAAATTAGATCGGTCCCTGACCGAGTAGACCTATATTGGGGGTCCAGTCGAGTATGGGCCGAGTGTCCCCTTTTAAGCGAGTGGAATCGGAACACAATCGACTGGGGCGTACGTAGTGTAGCCAAGTCGGATAACGACCGAGTGACTCTTGGGTCTAGTCGGTCAGGGGCTGATTGTCCCCTTTTAAGCGAGTGGAATCGGAACACAACCGACAGGGGCGTACGTAGTGTAGCCAAGTCGGATAACGACCGAATGACTCTTTAGAGAGAGGGTGGGATCGATTAAGGCTATAGTCGGCCTAGCGCATGTAGGAAATACAGGTCAGACTTCGACCTGGACGGTCCACTTGCCTTCCAGCCCTGAGCCTGTAAGGCGAAAGGGCTTAAGGCCCAACCCTTACGGTTCATGTCGAAGGCGGATCAGGATATCTCACACGCTGCTTACGTAGTGAAGCTCAGTCGAATGAAGACCGAGTGACTCTTAGAGAGGGGGGGATCGGTCAAGGCCATAGTCGGCCTGGCACATGTAGGGAATACAAGTCGGACTTCGACCTGAACGGTCCACTTGCCTTCCAGTTCTGAGCCTGTAAGGCGAAAGGGCTTAAGGCCTAGCCCTTATGGTTCATGTCGAAGTCGGATCAGGATATCTCACACGCTACTTACATAGTGAAGCCCAGTCGGATGAAGACCGAGTGATTCTTAGAGAGGGGGGATCGGTCAAGGCCATAATCGGCCTGGCGCATGTAGGGAATACAGGTCGGACTTCGACCTGGACGGTCCAATTTGCATTTTTTTTACATGCACATATTATTCTTGTATTATCTCAAAATTGACAACTAGCTCGTAATTAATCTGTGTTTATTTCACTCATCGAACGTACTATGCCAATTTTGTGTCTCTTTGTATTATTTTAAGCATTTTTTATCTTTTATAACAACTCAATACTTAATATGTAACTTATCAATATTTAATCAACCCTTCCTTGTCGAATCGATTTACTGTAAATCAATACTTAATCTAGTTAATGTTTAATTACCATACAATACCCAAGTAACGCCTTCAAGGGCTGCCGGTGTTTAATTAATTAAATGCAACGTGAGACTTTGAGAATTCAGATGGACGTGTAAATGAAATAAAGTTTAATTTAATGATAATTAGTAATATAGCCGCATAGAAGCTAGACATAAACCGGGAAATTTAAGATGCTAGCCAAATATATATACTGCTGTACATGATATTCACGAGATTAATTGTCACGAGATTAATTGTCTTATATGACAACATACTATTTTTAATTTTTTATATATATCTTTAATTAGGGACGCATATATAATCACACATGATTCAACTTAAAGTAAGTCACCGAAATATATAGTAACTCACGAATATAATCACAAGGTTCTAACAACATTACAATCTCCGTATAATAAAGCAATAAACAGAAATATATATTAAAAAATAATCTAAATCACACGTCAACTAATGATAAGACAATTAAAAAATATATAAATGAAGATCAATCCTTATCTTATACGGCAATTTTATAAGGTTAAGTTACATTTAAATTCAATTATAATAATATACAAGCTTCTTGCAGTAAAGGATAAATGACAAGGACCCAAAAGAAACGAATAATTAAATAAACACTATCAATAAAAATAAATAAATAATAATTTCAAGTTGTTAAATATTTATAGGAACTTCTATATTAGTGTTTTATATTTTTAGACAATCATATATTTTTAGTAAAATGATGTATTGTATACATAACCTACATTCACTTCAACTCAAAAACAACACTTTACTACTAAGTTCAATAATAAGTGAGCGTCTGTTTAACTTTTTTTTTTTTGGTAAATATAACAAATATTATAATGATGGTAGATTGAACCTATATTCCTATATTTCTAACTATCCAAACTATTTTTCCTACCCACCCATTAGGCTAATCCTAATAGTTGTTTGTTTAATTATTTAAACGTTAAATCAAACATAACCTTTGTCATTTTTTTTATAGTGAAAATGAATAGACCTTCCACTTTTGTTAAAATTGAACAATAGCTTGACGGTAATCAAAATATTCATATTTTAGTATATTTTTAAATGTATATATTACGTCAATTTTATTTTATAAGAATGAAGTATCAAATCATCTTGGATCGATATTAATATAAAATTTTGTATATATGATCTAAGAGTAAAGAACTTTCAATCTAACAGTTGAATTTACAAAATTCACATTTAATATAAAATTATTGTTATTGAACGATGTAATACTTTATAAAAGTTACACCGATATTATTACAACTTTCCTTTTATATATATATATATATATATATTATAGAAGACAAGGCAATTCGATCCATACACCTTATCATATCTTAATAGAATATAATCATAAAATTACAATATAACACAATTAATGGTTCAGAAATGAAGATACAGTTTAGATGCGCATAAGGAAGCTATTCATATTTAATTAAAATTGTACTTATCTTATTATTTAGTTTATTTGAATTAACTAAGAAGGTGTTGAATGTGATATTGTAGTAGCATGCACGTACACAAGTGTCTTCCCATGATTCTTACAGAATATCTTGATAAAAATGGTTCTTGAAGGCATCCATATGCAGCACTTGAAGACACAAAGCAAGCAGCAAAGAGCCATCCCCATCTGGACCAGGAAGAAGCAGAGAATCCCCATCAAAGTCGTGCGTCCCAGGACCCATATAAACCTCCTTACCCCACCCAAAGTCAAGGCCATAGATGGGCAAACTCAACCAACTAACCACACCCAAATTAGGGTTCCCATAAAAAGGCCCCTTCTCACTCCCAATCGCATAAAGATCCTGAAACCTACTCAAATCATCTTGCCTCTTCAAGAACTCAATCCCCGACCTCACGTACTCGTCATTCACCCTCTCAATCGCTTCCCTTATCCTACTCGCGGCATACCCCAACGGCTTCGAAACCAAATCACCAGCCAAACTAGTAGCAACAACATCCAAAGTCGCATTCCCGAAATACCCTTTCGGCAAAGGTGGCTGCATGCGACACCTCGAGTCAACGCAAACGCCAAGCGCCGTAGGTTGCTCCTCTCTGTGCCCCCTCGCCTTGCATGCACTTCTCCACACGTGCCCAGTCACACTCTCGTAACGGCTATAACCGCGACCGTTACTAGCTTTTCCCCAGCTCTCATTCGCTGTCTTTTTCAACGTCTCAACCTGGATTTTACTCAGTTTCAGAATCGCCACTGTTGTTTTCTTCTTTCGTTCCTCGGTGTTCCCGGTTTGGCCTAGCAACAACGGAGGGTGCTCGAACGCCGTGTGCACGTGGCATGTTGCGGGGGGCACCAGTGCCAAAGGAGGCTCCCCCGCACGCAGCACTCTCCAGTCGAGAAACGGTGCCATTCCGAGACTCTCCCCACGTGCGAGCCTGGCCCACTCGCACGTGAAGTGCATCGCGCTGGGCCCGTCCGCCACGGCGTGTGAGATGTTTAAGCTGATGCTGATGCCACCGCATTTGAACCTCGTAAGCTGAACCTGCACCAAGGGAAGCTCGTGAATGGGGAGACTGTAGTCTACTTTGGGGACAAGGTGGTGGTACTCTGAAGAAGGTGAAAAGTCACCGAGATCTTCAAAACTTGACGTTGACTCCGCTTCCACGAACTGAACACCCTTATCGTTGCATTCAAGCTCTAAACGACCGTTGTTTATCCAGTGTAAACGACCGGCTAGGGGGTAAAACGGCACCAGGACTCGGCTTAGTGAGTCCTTCAAGGTGGAAGCCATGGTGGAATTATTGTGGGAGAGCCAGTTTTGTTGGGGACGGTAGAAGTAGATTATGGGGACGTGGGTTATGGTGCCTATTTGATCCAATTCAGATAAAGGGACACGTTCGTGCAATGATGGCTCTATAGGCCTCACGGTGTTGCAAGCTTTGAAGGTTACTGCCATGTTTGAGTGTGTGATGTGAGGGGTATAGTAAAAGTATTTTGGAAGCGAAAATTGGTTGATGGTTGAAGAGAAGTGTTGCAGTTATATAGGTCCATGCATGAATGAAATACGTCAACTGTTTCTGCCTCTGCCGCGAATTCTGAGGAAATGCATTCCTCGTTGTCGGAATTTAAGCTTGAAAACCTAAGGAACGCATTAAGTATGGAATAAAATATTTTGTTATGTTTGATTTCATTATTTTCGATAATAGTTGATAAAATGTTTTTATATGATCGAAATTATTCTTTTTATATGAATTAAAATAATATTTTATTTTATAAATATTTTATATTTTTCACTTATTTATTTATTTAATACTCTCCTTTCATAATAAATAAATTTCATTACGTGTAAATATCTTTATATTTTTTATATTAAATGAAAAATTTATTATCTAAGTAATAATTATATATTAAAATAAAATATATATTTTATCTTTATAAATAATATATATATATAATTGATATTACTTATCTTAAAAAAAAGTAACCAAAATTTAATCATATTAAGTATTAATCATATTTAATTAAAATAATTTAATAATATGAACAATATATGTAATTAAAATTATATAAAATAATTATAACTAATAAATCTTATAATATTAATATATATAATACATATGTAAACACTAAACAAAACTCTTCTACATACGAAAAAAAAATATACGACAGTTCAATTGAATTATATGTATAAAAAAAATTAAGTCTATTAAATTATATGTATAAGACTGCAAGCTCAAAAACAGCATTAATTGAAATATTTAATGCACTGATGAATATTTCTTATCTCTAAAGATCAGATGAAGTGTTTTATGAGTCAGATTTAAGGTGCAACGATCATCTCTTTCAAAACTATTATATAAGAAACTTTATATTTCAAGAAGAAAAATAACACACATATATATGACAAGGAGAAGCACACAAAGAGAATAAAAGTGCAAATATATAAGAACATCTTGTATTTATCTTTTAGATTATCTTCTTCAAGAGCTTTCTTATGCAAAAACTCTTGTTGTAATCATGTCTAGAAGAGACAACAACTGCAATCTTGTAATATCTTTATAACCATTGTTATAAGGTAAGACTTGGATAGAGTTGACTGGAAAAAAAAATACTTGGATTTGAACTTGGAGAGACCTATCTATAAAATAATATTTGGGTAGTGGCTTAAATAGGTCAATCAAATAACACTTGTTTGAGCAAGAAGAGACTTGGTAAATTTTATTGTTATTTCTTTTGAACACTTTTAATGATGTTTGAATTTTAATGTTATTTCTTTTACTTTAAAAATTTTATTATGTACCAAAATTTATAAATAGTTATCACATTGAATATAAAATTATTTTTCAAGGGCATGCACATTTTTTCCTTGTAGTTTATTTCTAGTTCCACTCTTGATTAATTTTTTTAGCATTTTTTACATTGATTTTGGAAATTTAAATGATAGAATGAACATTTTGCCAAAAATAATTTTTTAAAAAGTTCCAAAGTTAATAATAAGTGTTGAAAATTAAACGGTAGTGATGTTAGCAGACGAAACAAGACAACACAATATTTTATTTTAAAAAAATTAAGTATAAAGAATTAAAGATAGCCAGATAATTTCCTCACAAATATTAGTGAGATAGTGTGTAGTTGTTAGATGGATAAAACTTAGATACAATTCATTAAGAGAGTTGGTGTTATTTTTTAATATGAGTTAAAATTTTACGTCAATATAATCCAAGTATATTTAATACAGGTTTCATATAAATGTATAATGCATATTATCAAGATAAAACTTTAATTTTAATTAAAAAATAATACTAATTACACCTAAGAAACTGTATATAATTTTTTCCTTATTATATTTGGTATCAATTTTAAGAATATATAAATCTATTACACCAAAAGGACTTTTGAACTTTGAAAATTATTATGGTATTTTTTATTTTCATATAAAAAGTTAAAATCATTAAAAAAATAACTTGTACAGAAAAAAAAAATCTTTTATAGGTTGATATCATGCATTCATGCTCTATTCTTATCTGTTACAGTGGAACATAGTCTTTTCTTTATTAATTACGAAGACTATCGCTTTTAATCTCAACCACATACCAGTGTTCTCACATCGATTACATATGATTCTTTATCTGGCAGGTAAGGTTTTTTTTTTGTGAAACTAATAATTTTTAATCTTTCTCGTGCATTCTTCTCTTAATTATCGTAATTTTTTTTATTAGAAAGTAAAGATGTTTTATATTTTCAGACTTTGTATAAATCTCATATTTATTCGGGTGATTTTTTTTAATTGATATATTTAAATTTTTTAGATAATTTGTTAAATTTAAAGATTTTATGTTTAGGGTTTAGGATTGAATGAACTTTTTTTGTTTGGCTAAATTATACTTTTAATTTCTTTATTTTTATCAATGCACAATTTTGGTCTCTCTATCTTAAAATAGAGACATTTAGTCTATCTGATATTTAGAATACAAAATTTTAGTCTTCTCATAAATTGACACTATCAACCATTTAATTTTAATATTTACTAATATTAAAGTGATGTAACATTTAATAAAATAATATTTATAAATAAAAAAACTAAGAAAAATATGTAAATGAGATTTTTATTAATAAATATTAATAATTTGTAAAATGTATAAAAATGAAGATCTTTTATATGTTTTTTTTAAGCAAAATATCTTTTATATGTTTTTTATAAAAAAAAAATTATACTTACATGTTTGTTATTAAATATTATGTCACTTAAATAATGATAGATTACTAGACAACATCAAAATTTAATGATAAACGGACATGAAATTGATAGTATGACCAAAATTTTGTATTTTTAAAAAATAAGGAGACTAAATGTTTCTATTTTGAAATAAAGACTAAAATTACATATCAAC
Organism: Cajanus cajan; assembly: GCF_000230855.2. Lineage (NCBI taxonomy): Eukaryota > Viridiplantae > Streptophyta > Magnoliopsida > Fabales > Fabaceae > Cajanus > Cajanus cajan. The sequence goes on from NC_138521.1 coordinate 66,059,910, forward strand.
AAAAATTGAGAGACAAAAGGTGAATTTTATTCTTTCTATTTCTAATTTTAGATAAGGTATATTGGATAAAATAAAAATGAAATAGAACAGAAAATTAAAAATTAAAAAGTTAATACTTTTCTATTTAACTCAATATCTATTTTCATTATTTTTTTAAAAAAAATTATTTTTAAACTTTAAAACTACACATAATCTTTTAAATATTTTTTTTACTTAAGTTGTTTTATTTTCTCATAACATAGTTATCTTCTAATGAAAAGGGCTTATAGATTTCATAATTATTCTAGTAAGTATATTTGTAATTGACATATTTAAATTTTTAGTTAATTTGATAAATTTAAAAATATTTAATATTTAAGTGTTAAGGTTTAGGGTTTTAAGATTTAGACTTTAGATGTTAAAAAAAATAAAAAAAATAAAAAGAGAGATTTAGTCTTTATGGTTTAGTTTAATGACTTAATTTTCTTATAATGGCATTATTTTATAATGAAAATAATTCATTTAAGTCAAAAGATGATCCTCGTATTTTATAAAGTTTTAATGATAAAAAACACTACTTTCTTAGTAAGAAAACACGTTGTAAAAGTTATTGTTTCAGACTAAGTAAGACAAAGTAAAATCTGTAAGATGAAACTAATCAGACGAAACACACAAACTGTATATCGAGATCATTATTTATTGTAACTAACAATTTTTAATGTTCAAATGAATGTGTGCTACCTTAACAGATCAAAAGTTGTTATCTTAGAATTCACATTCCGTTAAAAATGTATAAAAGCATGAAGAGTAACTAAACAAAGGACAAAGATCTTAGATTTCACGAAAAAATGCATTGAAAAATGATTAATGAAAAAGGACATAGTATGTGTAACATTAAATAACTTTTTCACAAAAAATATCGTTCTAATGAATTTTCAATTGAATTAGTGAATGAATCTTCATCTTCATTGCTACTAGTTAATGAAGGCTATTTTTTCACATATTTTTCAAATTCAAAAGCATGAAAGAAAATATATCAACACATGAAGGGTTAATATAACTTTAGATATGTAAAAAATGGTAAGTAAGAAGACATTAAAATTAATTATTTATCAAAAAATCAGAACTATAAAATTTTGATTAAAATTCATGTGTTTAAAAAAATCTTAAAAATCATGATATTTCCTTTTAAATTTCTTAAATTTACAAGACATTTTCATATTAAAATAGTATTTCAAAATTTCAATCCAATATATTTTATAAAATCTGATTATAAAGTTTTGATTAAAATTTATATTTTAAAAATATTATAAAAAATTATTATTTAAAAATCATGACATATTTTTAAAATCTTTTAAACTTCATTAAAATATATATGTATTTTTCATATTAAAATAATCTTTCAAGATCTCAATCCAATTCATGTTATAAGTTTTTACTACTACTAAATGACTTTAAAACAATGTATATATTAATAAGAGTTTAACGGTGAAACATCCTTTCCACACGGATGCAACTTGAGAAGCGTGTTTGCCTATTTTGTGCATCCAACTTACAGGATTGTTGGCATACGTTCTTTGACTGTGGAATGTCTGGCAACACAACAAGCAGATGATCCGATCGCTCTTGCTTGAGGCTGAGAGCACAACACAACTTGTTTTTGTATTGACTATTGTGTGATAACCAAAATGAACGCCAATTAGTTCATATCATATGCCTATGTGCCTATGGAGCATCGTGGGAGTAAGAGAAAATAGAGATTAACATATTATAAAAGCTTTTGAAAGGATATTGAAAATATTGTTAGAGATGAATTGTCCAAGAGTAGTGTCTAACATCTATAATAATATTCCTGACCTACCTGAATTCAGAGCTTTCATACTCCATTGCAGGGATTATAAGCGAATTTGATTGCTCACCTATTAGCTAGAGCATCAACTTGGAAATAAAATGAGTGAGTTAATATAAATAAATAAAAAAGTTTAACAATCATACACTAATATTAAAGTGATTTATACACTTTTAAACAATTAAATATCACTGCAAATATTATTTTTTTTACTTATGCATTACAAAAACCAACAATTTATTATAAATTATAAATAAATTATTATTAAAAAAAACTACTTTACATTTAATAATTGGTATTTTAGGTCATATATCTTGGTAGATGATGATTTTTTTTAATAATTCAAATCCATAATAAATAAATATTTTTAATATAAAATTAATTAATAATAAACAATACAGTTTACATATAAATAAAAAAAAAAATAGCCAAAGCATTATTTGGGGTTTAGGGTTTTTGGGTCTGTGAAAGGATGGCGTCGAGACCAGAAGTGGTTGCGCCGCCTGAGATTTTCTACGACGACGTCGAAGCTCGCAAGTACACTTCTTCTTCCCGTATTGTTCAAATTCAGGTTTTCTTCTTCATCTTCTTCTTCCTAATTCAATTTTCTTTTCTTTCTTTATCAAATTAATTTATTATTTTATCTCTGCCAAAAAGGCGACACTCTCAGAGAGAGCCCTCGAGCTACTCGCTTTACCTGATGACGACGTTCCCAAATTACTCCTTGATATCGGTAATTTTGATTCTTAATTTTAGTTTCAGTTTAATTTAATTCAATTTGATTATTCTATCTCGCTTTCATCAAATTTTCATGCTTTATGAATAATACGCGTAGGTTGTGGATCGGGACTGAGCGGCGAGACGCTATCGGAGAATGGGCACCATTGGATTGGTCTTGACATTTCAGCATCGATGCTTAGTATGTTGTGCTCTCCAATTTTTTATTATTTTTTATTTTAATGTTGTTATTCTCATCAGTTTTGCACTTTTAGTTTTTGCTAATTTTATTTGTTTTGTTAAATGTAGATGTTGCGTTGGAGCGAGAGGTTGAGGGTGACCTTCTACTTGGTGACATGGGTCAAGTATATACTATTTACCTTAGTTTAATTTTATCTTGTTATAATTCTAAACACTTTTGATATCCTTTTGCGTTTGTTTTTAGTCATGATGTTTGTGTTCTGCATCGTGCTTCACTGATTTTGTTGCTATGTCATTGGTTTCAGGGTTTAGGGCTTCGTCCTGGAGTTATTGACGGGGCTATCAGTATATCCGCTGTTCAGGTGTGTTTTCAATATAAATGATAAAATCAAACTGAAATAGATTACTGCATAATGATTACCATGTTAAATGTGAAAAATGTAAGACCTTTGAGTTTGAGCTGAGAGCTCTTAGGGGGTGAAAGAAATGATATTCAGTTATAATGTATCAAGTTGAAGCTACGTATTTTGAATGGCACAGCTCTTGTATTTGCAATTTCTATTTGCGGTGAAGGAGGGAGGGGGGAGGGGCAGTTATGTCATGTGAAAAAATGTTCATTCTCTACGAAGTTTGATTGCAGCATTTCGTTTTCATTCATAATTCTGTGGACATTTATATGACACGGCAAACTTTTATGTCATAATGCAGTGGTTATGCAATGCTGATAAATCCTCTCACAACCCTCGATTAAGATTGAAGTATGTTCCTTTACTTGTTTATTATACTGCTTTTCATTATTTATAAACTTTTTATATTTTGGGTCTCTTATATGGAGACTTGCACAATTCCATGTTTCTTTGCATCTCACTATCTATAGAGAGATTCATTAATTCTGGAACCTTCTCCTTTTCTCTGTTTCTCTCTTAATATATAATCTCAATTTCTTGTGTAGGGCCTTTTTTACATCCTTATATAAATGCTTAGCAAATGGGGCTAGAGCAGTATTTCAAGTGTATCCTGAAAATATAGACCAACGTGAATTGATTTTAAATGCTGCAATGCATGCTGGATTTGCTGGTGGTATAGTGGTGGATTTTCCACACAGGTATGAATAAATAAATCTTAAAATACTACTATGGCTCATTTACCACAGATTCACAAATGTGTAATATATTGGGTCACACATTGGTGCATTGTTGACTCACCTTGTTTCATATAATTATAAATTTATCACCAATTATGTACACTAGCAAAGAAAAATTATATTTGACTGTAGGGGTTTAGTTTTTTATTTGATATGGTTTCTAGCTATGATTTCTTTTGAAAAGCAGCACCACTGCCTAGCCTTCTTGATCATTGTGTTTCACTAACTGGAGAGCAATTGGCTTGTTGTGATAGTTCGAAGAGGAGAAAGGAGTTCCTTGTTCTCACATGTGGTCAACGTTCAGTAAATGCATCTGTGTCATCCAAAGGTAAAAACGAAGATGGAGAGAGTTGCTCTGATGAGGACAGTGAAGATGAAGAAAATCAGACAGTGAGTTTTACCGCATTTATGAATTAAGTTTATATTATGAGTTGTTTAAAAAATAATCCTCCTGAAAGTATGGTTTCTTTAAAAAGCATCTGCTATTAATTTTTTCTTTATTCAATTAGTTAGTTGTATTCACAGATCACTACCTATTTGAAAATTGATTCCAGATTTTGGAAATGCAGTAGATGTGGACAAGTTATGTAAAAAATGCCATTTCTAACCCGTCCTTACTCACAAGCTTAAAAAATGAAAATACTGCAGGTATGTATCTCAGACAGGCATAGACCGCGGAAGAAACAGAAAAAGAATAATAAGAGCGGGAAGGGAAAGGAATGGTTACTAAGGAAGAAGGAGCAGATGAGGAGAAGGGGAAATGCTGTTCCTCCAGATACCAAGTACACTGGCCGGAAAAGGAAGGATCGCTTTTGATTTTATTTGGCATTTGCCTCAGGGTGGTGAGACATTTATCATTTGTTAATGGGCATTATGAATTGCATCTTACTCGGGTCCTGAAGGGCAACCCTCAATTACAGTCAAATTTCTTCGATGGAGTCTTGTAGGATATTTATGTGGTTTGTTGGAATATCAATTTTTTTATTTTGAAGTGGAGGATCCTGATTCATTTGGGGCCTGTAATTTTGTATGTGGTTTTAAATACAGATAATATTATTAGCCATTCTTATGCATTTTAATGTAAGGCGCACAATTCCAGAATAGCTTTTCAAGTAACTAGTAATTATAGTTGTGTATCCATTTTATATTTAGTTTTTTACTTATAGTCTTACTGTAATTTTTCAGGGTTTAGATTTGTCTTTCATATCTTCTATAGCTATTTTTTTGGTTCAGAGGGGCATTCATGCCGCCCGACAGATACACATTTTCTTCACAAAAAAAAAGTTATTTTAAGATTATATCACCATGTTTATTTGAATTGATCATTGGCAAAAACAAAATCATTTGCCACTTGAAATGACCACGAGAACAAGTGATTGATTTTGATTATGTAAATGATGCATTACACTATTACATTACATATTTATTTTTGTGTAGAATTTAAATTTGGTACCTAGGGAGCTTACCATCTTGTCTAATTAACTGAGTTAAGCTCCTTGATTTATACCATTAGATGGTATTGTTCTTTAACTAGAAAATAAATTGATCAAAATTAACAATTTAGTAAATAAGTAAAATTGAAAGTTTTGTTCATGCCAAGCTCATAATTAAATGTTTGAATGATGTTTTTCTTTTTTTTATTTCGCGGGTGGGGACTGGGGAATAGTCTATGGCTTCTATCTTCGTTTATTCACTAGTTTAGAAATGATTTGAGCAAGTTAAATCCTTAGCAATATTTTTCGTGGAGTAAATTGTTTATAGAAAATAATTAAATGCCATAAGATGGACTTAGTAGTCAATTTATTCGCATGTATCAAACTTATCAATGAAGTTCAAATAGTAAAATTGTAATGTTACTCAATTAAATATTTGATATATATATATTTGGCAAGGATCTGAGGTCTTCGTTTATTCACTCATTTACACAGTTAGAGGAGTTAAATCATGATCTATATTTAACTGAGTAAATTGATTATAAAAGGTAATCAAAAGCTTAAGATGAAAATAAAATCATTTTTACAGGCGAAGCTCGTTAGGATGTCTAATTTTAAAATTTCAGGAAATTAAAAAATTTTAACATTTGAATTTTGATTTAAGTTGTATTTTTGTTTAATGTTTTGTTTTGATAAATTAATTTAAAATTCTTAAATTGTTAATTTAGATAGAACAACTTAATTTTCATCATATGGAAAATTGATTTTTAAATATAAACTAAATTTTCAATATTAGATTTTACAAAAATAAATATTAAGCAAATTTTAATATATAATAATTTAAAACACCAATCTAACATATTAAACATTAACACCGTTATTTTATAAGAGTGTTTTTAAAGATTTTTTTTTTATTAATGAGAAGATTTGTATCGAATTTTCTTAACTATTTATCAAAATTTATTTCTTATTTATCTTAATTATTTATAAATTAAATATCAATATTTTAAAATAAATTAATAATAAATAAAAATATATTTTTACTCTAACATAAATTATTTATCCTAAATTTAAAATATAATGTTTTAAAATATCTATATATATAAATTTTAAATATAACTTATATATTTAAACATTTATTATATATATCATTTATTATAAATTTTAATTATAAATAATAAACATATTTACGTATTGTACAAACTAAAATATTAATTTTTATATAAGATAAAATTCAATATAACAAATATTAGTATTTTTTGTTTGCCTTGATAATAAGAAAATATGTAGGAAAGACAAGAGGAAGAGAAGATAGCAAGAGGGATGGGAGAAGGAAAAGAGAAATAAGATAGATCAGAGGGAGGGAAGGGGGGGGAGACAAAAGAGGAGAAAGGAGGGAGAGAAGAGTGAGGGGAGAGGGGAGAGGGGAGAGAGGGAGGGGGAGAACAGGAAATAGCAATGGAGAGAGGATTGAGAATAGAGGAGGGAGGGAGAAAAGAGTGAGAGAAGATATAAGCATATAAAAGATTAAGTATGAAAATTTTCGTTAAAAAAATTTAGAAAATTTGAAATTGTGTAATTTTAGGTAATCAAAATATTTTCACAAGTTACTAAAATAAATTTCCTTTTCACAAATTACTAAAATATTTCTAAATTGCATGTCAAAACAAATAATTCACAAAAATAAATGAATTACCTCCATAAAAAGTTTAATTATCATTATCATTTCTGTATCAAAAGAAATTATCATTATCAAGTTTATCTTTTGATTTTGTTTAGTGTTCATGCACCAATAGTAATTTTGGTCATAAAACCATTTTTTTTTAATTCGAGATCAAGCTTTAACCAGGATCAGCCGGCACTTAATTTAATCGTGATTATTTAAATGAGCATGCAAACTAGAAGGACGAGAGACCAGATATTAAGGAGAGACAAACCCATGATTGTCCTCAGCCCTTTCCTATAGAAAAACCACAGTAAAGCAGAGAGGAAGAGGATCCAGTAAATTTACATCACTAAGGATTTCCTTCCGACTAATTATACAAACCAATTACTTAAATGACTTAATTACATCAAGTTTCACCACATCATGTATGCATGCATACACTAATGTTTCTTGAAGCCACGAATGTCGGAAAACTATGAAGGTGCAACAGAAGATATGAAGCCACGGTAGCATAGATTTAGTCAATAGATCAAATATCGCATCTATCTCCTGTGATACAGAAATACATGTGTTTGCAGGCCACAGAAGCATTGTGCAAGACCCGCTATTGTCATCATGATCCAGGTGTTTGGTTTTCTGCATGCACAATATAGGATAAGAAATCATGAAATGCGGACTCTTAAGACAATTTTTTTTTTTTGGGAAATGGGAAAGAGAAAAAATTGGGTAAAATAAAAAAGAAGGCATTTTCTCTCTGTTGTTTGATAACTCAGTTTTTCTTTACAACCAAACATAATATTGAACAAATCATAGTACTGATTTAAAGTTCAATGATTTATCTATAGTCGAATCGGTATATTAATAATAATTTATATGTATATATAAAGAGGAATTTTCATTTTCATGTACACATTTTGTTTGACGTTTTTATCCCTTAATATTTGTTATTTGTTAGTTAAAGAATAAAATTTTAAAAAAAATTCACAGAAGCTTAAAACAAAATAACTCTTAATATTGTAAAACCATATTTGACAGTGCTTTCTATAAAAATAGTAACTATATTACTTTTTTCACTTTTTTTTTTTATATTTTATATTTTAAAATATATAAGCACGAAGTACCTTTTCCTAATAATAATAATAATATTATTATTATTATTATTATCATTATTATTAAAAAAATAAATATAATATATAAACTAACATTACAAACTAAATAAAACATTTTATAGATTCTTATTGACATAGAAAGTACACACAAAAGTCCAAATTAAATGTATAATAAATTCAAGTCTAATAGCTTGTTTAGTTTTGCGTAAGATAATCCTGAAGACTCTAAAGAGAAGATATCCATTTATATCACTATAAACTAAAAGCTGATCAATGCTTGTACCGGGTTATATTACCCCTCCTAACCAGAAAGATTAAACATTATTCTTTTATCACACTATTTAGTTCTTCAATGTACCAAACATGAGTGAATGCCACTTGGCAAAGCTCAAGCAAAATTTCTCGGGCACACCCTACCTGATTATATATTAATAGAAGAATGCAATCATGATATATGTAAACTAACCAAGATTTCTGTATGTCAACCAAAGTACTAGGAGTTGAGTACACACCTCCAAGTAGCTGTTCAAACCGAGCCACAATGTGTTTTCCGTAAGTGTACTTCTTTAAAGCATGAGCATTAAGTCTTACGCGAGAAAGTAACATTGCTCGCTGATTTTCGGAACAGATCTCAAGAACCTTCTGGATCACATAATTTGCAAATTGGTCTTTCATCATTGTCTACAATGAAATTAAGCACGGAGTAGTAAGCAAGGGTACCAAACCCGATTCAGATTGATTGGTATCAGTCTCTCAAGGTAGGCATTTGCAAATTGATGTTTCAAGTTGAGATTCATCCATAACAATACCATATAGCAAAAAATTCAGGCAATTACAATCAAATATTTGATTCAAACCATCCAGGCATAAGGCTGAATTACTTGAATGATTTGCTTGATAACTAGGTTTAATAATTTTCCTCACCATTTTTCTTGAGGATAAGGTATTTCTTTTGTACAACAGTGCAACTATGGTTTGTGCTGGGGAATAAGGTTAGAAAACAACAAATAACATGAAGCTTCTGCCTAAAGGAACAATTTCACAATTTCTTGCCTTGCCTAATGGTATAAGGTTTTAAGCGAATTATAATGCTGTTTTCTTCTCCACCAACCCCCTCCTTTCTTTTGGGAGGATTTATAGCCTACCCAAGTTGAACTTTCTTAAAAACCTCTTCCTCATTTCTAGTAATATTTTTAACAATATAGAAAAGCAAGCAAGTAAAACTCTAATCTAACAACTTTCCAAGATAATTAGGTTGCAATTTTTCTGCTATGCCAGCTTCGAAGATATAATCTGCTATGCATTATAGTATACAAACATTTTATTAAATAGTAAATGTGATTAGCCTTAAAAAAGTTAATACTTACCAATAAATTATCATTTTGTTTGTCATGTCCAACAATCTCTGCGATTAACAACTGCCGTTCAGAGGCATCAGCATACTCCAAACATTTCTCAACAACATTTGATGCAAATTTGTGCTGGCTTAATTGGACAATATGTCCTGACAGCTTGTTAATAATTTGGCCCCTTTCCTGAGGCTTTCCTCTCTCCAACACATGCTGTAAAGACATAAGCAAAGCATCATAACTAAAGAAATGAAACAAAAATTTAAACAACAGGTCCACAAACCACGAAATATCCCATGTGCAAAATAGCAAATGTTACCCAAGTAAACCCAGAATTATCTATATCATTCCAAGCATTGATAAGGCTACTTGAAAGGGCATTATCAATAAACATATATACACAAAAAAAGTATTTAAAGGCCAAGGAAAGCGGGGAAGAAGACCTTGAACATCCCCTCAACCAAAAGTAAAATACACACACAAATATACAAAGAGAATCTGTAAAATTTAATTTGAATATTATGCTTGGAAATGAATTGGGTTGTTTCCTCCAAAAGAGCCTTTGCACATTTTTATTTACTCCAGTCATTAGCACTGCCCTATCTTGTATACAGTGTATCGAGTTCACAATAGACAACCACCGCCAGTCAATATCATCATAGCATGCATAAAAATGAATCAATTTCTTCTCTTTGCAAATGCAATGTCCTCTGCAGTTTGAACAGTATAAAATGATTTGGCTATAAATTTAGGAATTATAGAAATATAAAATTCAGCAGAAAACGACATAATAGTAGAAAAAGAATATGGAAACTTATGATTATTTTTTAGATTAAACATCGTGTTAATAAGTGATCTGGCAAAATGAAAATTCAAAAAAGCCTAGGGGAAAAGTGCAAATTAGAATAAAAATTGCAAAAGGAAAGACTTTGAAAAGTGAAGGGGAGCCGTGGTGCAATGGTTACAATTGCTACAGTGTAATTAGGAGATCACAGGTTCATGTCCCGGAATCAGCCTCTTGCAAATACAAGGTAAGGCTGTCAACAATAGGCTTGTAATGATCCTCCCCTTACCTGGACCCCACCATTGGCAAGAGCTTTATAGCACCAGGTTTCCGTTTTTTTTTAAATCTTAGAAGAGTGAAATAGCAATTTAGCATCTGCTAAGACTCACAAAGCAGACTATATCGTGTATTATAAAGCAGAGCAGGAGCAATACATGTAATAAGAGTGTGGTGGCTTGGAGCCACAAACCTGGCTAATTGTGTAATGCAGACAGTGCTCGTGTTGTTATTTATAATTGTACAAATGATAGAAAGGGCATGTCTATACCTTCAACTTGATTCAGATTCTACTATGCATCATAACCACCACCCACTGCTAAAATTCAATACTACAATTAACAGCGAGAGACAAATAGTAACTAACCTGAGTAACATAATTACCATACTGGTCCTGAGCAAGAGTAAAAACTGACTCCAAGATTTCATCCACAATAAACTGACACTGAACCTCATCTGAACAATGCTCAAGAACTCTCTACAAGAAACATTATCATGGGGCTAAATGTGCAATCAAAGAAGCATCAATTTCTTTATGGAAAAGGTAAATGCAATAACCTTACCTGTATGACTCGGCAACCATAAGGATGCATAGATAGAATAGCAACTTGACCACGAAAAGAAGTTATTATAAAGTCAATATTTGCAGTTGGAATAGATTCAATGCACTTCTGTATTACATGATTCCCATTTTGGTCTCTGACACATCTCATAACATTTCCATCTAGCTCATGAACAAGCTGAACTTTCTGTTCAAGATCAATAACCTCAAGTGCCTGTACAGGCACAAAATAGAAATAAATATGAAATGATATATTTAAACCAACACACAATATACTGGAAATATTTCTTGTATTTATAAACATTGTTATGCTAAAGGCAGTTTCCCGGTGGCCAGTATTGCTTTCAGAAAATAAATACATGTAAAAATGGAAAAGAAATTAATAGAAACAGAAATATCTCAACTCCCAGAATAGATAGTCTAAGCCACAATGACCAAATCCCATTAGAAGAAAACAAAGAAACAACGTAGTTATGAGAAATCAACCTGACAACCTTCAATTGTGTCACTGCACACTCTTCAATAGATTAATCATAGGCATTTAAAAGCATTAGCCAAGCAGGCGAGCACCAAGTACAAACAATCTAAGATTCATGTAATAGAGAAAAAAGAAAAAAGACACTCCCTGTGCTTTTCCTGGCACTAGCTGTCTACAATGTCTAAAGATAGGTGGATGATCAAATTAGAAAGAAGAAAGAAGAACAAAAACTTATTTCATAAACTATTCCAATCAGTATCAGTGTTGAACTGTTGATAGATAACCAGAGATTTAGAACGAGACAATGGAAAATCTCCTCTCTAATTCCCAGGTTTTGAACTTGAGTGACCTGGTTCTCCCTTTGAATTTCCTTCTCTCAACTGATTCTAACTCCCCCTATTATTCCCCTTTTATTACTGAATACAAGTAGGTCCTAATCCCCCACTAAACCTTTTATTATACCTTACCTAGAGTCCTTGACCCTTCTGATTTTGGGGGCCGGGAGTCTTCCAAGAGAATGTTGTAAATAGGCATTAATTTAGGATAGAATACCCCTGTATATAACTATATATTCAGATGATACTTGTAATTATTAGAATAGACGTTATCTTTCACATTTTGTCTTTCCCTTAATAGGCTTAGCCTATTCAAATTTCTGTTCTTCCTTTAATAAGTGTAGCCTATAAACAAGGATTAGTGTTTGTACTGAAAAAACATTAAATAATATTCAGTTTTCCTGTTCTCCAAGTGAGAAGATCTGTGTTAAAAAGAAGCACAAAGAACATGTTTATATAATAGTATTAGTCAGCTTTCTTTGCTTTTGCAACTCTTTTAATTTACAAAACCCAATTTGGAATGGAGAAATTATTTTCTTTGATAAAATCTTCATTTCATCTTCTATCTGTTGTCTACACAAGAAAAGCCATATAAGTTCATGTTGACACCACTTCATCAATCCATGGCAGATATTACTATGACTAAGAGCCTGTTTGTATTGATAATCAAACAGAATTTGGGCTGAAGTTAAAAACAAAATTGCTCTCGAAAAAAACAGAGCCAGTGAGGAAAATCATGCAACTTGCATTTGACATGAAAAACAGAGTAACAGACCATAAATACTTTTATCTTCATCTATTGCAAACAAACTGATTTCGTCATTACTAGGAACTACACCTTGGCTAAAAGAAGAAAAGATAAATTTATGAGATAAGCAGAGCCCCATTTTCAGATTGTAATTTGCAAAAAGCCAGAATTCTAGCAAATGTTTAAGTAGGATCTTCATATATTCAAATGATTAATAAATATTAATGAAGATATCATGTGACCAGATTGCAATAGCTTTCAAGGAAAATAAATATACCAATGTCTTCATGTTACATGAATCAATACGAATTACATACCTTTTGGATTACACGACAGCCATACATTTGCAGACTTAAAGGCAGTATCTGACCAAGAAGTCGATTTGCAAGTTCCTTCCTCTGCTCAGGGCTTCCATACTCAAAAAACTATGCACAGGAGACATAGACAAATTAGAGCATAACAGACTCCAGACAACCATAAAGTTAATTAATGACAATGACCATCACTTCAAAACTCACCTTCTGGATTACATAGTTGCCAAATACATCAGTCATTAATTTAGAAGTATGTGGAAGAACCTCTTTGAACACTAACTCCTTCTCTTCAACACCACAGCTTTCCAACTTCTGCTGTATAAAACGGCTCCCATGCTGATCAGTGCTGGAGTTAAAAACCACAGTGAACTTAATTTCCATAGCCAAGGAATTGATAAAATGATAAGTAAAAAGATCACCGAAAATATTACTTGCCTAAATTGAACTATATGTCCAATAATATCAGATAGTTCAAATCTGCGACCTTTGCCAGATTTTAACTCTTCAAGGAAAATAGCAATTTTGGGGTCATGAGCAATGTCAAAGGCTCTTTGACCATGCCATCCAGATAATAAACCTCCATTCCTACCAGAAGCTGGAGAGAGTTTCATTTCATTCCTTCCACCTAGAAGGCCAGGACTGCCTTCTGGGTATCCTGATAAAACTGGTCTAGAAAGTGGGGAACCTGGATACTGGGTTACGAAACCCATATTTGAAGGGTGTCCAAAATAACCAGGAAGTATTACCCCACCTCTATTAGGATTCAAATTAGCACCACTTCTCTGATTATGTAATTTTTTGTCATCCAGGTAAGCCCCACTATTGGGCCCTTTCTGGGAATCAAGGGGACCAATTTGGCCACCAACATTGGCTCTAGGTGCCATCAGATGACCAGATACACCATATCCCTCCACAAAAGGTTGCTGATGATATTGCATGTAAATAGGATCACCAAAAGAAGGCTGCAGAGGAAATGCAAATTGTCCAAACAAATTGTTTGCATGTATCCTTTCAGCGCCGTGTGAAATGTTTCCTGCAGTCGGAGAAACCCCTGGTGCTTGGGGAGTAAAACTATTACCGGTAGCCCCATCAACAAGTGGTACAGAACCATGAGGAGGGTATGCAGCAATATATGGAGGAACAGCTGTGGGATTAAACGGGTACGCACCTACATATTGTGGAGAATATATGCCTGAGGCCTGCAAATTAGTGTAAAATGGATTTGTTGAGGTCATATAAGCTGCTGCTGAAGCATATAGTGGAGGTGTAAACCCTGATGATTGCAGTACAGGCTGTACGTCAGAGGAGAACTTGTTGGGATTGTGAAGATAATGTTCCATACCAACATATGCACTTTTTTCACTTTGAGAATTGGTGCTCGGAACTTCATGTGGATAATTTTGTTGCTGATGTTGCATCAAATTATTCTGGCAGCTGCTCTTCCATTTATCTTCATTACTCTGGCTTTCTGAGTTTGGTAGATTAGATACACTGAGAGCCCTTACTTGAGATTCTACAATTGTAACATCTAAGTCATTAAAGCCCATGCTTCCAGTGGAATTGAGAGATGATGAGCTTGTGACAGGGGCAGGAGAATCAACAGTTGATGACAGCCTTATATCATCTTCGCCTATGGTAGGTTTTACAGTATCCACTGTAGAGGAACTGGAACCAGTATCTATGTCAAATAGTTCATCCACCACTCCAAGAGACTTATTATATACAGTTGACATGGTATTGGGAAGATCTTCCTGAAATTTTGAATTTCAATACAGAAAAAAATATATATCATGCATTCATAATCAGAAAATCTGGAAGAGGCAAAAATAAAGGTTAAGTGTTGACTACAGTCAAATATCGGACTCAAAAACAAAAAAAAAACAAAAAAAACAGTCGAAGAAAAAAGTTATCAAAATTATGGGATCAGTACACAGTACCCGCTGCAGCAGTAAAGAGGCAGAAACAAAAGGAAATAAATGCAGAAAAAAGTAAATTTAAAACAAATAAATTGTTCATATGTAAGAAAATATGTCGTCTTGTAATTTATATGCAGAAAACTTAAGAGATTTTACAAATTCAGAAGTTGATATCAGAATAATCACCGGTACTAAATTTTTGTGCTGAGATGATGTTGAAGCCACATCCTGTCTATGCCATTTTCCACTAGTCTTATCTAACTCATTATCATACAGCTGTGGAGTTGAATCATCTTCGGACTCCTCCCTGTGTGTTGCAAGTGTTCCTCGTGGCAAATGAAAAGAACCTTTACCGCTATCATCTGCAGAAGACAATCACCAATTACTATTAAAAGCCTAAAACTACCAATATGGCACACCATACAGGTCCTTTTCCCATGATATAGCGGGAGAGGATATTTAGTGTTTAGTTGACAATAGAGCAGTCAAACAAGCAAGATTAGCTAGTAATTGGTCTTCCGACTCACATTTTTGCATAGCTCTGTTCAGAGATCCCAAGCTTGCATTCCTGGTTGTGTTATGGGATAATAAGTTTTCTATGGCAAGAAATGAGCCTTCCATGCTTGGAGGTGCACTGCCACTGCGATTGGGGACCACATCCTTTCCACTGCCATGGAACCTATGACCATTCAAAAATATACCCATATCCTCTGTTGCCATGTGACGAGATGGTGCACCAAACGTCGCAGCTTCCTTAAGAGACGGCCATTTACCCCCAGCTTCTGAGATCCTAATTGGACTCTCAGTTGCCATACTACTGGAAGACTAGTTTGCCCCTTCTTTTGTAATGGAAACCAGAAATGTCATGTTGCCTCCTAAAGTGCACCCACAAATTGTTGCATCAGCATAATCATCCAAGGAGAAATTAACTTTATTACACTAGGAAAGTAAGCAAGCATAGTACAAGAAACAAAAACAGAGATGAAACAACACAGTGAATACTGACAAAAGAAATAATTTCATAATAGAAATATAGAATACCTCACGCCAATTTATACAAATGCAATGCAAATTCTCACAGTCAAATTATGATCAAATTCAGAGAGTTAAATTACGATAGTGCCACGCGCTCCTGAAAGTCATAACAAGCTTACTGTTCAAAACTTAATTACAAGTGAAACGTTCTTCCTCTTCAACTCGGTAAGCAAGTATTATCAGCGAGGCCAACAAGCAAGTCCAACTACCTCAAACAGATAACCAATTCATAATTTCATACAACAAGAAGAAGAAAAAAAAAATAGAGGAGAAAGAGAAGGCGAGAAGACACGGAAAGCATGAGAGTAGTTGAAGCATGAAGAAAACGAACGTACGTTGAAGTTTCCGTTGAGAAGGCGAAGAATGAGTGAGTTTGAAACCCTAGATTCTTCTAGGAAGCGGAAATTGTAAAGAGAGAGAGAGGGATGAGAATGAGTGTGACTGAATTGATATGTTATTAGTAATTATTTATTTATTTATTTATATTTATTATTGTTAATGTTATGGGTGAAGTGCAGTGCAGTGTGCAGTGTGCAGTGCAGTGGAGATGAAGATTTTAAAAGTGCGTTGGGTTTAGATTGGATTGGGTGGAGAAAAAAGCGCTACTTCCACACGCCGTTTTGCTATTCTCCCTGTGCTGTCGTGTTTCGATTTGGGAGTTTGTGACCCGTCAGAGTGGGACAAAGAGGCAACCAGAGTGCCCAAACTAATCATGCGCATATCATATCATGCATTACCCATACCACCGTTGAGTGCCATCTTCAAATTATATATATTTTTAATTATTTTATGTCTTTACATCATAATAATATTAATAAAAATATACATTATTTCATGTATCCTACAAAATATTAATAAAATATATGTACTATTCAATGCATTTAATGTTTCCTACATAAATTTTAATAAAAGGCCATTTATTGGACTTTTCAGACATTTTTTACTCATATTTTTTATATGCATTCAATACTTGTTGACAAATTTGTGATACATTTATTTAATATTGATTAAATAACTTCTTAATATATTACTTTCATCATTCCTTTTTACTTGTTATATTTTTTTAATATTTTTTATTTAATTATTATTTTTAAATTTCAAGATAACATTAATTACTCTTTTATCAATAAATCATTACTACATTTATTAAGAAAGTGAGAATGAGAAAAAAAAATTACTATATATTTATTATCGACTCCTATATGATAAATATTAAATGTTACATGTTGAGAGAGTATTTTGAGAATTTTTTTTAATGAAATTTTTTTTATAATTTTTTTATTTATTGTCTAATTTAGTTTTATTTAATATAATTATACATGAATTAAATTTTAATACTTTTCAATAAATTATTAATAAATAAAAATAATTTTTTTATAATATTAGTTATTTATCATAAATTTAAAATATAATTTATATGTTTAAAGATATTTATTTATGTAGAATTTAAATATAATTTATATATTCAAACATAATATTCATTTACATATATAACTTATTATAAAATTTAGCTATATATAATAAACATGTAAACATGTAAATTGCATAGACTAAAATATCAGTAGAGTTAAAATACAAAAAATTAAATTAAAAACTTAATAAATATTTTATTAAGATCAATAAAATTTATTATATTCAAACCTTAAAAATCAATTAAAAGTAGTACTAAAATAAAAAATCTATAAACTATAAAATTATACATCAATATAATTTATTTATCCTACATAATTTTTAACAAAAGTATCATTTATAGGATTTTACCCTCATTAAATTCTTATTGACAAGTTGTTCTCCATTTAATTAATTAATGCCTTTAATATATTATTAAAAATAATATATATATATATATATATATATAAAGAATAGATCAAATTATATCGATGTAACTTATATAACTATTATACCTTTTAATAAATTTTAATTTAATGATGTTTTCTCAATTATTAGATTGAAACTTTCTTTCACTTGTATCATATATACAAAATTTCTTATTAATAAAAAAATTATTAGATATCTTATTCATATAGATTAAAATTAATGTAGTATATATTTTTGAAAATATACTCAAATATGAGTAATTTTATTATCTTTTTATTGTTGTTCAATTTTGAAAAAAAAATAGCATATATGTTCAAGGTAATATAAAGTTTTAATCTAATGGTGAGTTTTGAGAAAATATTATTAAATTGAAAGTTATTAATTGGTGTAACTTTCATGTATCTTAAGTGTGAGTATTTTTTAGCATGTGTTCTTTTAATGAAAAAAAATTAGGATTTGTTTTTTTGTGACACTATAAGTCTTAAAGTGTTACTGTTGATTTTATTTAATTATATATTGTTGTATAGGTTATTGTTTTGTGTTGAGAGACTCTATATCTAAAGATTTCTTATGAGTTTTAGTGACTCAAGTTTTTTTTAGGTGAAGATTTAGTTTGACCCGAGGGAAGTTGGTATATAAGATTTTTGTTTAGAATCGAGTCTTGTAAGTCCAATTCTTCAAAAGCTTAGAAAGATGAAGTCTATAAAGAAGTGCTCTAGTTTGTGAGTCTCTTTCTCTTATAAACCTTTTCTTGTAGGATGATTCTTCTTCCTAAATCTCATTCTTGTCGTGTTGTTGTTTGATTTAGGTCAGTAGGAACCTTGAATTGAGTTGTTGATTTGTTCATAGTGGGCTTGGAGTAGCTTAGTGCTCTTTTTCTCTCTTTTTTTCCCAGTTCTTTTTCAGTTTCGAGGCAAGAGAAGTTGGATTCCTGCTTTTAGTTGAGTTACTAAGTTGTTGAATGATTTTTGAGTTACATGTTGTTTGAAATCTTTGAGATTCGTAATTGAGTTGGTTGATTCTAAGTAGGTTGCATGTTGAGAGTTGAGGGTTATGGTTTTGGGAAACAATATGTTGAAAATATTTATGTTTTGGTTTAATTATGAGTTGCATGTTGGAAATGGTGTTTTTTATATGAGTTGCATGTTGGTTTTACTGGATTTCATGTGAATAGCGAGGAGAATTTGTGATCTGCATAAGTGTATAACTTATGTTGCATCAAGTGCACCTTCAAGAAGTCATACATGGTTTCAACATGAGGCCATCTGATACTTTGCCACACCAGTGTAGATTGGTGGCATCAAACGTGAGGAGAGAGACTTGTCTCAAGTTGAAATTGCGTCGAGCGTGATTTGAATGGTGTTAGACGTGAAACCACTAAGAGGTCTCTAACTTGGGGACAAAGAACCTCAAGTTAAGTGGAGGCTGTGGAGCCTAGTGTGGTCGAGCCATAACTCTTTGCCTATACGATGTTAGTTGCCAGTGTGGTGACGTTGAACATAAGTTAGGCAAAGACTCTTTGCCTAAAATGAGGTTGCATGTGGGACTTTACCACACTGTGCATGAGGTCCCAAGGGCCTTTACCACACTGTGCATGAGGTCCCAAGGGCCTTTACCTAATCCATGTTGAGTGTGAGTTGTATTGCACCGGGTGTGGATGAGATAAAGGATATTTTGTCTGAATGGCACCAAGCACTAATTGCTAAATGAAAACTTGTTGTTTGGTTGATAAATTGTCAAATACAAGTATAGTAGGTTAATCTATTACATGTTTTAAGTTGCTTAAAGCTTATCATTATATGTATGTTGATATATGATGGTAATTAAAGATGATTGATGGTTGAGAGTTGAAAGTGAATTGAGTTGTATGTTGTGTTTGGGTGGTGTAGTTGTGTTGAATGTGCTTTAAGCATGATGTTGTAGTGTTGCTGAGATGATGAATGTTGCGAATGCTTTAACCATTCAGGCATGGTGTTGAAAATTGTGTTGATCAACTTAGAACTAAATGAGAGATTTTAGAAGTTGTATATCTTATTGCAGGGATATTATGTTGTTTAGGGGTTGAGAGCCCAATTAGTTAAATAAATCTTTTTGATAAGTTGACTCTTGAAGAGACTGTTAAGTCTCCTCTATAATCTTAGTTAGTACTATACATGGACAAGGTCAAGACATGCGTGTATAAAGCGACCATAATATAGGAGTTAGGTTAAACTATATTAATTACGAGTGATCAACCGAGTAAAGTACAAAGTTGAAAACTTATTTTCTAACTGATTATTGGAAGGACGTAGTATTTGGAGGGTAGTTAGTGGATTAATCTCATAAGAGACTTAGTTAAGCCAGCTAATGTTATGGTAGACCTATACCTAGTTGTTCTACCTTTATAGTAATACTAGACTTCTCAAATTAAGTGACGACATCTGAGAAGCCAAATTGTTTGTGTTATGGATTGATATCTAATTTGTTGTTGATTTAACAAACTCGAAAAGATCATCATGTGTTGTTGGTTCAATAGGGTCAAATCATTTAAATTATTAACACTGTGTTGTAGGAGATTTCCTAATTGAAATACGTGATGACACATGTAGTTGTTATGTTGTTGTGATGAACAATCTAAGTTGTTGATGTAGTGATGTTCAACTTGATACCGTGTTGTAGTTGACTGAATTGTTCATGTTGATATATGATGATTGTGTTGTGATATCATATGTTGATAGTGTTGAAAATGAGGTGAAGATGTGATGATATTTTAATATTATGGATATTTTGTGTTGTATATATATATTGTTTCTTTAAACTCTAACTTATCCTTGCCTGTTTTCATGTGGATGGATTGCAATGATCATGCTTGGTATGATAATAAAGTATGGATAGATTTATGTGGGAGCTGTTTTAGAGGCCATGTTGAGATTGACGATGCTAATATTTTGTGCTACCTTAGAGTAACTAGTTGATGGTAGGAGTTTGACCGATAACTTAGATTGTATAGTTTACTTTTATTAAATTATTATATTTATATCATACATGTTTGCATAGTTGTTTGACTTTCATATAAATGATATATAATACATATTCAAATATCAATAGACATATAACTTTAAATTATTAGTTGTCTTTTATTGTTAGTTGAACCGTTAAATATAAGGATTATGATAGATCATAAAATCATTTTATACATTGATTTAAATTAATGAAATAAAGTATCAAATAGTTTTTAATTTTTTTTTAATTTACAAATTGAACACAATCAACTATTTTGCATGCGAGTGTTTTTAAAAGTTTTTCTTCAACGAGATAATTTATAGGAATTCTTTTAATTTCTTAATTTAATTTTATTTATCATAATTATTTATAAATTAAATATTAATTTTTAAAAAAATATCAATAAATAAATAAGATTTTTATATTATACTATAAATTATTTATCTTAAATTTAAAATATTATTTACATGTTTAAAAATATTTATTTATATAAATTTTAAATATTTAAACATAATATTTATTTATATATAATTTATTATAAATTTTAACTATATATAATAAACATAATTGTATATTGCATGAACTAATATTAATATATATATATATATATATATATATATATATATATATATATATATTATAGAAATTTTAACAATGGGGACTTGTTGCACTATTTTAATTTTGTTATATAAAATGCTTAAAAGTGATATATCAAACTTTGCTACAAAATGTTAATCATTTTAATGTTGCATAATAAACACTTAAATATTTGTGTCAATGTTATATAGACATTTTTTTTCCTTCATTCCTCTTCGTTAATAGTCATGGAACTCCATTAGCTTTTTGTTTTTTAATACTATCACAAAATAAAAATTGACAACTTAAGATGACCTTAAAAAGGAAACCATATAACTTGATACGAAGTTTTTCTAACTTAACATATAAACTATAATACAAAATTTTTAAATATTTAATTTTATTAAATATTTCATAGAAAAATTTATTTCCTCCAATAATTTTACGGTCTGAATATTTTGGGGAAAAAAATCTTCTTTGAAGCTTTTTTTATTAACTTTAAAATATTTTTAAACTAAAAAAACTTTTAAAACAGGCCCAATTTACAAAAAAAAAAAAAAAAGAAGAAGAAGAAGAAGAAGAAGAAGGTCCATTTGAAAGAAACAGAAACATAGGAAGAAACCAGACACACTAAGACGAACCCTAAACCCTGGTAAGGACTAAGGAGTTATTGACATTGATGCATGGCGGAAGTTAACACTTTGGTGGTGCGAAAGCCCTGTTTTGGCCTCCCAACTGGTTGCCCTCAATGCCTCTCTGCTTACATCTATCTCAAGTTCGCTCAATTTCCCTTCTTCTTGGACTTCCACCTCAACAACCCTCATTCTGGTAACACCCCTTTTCCCCCTTTCCCCTATTTTTCTCTCTGACCCTCATGGCTTCACATTCCATCTCATAATTTTATTTATTTATTTATTTTTACCGTTTTTTAGCTCATGGGCATGCCCTTTTTTGTTTTGTTTAGATCAAATTCCTTACTTTGAGGTTGGTGACACTGTGGCTTATAATAATGAGAAAGAAGGGATCATTGAATGCTTGAAGAAA
This sequence comes from Cajanus cajan, assembly GCF_000230855.2. Classification (NCBI taxonomy): domain Eukaryota; kingdom Viridiplantae; phylum Streptophyta; class Magnoliopsida; order Fabales; family Fabaceae; genus Cajanus; species Cajanus cajan. The sequence continues at coordinate 66,082,225 of NC_138521.1, forward strand.
GATGTTGGCGTAGTTGATTTAGACAGTGGAGTTTCTTCACTCCCTGATTGGATTTCAACCAAAGCAATTCTCACCGCTTGGCTTGCTGATGCACTTGCCTATGAACTCTGGCTTGGGTGTGAAGGTTCCTCTGCTTATACTATCTATTACTCTGATCTTCCGTGGCCGTTGGGGAAGATTCTATTTTGGAAGAAAGCTCATTGGGTGAAGTTGAAGCATGGGATAACTAATGACAATGCTGAAGTGAAGAAAGAAGAGGTTAGTTTCTTTCCCTACGGTCAGTTATTTCAATTTTTTATGTGTGTATTAGTTTTGATTTTTTGTGTGATTTTTCCTCTTTGATTTGGTACTTATGTTTAGCTATTAGTGATGGACAGATTTACGAGAGAGCAAAGTCTGCATATGATGCCTTGTCAAGTTGCTTAGGTGAACAGAATTACTTATTTGAGAACAGGTGATTCCTCTAGTTGAGTTATGGTGAACTTGTTAGCATAATTATCTTTTGTTAGAGCAATTTGTTGGAAGATTTTGGTTTGTTTTCATTTTTAGAGCAATTGTTGACTTTGACCTCATGGTGATGTATTCATATGCTTTATTCGGATTATGCAGGCCATCAAGCTTGGATGCTATTTTTCTTGCACATGGACTAGTTGTTCTTCAAGCTTTACCTGTAAGTATTAATATTCATTACTTTGTTACTAACATTTGTTTTAGATAATTGCGTATACTCTAGTGGCTGCTTGGTTTATACTGGTCAATTAGAATTGGGGTTAGATAGTTATGGACTTATGTTTACATTTTACACTCTGGGAACTATCATGAAGTTGGTATGATTCTCAAGATGTGAATGAATGTTTTTGGCACTCTATTGACTGAAGCAGTGTAACACATTAGCCTATAGTTAGGTAAAAGAGAAATTCATTCAGAAAAAGGATTATGTTAGGGAACCCATTTATAGCTGTATATGAAGTGTTTTCAAATGGTAAGCTGCCAAATTTTGGCAGAGTGAATGACAATTGACTAAGATTGTTCTTTAAGGATTAAAGTTAATATTTGAAAGGTTTTATCATAGAAAAAGAACATTAATTATTGCTAAAAGCTGTTCAAGAGCAATAGACAGTCAATCTGTCTGCCAACTGGCCCCAACTTCAATTTCATCATTCTTTTTAGATCGTCCAAAGTAAGAGATATTTCATGCTGTAATCATGTCCATTTGGAGTTTTTTGTACTTAAATACTTCTCTCTGGTGTAAGAATCACGGGAGAGTGGATCAGTGTTGCTAGAAATAATAAAACAACTGCAATGGGGCACACTAGATGGAAAATTTGTAACTCAGATTTTTCTGGTAAGACAGCTGAGTGAGAGATTGGTGATTTGGGGTTCCTATTTTTCTTCTTATTGAGAAATGTGTTAGTTTTTAAACATAATCTGATTTGGGGTAATAGTGTAATACTCGTCCTGAACAAGGAAACTAATATTTGCTATTTGGTAATACGCCTTCTAAGCCTCCATACGGAGTTGCTTTTGCATTCTTCTATCCATGAGATTCCTGTCTTCTCTTAATGAAGACTGTAGATATATATTTTTTTATTTTATTTTATTTTTTGCACCTGTGCTACATGTGTTTGATTCCTGCATTCATGTACCATCAGGAGTCTTCAATGCTGCGGACCAAGTTTTTGGAGCATGCTAATTTAGTTAGATATGTGCAACAATGTAAGACAGAACTTATTGAAGCCGCTCCATCTCCTCCCTCTGGCCCACAATTTCATACCAATGCATCATCGTCTGCTCCCAAAAGTCATTCAAGTAGGATATTTTCTGATTTTGTAAATGTTTACTTCTTAGTTTTGTTTGATGAGTTTGCCTTAACAAGCATAAGTGGTACTCCGATTATTCTAGATAACTAGAACATAATTCTTCTTTCTAACAATTTTATTTGAATACAGTGGCTGGGAATATGCTGGCATGGTGTCGTGTTATTCAGATAGTACCTAGACCTATTCTACTTTCTAGGTCTTTTTTAATAGGACTGGAGTGTTCTGAAATTCATAGGTTTCGGTGACTAGAAAATTATGGGATGGGTGTAATCAAATTTCAACCAGTGAAATGTTAATCTTTCAGCTATTCTTAAGATGGAATCTCATGGTAACTTGTTATTATACTATTATTATATAAAATATAGAATACGCAAGTAAAGCCAATGCTGTGCGCCAATATATTATATCTATTAATCACAGAATCACTACATGTATTAAGCTTGTTGTGTAACAATTGAGGTTAACTTGATTAATTTTTCTTGGATAAAAGAAAACTTGGTTAATGTTTTCTTAGGTTAGGTTTGTGACCTTGTTGTGCTCTTGCATAATAAAACCATAAATTAGGGCTCATGGTAGTTGCCTTGCCTCCTAATTCCTAAATCTTGGCGTGTCTTTAAAAATTTCTGCATGTGGTCATATGGATAAGGAAAAATGAGTTTTCAGGTTAGAACAATACGTTTTATGTTGAAGTAGTTTCAATTTGTGGCACAATGCCACTTATTTAGTTTCTCGGGTAAAGTTTTATTGTATTATTATTAGAATATGTTAATTATGTGAAAAATGTATTATATATATATATATATTTTTTATTTATTTTAAACTCATGCGATGTCACTCTTATGTGAATTTAGGTTCAAAGCCAAAGAACAAACCCAAAAGAGAGAAAACAAAGGAGGAGAAAACCTTCAAAAGGAAGGCCAAATATTTTGTAGCAGCACAGTTGGTTGCAGTTGTTGTTTTCCTCACACTTATGACTTCATTTGATGATGCTGAACTGGAGTTAGATGATGCTGATGGGGGTTATGATTACTATGAGTGATAATGCATTCATTTTTTTTATCTTACTCTCAATTATAAAGCCAAGGGTGCCAACCTAATAAATCAAGTGTCACCTGTACTTTGTTACGATGCAAAATTGGAAATTACCATTTATTCTTTAAGATCCACTCATACTAATTACAAAATCCATTTTTGTACACCAATTGATTTTATCGGATTGATCATTGGAATATGCTAATTTTTAGAGTTGAAGGAAATGAACCATGACTTGACTCTTCAGTGAACCTTTGGCTTTGTCGGCTTAATCAGTTTTTGAGAGTTATTATCTCGTGCATACGAATAATAAATATGCAACAGATTTCTGCCCTTTTCCAATAGAGACAAGTCTGCGAGGGATAAATTTAAAATTTATATTAAATGTATTATTTGGAGAGTTTTACAAAGGTTCTTGGAAAAACAATAGAAAAAGTAACATATATAGGCTTGTACAATACTCCTATTGTATAGAAGGACTGGAAACTAAAAGGAAAACAAGAATTTAGTTTTTTTACTATACAATTTGGATAGGAGAGGTAAAATCGACTCTTTTGGACGAGGGAAAAATTGGTCTAGATGGTATCTTATTAAAGTTTTAAAGTGTGTTGGTGAATAAGGTTTCATTTGGTTTATTAAGTTTTTTTAACGAGGTTAAATAGAACGTATGATGAGTGGAGAAATAATCCTTTGGTTCTCTATTTATGGACAAATGAGATATTCACAATTGTACTAGCTATATAGATATAAAACTTACGGGTCATTGCAGATTTTACGATGGGATGGTTTACTAGATGGGAAGGTACCTCTCTAATGGGTTTACTATATAAATCTTTACAACTTTTATGGAGGTTGATGGAGAGGAACAAAGTAAATAAAGAGATTCATATTATCATATATGGTTTCAAGAGACTTCTACCATGTGTAGCCTATAAGAAATTTTGGTTCAACCGATTTTTCACATCGTGGCCTGCGGCACTAAGTGACAAATTTTGAACATTCCAGATATTTAAAGGAATCACAAATAAAAAATAAAAAAAGAAACTAGAACCATCTTGTTTATTTTACCGAAATTAAAAGCACGTTTTACACTTTTATTTTTAAGAAATTATGACTAGAGTTATCATGTCGGAGTGAAAAAAAAAATTGTAACTTCTACATTGGGCGAGATCATGTGAATTTACTCTTATAATAAAACCTACTAATCACAAATTATTTAAGTAAGACGGTTTTTTATTTATTTTTTCTATAATAACTGTATATTGTAAATTCCACGCGACCAAACAGTAAAAGGTTCGAAAGTGGTATTTCTCTATTATTTTTCATCCATCCAATCAAACATAGAGTATATAGAGTAAAAGAATGAAGGAAAAAAAAAAAGAGAGTATCTAAAATTAAGGCAATGTTAGTTTGTTATGTCTAAAAAATAGTTTCTTGTTTTTTAAATTTTATTTGTCTTTTAAGCACGTTTCTGTTTCAAAGGAATCTGTTCCCTAATCACTTAAACAAAACTTGAAGAAGATAGAAGAGAATGATAATCTCTTTTTTAGTTTTTAAAACACTTGTTTCAAAATAATTTTCTGAACGTAATAAATTTTATATGAGAAATTGATTTTCGTTAGTGTAGCTTTAAGCAAAAAAGTTTTTAAAACAAAAAACTTAAAAAGGAATCAAACACTAGGTAACACGTTTCCTTCCCCTTGTTTAATTAAGTATATAAGAATAAGATCCCTAAATTAGAGAACTCAAAAATGTTCACAAAAAACTTACAAAGAAGGCTTGATATGGAGTATTACTTTCATTTCCCTCCCTCGTTATAAAAATTATCAAACAGGGTGAGAGATTGGCACAAAATCTTTCCCTCCCCTTAATTTTCCTTCATCTAAAACTACCCTTAAATAAATTTCATTCACTGTCACACTAAACTAAATAAATGAACCAAAAAATGTAAGCCATCTACAATATCTATGTTTCAGTTCCACAAGAAATCTGCTGCAAGTTCACATTGTCCCATTTCTTAACAAGTTCATTATATCCCTCAGCATAGTCAACAGCAAACTCTGCCATTGAGCTCATAGCAGTTGACATACCAGCACAAAGCACCTTAACAGCAACTTCAACCAATTTCTCAGTATTCATTACCTCTTCAACCTGATCAATTTCTACCATTTCCATATTCTCACTATGTTCTTTTGATCCAACCGGATTTCGCCGATTCTCTTCTCTTAACTGTTGTTCATAGAGGGACCCCATGCCAGCTGCAAAAAAATCTATGCCTTCAAGCACTGATGTTTCTTCGAGAGCATCTAGACGCCTTGACAACTGAACACAAAGTCCAAACAACGGATGAATGCCACTAGACCTTCGGGGAGAACATGCTAGCTTTGATGGATCAGGCTCACATCTCACACATCTTAGAAGCCAGCCAGTTAGAGCATGAATGTAGGATCTTTGAGAAGTGATCCATGCCTCAAAAGTGTTTCGCCAATGCCTCAATTCAGTTTCAAGATTGGAGGCTGAACGAGCAAGCCTTTGCGGATCAGTTAGTGATGTGGCACATTGTTTTCTGGCATCAGTGTCAACTAGAAGAATCTTAGCTTCCTCTAACGTTCTCTTCTGTGTCTGATGGCATTCTGCCATCACTTTCCACATCTTGGCAAGCCTGTTAGACAAGGTTGAGTAGATGCTATTTAAATTTCATAGTTATAATATACAAAGTATTGTAAAGTTAATGATCTAAGTTAACGATTTTTAACTCAGAATTAGTCTTCACTATTGTAATATTACCAAACAAAGACTATTATTAGCAGTGATAAGATGGAATATTAGCGGTGAAAATACATTGAATTGCGGTCGAAGATTTACAGTTTATCTAGAAAATAAAGTTGTAAGGGAATTATGATTTTTCATACGTACCCTTGCACCAATTCAAGTAGCTGGGGATGCAACTCTTCATCTCTTAGAGTTTCAATTCTTCTGGAAATAGCTTCAACTGAGTGTATTGAAACTGTTATCTGGGTATGTAGATCTCTAATGGCTGCTCTTGTTTTATCAACAGAAGAGGGTTCCTCTCCATTTATATCATGATTCCTGAGTTGCTGACATTTCTTCTCATATGCAATACGAACACGTTCTCCAGACTGTTGAAGAAGAAAGTGGCATAGCATTAAGTTTCCCATTATTAAAATTGTATGCAATCATAAACATCATGACCTGTAACAATAAAGTTTAAAAGAATGATAGTACTAACTATAAACCAATTGTTGTTTTTATAGATGATTGATAACCTTAGAGTGAATACTAATTCTGTTCACCCCTAAAGGATTGTCTAAATAGGAGCTTACTGATAGAATTGAACAAAGGCCAGCTAAGTGTTAAGAAAATTTTAATTGATGACCAGAGAGAAGAGTTATAAGTTCCAATAGGCTATATTTCAAGCAGCAAGTATCTTTACCAAAGCATATCATCCTAGAAAAGTTTATTGAAATAAATATTACAATGCATTAAATAGTTCATAGGTAGCAATTCAGTAAGAAATGTACCAGTAAAAAGAGTTCAGTAATATACCTTGACTTCCTCAAAGAGCTTCTTCTCCCATGCATATAACCTGTCTAATGTTGACTGATGACTAACAGAAAACAAGCAATGTTCCTCTAGTGGATCATCGGTGATTTCGCAAACCTCATCCATAGTTCCTGAAGAATTCATTAAAAATCTTGATGAGGTTGAGCGTGAAGAAGCTGCGCGAAACAGCGCTACTGGGTTCAACAATTTTGATGCTGCAAAAGAAAAGCAATTCAAATTTATATTCTTCAAAATTTACAAATAGATATTAGTGAAAGAAAAATGATGTACTAATAAAAAATCAAATGAAAACTTGGGAACAAGTAAGAATATTTCTGCAAACAAGACAAACACATTTTCTATAGTATGGAGAGGATTGACTTTGCATTGGCCAAATGTTCCTACCATAAAAGAGCAAAAATTGCAATTTTTGACAATTAAAATGTTTAAATGCTTTGCAAACATTGCTAAATTCTTGTTCTTGCAATTTATTCTTGAAACTTGAGGTTTAACTCAGAATTCTGAACACTATGAAATGCAGAAGCAAACAAGAACACTTCCAACAAGGTGAAAATATAAAACATATACTTTCATCAAACCTGATAGTTCGTTAGAAGTTGATAAATACTGAGTTTTCTTGGCCTCTAACAATGCTGAGACATCACTGGCTGCATTGCAGATTATTGTGAATTGAGCTTCAAGACCCCTGATCACTTCAGACATGCTTGTGGGTCTTCTGTCTACATAAACAGTAAAACCAGGTGTTTCCTCCTTAGCTTCTTGATTACCAGTAGCCATTTCCTGACCTGCAGTTTGAGCTTTAGATACTTGAAAACATTCACTGCCATTGGCTTGCGAGTTTGTGACATCATCAGCAGTTCCAGTTCCAGCATCTTTTCCCTCCTCTTCCTCCTCCTCCTCCTTATGTTCATCAACATCTTCAACCGTGACTTCTTCTTTGGCAGGGTTGACATCAATTTTGGCTCTTTCTTCTGCTACATTTCTCTTCACAACAAAACCTTCTTGTTCAGTTTCATCTTCTTCCAGGTCCGGTATTCCTTCTTCTTCTCGGACCTGCATCATTTCTCTGATCTCATCATCCATTCCAGGGTTTCTTCTGGGGTAACCATAATAGTCCAATGATGAAAATGGGTTCCAAAATGATTCCCATTGGGAAGATTGAGGTGAAGGTGGAGGGATATTAGGCCTGTTATTGGGAGAGTAAGCAAAAACTGAAGGATTCATAGGTGAGGATTGCATGGGGAAAAAACCATCAATGCCAAACTGGTGCATGGGAGAATAAGTTTCAACCCGAACCATTTCAGGCGATTGAGGCCTTTCCTCAACTGAAATTGCTGGATTACCACCTGGCCTTAGGTAATTCACCTTCAAAGTTGTTCTGGGACCAAACTCAATTGTTGTCGGGGAGAAGGATTTTGATGATATGGGAATGAAGGTAGTGCTAGTTTTGTTCACAGGTGTGAAAGGTGGGCTTATGAATGAATCTAATGACATCTCGCATGGTTCATCTCCTTCAAAGTAATCACGAAGTGCGGTTGAAACCCTTTTCAGAGACTGAATGTATGCTACATGTCCAGTAGCAAATTGAGTTCTTTGCTCAACTGCCTGTTTGATGAACCGCTTTCTGTCTTTGCAAAGCTTAACTGCCTCTTCATCATCCAACCTTGATTGAGAACATCCCATCTCTTCACTATCTCAGGATTGCATTGAAATGGATGATATCAAAGGGAAACTCTTATTTATCACAAATCTGTACACACAAACAGAAAACTTCAATATAAAGAGAGGAAAGAAAACGTAAATAAATTAAGGTTTGATTACCCATTTGGTTCCTATATTACATACACTTATAATTAATACGTTACATTTTAATTCCTATGCGTGCTTTTTTTATTTATTTACTTAGTTTTAGTCCTTGTTGTTTATTATTATAGAGACTAAAAGGAAACTAAAACAGTATGTATAGGGTTAAAATGTAAAGATTACGAAACTATAAAGGTAATTAATCTTAAAATTAAGCATTGTAGCCAAAAGAAATGTATCAAGGTTAATAAAGTTGGATGCTTTTCTTTGTTGTCAAGTCACAAAAGGGCAATGGAAATAGAGACTTGGCCAAGAGAAACAAGTAATAGAGATTCCTCTATGTTTTCCATAAGATCAAACTATGCTCAATCACAACGCAAAGACATTAAGAAAGAAAAGAAATTTTGATCTGGGAATTTTTGTTTTCGGTATAGGTGAACAAAACCACTCGAAATCTCAACCAAAAATACATTACATAGTGAAAACAATTAAGGGCATACATTCATTAAAACAATCCTCAATTAGCCGAGGAAGAAAACCAGTATTCAGATCACAGACTAGGGGGCAAATCAAGGTGCCCATGACTTACGTAACTAAGAATATAGAAAGTATAAAAATGTTATTTTGGAACAAAAAACAAATGCAACAGAAAAAAAAAAGTGACACGAGAGCTGAAGGGTACCCATTTCACAAAAAAAAAAAAAAAGAAGGAAAAAAGCTCAATGCAACCTCAGTCTCTTGCTGTTAAGAGCTGAATGCGCTAGGAGAAGGAGAAAGAGAAAATACAAAGTGTTTGGGTTTGATTAAGAATGAAGATGAACAGTGAAGCATATACATACAGAGAGGGAGAGATAGAGACGTTGAGAAAAAGCAACGGTCAAAACATGAAGAAGTGAAACAGTGTTGTGTGGGAAACATAAAAAGACAAGAGTTTGAAAAGCAACAACAAAAAGAATGTGACATCTGCCCTTAATGTTGCACTGAATTTCTTCACTGCCACAAATGGAAAAATGTTTATGAAATTGACAACTCAAAATCAGGAATTAGTTGGCCCAATTAGCTACTACTCTCTTCCTTTTTCCATCTAACCGTTGTTTCAAGTTCCCAATTTGTATTTTGAAATCCAAATTTTTCAGTTATTTTAAGTCAAATTCAAATATACTCATGTTTGGACAAAAATTTCGACAAAAATTTATATAAAATATATAAATAAAAATGAATTAAACTTTTTTTGAGTTAAAATATAGAATTTTTTAATTTCTTTTTTTTACAAATTATAAGCTAAATATAACTCATAGAAAAATGTTATTTTTTTTTTGTCTTATAAGTGTTTCAGTTTTTTTTTACAAATATACTTTTTTTTTCATATATATAGTTCTCATAATATCTCAAAATTAACAATTAAAATCAATCTAACATCATTAGATATGATTTTCACTATTTATAAATCTAAGCAAAGAGTTTAACTAGTTGAATAGTAATATTTTTTCTTCCAAGGTTACAAGTTAAAAAGCAAAATAAATAAATAAAATATATCTTTAGTGTATAAGACAAAAAAAAATCAATTAAATACAATACACCAAGTTTGTTTTCTAAAACGTATAAGCCATTAATGATAAAATAATAATAATAATAATAATAATAATAATAATAATAATAATAATAATAATAATAATAATAATAATAATAATGTACATGCCAGGATTGATATTTTAAAAGTTACAACAAAATAAATATTTAATATTTAATAATTAATTTTAATATATATATATATATATATATATATAATTTCTTACTATTTCAAAATTCTATTAATTAAGGAGATTATAAGATAATTTTAACTGGTAAAAATTACAATTTGATATACATAACTGATGACATAATCTAATAATCTAATGTAATTGTTTAAGTATGATAATATAAAAAATATTTTCTAAAACTTCTTAAATTATAAACAAATTTCTAATGCTAGAGACTAATTACTATAGCATAAGATAAAATTAAAAATAGTTATAAATTTAATTTAAAATTTTGATTTTAAAAAATATATAGAAATTAAATAATATATTAAATCTATGCTTTTCACATTTATAATAAAGTACATGTGCTAATTTTCTTGAGGGATGGAACCATGTATGACGTGATATTCAATCTTGTCATTATATCATTGCGTTCTATATATGTTAATCATTATGGCTATGATTTTTGAACATTTAATTATTCGATCACTTAAATAAAAGTATCTAATTTTATAAAAAATTAATAAAAATAAATAGACCAGTTAGTTACAATTAATAATGTTAGATTTAAAATTTTATTCTCAAAGTAATTTTAGAATTAAAATTAAATAGCTTAGGTAATAGTTATATTTATTAACACTTTCAAAATTCAATAATAATTTACTTAATCAATGAACATGATTTATAGCACTATATTTATAACTTTTATTTTTATTTCTTACTCATTAGCACTCTAATTTTATTTGTTAATTTAAATTAATAAAAAATTTATTATTTTATTTATTAAACATGTTCTATGGTTGAAAAACAGAGTTACCTAAATAAATTGAATACGTTTCTTAAATATAAATTTTACTTTGGAGAAATTCAAATTTTATTTTATAATGAGTTTTAAACATGAAGATTAATTCAAAATGGATTTTAATTAAGATGATTTTAGACGCAACTATATAAATTAATTTTGAAGGTTCAAATGTTTGGGAGGCGTGTGTTTAGTGAAATAGGTCAACAATGTCATAAGTGAAGTGTTAAGCTAATACTGATCCGATCCACAAAAAAAAAAATTGTTTGGCTTGCTTTTATTTTCATTTTTAATTATATCTCTTTGAGTATAATTAATATATATATATATATATGAAATTTATTTTATTTTATTTTTAAAAATATTTGTGAACTAAATGATGAAAAAACATTTTAGTTTTTTTTAAACCATTTGTTATCGTGAATAAGGGTCATCTTACCCAATAACTTCCCCATAACCTACGGGCTGCTCTGCTCATGGTCCAGCCCAACTTTTCTATCTTCACTGGGCCGAATCACCAACACCTTGTGAAAAAAGAAATTACGTTTGCAAAAACTACCATCATTATTTAACATGTCTAAAGTCATACGAACCATATTAGAAATACATCTACCTTAAAAAAAATACGATTACACTTTGAGTGTCTATACCCTGTGATGAATAGTGTACATTAGGCTAAAAACTTATTTTGGTCTTTTATAATAATTATTTGTTTCAATTTAGTTCTACTTTTATTTTTGGTCTTAATTTAGTCCCTAATAAATTAATTGGTCTCAATTTGGGATTTCCGTCCAAATTATTTAAACGGAGTTAACTGTGTGACCACGTGGATGCTATGTAGATGCATAGGCGGATGCCATGTAGATGCATAGGTGGATGCCACGTGGATGTCAATTTTTTTTAAAACACCTGGAACCAGAACGGCCCGTTCTGAAATCAGAACAGGCCGTTTTGGTTACACTTTTAGTGTGTAAATTTTGCACCCGGAACGGCCCGTTCTGGATGCAAAATTTACACACTAAAAGTGTAATCAGAACAGTCTGTTCTGGTTTCAGAGCGGACCGTTCTGGTTCCAGACTGCTAAGCATAAACGATCAATGATTATTGTTCACAGTTGTGAATCATGGAAGGAAAAAACCCAAGATACAAAGCATTTCAAACATTAAATTTGATAATATTATCAATGGAAATTGATAACTTCAATTGCTAAACAGTTAGGCTATACAATGTAAAATTAAGGACAATGCAATGTATCACTAAAACAGTTATTGTTTAATTATTTTTTATTTTGTGGTAAAATTATCTTCATTTTTAATGAAGAAAAAATTTACTTACTTCAAGAATAAGTCTTGATAGATTTATTGTATTTAACAATTAATGTTCTATATCAAATTTTTAAGAATTTAATTGTTAAATTAAAAAGTTTTTCATGTATAGATCAAATTTATAAAAAAAATTTAAAAAATTAAAAATCATATGATACTTCGTTAAATTAATTCAAATTAACATATAAAATATTTTTGTTTTAAATGAATGTAAAAATTTAGAGGACACTAAAAGAAAATAAATTAATAATTTTATTATGTTTATCCTATTAATTTTTATCATTTTATTCTTCTAATTTTAAATAAGTTGCAAAAAATTATAAAGTGACACTTAAATATTTCTTCAGACAGAAAGAGAAAAAGAAAAAATTATTAGTCTATTTATAAGACAATTGTATTTTATAAAAATAAATAATTTTAAAATTTTTACCATAAAATTTTTTTTTTCAAAATTTTTATATTTTTCAATAAAATTAAAAAAGAATATTCTATTATCAGTCTTGAAACGGCCCGTTCTGAATCCTGAACAGCCTGTTCTAAGTTCAGAACGACCCGTTTTGAGTCTAGAACGGCCCGTTCTGAGTCCAGAACGGCCTGTTCTGAATCCAGAACGGCCCGTTCTAAATCCAGAATGGTCTGTTCTGGTTTCAGAACGAGCCGTTCTGGTTCCAGGTATTTTCACAAAATTTGGCGTCCACGTGTTATCCACGTATGCATCTACGTGACATCCACGTGACTAACAGTTAATTCCGTTTAAATAATTTAGACGGAAGTACCAAATTGAAACCAATTAACTTATAAAGGACCAAATTGAGACAAAAAATAAAAGTGGAACTAAATTGAAACAAACAATTATTATAAGAAACCAAAATGGAATTTTAACCTTAAAGTTATATTTAAGACCGAAGTTTTAAGGAAAGAGTAACTAGTATAAAGTTTTCGTTTTCAAAATGAAAGAAATAAAATAATAAATCGAGCTAAACTTAATTTTATGATTTTTGTTAGATTCCAAAAGTGTATTTCCAAATATAGACTTGCAATCATAAAAAGAAATATGAAAAATTAAAACAGTATGAATAAAGTTTTAAGTTGAAACTCTAATTTTGTCTTTATAATTTTACGGATAAAAAAAATCATAATTACAAAAGTAGAAGAAATTATAAAATAAGGTTAACTTATTGGGGGTGTTTGTTAAGTTTAACCAAATTTAATATCTTTTTGGATGGATTGAGGACAAATTCGATTAAGTCAATCAATTGGATTTTTCTTTTTATTTTCTAATTTTATTATATTTATTATAAGTTACTTAGATTTATTTATGATTATAGACTCGGTGGTACTAGTGAAACTAAACTAAAAATATTTATAGTTTTGATATTCCAATGGGTTAATTAATTAATTAATTAATTTATTATTATTATTATTATTATTATTATTATATTTGAATGACTTGTATTTTATTTCTTATGGATCAAGATTGAGTCAATCTAGTTTTTTTTTTTTAATTATAGTATATCAACTCAACTTATAATTATATTGGGTTATGATTTCTAACTTACTCTTGAGATGAGATTAAATTTAACCCCTTTTTTTTTTGCAAGTTAAAGATGATTTGAGTTAACTTATTTTTGATACTTCAAAATTAAGACATATTATTGACTCTAATTTTGTTTATAAACATTATGATCACTTTCTCTATGCTCTATATTTTTTTTTTAATTTATTAAAATTTATTAAAGAATATAAAAATTGGTGAATCCCACACTAATTTTAATGACACTCATGTTTTTAAAATTTTTAATAAATTTTAATAAATGAGAGAAAATATATTAAGGAGAGTGTGTTAGATAGTGTGATGTGAGCACTCAATTTTTTATTAGGGTGAGTAGGACCTAACTTGTCTACTCACCTAACATGTTTCATTGTTGATTTGGACAAATTTGAATTTTAAAATTTGATCCAATGTAATTCTTAAGATAGATTTAGATTATGTTTTACACTATCTAATATGTCCTAGATTTTTTTTCAAAATATAATTTTTTCAAACATTTGTGTCCTTTTTAATAAATAATACTTTGTATGACGTAATATTATATTTAAAATGATAATATTTATTTTAAAATATATTATAAAATATATCTTAATTTAAATTTTATATATTTTATATTTTATAATTTGACTATATACCTAATATTATTTGTGATATAATATTTTTAACTTAATATTGATATAATATGTTTAAACATCAAGTTGACTTGATCTCGTCTCATTTATTTTATATTTTAATTGAGTAAAACTCGAATTCAAATAATAATTTGTACAAATTTTTAGACCGAATAAAATAAAGATAAATTAATCTCGATATGCTCTTTCCTTTTCACCCATAATCTTTACTAAACAAGTAACACAAATAACTTACATTTATACATTTTATCAACATTAATTATCATTAATTTTTTGAGCAAATTACAACTTCTCACTACAAAAGAAAATGTTAATAGTGACATACCTTATAATAACATAATATGTATCATTATAAATTACTTTTACCTATGTTATATATATATATATAATATTTGTTGATATATTGTTAAAATATGTATGTATAAACTATAATAATATATAATAAATGTTAAATTGTATTCAAAATTAACACAAAAACTATGGATAAGTATATATTAAATAAATTTATACTTATTATATATTATATTTATATTGATATTTTTTTATATATCATTATAAGTGACAAGACAAGAATCACTATTAGAATTTGAACAACGATCTCCAAAATCAAGAGTCATCTACTTGGCATTCCATTCGACCGAGGAAAGGAGGGAAGTTACATACAATATGTTGATTTGCTCAACCCATTACCCTACTTGCGTGAATAAGTCATTCTTTACTTCTTCTTCTTCTTTTTTAATTTTTAATTTTTAAAAAAAATCACTTTGGCAATGAACCACGCTCTCCAATCAAACGTTACATAGTATTTTATTTGAAGATAATGATTGTGAAGTCAAAGTATTGTGAATTGTGTTCGTTCACATAAAAAAGAAAAGGCAGCATTATTGTCCAACAATCTATGGAGAATGGAAAAGTGATTCAGCAAAATGCACCATATTACGTGACGTGCCTCTTCCTACACATCACTTTTATTGGATTTTAGTGTCTCCAATCTCACACACTGATATGAACGCACGCCACCATCTTAGTCACCACTACATAAAAAGGACACAGTTCCGTGCTATAATAATAAGAGGAAATTAAATTAAAGGGGTCATTCATACTCATACTCACACATTGAGCTTTGACATCTTGACCCTTATGTTACCCAACCATTTTCACATTCTTCCAAAGCCACAAATTTACATTAAAAGTTTAAAGGGGTGTTGTCCACTACGTAATGTTGAACAATTATCATATCATATGCTCCACTATCCATAATATAGTGCCTTTCACGATTCTTTACTATAATTTTAATGCCGCAACATTTAAGAAAGCCAACATTTTGTAGCTTTGGTATGTGGAATCTTCACGCCGATTGCTTCAAATGTTTTAATGGTTTTCTAAAACAATCATTTTAATTACATACATACAGACATTTTTATTCTTTCCTAAAAGAAAACATTTTAATTAACATACTTTAGAAAGAAACATATTTGGTCTTCGACAGAAAAACCGTGTGTTTGATCTATGTAAAGATGTGGAATTTGGTTTTCCACAGAAAAATCATGTTTTTGATCTATGTAAAGATGATATCGAAAAGGTTTAATACGTCACTAGATATTTGAATTTGTTTGAAGATTTTAATTACGTTCTTGAATTAAAAATAATTATAATTACTCTATGATCTTTTACAATTTTTTTATAATTGGACTTTTTAAGTTTGTGTATAAAAGCCTGAAACTGTTTAAAAAATAATAATTTGCGATAATTTTACAAACTCTAAAAATTCAATTATAAAAATTGTAATAAATAAAAGACCCTATTATAATTTTTTAGTTTAAAGATTTAATTAAAATTTCCCAAATAATATGGGAAACTCTCTATGTAGTAACCCTATTGAAAAAAAGAAATTTCACTCATAAATCTATTGAGAATGAAATTTTTTGTTGTAAAGAAAAATGATTTATAGTTATGGATGATTTTGTTCTTACATATACAAAAATCATGGATAAAAAAATATATTTTCATTTATAAATATTTAGTATAGGTAAAACTTAAGAATAATCGTTATAATATATAATTCACATAATCAATAGATAGTTCATCTATAAGTCAATACATAAAATCAACATCTACCTACAAATTTTTAACTATAGTAATCTTTTTTTTTTATATAATTCAAATTTTCTTGTAGTATTTCATAATCTCAAGTGGTATCTAAAATTTGAAAATTGAGATGATAACTTATTGAACAATAATCATTCATTCATTTATTATTTAAGAATATTGATAATATCATTAAATTTATCATAAATTTCATCGTATCATATCATTTAATAAATAAATAAAAAGTAATTGAAATTTGTAACGCTTTACTATAGTCTTTATACTTAATAGCTCATAATTAGTAGTAGAAGATCAACTAAATATCTAGAATTATTATTCTAAACACATCTAGAAAATATATACTATAATATATATCTGTAAGAATTTTCAACAACTAAAAAAATGAAATTTTATAAAGGTAGATAAATATATATACAATAATCTAAATAATAAATAATAATCATAATAGTCAATCAAACTTTCTAAATATAACCAAAAATAGTTACACGAAGGTAGCTCTAAAATCATTAGCTTTGCCGATAGACATGGTCCTTAAAAGTCTCCAACAATAACATACCTTGTTCTGCTTTCATATCTAGTACGATCATTACAATTCAACCACATGAAAACATGTTAGAATAAGTTAAGATTCAAAAAATTAATATAATTAAACAGTAAAATTAGCATAGAAGTAAAAACAATTATAATATCGACATAAACAACCCAACTTACTATAATATTATATCAATTTATAACTTTCAACACAATATAACATGTTTTCTATAACATTTTAAATTTCCAGTTGCAATATTTTTGTATTAAGTTAAGTGAATATAAGTGATATACATAATTATATTATTATGCGATGATAAATTTTTTTTATAAAAAATATTAGTATTTTATTTTATGTTTGGGTTCCTAAATATATATATATATATATATATATAATTATGTAAAAAAAATTAAATATAATATAAATACAAATGTAATATAGTATTTATTTATATATATATAAAATAAAAGAAAAGAATGATAACATATATATAGAGCCATATCCGTTAAGATTTATTAAATATAAGTTCTCACTCCTTTTATGTTCATGTTTTATTTGGATTTTTTTTAATGATTAAAATAGATGGCTACACCAAATATTGGTTCATTTACTATACTCATTCATGTTTTTTTTTTCCTGAGTTGTAATGGGTCGTAGACACATTAAACAATATATTACCACCTTTAAAGGTTCGATTTTCTTGGTAATATCATTACTAAATAAGACAATGTCAATCACCCTTTAAAGGATCAATTTTTCTAAATTGTAATGGACCATAAACACATAAAACAATGTTGTCACCTTTAAGGATTAGTTTTCTTAGTAATATATCACCAAATGAGACAATGTTAATCATCCTTAATGGTCATGTGACCATCTCGTTCACTCTTGCTGACAAATCATATTAATTCACTATATAATATATAACATCTTTTCTTGGGAAACAAATACAAAAAATAAGAAGGGAGTTTTGTAATAAAAGAAAATACCTTTCCTTCTTTTCTATGACAGTATGGTAAGAATGTTAATAGTAATAAACTTGTAATCAAATGTATGTGTAATAAACTTATATTTTCCTCATCTCAATTTACTTTGTATTATAAGATGTTTAATTTAAATATTTTCTCATAATGTTTTTTAATAATTAAATAAATACGTTTGTATAATTAAGGGTGTTACATTTTCAACTTGAACAACACAAAATCAACACCTCAATTTGCAACACCACAACACATCTCATCACAAGTCAGTATTGCACATGAATAACACAATTCTATCAACACATTTTATGCTTAATACAACAACTATATGTGTCATTTAACCCACATCCAACAACAATTTAATTCGAGGAAATCCTACATTTGACATGAGCAAAAAGAGTGTTCTTAATCGAACTACGTCCAACACTATAAAGGCATGCCTAGCGTAACAATGAGTTCTGCACTTGTAGACTCACGAATTTAACTTTTTACACTTGAAAAACAAAGAATCCAACATGCAACACAATAAAACATAACTACACAACCTTAACAACTCAATTTCAACAACAACTTCAACATGCAACCAACACAATGATCAAATCATCAAATTCTCTCAACATGTTCAAGGAAACACCCAAAGTCTTAAATATTCAAATCTTCTATATCAAACATCATTACAACCACAATTCCACCACAATCATGTAATACACAACTTCACAACTCAACAAAAACTAAGTTCTAACACCCTGACCTCAACTCCAAGCCAAGAGAAAATGAAGAAGAACAAGATCCCAAGCTTCCAAGCTCCAAAAACCTCTGCACCAACTACAATCAACTCCAAACAGCTACAGATCATTGACTAGCGACTTGATTAATCAACAATAACTTCTAAAACTCACATGTTACAAGATTCAAAGAAAAAAAGTAATTTTTAATATATAAAGAAATAAATTTGAAATTAACGAATATAAGAGAAATCAACCGCAGTTGAGATTTGGGTAATAAAAATTATTGTGAAAAATTGAAGGTAGTTATTGTGATAGCCAAATTAAAGCAATTGATAGTATTCGAGAGACCAAGATGCAAGGGATGTATCGTGCATGTATTTTAAAAAATATAATTTTAGCCTAGTTAACTAATATATGTAGTGTCATTTTTTAATGGTACGTGTAAGAAAGTAATTTAATGATTGTCTTAATTTAAACCTAAATAAATAATTGAATGAAAAAGATGGGAATTCTAGAAGCTAAAATTATAAAAAAGTTAAAGAGACTATACTAATAAGTGTATATCTTTACCAAAATAAATTAGTTGATTCCGGACAAATCCCTGGAATTGTTCTTCCACTAAGCCCACTTTTACAATTCATTTAAGATAAGGGTATTTATACCTTATTCATCAAGAAATTTCTTCCTATGTAACAATCTTGAATTTGTTACAACGGATGAGATAGATTAGTGCTATGAAGAATTGGACCAACATGGAGAGACTCGAATTATTTAAATTAATGAAGTTTTATATTAATTTAAACTCTGTTATGATTATCATAACAAAGAGAATTAATTTCTATATATGTCAACGTGATCAATTTTAATTATAACTAACAACGTTGGCTTTAAAAATAATTATTAAAACAAATAATAAAATAAAATACACATGAATTAATTAATGGTAATGTAAAAGTCTTTTACACTCATGCATACATTGTTGTAATTAAAAAAATATTATTTTCACACAATAAATTAAATATATTATCTTCAATATGATTATCTTGAGCATGTCAGAATTCAGATCTTCTAACTTTAGCTATGTTATAATATTTCTTTCTCTTTTTATCTATCTTACTTTAATAAGTTGCATGCATCCTCAATTATTAATTATATCGACCAAATAAAGTTCCACCCTAACTTGCAAATATTTTTTATAGCCCAAGAAAAAAAAAGAAAAAAGAATAAAAAAGTAAAATAAAAAGGATGACGCGCGCAATGTTTGGTAAGATGAGTGCATGAAGTCGGGTTGTTTCCTTCGTGCAGGCAGGGGAGCAAATAAGAATTCGAATAGTAAACATATTTCTTATGCTATGTTGGGTTTCAAGAGACCATCATAAACTCAACTCATCTGATAACTTATCTCAATTTTAAAGGTAAGAACACTTATCATGTTTCACCAAGTTATAAACATTTTTTATTGTCTATTTATTTATTTTTCTCATTTTTTTATTGTCTAGTTATGTTTTTTTTTTACTGAAACATTTTTATACTGATTGATTTATAAGCTTAGAGTTTTTGTTGAAAATTTAATTATAAAATATATATTATTTTAAATTAACTTATATGTAATTTAATTTTTAATTATCAATTTTAAGATACGGTGTAAATTATGTGTATAAAATAAAATAAAAAACAATACGCGAGTGAGTCATATTTTTATTAATGACACAAAATTTAATCATAACCTTGGACACTACATTCATACAAATTTTTTTTGGTTCGTCCCTGGAGTATTCAACTGCATCCATACAAATAATGACGTTTCATGGTTAGGAAATTATTTGTTTAACACAGTTATAATTAAGAGCATCTCCAGTGGAGTTTGCTTATAAGCAACTCCTGTACCACATCACTGCCACATCAGCTCTGGTCCATTTTATGGGTTGCTTAAATTTTAGTAAAGTTGCTTAAAAATAATTTTATTAAAATTTAAACAACCTATAAAATGGACCAGAACTAATGTGGCAGTGATGTGACACAGGAAATTGTTTATAAGTAACCCGCACCGGAGATGCGCTTATGGCTAAACTTGAACAATACACCATGAAATATATAATTGAACTGAGAAAAGACGTCCACTCAACATATGCTATGTGATTGAAGGATAGTGGATTGCTAACCCAACTCCACTATGACCAATTGTCTACAATCATAAAAGCATCTATTATTGTTATTATTATTCTTTTGGGGACTTAATGCTACCTCCCCACAGAGACTTAGAGGGGTCCCATTACAGAAGTGGATCCTAAAGATAATTCTGTAAAGAGTTCCATGGAGGAAATGTTAGTGATGAGAGAGTAATGTCTTTGACAATATATCAACCATTTATATTTAATTTAATAATATATACCCTCCTTTTCATTTTGTTTAATGTTTAAAATTTTAATATATATGTCTGATTTCATAAAATCAATTATATAATCTTTTAATATATTTTAGATTTTCATCAATATTTTAAAAAATGTATTAATAATAATGTAAGATATAATAAAAAATAATAATACTATATTAATATTACAAAATGATAATTGAATTGAAATAGATAAGAGTTATTAAAACCTCAAACAAAATAGAACGCATGAAGTTTTTTTTTTTAATATAATGACATTTGTATATATCATGTCAATATATAATAGAAGAAAAGTGATATGATTCAACCAAGTGAAATTATTAAGTATTTAACTTAAATGTATGTCGAAGATATGGAATTACTTATGTTTTTACTTTTTCATTGAAGTTATATATTTTAGTGCTATGTTGGAATGTAGGATAATTTTTCTTAATGGAATGTTTTGTTTTTCTTCTTCTTAAAAATGGGCACTCGCACTCCAAGTCCAAGTTATCATTTAGAGGATATAGTGGAGCATCGATCCTTCTCTCGAGAAAATAGAGAAGAGGAGAATGTTAGTGGAAGATCATCTCCTCACGAAAGGCAACCACAGGAGTTATACAACTCAGCTTTTGTGAACTAATATGTGCTTATCCTTCCATTATAATATATATATATATATATATATATATATATATAATTTTTTTTTCCTGGGAATGAAGCAAACCTCTCTTGAGATTTGTACAATATTAGTCGATAATTTTATGTAAATGCCTTTCTATCAATCTAATAATTAAATTATAATTATTGTCACTTTTTATTATTTATGTTAAATTTATAAAATTAATTAAAATACTAATATTTAATAGTTTCAATTTATACATGTAGTGAATAATTTGAAATTCACACTAATATAAATTGATCTCTAACATGAAGTTTTTAAGAACTTTTCGATTGAAAATACATAGTTGTTTTAGATTTTTAGTAGAAAAACTTTAAAAATTACTTTTAAATTTGTGTTTTGATATACTTTTGTTGAAAATCATAATATAGTTATTATATATATAAAATATGAGTTAAGATCCGTTGACACCGAACATAAATTTAAAAACTTACATCAAGTTTTATATTTTCAATAATATTTTGTATATTACAAATTTAATTGATATATTTATTGAATTGTGTGATATTATATTCATGATCATATATATCAAATTTCATACGATTCTAAATTTATTTAATAGTTCATCACATTATTTTATTTTGATATATAATATAATATTTTAATATAATTATATAAAAATCTCTAATTATTTTTTTAAAAAAATCTAACTAGTTAACTTAAAACTCTTTTATTAATTTAAAAAACCTAAGTTGTTACACTTATACAGATAATTAAAATTAAGATAAAAAATACAAGGAATGAGAGGTGAATTAATGTTGATTATGTATAAAAAATATGAAGGATGACCATGAGAATGTCATTCCTCGAGAAAGAAAAATTCATATATCTCAACCAAATTCATTAATACTTTATTTAGATTAGAAATAAAATAATTTTTAAAATAAAAAACTATAAATAAATAAAGATTAAAAAATAAGAGGAAAAGGCGTAGAAGATTAAAAAAATTATATTATTTGAATGATAAAAAGAAAAGAATAAGATAATTTTTTTCTACTTAATTAGCGTAATGAAAAGAAAGAAAAAAATAAATTGTATAAAAATATTGTTATACTTAGTTAAAAAAATTACTTTATTATTTTGCTTAATATAAAATTATTTATTATTTATTATTAAAAATATTATTTAATTGTTTAAAAAGCTGGAAGAGAGAGAGAGAGATCATCTCCTCCTATTTCATGCCATTTGGATTTTTGCGGGAGGGAGAAAGGTTTTTTCTGGTGGATCCCACAAAAAAAAAAAAAAAAGAACTTCTTATTTTTAGTCTAAAAAAATTATTTCTCCCTTTTCTAATTTCCTACTTTTGATTTTTCCTGAAACAAATAATGGATAAAAAATGGGGGAAAAAAATCAATGTCTTACGTGTGACAAGTTGTTTGACGTTTTGGGTTTAGTCATATGTATAATCATTGCATGGCTTGCCATAATCAGAAATCGACCAAACAAAGCTTTCCAATAAAAGATGATTCTGAGCAGGTGTACGCACTCATTGTCATCATGTCTGAAATTTCTCTCATCAATGTTTGCTTTCACTTTGACATTTCGATTAAGCAGTATCGTAATGTCTTGTATTCATGTATCAGGAGATACACCTAGTTAATTTGAGTCGTCGTGATCTTCATCTTAGGTGTAGGTCTTCTTGTTTTATTTTTATAATATGAAGAGGAAGGAAGTGTTGCAAAGATACTTAATGTTTAAGTAAGTGATCGATGTATTAAATACAGTAATTAAAGTTGGTTACGTATTTTATTAGAAGTCTATTTATAGTAGTAGTTGTTGGGTCGTGATTAAAGACCGAGTCCCGGGACCATAAATAAAAAAAAATGGTTTAAATTTTTAGTTGATCAAATTGTCTCAATTTTAATTTTTTTCACTCCAAACCATTTGTAATCAACCGATGAATAAGCCTAACATCCACCATGTCAGACATTAAGATAATCCAAACCATCTCTATCATGGAATCCAAAAAATTAATTCATCAAATTTTTTTTTAAAATAAGAATAATAAATATATATTAAATTTATATTTATTTTCAGAATTGCTCCTAAATTAATGTGATATTAAATATATACTTTCAAAAAATTTGCATTCTAACAAAAAAAAAGATTATTAGTATGTCAAAAGACATAAATTAAATAAATTTTACTTACTTGTTGAATTTAAAATGTATTTACTAAAAAAAAATTTGTAAAAAAAATAATTAATGTTTGAAACATAATAGATTGGATTTAATAAAAAGGGTTAAATTAATTTAAAATTTTGATTATTATAATATGGACAGAAGATAATAAAGATATATATAAAGTTAGAATTTAATAAAATTTACTAAATTATAAGAGGTTAGTTAAATAAAGAGTGAAACTTAAAAAAAAAATTATAATTTTAATTGATAAACAATAGAGTGTCACAAAATATTTTTATCGGTACTTCTCATCGTTCTGTTTGTAAATCATATTTATTTCGTCATTCTATTAAATTGTTTTTATCTTCCCGGCCGAAAAAGATACTCCTATACAAGAGAAAAAAGAATGTAAAATGTTTTTTTTTCACTTAATAAATAAAATGATTTATAGAAAATTTTAAAACTATTCTTAAGATCATGCCTCCTAACGTTCTGGAAACAATTGATAAATAAATGAATATATATATATATATATATATATATATATATATATATATATATATATATATATGGAACATATCAAGTGAGAGGAAATTTATTATGAGAGATGAGAGGGTTAAAATATAACCCTTAGATTAATCAAGTGAGAGAAAATTTAGGGTTTAATCAAGTGAGAGGAAATTAATCTAAGGGTTATATTTTAACCCTCTCATCTCTCATAATAAATTCCCTCTCACTTGATATGCTTCCTATATATATATATATATATATATATATAGAGGAGGGTTCAAACGACACCGGTGTAACTTTTACTAAGTGTTACACCGCTCAATAATTTTATATTAAATGTGAATTTTGTAAATCTAACCGTTAGATTAAAAGTTCATATCTCTTAGATCATATATACAAAATTTTATAGTAATCCAAGATGATTTGATATTTCATTCTCATAAAACAAAACTGACGTAATATATACATTTTAAAATATACTAAAATATGAACACTTTGATTACCTTCAAATTGTTGTTCAATTTTACTAAGTGTTACACCGCTTAATAACTTTATATTAAATGTGAATTTTGAAAATCTAACCGTTAGATTGAAAGTTCATATCTCTTAGATTATATATGTCAAATTTTGTTAAAATTGAACAACAACTTGAAGGTAATCAAATTGTTCATATATTTAGTATATTTTGAAATGTATATATTACGTCAATTTTGTTTTATGAGAATGAAGTATCAAATCATCTTAGATTAATATAAAATTTGACATATATGATCTAAGAGATATGAACTTTCAATCTAACGGTTGGATTTTCAAAATTCACATTTAATATAAAATTATTGAGCGGTGTAACACTTAGTAAAAGTTACACCGGTGTCGTTTGAACTCTCCTATATATATATATATATATAAGAGAAAATATGAGAGGAAAGTTCAAACTATGTCAATATAACTTTTATTAAGTATTACACTGTTTAATAACTTTATATTGAATGTGAGTTTTATAAATCTAATTGTTAGATTGAAAGTTCTTTACGCTTAAATTATATATACAAAATTTTATATTAATCTAAGATGATTTAATACTTCATTTTTATAAAAATAAAATTGACGTAATATATATATATATATATATAATAAAATATAAACATTTTAATTATCTTTAATTTTAATAAATTTGATATAAATATATAAAATAATATTTTATATAAAGTTATAATTGAATGATTAGATTTATAAAATTTATATTTAATATAAAATTATTGAGTGGTGTAATATTTAGTAAAAGTTATATCGATATCATTTAAACCCTCTCTCTATATATATAAAATTTATTTTTTTCAAATCATGCCAACAATTAATGCATTGAAAATGATAATAAGAGTGCATTAATTTTTTTACTCTTTAACAACCTTCTAAAACAAACTCCTAAACGAGTTTATAAATATAAATATAAGAACTGACTCTTGCAAAATTTATTATTGGAATAAAATGACGTAAATGTCACATATAAGAATTATTCTTATATAACATAAAAACTTTCAAGAATCGATTCTTAAATAATAAAAAATAATTTTTTTAAATTCTCATTTAATTGTGAAATTTGCATAAAATAAAATTAAAAACTTAAATTAAATTCTTCTATTGAATAAAAAAAAAAAAAAAGTTCTGAAACCCTACGTACTGTGAAACCCATGAAAAGTGGATTAGGAACCTAAAATAGGCTCTATCACATGCTGTAAATGGGGACCTTATTTTTAATTTATTATTATGATAAAAAAATAATATCATTTATTTCATGGGATAAGGAGCATGATCCATTTGTTCTTTTGTCCAAAACAGGATGCATTTTTATGTTGGGGGAATGAATTATCTTAATTGAGATTTTTACTTAAACTTTTTTCTAATAAGCTCCACTATTATAAATTCATATCTCGTTTTCATTATTTAAATTCTCTTTTTGTTATTTTAATTTAAGATTATTTTATTAAAGTAAAATGTTACATGAGATGGTCCAAACCGAAGAAGCGTAGAATACTTCTGGAAAAGTAGGTATCAATTCGATGGGGTTTAATGGTTTTGGGCCTACGAGGGAACTTTTATATATTGGAATGCAATTATGTTCTTCTAAATGGACTCCCTCCTTTTCCGGGTCACTACACCAAAGTGATGATTGTTAATTAATGTGAGGGTCTACCAAAATTAAGGAATGAAAAGGAAGTGTGTCTTGTACCAATTTTTTTTTCATCATCAATAAATATTCCTCCATTGAATATGAAGACAAACACTATATATATAGTCATTTCCTTGTAACTTGAGTTTCACATACATCACATAGTTAAACATCTTTTTTAATTTGAGTTTTTTTTTTCAAGAGTTAAAATGCAATCCATAATCACTTGATTAAGTGATATGAATCTCTCACCACTCATATCAATCTAAGATGATTATCTGAAAATAAGATGACTTATATGATAAAAATAAAAGTAACTTATTTTATAAATTATATTTTTCTTCTCTAAAATTATTATATGATATATTTTATTTTATTTTACAAAAAATAAATGTCAAAGAATTAATTTTGATTTCATTATATCTCTCTTAATTATATATATATATATATATATATATATATATATATATATATATATATATATATATATATATATATATATTACTCTGTTGAGATTTTCGTTGAAATTAACTTTTGTTCTTGTTATAAATCATTTTAATTCTCTCAACGGACTCAAACACGGCAAATATACCGGTCGTATAAATAGTAAATTTAAATCGTATCCATAGGGACTAGTTAAGTAAAACAAACATTTAATGACTATTCATGACTAAAGAATAATTCCAATTTCTCATAAATTGTCATGCAATTTGAAGTAAAGATTATGACTCTCGGAATGTTAAAACTATAAAATTATTTGTGTGTGTGGAAAGGATAGAAATGGTATTGTAATTTTGTAAGATTGTGGAGTTAGATATCACCAAACTTTACTCTGATGAATCTTTGTTCTCTTGTTACATTCATTGCCTAGTCAACTCATAAGTTTACTCAAACCTAATCCCTTAGAGTAAGAGCATATGTGCAGATAATGAATATTAATTCCTTGAGTATCCAATATCTACACCTGCATTACGGGTTAGGATTTAAGACTACTAATGGACCAAGCTCCATTCCTAAATACATTTCCCACTAGGTATTTGTTTCAGAGCTAGTTCAAAAGGCTATTTTCCAATACCCAATGGACTTTTTATCAAGCAAAGGAGAATCAATCCAAAGCAAGCATTAAAATTAGAAACATAACACAATAATGAATGAAACAACATATATAAAATCTGTAAATTTAAAAAAAAAATTAAAATCATTTGATACTTCGTTTCATTAATTCAAATCAATATATAAAATGATTTATAATTATCCGTCAATTTGAATTAATGAAATAAAGTATCAAATAATTTTTACATTTGTAGACTTGATTTATGCATTAAAAACTTTAAATTCAATGGTTGGATTGTTAAAATTTGATGTAGAATATAAGTTATTGAACGGAGTAAATTTAGATAAATCTTCTCCTCAAGTAAACAAATCTCTCTCTCTTTATATATATATATATATATATATATATATATATTTATATATATATATATATATCATTGATAATGTGAAGATTACAATAGAGTTACGTTGGTTACATCTAACCCTACAAAATAATGGGTAAAACCGCTCAAAACAATGAGGGTGAAACAAAAATAGAGATGGAAGTGAGATAGAAGAACCGAAGGAAAAACCCACACACGAATGATCCCAAGCACCAGGAATCCCTTCCACAGCTCCCAGAAGTCGCCCAATGTGTGAATGAGGCGGAAAAGCCTCAAAGTTTTGCTCAAATATGAATTGGTTGAGTCAGGATAGGGTTTACACGCCCGACGCGTTATACCTCGCGCCCGGTGCATGGTATTTCAGAGGGGTAATTGCTCTCTGTCTTGAATCATGCCTGGCGCGGATACTCCTGCGCCCGGTGCAATGATGTTTTTCCTGCTCCTCAGCTCTTGCAATTTCCAATCCAATGGGCCTTCAATCTCAACTCTTTAACTCAATACCTGCACAAAAAATGAGGTGTATCAGGGTATTGTCATATGATTTTTGGGTTAACTATATTTGCACAAAAATTAATCAAAAGAGAATAATTATATTGCAAGAGTGCATGGGATGAGTGAAATTTTTCAATAAGTCCTATCTAAAAAGAAGTATAATTGAGACTTAACATACTCCAATACACCCATTGGGTGAATGTTACTATATATATGGAAACTATTAAAGTTGTGTTTAAAAATCCGTGTAAATGGTTTTAAATAGAAGTTTTTCATGTTTAAATACACAAATAGAGAAACAATGAAAATGTTGGAGATTATGCTTAAGATAATCAAATGTCTTGGTCTAGTGGTTATAAAGTCTGTTTCTAGTACTTTTATGTTTGATTTTCATCTGTGTAAAATAATGCTTGGTTAGTGAAAGTCACATCTCGCGAACACAAATTGGTCTTTAGTTGTCAACTTTAGGACATTATATGAACCATATCCATGAAAAAAAAATAGCTTAAGATCAATTGGATGAAACCAAAAATCAAATAGATACTAAACAAATGTATTTAGTTGATCACAAAATAAGCAAAAAATCTTGTTGTCGTGTGAAAGAATCCCTTTGTTAGAAAGAGTACATGTTCTTTTCCAATCTCAAGGCACACATATATTCATTTATCTATTGGCTTCATTGAAATGAACTTTAGTTTAGGTTTAACAACATTCCTTGGCTTTTTAACCCAAAGAGAATTAATATGTAAACAAATTTCTCAAAGGGGGTTATTTCAATACTTTGGTGTGATCAATGGGAGTGTCACTTCAGCCTAGTGTCATCTATGCAACATAATTAATTTTTTCAAAAATGGCTTGAAAGTGGAGGCAGAGCCGTATGCGTCAATGATGATCTCACACGTAACTCCAACAACACTTGTTCTAAGTAATAATAAACATGTGTTATTACTCTTAAGTAGGAATCAATTTTTTCAATAATAGGTGCCACTACCTCCCAATAAGTGGCTAAGTTTTGCATTTTTTTTGTTAGTGTTGCTATCCACATTGAGGAATCATTTTTTTTAATATTCAAGTGTTGTTGTCCCCAATAGGGGATCAATTTTTATTTTTTCTGCTATTCAAGTGTCCTTACCCCTGGTAGAAGACTATGTTTTTAATATTCAAGTATTGTTGCCTCCATTGGTGAATCATTTTTTTTAATATTCAAGTGTTGCTACCCTCACCAGGGAATCAATTTTTTTAATACATGGTGTTGCTGCCCCCCTTGGAGGATCATTTTTTTTAATTTAAATTAAATTTTATAGTAAACATTCTAATTAATAAATTAAGGTATAAATAAAAACACCAACATAAAAAATAAAATAAATATTTTATTTATTATTCTACAAATATTAACATTATGGATCACCTAAACTAGTTGATGAACATACTTTCACGTAAACAAACAATAATTTTGTCCGAAGTTTATGATCGACGCAAATACCGCAAAATATCTTATACAATTCTTTCAATCTTAGCATATAATTCAATCTTACCTGCTTTATAAAATTCTCTATATACAAAAAAATATGTAATCTACATCATTATCATTCACAAGTTGAAGTGAACCACAATCAACACAATCATTTTCCTGACAATAAAGTTGATGTCGATAATGAAGTTCTTTTATATTATCAATACTTCTTACTTTAATGACTTCTTTAATTTGATTTTTCAACTTGTGTAATGTAATAATGTCTTCATCAATCCTAAATAATTTAGGAATATCACATTCATCAGTAATTCCTCTAGGATCACTGATAATTTTTCCTCTGTAAAAAACAACGTATAGTATTAAACTCATTTATTTAGGAAGCAAACAAAAATAATCACTCTAAATTGAATCACCAAGCAAGCAACATTCAACATATGCGTAACATATATATACACAATATTTTTTTTAACTAAAATAGTCCCCTAAATGGGATAGCAGCACATGGAAAATAAAAAGGTCTCTCTTTTAAGGACAATAACACTACCTACAATGTGGTAAAAGGAGTCCCTCATTGGGGATAATAAGACCTTAATTGAAAAAAATAATTGATCTCTAAATGGGAGTAGTGACACTAACCAAAAAATAATGCAAAACTTAGTCTCTATTAAGGGTAGTGACACCCATTATTAAAAAAAATTGATCCTACTTGGGAGTAACAACTTTATTGTGAAAAAGGTGAAAAATTAAATTAAACACATAAACTTTTGAAATCTAAAAAATAATATGATAAAGAAAATATAATTTTGAATCCATTAATTTGATATAATTCAAATTAAAGAAACTAAATACTTTTGTCCTTTTGAACATTAAAAAGAATTATACATATGATTCCGTATGTTGGACTTAAATATGTTTTTTCTTCTTCTCTAATTTAAAGTTTTTTTTATTTTTATAAATTTATTTACAAAATCACTCATATAAAATTGAAACATTTCATTTTTAGTTTTTGCCTTTAAATATAGTTAAAAAAAAACGTAAAAATTTCTTAATGTTATCACGCGCCTCATCACTAAAAAGATGTTATAATATATCATCAAATGTGATACTAACAAATTATTTTATTATTTATGTTATGTCAGCATAAAATCATGTTAACAATAGTGTCACATCAATAATACAATAAAGGAGCTAAAAATGAAAGAAAATTAATTATAAGGATAGAAAATGAAAAAGAATACCAATTTATAGGAATGTAAAATAAAAAGTAAAAAGAATTACGTGGAAAAAAGTGAAAAATAAATTGTAGGTAATAATAAATATTTAAGCCTTAAAATAACAAAAAATATTTTTTAATAATTACTTCTTTATTCTTTTTTTCATTTTTTTTTCTTGTTCAACATTATAAAGTAAAGTGATTTACATATAGAATAAACACTTCAAGCTCTTTCACTCGGTGTACACCATTCCTTTCCTTTTTATCATGCACATGCCACATAGCAAAATATTGGCACTTATTAGCTTGCAATGGTTAAGTGACTATGACTAAATTAATTGTTAGTGGTTGATTTTAATATGGATAAATTTTAATAAAAGTCTTAAAATTTATGTTAGCATGTAGGGTATTTGAGCTAAAAAAAAACTAAAATTAAATAATACTAGTTTTATTGAGAGAATGTTTGATTTTTATTATTTAAATTTATTTTATATTTAAATTTATGCAATATATTTAAGACTTATATATTTCTTTGTGTCTAAGAATTTGCCACATGTTTTTCTTTTAGTCCATTAACTTTTTTATTTTCATTTTTCAACCCTGTAAATTTAGTTTTCATTTTTTTCCTTATATATATATTTATTTATTTATTAAGTCCCTCTACTCTACTGCTAGGGGGGCACTGGCGGTGCCTAAAAATTAATAAAATATACTCTCTAAGGTTAAACCGAAAAGACAATAAAAAGTTATTAATCTATATAATTACAATTATTCTCACAATATTCCTCTAAGAGAAAATATAAGTGATGTACTTTCCTGTAGATAATAATTTTATACTTTCATTTAATCATAACCTACCATTTGTAATAAATTATTAATTTTTTGATAAATAATAAAAATTTATATTATTAATAATATTTTATTAATTAAGAATATAAAATAATTTAACGTTATCGTACATGAGTTAAATTAATATATTAACCGTTTTTAACCTGCAGGCAGGAATAAAAAAAATGGATAAAACAACGTGTATGTTTGTGTGCGGATCATACGACGAGTATCGATCCTTTTCAAATCTCGAGGCACATAGATCCTAGAATTATACCATACTATATAGTCGTTTGTCTGTTGGATTGTTTGAATGGAAATCTGATTTTTCGGTGCAAAACATTGCTTTCTCTCTCCCTTGGATCTCCCTTTGAGTTTTGACTTGTTTTTTAGTTGCAATGACTGCTTCATTGCTTTCTTACTCTTGCAATGACTGATGGTCACAGTGGTTTTGAATTCCACACATGACAACGATGTTGATGCTGGTATGAAGCTCAAGAAAGATTGATCAAGAGGAGAAAGGTTGGTATCATTTCTAACTTCAACTAATTTAACAAAACATGCTTCATTGCATACTACTATTTTTGATAGTTTACCAAATCACCCTCGATATATAAATAATAGTTATTTGTATAATGATGTAAAAAAAAGAAGTTAAAAAGCAAATGTTTTTAAGAAGTTTTTACATAACTAAAGTTTTTTTTAATATTTTTTCAAAAATGGGAAAATTCTTTTAAAAAAATTCTTATTCATTCCAATTTGTATTTATCATATTTTATTTAGAAAATAAATTACTAATAATTGAAAACAATCTCTTGTTATAATGTAATTTATTTATTATAAATTTAAAATATAATTTATATAATTAAAATATTTATTTGTCCAAATTTTAAACATTACATAATTTTTTTATATTCATATATAGTATTTATATATATATATTTATTTATTTATAAATTTTAATTCACCTAAATACTAAATTAAAATAACTATATTAAACTATAGTTCTTTTAACTTATGTATAAGGACAATTTAGCTTATGAAAAAAGATAATTTTTTTTTGTTCTTATTTTTTTTATTTTATAAATATTTATGAAAAAATTTGTCTAAACAAACTTTATTTAACAATTAAAGGAAAAAGGTTGGGATAAATGTATGAGGACTTAGTTTGATCTTCATCATAATCTTTGTAACTTTTTTATAAATAAAAAGAAAAAATTTGCAAGTATTTGAGAGCACTTATAAAAAATACTTTGTAATTATTTCATAATATATTTTTAACTTATTTTCATAATATCTACATGATAATTTATGAAAATAACTTATGTGAAACTTATAAAAGAAAAAAACAGTCTGAAACCCTAATGGGCCAAAACATATGGGACATGTGTGTGATTTATTTTCATTTACTCCTCCCAAATTCATCCCGACTTTCACTCAGACAATAATTAATGAAATGGCAGATACAATATTTACAATACATGTAAATGTAATACGTGAACAAATTAATATAAATATTAATTTTTTACAAAATCAATTTTAAATATTGGTAGTAAATGTATTTATTTCAATGTTTGCTTCTTTCTAACAAAAAGAAATTAATTAAATAAAGTTACATTGCATGTTGCTAGTAATTTTTTTTATATGCTCCTTTTTGATGTCTAGCAATTGAAGTTTTATAATGATTTACTATTTTTATATACTTATATTTATTTATATACGTGAATGGAGAATGTTTTTAAGCTTATAAAATAATTCTATCATATAAACCATTTTAATTTTAAAAACTTGGTTTTATATGTTAATTATGTTTTGATTATTAAATATTTTAATTTTTAAAATTTTTGGTAGGTGTATAGCATTTTTTTTATAAAACTAATTTTAAAATATTTAAATTTAGATTAAATTATACTTTTGATCTTTTATCTTATTTTAAAATTTTAATTTAATTATTTATTTTTAAAAATATTCATTTAATTCATTTATCCCTTGAATTTGGGTTGATTTAGTCCTTAATAAACATTAATTATTTTTAATTTTGTGATATAATTTTGAATTATATTTTGACTTATTAAAGGCTTAAGCTTGTCTCTTTAGATTTATTTATATGAAAACTATTACATGCAACTCAAATTCACACAAAAAAGTGTCATAAACATGGTGAAAATTGCATAATAATAATAATAATAAGCCTAGAAGACAATCAAAATTTCAAAAAATTTAACTTCATATTATTTTTTAGTTGTTTAGGAGACATGTTTTTTTATAGGTTTTTTTTACTATGTTTATAACTTTTTTTAATTCGAACATCAATTTAATTTCATTATTTTTATATATGTGAATATAATATTATAAGTTTCATATCTTGAATTGATTAAAAATTGATTCAAGATCATATCACAAAATTTAAATAGTCATTATTTTAAAATGACCAAATTAATTTAAATAAAAAATTTAAATGATCAAAATGAACATTTTAACTTATAAAACATCAAAATAGATTTAAAAAGTAAGATAAACGACTTAGATTATATTTTTGTCTTAAATTTATTATCAGTAGGTATGTGATGACTTTTTCAATGGAACTATTTTTTATTTTTATTTGTGACAACCCGCTAGATCATTACATTTAATATAGTTTAACTACTATGCAACAAAATTGATAAACAACATCCAACTATCCTAGAATTATCATACTATATATATATATATATATATATATATATATATATATATATATATATATATATATATGAGGAGGGATCCTTTTATTTCAGGAGTAAGTCTACATAGACTTACTCTGTTCAATAACTCATGTTTTACATCAAATTTTAATGATTCAACTGTTTAATTTAAAGTTCTTAATGTATAGATCAAATCTGCAATTTTTTATAAAATTTAAAAATCATTTGATACTTCGTTTCATTAACTCGAATCAATGTATAAAATAATTTTATGATTATTTGTCAATTTGAATTAATAAAACAAAGTATCAAATGATTTTCAAATTTTCTAAAAATTTGCATATTTGATATATACATTAAGAACTTTAAATTGAATGGTTGGATCGTTGAAATTTGATGTAGAACATGAGTTATTGAACAGAGTAAGTCTAGGTAGACTTATTCCTAGAGTAAAAGGATCCCTCCTCTCTCTCTCTCTCTCTCTCTCTCTCTCTATATATATATATATATATATATATATATATATATATATACATATGGCAAAAACCAAAATCAATTGAAATTTATAAATCTCCACATGAGGTTACATTCATCCCTTGTACACATATTTTATCCACATAAATTACACAAATATACACAAAATAACCTTATATGTCGATCAAGTGTCTATATAATACTTTATCGTATCAAAATAGTAAGTGCAAAAATGGGTCATTACCGATGTGACCATCCACTACCATCCAAGTCATTTTGCTAATCCCATCTTGTTCCCATATACAATGTATAATCACTCCAATTCCAACCATACAAAAAAGAAAGGATAAATTTGTGAAAAGAATCAACATAGTATTCAAAACAAACAACTTACAACAATACAATACAACTTTGTCAATATTCAATGCTACTCAACATTCACAACTTTCAACTTGTTAACAATATCATCATACAAACAATTCAACAATTTATAATACAAACAACTTAACAATTTCAACATATAACTATACATACATATATTCTCAACAATAAGCAACTAATACATCATCACACATATCAACCAAGGAGATCTTCAACAACAGGGTGAGCATACTAAGTAGCTAGACCCTATTGAACCACAACATCTGACCTATTACATCTAGGTCAAGTATAAATAGTGTTAAACCTCTTAGAGTCTCAGGTATACAACTTAAATTGATTTATCAAGTTTCGTCGCTTAATCTATGAAGTCTATTATTTCTATTACAGTAGAACAATTTCAATATGAGCTTATCACAATATTAACTTGCAACACTAAGTCTCCTATGAATTTAACCCATTGATTATCCTCTAAATACTATGCTCTTCCAGTACTCAATTAGGGACTAAGGCCTCGACTTTGTACCTTACTTAGTTTGTCATTTTAACTACAATATGGATCGACCACACCCCCATATTATTCTTCATAAATCTTAGATGGAACAATTTAAACAACATAAATCTTCTCTAGTCTTTATGTATCTCAACTAAGATATGTATTTTCACCACATCTCTAACAACTTAATCAACTATAACATATACTTTTGCAACTTAATCAATTATCAACTTATAACTTAACAACATAACATTACTGTTCATCATCTCAATTCAATGTATAATGAACCATCCTCATACAACATTCATCACATAAACAAAACATCACTCTTCAGTTATCAAATCAACTTGAACATCACATTTGAATCATGCAACTCATGCCTTACGTTATTCCTAGTGTGCCCGACGTTATTAAGGTAGAGAGCTTCCTGTCTCACCCATGCCTGACTCCAATCTCCATGCACCCGAAATGGATGAGGTAGAGAGTCTCTAAGTGTCTCACACCTGGCGTAGTAAAATCCACGCACGACCTTAATTAGGTGAAGGGGTTTTGCTTAACTCACACCTAACGTCACTCTATTGATGCTCGACCCCAACTTAGGTAAAAACAACTTTCTCTCCTCATGCCCAACACTATTCAAATCCATGTCCAATGTGATCAAGTCATAGACTTTTCTTTATGCTCACATTCAATGTTGCTAATCCTACATTCCACATAATGAGATAAAGGTCCTTGATTTGAGTCACGCGCCAACGTCATGGAATCACACCTAGCATGACAAGAGTTTTTGCACTTGACAAACTCTCATTTTGACTTAATCCACTTTAAATCCAACAACTAACCAACATGCTGCAAGAAAATTCAACATTCAGACACCATAAATAACTCAAAATCAACCCAACACACATCATGCAATCATCACATTCTAAAAATCATTAATTTCACCCACATGCGTCTCTAAGCACTAAAACTTAACAACGTATCATCATCTTCCTTCCAATTTCAATCTAAAATAGCTATCAATGGAAGAATTCAACTATAACACAAGCATCAACAAATTACAAGCTTCCCTTATCTTTAGTCAATCAATCTGAAAAAAAGAGAATGAGAAGGAAGAAATTCGTATGACTCTGCCTTGAGGTTCCTACTTTGAGAGCTTGGATCTCCAACAATCACATTGGATCAACTGTAAGGATGGGAGAATGAAAGATTTTCAATATAAAGGAGGGAGAAGGAGCTTTGAGTTTTAAATAATTTCTCTCTAACTTCTCTTTAGATTTTCTTAAACCATTAACTTATGAGGTTCACATCTTCAGAAAACTTTATATACCCTTTGT
Source organism: Cajanus cajan (assembly GCF_000230855.2). Lineage (NCBI taxonomy): Eukaryota > Viridiplantae > Streptophyta > Magnoliopsida > Fabales > Fabaceae > Cajanus > Cajanus cajan. The sequence continues at coordinate 66,119,532 of NC_138521.1, forward strand.
TAAACTACACTAACTTAACATCTAACTTAGGCTACCTCAGGCAACTTAACTCTTAAGATTCCTAAACCCTTATAGCTCCAAAATAACATTAATAACAAAACAACAATATTTAATCGTATATCATATATAATTAAATTAAAGCATAATGTGTTATATAATTTATTACTATGACATTTTTTAAAAACCTATGATGCTTAAATTTTTTACTTTTCAAACACTAAAAAAAAAAAAAACTGGTGGCTAGTTATTCTTATGTTTGATATTTTTTGTTTAATCTAGTGATATGCCTTTTTGGTGTACATATTTTGGTGATTTTTTATCTTTTGATTTTTAAAACATCTTTTCTCTCATGTACTTCTTTATTCTCTTATTTCTTGTGAATTTATTTTTTAAAATTTTTACACTATCTAAATAACTATTCAAAACCATTTATATTATCATATGCATGCGATTTAGTTACTTTTAATATATACTAATTTCAAACCTTAAATCCTAAACAAAATTTTTAAATGAGAAAATATCTTAAGTACTTATATAACAACACATTTGCGCACTTTAAAATTGTATAAACACTTATCAACATGAATAATTTAGTGAATTTTAAGCGTAATATTTATCTTTAAGATCAATGACTTTTCTCCTAAACTGATACAAGACATTTTAGTATGTTTTATTTTAATCCACATATTTTTTTAGAAACTTTTCAAAAGGTCATACATCTCTAAATTGTTATAAATCAAACATGTTTAGTTGTGTAGTTCTTAATCAATGAGATATTAAAAATTAGATACATCTTATTAATATAAGCATCACAAATTAACTCCTCTAAAATATCATCAACTACACAATTTCACATTTGAACAAATCTCTGGATCTTTCTCATATCAATGTGTCCGATCTATTATATTAAGCATTTATAACAAAAAAATCTTGTACAATTAAAAAATTATATTAAGCATTTATAACAAAAGCTCTTGTACAATTAAAAACATTAAAAAATAGGCTAAAAACCTCTTTTGGTCCCTTATAATCTTTTTTTGTTTCAATTTAGTCCCTCATTAATTTTTGGTCTCAATTTGGTCCCAAACTAATTAATTGGTTTCAATTTAGTCCCAAATTAATTAATTAGTTTCAAAATGGGACTTCTGTCCAAATTATTTAAACAGAGTTAACTTTTGGCCACGTGGATGCCACGTAGATGCATACGTGGCATCCACGTGGATGAGAATTTTTTTGAAAACACCTGGACCCAGAACGACCCGTTCTGAAACCGAAACGGGTCGTTCTGGTTGCAAAATTAAAACACCACCAGTGAATCAGAACGGGCCGTTCTGAAACCAGAACGGCCCGTTCCAATACTGTGAATAAAATATTCTTTACTTAATTGTGTTTTTGATATTATAATTATGCAATTTTGATCTCTAAGGTTTTAATTGAGTAATTTCAGTCCTTAAAAGATTATAGTTGTGTAATTTTAGTCTCACAATTTTTAGTTGAACAATTTTAATCTATCAAATATCATAATTGTGCAATTTTAGTCTTTCTCATTAAAAATTTAATAATTTTAAAATTTTAATATATATATATATATATATATATATATATATATAATGTAAAACTATATAATTGTTTGTTTATTTAAATTAACGTATATTATTAATTTTTTAATGTATCAAAATGATATATATTTATTATTACTAAATAAATAAAATTTATATATTATTAATATTTTAATATTACTGATAAATTAATATCAATAATATTTTTACTATATTTATAAATAAACTAATAATTTGATAAATATAACTTAATATATATTAATATACTTTTACAAAAATATAAATATATAAGATCAGATATATATTTCTAATTAATATACTTATATTTTTGTAAAAGTATATTAATATATAACGAGTTATATTTATCAAATTATTAGTTTATCTATAAATATATTAATAATATTATTGATATAATATCAAAAATTATAATATACGTTAATTTGAATAGATAAATAATTATTTAATTTTAAAATATTATATATATATATATATATTAAAATTATTAATTTTTAATGGGAGAAACAAAAATGATACTATTATGATATTCGAGAGATTAAAATTGTTCAATTAAAAATTGAAGGACCAAAATCGCGCAATTGTAATTCTTTAAGGACTAAAATTATGTAATTAAAATCTTGGAGATCACAAAACTGCATAATTGTAATACTTGAGAGATAAAAAATGTAATTAAACCAATATTCTTGATTAATTTTATTAAAAAATATAATAATTTTGAAAAATATTTTTTTATGGTAAAAATTTTAAAATTACTTATTTTTATAAAATATAATTGTCTTATAAATAGAGTAATAATTTTTTCTTTTTCTCTTTCTGTTTAAAAAAATATTTAAATATCACTTTATAATTTTTTGCAACTTATTTAAGATTAAAAGAATAAAATGATAAAAATTAATAAGATAAACATAATAAAATAAAATATAAAAAAATATTAATATATTTATTTTATTAGATATAATAACATAATTAAAATATAATTAATAATATATATTTTATAAAATTATTAATATTTTATATATAAAAAAATAAAATAAAACCGGAACGGCCCGTTCTGAAATTGGAACGGGCAGTTCTGGTTGCATTTTCGGTGTGTTAATTTTGCACCTGGAACGGACCGTTCCGGATGCAAAATTAACACACCAAAAGTGCACCCAAAACGGTCCGTTCCGGTTTCAGAACGGGCCGTTCTGGGTCCAGGTGTTTTCAAAAAAGTTCTCATCCACGTGGCATCCACGTATGCATTTACGTGGCGTCCACGTGGCCAAAAGTTAACACCGTTAAAGCAATTTGGACGGAAAGTCCCACATTGAAACCAATTAATTAATTTGGGACTAAATTGAAACCAATTAATTAGTTTGGGACTAAATTGAAACTAAAAATTAATGAGGGACTAAATTGAAACAAAAAAAGATTATAAGGGACCAAAAGAGGTTTTTAGCCTAAAAAAATATCTTGATTAAGTTTTGTTTTCAAATGAGCCTATAATATTAAATTCAAACAATAGGTAATAATTTTCTGGTTAAAAAAGAATAAGTAATTAAATAAAAAATATTAAGTAATTTTAATAACTGAAAAAAGGAAAATAAATAAACTAATAAAAATGTTAACACATATTGACCCGACTTGACTCACATCAATTTACAAATTAAGTGAATTGGATTATATTGTTCTAATAAAAATTAAAATTCATTTATTAATTTGATTAAATTGACTCAAACTCGTTTTAACACTGCTGGCTCTCACTAAAAATCTGAAATTAGGAAAATGTCTTTCAATTAAAAATATACTAAATTCGAAAGTTTAAAAAACAAGGATTTTGTGTTGGGATAAAAGCTAGGATAGCATATTTGGATTCTCATTTTTGGATTCTCACTGCTATCAAAATATTGGTCAATTTGGCTGTGTACACCGAAAGTTGAGCTGAACCAAAGCATTAACCTAACAAAATTCTGCTATTTTTATACCCTGTTGCTATTCGCACGCCTTTTGCATATATGCCCTTTTCACATTGTTTCTTTAACTGTCTTCTCTCACTTTTTAACTTTTTTTTTTTTTTAAATATCATCTATCTATATATATATATAATCCATTTATTCTGAAATTTTTTTAAGTTAAATTTACTTCACTTAATAATTTATATTTTATATTAAATTTTAACAATTTAATTATTAAATTAAAAATTGTAAAAATAATTTATTTTGAATTATATTAAGATTTAATATAGTATTTGATCCTTAATTTTTTTTAATAAATTTATAAACTAAAAAAATTATAATTAAGTCTTTTTTTTAAAGAAGTCCTTCATTTTTATGTTTTTATAATTAAAAAATTATTTACAATTTATGAAATTTCATAAAATATTTTTAACGTTTACATATTTAGAAAGTCATATTAAAATATTATTTCGTGTCTACATCTATGTGTATCAAGAATATTAATTTGGTGGAATTTTATGGATCATAAACAAAATTTTAATTTTAAAAACTAAATTATAAATATATATAAAAAACTTAATTATAATTTTTTTTTTTAATTTAAGATTGATTAAAAATCTTTAAAAAATTCATACACCAAATTTGTATTAAACATTACATTTACTCGATAAATCTTCATTAACTCGAGTTAATTTATTTGTTAATGAAAAAATAAAGTTTAAATTATATGTATAATTAAATTACTGATGAATTTTATAATTGACTCCACATATATACATAAACAAATATTATTAATACTCCAAAATAATTATTATTATATATCCTCATTTAAAAATAATCATTTTTAAAGTACTTTTTGATATAAGTGAAAAATTATTAGCATGTTTAAATATAAATTTAGATGAACTTTTGAAGGTTTTTACCAAAAATAAATATTTTTTTTATAAATAAACTTTTAGAAATATTTCACATATAGTCAGGGATAGGAAAATAATATAAAAGATACATGTGATATAAATTTAAAATTAAAATTTAATCTATTATTTATTATAAGTTTTTATTTTTATTTTTATTTTTTTATTTTTATTTTTATTTTTATAAGTTTGATATAAAATATTAGTCTACTTAAAAGTTTACTTTATATTTACAATGTTATATAAGATAATAAACTTAATTTTAAATAAATTATTTTTTAAAAATATGTGCATAAGTTTTTTTATTTAATTTGTGTGATAAAAAAATAATTTACTCTATTAATATTAATATTAAAATTTAAAATAAAAATAAAAATAACTTAAAAAAGATAATTCATGAACAATTTTTTTTAAAATAAGTCAAATCATATTAAATTTTAAATAAATTATGTTATAGACCATTGTATCCAAACAAACTCTACATGATGTGTTATTTAATAAACAGCATCATGTATGCATTTGGTAACTTTCACAAGACATATTGATAATGATTTTTAATTAATTAATTGTATAATTGTTTAAGATATGACTTATTTACATCCTTACTTATATCTAAACAAATTTTAAATAATGTGTTATTTAATACAAAATTATATATGATATATTTATTGACAATAAATTTTAATTAATTAATTGTTTATACACAAAAAACGTAACCTTAAATATAAACAAGAAAAAATTGTATTTTAGTTTGTTATAAAGAGTACTCTCTTTTGCAGTTTTTCGAGATTCAATTTTCATTTATAATTCTTCACTTGTTAAGGACAGATGTTTTATAATTTGGAAAAAAAATATAAAATGAGTTTGTCGTTAAATTAAATAAATAAAAATCAAAGTTGTCAAATATTAAATATTAAATATAAGCATGTCTTTTAATTAATTTAACCTACCAAAATATTTTATTACAAATAAATATTTTTTATAATTAATATTTTGCAAACACCGACTATTATGATAATGTCACCCCACTTTCTTTTTTCCTTCCCTTTTGTGATGCTTTTATAGCAATGCACTTATGCACATTGCACCGCACACTTTCTTTTTGTAGACAAGTACAACTTCCAGTATATTTTTGCTGTTATTATTTCTTCACAATTTTGTTTTATAGAAGGTTTTTGTTTTTAAGGTACATGAATTAAATGAATTTAAATTAAAGTTATTCTTAGCAATTTGGGCAAGTCAAAGGTGACCTTGATCCAATTTCAAGAAAATGAGAGAATAGCAGCAATCCAATTTATACAGCGTTGCTTTTCCTTTGAAATTGTTCTTACAACTCCTAAGAACTAAGAATATATTTTAAAAAAATGTAATAACCATATATACATTAGATGTCACTTTAACTTCGGAGTGTAACACATCAAAATTTCACTATCATCATAACTTAATATGATTGGTTTGGGACAGATTTTGAAAAAAGACAAGACAAGAGTCAAACCAATTTCGGCATTGATCAGTAAGTTTTTTTAATGCCTTGTGCATAGATTTTTAATTTTAGACCACATTTTAAAATAAAAAAGAAACATATTGTATATAATTGGATACCGATTTAAAATTACATATAACAATACACATTTTAATGAAAAAAATAAAATTTATAATTACATATTCAATTCAATTGATTTTTAAACATACCCATTATCATTCTCAAATAATTAAGGAAATAATAAATTATAATAAAAAATATTTCAATATCTTAAAAAGTGTGTTAAAAAATTTAGTATGTTACTAAAACTTTTCATAATGACTTAAAAAAAATATTAAAAACATGCACTTTTGTAAATACATTTTCTGATGTATTATTCTAATTTTTAATAAATTTTAACTCAAAATAAAAACTAATACTTTTTTTTTACAAAAATTAATACATTTTTTTGACAGAACAAAAGTTAATACGTTAATAATTTATTGAGTGAACAAACTAAAAGACAAGGTGCTAGTAACATAAATGAAAAACATTGAAAGATGCCAGAGAATGAGATTCTCGGAAGCATGTTAAATTTGGTTAAAATTAATATATATATATATATATATATATATATATATATATATATATATATATATATATATGACAAAAAATATGTTTATATATTTTAAACATATATTCTATCAATTTTGATGTATATTATTAATTAATTTTAGATTAATATTAAATTTGTAAATATTTATATGATAAAAACTTTCAATTTAACACTATATTAGAAATTAAAATAAAATGAAATAAACTTCTATAAAAGTTAAAATAAATTTATATATAAATTAATTTATAAAAATTCTAATATTAATTTCTCATAATCATGATTTTTAATTTGTATAAAAGTTAGTTTTAATTTACAAATAATTTTATTTTATTTTTTATTCGATAAATGTTTATAAATAAATTTATCCACAGAAACTTGTAATCCATGGGATAATTTATAGAAATTTAACTCTTAAATTTCTCCTTTTGGAATTATAAAGCAATTATAATAAAATAAAGTTTAATTATTTTTTAAGATCACATATATCTTAGATATATTTCATTGGAGATAACAATTTATTGAACCAGGTAGAATGTAATAAAACTCGATCTTAAAATTTTATTGTAACTACGTACTTAAAATTCGAATTAGAAACTCTTTGATTTAACTAAAACAATTTTTTTTTTTATCGATTGATCTGGTTACTCCGTGATAAAACTAAAGTTTAATTGAATGTAGTTTCTGGTCACTGTAAACCAGCAATTGAATTTACCTAGTCGGGTATATCAAAGAAAGATTATGCTTTGTGTTGATTTAACTTGAATGTTTTGAACCTGTTGTACTAAAAATAACAAGAAAATGTGGATTCATAGGTGGATTCCATTAATCTTGTTGATTCTCCACTACACACCCTTGTCTCATCCACACGAGGAAGACACCCAAAAAAAAAGAAACTGTTAAGAAAATAATTGAAGTTTCTGAGGGTAATTAGAGCTTAATTTCTAAATAATGTAAATAATTTGTGTCCTGTTCCTGTCTTTTCAAACCATAGTGCATCTTTTTTATTTTCCCTTATATACCCCACGAGGTGTTGCCTACTTAAACTCCCATTTCTTCTTGCACCGCTTCACACCATTAGCATATATCACTATATTCCTTATCTCTCTGCTAACAACAAGGTGGTTTTCTTTTTCTTTTTCCAACGTTTCGCCTCTTACTTTGGACCATGTTTTTCACCATTTACTCTCGCATCATGCATGCTTCTACTTTCCTCATTTAAGGCTTCAGTTTAACTGTTACTTTTTCTTACTTCTCTGATTCAGCTTTTAACTTATAAGAATAAGAATAATAAAATCTTTTTTCCTTCAATCGCCATGTATATGATGATCATCATTATCTTGTCACAAGATGTTGCAGTTTGACAAGTTTCGGAAATTGACCAAATTCAGATGATCCTTGTTTTCATATCTTAAAAATTGCTTGTTCAATTAGAAAGGTGTTTCATCTGGGGTGATTAATTGTTTTCTGGGGTGGCAGGTTTTTTCACCAAAGTTTCCGAAATTTTTCTCTCGTCATGTCTCTTAAGGAGAAGAGCAAGGAGGGGAAGAAATTTGAGAAGAGCTATTTCGATGTGTTGGGTTTGTGCTGTTCTTCGGAGGTGCCACTGATTGAGAACATCCTGAAACCTCTCGAAGGAATCAAAGAGGTTTCTGTCATCGTCCCATCACGAACTGTCATTGTTGTTCACGACACTCTTGTCATTTCTCAACTTCAAATAGGTAACTTCTTCATTCCAATCACTTTGTTCTTCATTCCAATCACTTTGTTCTGTTTTACTTTTGATAATTTTGGATTTTGGCCTGTGCCAAACACGGTATCCTAGTGAAGCTTGTGACGTGCATATTTCTTATGTGACACATAAACTTGTGTGTTTAATCACATGGGATGGTGAAGCCAATTATGCCAAAGTTTATCTGTCATGGTTGGACCATTCCACATTGGAGTGCATTGTTTGAAGATAAACGTCTCAGATTAGGATCACCAGATTGCCTTTTTTTTAATTTTTATATTTTATATTTTTCAACAGTTACAGGATTGGGGATGAAAGATTCTCTTGAGTGTTTGGATTATAGGATAGATTGTGAAAAGGAGTTCTGTTTGGAAATTTATTAGTTTATGCCATTCACGACGACAATGAAATATAAATTTAAGTACTCAAACCTCCTATGATTCTAGTGGGTAAATAATTGTTTTAATAAGTTAAGGTACACAAAATAGAATATTTTTTTTACTAAATTATGAAATGCGTATTTGGGGTTGTAAAGCCTAAAAGTTTGCTCAGAAGAGGGCATAGGGGTTGCTTACGCTGATGATCTTGCGTATTTCCTCATCTTTTTTCCATGAAATAAGAGCACCTGTTATCATCTTTTCACAAAGTTTCCTTTTGCTGAAAACGTAACGTGTTGATGCACTACTAACCAAAAAGGAAATGCCCCTTTATCTTAACTTTTTCACATGGACGGAAATAACCACTAAATGTGCTTGTTTAGAGTCCACAAATTTCATGTTTGCAGTGAGAAAGATGGATTATTTTTTACAATAGTCACGCCAAGTTTAATCATAAGCAATTATGCATATTATCTTACATTTTGATCTTAGTGGTTATGAATAAAGTGAATTTGCAAACCTTGTTTGGATTTTGGTTTTAAGATTAATTCATTAGCGAACAAAATTGTTTTTTAATATTAAGTTTCTAACATTAATTATTTCAAATTTTCTAAATTCAGTTTTATGAGAATCTAATAAGAAGAAAATGATTAGAATGAGGTGGGACATATAAGGGTGGCATTTTTTTTTCCTTAAATAAATAGTTGTAATATATAATGAAATTTAAGAAAATAAAAAATAGTTAATATACTTACCATGACTATTAAAATATACTCATTGGAGTGACTCTTTACATGCCCAATTATAATTTATTTTTGCAACAATTTTTTTAAAATTATGCTATAATTTAGGTACTTGTACTATAACTGTAATGTAAGTTGGTAGTTATAATGTTATAAATTATATAATGATATACTTTTCCTTGTGGAAAAGTAGTTCTATCTGTAGCATTATTTGGGCACTATGAATAAAGTTAGGTTGTTTAATCTTTTGCTTTAAGATCAGCAACTTTAGCTTTTGATGCGAAAGATTTGGTTGAAATAATGAATCGAAAATGAATGTGATGACAGTTAAGGCTCTGAATCAAGCAAGACTAGAAGCGAATATTAGAGTGTATGGGGACTCAAAGCACCAAAAGAGATGGCCAAGCCCTTACTCGGTTGTGTCTGGTTTGCTACTTTTGCTTTCGCTTCTCAAATTTGTGTGCCATCCCTTTAAGTATTTGGCCCTTGGAGCAGTTGCTGTGGGAGCCTACCCTATCATCTTGAAAGCTATTTTCTCCATTAGGAACCTTAGGCTTGACATCAACATTCTCATGATCATAGCAGGTAATTTTTTTGCTTAAGCACAACATACTGGTTTCTATAATTGTAAAACTACTAATAATAAAAATATATTCCTCATTTTACTTGTGCCCTTTTACTAGAGGACAAAGGGTAGGGCGGCCTTATTTTCTTCTGCATAATTTAAATTGAGAACATTTAATAAAACATTGGAACGGGTATTATCTTAATTGAACTAAGTATAAGAAATTTATGATAATTCATATACTTAACTCAATTAACTGAGTTAGATCCTAATTAGAATGCCATTAAATGAACCTTGAAAAAAAATCACTTTTGTGCAATTTTTTTTTACCCTTTAACTTTTAAAAAGGTATTAATTGAATGCTTTTTCAAAAAATCTTCCTATTTTTATCTTAATTTTTTAATATATTTTTAATTGAAAAAATCCTTTTTTGAAAAGAGCAATAGAAAAGGACTTTCACATTCAATTTAATTTATATGTTTTCCTTACTTATTTATCTATATATATATATATATAATTAAAATTATTCTTTTGATAATGATTAAGCTTTTTAGCACAATTTCCTTTAAAGTACCATTATTATTTTCTAATTTTTAAAATTAATTACTTATATCTTTTTTATAACTTTAATATTTCTTTTATAACTTGTACTTTTAAACTTCTATTTATATTATTTTTTCTTACATAAATTTATATTAATAACCGTTCAAGATACTAGCTAATTTGTTATAAAGAAATGCCTTCACGAATATTCTTGAAAAGAAACTCTTGTTCTCATTAAACTTAAAACCTCAACCCAAAAAAAGAATCCTAAATATAATCATGTGAAAAATATTTATTTATTTATTCATTTACTCACCTAATAAAATCACGTGAAAAATCACATGAGAAGATTCTCGTATCCTTGAAACACAGAGATAATTCTGTTTTGCAAGTTTCGAAACTTGAATAAATCCATATATTCTTGTCATGCAAAGTGGAAAACAATATTAAATCCTTAAAAACAAATATGCACATAATTTGTCACATATATATAATTTGTGTGTTTGAAAATGTGTTCGGTAAACATCATCACATACAAAATGTTGAATGGCTAAAAAACATGGAAGCTAGAAGTAGTAGTTTGGGCCAAGATGTAAAAATCATGTCAAATGTGGGCCTTAAAGAGTCAAAACATGCTAAAAATCTAATATGGCATCCAAAATTAAATGTGATCACACTGCACAGAATATTTTGGTTGTCTCCTTTTCATCAACGGTGATTACAGATGAACTAACTTGTATTGTGAGGCAGCGTGAAAGTGACAAACTTGTCCCCTGAAATATCAAACATTTCGTAGAAGCAAACAAGAAAGAAGATACACATTAAAGTCTAATATATACAAGACGTGATGGAATCAAACTGGATGACATCATAGCATAGCTATCCAAATTAAGTAATTAATTCACAGTTCACATGAGTAAATGTATTTTTGTAGACATAGGATTTTTTTTATAAATATTAACTTATACGATGTTATATATTTGATTTTAGTGTCTAAGATAAGTATTGTTTATTTAAAATATTCTGTTAATTATATCTTTTATGTTTATAAAAAAACCTGCAATTAATAGAAAAAGTTAATAAGATAATAATTGAGTTCAATGTAATATAGAGGGGGAGATTGTGCTTGATGAGTAACCATATACAAGAAAAGATAGGATTAATTAAATTTAAGTAGATTAGAGAGAAAGTTGGAACTCCTCCAATTGTAGAAATTAGAAAAGATGATAGATTGTCTTATGTGAATTTTTACTTGTGTAATAGAGACATTTTAAAGTTTTCATTAGGATGGATAACCAAATGGAGGGTAGCCTGAATGCGGATAAATTACAGGGGAAATCATTATAAATTACTGGTGTAAATGAGATATTTTGCGTCTTTTTTTAATTTTAAAAATAATAAAAAATAGAAAGATAGAAATAATAGAATAGGTGGTTATTTAAGAAGTCAGAGTGATTTGGAAAAGAAAATGTAAGTAAATGAATTAAAAATAATTATAAATTATAAGGGTAAAATAGTCCAACAATTTTGAACATGAAAACATAGAATTACTTTTATATATAGATCTAAATTTAACCTTTATTTAGTAGGGTGATTTAATAGTGAGGAGGATAAATTAGAATGGATTAGAGTGGATTTGGAGAAAAAAAATTATATCAGGTGAAAGATATTTAAGAAGAATTGTAAAGTATTAGAAATGAGTCACACATTATTTTTTATACCCTTTTTATAGGAGAGGAATTCTTGTGAAATTTGATAAATATGTAAAATTACAACATGTAAAAAATAATTATTTAAATTATATTATAAAGAAAAGGTAAAATAAGAATTATAAATACCAATTTTATTATATTTTTTTGCTTATTTTTATTCTGTTAAACAACTAAAATTTTCACTTTATTCAACTCTATTTTCTCCTTATTTCCTATCATATCAATTTTCACATATACTTATTTCTTTCTACTACTTGTCTCCAAACAAAATCTTAGGCTTTAGAGTTCAATAGTTTTTATTTTATTTTAATATAGAGCTTAAAGAAAGGGAGGATATTACTTGTTGATTATGATGAAGTAATTAAATTATAATTATTAAAAATATTATTATAACATTTACGCATTCTCTAATTTCATTTTATTTGACAGTTATTGGGACAATTGCTATGAATGATTATTTGGAAGCCGGCACCATTGTTTTCCTCTTCTCAATTGCTGAATGGCTAGAGTCAAGGGCAAGTCACAAGGTATTTATTTATTTAATTTTCATGTTTAACGGTGGCTCAAGAATTAATGGTGGATCCAGAATTTATTGAGTGACCACTGTTCAAATACACGCACACATATTCCATACCATCATTAGCATACTTATTGTGGCACTCCTGAGATTTCAAACTCTAATTCTTAACTTCAACAATAATTCTGGTGTCAAAAGAAACTTCAACAATAATTTTTAATTACTAATTTAACATTTTTATTATTATAAATATATAAAATTATAATATATAACTTAAAAAGGAATCAAAATTCCATATATATATATATATATACTACTACTACTATTAAATAAAAAAATATGTACTATATTAATAACGTTATTGTATAAGTTGTTATTTGAGTAGTCAACACTTAAACATAAATCCTCTTAAGCAGTATTTCAAACATTGTAAATGTTAAAAAAACTTTATTTTTTTTTGGGAAAGGAACTTCACTGAAGTGGTATCAATAATCGTACACTTAAGTCAATTGATTAGATTTTTCTTTTTTTTAATAATAGTTATATTTCGAATCTACGGTACATATTATTTAACTCAACACTCAAGTGTTAAGTTAACCTTGGTAGTTAAAATCTCGTACATATCATTTAATTTCACTGTTAGGTGAATTTTAATAGTTAAAAACACGATATGATTTAAAGCTGAAAGAATTATTATAATTGATTAATGAGATTAAATCTCTATTTAATTTTTATAAAAAAAAAATAACTTTGGGAACAATTATGTAATATACAGTTATTTAATACAAATTTTTATTTGAAACAAAAATTTAATGTAAAATTATTTAATGAAAATTTTTATTTGAGGAACAAAACAATTCTATTAAAAATAGAAATTAAAGAATGTTATTGGAAAAGTGAATGAATGAGCCAATGTAAACTGCCACGTTTCTTTTTTACATTTGATGTTCTCTGTAGAAGAGAAAAGCAGGTTTCTCTGTTTCAATTCTGAGAGTGATTATGTGAAAAGTTGTAAATTGAAAATATGTGGATTCAGGCAAATGCAGTAATGTCATCTTTGATGAACATAACCCCTCAAAAAGCAGTCATAGCTGAAACAGGAGAGGTTGTGGATGCTGATGAGGTGAAAGTAAACACCATCCTTGCAGTTAAAGCAGGCGAGGTCATACCCATTGATGGACTTGTCTTAGATGGAACCTGCGAAGTTGACGAGAAAACATTGACTGGGGAATCATTCCCTGTCGCTAAACAAAAGGATTCTACTGTATGGGCTGGCACCATCAATTTGAATGGTAAATTAAATTCTTAGCTTCCATTATCTCTGCTACAAGACTAAATATAAGAAGAATATATTTGTTTTTCCTTGACCAACTTGGTGAAATCAATGTGTTTTCTTGATTGATGAAAAGGTTATATTAGTGTCAAAACTACTTCACTAGCTGAAGATTGTGTGGTGGCTAAAATGGCAAAGCTTGTTGAAGAAGCTCAGAACAGCAAAACCAGCATTCAGAGATTGATTGACAAGTTTGCCCAGTTTTATACCCCAGGTTAGTCAAACTCTCCCCAGCATTTGTTTCAAACTTTAAATACTCTTTTCATCTCTATAGTTTCATCGTCTTTATCTTTTAATTCTTATAGTTAAAAATATTTCATTTGACTATGATATTTACAAGAAGCTCGTTTTCCCAGTCATTAATTTTTGTGTTGGGAATGTTTTCAGCTGTTGTGATCATATCAGCTCTTATAGCGCTGATTCCAGTAGCGTTAAGAGTGCATAACGAGAAACACTGGCTTCACTTTGCACTGGTTGTTCTAGTAAGTGCATGTCCATGCGCACTTATCCTTTCAACGCCGGTTGCAACTTTTTGTGCTTATACGAGAGCAGCCACATCAGGTCTTCTCATCAAAGGGGGTGACTATCTTGAAACGCTTGCTAAAATTAAGGTCATTGCCTTTGACAAAACGGGTACGATAACCAAGGGTGAATTTCTGGTGACGCATTTTCAGTCTCTATCAGATGACATTGATTTCAACACGTTGCTTTACTGGTCAGGATTTTCCCTCTCTTACACTGCTATTTCTGTCTATCTTTATTTCAAATGTAAACAAAATAAAAAAGAAGAAAAAACACTTGTGAATGAATAATAGTGATATATTTTCTTTTGTGTTATAGCAAATATAATTTAGGACAAAACTAAGATGCAATTATTTAAAGGATAAAACTTACGGGAACTACCATAAGTGTTGTTGTTAGTGTTATTCTTCAATTAAAATTGGAATTTTATCTTAATAATACATATAACAATGGTTTGTGAATAATAGTTAAAATTTGAATGTAGATTACTGTAATAAACTTTTAATTCTGATTGGAGGAAGAATATAAAATATAGTTATTGCATTGTATCTAAGTTTTGTAAAGGCTAATTCGAATATAGATTAAAAAGATGGTTGAATTATGAGATCAATGAGTTTAGATTCAACTTTTCAGGGTGTCAAGCGTAGAGAGCAAGTCAAGCCATCCTTTGGCAGCAGCAATTGTTGATTATGGAAGGACACTCTCTGTTGAACCACAGCCTGAAAAGGTGACAGAATTTGAAAATTTTCCTGGAGAAGGAATATGTGGGAAAATTGAAGACAGAGTTCTTTACATTGGAAACAAAAAAATTGCTGCAAGAGCTGGGTCTGAAACAGGTAATTAATTGACTTTACCATTGAGATGTAACATGGTAGTAATACAATTCTGCTTAATGAAAGCGATTCTTATATAGTTTATATAACTCATTTCAATATCCCTTTAAGTTAATGACAATTGGCCCTTATGCTCTCTAGAGGTTAATACTTTTTTCATTGTGATGGTTTTGTTTTGTAGTTCCAATCATACAAGGGGAAATTGAAAGAGGAAAGACCACTGGATACATATACTTGGGAGCAACCCCAGTTGGATTTTTCTCTCTTTCAGATGCTTGCAGATTAGGGGTTCAGGAGGCAATAGGGCAGTTGAAGTCATTGGGAATCAAAACTGCTATGCTCACTGGAGATAGTCAATCTGCTGCAATGCAAGCACAGGAGCAGGTGTGTGATATTATATGGTTAAACCTTTTTAAATGCAATATAGCCAAATTCTAGCATGCTGTCACCGGAGTGATTTTGAGTAGTATCAGATTCTATATTTTCAACGTGAATTAATATGCTTTAACAAGTGAGTTGAACTTATTTCTTTTTATGTTGTAAAAGTCACTAGACCATTCATTTTTCTATATGTAGATATCTGACTATGCTCTATTCTTAGCAATAAGTGCTAACTTTCCATGGACATGTTGGAAGCATAGAACCTGAGTTAAATACTAATGGCAACATTAATTTCATCAACAGCTGGGGCATTCTCTGGAGTTAGTCCATGCAGGACTTTTGCCAGAGGACAAGGTGAAAATCATCTCAGAATTTAAGAATGAAGGTCCAACAGCCATGATTGGAGATGGTGTAAATGACGCGCCGGCATTAGCTGTAGCTGATATAGGAATCTCAATGGGCATTTCTGGTTCTGCATTGGCAAGTGAGACAGGAAACATAATTCTCATGTCAAATGACATTAGGAAGATACCAGAAGCCATCAAGCTTGCAAGAAAGTCTCGTAGGAAAGTGGTAGAAAACATTATTTTGTCCATCATTACTAAGGCTGCGATTCTTGGTTTGGCCATTGGTGGTCATCCACTTGTTTGGGCAGCAGTTGTTGCTGATGTTGGAACATGCCTATTGGTCATCTTTAACAGCATGTTACTTCTGAGAAGAGGTCACAATCATGGAGGAAAATGTAGATCTTCCTCTAAACCAAATATCCACAAAAGTGGATGTGGTGGCACTAATGGTTGCTCCTCTCATCATCATCATGATCAACACCAACACCAACACCAACACCAACACCAACACCAACATGATCATGATCAACATCAACATCAAAGCCATAAGGGTTGTTGCTCAGACAAGACTGAAAATGCGTCTCAACCTAAGAAATGTGGTGGCACTCATGGTAGTTCCTCTCATCACCATCATCATCATCATCATGATCAACATCAACATCATACCCATAACCAACATGATCAACATCATCATCATCATAGCCATGATCATAATCAACATCATAGCCATAACCAACATGATGAATTCCACGAACATGATCACTGTCATCATGGAAGGTGTGACAAGAATCAAGATGGAGTCCAGAAGCATGACACTGAAAACAAGGGTTGCTCAGATTCACACAATTTGATTCTGAATGCAGAAGATAATGGTGCAGCAGCAGTTGCAACAAACAGGCATGGTAATTGTTCGGGACATAAGGCTCATCATGGGACAAAACACTGCCATAACCAAAATGTTGACATGGTTACTCATGATGGAGCTTCACTAAGATCTCCTTGCAACCTCAATCTCTCTTGTCAAAAGGAAAGTCATCAAGTTACTCATAACCATTGCCACCTGATCCATGGTTGTGAAAATCTGAAAGACCATGAAGAATCCAAAGATGTTTTAGCATCCAATCATGTCATTCAGCATGAACAATCAGGTGAAATATCGATTGACATTGACAATGATCATGGTGAATTAGCTTCAATGCATGGTTGTTCAAGTTTGAAAGAGAAAGAAAAGGATTCCTGCTATGAAGGCTGCACAGACACATGCGAGAAATTGCCTGTTGTGTGTGTTGGCTGTGAGAATTCAAATGAGAGAGAAGACGGTGCATGTTGCAGAAATGATGGCTCTTCAAAAGAGTGTCAGGAATCTCCTATTATGCACGTATGTCTTAGTTTGGAAAAGAGAGAAGTTGGAGGATGTTGCAAGAGCTATATGAAGGAATGTTGTCGCAACCTTGGACACTCAAGAGCTGGTTTTGTAGGAGGTTTATCTGAAATTATTACAGAATAGGTGTAGCTGACTCAAGTGTAAGCAACATAGATGTCAGCATATGTTTGTTCTTGCAAAATTATATATATTTAGTAGATTTTTGGTGGTATGGAATGACATGGATCAAGGCCCCTAAAGTATTATTGCTCTTGTATATAGTTTGAGGAGTTAGTTTAAGTGAACACAACGTGGTGTTTGCGACCTCCATTTTACCAAACAGGTCTGGCATAGTACTTTTTATTTATTTTGGGGTTATATTGTCTTATAGAATATAGATATAGAGAATTGGGCTCGTAAAGGAGAAAAGGAATCACTTCTTTGGACATTTGTTTATGTAGATTTAAGGCTTTTTTTTTTTTTTTTTTTAAATGAATGTTGTCTATGTATTATGCTATGCAGTACTCATTAACGTTAACATAAGAAGTTAGTTTTATGTCAATCCCATCTCAATTCTGTTTTTCTCCTTTTGCGTCTGATTTATCTCATTCCAAAATGTTTGACAGACTCAATTTATATCATAAAAACAGGAGTTAATCATTTTATTTTTTAAGGCTTCTGATAACATTACCTTAGTATATGGATAAGAATTTAAACTGATCTTTTTAATTAAAATAAATATAACATTTTAGTGTTTTCAATACCTTTTTCTTATGACTTTTAATATATTTTTATTTTAATTCATTAATCATTATTCAAAATAGTTTTTTAAAATTATTCTCCCCAGTTGTTTCACAGGAATATTTTGAAAAGTTTATCTTGATATTTTTTACAAGACAATTTTTAAACTGTTTGTTACATTTATTTTTTTTTTATTTTACAAATTCAGCTTTAATTAATCAATAATTTTTTTGTCGAGGAAAATATAACATTAACTTCTTGGAGTCTCTGATTAGGATAGGAAAATATCACTAACCGATATTTAAGCATAGATACATCAATTAATTAGATAAAAAGAAACTAAGAAAATGTCACCTCGAAAATCTTAAGATATATATATATATAGTGACGGATTCAAATACTTTAGATATTTATAGATTTATAGTATTAAAAATTTTATATATAATTTTTAAAAGTATAAATATGTATTATAATTATTTTTTATAAACTTTTGTATCTATAATTACAATAAGGAATGAAAATAAACTAGGTCAAACTAAATTATATTATAATTTAATAGGTCTGAGCCTAACTTTTATTAAAAATATATGTTTTAAATATAACTTATTTTTCTGTTATAGATATTTGTAGACATTTTTCAAATATCTGGTTAGAACTACAATTCTAAAGACATACTTTATAATAATTTAACACTGATAAAAATATAAAAATAAATATATTAGATTCTATAAAAATCAAGTTTAATTTATTTATGATATAAATATGTTTTAATATCCAATATAAACTTTTAGATGATAATTTATTTAAAAAATATTTTATAATAAAATTATAAATAGAACATAAATCTTATAATTTTTACTATTTTAATTTTTTTAATCAATGTATACAATAAATATAAAGTATAAAAAGTAAACATGTATGTCGCAAATTTTATTTTATCAAAAATTAATTTTTTAATATATTAAATTATATATGTGAGTATTAATATACGTATATATATATATATATATATATATATATATATATATATATATATTAATTAAACTTAAAAAAAATTGGTTTGTTATTAAGAAGTATTTTTCATCACATTTGAGAATTAATCTCTTTCGAAAGTTTAATAAACATCAAATAAATAAATATTTCCTTCGAACTTAAATTTTATACATACAATAATTTAAACATATATATTTATTTTATTAGAATATAATTTTTATTTTTTAAAATATACTATTTTTTATAAAATAAAAAAGTCTATATGTGTAAAATAGTAGTGGAGATAAGTGCCTCCACTATTTACCATATAGATTCGTCCTTGAAAAAAAAGAAATTATATATATATATATATATATATATATATATATATATATATAAAGAGATTATTTTAAAAATAATTTGCAAATTTAATAGTAATAGTGCCTTATAAAAGAGTATTGTGTATAGAATTAGAAAGAGTAATGCTCAGAGAATTTATTTCAATTGATTGAATAGGGTGTGCGAGAGTTGTAAATTCTTTTTAGTACACGTGTTTAATTCTCATGAATAAAAAATAAATTACTAGTTAAAAAATACTATTGCCTTAAGTTTAAATGGTAATTCGTTATTTTCAATTCGAAATTTGGGACCAAATTTTTGATGATATAACATATAATAGTGTATTTTTTTAATGGTACAAAAGTAGTAATGCATCTAATAATACATTGGTTGCAACATATTGAATAAAAAATAATAAGTATCATATTAAATGGTATGAATTGGTTTGAGGTTGTTGTACCTTAGTTAGTAATTTTGAATTCAAATTTTAAATATATATAACTATGTTAAATATTTATAGCGAGACTAAAAATATTGTGTATATACATTAGTCATAAGTTTTAAAAATTATATATTCGTTGTGAATACGTAATTCTATTTTGGTATTTTGGTAATATTTATATGATTTATGTTATTTTGGAAAAAGGAACAACGACAAAATATATTTTTTCTCCATAAGTATTAAACAGGATCTCTATCCAGTGATCCCCTAAAGATTTGTTTTTCTTCTTCAAGATCCATTACCCATTTATTTTGGAGTAGAGACTCTATTTGGTCCTCTGATCCAACTCAAATCCAATCATTGACTCACAAATCAAACCCAACTCAATAATCCACATCTGTTCATCACATATTTCCTAGTTGTGATTAGCTCTCATAAATAAATAATCTTTAATGAAAACTATATTTTCATTTTCATTTTAAATTTACTATTTTCTCATCTTAACTTTAATTGTAATATTTGTATAATTAAATTTTTTTTTTGGTAATGGAGGGGGCTAAAAGCCCAGAAACACAAACTCAACTAAGAACCGCATTATCTGCGGCTAACAAGGAAAGTATAAAAGTTAGGAGGGGAATGAAAGATTTTCATATTCTCCTCTAACCTTGATCTAAGTCTAGCTAACTTATCAGCTACTAGGTTGGCTTCTCTAGCTATATGGGAATAAGAGAAAAAGGAAAAATGTAGAGTTAAGTCATTAATTGACTTGACGAGATCATAGCATGGATGCCCTCTATTGCATCCTTCTTCAATCAATTTGACTGCCTCCTTAGAATCTGATTCAATAGAAATTTGCCCTCCTAGATGATGATTTTGAATAAGACGAAGCCCTAACAATAGAGCCCAAAGCTCGGACTGAATGATCGAGCAGCGTCCAAGATTTTTTGAAAACGCAATGATAAATCTACCTTCAGAGTCTCTGACAACACCACCACATGAGCCATATCCATCTTTAGTGACTGCGCCATCCCCATTAAGCTTGATGAACCTTTCTGGAGGGCGTTTCCAATGGTCAGAACTAAACAGAGGGGTCCGCATACAGGCCGCCCCTGTTAAGGTAGCTGCAACAAATGAATCAACTCTCGCTCTTATCTCCCCCACCACCTGATCTACTGATAGAATGGAGTTTTGGAAAATTAATTTATTTCGGCGATACCAAATTGAGTCAAGAGTAAAGGCAAATGTGATGGACAAATTTGGAGTTACTTGACTGTTCCTTGTCAAGTTTGAAATTATCCAACTCTGAAATTCTCCATTTATTGACCTGCTAACTGCCGCTCCACCTGGAATTTTACTCCAAACTTCCTTTGCAAACTTACAATCTCGTAACACGTGGATAATATCTTCTTCTCCTTGCCTGCAAATGGAACAGGTAGAGTCTAGTCCAAGACCTCGTTCAAAGCGAGTCAGGTTGGTCATGAGGCTATCGTGTATTACTCGCCAAAGGAATAAGCAAATCCTCTCAGGGCCTTTCCACTTCCAAACTACTCTGAAAAATGCCGATTGAGAATTCTCACGGGGAGGGGAAACAACATCAAATGCTGATTTAGTAGTGAAAATCCCATCAGGAGTAGGGCCCCAGATTATTTCATCAGAACCATTATCAACAATTGGAGGGTGAAGACACTGAATTTTCTCAAGCGTTTCAGAAGGCAGCCAAGCTTGTAACCTTTCAATATTCCATTCTCTCGTATCGGTTATGTAGTCGCGCACTGTCTTAAAGAGTTCCACGGGAGGAATGAATGTTAAGGCCTTCTGGATGATAGTCGTCTGCGTTGGTAACCATACATCATACCAGAATCTTATAGATTGTCCATTTTTCACCCTCCATTGTATGTGAGGAACTACTAGGCTCCAAGCAGCACAAATACCTTGCCAAAAATTTGACATTTTGCTTTTTTTTTCAACGCGTGGTATGATTTTGTCGAGACAGTTATATTTTGATCTAACAACTTGGACCCAGAGTTTATGCGGTTCTGTTGTTAGACTCCAACAATTCTTCATCATATAAGTTGTGTTTATATCGCGCATGGATCGTAAACCCAGTCCCCCATTCTCTTTAGGTTGACACACCGTAGTCCAGCCAATTGCATGATAACGTCTCTGATTATTAGTTTCTCCCTATAGGAAATTACTACAAAGACGATCCACCTCATCACAAACGCTACGTGGTAAAAACACAGATTGCATAGTGTAAGAAGGTATAGCTGATAACACCGATTTACAAAGAGTGAGCCGACCTGCAAAAGAAAGTGTAGAAGATTTCCATCCACTTAGTCTCTTGTTTACTCGTTCAATGATCCCTTGGTAGTCTCTTCGGCAAACTCGTGAGTGATGAGCTGGGATGCCCAAGTATTTTCCAAGATTATCCGTTCGTTGGAAGCCAAAAGCCGAGCTAACCTCGTTACGAACTATATGAGATACGTTCTTTGAAAAATAGATCCTCGTTTTCTCAATGCTCACCTTTTGACCCGAGCTGGCACAAAAGTGATTCAAACATGATTGTATTACCTCTACTTGGTCTAAAGTTGCTTCGGCAAACAAAATTAGATCATCAGCAAAAGCAAGATGGGATAAAAGAGGCCCATCTCTAGATAACCTGATTGGTTTCCACTGCTGAGAATCCACTGTTGTTGTAATGAGATGAAATAGGCGCTCCATACACAAAACGAAAAGATAGGGCGATATTGGGTCTCCTTGGCGGATACCACGGGATGGGACAAACTCCTCAAGTGCTTCTCCGTTCCACAACATGCGGAGTTTGGGAGAGGAGATAGAAACCCATACAAGGTTTACAAACTGATTGGGCAGACCAATATCCAAGAGGGTGTCTTTTACAAAAGACCACTTCAATCTGTCATAAGCTTTCTCAAGATCGATTTTAATAGCCATCCATCCTTTGTTCCCCGATTTGTGTCTCATGGTATGAATAACTTCTTGGAAGATTATAATGTTGTCTTTACTATGTCTCTGTGGGATGAAGCTACATTGATTAGGATGAACTAACTTTTCCATTACATTATTCAGTCTCCGAGCTAGAACTTTAGATATGATCTTGTAGGATACGTTACAAAGACCAATAGGTCGCATCTGTTTTAAATGAGTAACTGATTCCACTTTTGGAATAAGAACAATAAGCGTTTCATTAATCTCAGCAATCTTCTGTGGATTTTCTTCAATTTCATGGATGAGTTGACACACTGAGTTGCCCACTACGTCCCACTGAGATTGATAAAATATAGCTTGTAGACCGTCAGGGCCAGGGGCCTTAAAACTTCCCATGCTCTTGATTGCACTAAGGATTTCATTATTGCCAATGGGCGATCCAATGGAAGCTAACTCATTGTCCTCCAGATGTTGGAACGCATTCGAAATAGGGAATGTCTCGGCTTCATCTGTATCAGAGAATAAAGTTCTGTAAAAATTCGTAACCATTCCTTCTAACTCTTCCTTCTGAGTGACCCATTCATCATTATCATTCATTAGCTTTTCAATCTTGCTTTTCCTTCTCCGCACAATAGTAGAACCATGGAAATAACGTGTGTTTTTGTCACCCAAAAGAAGCCATTTGCAGCGAGACTTCTGGTACCAAAGAATTTCTTCTCTCTTAAGGATTAAATCTAGCTCTGTCCAAAGCTCATTTTGCAGCTTTTCCAAAAAAGGATTAGGTCCAAGGAGAAGCTCACGTGAAATTCCATGCAGGCGCCTAAGAATCCTCCTTTTTGTATAGAAAATGTTGCCAAATGTTGACTTGTTCCATTCCATTAGCGAATTCTTAATGTGGTTAACCCTCTGGTTCCAATCCTGATGGATGTTCCATTTGCAACTCATCAAGTCCGAAAAACCATCATGGGTAAGCCAAGCCGCCTCAAATCGGAAAGGTCTTCTGGTGGGACGCACAAAATTGTCAGGAAATAATCTTAACAAGATAGGCGAGTGATCTGATTTCAAGGGGTTAAGGTGTGAAATAGTTGCATCAGGAAATAGAAGGCGCCAATCATAGGATGCTAAGGATCTGTCAAGGCGTACGAATGATCTGCCTCGACGCCATGTGAAGGGAGCACCTACATAACCCCAATCTAAAAGATTGCATTGGTTCATGCAGTTGCGAAAAGCTATATCCCCTCTTGTGCAAGAGTTACCAACACCCCCTTGTCTTTCAAAGGAAAAAAGTACTGCGTTGAAATCTCCCATGATCATCCAAGGTCCGTCCACCTGTTTAGAAATACGACAAAGATCCCTCCAAAGAGGTATACGACCTTGTGGGTGCGGGCTTGCGTATATCAAAGTGCAATACCAAGGCATACTCCCATTAAGAATCTTTAGGTGAATAAAATGATTAGAATGCTCCCTGACATCCACTTTCCAAGTCCTAGAATCCCACATGCACCATAAGCCCCCGGCATGACCCTGAGCCTGAACCATAAAGCTTTTGTCAAGGTTAATACGGTGTGCTACTCTTAGTGCATTGTCACCACTGATGTGTGTTTCCATAAGGCAAAGAAGCCCAACGTTGTATTCTTTGATCAGATCATTCATTAATGATGAAAATCCTCGACCACCTGCTCCTCTACAATTCCAGCTTAAGCAATTCATGGGGAAACATTGGATTTGTTGGGTATTGAAGCCCCTGCCACATCAACGTTAACTTCACTAATCCTGGTTAGATTGCCTGATTCTTTCAACTTGATACTATAGGTTGGGTCCAAGTGTCTCCTCATTGCTTCCGCAAAGGCTTGAGTCTCGGCATCGGGTAGGTTAGCTTGAGTCAAGACGTTCTTTAGGGAAGGGATGGAGTTTGGCGAAGACTCTACGGAACGTAACCCATCAAAAACTTTACGTGAGTTTTCTCGTTGTATTTCAACCAAATCCGTGGGACCCGATGGGGTTGGTAACGTATTCAAATGATTAGAAGGCATACTCGTAGAAGGATCCTTTGTGTATTTCATATGATTAGAATGCCCCGATTTAGCTTTCGTTGTGCCTCCAAAAGAAGAACTACCACTGCCCCGAATAGGTTGGGTATTTTTTCCAGACTTGGGATTACGAATCTTGGTAGTTTGAACCAAGGTGGGTGCGACGTGAGTGGTTGCTGAAATATGCATGGGCTTCATGGGGAAGTTCACGTGAGAAACATTATGAGGGAGGGAGCTATCATGCTGCTGACGTGGCGATACCGTATCATTATGTGGTGGAATATTATCTGTCCCTGGTTTAAGCCGCATATCTTGCTGAAGATTATGGCTAGTTTTTGATTTTAAAAAAGATTGGTTTTTCCCGGATTTTCTTCCACGTTTTACTATCATCCATGGCCCGTATGTAGGCTCAAAATCCGGATCTGAATTATCTTCTTCCGTGATTTTTGCATCCTCACCAGCCTGTGGCTGAGCAGCCTTTGGTTGAGCAATTGTCGTTGGAGCAACCTGCTCGCCAGAATCAATAGCCATGGCACCCGTATTTTGTTGATTATAATTATCTGCAGAACCAGGTGTTTGGCCTAGAGGATCAACACATTGTTCTTGTCTGTGACCGTATTTTCCACACTTGAAGCAGATCGCATGTAGTCCCTCGTACTCAAGTTTAATGACATAGCCCAACACATTAATCATAGAGACCAGTTTCTTGTTCAGATTAACTTCTACACATATCCTTGCAAACTTACCTCTAGAATGAATTGAAGTCAGTTTATCTATCTTTAGCATGGATCCAAGCTTGTTTCCCACACGCCAGAGGAATCGATCATTGTAAAGTTCAATGGGCAGACCAATAATTCTAATCCACGCAGCCACTTTCCTTGTCTGAGTTGATGTTATTGTGAAGAACGGTCTCCATCTCTGGACCAGAATATAATGATCAGCGATCATCCAAGGGCCTTCATATAAGGCATGTCTATAGTCGTCCTCTGCAGTGAATTGCACCAGGAAGAAGTCATCTGGCATATCAATCATACGCATTGAACCTGCCTTGATCCAGTCACGATTAATTTTATTCTCTAATGCCTTGAAAGATATGCGTTTGCCAAGCACGTGTGTAACAAGAGCATTCTTCCAAGGTGAGCACCATTCCTCAAATTCATCTTGAGAAACATTAATGGTTGGGCATGGGTCAGGATCTGACTCCTCCTCCTTTAGCAAATCATCATCATCATCAAAGACCTCCTTAAAATCTTCCATCTCTTTAATCAAAGCATTGTAATCAGTGAAAATTTTTTCACCATTCATGGCTAAAACGCTCTCAGCATATGAGCGCTTTGGAGTATTTGCAAGTGGGGAGGACGCCATCTGGTCGTCCATGGTAGTGTCAAGGTTCTCCTCTCCATTCTTGGTTTTAACTTTCTTAGTGCAGCGAAGACTCACGTTTTCCTCCTCTCCTCCAGAAACCCTAGCAGAACTCATGTTTTTTCTCTCCGCCAAATTTTAACACACTTTTATTTGTATAATTAAATTGATTGATTACTTAATATTAAATTATATAATTATTTTATATTTAAATCAGTCTAGGCTGTACAATTTAATATTTTCAAAACTTAACCCAATTCTATGTTTAAGTTGGACTTAATTTTTATCCAAAAATTCAATAATGGGCTTAATTTTTTTAATCCAAATTCATTCATAAGCTTAATTTTATAGTTTAAGGCAGAGGGCATTTTGATCACCCGTAATTATCCGTGTCGATGTACGTATAACACACAAAATATATCTATACTTATTAAAAAACGATAATAAAGTATGTAACATTTTTTATCTTCATTTTTTTAGTGAATCATTATAATTTTTAGATGTCAAAAAAATAATTTCTTATATTTTTTTTTAATAATTACTCGTAACCTTTTAATATTTTATTAGTGTGTAACTGTTAGAGACATGAAGTGTCTCATCCCTTCTAATATATATAAAAGAGTTATTTTAATATATTTTTAGTCCCTTAAATTTAAAAATTTATTTTTAATTCATCGAATTTAAAATTGATCTTTTTAATTTATGTAATTTCAAAAAATCTTATTTTAATCTTTATAATCAATTTTTTAGGAAATTTGTCAAATTTATCTACCTACTAATATCTCTATTAATAAAAACATAACATTAAATTCAATTGATGTTATATAATTATCTCAATTTGTCACTTTCAAATGTGTTATTAGTATTTGAGGGACTAAAATAATATTTTTGAAAATTACATAGACTAAAAAAATAATTTTAAATTTAAAAGAGTAAAAACAAATTTGTCTTAAATTTAAGAGACTAAAAAAGTATTAAAACAGAAGAAAAAAAATTACCTTTAATCTAGAGAAAAAAATTTAGTCAAGAGCGTTTATGAGACTATGACATCGATAATTATATGTTATTACTTGAAAAATATTGTGAAAAATATTTTGTGGAATTATATATAATTAAACATGTTAATGAAAATAAAAAAAAAAAAACTGAATATAAGCTTTACCGTTCTTTATTTATTATATTGAAATTGATTACATCATTACATGATTTTCATGAAGTTTATGTTTATTTTTTTTAAAAATTAGCTAGTCTCTAAAAGTCAAGAATTTTTATTTTATATAGGTGCTAATTAAGGTTTAAAGTTAATAAATTTAGATTATAAATTTTTAATTATTTTTTTATTTCATCTTCTTGAATTTTGGTGTAGTT
Organism: Cajanus cajan; assembly: GCF_000230855.2. Lineage (NCBI taxonomy): Eukaryota > Viridiplantae > Streptophyta > Magnoliopsida > Fabales > Fabaceae > Cajanus > Cajanus cajan. The sequence continues at coordinate 66,147,200 of NC_138521.1, forward strand.
TTTTTATTGGCTAAATTATACTTTGGTCTTTCTATTTTTATCGGTTTGTAGTTTTGGTTTCTCTATTTTTAAATAAAGGCATTTAGTTTCCCTATTTTTTAAAATAAAATTTTAGTTCTTCTATCAATATTTGATGTTGATGGACAATTAGATTTTGACATAATCAACTAATCCATATTATTATTCAAGTGATATAATATTTAATAACGTGATGTATAAGGATTAAAATTTAAAATAACATACAATATATATATATATATATTTATTTATATATATATATATTTATTTATTTTTATGAATGATTGATATTTATTTTATTAATAAGAATCTTATTTGTGTTTTTCAAGTTTTTTATTTCTAAATATCATATTATTAAATATTATATTACTTAAATATGAATAAATATTAAAATTAATTATTAATAAATATTAATTTAATGAGAGGACACAAATTTTGTATTTTTAAAATTATAGAGATTAAATATCTTAATTTTAAATAAAAAGATCAAAATTATGGATTGATAAAAATAAAGAGATAAAAATATTATTTAACCTTTTTTTATTTTATTTTGATCCTCTCAAGTTTTAGTTTTTATAATTTTCTACTTTTTATGTTATTTTTATGTTAATATGATGATAAAGACGAAATTGAAAAAAAAATTTAAAAATTAATTTAAAAGGAACTAAAAGTGAAGACCTCTTAACTTACAAATTAAACGAAAAAGTAATTTATACCTAAAACTTTTACGAACATTGAACAAACTAAGGCAAGGGTAAACTAAATGGTTGAGTAACGTAATTTATAAGAAATGGGTAAAAATTCAGAGTGCTAATGGATTGCCAAATTAATTATTCCCAATTTTCTTGTGCCTCCAACACGGAGAGATAAGATTCTATTCCCACGCTTGAAAGAAACTCATTCTCTATTTCCTCCATGAAAATTTGTGTGAAGCCGAAATGTGAACAGTGTCTTGCATATAAGTTGAGAGAGGGTTATACGCAATAATCATTCCCTTTGAATATATAGCATGAGATATAAGGATGACACCTACTGTTTTAATGATTAATATATATTCATTCATATAAACAAAATATAGCTCTATTTACGACTATATAAGTATGACACAATGAATGAGGTTTTTGGTGTTAAGAATAAGGTTGAGCGTAGAGTGAAGCCAAGAATGACTTGCCGGCGGAATCAGATTCCATCTTAGTGATTGAATTAATTAACCCGGCAAGTTATCCTTGGCTGCATTTTCCTCTCTTCCTGCGCCTCTTGTTAATAACATTTCATGAGTAACGTAACATACAGCTAGCTACTTCATACTTACCTACCCTTTCTGATATGCATGAGAGACTCATCTCTATATTCATATATTTTTCCACCATGTTTTCCTTCTTTTTGTTTTTCTCTTTCATTTGATGCATCATATGATGTATATAAGATGATGCCGGCAATCTAGTTTCAGATCGTGTGCGTACAGCTGAGTATTTGATCCCCAGATGTGGAAAACTTGTAAAATATATATCATTTGAATTGTTAATAATTATATCATAATTAATATCTCTTGTTTTGTGTTTTCTCGTAGGGCTTGATTTTATAATTAATTACATTTCAGTTATATTTTACTAAACATCATTACATATTTTAAGAATAACTTAATAATTTATTATTTGTATTAAAATTTAAAATTTAGGGTTTTTTTTTTACTGAATAGAGATTGAAAAAAAACTACACTCCTTCACTTTTATTTTTATTTATTAAAATACATATTTTTTTATTAAACTTAATTTAAGCCGGTATCAAAGATACACTAAAACGTTGATTTAAAAGCTTTAATGAATAGATTATAATATATATTCACATATCTAAAGCGTAACTCTGATGAGGTCTGAAAATAGTTATGTTTCTATACGTATTGTTTAATCCAAAAAGGCTGCCAACTAATGGTGTGGGACAACATTTCATATTATTTCACTGTAAAGGCACCCGGAAAAAGACAACACGCATCAAAATAATGTCAAACTTTAAATCTCAACAGGTTATTTTAATTACAAATATTAGATAGACCTTCCGTGAGTCGGTATTAATTATATTTATCTCATTCTGATAACTTATACCGACTTTTCTTATATATCACGAAGTGTGTAAATATATATATTATAATTTTTTTTTTAAATTAGTAGTCTTGCAAATGAGCTTGTCTTCCTCTAAAATCTTCTTCTTTTTCTATAAGTATAGACAACATGTTGATGGTAATTTTATTTTAGTTAAATATAATTATAGTCATTAGAATATATAATAAAACTATTATATATAAAAAGGAATTAAATCGGATAATTGATTTGTTGAAACCGGATGGAAAAAAAAAAAAAAGGCGTGGATATGAATGAATATTTAATGTAGGATTGTGTTTGGTTTGAGGCATGCAAGCAAACACATGGAAGAGAAATGGGAAAAATAATAAAATTGCAGAATAGTTGTTGGTGTAGATGATTCATGAATGATCTGAGCGGAACGTGGCTTGTGATAAAGAGTTGGACGTTGCACGTGGCCCTTTTCATATGCGGATGTGGCTGTCTTCCATACAAATACAATCGGTGAGTCAGAGATGGATGATATGCATGCAAATGCAGCAGCTCTGAGACATGCATGCCTGAGTCTGACTCCAATATATACATATTATTATTATATCATATGTTTCTCTTTTCTTTTGCTATATATAGATATACACCATAACATAACATAAACCTTAATAAGCTTAAGGTCCTCTCATATCACAACAAGAGGCAGAAAGTAGAGTGCAGCCAAGGATGACTTGCCGGAGCAATAATTAAGCATTTTTATATATATTTCATATTTCATCTTCATGCTTACCGGCTACCGGCAAGTTGTTCTTGGCTACATTTTCCTTTCTTCTCCTACTGTGATGCTCTGCGGACTCCTTTCTTTCTATTTTCATATAAATACTCATTCCTTGTGTTTAATTTACTTCTTCTTTGCATCTGCATGGTTAACTTAACTATATCTGATATCTCTCATTATTATAAAGGTAGCTTTCCAGAGATAATGCAATGACTGAGACCTCCCCCTTGGATTAATTTATGTTTATGTTCCACTCTTAATTTCTTAGCTCCTTTCTCACTGTAGCAGAAAAATAAAACAATTATATATATACCTTCACACACACGCAGCAGACATATATTTATGCATCTTCTTTATTTTTTACACTCCTAATGTTATGTTTATTTTACAAAATTCTGTTTAGATAGATATCTATTTTTTGGAGCTAGGAAGAAATAATCCTATAAGTATAAGATTGAACGGATATATCTGTTAAGGAATCTTCCAAGAAATATATTTTTGTGAAAATTACGTTATTCTTACCTTTCTTTTTTTTATAACTTTCTTTTTCTATAAATTTATTTTTATGCCATTTATCTTATTCTATACTGTTTCTTTGTTTCTTTAATTTAATTTTTATGTACCATGAGAACTATATTTTTAAAATAATTAATTATTATAAAAATCAATACATTCTAATATAATTTAAAATTTTCTCTTCTCTTTTTTTTCTCTCGTGAAATTATACAAAAATATTATTCCGACTTAAAATTCTCATAGCACTTTTATTTTTTATTACATCATTTATATTTCTCCTTTTTGAAAAAAATACGACAATTTTTGAAAAAAATACTAGGATTTGGAGTAGTATGTAAAAGCTTTAGTGAGAGGTTTAGAATAATATGTAAACGATGATGATCTTGAAGTTTAATTGAAGTTTGGAATTCGGAGAAATTTGGAGTAGTATGCATCTAATCTAAAGTTCGAAATATAACATTATTGAAATGCAAATATAATCAAACTATTTTATGCTAATTTAAGATACACAAAGTATAAATTTTTGTATTGTCTTATATTATTTTAATTTATATTTATGTATTAATATAACTTATTATTATTCTCATGAAAATATAATCAAACTATATTTTATGCTAATTTAAGGTATCAAAAAAGCATAAATTTTTATATTGTCTTATTAATTTATCCCATACGTTAATATATATAATATTAAAATTACACTAAAAATAATGGAATGACAAACACCTTATACTACAACAAAAATCACTTTTCACTTTTAGTGACAATTATTATACTTTTTAATGGCAATATAAATGAGCAGCAAAATATTTAGTGACCATAAGATTTTGGCCGTGGCCGTGTATATGGAGTCGCTAAAAATATTAATGGCAATTATAAGAAGTGCTGGTAAAAGTTCATTTTATGGCCACTAAAAATCGAATATGTTTAACGGTAATACTAGTAATTATTTTTATGGCCACTAAAAAACCTTTAATGATAATATTAGTAGTTATTTAAATGCTCACTAAAAGTACTTTTTTAACTTTGATTACATTACTAACAGACCTTTATTATTACATCTGTAAATACTTATTTTATTGCTAAAAAAATTAATTTATTAGCAATTTTAATTGTTGTTGTAACTATTTAACAATACTATTTTTCTAGCAATATAAACAAATCTATAAAAAAATTAATTTATTAGCAATTTTAATTGTTGTTGTAACTATTTAACAATACTATTTTTCTAGCAATATAAACAAATCTATGAGTTGGTATAACAACGCTCCTTCAAATAAAGGTTATGCAACCAATAGGTACAACAAGTGCAAATTCTTTAAATTAAAGAATACAATACAACAACCAGAAAGTAAATTGTATCTAGAAAATTTATACTCTTAATTGAAGAGTACAGGTCCTTATAGATGTAATATTCTTCATTATGTGACAAAGTTTTACATTGAGTATACCTAATAAGTAATAACCATCTTTCACCTGCAAGGCACAAAGTAATAAGAATCACTTTATGAAAATATACTTTTATTATAAACAACTAGATTTCATAGTCCTAAAAATGTCATTTATAAGCTTAATATGTTTTAATCTCATTCCTATTGTTTGAGTAGAATACGACAAGATATTGATTTCATTAATGATTTTATCTTTGATAAGCGAGAATTTTAAAATTAACAAATAAATTAAAAAAACATCAAAAAAACATTTTAATGAGTACCTAATCAAAAATAAAAATTATTAGTTTTTTAAATAAAAAATCAAGTCTTTTCTTATAAAATGGAAAAAGGGCATAATTACATTAAAAGAAGATTATTCACTCAAAATATTTTGTTATGCAAGGAATGATATGTTGTTATGCTCGTTAAACTCACAATTTGTGAAAAATACTACAAAGGATTCTTTCATGCAAGTTTTTTAATAAGTTAATAAAGTGACATGATGAACAAAGGCAACCTAAGAAGTTGTGATATGAATGACATCTTGTCATGGGAAAACATTATAAAGTAATGATCAAATCCACAAGCTCTAAGTAGAAATAAAAAACTAACTGTTAGCAGGTAAGGTGTTGAGTGTTATGTGAGAGAAATTATCATCTTGTATCATTCTAACACCTTTACAGAGAGTATGATTATCGTTTTATATATAAGTATAAGTTGCCAAAGAAATAACAATCTAACTAACCATGATTGCTGGTCTAGCAAACTAACTAACCATGATTAGGATTAGCTAATCTAAAACTAACTAAGACAAATATAGGTATAGAGGAAAATAGAAAAGAAAAACTAATGAGAGAAGCGCCTTATTTATCCTAATACTAACCTGGAAGCATCTTTCAACTTCATTTAAGAGATCCTTACTAGCACCCTTGACTAGTATTGACCATCGAATTCTTGTAATACTTGAAATATAAATTGGATATCATACATCAAGTAATCGATGTTTAATAACTTTAAAGATTAAATTAATTGATATATTTCAAACTTTAATTTTTTGTAACATATCATTTTTCCTCTTTTAAAAGAATAATTTTTTTAACTATTACAAAACTATCCTTGACTACTTAATTACATATTAAGTTTAACAAATTTTAAGTTGGAAGACTTAGAAATAAACAAAACACTTTTAATCAAAATAATGTAACTAGCTAGGCTACTCATAACATTTAAAATAGAAGGGTAACAATCTTAGAATCTTTTTTGCAGCTTCTAGAGCATGCGAAATATGTTATGCTCCAACTAATGCTTGTTTTTGAAACCAAAATTTTCTGTTTGTTTGCCTCTAGAGCAATAGCAACACGATTGTGCAGAAAAATTTTTAAATTCCAAAAAGCTCTTTGGTGAGATCATATGCAACAATCATAACAAAAGGGAACTAGTGAATAGTTAAAATTTTTCCAATACAGTTTTAAATCTGTTTCTTTGTTAATTGGGATGTGGTTAAAGTGCTTTGTAAGTATGAAGGGATGCCCAGTGATGTGTTTTATGTAGATTTAAGGGAGTTAGGAGTTGAGGTATAATTTTTTTCTTCTACCTGTGAGAGGGTGCTCTACGGTTATTATATAACTGGTTTGTAATTTTTTTAACACCTTTTAGGCACAACTTGTGTTGTGATTGTCTCTTAATAATATTGTCATTAAAGAGGCACAATCTGTAGTATTCTTAAACTAGATATTTTAGTATATTCTAGTGTCATAACCTTGAGATCAAATGAAGAACTATAAATTAAAGAGAATAAGAAAAAACAAATTCACCTTTTTGCACTCCATCTTGAAAACAAGATATCTGTCTTGTGTTAGCTCTGGTTCACGAGATATAAGTCTTGAAATCTAAGAAGGGCTCAGTTGATAATAAAAACATAGATTATTCAACATTAATTGAGAGATAAAGACAATGCAGAACCTTCAGATAAATAACAGAGTATATGAGAGCCTCCAATCTTCTCCTTGCAAACTTGAAACACGATTACTTCAGGGTCTTGGGCTATCCACCACACCATGGGAATTCTAACCCCATTTAAGCCATTTTCTAATATGAACTTGAAATCATCTTTAGTGATGTATGTATTCCAATGATCCTGCATGCCACCATAGCTCTATATTATTCAATTAAATTTTTTTTAAAACGTTGCTCCTTGTTATGTTTTAAAGCATTTTATTTTTCTCTCATGATTTTAGGAGCTTTATTTGGTCCATAACCATTTGTAATTTGCTTGTCAAAACATTCATTTTCAAGACTGATGGGTCACTATCATCCCAACTGGATCCTTCATAATTTGCAAGCACCAGAGTTATTAAGAGTTTAAAAACATTACTACCTAACATAATCTATAGCAACTTTGAAGGTTTAAGATCATCATAATCATTATTGTGTGATCAATTAATAAAACAAATGAGGCTAAAATATGAAGAAGAAAAAATAGATCATTTGGTGCTTTGATGCGAACCCTGTTTTGGACATCATCACTCCTCGAAATCTCAACTATTCCTTCATCTTAATTTGTCAATCTCACAAATTGCTTACTAGAAACTCTAAAATTGAAGGTCACTTCATTGAACCTCCATAACAGCATTGTTGATGGTTCCAAAAAAAATGCCACTAAATATATAAAATTGTAAATGTGTAGCAAAACTATGCAGGAATTGTGCTATTAGAAACAGACGCAAGCATTGTCTAATAATTATGCAATATTTGAATTGTGTTATCTTTAAAATAATTAACACGTAAAACATTAGAGGATGAATGAAATATATTCAAGAGAAAAATATATAAAATCCTAAGATTTGAATAATTTATCAAATAGAAGATTCTGATAAAGTCATTCAGAGAGATTGTTACGAGAGAGATAAGATAACAAAACCTAAAATTACCTATTTGAGATTTCTCAATTGATCAACTGAGTAACCTTGTGAGCCATTGTTGTGAGAAATTGAGTGATTGAGTGAACGATTAAGATGATGGAGAAATTTTTTTGAGAGGGTGAAATGTTTGAATTTTTTCCCCCTGAGAAGCATAGAATGAAAATAGTGAGGGTGAGATGAGTGAGAGAAAAATGACTTAAAATACCATGAATGATATGGTTTTATTTGAAAATAACATTTTATTTTACTGTCAATTCTTATAATAGTTATTAATAAAATATTTTTTAACAGCAATTATAAAATAGTCACAAATGATTTTTATTAAAAAACAAAAGCCAATAATTAACTTATATTGCCACTAAATATTCGTCATTAAAAATATATTTTCACGTAGTGTTATAACGTCGACCCACTTAAAAATTATTTTTATTCACACTATAATATATATATATATATATATATATATTATTAAATAATATTATATTTTTTGTATACAGTGATAAATAATATTATATATATATATATATGTGCAATTTTTTTTAATTTATAAAGTGTAGTGACACTTTTTGTATTGTAACAAATCCAGTCATGGTTTTATTACAATTTGATTATTAATGAAGTGTAAATTAGTGTCGTTTCGGGTTTTATCATTGGTCTGCATTTATGATTTTAGTCTATTAATATGATTTCCTATGCCTAAAAGATCCTCGACTTTTGAAAAAAAAAACCCACTTTTGTTGTCATAATATTTTATGGATATGACAAGTATAAAAAATATTAAATTACATAAGTAATTTATTTGATTCACATAAACATAAATCAATCTCTCTACACACAAGATATTAAAAACTAATAATTTTGATGTAAATTAAAGACTATTAATTTTGATTTACATCAATATTAATCAATCTCCCCACGCCCACACCCAAACACTTTCTTGTTGTTAATATTTTATAGATATAATAATTTGATTTACATCGATATAAATCTATCTCTCCACACGCATAATAATTTTGATTTACATCAGGATTCAGGATACACTTGGAGCATGAAATGAGCATGAAATCAAATAAGTAAACACTCCATGTTCATGGCCTTAACTTGCATCTCAAAAATATTCTTAATTCTTCAAGATAAATACTTCCTGCAACCAGCAGCTTTTTACCTTAAGCCAGCTCAAAGGCCTGTCTACAAGGAGTGTTTGGGCTGAAACCCACAAAAATAACTTGGTTGCAAGGTAAATTAAAAACATTTGAAGCAATGAAGAATCCAACAAGTTCACTAAAAATGGCCTTGGATCCTACACAATTCACATCGGTATACCTCAAAGTATTATTACAAACAGAACACCTAGTCTTTAGTAGTGTCAATGTCAAATGCACTTTTTTAACATTTGATCAGCCCAAAAGTCTATATATGAAAAGTGTCCTAGCCAAAACCTTCGAAGATAATTTAATTGTAAGGTAAATTAAATACACCCTAAATACGGAAACAAGTAAATATTTTCCTAAAAGACCTTTGGTCCAGCACAATTCCTCTCAGGACTATCAAGCATGTATTTAAATTTTTTTAAAGATATGTAAAACGTAAAAGTCTGGTTGTACAAAAAAAAAAAGAAGTGCTTACCTTAATCGTCATAAAATCCAATCTAGCTAATCCTGTTTCTAGAAGAGTTGCTATTTGAGTTAAATAATGATAGCCTTTTTCTTTGACTACATCCAGAAAAGAGATTTTGAAATGCTGAAATTAATGGATTCTCAACAAATCAACAAGTTACGTGCAAAGACATGAAAAAAGGAAAAGCAAATTCTTGTTTAGGCAAGATAAAGGGAAGGAATCAGCAATGTGCTTAGACTGATATAGTGTGTGAGAATGAATGACACGTACACAAGGACCAAGGAATGTTAACCTCTATATGCCCATACTCAGACGGAATTTAAACCAATTAAACTCAAAAATCTAATCTCAGTAGCCAAATTTGTGAGAATAAATTCTCATTGACAATGCCAAATCACAAATATGACTGCATTAATTCCTTACTTATATTCTATTCCCACAAGCCACAACAGTAAATTAATCAACGCACACAGTTTTAGCTAGCAAGTCAACTTTTTGCTTGATTCCAAACAATAATTCAGTTTTGGAAAATGTCATAGCACGTGTGTAGTTTTGCAAATTGCAAGATTTTTTTAGAGGACTATACTTGATTATTTTCCTTTAATATCAGCATCCTTTGAGTTTGATCTACCTTTTCTACTTGCTTATAAATTGGACAGCATGACACTCAAGATTATTACACAAGTGAAATGTGAGTGTTGAGAAAGTGAATGTAGTTTTTGCTGTCAAGTGTCTTGCATGAAGGTAAAGAGAGTATAGTTGAGCCGGGATGGCTTGCCGGCATATGCATTAAAGCAAAGATCTCCTATGTGGGTGTTGCTGGTGGCCATCCTGGCTCATGTTTGCTCTCTTTACTCGCACGTGAGGCTTTGGAAAGAGCTAGCTTCAAGTATCATATCATGTTGCAAGTATCATATCATGGTGCTTCTTTTTAAGTGTATCATTTTTGCAATGCTAGTGAGTAATCATGCATGAACCGTATAACTTGATTTTCATCAACTTTATTTATCACTATTTTCTCTATCTAAGTTCAATGCTATTCGTACTAATAACTTAATAAATATATTCGGTATTTAATTTATTTGAATTCGTTACTGATGGGTAAAGAACCAGGTTTTCCTGCAAAAAGTTTCAAGTGTCTTTTTCATATTGCTTAATCGAAGCATACAGATGATTCAGTTTGGTTGCTGGAATCTGCTAGCTTTGTATTTCGTTCGTAATGGGATACATAAACAATAAATATTATAGCCAGTATAAACATAGTGTGATTGAATCAATGGTAAATTGGTTTTTCACAAAAGGAGGGGGAATCATTTCATGATAATTGCTGAAGGTGGTGAATATTGTTGACAAGGGCACAATCAAAGCTCAGTTTTTTTTTTTTTTTTTTAAAACAGTGAAATATTCACATTGTTAAATTTTCTTTTCTGTGAAGTGTCCACCAAGATTTTACCTATGTTAGATCAATCTTTATTGTGAAAGTGTCAGTCTGGAGGGTAGGTGGTGCGTATGGTTTAGTTTTTATTTTTTCAAAAATTAAACTAAACCAAATTGAATTACTTTTATTGGTCGGTTTATAATTCAAACAGTTTTATTATTTAATGAAAGTGTTATTATTTTTGGTGAACTATTTCTAAATTGGTTTCAAACCTATTTGATTGAAACCAGTACATAACAAAACTAGTTTTAAATTGGCCTTAGAATTGGTTTTGATTTTATTTTTCAGAATTGGTTTTGATTTTATTTTTCATTTTCAAATTAACAGATAAATCACCAAAGTTTTGATTAAGGATATCTTTTATGGACAAATGCTAGGAATTAGTATGTCATATTAATTGAAAAGATTCGAACACACCACTCTTACGTCTGTCCTCTCAAACCACATACTTTATCGCCTTGATTACGAAAAAATTTTAGTTCGAACTTCTGAAAAGAAAAAAAATATATATATAATTCAAAAATAAATCTTGTTAAAAATAATCGATCACACTCTAATAATAGAGATTAGTAACTGAAATACTTATACACAATTTTTTATATATAATAATAGTGATTAATGACTGAAAAATACTTGCACAAAAAAATGTTTAACCAATAACATAGTACAAGGAAAATTCGTATACACCGAAACCTTTTGTACTAACAAGCGGTGCTGAAAAATTACACTGATTCTACGATGGTTTTAAATTTAAAATGGTGACCGAACAAATACGGATAAAATAAGTGTAATTCATAATTAATTTCACTTTTAATAAAAAAAATTAATTAGATGATATTAAATTTATAAATATGTGTGAATCTTTTGAGCCGAATTGAATTTTACTGAAATTATATCCTGAAAAATTAGGATTATCATATTTATTATAAATTATATCTTTGATATTTGATGTAAAGTGCTGATTAAAATGAATTTCATTAAAAAATCTAGCACTACTTATTGGGACAAAAAATCTAATACAAATGTATATAACCTGGAACAATTTTATTTTCGAAAATGAAAAACAGTCCCAAATAGGAAGAACGAATCAGGCGTGGTGGTGGTAAATTTAATTTCTTCAAATTTTGTTGCTAAATTTTCCACAATATTTATGGAGATGTCTTTATTTTATAAGTCAATTTTTAAGGTTAATTTATACTCATTTTACTTTTTTAAGATAGTAATAAAATTTTAAATTTTTTATAATAATTATTGATGTACATATTTCCCTACTATTAATTATAGGATCATAAATGTTAGGCTTTCAATACGAGGAGATTGTGTTACAAAAATATTATAATAAAAATTACGAATGATAGTATATAATGTAAACAATTGTGATACCATTTACTTTCATAAAATGTATCAAAATTTATTTTTATAATTGTTGGGCTTATTATATCACACACTATTTAGTTGTCATATGATCAAACACAAATGTTTACTTCTTAATATGAGGGTAGTGTGTTAGAAAAATATTATTATCTCTAGTCTTAATTATAAACAATAAATTAAAAAAATAGTTCTTATTATAACTAATGATGAGTAGTTTTCAAAGTTATTTAGAATTAAACTTTCTTCGTACCCTTAATTTTAAAAGTAAATAATTTAATTATTTTTCTTTGTAACACCTCTCGAATTTGACATCTAAGTGACTTCACTACACGACCCTTTACATAGTGACACTTCATACAATTCACATTGGTCAGCACCTTTTGTGAGTAGCCTTTTTGAGAAATCTGACTGCCATTTGGATTATTGTTAAGTCTCAATTATGTTTCTTTTTGGACAAGACTTATTCAACAATTCCACTCATCCTTTGCACCATTGCAAGATAATTGTTCTCTTTTTGATTTATTTTTTATGCAAATATAGCTAACCCAGAATGTAGCTAACAATACCTTAATACACCTCATTTTTGTGCAGGTATTGAGCTAGAGAATTGAGGATAGAAGATCCTTTCGATTGGAAATCTAAGAAGCTAAGGAGCAGAGAAGAGTGACTGCGTCGGGCGCCACATTACCCGCGCTGGGCGTGATCGAGACATAGAGTACTTGAAACTCTCTGGAAGACATTGCGCTGGGCGTAAAAGGAATTGTGTCGGACATGTACTGAGGCAGGAAGTGCTTAACTTCCCTGGAAGGCCTGCGCCGGGCGCGAAAACTTATGCGTCCGGCGCGTAACCCTAACCTAACTCCCCAAGCTCGTATTTGAAGACATTTTCGGGGGTTTCTCTCCTCATTCACACATTGGACGCGCTTTAGGAGCTGTGGAAGGGATTCCCGGAGCTTGGAGTCGTTCGTGTGTGGGTCTTTCCTTCAGTTTCTTCATTCTCCCTTCATCTCTATTTTGTATTTATCCTCATTGTTTTGAGTGGTTCTACCCATTTTTTGTGGGGTTGGGTGTAACCAACGTATTCTATTGTAATCCTTACGTTTTCAATGACATATATATATATATATATATATATATATATATATATATATATGTTGTTCATTTATTGTTGTGTATGTTTCTATTCTTAATGTTTGCTTTGGATTGATTCTCCTTGCATGATATAGGTTCCATTGGGTATTGGAAAATAACCATTGAAACTAGCTCTGAAACAAATGCCTAGTGGGAAATGTATCTAGGAATGGAGTTTGGCCATTAGTAGTCTTAAACCCTAGCCCGTAATGTGGGTGTAGATATTGGGTACTCAAGGGATTGATATTCAATATCCGCACCTAGGCTCTTGCTCTAAGGGATTAGGTTTGAGTAAACTTATGGGTTGACTAAGCAATGTATGTAACAAGAGATTAAGGATTCATTAGTGTAACGTTTAGTGAAATCTGACCCAACAATCTCACACAAACCATAATACCATTTCTACCCTTTTCCACACTAAAACCAATATTTTATAGTTTTAACATTCCAGTAGTCATGCTCTTCAATTCACATTCATATTGCAAATTACAAATTAGAATTATTCTTTAGTCACGAATAGTCAATAAATACTTATGCTACCTTCTAATCCCTGTGGATACGATAATTTTACTACTTGAAAGGCTGGTATACTTGTCGTGTTTGAGACCGTTGATAGAATTAAACTGATTTACAATTATAACAAAAGTGTTTCAACAGAAATCTCAACAAGTTTTTGGCGCCGTTGCCGGGGATTAGCAAGGCAATTTAGTATTTATAGCTATTTGTGACTTGTTCTTTTGTTGTTATTTTTATTTTTATGTTAGCAATGAATTGTTGGAGCTAACTTGTGTACTCTAGTCCTCTGGTTTCTCTTGTATGCAAGGTACTATTGAACCAAATTGACCAATCCCTCTGAGCAGTTGTTGAGCAATCCTGAGATTGAGCACAGGGCAAGGAAGAACCATAGCAACAGGAGGAGAAGGAGAATTAGAGCAATTCAAGTTGGTCACTATCAGGCTCGGGACAGTAAATAAGCGCTTCCTAGGAGGCAACCCAGAGATCTGAACTTTGTTTATGTGTTTCTCATCTCATTCATGTTTTAGATTTCATTGTTAATGTTTGTTATGCATAGTTGTTTTGTGTGGTATATGTTGTTTTGTGTTAATTGTTAATTGTTAGAATCATGCTTGAGTGGGTAAATATAGGGTATATATTGTTTGGAGTGTGAGGAATGAGGTAACTATGGTTCTGGGTGGTGATAAGGCCTTCTCTTAAAGAAAATTTAGGCAAATTGACCACTACCACGCCGGGCGCGCTTAATTTACGCCCGGTGCGATATCAGATTTGGAACCTCGTTGATTTTTACTGATACAAAGCCCGGCGCATCTGTTCTGCGCCCGGCGCATAACATTCTTGAAACCCAGTATTTAGCTATTTTCAATCATGTTTCTTTATGTTCTGTTTGTGTTGCATTGTCATAATCCATTTCTGTGTGCATGCATGTTGTGCTTAATTTTGGTCTAAGGATATTCTCCATTTTTGCTATATTTGATTGGTCATCACTGTGTATAATTTTTGTGCTCACCATGTTCTTTCATGATTACACTCTGCAACCACTTCTGGTTACCAGGACTTTCAGGCATATACTGGTTGGCCTGGGGACCAGGCTCCTAAGTTTGGGGGAGTGGAGTTGCTGATGCTGATGGAGTTAATGATGGTGGAGCAACTGTTGATAATGATGACCAGACCCCATAGATAGAAGCGGATGGAGCCTACCTTAGTTTACCTTTGTTTATTGCAATCTATTTTTCTGTCTTTTATTTTCAGTATTTTAACTATTTTTATATCTAGTTTCTGTTTGGTGATTACTCTGTTGGTTCCCTTTTTGTGAATATTCTGCTTTAGCACGGTTTTAATCTTATTGATACTTGCTTTGCTTGTGGTCGATTCTGGATTGTGGTTTGCTTGATGTTTGTGGTGCGTATACCGTAGACATTTTCAAGTCATGTTAGATCTTTAGTTCATGACTAGTTGCATACGGGTTTCAATGTTGATCATAGAACTGAGTTGAGTCTGATAATTTGTGGATGCATAGCCGGGTGAGGTTTGAGCCTAAATTCTGATGAGTGAACTACGCTTAAGTCGCATGATAGACTTTGCTTGAGTTTCCCTGGTAATTTGCTTATGTTGTGCATTTATATGATCAAGGCATTCATACTTCCTTATTTTGTTAACCATCTAAGCCAAAAGCCATATCCACTTTTCACCTGACCCATAGTTTCCTAAGCCTAAACACCACACCTCCCAATTATCCCAAATTGTGAAAAAAAATTAACCATAACCTTTGTTTTGGTTAAGAGAGCAAATTGATTACATCAAACAAGTTTGGGGGAATTGAAGAATGGGGAATTTTGGGAAGAAGAAAGTATGTGGTCAGCCATTACAAAATATATATATATAAAAAAAAGCAAAACAAAAGCAAAAATATTAAGATGCAAGAGTGTAAATATGCATCACATAAAGGCTAATGGCTTGGATCCGGTTAAGGGCATATGCTGAATTGTTGTATTGGGGTATGGAGAGGGATATCATTGTAGAAATCTCAATTGCTCTCTTAAGCCATAGCAACTTGAATCCTTGAAAAATCATAAGATTGCTACTGCTTTACCCAGATTTCCCTAATAAAGACCTTGTGATAAGTGCCTGCATTTGTTTTACCATTGGTTTCATTTGGAAACGAAGAGCAAAGTTGAATCATGTGGCGTGAGTAGTAGATTTGAGAGAAACACTCACCCTGATACACTAGTGTGCATAGAGAGAAACACTTTCCTAGTGAGGATGCATTCACAGATAGTCATTAACTTCTCTCAGCTCTTTGATCTCTTTTGAAACCTTTGTTTGCACCTTGTCATGTTCTATTGTAATAATTGTGACTGAAAGTTCATCTAAGGTTCATGCTTGCGAAAAGAAAATACAAGTGAACTAGGATGTAGAATTTGACACACATGCATTGCTTGTTATCTGCTAGATTAATTACCTATTGCTTGAGGACAAGCAAGGTTCTAAGTTTGGGGGAGTTGTTAAGTCTCAATTATGCTTCTTTTTGGACAAGACTTATTCAACAATTCCACTCATCCTTTGCACCATTGCAAGATAATTGTTCTCTTTTTGATTTATTTTTTGTGCAGATATAGCTAACCCAGAATGTAGCTAACAATACCTTAATACACCTCATTTTTGTGCAGGTATTGAGCTAGAGAATTGAGGATAGAAGATCCTTTGGATTGGAAATCTAAGAAGCTAAGGGGCAGAGAAGAGTGACTGCGCCGGGCACCACATTACCCGCGTCGGGCGTGATTGAGACATAGAGTACCAGAAACTCTCTGGAAGACATTGCACCGGGCGGAAAAGGAATTGCGTCGAGCATGTACTGAGGCAGGAAGTGCTTAACTTCCCTGGAAGGCCTGCGTCGGGCGCGAAGACTTATGCGTCGGGCGCGTAACCCTAATCTGACTCTCCATGCTCGTATTTGAAGATATTTTCGGGGGTTTCTCTCCTCATTCACAAATTGGGCGCATTTTAGGAGCTGTGGAAGGGATTCCCGGAGCTTGGAGCCGTTCGTGTGTGGGTCTTTCCTTCGGTTTCTTCATTCTCCCTTCATCTCTATTTTGAATTTACCCTCATTGTTTTGAGTGGTTCTACCCATTTTTTGTGGGGTTAGATGTAACCAACGTATTCTATTGTAATCCTTACGTTTTCAATGATATATATATATATATATATATATATATATATATGTTGTTCATTTATTGTTGTGTATGTTTCTATTCTTAATGCTTGCTTTGGATTAATGATTCTCCTTGCATGATATAGGTTCCATTGGGTATTGGAAAATAACCATTGAAACTAGCTCTGAAACAAATGCCTAGTGGGAAATGTATCTAGGAATGGAGCTTGGCCATTAGTAGTCTTAAACCCTAGCCCGTAATGCGGGTGTAGATATTGGGTACTCAAGGGATTGATATTCAATATCCGCACCTAGGCTCTTGCTCTAAGGGATTAGGTTTGAGTAAACTTATGGGTTGACTAAGCAATATATGTAACAAGAGATTAAGGATTCATTAGTGTAACGTTTGGTGAAATCTGACCCCACAATCCCAGACAAACCATAATACCATTTCTACCCTTTTCCACACTAAAACCAATATTTTATAGTTTTAACATTCTAGTAGTCATGCTCTTCAATTCACATTCATATGATAAACTACAAATTGGAATTATTCTTTAGTCACGAATAGTCAATAAATGCTTATGTTACCTTCTAATCCCTGTGGATACGATAATTTTACTACTTGAACGGCCGGTATACTTGCCGTGTTTGAGACCGTTGATAGAATTAAACTGATTTACAATTATAACAAAAGTGTTTCAACAGAAATCTCAACAATTATCGACTATCCTTACAAATCAACACAAGACCTTCAACATACTTTTTCTTCACTTAAACTGTTTCTAGAAAATTTCTCAAAAGGCCACTCACTCCAAGTCAAGCACGCGCACTTAATTGTAGAATTCTTAAGTAATGAACTATTGAAAAGTAGATCTATCTTATTTATATAAGTAGTACAAATTAATTTCTTTATAAGTGTATAATTTCATACTTATACAAATTTTTAGATCGATCTCATTTTTGTGTATCTAAACGGTTACATACTTGATTTTAATGATTTGTCTTATGTTATTTATAGTTATGACAAAAAGTAGTATGATAAAAATTATAGTGAATTAAATTCAATTCATTTTCGTGAGATGGTATTAATATTTACTTTAAGAAGTGTTGTTGGACTTAAAATATTATCCATCATCGAGCACTATTGAATCACACACAAATGTTCAGTCATTAACATGAGGAAAGTGCATAAAAAAAATATTATGAAATATTAGAATGATAGTACATATTGTAAAAAAAATATTTACACAAGATCTTGCCTTATGGCCCCGAAAACATTTGTGATACCATCTATTTTTATAAGGTGATATTAGAATTTATCCTAATAATTGCTAACTTGTTAAATTTATTGTCTCACCCACTGTTTAGTGTTATAGGATCAAATGTAAATGTTTAGTCTTCAACATGAGGATGATGTGTTATAAAAATATTATGAAGAATTTAGAAATAATAGTATATATTGTAAAAATATATGCAAGGCCTTGCCTTATTGCATGGAAACAATTTTGATACTATCTACTTTGTAAGATGTCTTATTGTTGGACCTATAAATGTTCAATTCTTGATGTGAAGAAGGTTTGTTGGAAAAATATGGAATGATAGAATATGTTGTAAAAATATTTACAAGACCTTGACTTTGGTCACACACACACAAAGTAACACAACACCATATCCTTACAAAGAGATATTCAACTCTCAACACAACCACCTCAACACTAAAAAGCATGCAACTTAACTTTCATTCTACTCACAACTTTTGATAATTCAATCATCAATATACATGATCCTAGAACAATGTATAAAGAACTATCATCATATACCAACATACAACATGTGAGAAATTCAACTATTATATACATGTTCAACACTTAGTCAAGAAATCAAAATATTTTCATTAGGCAACCTATGTCTAACACCATTCTCTTTGCGTCTGACGTTATCGAGGTAGAGAGCCTCTAACTCAGTCACACCTAATGCGAAATTACCCAAGCCTGACTTGAATGAGGTAGAAAGGCGCTGGTTCAATCACATCTAATGTGGCCAAAATCCACATCCAACCTCATTCAGGTAGAAAGTCTCCACCTAACTCATGCCCAACGTTAGAGCCGTCAAAGTGGGCTGGGGCCCGTGGGCCAACCCGGCCCACCTTGAAAATGGGTCAGGTCGGGCTAAAAAAATTAAAGTTTTATAGTAGGTGGGTATATCTCAACCAGGTCCACTTTAACCCGGCTCACCCGGGCTGAACCCGTGGTGGACCGGGTAGCCCACCAACCCACCAATTTTTTTTTGCAATAAAAATTTAAGTATGATTTGTAGTTAATTTTATATGATGGGATATTGAAAATTTTTATTTTGGACTTTTATCATGATTTGTATTTAATTTTGTATGATGAGTTATGACTTATGACTATTAATGATGCTAATTTTATGACTATTATGTTAATTTATAATTAATTTAAAATTTTGAATTTTGTTGATAATTTTTTTTAAAATTTTTTGTGGGCTGGTGGGCTGGCTCGTATAACCCACCAACCCGTGGTGGGCCAGGCTGGGCCAATTTTTTTTTGAAAAAATCAAAAGTGAGTCAGGTAGGGTTGACTCATTTTTAAAGTGGGTCAAGGTGGGCCGGTCCACATGGGCCAGGCTGGCCTGTTTTGACAACTCTACCCAACGTTACTTCATTAGCACCCAACATCATTCCACTAGCGCTTGATGACATTTAGGCAAAGAGTCTCTATTTTAATAATGTATGATGCCACTTAACTGAGGCCTCGCGTCACCAAGTTAAATTAACGACATCCATACTTGGCACTATTCAACTCACGTCTGATGTGACCAAGTTAGAAAGTTCCAAAAGGAAATTCACACTCAACACCATTCAACTCACGTTTGGCATGACCAAGTCAAAAAAACTCTCCTTTAACTCACTCCTGACACCCCCAATATCACGCTCAACATCAGTGAAGCAAAGAGCCTATGGCCTATATCACACTCGATGCCGTGAATCTATACCCAGTGCAATGATGAATTCTACACTTGACAGATTCATGAATTTGGCTCATCTATACCTAAAACTTAGGAAATTCAAGCATGCAATGCACCAATTCATATATGCACATCATAGACACCACAATTCCAACCATAAATACAACATGCAACCCATAGTTACTTAGAATCATGAATCTCACCTTAATATACCACTAGAACACAAAACCTCCACTCCCAACATTTCAATCTCGAAAATAATTCAACATAGATGCACCCATTAGAAAATATTTCAACAACTAACCAAAGAGTTGGGATTTGGCTTCCTTTACCTCTAATCACTAAGAAAGAGAAAGAAGGAAGAACAATGAATCACTCCAAGCTAACTCTGCACCAACACCATACCCACTCCGATTCTTAGCTTTGAGGTTTGAATCACAAATATAACTACACAATCTCACTCTTTAGAAGGCTTAGAAGAAGAGGGAAGAATCTTGACTCCAAAGCTCTTTTCTTTAGCTTTTCTCTAACTTTCTTAAGAAACTGAACTTATGAAGTCCACTTCTTAAAAAAGGTCTTATATATCTTTTCTCAATAGGTCAAATTTGACCTCTATTCAAAGAAACTCCAAAAAGATTAAAACTCATGAAAATTCTTAAATTCCTAAGGTTTCTCAACAAGTAAACAGATAAACAATAAATCAAATACAACACATAATTTTATAAAACTAACAATTATTAATAATACATAATGTTACAATATCAATGATTTTCATAAAATAGTATTAAACTTTATTTTAACAATTGTTGTTAAGTATATTGTATCACCCATTATCAAACAATATTCAATTATTTACAAATGTTTAATTCTCAACATGGACAATATTATTATAAAAAAATCTCTTTTACTCATAAATATCATAAATCATTCTCGATAACTTTTAAAATATTATTATAAAAATACATATTTTTTGTTATAATGTTTTATTATCATATGATAATATAAAACAGTATTTATAATATTGTAAATATATTCATTAAATTTTAAAAATTAAAGACATAAAATGTAAAAGCCGTGTTATACTAAAAAAACAAAAAAGCATATGCTTACCTAATAATTTTTTATCGTCATAAAATGTTATCCAATCTTGTTTGGAGAAACAAGATATTCTTTTTCTTTGACTATATCCAGAGAAAGAGACTTTGAAATGCGGAAATGGATTCTCGACAAACAAGAACAGGTTAAATGCAAAATTCATGTGCTATCCTTTCTCCTATTTACAGCTCAAAGCAAAGGAAAAAAGCAAAAGCAGATTCTTCTTTAGCAAAGAAAAAGAAAAGTATTCGTACAATGTGAGGCGTATTCCAGTTTTATTATCATTGTTTCTGTTTCTGATTATACCAATTTTTATTTTCATATTCTACCGGTATGAAATTTATGTATTCATTTCTGTTTTTTTCATTTTACATCTATTTTAAAAATTAATTAAATATTTTAAAAATACATATTAAAAATAAAAATTTTAACATAAAATATTAATTATAAAATTATATTAATTAAATTTTATTAAACATAAATTTAAAATAAAATAAAAATTACATAAATATCAAATAATCTTTTTAAAAAAATAAACTTTACAAAAATTTAAAATAAATATAAATACATATATTAGTATATATATATATATATATATCCTATTTTCATACTCGATTTAATAAATTAAATATTATTTATATTTGTATTCATGATCAAACATGAAATTTTTTACTAAGGTCAAGTTAAATTTAAATATGAGTTAATCACCTATACAGTGTAAAAAAAATTTACATTGACAACCAATTATATATTTTAATTGTATCATGTCACTATTAAAAATAAATGTGTTTACAATGGTATGACACAATTAAAAGATATAATTAATTATCAGTATAAAAAAAAACTTTACACTGACAATGCATAAATGATTAACTCTTCAAATATTACTTATAAGTAATCAAATACTTGTCAACCATAAAATTGTGACTATATATGAGAATGATACGTGCATAAAAGAGCTATGATATATATCAAAGGAATGTCAAACTCTATACCCAGACTGATACGGAAACAAATCAAAGTCAAAACGTATCTGATTACCTAAAATTTGTGAGAACAAATTCTCATTGACAATGCCAAATCACAAACATGGGGCAGCCACTACTACTCTCTAGCTATTCTATTCCCACAACAGTAAATTAATCAACGCACACAGTATCTGGAAGTCAACTTTTGCTTGATTCCTGTAACGACTCACCCTAGGCCGTCACATCAATAACCAACCAAAATAAAATAATATAAAATAAAGAAAATAGAGCAAAAGCCAGCTACGCTAGAGTGTAAATATACAATAATATATAAATTGTTTCCAAAATATATAATATAATCTTCTATAGCAGAGTCATCATCCTCAGTAAAGTTATACAGTAATCCAAAAAGATAATATAATTACAATGTCATGAAAACATCAAAATAAGACACCCTAGGTGCTGGTCAAGCTCTAAACCTAGCCACTTCTCAAAGCAGTTATCCAAAAGACTCATTGCTATCCCAAAGCCTCATACCTGATCTGCTCCCCCACATAGTGAGATCATCACAGTCCACATCATGGAAATATAAGGGTTAGCACATATAAAACCAATCATAGTACATCATAATAAAATATCATTAAACAAATATTTATCCACAGTATTTATCCAGACCAACAAGTCATTTTCAAGCTAAATATAGACCAACCCAAAATATAATGTATACACGTCCATGCCAATGTATACATAATTTATGATAATAAAATAATCCATAACCAATGTATACAATCCATACCATATGTATACATATTCCATATCCAAAACAAAGTCACACCACTGTATAATCCATGATGTAACCAACACATCCAAACCAAATGTTGGCCTCAACACCATCCAAACCAAGTGTTGATACGGTGAAACATGTCAGCAACCCATGTCCCACGCCTAACCTCTCATGGAAAATATACAGTTGGATTATGTCGTCACGTAACCCTGGTGGGGCCACCTCATCCATCGGTATGACTCGGCCTAGACCCATACCGGTAGCAAATAGAATACTTAGAGGAGTACTTCAGAATCCACCTAACATTTGAAGTGGTTTATTATATAACCTTTGGAAAAGTTCCACATCGGAATCCTCACCATGGGATTCCCAAATTCCATATTTTTTCAAAGATTATATCCTGATCTCACCAAGAGATCTAATCCATACCATAACCTTACTCCTTTAAGTCCTATTTACTTTTCCAAACCACATACACATAGCATATTCCATAATTAAACATAACCATAATCATACCAAGTTGTCAATATAATAATAATATAAATAATTAAATATCCAAAACAACCATCAATTGATCCAAATTATATTATGTGAAATGAAAATCTCTACATAAAATAGCATATTAAAATTATATTATTCCTATCATACTCATACGCACTAGATTAATTTTATAAGCACTACCCTTACTTGGATAAACCTGAATTGAAACTCGGGCAGAACCACCACCTCTCCCTCCTCTTTTCTCTCCCCTGGCAGAACCTCCTCTACTGGATTCCTCTTTCTCTCTCCTCTTTTCTTTTCTCCTCCCCTCTTTTTCTTTCTCTCTCTCTCCTCTTTCTCTCTCTAGGATTCTCTTCTCTCCAGTTATATTTTTTTTTCACCTCCCCTGCCTCCTATTTATAGGCAACCAGAGTCACCCGGAACGGCCCGTATTGAATTCGGAACGGCCCGTTCCGAATCTTTCCAATGTACGCAAATTTTTAAACTGGAACGTCCCGTTCCAAAATCAGAACGGCCCGTTCCCAAAAAGCAGAACGGCTCGTTCCAAAATCAGAACGGCCCGTTCCGAGACTCATCCAGAATGGCCCGTTCTCCTTCCGGAACGGCCCGTTCTCCCTCCAGAATGGTCCGTTCCAAAGTCAGAACGGCCCGTTCTCCCAGTTGGAACGGCCCGTTCTGGACCCGTTTAACTTAAAATTTAGTGTCTTTTTATTGCTTGGAACGGCCCGTTCCAATTTTGGAACAACCCGTTCCAAGTTACTCATTTACCCCTCAAACTTTAATAAAATTAGCGAAAATGCCATTAATAGAAATTACAAAAATACCCCCTTTAGAAAAATGAATATTACAATTCCCAACTATAAGAATGCTTATGTGGGGCTATGTTTTGTAGTTTCCAACTTGCAACAATTTTTTCATATTTAACTTTAATGTTAACATGTGCCTAGCTATTACTAATGTCATCCTTTGACTTTGATCTACCTTCTATATATGCTTATAAATTGGACTCGATGAGGCTCAAGATTACACAAGTGAAATGTGAGTGTTGGAGAAAAGCTGAATGTAGTTTGCTCTCAAGAGTCTTGCATGAATGTAGCAAGAGTCTTCTTGCATGAAGGTAGAGAGAGTATATTTGAGTCAGGATGACTTGCCGACATATGCTTCAAAGTGATTATGATTGGCGTCATCCTGACTCATATTTCCTTTACTCATATGTGGCTTTGAAAAATGCTTCTATGTTCTATCCTCTCTATCTTGATTGAAGGGTTTTTTTTTTTGACCCATTTGTAGTTTTCATGAAAACTAATTATTAATATGGAGTTGGTTCAAAACATATTACATCTTTAGTGTAATCAATGTCAAGTGTCATTAATTATAACTCATCTCAGTGACATTTATATTACATGAGTTTTTTCTTTTATTTTCATTAAAATGACTAAAAAGCAAGAGAAGTAACGTCGATATAATGTTACTAGAGTCGATTGTAACATGATGTGTCATACAACAGGCTTTGATGACACTTTTTTTTTTTACTTATTGTATAACAAGCCTTGTGAGACATACATACTGTCTTATAAAATCTACTTAATGATATTTTTATTAGTAAAAAAATTATATTAAATCTAATTAATATTGTATAATTGTTTCAATTTGTTAATTTCATATATTTATTAATGAGTTGATGTACTAAAATAATTTTTTAAAATTATAAAGATTAAAAATAACAATTTTAAATTTAAAAGACAAAAATAAATTTATTCTAAATTTAAAGATTATATTATTTTTTAAATGTGATGCAGCGGTCCCAAGCGACAATGCACACGTAGGAAGAGAGGCACTGTTTATTGCACAAGGTAGAGTCTTGCTACTAATTCAAATGAACTACGACACAAAACTCAAAATGTTTGGAGTTAGGATCTTTTCTATTTTTTTTTCTCTCCATTTCTTCTATTACAAAAGTAGTATAAATATAATTCATCCTAAAATATGTATCAATTTGATTTAATTAATTTTTTTAAGAAAGTTTAAGAAATGAAAAGATAAAAAGGAAAAGAAATGAAGAGGGTCCTTTTTTACTTGCATTGCCATTCTTGGGTCAAAAGGTTGGTGTGTGTTGTTACGGAAGCTTATTGTTGTTAGTGGAGCTTATTGCATGACACGTTATTTTACGATCAGTCAACAATACTATATTGACTTGTTAACATAAGTGTCACTAGATTAATTAACAATACTCAACATTGACTATTTCAAAAATATGATATTTTTCAAAAGAGTCTCATAATATTGATCCCACATTAGTAGTTAGTTCTTATGTGAACTCCAAATAAGTTAAAAAAAAAAAAAAAAAAAAAAAAAAAAAAAAACAAACCCTTGTTTAAAGTGTATTATGTATGCAATGCTAAAGAGCAATGATGAATAAACATAATTTGGAATGGCGTAATACACAATGCTAAAAAGTTTTCTTGCCTTTCTTTTTTGTCCAATTATATAACTAAGTTGACATTTTACATTACTATAAATCAGGTAGTTTTGTGTGTTTGTTTTGTTGATAACATGCACTCCCAACCAACTAAATTGATAAATATGAAAGAAAAATTTATATCGTATTTATTACGTGACAAACATCTTAGAAATAGAGAAGATAGCAAAGAAATAAGAGCGAAAAAATAATTATAATTGTTTGATAATGAAATTTGTCAACAAAAAAAATAAAAAGGTGTGTAAATTAGCACAAAAATGAGCAATATACACTTAAAATCTTTTTATATTCAAATAAAACATATTTACATTGAAATAAAAATCATTATTCATGTAAAAAAATATTTATTCAAATAAGTAAAACTTTTATTTGAATACTTTTTCAAAAATATAAACTTTTAACCACTAAGGTTAGTCTAGTAGTTGGATAAGGAGGGATTGAAGTAGTTAGAAATATGGAGACCTATATTCAATTCTCATTACGATAATATTTAAAAATCTTTCCTATCTTCTAATTACCTGATCCTTCCCCACTCAACCACTAGGCTAACCCTAGTGATTAAACATAATTCTATTCTAAATAACGTAAACTTTTGTTCAAATAAACATAATTCTATTCTAAATAAGTAAAACTTTTATTTAAATATGTTTTTAAAAATGTAAACTTTCGTCCGAATAAACACTTAAAATTCTACTTATTTATTTTAAATGTTTATTTATTTATTTTATTTGAATTTATTATTTTAATTATTTTTTAAATTAAAATATTACTTTAAAATTATTTATTTATTTTAAATTAGCTATTTATTTTATTTCAAACTATTATTTACTTAATAATATAATTTTGTATTTAAATGATCAAAATAAAAAATATTTTAAATTTTAAAAAAAAAATTTACTCTATTCTTTATTTATTTATTTCTTCATTTTTTCATATATTTTATTCTCACTTATTTTTTTTTTATCTTACTAAACATTTATAATATTATTTTTCATCTTTCTTATTTCTTTTCAATCGAACTTTCACTATTTTTTTATCTATTTTCACTCACATATTTCTATTTTTAAAAAAAAATTTCTCCACTCTATTTCTTACTCTCTTTTTTTTTTTTTTTTTTTTGCCAAACACCACATTAGAGTGTACCTACTTTTGCCTTTTTTTTTAACTGAAACCCAAACAAACTATTGAAGTCTATTAAGAATTCAAGAAACATCGTAAAAGTCTACAGTGTGTGACAGGACTAAGGTCAGGTCTATTTATCGAATGTTATTAAACTGAAAGATAAAAGACTCACTCATCCTTAATCGGACAGTTCACATCCCTTCGAGCTTCAAACTTGAAAGACATGAGCTTGCTCAATCCAACTATCCAGTTTGGTTAGTAGACAATTTTTTGAGATCCATTTTCAAGCTGCAATGGTCTATTCTCATAAATTTAAAAGTTTTAGTATTCTTTTTTAATATCGATGCTTTAAGTCTTAAAATCTCAAATTTTAATCGTAGATTTGATATGAAAAATAACACTATGAGAGATAATTATAATATAGATAAGATCTCCATAAATACTAATTTTTGACGAAACTGATAAATACTTATGGTAATATCATGGTAAAAAAACTCACTTCATTATATATTGATACAAAAGAATAATTGTACCAAAAACTCTTTGATTTAACACCTCTCATTTATCTATTTCTCTATGTATTTAAGTGTTTTATGATAAGAAATTAATTTCAACATACTTATAGTATTATAAAATTGCTAGCTTTGACAATAATTATTTTTAAAATCATGTATAAAGTAAAAATCCTAATTGATTGCGGAGTATTAAAAGAAATGCAAACAAATAAATTATTATTAAAAAAAAAACTAAATTACAAGCTATGGTGGTGTCATACGATGGAATTGAGAATGGTTGGGTAACTTTGTTGGCCATGGAAATGGCCTTCTAGGAGAGTTTTTAGACTGATTTCAGTTGATCTAAACAAGAACTGGGCCTATAGATTACGAATAAAACATGAACTCCTAAAGAATTGTTTAATTAAGAGTGGCCCAGTTGTAGGTCACAGAAATCCTAAAAATTGTTAGGAATCACTTCTTAAAAGCATATAATTCCTTCCATTATAAACTATCACTAAAAATCATACATTGTTCAATTTTTTCTAACCTCGTCAGAAAATATGATCGTCTGTTTTGCTTGCCGGCTGATTCAGAAGAAAAAACACTATCAACTAAATATGAGTGCAAGATTATTTAAAATTACACTTGCTCAAGGTAAATTTCAATTCACAATCTATAAATGGCTCAATGCTGAGGAACGCATAAGAATGGACCAATGGAATTTCTGAATGGACACTTGGACTCAATTGATGTAAGTTTTACAAAGATGAACAACCATAATGAGTTGATATGATTCCCCCAAAATCTATGATCATGTAAAATGGAAGGAAAAAAAATAAGTCATCCATCCATCCCCAAGGAAGTTAACCCTAAATGGTTAGCCTCCTCTTGTGTCCATGTTAGGCCACTTCCTTCACCTTCACTCAATATCTGTGGCTGGCAGGCGATCAAGCCTCAACAATGCTGCAATTTACAACTCTCATGTCATATGAGAAACCAAGGGGGCCGAAATCCGACCAAAGAATCGATCAAAATAGCTCACTAAGATGCTGAGTAATTGGAAAATAGAAGCAACAAATTTTGCAGTGTTTCAGGAGTGAATTTCCTAGCAAATAGGTAACATGGCTTCTGAATGCCATTCCATAAACAAGGCCAGCTTTGCACCTCTCTCTGTGGAAACACAAGATAATTCGTCAGGCTGGTTAATTATTTCTCAATAGACCAGACAGATCAGAAATGCGCTCATATATATCCATACCTTCTCATCACTGGTTACGTGCACGCTTACATCAATGGACTGAAATATAACAATTGTCGTTAATATCCATGTACTAAACTAAAAGAAAAGAAAAAAAAAGACAAGGCTAAGCTGAAAGAGACTAGAGCACTGTAGCACAGTTGCAGCACACTTATAAACAACACTACTACTGTGGAAAAGAAACTTTTTATTAAGTAATCTCCATACCATTATACTCATCATCTAAACAATGGAATAGAAACTTCAATTTCATCATAAAATATCTATCTAAACACTGGCATATAGTTTTATTATTAGAATATCCAAACACATAAAGTCTGGGATGTGATGATGATGGCAGAGGTTACCCTAAACAATGCTATCTCCCTCTCCTCACATAGTTGCTTGCTGAAAATAATGAACAAGAATTGATGTATAAGTTAGGGTTTTAGCAGTGTACTATACCGTGATATTCTTCAAAAGCTCAAAAGTAACATCCCGAGCCCTATATGATTTTGGGTGCCATTTTCTCTCAGACCAGTCAACATGAGTTACTGACCAGTTTGCAATTCCACCAGGATCAACCATCTAAACCAGAAACATGAGCTAATTAGCTGAAAACAGAAAAATGTTAAAACTAAAGAACAGTATAACAACACAAATCTCACCTGTAGAAAGGTCGGCAAGTAATGTTCATCAGCAATGCAATTCCGCCCCTCCAAACCAGGCTGGGACAATAAGAAATTTCACATCAATAGAGAATTCATAGTTCCATGAAATCACCACATATAGCTAATTTGCGCATCAACTCTATATTGATAGCACAATAAGATGTTTATTTTCTAGTTTGGACAGCAGACTATATTGGGTATTTAAATCTAAATTATCACAAGGAACTAGATGGTCCAATCACCTCATATAGTGTTTGGTTGGAGGAAAATGGAAGAAAGGGGACGAATTTTGTTTGATTCAAAAATTTTGGAAAGGAAGACATGGGAGAAGAGGAAGATAAAATCCCTCTCCTCAATTAATTTTGGCTACCCCTCAGAATCAGGGGAATTTGAAAGAAAACTTTTACAGTTTTACACTAACTGAACTAAATTATCCTTAATAACTTATTTGATCATTCTAAGAATATAGTAGTAAATTTGTTTATTTCTCCTTCCCTCTCCTTGTGAACCAAAGTAAGTGTCCCTCTCCCTCCTGTCAATAAATCCTCCCCCTACCCTCTCCTTTAGACCAAATAGCATATTAATCAAGTAAGCCACAAACTGGCACACAAGATGACTTGATATTGCATATAATATCTACGTTCCCTGGGTCAATAAGGTGAATCTTGTCCAGTTTGTCCAGCAGTACATATATGGGATTTAAAATTCTAAATTATTAGAACATATATGATACGATCACCTTAACAACATGAGCAACACTAGCAAAAAAGATAAAAGAAACAATATAGAAGGTGCTAACACTCTTAGGCATTCCATATACCCATTCTATTTTTCTGTGGCATCTCATACCTGTATGTGCAGGGGTATACACACCAGTCGCCATGCAATCTACAGTGAATTAATGTTTTCCTTATTTAAAGAGAAAAAAGAGGATTGTACAAAGGCAATACTTTTCTATAATGTCTTACATAAAGTTTTCCACAAACATATGTTGAAGAAAAATTATTAAATAGAAAATAAAAGTACAAGTAACAAAATGAAACGTCCAGTTATTGCTTAAATATAATGAGTAAAGGATAAGCAAGATACACAATAAGAAACTGAAAATCTTGAACCTCATGAAATACTAAACTTAATTGGCTTGATGATGACTTAAGAAGAGCTGAATATGGTTAAATACAACCAACACTTATGGAAAAGTGATTAAACTATTAAACAAAACTGCTTTAAATATTAATGGTAATGATATTTAAAAACAACTCACCTGGCAGTAAGACCGGAATTTTGAATAATACAGGCTATCAGCCATGACTATAATTGCATGCTGCCGCTTCATAGAAAACCACTGCAGAATAAGTTGAACAATGAGGCAGAGACATATATAAATGGGTTATGTGTGTGTTTTCTTTGTTGCCAAAGACTCAGACTATGAGACAACAAATGCTTAAAAGAATAGGTATCTGACAATAATGAATCACTGTAGGATGCTGATTGGATGACCAATAGATATAGAAGGAATTTCACGCAAGATTATTCTTGTTATTGACAATTACCAAGTTTTTATGACAAAAGACAAAATTCTGCCATGTGTTAAGTATAAACTAGTGACATAAATCATACAAGTTTATAAAACAGTGGCAACTTCAAATTATCCAGTTGGTATCTTGTGCAAGGGGCAATTGTAAAATACAGTAGCTTAAATACTTTGTTCAAATTTCAAATTCTTTGTATATTAATAAACAAGATTTCAATTTAAAATGTTGAATTCCAAGCTCCAACATGACTTTGGCAAGAATATACCTGAGCACCCTTTCTAAAGTCCTTCACCTCAACTTCAGGTAGCATGCGATCTGAATACCTTCCATTACCGTGAGGACCGGGATCCTTAAAGCTAATAAGAAAAGGGAAAAGTTTACATCAGTAACGGATGTCAAATAGATAGCATAGACAACAGCTATGATCTCAATAAAAACCAGAGAGAGAGATGTAATACTGCTTGTCATACCAGTCTACAAAGCTGATATTTGTATACATCAGATAGTCGTAAATATAGTTAAAATGATACAGAGGCACACAGCTGCAAAACAAATATAAACAAATCAGAATTTGATAAAAACCTATAAAGCTGAGAGTAAAATATATTTTTAATCCCTATATATGTGATTTAATGTGGTTTTGGTCCCCCTAAAAGAAATTTTTAATTTTAGTCCAGTTTAAATTTAAAATGTTCAAAACTAATTAGGGAAAACATTGCATGAATCAAGTCACAATCGTGACATGATTATACATGTCAAATCATCACTAAGTAGTGACAGACTGACACAGACAATGTTCAAAAGATTTAAAATTTAGAAGGACTAATTAAAACTAATGAAAAAAAATTAAAGACCAAAATCAAATGAAGTCACATTTATAGAGACTAAAAACATTTTCAACTCAAACTAATTAATCAGTAAGAACAGAATTAAAAGCAATCTCATTACAAATTTACCTATCAGACAGTAGAACAAATTGCTGGTTGTCAGGATCTTGAAGGGCATTTGCCAATAGCCGTCTCTCTGCATCAACCATAGAAATTTTCCCCCAAATCACCTGCAACAAGACTTCTGATTAGAAGAACTGCTTACTAAAAAACCACAGACTATTATAATTTTCTAGCTTCTGAGATAAAACACTAAAAAGCTTTTTTAATGTTTTTGCTTGTTCAAAAAAATCATGATTATTACAATGTTTTAAACACATCTTTTAATTAAAAAGGCACTTTTTCTTAAAACAAAAAGCTAACTAGTAAAGTATGATTTGCTTAAGAGAACAAATATTTTAACATTTCAGACAGTACAATTTACAAAAGATGGTAAACTGAACAATAACAAGAAAATATGTACCGGGTCACTGCGTATATCCCGATTGACAAAATAACGGCTCACATGAACTGGTTTTGTCTTGGATGCATGCACATAAACAGAGAACCTCCCTTCATGACCCTGTCAAAAAGGTCTAGTCAAATGCACACCACAAGATGACAATTCAAAAGAAAAGGAAATCTCGTACCAACCAATGAAATTACAGAAACAAACTAAGGATGTATGTTCATTACAACACATTTATGAGGAGTTTATTAGTAAAACATGTCTTGCATCATGTTGTATATCTATACCAACAGAAATTTCAAGAGTCAAGCATGAAACATTTAAGTAATAGCACTTTTAGTTAGAGGTAAGTGCCCAAGGCAGTGGAAAAGAATTAATTATCTTCGTGTCACAACTGTGTCCAAGAAAACTTTTATTCAACAGCAGAAAGGGAACACGTCATGTTGGAAGAACTAGCAATATCTATCCTGTTAACCATTGCTTTCAAATGCAAAGTTGTAAAATACTGAATCAAAATCACAGACCATTTAGTTATTTAAATCAATCCACAGTTTACTTCACTCCATCATTCCCCAAAAGCAAGAGAGACCACCAACAATTTTCGTGCAAAGCACCAGTGCCAGATAAGGGAGCAATTAAGCAGCTCTTTTTGCTAACAACTCCGATTCAGTTTTATGACTGAAGTAATGGAATTCTCAGAGTCTCCCAAGATCCAACAATACAATGTTTCTTTTAACAGTCACTTCTAATAAAAGAATCATCAAAGAAAAATAGAGGAGTTCCAATCATAGACAAATTCTTAATGTCATATGAGCATGCAACAAGCCATTTTTCTTACCAATAAGAAAAATGCAGGATGTCAACTAACTATCAAACTGGCTATCTTCTTTGTGATAAATTATGTGTGATAAACATATTTCAAAGAGGAAAACTAACAATTTCCCAAAGTGAGAGTTGAGAAACAATAGCTAGAACACATCAAATTAGACAAGTAAAAAACCCTTATACCTGGAAAAACTTGTCCCACAATTTTTCAAATGGCAGAGAGCCAGGTGACAAAAACATGAAAGCAATTTTTGATTTTTTTGAAACAATTGGCCGAGTGTTCAAAATATCCTTAATCACAACACGCGATGCAATCTCCTCATCGGTGTATTCTCTTGCGGGAGCCGGAGGAAGCCAATCAACAAAACCCTTGCACCCTCTTGAAGAGAATAGGTAACAGGCCGAACTGCTTTGAGGAGGGAAGATATAAGCACATAATAGAAAAACACATACAAATAACACCAAGACAATAATCCACATCGGCTTCCTCATGGGAGCACGGTGGCGAGAGCCAGGCAGTATGTGCACATCACCCATGCCTAAACGCCAAACCTTTTCTGCCTTCATCTATGCAAATGCATCACAGTTCCCCCTCTAGTAAACCTCTTATTCCTCCACATACACCCTCACTCAAATCCACAAAAACTCAAGGGCGGACACCCTAGGATGAACTCGAATGGATTGATGCAGAAAAATCTGAAAACAAGCAACAACAAAAACAAAGTGTATAAGCAAAACAATAAACAAGTCTTGAAGTCACCCTTTTTATCCACTCAACTATACACCAAGCAAATGAATAACAACCCTCAAGATATAATCAAAAGAAAGATAGACGGCAAGACATCATCCACCTACCCTTTCTTTTAATTATACTAAATTATTTGGCAACGTTAAATAACAAGGACAAATGTTCCGGAAAACAAGAATACGAAGAACGAAACACGCGAAAACTGGAGCAATTAATTATTGATAAAAGAGAGTATCTTGAAAAGGTTTAACAAGACGGCAGGAGTAGGGACCAATCTATTCGGAGTATCCCAACAACTAAAACAACCTTAATCTTAACGAAAATATTTAAAAAAAATATATCAAAAGTTAAGCTTAAAATTCAAATATCGGTGGAACCTAACAACCAAGCGGTCAAAATCAAAGAGATATCCAAACCCCTGTTTGGTAACAGAGAGTGAATATTGAAAATAACTTGCAAGACACTGAATAATCTCACCTAATTGACACGAGAAAGAAAAAGAAAAAGAAAATAATAAAAGTGTTCCCTGGTGTGTATTATCTTCATCCTTAAACCCCTAACGATAATTTCAAATCAAGAGAGAGAGAGTGTGTACCGGAAATAATGGTGAAGCGAGGAAAGAGGATTAAGGTAAATGAAATGTAATGATTGGAAGAGAAGGATCTAATATAGGGCAAAGGGAAGAAGAATCATAAGATAAGAGTGTGAATTCTGAAAGGAAAAGAATAATTTAATTTAAAAAGAAAGGGGAAAATAGAGTTTCTGTGCGAAGAATTAAGAAACACAACATTGCTTTGCCTTTCGCTCATCCAAATTACCATTCCTTGGTTTTTCTTTCTTTAAATATTCTCTTTTTTTTTTTATTCAATTTACTTTTCATAATTTCATTTATGACCATAAAACAAACGTTTAATCATTTTTAACTCCTCTATTTTAATCGCTTCTCTTATTTAATGCAATTTTATCAAGTGTCATTTTAAGTTATTACTTCACTTTAATTCATTCATTAAAAAGCAAATCTTAAATATGTTTTTAATTTGGATAAAATGAATGAACTTTCATTTCGGTTTTTTATAAATAAAAAAAAAAGATCGTTTATTTTTCATATTTCTAAAATTAAAAATTCTTATTATTTTATAACACTTATTAATTACTTATATATTGAATAAAAGATCGAGTAAATATACTTATCACTTATTAGTGTTATAACATTTTTAAAGAAACTCTTCTAAAAATACATTTCTAAAAAATATTTAAATTGCTTAAAAAATATTATTTATCTATATTAAAATAAAAATTAAAAACAAAATTAATTATTTCATATTTTGAGAGGATGATAATAAAATATATAAAAAAAATATTTTATGTGAAAAAAATTATACAAGTTAAAATCAAATCTTTGATTTTATAAAGATTATAATATATTTAAGTCTAAAAATATTATAAACTTAACTATTAAACTAACCTTGATGGTTAAGTGAAAAGGGATTGAGATACTTAGAAGTATAAGAATCTAGGTTCAATCTTCGTTATGATCATCTTTATAATCTTTTCTATTTTTATCCAAAAAAAATATATTTCAAACTCACTTTTTCTTGAAATACACAAAGTTACAATAAATTTTTAGATTGAGAATTTCGCTGCCATAGAAAATACTTAAAATTTCTAAAATAAAAAGCATAATAAATATTTTTCATACTTTAATTTATTCATATTACTAAAAATATATATATATATATATATATATATATATATATATATCTATACTAATATATAAAGGGGATATTTCTTTTAGTAACCACCTTAGTCACCATATTTTGTTGACCATTATACTCTTTTATTTTAAAAAAATTTTAAAATAATATTTTTCTCAAAATCAAGACCTTAAAATTAAATTAACTTTTATATTTATTACTTAATTTTTATTTTATTTTATCTTTAATAAAGACATGAAATGCATCGATTTTTATTGTCATACCATCGTATATATTAATATAATGTGAAGGTGAAATTTCTATCACATGCCTATATAAAAAAATAAAATAAAAAAATTTGACAATAGCACTTTTTTACAACACATATAAATTAAACATTTTTAATAGCGAATGTTTCTTTTTTACTTTGGTGTATCAAAAATATTTGTTTCATTAAAGTTAATAAGCATCTTTAATTATTAATTTAGAAAATAAATATACTAATGTTTAATTAAAAATGTTTATTATATTTAAATATAATGTGTTTTAGTCATCGATTTATTATTTAACTATTGTAGTCCATTGTTAAATAAATATACTGAGTTAAGTTACACTGTTTCTATAAAAAAAATTATATAAAAAAAAGTATTGTTTTATATAAATGTACTAAATAACAGGTCTATTTATTCTTTAATTTCTATATTTTTAATTATGTAACACAACTTAAGAGACACTTATTATAAGAAGGATGTCAAATTATTTTGTTTGTATATTTTTTTTTCAATTTATAATAATAATAATCTACAACAATATTTAAAAAAAGACTTCTATTCTAATGTTTATTTTTCAAAAAAATAATTATATTTCTATATTATATTCTAATTTTTTCACCAACATATAATTAAAAATAAAATAAATAAAGTTATAGATAAAAATAAATATAACATAGTAATAATTTTTAAACACTTTTAAACATACTAATTATGGTGTCACGTTTGCCTGTTCCGACGTAAACTTTCCGGAACAACGACCACCCGCAGCTTCGGGTATTTTATTTTCAACAAAGTCAAATTTGTTAATAATCAACTGGTCCACCATAATTAAATTAGAAAAATATTTGTTCATTCTTCAGAGATTTAATATTTAATCATTTAATATAAATTAATCAATATAAAAACTATTTGTTCAGCCAATGATTTAGTAGTTAAATTATGATTTAAACCCAATAGATGCATTAAAAAAAATAGAGGTGCATTTATTTCATATAAATTACGAAAAGAAATGCTTCATTATGGAAGCATACATTGCATAAAAATATTATTAACTTATTTGCAAATTTGGTGTAAAAAAAACGTATTTGCAAACTTTCTTTTAATTCTAGCCTTAGATAAATTCTAACGATGGCCCCTGAAAAATTGTGATTATAGTAGTTAAATAAATTATTTTAGGACTTTATTCGTACGCTAAAAACATGTGTAATATAAAATTATAAAAGTTAAAAATCATTTTTATTTTTATAAAACCAAAAGTCCTCCTTTGACTCCTTCTGGCTTCAGGCATGACTCTTCCGTCCATCAATGTTTTTTCTAAAGACCCCATTTATGGTGAGACCGAGACCCTCTCTTAAACAAATCAAAACAATATTTAAATAATGTTTATAATTGTACTTAATTTAGGTGTATTTTATTTTTTATAATAATAGTATTAGTATGACATAAGGGGCTTGAAAATTTCAACAAATAAATACAATATAACATAATGAATAGGTTTTTTTATTGATTAAACAGAAACAATAATAAATAGATATGTTATTTAGTATTAAAATCTTATATATATATATATATGTGTGTGTGTGTGTTTGTTGTGTGTAAATATAATTAAAATGGAGTATAAAATTATTTATGAAATAAAAAGGCTTAAATAATATACATTTATAAATAATTTTCATGTTTTAAACGAATTTAATCAACGTGTTAAACAATTTTTTTTCATTTAAAGTGTGTATATAATTTATAAAAAAAAAAACATCTAAACATTGTTTCAAAAAGATAAAACAAAAATTATTACTATTAACTTTTAAATAAATATATTAAAATTGCACTTTATGCTATTACAAACATACATATGTTTAAATTGTTTATTTATTTTAGTGTACGATGTGAGTTTATTTATTTAAATTTGAAAAAATGTTTATAAACAAGTGTTTTAAAAAAATTATAAAAAAAATAATTTAATAAAAAATGTAACAATTAGATAAGTTATTACACTAATTATAGTTTAATTTTTGCGTGATAGAAAACATTTATTATAGGGTTATTATGTAACCAACATATAATCTCATGCACACAATTATATGTAAGGGAAAGAAAAGTATATTGGTTCCTATACATATAAACTATATCTATATACATTAAAGAGTAAGTACTATATACAATATAGATACTAAATTGTTGATCAAATATCTATACAAGATCATTGCCTCAGAGCAATAATAATCAAAAGAAAGTCGATAATCTTTTGCATGACTCTCCACCGCTATATAAGTCATTAGCTAATCCTGACTTGTTCTCATGTTAAGTATGATTATCGCAATCCCAAACACAAGAAAAACACATGGCAAACTTATGAAAATAAAGCAACATACAAGCACAACATCAATATTAACTAAATCAACATAATAACAACATTAACTTCAACTTGTTACTGATGCAACTTACATCATAACAACTTAAACAACTTCATCTCAACATGGTTATCATACAACAATATACAACAAATGCATCATCGTACTAAAGAGATCTCTTACAGTAAAGATGAGTTGTTTAAGTGACTATACCCTATCGAATCACATTGTTTGAACTATAATAGTCATGTTAGGTATAGACAACTTTCAGTTTTAAAGAGATCTTATTTAACAACTTAATTTGATTTATCAAGTTTCACTAC
Organism: Cajanus cajan; assembly: GCF_000230855.2. Lineage (NCBI taxonomy): Eukaryota > Viridiplantae > Streptophyta > Magnoliopsida > Fabales > Fabaceae > Cajanus > Cajanus cajan. The sequence continues at coordinate 66,185,587 of NC_138521.1, forward strand.
TTAAACTACTAAGTCTAGTACTGCTGTCATGGTAAACCAATTTTGGATATGAGTTTACCATGACATTAATCTATAATAGTAAGTCGCCTATAGAATTAAACCACTGACTATCCTCCAAGTACCATGTCCTTCCGATACTTGATTAGGACTAAGTCTCTAACGTTGTACTTTACTTGATTAGTTGTTTTATACACGTATACTTTGACTTTGCCAACATACAGATACCACATAAAATTTAAAGAAGACAACTTAAAACAAATACACATTCAGAAGCCAACTTACTCAATGAAGGATTTCAACAAGCTCTTAGAGCCCCGCAACATATATCAATACAATAAGATATTCTAATTTATAAAATATATTTTACTTTCCTCTAGTTTTTATGTATCGTAGCTAAGACACATATCTAAAATACATGCCTATAGCTTTAACAACATGAACAACTTTAGTAGCATACAACTTATACAACTTTATCATCTATCAACTTACAACTCTACAACATAATCATCAGCATTCAACATATTAACTTACAACATATAGATTCATCATTATACATCACCATACATATAACTCATTCATCACCATCCAACAACAAAACATCTTAAAACAACAATTTTTCATCATGCAACTCGCTTTCGGTGCCACGTAAAGGACATTCGACACCATCGAGACAAAAGGCTCCTTGTCTTGTCTATGCTTAATGCCAAACGTCAAACTACCCGCACCTAGCGTGGTTGAGGCAAAAAGTCTCCCACTCTTTAACACTTGGTGTGGCAAGAACCCACGACCCTGATGTGTAGGGTTCTCCACACAACACATGCTCAACACCACTCCATTGACGTCTGCTGTGATTTCAACTTGAAATGATTCTCTAGCGCCATTCAATCTTGTACCCGATATGGATGTGATGAAACCACTAGTTGAAATCAAACTTGACACCCTGAAATTACACTTGGCACGATACCTGTTTTGCATTTATGCAAAACTCAATTTTGGGTCAATTCACTTGTAACTCAACAAGTTTACAACATTCACTATACAAAAACACATCCAGACACCACAAATAATTTGAAACAAACCACATTTACAACATGCAACCACTAATATCAAACATCACCACATTCAACAGACAACCACTTCAAGAAAAAACCTAACTCCATAAGTCACCAACCCAACAAATTCAACAATAACAACATGAATTTAGTGATTATAGACAACATCCACCATGCATCTAACAAACTCAACATAAACTTCTCCTACCTCTTATTCATCCAAACCAAGAAGAGGAAGAAGGGGAGTTACTTCGAAGCGGGATCTTAGCTCCACAATCTTTAACCTCCAAGTCGGCCAATTAATTCAACTACAAGGAAGAAGAGTGGGAAGATTTCCAGAAAAGAAGAGATGGAGATGATTTTGAGTTTCCAAAGAGTTTTTCTCTAACTTTTCTCTAGAGTTTTCTAAAATGTGGAATTATATGAGCTCGCGTCTTAAGAAAACTCTTATCTACTCTTCTTAAAACTGGCCCAATTTATTAATGACTCAACTACCTAAAAAATCAACTTAATTTTCAGAGAGTTTCTCGACTAAAGTTCTAAGAAAACATTACTAACAACAACCAACAATATTTTCACATAATTAAAATAAAATACTAAAAACTCACGGTGTTACAAAAGAAATTTAGACAAACATATTCAAAAATAAAAATATGCTTATTTTATTTAAAAATATACATTTTATATATATAAAAAAAAGTTGAACAAACAAACCTAATATGTATTAAAATATACTATTTTTATTCAAACCTCCTACTATTAAAATAACTATATTTATATGACGGTGAGATAACTTACAAAATTTACTAGTCAATTTTGTAAATTTATTATAATTATTTTTAATAGTATCGGATCCAAGATTTTAATTTAGTGTGAGCATTTTCTGAAGAAAAAAAAAATTAATAGTCATTATTATATATACACAAAACGAAACATAAATGTTGAAAATAATGTTTGGTTAACAAAAATTATATTTCACGAATGCAAATTAGTTCTTAACTGTATTGTTAGAATCAGACTCAAGCGATTGATTGAATCGAGAACCGATTAGTCTATTGATCAAGAAGAACCACAAAATCATTATGTAAAAGAATCGATAAAAATTGAATGAATCAGCTCAAAATTGATCAAGAATTGGTCCAAAAAATTGGGTTGAGTCAATCTTTTTAATATATATATATATATATATATATATATATATATATATATATATATATATATATATATATATATATATATATATATATATAAGAGAAAGAGATTTGTTTACTCTAGGAGAAAGTTTATCTAAACCTACTCTGTTTAATAACTCATGTTCTACATTAAATTTTAACAATTTAACTGATGAATTTAAAGTTTTTAATACATAAATCAAGTTTGCAAATTTTAAAAAATTTTGAAAATCATTTGATACTTCATTTCATTAATTCAAATTGACAGATAATCATAAAATCATTTTATATATTGAGTTGAATTAATGAAACGAAGTATCAAATTATTTTCAAAATTTTTTAAAATTTACAGATTTGATCTATACATGAAGAATTTTAAATTCAACAATTAGATTATTGAAATTTGATGTAGAACATGAATTATTGAACAGAATAAGTCTAAATAGATCTACTCTTGGAATAAACGAATTTCTCTCTCTATATATATAAATATATAAAGAATGATAACACTATAGATTATCAACAGAATCAAACAAGCGAGCAACACCTTGGGGCTATGATTGATCTTCAGTTCTTCTTTTTAATTTATGTGTTTGTTTCATGAGGCTGGTTTATCTGTCTCAGCTCCTGATAGAACTAGGTTCCGAACCCAATTTATTCCCAAACCATTTTATTGATCTCCTTCCTTTAACTTGGGCCTTTGGCTTCTAGGGCCTCATATTCAGATGGCCCCTCTCTTCTTAGTTCTCCTCATCATGTATGAAGTTTTTTTTTTTATTTTCTTTTATCCTATTATTATTTTAGCGGTGGAAGTTAAGATAGTATGTATATAATTATAGATTCGAATTTTATTGTCATTATTATAATTCTACTGATAAAATAAATATAATATTTCCTAAAATTAAAAAATATTTTTTTCAAGCGAAAAAACATTTTTGGAATAACCTAAACCTTATATTGCACGAAGCCTCTCTAACATAGAGCAAATAAAGAGAGATTGACCAAGATGCAATCATTTATTTAAGATTTTGGTACAATCATTTATTTAAATTTGGACTCAACTAAGACTTCTTAGACTTGATAATTTATGAAACAAAATTAAGTTAATCTAATTTATTGATATAATATATCATTCTTAACATCTCTTTCTATATATAAGTTTAAATAATTTTTTGAATGAGATTATTTCTATGAATTATTTTTAACGATAGTGTTTAAAGTTATTTTTTTCCAACAATAATATCTTTAGGATTTTTTTCTTAACCTTTCATTTATTTAATATATTATTTAGTTACTTTAAATTATATTTTAATACTTTTACATAAAATTATCAATAATTAAAAGCAATAATGTATCACGATATAATTGAATGGAGGTAATACATGTTGATTTTTTTTTATAACTATTTGGATTTTTTTAATATTTAAATAAGGCCTAATTAATTTAGTGACGGGTTCAACTTAAAAGAAATTGATCAAAAATTAAAAAGAAAGGCACAGAGAATAGATTTGCAACTTGCAATTAAAAATGCAAGTTGCAGGCTCATTAGTATTGATTGGGGTTGTCTCTTCATGTATTAAGTTATTGGCATGCAATTTGATTGGTTTGACTTTCATTTTCTCAACTTTTAAGCTTCCATTAGCTTAAGAAAGTAAGCTGCACGCCAAAGTAGCTAGGAAGAGGGGGACCATGGAGCTACCTAGCTAGTTTCATTTTTCTAAACACGTTATATGTATTTATTTTGACAAAGAAATGTCCTAGTTAGAAAACAACGCAAATAAGCTTTCTGGTTTTATGTCAACTCTATTACAATCGTAATTAAGAATGAGAAATTATAAGTTAAAACTTGTTTATACATAAATTAAAAATATTTTTTTTTAAAAAAATATAATATGAAAAAAAAATCTATAAACTAACTTATAATTAGCTTATATATAAAATTTGTTCAGATAAACTTTTTTTTAAAATATTTATAAAAGAAAAAATAGAAAAAATAAAATTGTTATTTTTGATAAATTAAAATTAATTTATACATAAATTAAAAAAAAAGTTTTTGAAGAAGTAGAAAATTCTTAAAAATTATTTTATTCATAAGCTAGTCTTAGTTTATAATTTTTTTTCTTTTTCTATAAGATTTTTATGGAAAATATTGTCTAAATAGATCCTAAGATGATATCAGTTTAATTTCTTTTTTTCATAAAGATGCTTAAAGATAAGTTTTTCAAATTAACACAGTAGTTAATTAATCATTCATGTGACTTTTGGCCGTGGTATAGATTGCATCAAGCATCCTAGCCTTTTGTGTCAATGATGCAACAAGTTGAATTAATGCAAACAACTTGGTCAGAAAAAAAGCAGGTTTTAGGTAACCACATCAATAATTTTTCATTTCCAAAAAGGCTTAATAAATATTCACTTATCCATTCTGCATTAATTCATCAAAAGTCAAACCCCATTTGTTCATTATGTACCTATTCACACACACACACACTATAATATCAAGTATATATACTAATAAATATAGGACCATAGGCATTCATCAGTTTTCACTACTTCCTTTTCTTCATTCAGCATTCACACCAAGAGAGAGATGGGGGCTTGTTTGTCTTGCAACTCATCCTCCACATTCAAGAACATCCGTGTGGTTCATCTCAATGGTTATGTAGAGTACTTTGAGCAAACCATTTCAGCTAGGGAAGTAATTGGATACCCCTCAAACCACTTTGTTTGCACCTCCACTCAGCTTCTTTCATCCTCTTCATCAAAATCATTGAATGGAGACACACATCTCCAACCGGGGCAAGTGTATTTGATGCTACCATACTCAGTGTTGCAACCTGATGTGTCTCCTGTGGACTTGGCTGGCCTTGCAAAGAGACTCACCACAATAGCCAAAGCAAGTCCTTTGTCAAGCCAAACAACTCCAACAGTTTGGAGTTCACCCTCCGAGAGTCCTCGCAGATTTGGGGTTGTAGAGCAATATGGTGCTTTGAGTGTGGTGAATAAAGGAAGAATCCCTTGTAGAGTTCAAACTTGGAAACCTATCTTGGACACCATCACAGAGAAGCCACTCCATAGGAGAACTGAGTCGGATTTGCAAGAAGACCTTTCATGTTATCGGGGGAATTAGACATGCTTGCTTGCATATCAGAAAAAAGTTTATGGGAAATTACAAATTTTGTATAAATTTGCTTCTCATTTAGTGATTTTGTCTCTTGTGATTTCTAATCGATTGTAAAAAAAAGTACTAATTAAGAGAGTATTAAGAAGAGTGTGGTTAGTGTTTTTCTTAAAGAATTAATTTCAGTATCTCATTCTCTACTAAGCTGCACGTACGTATTGTATTTACGTACGACTCTTTGGACCTATGAATTATTATTCACTGGATATTGAAGATTTCAAATCCAACTATTATTTAAACTGAAAGTGAGGTTAGGACTTAGGAGGTTATCTTGCAATGTTTATTTGTCTCCATGCAATCTTAGGTTCAAGATGTATTGGAAATAAAGGAGAGTTCATGTGTCCCACCTTAAGGAAGGTACAGTATGTACTATGCATATTTAATTGCAGGCCTTTTCCCATTTGTTTCGTTGAATTTGGAGGTTTAGTGAGTTTCGTCGCAGAGTTAGCCGTATTGGCCTGCAGATTATAGATGTTTAATTTTATATGAAAAACATATCAACTTATTTTAGAAATAAGTGATTGTTTAACTTACTCTACTTAGTACAGTATTTTGGAACCTTCTCTGCTAGTTATTTGTTTTATACTTGAGCAAAATATTCACTCCATATTTCTATATATTTTTTAAAATAAAAAATACAAATAATGCAGATTAAATAGTATTACTTATTATCTTAATTATAAACAACAACAAATTATTAAGAAAAAAGTAATTAAGTTAATTGTTTTTAATTAACTTTGCTATAAATTTAAATTTTAGCATATTTCTATATATTCTTTTAAAAAATAAAATACAGATAATGAAGATTCAATAATAATAATTTTGATCTTAATCATAAATAATATAAGTAAATCATTAAGACAAAAAAGTAATTAAGTTAATTATTTTTAATTAATTTACCAAAGATATCATTTGTTTTAAATAATTAATATATTTAATGTTAGTTATAAATAAATATATATAAAAAATAAAGTTAACAATTAATTAAGCGTATAAAAGAAATTTATAATAACTTTAAAAATTAATGATGATGGTTTATAATTGAATTTGTCACTTATAAATTGGACCAAAGGTATCTTTATTCTTATATATATATATATATATATATATATATAATTTTTTTCACTTTTTTATTTGTTTATTTATATAAGACTCTCTTCTAATTGTTAGTTGCGTTAATTATATCTTCTCTAAAATATCCTTATTTAATTAACGATTCTTTTAGACAAAAGACAATAAATGCTTGAAATTAATTGGGTAATTTTTTTTATCTCTTATGAGAATTGGTGAAGATAAATAGACGCATCTCTCTTTCAAATATTAATTAATTAGGTAATAAATGATTAAGTGAAAAGAGAGAAAGTTAATTTAAGAGATGTTAAGGGTAATTTTGAAAAAATAATTTAAATTATTGACAAATTTAATATTCTTAACTAAATTAACTACTTTTCTTAAATTGTGTAATTTAATTGAAAGGATTTCATAATTAGAAACATAGTAAATATCAATACTAATTGACACAAGTATTAGTAGATTGTATCTTTAAACCAAATTATCAGTAGTTTAAATCTTAATTTTAATTATAAAATAGATTATGTTAAAAAAGAAATACTCATTATGTTCACACAATCTCTAACAAAAATTAGCCACTAACGTATTGCTTTTAGTGATAGAATAATACAAATTTCATACCATATCATGGTTATTTAAAAATAAAAATAAAAAAATAGTAGCCGACAGTATGAGTAGTTTGGGGCGTAATACTGATACTGGGCTCCATGTTTTCCAGATTTGCTAGCTTGTAATTTTTGTTGTTTTGGGCCTTTAGCCCTCCTAAACATCTTAAGCCTTTCTTTTTGTAGTGCAAATGATGGGAGAGAATTGATTCATGAAATTGATGGAAACAACTTGGATGATTCCTTTTCCTGCTTATGACTCATGAGTATATGACCAGAATTCACAAACAACACGTGGCAACTTTGATAGGATAAGATTCACTTTATGAATTTTTGTACATATAGAAATACTGCTAACAGTGGAGTCATTATTCTAATAACAGTAACAATTTTAAAACATTCAGATACAACTTTGAAACTTACAAGGCAACGATAGGGGCATTTGGAACCCACTTTTGAATTGGTGAACAATCCCAACCCTCTTCTTTGGTATAAGACACCATGAAGTGTTTAGGAACCCAATTTTCCCCTTTTGACTCTCTTTCTCCCAGGAGCTCCCTCTGTCTTTCCTCCACAATTTTCTTTGCATCTCTAGCTTTTTCCTAGTCTTTGCTCAAAATGGCTTGGCTCAACTCACCCCAAACAAGAGCTGTTTCTGTTGGCCACACACTCTGATAATGTACGACACAATCCCATATCAAATTCAAGAAAACATGTACACCTTCACATTTTGAAATCCTAATTAATTATAGTTATTTGAAAAATGCTTTGTTACTAAGAGTGTTGCATACTTGTATGACTCAACATACTTCCTTTTGATCCTTGACTTCATACAGGGGATAATAAATATGATCATAGAAAAAAAAAAGAGAGATTTGAAACCAACACAAACAAGTGAAATATAGTTATTAATTACCTCTGGATCCTTGACAATAGGAGTTTGAAGCCCATAAATAACTTGTCTTGCATCATATATCACTCTTACTTCTGCAGTACTTGTATTCTTCAATGTTACAGTACTGCAACATTTTGTGGGATTAGGATCACATCACCGAAATATTATGAGTAAACAACTGGCAAGAACTGGTTTTTACAATATAAAAAATGCAAGCAAAAGATATGCTTTCAGATGACACAGGTAATTAATAAAACTTTTAAGTGAGATAGCTATCCCAATGACCTTCAATTTTGTATAGAATCTTCATAGACAGTGAATCAAAGATTTTCCCTTTAACAAGTCTTTGACCTGCCCCGAATCCAAAGAAAGATTGGCTTATGTAGCTTAATTCTGCCACAAGGCCTGTTTCTAGGCACTTGACACCGACATTGCCAACCCAATCAGTCCGAGGGATAGGAAGAATTTTGATAACCAAGCTTGGAGAATTCATTTCATACGTCTCTCCATGATTATGGAGCTTCAACTGTCGTTTGCCATGCACCTTAGTTTCTATTGAAGTACCTGCATATTTGGTTTTGTTATGCATAAGTAAGTTTAATTACAATTCAAAGTTTCAAGTAACCGAACATTACATCCATAATGTCCCAAATCATCAATTGAGGCAAAAACAAGAAATATGCTTGACACCTGGTGTGATCAATTGATACTGTCTATCTAGATATTTTTATTTAATTTATGACTACATATGTGCTGAAAATTTTCACCATAGAACTTTGAAACCGGAAAGTGGCACCATGTCATTTCTATGTTTTCCTTGTCATCAGTGGCATGGAGGGCAGATACGGGAGGGTGGTGTGAAACCTGAAAACAAAGCATGCATGTAAATATACTATAATACAATTATCTTCGGAAAAACAGAAAAGGGTACGTGCACTACAAATTTGTGTCCATGACGTGTTTAAGTATTTAAGCATGTTGAGCCCAAAATGAGAATGAAAAAACATAGTGAGTACCTGCTCGAGTAAGACATTAAGGTTTCCTTTAGAAACATGGTGAGTTTCACCAAGTGTGGGATTGTAGGGAGCCACTCCAAACCTTAAAGGGCGTGTGGTAGAAATGCTCCATGCTACAACAGATATGAATCTATCCAACGCTGTCTTGCCACTGTTGATTCTGCTTAGAAAGTTTGATGTTGTGCAATATACAGATTCTGCATAACACTCTAGTTGTGACTTTGGCATATTGAACGCAGGTGGAAGCTGCGTGGAATAATACAGATTCAATATGCATCAAATATAATTTCCTTTGGTTTATGAATTTTGATGAAAAATATGGACCTAACAACCCATGCTTCAAGGGCACTGTATTTATTAAAATATTCTTAACTATAATATAGCAGATAATATTTTTATTTATTGAAATATTTTTTATTTAAGAATATTAAATAACATTTACTTCATTGAATTTATGTTTTCAGGTCAAGTAGTAAAGCTAAACTTGCCTTGAAGCTTGAGAGATCAGATTCTTGCCGAATGTTCTTAAAGAGACTTAGTATGCGCTGCAGAATATTTGGACCTTCATAATTCGCATCGGAATCTGATTGGTTTTCAAGTGTTAATGGTTTTGAGAGCACAATTTTTGTCTCCTACAGTGAAACACCCAAAGAAGACTTTACCATATTTCACCATGATTAGGAATCAGTGTTATAATATAAATTAAGTGTGCTGATGAAATTTTACAATGATAAAGCATAGATTATAAGAGAACTATAAAAGCGAATGATCCATAAACGTAATTAATGTCTTGAAATTATAGGTTATAATAATGTGTTGGACATGAAATTAGTGATAAATCATAGATTATGAAAGAAATTAATTGTTACCATATACATGGTGAAAGAGAGAAATCAAATTATTTCAAGAATAACTTTTGGTAAAATTATTTAATTCAATAGCTTGTGATATATGTTAAATTTTATTGATTTAATTATTAAATCAAAATTTATTAATATATAGATCAAATTCATAAAATTTTTAAAAATTTAAAAATCATATTAATACTTTGTATATAAATTTAAATTAATATATAAAATAATTTTATTAATATCTGTCAATTTGAATTAATAAAATAAAATATTTAATTTTAAAATTTTTGTAAACTTAATCTATTTATTAAAAAAAATTATTTAATAATTAGATCGTTAAAATTTAATATATGTTATAAATTATTGAATGAATTAATTTTTATCAAGAATTACTCTTAAAATAAAATAATTTGATCCGTTTCACATTTCATGTTACAAAAAATTATGACATCAACAATTAATTTTTGATGATAATATATCTAATTGATGACCATATATCTTAGATTTAAAATTCTCTTCATTTTTTATAGAGATAAATTGATTTCCTAAACCAATTCATATGCCCTAAGAGCTCCAAATTCATTAAATAACCTTCGATATATAAACCTATCCAATCAAAACTCAAAAGTTCTAATAATTGATAATAGTTAAAAATCCTGCTCAGTTGTTAACAATAGTTAAGAAAATACCGGAAAAAAGAAACTAAAAACATGTGTTAATTCTGAAGTATAATACTCATTAATTATAATTTTTGAAAGGAAAAAAATAATAATAAAAATAAGCAGGTGTTTAGTAGAAGATACATTTTTTTCACGTTCAAAAATCATACTTCTTAAAAATCATAAATTCCAAAAATCATGATTTTTAAGAATGACTAAATTTATTTGATTAATTATAAATATTTTTAAAAAAAAATTATAAATGTTGAGAATTAAAGAGTTTTACCGCATTAACTAGATAAATTTAGGTAACGTAATACTTTTACTATGGTAAAATATTTCTTTTAACTTAAGAATGTTAAATTCTCATTTTAGAAAGAATTTGTTGGAAAACTTCTATAAAAAAAAATCTTGAGAAATTGTGTTTCTTAAGAATATTATTTTTTAAACAATAACTTAAACATAAAAAATTAATATCCTCAATTTCAGATTCCTGAAAAAGTAAAAATATTTTATGTATCAAACACCATCTCTTTATGTTAAATTTTTTTCTTATAAACTATTGTTTTTATTATTAATTCAAAAGAAATGGAAGAAAAAGGTTAATTAATTAGATGTAAATTTATACTGATAATCAAGAGATTCTTTCATCTGATATTTACTTTTATCTTTTTTTATTTTATCCTTAATAATTATATATAATTTTTAATAATCGTACAAATTTTATTAAAAAAATATTATTATTATTTTTTTCGGAGGTTAGTAGTACTTTTTTTCACGCCATTGTTTATAAAGAACATCAAAGTTGCTGTGCTACACTCAATCGATTCAGATAAAAGCCACTGAAACCCAAGTAGAGTTGCAACTAATAAAAATAAATAATATTTATTATTTATTATTTTTGAATTAAATAATTTGTTAAAAATTATTTTTCATTTATTTTTTCCTCCACTAAATAATCTTTAGTTTCACTTTAATTCTTATTTATTTCGTTTTTCTTTATTTTTTTACACATTTTTTTTTTCTCTCTACAAAACACAACATTATTAGGGACATGCATGGCTGAAGAGAAAAGCAAATAGAGAAGCTGAAAAAGGTGAGGGAGCTAAAGGATAAGGTGCTAAAAAGGAAGAATTGGAAATATAAACTAATATTGATGTCACAATTTTAAGAAGATCGCGTAATACGTAGACACATACTCCTAATAGAATATACCTATAAACTATATAATTATAACTTTGACTCTTTCTCTTACTTCCATATTAATGCTTTGGACTATATATATATATATATATATATATATATATATATATATATATATATATATATATATATTATTAGTGGGAATAGATTGAAAATTGATTTATAAGAAATAGATAAGGAATATAGTTGAATTTGTAATTAATTAGTAAAATAGAATTAGATGAAAAATAAAGGTGAATTAGTATTTTAAATTTCATTTTTTTAAGTTAGATTTTTATGTAAAATAATAATATATAAAATTATCATTTTATCTTTATATTTATTTGTTGTTACAAATTTTATGCACATGATATAATACATTATAATTATAAAATATTGAATTATGGTGATGAATATTTATAATTAAATAAAAATTGTTCAATATTTATAATATCAACAATTTAATATCAACTTAAATAAGTGAATATCAGAAGTTATATAATAGAATATCAACTAAGATAAGCAAATATTATAAGTTACGTAATGAAATATAAACATAATTAGTTATGACTGGCATGACTTGGAACCATAACAGATTATAACCACATAATAGGAAAATATAAATCAACAATTATAAAAGGATGGTATTGTTTTTATTTAATCAAAATCCACATCAATTTCCTTACTTTTAGGATATTTCTTTATTATGTGGAATCCATTATTTTTCTCAAAGTTCTCTTCAATTTTGTCTCTCATGTAGATATACATTTTTTAATTACTCTCTAATCCACCATCCTCCTTTAAATACACTGTAATTTACCTCTATCAAACACATGATTAAGGTTTTTTCATACCCCTTAAGAAATTTTAATATTAGTATGTTAAATATTAAGTATCTTAATTTAATATCTTGAAATATGTAGAATAAATAATTATGATTATAGAGTAAAAATATCAATTATCAAATAAAAATATAGTGTACAAATAATTAATATCATTTGAAATGTGTAAAAAAAAATAGAATAAAAGAAAAAAATTAAAATATAAAAATTCATGGTCCTCTCAACCGAATGAAAAGCAAGTCGAAGCAGCTAAAAATTATAATAATTAAAAAAATAGAGTTATTATTATAAATGGCGTATATTATGAGAAATTACTATTTTGTAACAAAGGTAATTAAAAAATTATTGTTATTATGTTAATTTAGTGCGTTAACAACAGGTAGTGTAAGTGCAATGGTTAAGAGTTATTCTGCTTCCTGTAAAAAAAAAAAAAAAAAAAAAAGAGTTATTTCACTATAATTTAGAGTATAATTCATATAGCTACGTAAAAAATAATACATATTCTCAGTTTTTAACTCTTTTGTAATATATTTTTCTAACAGAGGCTAATTAAAATTTTAAATTATTGGAGAAAAATAAGACATTTAATCTCCACGCGCATATAGAGTCTTATATATATAATTACTCTTTTAATTTTTATAGTTTTATCAATTTTTTATTTGTATAATTAAAAATATTTTATTTTACTTCTTATACATTTTTTTTCTTTTAGCCCTTATAACATGATAAAATTTATGTTTTAGTATCTATGAAAATACACGATAAAAAAAAAATTACGTGTAAAGAAACTAAAGAACATTTTTAATTGTAAGAGAAATTAAATGCAAAAGTTGATAAAACTATAGAGAGAAAAAAAAAAAGTAATTAACAAAAATGTCTGTGTTGATTTTAATAAGCTGCACTAGATATAACTATTACAAGCATGAAGCCAATAAAGTACTAACCCTTAAATTAATCTTCATAATACTTTTTTTTTTTTAACTATTTGACAAGTTTATATAAATCTTATTAAATAAAAAATAATCCTTAAATATTTAGAATATGAACTACGTAAAATTTACCAATAATAAAAAAATTCATATTAAAAAGCATACCGCTAACTTTAAAAATAAAAATAAAAATAATAAGAATGGCCTATTTCTGAGAAAAGACCACAACTTAATTAAAGCTTGAGGATACATGTAATATTTTATTACTTTTGGTATCGATGTATTACAAAAATAATTATGTAGAAATCATCTTATTTTAGAAAATGAGAAATCATGTTTGTTATGCATGAATACGTCAAAGAAAGAAAGAAACCTTAATGAAAGAGAAATAATAGCCAAAAGTTATAAGAACGAAAGAAACATTGTACCCATCCCAGATGGGCGTTGAGTTTATTTTATTTTATTTTTTATTTCCTCTTATATATCAATATTCATCGAACATACAAGAAGCAAAATATTCAATAAGAGAAGAGTGAGTCAACAATTTCCTTCAAAGCATTAATTTCATTTCCCTCTACACTCCCAAAAGAAAAGAAAAGAAAATCTAACATTCATTATTATATAATATTCATTCTTACTTGTGTCTCTCCTTATAACCATATATTTTTATATACAAAATTTAAACTTAGAATTTCACTTAAGAAAATCGAATCGAATATTCCTTTAATATTACTAAGAAAAATTAAAGTAAAGGGTAAAAGGATAAATTTGTTGCATTCAAAGGCAGTGGTAATTGGGTGGTTATATATTCTTGTTGAACGAAAGATAGATGAGGATGGGGCTCTGCACAAGCTTCAATTCCATAACTTGAAAGCTTAACTATTAGATTCTACACGAACATATTTTCCACATAAAAGGCGTGTGAATAGAACCTTTAATTAACTACTAGCTAGCTAGGAAGTTAGGAACATAGCAGTAAAAGATTATTACTTTTTTAAAGCAGAGATTATAAAATGCTGTTTTTAAACAGGCAAGCCCCTCAAATGAAGAGGGTGCACCACTTGAACAAAACATTAAGTGACAATTATTCTCATTTTGCTTTATATAGTAAAAGGTTTAAATATTGTGGGTCAAATAAATGCTTAAACAAGGCAGCACACTTTAAAGTTACACGGAATGCTCTTGATTTTAAAGTGCAGGAAAACAACCAGACTTTGGAAATTAAGGATGTTATTATATGAATAAATAAAAATTTTCACACCCAGAATTCATAGGGGGTGTATTGGTTTAGGATTTCGTAGGATTTTAAAAGACTTTTTTTGAGTAAAAAAGTCCATTGGTATTCAATCAGGATTTTATGTCACTTAAAAACAATCCAGTGGTATTCAATCTGGATTTTTAGGATTTTTTAAAGAGTCCATTAAAATCCACTGGTATTCATTTGAGATTTTTTACAACTTAAAAACAATCCATTGGTATTCAAAAATTTAAGGATTTTAAAGGATTGTTGTGTGAGAGGGATTTTGAAAGACTTTCTAGTGTTATCTATAAATACCAGATTCATAAAACAATCCCATCCAAACCCATCGGATTTTGAAGGATTGTTTGAAATGATTTCTCAAGTGTTTTAAGAATTTTCAAGTGAGTTTTTCATCTTTTTTTTTCTATGCTCTTGTCTTCTCCATTTTTTCTCTACTAATAATACTACACTATTGTTCATTGCTCATATATAATACTATTCTCATACCATTCTCCTATTTTGTGAAACTCTAATATGTAAATGATAGTGTCATTGACTTGTTTTATTTTTCTGTTCGTTCTCTTTAATTGACTTACTTTATTTTATTCTATGTAGTTGAATTTGTTCCTTTATATAACACAAAAAAAATACTTGAAATTTTAACTTTTAAGTGGTAATTTTTTTTATGACACACGTTAAGAAAAGAAAAAGGTGAAAGATGAAATTGATATCATAATCTCAACAATATATATATATATATATATATATATATATATAAAAGATGAATTTGTTAGGGTTTTTGTGAGTAGAATGAGATAAAAATGGATCTTAGTAGGGGGAAGAACCCTCTTAGCATAAAAATTGCGAATTCTCTCTTTCCCTTGAATTTGTTACTCTTATCCCTCCTCCTTTTATGACTCAACAATTATTTTATTTTTTTTACTATGAATTTTTCTTTTTTATTTTTATATTATGAAATTAAGATTTTTTATATTTTAAAAAAAGAAAATTAACATAAGACATTGCAATATCTAATTTTTTAGGGTTTAGGATTTATGCCTTCATTAACTTATTTTTTAAAAAAGAAAATATTGTTAAAATATTTGTTAGAATAATTTATATTTATAAATATCGTTAAAAATTATCATATATATATATATATATATATATATATATATTCTCTATATCTAAATACTTCTGTTTATATAAAAAAAATTATATATCTAAATATTTTTTCAGTATCGAATATACTAATTTTTTTATATAAAAAATTATCTTATGTTTCTATATTTTCGTTTTTACATTTTTTTTATAATAACTGAGGTATTTGATCCATTTGGATAGCAAAAATATATTCGATCTTGTATGATGGTGTGCTTCTAAAAATAATAATATAATTTTATTGATTTTGTCTATTATCCGTAATTATTTATATAACTATTTTTTAACATATATTGTTTTAGTAATTCAAATGGGAGATTCACAAGAAAATAATAAAGAAAAATGAAAAGAGAAAGAAAACTATGAAGCTTGGATTAAGGATGATTCCGATGAATTGTTACAATTGATAGTGGATGCTATAAAAAGAGGATAAAATATTATAGAGAATTATAATTATTATTTATCTAGACATTATTT
Source organism: Cajanus cajan (assembly GCF_000230855.2). Lineage (NCBI taxonomy): Eukaryota > Viridiplantae > Streptophyta > Magnoliopsida > Fabales > Fabaceae > Cajanus > Cajanus cajan. The sequence goes on from NC_138521.1 coordinate 66,201,920, forward strand.
TTTTTTATTTATTATTTTTATCTTTGACTCTTTTTAAATTTGAATGTATAATTTTTTTTAAATCTTATCAAATGTCAAAACTCCACAAAATCCCACAGAATCCATTAAAATCCTAATTTAAAAGTCTTGCAGAATCCATTAAAATCATGATTTTAAGTCTTGTAGAATCTTGCAAAATCTTAAAAGTCATGAAAATCCTGCAAAGTCTTTTAAAATCCGCAGGATTTTTTTTAACTAAAAAAGTCCTTTAAAATCCTAATCCAATACACCCCCCATAGTGTTGCATTACTTTACGACTTAATAAATAAATAAAATTAAAAATTGTGTACCATGTTATAACTTTTTTTGTATATAGAAAAAGTGATAAAATTATTTAAAGAATAAGAAAAATATAAAAACTATGCATACAATTTTAGCAAGACAATTAAAAAATATTTTCTAAAATCATAAGTAGTGTTAGTCTTTATCATGATACCTCTAATCTACAAGTTAAAAATTAATAATATGTTCAAATATAAGTTCAAAAAAGTTATTTAGAGTTTATGTATTAAAAATATAGTTTTTTTTTATAATAAATATTCTCAGAAATACTTCTCAAGTTACATTGGCTACTCCCAACTTTGGTGTACATAGTGCTAACAAAAGTGAAGTAATTCTTATGTAACATGTAACGATTAATTTTAAAACATACATATAGAGGCTGTAAATTACATGATAACGATAGGGGCATTTTGGACCCACTTTTGAATGGGTGAACAGTCCCAACCCTTTTCTTTGGTATAAGACACAATGAAGTGTTTAGGAACCCAACTTTGTCCTTTTGACACTCTTTCTCTCTGCAGCTCCCTCTGTCTTTCCTCAACACTTTTCTTTGCATCTCTAGCTTTTTCCCAGTCTTTGCTCAAAATGGCTTGGCTCAACTCACCCCAAACAAGAGCTGTTTCTGTTGGCCACACACTCTGATAATACAATATTCATATCAAACTCAGGAAGACATGCACATTGGCATTTTCAGCAATAAAAGTTGACAAAAGGATATTTCCTTACATGTGCGCATGAAACATATAAGATATAACAACTTTCAGCCATTCATTTTTAAATAAATAATGGGTAGAATAAGTAAAGATTGTGTATGCAATCTCATAGGATCTCAAGGAGTGTTAATTTGTGTAATCTACTGATTAATTTATTACCTCTGGATCCTTGACAATAGGAGGTTGGAGCCCTGAAATAACTTGTTTTGCATCATATATCACTCTTACGTCTGAATTGTCTGTATTCTTCAACGTTACAGTACTACAACAATGCATTTTATGGGATTAGGAACATACCATCAAAATTCCAATGACATATAGGTAACTAATAAAACTTCAAAGTTATGTACCTATCCCAATGACCTTCAACTTTGTACAGAAGTTTCATGGAGTTTGAATCAAAGATCTTCCCTTTAATCGTTCTTCCACTTGCCCCAAACCCAAAGAAAGATTGAGTTGTGTAGCTTAATTCTGCCACTAGGCCTGTTTGTGGGCACCTGATATTAACATTGCCTATCCAATCATTTCCAGGGACTGGAAGCATTCTGATAAGAAAATTAGGAGAATTCAATTCGTATGTCTCTCCATGATTATGGAGCTTCAGCTGCCGTTTGCCATGCACATGAGCTTCTACTGATGCACCTGCATATTTGGTTTTGTTATGTATAAAACTATCTTTATAATAATCTTAATTAGTTCTAAGTTTTGTGAACCAGAACATGAGAACATTCATGTTCATAGTCGTAGTCAATTGAAGCAAAAATAAGAATGGGAAATTTTTAGAAGGGCATATAAATACTATTGAATATATACGTTTAGTAAAAGTAGAAATTGATATATATATTTTATCAAAAAGAACATGTTGGCTGAAGAATTTCACCAGTGAATTTTGGAACAGTAGCGTGGCACCATATCGTTTCTATATTTTCCTTTTCATCGGTGGCATGGAGAGCAGATACCGGAGGGTGATGTGAAACCTGCAAACCAAGCATGCATGTATAATTATCTTTGTTGATTCTCAAACAAAAAAAAGAAAAGAAACAAGGACTGATTTTATGCGAGAACAAGTCAAAAATGTAGAAATGAGAAAATCTAACATGTAAAAATATAAACACACAAAAAAAATAGCAAAATGAAAAATATTGAAAGAAGAGATCACAACATATTTATATGATTCAATTACTTTGGCTTACATTCACGAGAGAGAGCAAATTCTAAAATTTGAAAACAAGTTTTTATGCTAGAGCAACTCTTGTTTTCCTCAAAAATCTTTTGACCTCTAATCGATTTTCCGTTCCTCTTTGTTGGAAAAAAAATATCTTTTTTTTAATATACAATAATGATAAAAAAAAAACATATTAAAATAACACTATAAAAGAAATAAAAAAATCATATATACAAATTTATTTAATATGATTCAACCTTTCATAATTATGTCTACGAGATGTTCATTATCTATCAAAATGTATTACAAATATATCTAAAAATCTTTCCTTCAAATTTTGTTAATGAAATTTGAAAATTCCTTCCTCACAAATTTTATGGGTAAAACTTGAAAATCTCTCCTCACAAGTTTTATGGATGAAACTTGAAAATCATTCCCTCACAAATTAAGTTTTCAGGTAAAACTTGAAATCACTCCTTCACAAGTTTTCTAACAAAATTTGTAAAACTCCCTTCATATGACCTCCTTTTTTTTTATAGTTGATAATCCCCTCTACAGGTTGAGTAATTATTCTCATATTCAAGAATTTTTATTTATTGACCTTACATTCTAATCTTAAAAAAAAGAAAACAATTTTTTAAAATAAATATAATATATTTCACTTCTACGCAATATCTTAAAAGAATTGATATCTTTTAAATCTAAATAATATATCATAGATTTTAATTTAGAAAATTGAATTGTTTTCCTAACAATTCCCCGACCCCCTCAATTAAAATTTTCAAATTTGATCTTTTTGTTGTTATGAATGTTTGTTACAATCATCTTCAATCATACTTTTACTTGCAGTATTTCTTGTCTTCATTTCTTGAGTATTAAAATTATTGTATGTCAATCTTCAATACTCAAGTGACAGATCAACATACTCCACAAATCATAAGCTTTGATGTCATTGTTAGGAAAAAAAAACTCATTTTCTCTTACGCACAATAATGATAAGAAACACAATAAAACAACTTCATAAAAGAAATAAAAAAACATACAAATTTTATTTATTGTGGTTCAACCTCTCATACTTATGTCCACAAGATATTCATTATTGATCAAAATATATTACAAATATATATATATATATATATATATATATATATATATCAAAATTTTATCTTCAAGTTTTATGGATGAAACTTAAAAGCCACTTCTTCACAAGTTTTATAAATGAAATTTTAAAACTCTTTCCTCACAAGTTTTATGTTGAAACTTGAAAATTTTTCTTTACAAATTTTTTGGCAAAACTTGAAAATCCTCTTTCATAAATTTTTTTGGTGAAATCTTAAAACTCTCCAAAATACTAAGACTAAGTCTTATAAAAAGATAAATTGAACCTATCAGATGAATGGTGACAGATTAAACTTATAAAATTGGACAAAAAAAAATTATAAAACATACAAATGATATATTAGCTTTTGACTCATAATTAATAATAATCGAAGAAATGGAAAAGGGTACGTGTGCACTACAAATTTATGGCCATGACATGTTCAAGCATTTCATGATGCTATGTTGAGGCCAAAATGAGAATGTACCTGCTCGAGTAAGACATTAAGGTTTCCTTTGGAAACATGGTGAGTTTCACCAAGTGTGGGATTGTAGGGAGCCAGTCCAAACCATAGGGGGCGTACTGTAGAAATGCTCCATGCTACAACAGATATGAATCTATCCATTGATGTCTTCCCACTGTTGATTATGCTTAGCAAGTTTGATGTTGTGGAATATACACACTCCCCATAGCACTGAAGCTCTGACTTCGGCATGTTGAACACAGGTGGCAGCTGCATCAATCAGCTAGAATAATCAATGATATAACAATAATATTAGTGAGTCGGGTGAAAATCGTTCAGATTATTCGATTGAGGCCTACAATCTAACCATGAGGGTAGGTTAGTTCAAATATTTTTTAGAAAATAAATCACATCAAAATTTTTATTAAAGTTTATTTTGTTAAAAATGTTAGACTTTAGATCATTCATAAAGCATTACAAGTAGCTTATTTAAATAAAAATAAATTAGTATTTGTTGTTGTTATTAAAATCATACATTTTTTTTAATCTTTTTAAATGTAAGCACGTTACTTACATCAAGCTTATAAATTTATTATGGGATAAATTTCTGCTATATTTAGTGATTTTATTATAAAATATATTTTTAAATAAGTTGATAGCACAAGTGTTAAATTTTAATCAAACTTCTAGTTCAAACCACATATTTTTATATATAGCTCAAAGCAACTTTTAAAATAGACTTATTAAAAAGTAATTTAATCATACTTATGTCATATATTTATAACAGACGTTAGATCCAAGTTTAATAAAATCTAACTTGACCTAATTTATTTTTACTTGTATATATGAATCCAATTAAAACGTCTTTTGTCCAAAATGAAAAGGAAATGAAAGAATAATGTTACTATCATGTATTTATATTGTCATTTTATTTCGTATAAAAAAAAATAGACAGAGAATTTGTTTTAGATCCATGAATATGATCTAAGCATTATCCCAAAACTAAAATTAAGGACTAATTATACTATGTAAAGACAAAAATAATCTTATGTAAAAAAATTAAGTTATTTTAAACATGCATATATATATTTCTTTTAAATCAAACAATATATATAAACCAGTATATGAACCTAGTGGTAAGATGTTGAGGTAGTATATTCATATAATTTTGTTTGAATTTTATTGTTATCATTGTAATTTTTATAAATAAAATAAGTTAAACAATCTAAAAAATCTCAATTTCTATTTCTTTTCCATCTTTCATATATTTTTTTACACCATCTTTCCTATTTCTAAAACGTAGCATAAACTAAAAGTTAATTAAAAAGAAGGAAGAAAGAAACGTTGATAAAAATGAACGTTAACTACTTGCCTTGAAGCAGGAGACATCAGATCCTGGGCGCACATTCTTAAAGAGAGTTAGTATGCGCCGCAAAAAGTTTGGAGCTTTATAATTTGCGTCCGGAGGATCTGATTCACTCTCTACCGTGAATGGCTTTGCCAGCACAATTCTTGTTTCCTACATATATACATGAGAATTGAGAAGAAAAGACAACACTTCATCTTTTATATTATACTATTTCTCACTCAGAGAAATGAAGTTTCATGAGAACCAGAATATACTTACCATCATGTATTTTATGGATGAAAAAACCTTTGTCTTGTCAGCCTCACCCTCCACACCAAACTCACTATATATACCCGCCATTTCCTCTTTCCATTTTCAATATTATAATTGTTGAAAAAAATAACTTTTTATTTCTTTATGCATAGTGACGAGAAAATACATAAAAATTAGAGTAAGATCATCCACAACTTTCAGTTTCTCGTGTGCATTCATTATCTCAAACGTCTTACACGTGTATATGAAAATCTTTTCTTTATATTTTGTGAGTCAAATTTGGAAACTCTTTCCTTATATGTTTTATAAATGGAATTTTAAAACTTTTCATTCATAGATTTTTTGACCAAATATGACAAACACTCATTTACATAATTCTCTCTTATTTTGGATATTGATCCCTTCTACATGACTACATGTCAAGTAATTCTTTTTATACCGATAGCCTTTATTTATTGGCTTACTATTTTAATTTTTTTTAAAAATAAATCTATAAATAAATTTGATATTTAAAAATAAACAATATATTTATATATTTAAAGAATATAGTAAAAATTTGAAATTAAAATTTCGAATCGCTCTCCCTTAGCAATGATAACATGATCCATGATACCAAATATTGTAAATAACTACGCTTCTAACCAAAAACAGATACCATAAATTCTGGTCAGGGTAGGTAGGTACTATTTAAGAAATTAACTATTGCATCATACTATTTAAGAGAAGAAAAAAAGAAGCGGTGGGCCAGTGCATTCAAAAGATCTTTTTTTGTTTCCGGTTAAGAAATAAATGGTTTTTACGAAAAAAATCGGCTTGATGTGTTCTTCAATTCAATTTTCCAACCTGCAAAATATTGTGCATTCTAAAAAAACACTCATCATTTGTAGTTAAAATGGATTAAGCGCCCTGAAATTTGTCAAATGAGAAGATTTGACAAATTTGACGATTATATTACTAATATATACTTTTTTATGGATATATTATCTATTAATATGATGTATCCTATATTTTATTAAAAAACATATAGGAGGATAAATTTTATGGGTATTAAAGTGTCATTTTTTATATATGTATTTTGATCTTTGATCAACCGCGATTTAATTAATAGTTTCTATTTTAAGAAGACTTGACTGAAAGTAAAGATTGATTAGACTTGCATAGATTATATATATACTGACCTGGACAACTTAACCGAGCTTCATATGATAATTGGTGAGTTGCTGAAAATGTATGTCCATCTATCTAATTATCTTTAACTTAAGACAAGAGGGTTGCAAGATAAAATAGTTACAATCTTAGATGCATGTTCCATGATAAGTGCAGATCTTGATATTATAAACAGTTATCATCATAAGTATAATGCTATTATAATTCCATTTTATGATAAGCGGAGATATCATATGATAAGTTAGTTATCATCATATAACGTTTACTTCATTTTCTTTTGGGAGATAAAACTCCTTTCGGATTCTTTTGAGAAAAAGTGAGATATGCTAGGTAAAGAGTGACAATAAATGGGGGAGATGAGTTAGTAGTAGCTTTTGATTAAGGATGTTCGTGGTTCAGTTTGGTTTGATTTTTAACTGAAAATTCATCTGAATTGAATAACAAAAATATGTGAGATTCGATTTGATTTGATTTTTTTTTAAATATCTAAATCGAATCGAATCAATAGGTTGTGATTTGATTTTGACGATTTTTTTACATTTTTTTTGTATACAATCATAATTATCTCTAACATTCACATAGTGAAACCAATCACTATCAGTTATGTGTTATTCTCTAATATTCACAAAGTAGAAAAAAAAAGAATTTTTAAGAAAAAAAGACTCAAAAGAAAGAAACTCTCACTCTTAGAGGAGAAGCAAACAAAGGTGGTAGCGCGACACAATCACGTAAAGGTACAGAGGTAGAGAACGACAAAGCCGCAGAGGAGGGCACTCAAGTGAGAGAGAAGCGAATAGAGAGGCAGTGGTGGGCGAAGGTGCAGAGGCCAGATGGTGGAGGAGGACTATTAGATGAGAGGGAGAGAATAGCGGACGAACAAAGGAGAACACTTAGATTAGAGAGAGAGGTGACATTGATAGAGAACATTTCTAATTTGAGAATGAGAGTGAACAACATAGAATTTAACTTACACTCACGCACGTAGACGCAATTATGGACAACACTATCGTTCGATTGGTTTCGGTTCGATTCTAGTTGATTAAATCAAAAATCCAACGATTCTTTGAAAAACACATTCAAAAAATCTAAACTTTATTAGTTTTTTTATTCAGTTTTTTTTTTCATTCTAGGAGAGATATACAAACAAAAAAGGTTAAATACTTGAGTATTTCGGTAATAACACGTATACCTTGTTATTGGAAAAAAAATTACAAAATCATGAATAAAAGTCATAAAATAAAATAAAAACTGAAACTTGCCAAATTTTATATTTTAAATAAAAATTAATTAATAACCAAAGAGTGTGTAAAAAAAAAAGTTAGAGAGTTTTTCTAACATTAAGTCATTACTTCTAGCAATAATATTGCGGTTATGAAAAAAATAGAATTTCTCTAAAAGAAATGCATATTCACAATAAAAAAATGATATATACAAAAAAATTCAACAATGAAGAGAGAGAAACTTCACAATAACAATGACAAATATTCTAGTTATTGATTTGTATAACTTAAAACAAATACATACAACTATTCTTATGAATAAAAAAGATGACAGCTTAGAAAACCTAACGCGTGGAGCCTCGTCCATGATAAGAAAAAGACACCGACATGACATATAGAGGGTGATGAAGCAACTGAAGCCCGCCTACAATCTTACGGACAGGAACTAGGCAAGAAAAATCCACTCACTACAAATATGTTATGACTATTTATGTTCTATAAAATTAATTTATAGTATTTATCTCTGTAAAAAATATATTCAGAGACATATATAGAAGATGACTAAAGGGATATAAATGGTTAACATAGAATTTATAGTAAGAACGTTTAGAATAAAATAAATAGTTTAGATTAATGAATATTATTACGTATTATTATTGTCATAATTTTTCTATCATTATTAAAAATATTATTACATATTATTGTTGTTGTAGTTCTCTTTGTTATTATTGTTCTCGTTCTCGTTATTAGAATTGGTACCACTACCACTTTCACCGTACTTTTACTATATCATCATCATTGTTATCATTACTTCTACTACTGTCGTTACTACCATTTTTACTACCATCATCATTATCATTATCATTGTCATAATTGTTGCACTTTCACCATCATCAATGTTGTCATCACCATCGTCTCCACCACCACCATCGTTATTGTTGATGGTTAGCTCATGTAATGGTAATGATTGTATTAATAGTGATGGAAGTGACAATGATTGTGACACTGATGGTGGTGGCGACTGCAACGGTGGTGATAGCGGCTATAATAGAGATAATAACAACATCAATGGTGGTGATGATAATTTTAAAAATAAGGATGACAATAATAATAATAGAAAGAATTACAATAATGATAATACGTAATAGCATCTTTTAATTTAAGTCATTTATTTAAATATACAAATTATTATTAATTATTTTTATATTTTCACTTGAGATACCCCACATATATATATATATAAGTTTATATAAAGATAAGACACAACTTATATAAGACAAAGACAATTATTGTTCTCTTTAAAAATTTTCAAAGAGATTATGAATTATTTATCTCATTTCTAATACAAATTCATATGAAATGATAAAATATAAAAGAAGTGAAATCCAATCTCAAATCTTAATTAATAGGAATAAAAAGGCTTTAAAAAAATATAATATCTTCACACGACTAGATATTAAAATAATAAATAACTTATGTTTAAATGAATTTTATGAGTAAAATAATGAATCTTAAAAACCCCTTTGTGTCCAACCAGAAATAAATGCATAATATTTCAATTCCTGGGCAGTCTAACCGTGATTTTGGCTATTCAAGATTTAGATGAGACGGTACATAACAATAAATTACTGAGCTATGCTATGATCGGGGCAGTAGGGACCCATTTATGAGTGGGTGAACAATCCCATTCCCACCTCTCCTTACAGTAAGACACCCTAAAATTCTTTGGAATCCAACCTTCTCCTTTCATGTCTCTTTCTGTCAACATCTTCCTCTGTCTTTCCTCCACACTTTGCTTTGCTTCTCTTGCTTTCTCCCAGTCTTTGTTCATAATAGCTTGGCTCAACTCACTCCAAACAAGGGCTGATTCTGTTGGCCACACACTCTGTTTACAAGACAATCTCATGTCACGTTCCAAAAAACATCCCACATTACTCTAGTACACCAAAACAGTGGAAGAGTACCTAAATATGCTTTCTTAACTACCCATCTAGTATACCAAAATCTTTAAATAATGGTAGAGACAATCATGTTTAGGAGAAACTTTGAGAGATTAAGGACCCTTAATTTTTTTTCGATTTAATTAAAAAACTTAAATTCATCTAATAATTTAAGAACATTAAGTACAGAATAACAGTGTTTAATTAGAAAATCAAGTATTAAAAAAATTCTAATAGTTTCATAATTTGATGTGTTTGTATTTTTATTTTTATTAAAAGGAGCATCTTTTTTCTCTTCACTACACGGGATGAATTATCCGAGCACATTCTTCTGTAGGTCATGTATCTGTAAATATAACAAGCGAATGGAAAGAGAACAGGAGTTAATTACCTCCTCATCCTTAACAATAGGAGTTTTGAGCCCTGAAATGACTTCTTTCGCATCATATATCACTCTCACTTCTCCACTATTTGTATCCTTCACTTTAACAGTCCTGCATAATTTAATTTGATCAGCAATTAATGTAGTCTAATTTTTGAAAATCAAGGTAGGCCCTAATTTAATCACGTCACTAGTAAACGGTTAACTAGAATGTATATAGTTAATGACTTGACTAATTATTTAGCATTAAATGGTTTCTTGTTTTCTTTTAAGGATTTTATTTTAATATTTGATAGTAGCAAGTATATACTCTTCATGACCAAAGAAAAATCAATAAATACATACTTATCCCAATGACCATCAACTTCGTATAGAACTTTGAACAATGATGTGTCAAGAATCTTCCCTTTGATCAATTTACGATTTCCCCCAAATCCTAAAAAAGAAGGACTTGATCTGTATGATATTTCAGCCACCAGACCAGTCTCTTGGCACCTTATATTAACATTCCCAACCCAATCAATCCCAGGAACAGGAAGAATTCTAATTGAAAGGTGAGGAGAATTCATTTCATATGTTTCTCCATGATTTAGGAGCTTCACCAGCCGTTTACCGTGCACTTCAGCTTCGATAGATGTACCTGAAAAAATATTCAATTTGAAATGCTCAAATGAAATTGACTTGAAACAGGTTAACTAAAGTAACACGTCTTCATGATTATAGGGGACAAATATAGGACTCCAAGACAATCATGCAAAATTGTGATGAATTCAGTTTAATTATTAATAAACAATGCTTTGCCTGGATTCAATTAAAGGAACAACATGTGAAGTTTCTACAACCAATTTAACCACCTAGGGGAAGACTGTAAAATTGTAACATTTTTATGAAATGCAGCACACATATAAAATGTACTTTTACACCGAGTTCTGTCAAGGTCTCACTTATGACACCTGATTTTAGTTAGGCAAGCAAATGCATGGTGTGAAAAGTGTGTGTGGCCCTTAATTAATTCTTTGTTGACATTTCGTAACTGGTTTATCATGAACCACATAAATTTGCTGATATAATCTGACAGCTTCCACAACTTTAATTGACCTTTCACATCTGGAAGTTCATTGCTGGGACAGGTTTTAATTAGTTTGCTAAGTTGGAGAAGAATTTAATTTTATAGGTGTTCCGGCCACGAGGTGCACTAGGATTTTTTCCTAGGTCAGACCTCAAAACCAGAGTATTCAAGAGTGTAATCTGCCTTCTCAACTCTAGGGTTTTTTCTTTTATAATTTTTTGTTTACGGACTTTATGGGTCCCGAGAATGTAGGGATTTCCTTAACCGTTTTGATCTGGCTAATATTTGGTGAGGGACAGTGGGACCTTGCCCTTACTATCGGGTAGTCCCTGTATGCGAGAGTTGTGTCGGCCCCCGACCGACCATACCCGTACTGAGGTTACAGTCGGGTATTGGCCGAGTTGGTTCTTGTAAGCGGAAGGAATCAGAAATATACCGACCAGGTTAAGTAGAGAAACCAAGTCGAATAATAATTGAACCACTCTTAGAGGGGTGATCGGCGAGAACTACAGTCGGCCTGGCATATCGGCGAGAGCTACAGTCGGCCTGGCATATTGGCGAGAGCTACAGTCGGCCTGACATACGTAGTTGGCAGGTCGGAATCTGACCTGGACCGTACACTGGCCCTCCAGCGCTGAGCCTATAAGGCGGAAGGGCTTTGCTAGACAGGGGGTCGGCTTAGCCATGGCCGACATGTCCCTCGTGGAGGCCCCTAGTCGGATTTCGTCCTGGACCGTACATTAGCCCTCCAGCCTTGAGCGTGCAAGGCGAGAAGGCTTATCCTCAGCCGATACATACAGTCAGATTCTTGTTGAACACACTTTTATGGCTAAGGCAAGGGACAGACCAAGAAGATTCACTGACTCGTTATCTCAATTCGTGGCTCCTCGGGCTCTGGTAGGGGATGTGAGAAAATTCACCCAGTTAAAAAGTTTCAAATGGAGTAGTCGGTTAACTATCCGACTCAGTCACCTTGGGTCACCGAAATACCGAGTCGAAATTCACCAAAATCAAGTCGCCTAATTTCCGACTATAAATGATGAGAAATTTTTTTTGTTACAGTGAAATTCGACAATCCGATCGGCGAAATACCAACTCACAAAATGAGTGGAAAATTTTCCGAGTTAAAATGAATCCAACTAATAGCCCCCATGCCCACCATTCCGAGAGTGAAATAAAAAGATGTTCTTCTAGCTAAGATGTGGCGTTTTTGGCCGAGGTGTGGGACATGATAAGCCTACGGGTCAGACAAATGCCGATCTCCCTAGAATGATTTAGTATTTTGGGTGTTCTCTGATGAGTTTTGCTTCTCCCTAGTTCGGATTTTTACCGAGCGATCATGAATTTGTGTCTTCGAGTTATTTTATACTCGCCCAGTCGGATTTTTATCGATCAATCACGGGTTTGGTCTTCGAGTTATTTATACTCGCCCAGTCAGATTTTTACCGATCAATCACGAGTTTGGTCTTCGAGTTATTTATACTCGCCCAGTCAGATTTTTACCGATCAATCACGAGTTTGTCTTCGAGTTATTTATACTCGCCCAGTCGGATTTTTACCGATCAATCACGAGTTTGGTCTTCGAGTTATTTATACTCGCTCAGTCGGATTTTTGCCGATCAATCACGAGTTTGGTCTTCGAGTTATTTATACTCGCCCAGTCGGATTTTTACCGATCAATCACGAGTTTGGTCTTCGAGTTATTTATACTTGCCCAGCCGGACTTTTGCAGACAATCACGAGTTTGTGGTGCCTTCAAAATAACACATGTTAGAAATCATATAAGATAAATAAGGGATGATGTTTATTAGGATTCAGGAATTATTGGTTTGCGGTGCCTCATTAAAAACCTTCTCAGCAAAAAACCTTTTCACATTTTTATATGGAATAAAAATCTCTTGGGACGACCCCAGCTTCTCGGCTTTTAGCTGCCCTTTTGTTGATTTGTCCCTCCTTCGTCTTGATGTGACTCAGGGCGAAAGCTCTCACCTCCAACATCGTTTGACAACTCGCTTTCTCTAGCGCGATGTCGAAAGCTCCAGACCTTAAGCCCTTCTGGAACGCGATGACTGCCATCCTTTCATCCAAGGACGCTATCCTCAAGGCGACCTCATTGAACCTTTGCAGAAAGTCCTTCAACGACTCCTCCCGCTGCTGTTTGAGATCGAACAAGTCCGACGTGATCGGTAGTTTCTTCTTGTTAGCGGCAAACTGTGTCATGAAGAGCCGACTAAAGACATCAAAGTCGGTGATTGATCGGTCAGGGAGACCACTAAACCAATCCAGTGCTGCTTTTTTGAGTGTACCCATGAATAGTTTGCAGCGGACTTCCATACTTCCTCCACAAATCAACATTTGAGCGCGGAAATTCGTCAAGTGCTGACTGGGATCCTGAGTTCCATCAAAAGGTTCGACTTGGGGAATCCGATGATCCCTCGGGATGGTCTCGGCCTCTATGGCCTCCGAAAAAGGTCGAAAATCCCTGGGGACTTCCATCATGACATCTTCCTCCATCGTCCTGGCGTTGGCCGTTATCATAGCTTGCATCTCGTCCGCCCGCCTCCTAATCTCCTCGTTTTCTCGTTGAATAGCCTTCTTTCTCTCCCTGGATCGCGCATTCTCCTCCCTCAATCCGTTGATTAATGCCATCATCTCCTCCATGGTAGGGTGTTGTGATTCGTTGTTGGATGTGCCGCCTCTCGCCATGGTAAAGTGCGGGTTCTCCTGTGTTACTTGGGGCGTAGGAAAAGTTTCACCGTAGTCCCACGGTGGGCGCCAAAATGTTCCGGCCACGAGGTGCACTAGGATTTTTTCCTAGGTCAGACCTCAAAGCCAGAGCATTCAAGAGTGTAATCTGCCTTCTCAACTCTAGGGTTTTTTCTTTTATAGTTTTACGGGCTTTATGGGCCCCGAGAATGTAAGGATTTCCTTTTCGGCCTTTTTCGGAGGCCATAGAGGCCGAGACCATCCCGAGGGATCACCGGATTCCCCAAGTCGAACCTTTTGATGGAACTCAGGATCCCAGTCAGCACTTGACGAATTTCCGCGCTCAAATGTTGATTTGTGGAGGAAGTATGGAAGTCCGCTGCAAACTATTCATGGGTACACTCAAAAAAGCAGCACTGGATTGGTTTAGTGGTCTCCCTGACCGATCAATCACCGACTTTGATGTCTTTAGTCGGCTTTTCATGACACAATTCGCCGCTAACAAGAAGAAACCACTGATCACGTCGGACTTGTTCGATCTCAAACAGCAGCGGGAGAAGTCGTTGAAGGACTTTCTGCATATCGGCGAGAGCTACAGTCGGCCTGACATATCGGCGAGAGCTACAGTCGGCCAGACATATCGGCGAGAGCTACAGTCGGCCTGGCATACCGGCGAGAGCTACAGTCGGCCTGACATATCGGCGAGAGCTACAGTCGGCCTGACATATCGGTGAGAGCTACAGTCAGCCTGACATATCGGCGAGAGCTACAGTCGAACTGACATATGTAGTAGGCAGGTCGGAATCCGACCTGGACCGTACAATAGGAATGGCACGTTTTTTCTTCTTCTAAATTATGTGTTAGTGTGGATTTGAGTAACTAGTGATCTGATCCTAACAAAAAGTGAAGATACCACGAAACTTTGGAACAGGTTGCTGGCACCAAATCATTTCAATGTTTTCCTTCTCATCTGTTGCATGGAGGGCCGATACTGGAGGGTTGAGTGAAACCTGCATATACAAAGTGAGTGAAACATTTTTAAGAGGAAAAAAAGTTGAAATAGACTTTTTCAAAGATTAAAATTAATACAAGTTAAAATAAGATTTAAAAAAAAAAACTAATAAGAATAAATTTTAGTTTATAAACAAATTTATTTCATTTTTCTTACTTAAAGAAGTGTATTTTGAAAAACTTAGGCAAAAATAGTGATATTTGAAATATTGAATTAAGAGTGGTTACCAAATTTAGCATAAGATATGTGTGCAAGTGTTGAGTATGAATTGAGAAAGAAGTGGTACCTGCTCTAGTAGCACATTAAGATTGCCCTTAGAAACATGGTGAGTCTCACCAAGAGTGGGAGTGTAGGGAGCTACCCCAAAAGATGTAGGGCGTGTGGTAGATATGCTCCATGCTACCACAGAGGTGAACCTCTCCAGTGGACTCTGCCCACTGTTGCATTGGCTCAGCAAGTTGGAAGATGTGCAGTACACCGATTCACCATAGCATTGGAGTTGAGATTTTGGGAAATTAAACACAGGTGGCAGCTGTAAACATTCAATCCATCACTCATACCTAATGCCTACTAAATCTATTAGCTTAATTAACCATACATAATAAAACTATGGTATTTGGATATATTCAACATTTTAAATTGCAGTCTTATTTACAAGATATAGTATGCTTTATTTAAGTAATTTGTTTCTTAGTAAGTAATAGATACAAGAAAAACTTAAATTTGATATTTATTGAGGTTGTGATGAAAAAATAAAATTGGTAGGTGGAATTGGAGGGAAAAAGTAAAGTGAGTGAAAGAGAGAAGTTACCTGGAAGTGTGTGAGATCTGATCCTGGCCTCACATTTTTGAGTAAACTTAACAAACGACGTAGGAGATTAGGGGCTCTATAACTATAAGCTGGTTCTAAATCTGATTCACCCTCCAATGAGAAGGGTTTCGTCAGAACAATTTTACTTTCCTTCTTTCCTTTCGTTGCCTCCATATCGCCCTAACCTAATCACAATCAAACATATTCTGTCATTTTTTTACCCCTAAATTTAGTTATATAAACTAAACAATAATGACTAATTTAAGAATCGTCGTATGTACCAAAAAAAAAAGTTTAAGAATGATGGTTACAAAACAAAATATTTTTTTATTATTATAATTTCAGTTAGAATTTTAAACAAATTTTATTTTTTAAATTAAAAAATATTAAAAAAATTAAAGGGGTAAAATACTTTAATAACCTCAGCTTTTACATGTGAACAATATAAAGATGTCCAATAATGTAAATTTATTAGCTTATTATTATTATTATTATTATATATATATATATAGTATTAGACAAGGAGGTCTATCATGTACTTAAAAATTAATATATAAAATGAATTGTTTATATTTTGCTATAGTTATCGATTCTGTAAATCATTTTTGTTTCATTCATAAAAATTGAATTGTAGAATTTAATCATCTATTGTCAGGTAGTAGGCAGTAGTAGTGTGTGACAAAACTAAGAGAATTGATCCTTTTATAATTTCCTTAATTATATTTTGTTTATGTAAATAAGAGATTTTAATTTTAATTCTTCAAAAGAAAAGGTTTGCATTAGTTCTTATAACTTTAAAAAGTCTTGAAAATAATTTCTATATTACTTAGTGATATCATGTCACATATTCATAAACATAAATCATTGGATCGGCGTAATAGTTAATGTTTAGTACTATCATTGTACACCTAAAAAAAATCATTTTTAATATTCTTTTTTACTTCATTTCAATTTTTTTTATCTTTCATTGTTTTAGAAAATAAGGCTTTTGCGGCCTTCTCGCATGGTTTTTGGGCCTTCTCAGTTCTCTCTTTATTGTTTCATCGAAATAAAAAAAAAAACTATAAACATAATGTGTTTATATTAGGGGTGAGCATTAAACCGAGACCCGACCGATCCTGAAAAACCCGATAAAAAATATTGCTTTTGGGTGGGTTCGGGTGGGTCTTGTAGATAAATCGGGTTAAAATTTTGATTTTATATAGGTTATATTGGGCGGATTTGGTTTTAAATTTTTAAATCTGCAAACAACCGAACCCAACCGAAAATGAGATAAGTTTAAATTTTTATTACTTTTGTATAACTAAACAACAATGATCTAAACTTAAAAGTCTTTATTTCAAGTATAATATAGTCATCAATTTGTAACTTATTTTTTTTCTTTTTTCTCATAACTTAGATATTTATTTTGTCTTCTCTTTCCTCATTCAACTTCTCAACACACTGGTCTATTTTTAGAGTTATCTTTTTGCTTCTTTCTTTGTTTTTCTTTTCCATCTTCTTATCTCCATTTTGAGTACAACTTGTGCGACTGTGATTTCTTATGGGTTTGTAATTTAACTTTAGATTTCTTTTGCATGTAACAACTATGAATTTTGTTATCTTTTATTTTTGCTTCTTTAGTTTGTAAATGTTTCATCTACGAATCTACTTACACCATCTATTGTCACTTTCATTCTATTTTTATACATTATTTTAAAAATATTTTTTTATCGTTTTAAGCTTCATCTTCATTAAGATAAATTGGTCTACAAAAAAATTCAAACCCGATTGTACCCACCCGCTCAAATCCAAATCCGTTTCAACCCCAACCGCCTCAAATCGAAAGCTCAGTCGGTCGGATATGGGTCACATTTTTTCAAAGTCAGTTTACAATGGGTTGGACATTTTTCACCCGAACCCGACCGAACCCACTCGTTGCTCACCCCTAGTTTATATACTTGTCATTGCATCATTAAATAATAATAAAAGATCATTATAAAAAATGAAGAATAAAACTAACAAAACATTTTTAGAGGACTAAAATGAAATTTTATATATTGATAAGAATTAAAAATATATTTAACTCTTTATAAATTAGTCCCCTTTCCTCTACCAAATTCACAAAATTTGGCACGAAACAATATCCAAACAAATTGGAAGAAAAAAATGTAAGTTTTTTATTTTTATTTTTTATATATGGAATTAATGTGATTCAGATTTGGGGTTATTGCATATAGAACTTAATTAAGCTTGAGGCTTAGGTTTTTCAACAACAATGATGAAAACAAACGAAACATAATCGGATAATGAACCGTGTTGAGTTTTGTATAAAGGCGAACAACATTTCAAAAAAGGTCTCAGAAATTCACTGGCATTAGCGTAATTTTGGCAATAAGCTAAGGATGCTTCTTATCCAACCTTTTTCCTTAGCGTCAATTGAACGATATTTTATTCCGATCACGAGTGAAACGAGAAGCGAAAAAAATAAGGAAAAACATACGAAGATAGAAATAAAAGGAAAATAAAGAAGAAAAAAAAATCAATTTTCTTAATATAAAATTATTTAACTTGAAAAACATTATTAAAAAAAAAAAGGAAAAAGGAGTAGTCATTCCTCCACTCTTGCGCTAATTTGAGAGAAATATTTTTAGATTCTATAAGAAAAAACCTTCCTAATTATTTTTTCTTATAAATAAAACGTAAAAATTGAATATTTTATTTTATTTCTTTGTCATCTATTTTGATCAGTTTGGAAGCAGTAAAAGGAAAGAGAGAAAGCAGTTACCCTAAACTAGAGTTGGCGTCAACAATATTGTAAGAAAGGCATTATGCATAGTGGAGTGTGACATTACTATTAGAATATCAACTTTTTCTCGTTTCGTTTTCACGTGGCTTAAGGTGAGCATATAATATTATATTAATTAAATTATTATAGTGCGTGATTCGCTAGCATGTCTGTATACAAAACAAAATATAGAGTGTGCATTCGTAAGAATACCACTTATTGGCAAAACCACCCTCTTAAGTCGCCGGAAAACAGCCATTCAAAAGCTTATAACGAATCAAAACTTATATGAACCAAGAACATGTAGATGTTATTATTAAAACTATGAACTATATGGATCGGGTGCATAGAACACAAGCATGATCACATACATGGAAATAGTTGAGAAACGCAAAGGGCATACCTTATACGATTGTGATCGAGTTGAGCAAGAAGAAGAATTGAAGCAGCAAATTGGAGAGAAGTGAGGTGTGAGACAAATTGTGTATGTACTCTAATCAATAATTATTGCCACTTATTGATTTAGAATAAGGAAATTACAAACTGCGTCATTTGGGCCTAACAATGTGTATATATATATAGTATATGGGTTGCGTTTTCACATTAAATTTTTTACCCATTTTCGAGAAAACTTTTCTCGGTACTTGTAGTCCATGGCATTTGGCTGTATGCAAGGATTCGGAACTTGGGAGTTGGAAGACACAGATTGAATAAATATTCTATAACAATAGCCATAACCTAATGAGTTAGCAATACATTTTCTAACACCTTTTTAAATGTATTTTCTATTATTGAATGAAATTTATTAAAATAATTATTTTCTTAGTCTCCTTTTAACTCTTTATTTAATAAATCAATTGTGATGTTGCTAAAAGAGTATTTTTTGAAAGATGTTAGCATTCCTCTATTATTGTTTATGAACCAAGATATTGCTAATATTGTTATATTGATAAATTGCTTACTAATGCAAAAATGAGATTTTTTGATGCATTTTCTATGTTGGGTGTTATTCACACGACATAGAAAATGATGCGATGAAATACTTATAAATATGTCAAAATATTTTATGACAGTTGCAGACTTACTTGTTATAGAATGTTTTTTTTATGACAAGTCAACACTAGTTATATAATGTGCTCATCAAGCTTTGACTACAACCTTTCTATGACAGGTATTGACATACTTATCAATGAAAGAAATATTTTATGACGGGTAAATCATCATCTGCCATATAATATCTTTTTATTATGTATAGTGAAAGCGTAAACCCAATTCGCACTCTACTGTTTCATCATCTTCTTTATTTAGATGATAAAGACAATTTCGACGACAAGCTTTAGTACACTATTGAGTCAATTTTTGACAACACTAACAATTGTTGAGACGATTTCCAGCAAAACCCTCTGTTCGTTTTTATACTTCTTCTTTTTGTTCTCAATCTTGTGATTGTTCATTCGTTCTCGCACTCCTAGGTCCATCATTCTTGTTCTCTTTGGTGTTATTTGATGTTGTGGGTCTAGTTGGTGTTGTTGTTGAGATGTTGGTATTGTTGGTGATGGTGCCCTGTTTGAGTTTTTTTGTGTATGATTTTTTTGGTTGATGATGTTGTTGGTACTTGGGTGCTAGTTTAGTTTGCTAGTTTGGTGTGGAATTGAGGTTTGGGTGTTTATTTAGTTTAGTTGAATTGAGGATTCCAAAACAATCCCTCATTTAGGCTTTATTATATTTAGTGAATGCTAGGTTTATTAAATTAAAATAATTAAAATACACAAATTGTTAGACAAATTTAAAATAATTAAATTGTTAGGCAATGATAAAGATTTAAATTACAAATTTGATTTCAATTAAATTATTAATAACTAAATGGATACTTTAATAATGTTACTAACTTAATTTTTGTTGTGTTGACATGGTTAATTACATGTGTATATTATATTGTTGATTCTATATATTGGTTTTAACCAAGCATAATTATATGCTTAGTTATCTCAAAGTGTTCTATTATATTTGCTAGGAATGTTGATTGATTGTGAGTGAACCTTAGTTTTTTGTTTGAGATTAAATATATTGATTACACAATTAGTGTTTGTATTGAATCTTCAATTGTCCGTTTGAAAAGATATATATATTTTTATAGTTGATTAATATATATATATATATATATATATATATATGTGTGTGTGTGTGTGTGTGTGTGTGTGTGTGTGTGTGTTTCATTTTAAATTTGATAAGATTTTGGTTGACTGTATTTCTGGTTATTATTTGAATTCATACTTGATTGTGGTGAATTTAATGTCACCACTTTCATCTTGTGAACCTAAAGACCTGTGTGAAATGCTGTCAAAAGTTGTCAAAAGTTTGTCAAATTTAATGTATGAGACTTTACCTTTACGTATTAATAATGTATAAAGAATTATCTTTTTGAATAGGTAGGGTCACACCTTATATTAAAAAGTGAGGTTGCATGATTTAATGTCATACAAATGCACTAATAGGTCGTAGTTGGATGAATTGTTTATGCACAATTGTTGAATATTAGAATGGAGTGAGAGTTTCTTTAGTTTGCATAAAAGAATGTTACAAACTATAATGGAAGGTTCTATTATCATTGTATGAATTATTTCAATTTGCAAAGCTAATAGACATTATACGAGAGCATGTTTTGTGTGATGGGTTCCTCAAAAGTTACACGGTATGAACATGGCATGATGAATTGTTAAATATGTCACACGTACAAGTGCATCAAACACAAAAAGAACAAGTCAATTTAGAGATGGATGATCAATCGAAGGATATGATCCGTGATGTTGGGGTTGATTCTTTCAAATGCGCACATATGTGTATGATAGTTTGTGCAGTTATGCAAAGAAACCTTTGTATCGAGACTGCTCCAATTTTACATGATTGTTCGCAATGTTAAAATTGTTTAATTTTAAGGCAAAAAATGGATGGACTGATAAAAGCTTCACAAAATTGCTAGAGTTGCTAAGTGAAATGCTTCATGAAGGTAACACTTTGCCGACATGTAATTATGATACAAAGAAGATATTGTGTCTGATGGGTATGAATTATAAAAAAATCCATGCATGACTCAACGATTGCATTTTATACAAAAGAGTTTGGTAGGTTACCTGAGTGTCCACAATGTAAGGTATCATGATACAAACAGAAGGAAAATGACTCTGGAAGTGGGATGAGCAAAGGTCCTTTCACGAAGGTATTGTGATATCTTCTTGTTGTTTCAAGATTAAAGTGATTATTTGCTAATGTCCATGATGCGAAAAACATTAGGTTACACACAAATGAACAAAAGAAAGATGGGCAACTAAGGCATCCGACTAATTTTTTGCAATGGTAGAAAATAGATTCTATGTTTCTAAATTTCGACAATGATTCAAGAAACCTTAGGCTTGGACTTGCTACAAATGGAATGAATCCATAATGTAACCTAAGTAGTAAACATAATTCATGGCCTATCTTGGTAGTGATTTACAACTTACCTTTGTGGTTTTACATGAAGCATAAAAATGTGATGCTATCTATAAGATTTCGAGTCAAAGATAACTAAGAAACAATATTGATGTTTATATAAACCCTTTGGTTGAGGACTTGAGGATGTTATGAAAGGAAAGAGTTAATGTGTTTGACAATTTTTCTAGCGAAACTTTTAAGATGTGTGTCAAGTTGTTTTGCACAATCAATGACTTTTCAACATATGACAACTTAAGTGACTATAGTGTTAAAGGACACAAAGTTTGCCCTATATGTGAAAATGACACATATCATCATCAATTGCATCATGGAAGGAAAGCAATTTACCTTGGGCATCGGAGACTCTTACTCATAATCATCCTTGACATGAAGAAAATAGTTAATGGTCTTCAAGAAAATGAAGTAGGTCCAATGCCCTTAACTAGTGACCAAGTTTATGAACGAGTGCAGTATTTAAGTGTGATACTTGGGAAGAAAGAAGGATAATTAACTGAGAAAAACATATGGAAGAAAAGGTCGGCATTTTTTTATTTGTCATATTGGAAGATGTTTGATGTAAGACATTGTATAGAAGTCATACACGTGGAGAAAAATGTGTGATATAGTGTTATCAGAATGCTTCTTAACATTTAAGGGAGGATAAAAGATGGTGTAAATGTTTGTTTATATTTGGTTTACATGGGTATAAGAGAATAGTTAGTTATGCGGGTTCATGGTAAACAGACATTTTTGCCCCCAGTATGTCATACATTGTCTAAAAAAAGAAAATTTTTTGTAAGTGTTCACGAGATATGAAAGTTCCAAATGGATATTCTTCTAATGTTAATAGGTTTGTCTCAATGAAAAATCTTAAATTACTAGGTTTAAAGTCTTATGATTGTCACGTGTCGATGCAACAGTTAATACTAGTGGTGATTTGTGACATATTAACTGAAAGTATTATAAATGTCATAATTAGATTGTGCTTCTTTTTTAACGCAATTTATAGTAAAGTGATTGATCCTAAAATATTGGATGAGTTAGAGAATGAAACAGTTCTTATATTATGTCAATTGGAGATGTATTTTCCTCCAACATTTTTTGACATTATGGTTCACTTAATTGTGCATTTAGTCAGAAAAGTTAGATTTTGTGGTTCGGTGTTCTTATGATGGACGTACATTGAGTGATACATGAAGATACTAAAACGGTATGTAAAGAACCAACATCATCTAGAAGCATCCATTAATGAAAGATATATTGTAGAGGAAGCTATTGAGTTTTGTACCAAATACTTATCGAAAGTTGAAACTATGGGGTACCTAAGTCTTGTCATCATAGAAGAATTTTTTGTAAAGGTTTACAAAGTGCAAAGATTGTGAGTTACACACGAGAAGAAGTGTTATAGGCACATTTGTATATGTTGAATAACATCGATGAAGTTATACCTTATCTAAGTACTCACAAAGACATTATGAAGAAAAATCATGTACAAATGCCTGAAAAATGGTTGATTAATGAGCATAATAGAACATTCTCAAAATGATTCAAACACCAAATTAAGAATGACAATACAATTTTTGAAACATTGAAATGACTAACTCAGCCTATTTTTGATGTCATATATTGGAGTATGCATGATATCAATAACTACACGCAACATAGAATATGCAATTTCTATGATGCATGTTATTACACCCGTCATAGAATATGGGTGTCAATGTGATTACATCATCACATTTGATACTCATACTTTGATGGACATTGTTCACCCGATATAAAAAGTATAATATTTTGTTACATGATCAATGTCAATCATAGAATATTTTGACATTCTATATTATCTGAATCTATACCACATCTTAAGATAATATAGAATGTAAAAAAAAAATAACCAATATAGAATATCCTTACACAATAGTAACTAAAGAGTAGTGTTTAACATCTATAACAATATTCGTGACCAATCTAAATTCGGAGAAATTATACCACCGTAAGGAATTGTTAATTTCATTAGTAAACCATAAAATTTGTTTCATAAGGAGACAAGTGAAATTAGTTGCTCACCAATTAATTAGAGCATCAAATTTTTGTGCTAATCGCCATTATTTTAAACAGTAACCGCCTAGTATTGCTGCCCAAGTTTATAAGGAAATAAAATAAGTAAATTGCTATACAAAAGATAAAATAAATAAATAAATTCCTCTTTAATTAAATGCATATTCAGTGAACTGATCGCATAGAAATTTGCATCATAAACTTAAAAACATGAAAATTATTTATTTTATTTCTCTGAAAAGCTTATTATAATTAGTTTTCCAAATATTCCTTAGACATATATCTGTTTGGAGTTGCATTAAATGCATATTCAGTGAACTCATCGCATAGAAACGCGTATCATAAACTTAAAAACATGGAATTTATTTAAATATGTTTTTCTGAAAAGCTTATTATAATTAGTTTTCCAAATATTCCTTAAACATATATATCGATCTGCTAGGAGTAGCATTATTGGGTCACTGATCAACCCACTAAGCAAATTTGTCTTTCGGTTTCAGGTTTTAACCACAAATTGTTATTTCTAGCGATCTAATTAATTCCAAAGGAACTCCGTACGTCACATACATACCACAAGCAGCAGTGCCGTGTACCACAAGCAAATATAATTGCTTCTGATATTACCACATCATGAAATAATATATAGTAAAGATGTCACGAGAATGGAAGCAAGCAAATGAAAGGGAAAAAGCTGACCCTATTTGCATATCCTTTGTGAAACGTATCAATACTATAAAAAGAAAAAAAGAATGCAAAGTCAAGAACCATTTTGTTTAACGAAGGTCGACATTTATACTTAGGCCCTCCACACGAAAACCCTGTTCCTTGTATTTAAAGAAAGTCATGATCATCATACATCACTGGTCTTATAAGGTTTTAAATTCGAGTCTTTTGTATAAAAAAATGGTTAAAATACAAAATTCCACTAAATCTGGTTAACTATATTCTTGACATTGACCAAACTGACAGATAATTAATATGGTTACGAGAAGAAAAAGAAAAGTGGTAATTTAAAAGCAAATTATGACTGGAAAACCCTGAAACAAGAGCAAGTGAATTTAACTAGCCAATGGCTTTGGTAAGATTTACGATGTGCCATCGATACCTTATACTAATTATTTCATGTATTAGTATTACACATGCAGTAAGCAAGCAACTTTTGGGGAATGGGGGCAGATACAAAGAAAAACTTGTGATGAAGCATTCCAACAAATTATCACTAGACAATATAAGCAAAAATTTATATGTGGAAGAAACCCCTTACACCTGCTTACCTATACACCTATTCATAATTTAACATTATATATATATTTTATATTTAGACGAATAAATGTAGCGCCATACATACCTTATTCCCCACAAGTTACAAAGAATATTACAAGCACGTACTCCTTTCCTTTGCTGACCAAATTAGCTAAGTTATCTACCGTCGGTATCCATTGGCCAGAACTGGAATCCTCACCTTGTGCCCTCTGCTCCCTTTCATCAAAACCTCCCCAAAACTATACGTTCCTGTGACTGACCGCACTGTGAGTGTCACCGAAAACTTCTGCGATGCGCCTGCTTTGATAGTCATGGCAGGAGGGCTGACTTCAATGGCAACAGCTGGCTCCATTCTGGCTGTCATCACGTAGGTCTCTTCCTCGGCAACATTTGTGACGGTGCGCGTCACCACTTGAGTTCTCACGAGATGGGAAATGGTGATAGATGGGGTGTTTAAATTTGATGGCTTACCGATGGTGGTGTTACATGGTGTGTGAGTATAGTTATTTATCTCATGAACATCAATGTTGGGTATTGTGCACAAGAAGCCTAGATAATCCTCGTATCCTGCAACATTGATGAAGCAAATTTATTAGAATTTAATTATAATACTCCGAGAAAAGTTACACTGATAAAGAAGAAATGAACCTGCATCAAAGATGAGTCCAGGGTCCAAGGCAGCTGTTGGATCAACATGTCCACTTCCATAATCAAAAGGAGTAGCTTTGACCAGCTTCATAGCTTCTGATTCAGAAGTTTGCTGGGCTAGAAGAGGATTCCCAGCTCTGTCTAGAGTTGTTGATGTTGTCATCAAAGCTGATTTAATGGCTGCAGGGCTCCAATGAGGATGCTTCTGCTTTATGAGAGCAGCAATTCCAGCTATATGTGGTGCAGCCATGCTGGTTCCAGATATCATGGCAAACCCCTCACCTGTACAAGCAAAAAAACTGCTTACAAATGAATCAATTATATAATATATCAGCAAGTTTTTCTTCTACTTTTGTCCCTCCCTTCCTTAATCATGTAACTGTTCTTTCAATAATGTGAGGGAATCCCAACACATTTTCCCATAATTTAAAGCATCAATCAATAGTAATTAAATTTATCTACATGTAAGCTCAAAACAAAGAGAAACCCTAAACATAAATATCTAATGTTCGTATTAGGCTACTTCGAGCATATTAGACAGGTTTCATAGTACAATGTACATGTTATTGACATGGACACAGACATAGATAATGTCAAAAATATATTAGATAGGTTTTATTGTACAATGTATATGCAATTACTTACCGACATAATTTGGCTCATCGGTTCCATTTGGACACCAAGCAGCCCAAATCAATGAACCAGGAGCTAATATATCTGGTTTCAGAAGATCTGCCTCTTGGAAGCTGAAGTCCTTTATATTTGGCCCTCGAGCAGAGAATAATGCCACCTGTGGTGCAGATTTATGCAGAATAGGCATCAAACCGTCGCCAATTTTACCTGTACCTTTGAAACTCTTTACCCGCCCAGTCCAGTCTCTTGGTGTAGTGATATTATAATAATCTATAAGTTCCTGAAAAAATAACAATTTGAAAGTACTAAATCACATGAGAAATACTTTATGATCGTAAACAAAAATTATTGCTGAATGACAGATAAAAACAGTGGTAACAGAGATAAGTACTTGACTGTGGAATAAATTTAAGAGCCAAGAGAAAATGGATTTTGTATCAAACTTGATCTACCTCAACTTAGATATATTGGTACAGATGTCTGATTACCTTTGAATAGCTGACATCTGTGATGAGAATCCCAGGAAGGCCAACAGGGACTGGATCAAATTTTGTTCCTGGAGAAACATTTTCAACACAAAGAACAAATCCAACTGCACCAAGGGCCTTTGCTGTTTCTGAAACTTTCTTGACTGATGCAGTGCCAACGACAAAGTTGAAGGAGTATCCACAGAGAAGAATATTGCCCTTTATCAAGTTCTTGTTTAAAAGCTCTGGTCTCTGGCAATCCGTGGGGTTGTACCTCATAACTGACGAATCTAGCAACACATCATTTGCAGCAACCAATGTGTATGTTTCGTTTAAATGTGTGGAAGCTGTACAAGCCATTATGCATATTTTAGCAAAACGGACTGAGTATATAAAGTATACAACTAATACCAATAATATAACTGTGGACATCATATATAGGATTTGCCATGTAAGCATATATTTACGAAGAGACCTTATTGCTTGAGGAAGAACTCAATTATTTTGCAACCAACACAGCATTCATGACTAGTGAAGATTTTATTTAAGTTTTATTTCTTTCCCTATTTGGGGAGGGGAAACTTAATTTCATGTTTCCATCAACTACGAAAAAAATTTCTTCCAAAATCTTCCACAGTATATCTCCCAAGTCTCAATACCGATTCATTAAAAGAATAATATATCTGAAAGCAACATTGTCAGAAGTTTGAAAACTCACGTGATAACCCAATTCCAGCTAAGGTTTTTCCATTTCCAAGGATCAAATGGTTTTTATATCTACGATCATCAATTGCAGCTGCTATCGATGCTATCCATGGACTATATGAAACCAATGTCTTAGGAAAAGGACCACCATTTCCAGCAGCCTGTGCGACAAATACACCAGCTTTCACAGCTCCAAGAAGTGTAGCATCAAAAGGGTTCAAAAATGTAGTTTTGGTGGCTGCTGGAGGACTGCTGGGTCCAACTGAAAGGCTGAGTATATCCACTCCATCATATACAGCCTGTAGACACTCAAATTTAGTCAATTATAAATTTTGAAACTGTATACCAACAGTAAAAAATGAGATTGTGTGACAAATTATTGAGACAAATTGTTGAATTTTATGTGGATTGCTGAGATTTACAGCAAAATCTGCGGCAATAATACCCACTCATAAGCAATCTAGTGTGAACATATTGCCTAGGTGAGAGAGCAAGCAATTTGAGTGGTTGTATGTGTCAGGTGGGAAGTATGGGACTATTTAATGAATTCTCGAGTCAATGTATAAATATATTATACTTGTTGTATACCTGATCAATTGCAGCAACTACATCTGCAACATACCCTCCAAACAGTCTATAGAGTGCCTTGTACACAGCAATCCTGAAAAAGATACACCAAATGTCTAATGCAACAGAAACAATTGTAATTCCCAATTTTAAAACAAATAAGGGTCTTATTCCTCACCTAGCTCGAGGAGCCATCCCACTTGCTCTCCCAAATTCATGGCCATGCATCCTCACAGGAATTCCATTATTTCCAGCTGCAATAGAGGCTGTATGACTGGCAGATGACGATGCATGGAAATCAGAGGATTGTTAAAAAAAATGCTATCAAATTACGAGATATATGGCTTTAAGCATGATGCTGTGCTGTGAGTGACTAATTAAGCTATCACTTCAAGTGCTTCAAAGACAAAGAAAGAAGAACTAATGTTGCTCTGTAAGTTCATACAATTTGCTCAAAGAAGGAAATGACATGTTATAATTTCTCTCAATCTTGTAGCCATGGGAACATGTGAAGAATTCCGAATGAACAAGTTAATAAATAAAAAAAGGTGGCAGGGCCTAACCTTCCATGTCCATCCCCGTCTAGAGGAGAGGCAAAGTCAATTGAAGGGTTAAATGACCCAGCAGCTATTGCAGCATGAGCAAAGTGTTGTGCTCCAACGATCTTTCCATTACAGAAATTTTTTTTAGTATCTGGATCAGATTCACATTTTCCTCTATACTTAGGAACTGGCCCATATGGCTCAGTATTTTGAGTAGCAAAACTTGGGTGATGAGGATATATCCCTGAGTCCACAAATCCAATCACAATGTCTTCTCCAGCCCGGTCAAAGCCTCCACCTGTTGGCCAAACCCCAGTTGGAAGCCCTAAAAATTGTGGGGTATGAGTTGTAAGTCTCTTAACTTTCCAGTCCCTCTCAACTGATTTCACTCCAGGAGCACGTCTTAGAGTTTCTGCCTACTAATATAAAGGGATAGCATAAGGAAATTAGAGTGAGGAAATGAATTAAAAATATATTAGTTAGTTAAAGAATAATAAAAGGATAAAAGAAGACTTCACCTGTTCAGGTGAAATATGAACAGCAAACCCATTTATAAGATGTCGATAGCTATAGAGTTTCTGGTATGTTCCTTGCTCAAACAGTAATCCCAGAAGCATGTCATGTTTTTTTTCAAGATGGCGAGCGTAAGAAGTAACCAGTTCACTGGAAGAAGTTTAAAATAATATAAAAGGTGAGCAACCACACTTGTCAATATCCATTATTGGTTCATCACATAGTAGAGGAGAAAAAATAACCAAAAAAAATCCATAATTTTTGCAAACTGAAAAGTTCTGTTAAAAAACAGAGTGGGGTGGTGATCATTGAATCATTTTCCTTAAAAACAAAAAGAAAAGAAAAGGCACCAGCTGTAAACAAATTGTTCACAAGTTACCCTATACAAGAAATATAAATATCTATACTTCTCGCATAATTCAAGTACCGAAGAGTAACTTTATTGAGCGATATTTGAACAGTTAAATCATAACATTACCTTTACCGATCCTACTTCTTAAAAGGGTCTAAACTAAACTAACTCATGAAGAAATTAAATTAAACTCTTCACAAATCTATTCTCATGTTCACCTCAGCTCGTAACAACTCCAATTTAAGAATCGTATTGAAGGAAGAAACTAGTCAAAGGAGCATCTCTAAGAAGTAGTACTACGAGTTGAGAGGAATGTATGCAAGTACCTTGCGGTATCAATCTTCTCATCAGATTCTGCTGCAGTAGCTTCAAACCCATCAATACCTCCAGTGTAACTAATGATAGGCTCACCTTCAACAGTTACTATGTAAATCTCAGCATCCCCAGAAACCAGAAGTGCAAAGAAAACAATCAACACACACCCAAACTCCAAAAATCTCATTTTTACTTATCAAACCCAACTCCAATAGCTTCCAAGATCTGTGTGAGGTCCAGTCAATGGCAACCAGTTAGTCAAAACGATAACTCAAAAAATACTAAATAAAAATCACAAGGTGGTTCCATATCCAAAACTGAAACAACCCTTCTGAAATTTTAGCTCAAAGCAATAAACTTTACCAATGTCCACTCCCTCTGATCCAAGTAGCCAGCAGTTGCTCACTCACACCAACTGGAAGAAAAAAGAAGAAAAAAAACAAAACACGTGAAGCTAAAAATAAACAACACAATAAGAATAAGAATAAGGAGTGATGAAGAAGAGGAAGCAAAGAATCATTGAGAGGGGGGAAAAGCAGAAGAAGATGGTATGAAAGAGTAAAGCGAAATGGGCATGGTTTGCACGTACTTGACTTGATTCACGTACACGCAAGTGCACTCACTCATTCACATTGCGGTGGTGATCAGTGATCTAAGGGTCACTGTTGAACCTGAAAGCCATGGAATGAGAAGGTGGTGAGTGAAAGTGAAGAGTGAAGAGTGAAGAGTGAGAGTGTTAGGGTTTGGTTTGTTTGTTTAATTGAATGTCAATGGAGTGAAGTAAGAGCATGATGGCTGATCTTGAATCTTGATGCAGGGAAGTAATATTAATAATGGTGTTAATATTATTAATAATTAAGGTCCATTGTTTATCATTATTGTTGGAATCATTTTGTTTGTTAAATAAAATTAAGTGTTGTGTTTTACTTTTAGCAAAATTCTGAGGTTGCTCTTCTGCTTTGTTCGCAAATTAATAGTAATAATAAATAAAAGGTGGGAAAGGGGACATTCGCGCGCAGGCTGTCGGAGGCGGTTGAGGGGAAAAGACGAGAATGCCCTTGAGGTTTGGTGGCGTTTACGCGTGTCCGAAATCACAGGGACGGGAAAAGGGACAGAAACTCTCATTATTAGTTCTACTATTATTATTATTATTATTATTGAATTTTGTATTTCTATTATTACACTTACTGTCACAACTGACAATGCTATTTATTGATTTTGGACTTTCCAGAGTTAATTTAGATTTCTTTATCCCATTTACTCTATCATATTAATGTATACCCAGCCGGATGAAATTATTTTATTCTAATTAGTTATTTTAAATTTGAGTATTAATAGATATATAGATGTTTAGTGTATTAAAATTATTTTTCTTTTATTTACAGATTCTACTTGACGAATTATTTTTCATAGAAAATACATGTTGTATTGTACTAGAAAAATTAATGTATGACTATTTTATTTTGTGAAAAATAAGTGTCTCTAACATGTTAATAACAAGTACTTTAGCTTATTTGTAGAATTTGATAAATATTTTATTTTATATAATTATAATTAGTATTAAATAAATATTTTAAATTTATAAATTATATTATAATTGTAATTCGTAATATGTATATTTTTAAGACTTGTAAATTATATGTTGAAATAATAAATATTTTTGTATTATAAAGTTATTTTTTATTGCAATGAAAACACAAGAAAATTGAAATTAGAGATGACAAAATTTGCTAATATAATTCATTAAAATCTAGCTTACCATTGATATGCTTAAAAAGAGTTAAATTAAATCGATTCATTAGAAGAAAACGTATTACAAATCTTAACTCATTCTACCTAAAGGTGGCCTAGGGCTAACCCGTCAAAAAAAATAGAAAAATATATATATTTATTTTGAGTTACTTTTCTTTAACATGTACTCCCTCCATTTTTTTTTCATAGTCGTTTTGTCAGAGTTTGTTGTTTTTTTCATTGTCATATTACTAAAATCAATGAGTTATTAATTTTTTTCTTCCATTTTTATCCTTGATAATTAATACATGTTTCCTGTACAATGTGTGTATTTATTTTTAATGTCTACATAATTTTTCTCCAACTACTCATATAAAGTTAATGTGCATTTATAAGAACAATATATTCCCAACAAAATACTATAAAAAAACAAAAAAGGGACAACTATTTAATGAAGTAGTTCAACAGTCTAAAAAATGCAAAAAAAAATAAAAGGTAAAATTATAAAGTAAGTAATAAATATTTTTGAAAACTAAAATATCAATGATTTCCTTAAGTCTCGTGCAAAACCTTAAACGACTGAAAAAAAACCGGAGGGAGTATTCATTTTGAATACTTAAAGGACCTACATAAATTAATGTAAATAAATAATAATAAATATAAAATTACATATAATAAAATAAATCAAATGCACATCATATTTGTTATCCAATAAATAGGTTATACATAAAATAAGTTTGAAATGATTTAATTAAATTTAGATTGAAAATAATAATAAATAAATAAGGGGATTGGTGAGTTAGCCTGTCTCGACCAGTCATTTGATCTGATAGACTGACAAACTATAATACTTTGCCCAACCCATCAATTTTTACAGGTTAACAACTCCCGATCATTTTGTCACCCTTATTTAAAATGGTAGCACTTAATATTTGAGAAAAGGGAGCCTATCCTAACTGTCATGTATTAGAGGTACAGTTATAATTTTTTTATATAAAAAAACTCTTTAATATTAGTTTTTTGGTTTTTTCTCTTATTTAATTTTTAATTAATTCATTACAAATTCCAAATTTTAAAAATTAAACATTTAATTTTACTAAAATATTTATAAAAAAAAACATCCATCATTTTTAAAATTTGTGGTAACAAATATAAAATTCTTTCAATATAAAAGAAATAAAACTTAAAAAATAATTATAATTTCTATGTAGCAAAATATAAGGAGTTCTTATGACAAATTGTGCTTTTATTTTGTTGGTGAAAGGCATCATGACAGCTTTAGAAAACATATATTGTTGGTGATAGAAGACAACATAGGAGTTAATTTAATACATTTTTTAAGATTTGTCCAAATATTGTTCACATAGGGTAAAAAATATATTATTTTATTAAAATTACATTGTTATCTTTTTATATAATACATATTTAAATTTGAATATATTTATATATAAAGGACCCTTATCTATTTTATTGTACCGGGTCTACAAAATGTCAAGATTAACTCTAAATGGTAGGATATTGAGATGAAGAAATTGCATAGGTAAGACTTAAGTTTTGATTGTGTCAACTATAAAGACTTCCATGTTTAAATTAATTTTGAGAGAAGGGAAAACAAGAGTAAGAATCATATTTACGAGTAATTACTCTTCGATACTTGTCATTTAGTGAAAAAAAGACATTAAGACATGTTAATAATCTTAATAGACTTAACATTATACGGTAAATAAGTCATGACATGTTCATTAAAGTTATATTAGTTTACATTATATGTTATAAATATCGGTTTAGGTTAGAAAGGACGATTCAAAGTTAGGTTGAAAAATCATCTAAAACAATTGTCCGCAACTCAATATTACTCCATAAAAGCAACTTTAACTTAGAGGTTAACAATTGTCCTCTAAGTTGGAGTGGCTTACAAAAGTAAATCTAACTTGGAGATTAAAGTCTCTCAAAAATTAATTGTTTTTAAGTTAGAATTATTTTTTATCCACTCTAACTTGGTAGTTAAAATATTCATTCGAACAAAAATAAAAATAAAAACATAATAGTTTGAAATAATTAGTTTAGTTTAGTTTTTTTTGTTTTTTGTTTTTTGTTTGTTTTTGTTTACTTATTACAACTAAAGCATATGAAAAATACATCTTTTATAGGGAGGAGAAAGAATGTTGATAAACTTTGAGTGAAAAAGTGGGAATGATGGGAGATATTGAAATTTTCATTCTTCAAAATAGACATTATAATATACAGTATACGTGTAAATTCAATTAATTTTTAAACGATAAAAAATTATTGAGAAAAACACCCAAAAATAATGTGCCTAATTTTTAAATAGAAAATATACTTTGATAATATTAATATTGGTGAGAATAATATATTTGCTTCCCATGATATTATAAAAATATTTAAAAAAAGAAGAAGAAGAAGAAGAAGGTATTCACTAGGTAAAAATACTTTTAAAAAAGATTTGAAATTATTCGTTTGTTAATGAAAAGTAAATGGTTTTAATAATTAAAACTATATTATATTTTTTAGGACAAAAACTATATTATGTAATAATCATCATCTTTCCTATGTTTTATAATGTTATTAAGAATTTATTAATCAAGTTAAACTTCCTTAATTTAAGGATGAGTTTGCATTTAATTATTTATAAGTATTTTTTGAATAACTGATAAAATAAAAAAAGCTTAAAAGGTACATAAAAATAAATTAAAGATAGTATTATATATATAATCATGAAAGCGCGTGTAATAAATAATGTATAATAGTATAAGGTCAATTTTTTTTAATGATCTAACTATATGAAATATTTATTTGTGAATTAAATTACTTTAAGAATTAAACTCTATAAGAATTTGAGATCGAATCCATTAAGATTTATTCTGTCCAGCAAATAAGATTATTTTATTTTGATAATTATGTTATTAGTGTTAGTTTATTAATATTACTTTAATCAGTCATAACCTCACGGTCACTGACTTGGGGCACCCTTTCATCATTTTCATTGCCGCGTAGGTGAGTCCACCTTTAAATCGACAGGAACATTAATTTTAAAAATAAAAATAAAAAGTTCTTGCCATTTTAAGTTTTGATGGCACAACTATAATATGATTTTGATTACGTTCGTGAATCGTGACTTTGCAATTTAAACAATGAGAAGTGTAATCATTATGGTACTATCGATATTATGTATATTATCTAACTTTGTCCATGTGAACGTTTCATGAAGATTTATTTAATAATCTTGAGAGTCAAAAGGAGAGTTTAGGTGAGAAGACCGAAAGAAAGCTTTATGTTAATTTTCATAGTTGACGGTTACAAGTTTGAATATTTTTTTCAGCAAGGCATAGGATACGCCATATCTACATATATGTTCTTTCATCTTTTACACTACTTATAATTAATAACTTTATAATATTAGTATTAATGTAATTAATACCTTCATGTATATGACTAAGTTTTTTAAAAAATTTATTAAGGGTAATGATCTCTTTTATATTTTCAACTTAAATTAATCTGAGGTAAATGAGTTTGGTAACTTGACTTAAACCTGCAATAAGCCAAATTAGTTTACGGGATTATGACTCACGTAGATACTCTACTTTAATTCATAGTTCTCAACACTTACTTATGAATCTTTTGAATCTGCGTGGAAATTATTTTCTTAATGAAATAATAATCGTCAACA
The DNA here is from genome assembly GCF_000230855.2 of Cajanus cajan. Classification (NCBI taxonomy): domain Eukaryota; kingdom Viridiplantae; phylum Streptophyta; class Magnoliopsida; order Fabales; family Fabaceae; genus Cajanus; species Cajanus cajan. The sequence goes on from NC_138521.1 coordinate 66,237,329, forward strand.
ATCTAATTCATGATTCAATAATGACAAAATGTCATGTGTCAAACGTGTAAAATTTAGTTGGTGTTGTCATGTTGGCATTTAGATTTGTTTTAAGATATATAGTCCAAAACTCACTCAATAAGTATTATTGTCCTTTAAATAATAAAATATAATCGTCTTAATTAAACATGAAATAAAAGCAAATTCTGTTCCAGCAAATTAATTTTTAAAACGAGAAAGGAAATGATGTGCAAATAGATTAGTAAAATTGTATCATCATCACTCCTTGTTTTGCATTCATACAAGAATCTTTAAATAAACATTGCAATTTATAAGAGAAAAATAAAATAAAATAACATAAAACAAAACAATTTTATGCATAAGTTAATCAATTTTTATATATAAATTTAAACAAGAAAATTTTATAAATTAATTTACACGTAAATTAAATTTTAATTTATACAACACAAGTTTTTTTTTATATAATTTTTATTTGATATAAATATTTGTTAAAAAGTTAATTCAAATAATACATTATCCGTTCAAACAATGTGTATAAGGGATTAGGATAAGGTTGTTAAAGTCATTTCAGTATTGCATGTTATCAGCAAGCATGGTCCCATGGTATGTACGATGTACACGCACACACAGAAATACTTTCCTAATTTTTAATGTAGTTGTGATGAGGTGGTGGAACTTGTAAGGGAAGGGAACAAATTAATTAAGATAAAAGACTCGATTCTGTTGTGTTGTGTTGTGTTCTAGGGAATGATAAAATGGGAAATGTTGAGTTGAAGTGAAGGTTTTTTTTTTCTGAAGTGCACATGTTGGGAGACCCACGAGCCTTGTCTTATGCTTATACACCACATGTGATCATAGATGCCCTTATCGTATGCATCACAGAAAATGAAACTGGACGCTTCCAAAATATGGATCATCATCATACGTGAACTCGTGTAGTGTCAAGGGAAGAGATATGAATTAATCAAAGAAGAAGAAGAAAAAAAAACAGGTATAGTTTTTAGTATTCTACGTCGCGAGTTGATTCATAGCTGTCTGGTAAGAAGAAAAAAGAAAGGATTATTAGTGATTAGAATTCAAAGTAGTATGATTAAGAAATGTAAGTGCAATATTGGAAACTGTTGTTGATAAAACGTTTTGGTGAGAGAGTGTGTTTTTTTCCTCACAGTTTGCATTTTGTTTCTACCCCCATGTGTAATAGGAGTCCCCAATCCCCATCTTTGATGGATTCGTTGAAAAGGACTTGCATTCATTCATTTGCTATGAATGGGGACAAAAGGGGTTGTCAGTGTGATAAAAGTCACTGGACTTTTTGATGCCAGTTAAGGACACATAATCACCCCAAATCATCTCACTTTTTTTCTACACATTTACCCCTTTTAGGGATTTTCACGATCACTGTTCATTCAATTTGTTGAAGAATCATTCACTGAATAAAAGTTAAATAGTTAAATGCAATCCCTAGCTAGGACCTACGCAGATTTTTATCCTTTTTTAATGTTTGGTCCATGCTTAGAGAGATGTGATAATTAATCCATCCATCATGGGAGAGGTGGGCTCTGAATTTCATTATTTTAATTTGAAAGAATCACGGAGAGAGTAGTAATGTCTTTATTTTTAGGGTTTATCATTTGGCCTTATTCTCCACTTCCAAACTCCTTTTGAGTGCCTATCAAATCCCAATTACCCTCATTCATTAGCTAGGAAAAGATCAAACAAAGATATTGTAATGAGTGGAATTATCAAAACCAGCCAATCTAAGTTGATGGCAGCCTTTTCTTTCACTCACAATAATCTTATCTGACATTTTAATATAAAAAATAAAAACTTAGTTCAATCCAATTATTATAGGAACCGTATTTCTTTTCTAGCCCAACCTAATATGTTTCTTTATATTAGATTGAGTCACTTTATTTTTATTAATAATTTTATATATAATTTAAAAGAAAAAACTTTGAACAAAATAAACTTGATAATTTTTTAGTCTAATTTTTACTGACCCATTCTGGTCTGTTTGACACATCTAAGTCAAGTTAAATTGGTTCAATGTTTTCATTCTAAATATAAAAAAGTCTAGTTTATTTAACCGAAAGGGCCAATTGACTAACTTGACATGCTCAACTAATTTTAATACCTCTAATAACAAGTGCTTCTATCAAGTATCATTACTATATATGTAGCTAAATATCAAAATACAAGATAAAATTTAGTTGATTTTTTAGAAAACAACTATTTTAAAGTTTTTTTTTATGATAAAGTAGTTATTTTTCTAAAATGAACTATCCAAATACACATATTTAAATATACAATTACATTAAATATTAAAAGAAAACTCCATTCTTTGTAATAATTTTAAATACACATTATTTTTTCCCTTTTATTAATTGAATGCTAAAATTTAAGGAAGTCCTACATCTGGCATTCTACACAGTGATGGGAATGAATTTATTTATCCCCGGAGACATTGATTTCGGATAGTGAGAGGTGTTTACAGAAGACCCTGTAATGAAACTTGGTGTAAGCCCAATCATTCATTTGGGTCAGGGTCAAACAAATTTCAGGCCAATAAACGCATAATTTCCAACCATTTCATGTCAAGTGAGGGAAACATGTCTTTTATAATGGGCCTGTTGGCCCATTTGTTAGATAGAGTCTCGTAGCGTTTTGCACATGATTGTGGCTCAAGGTCTAAAATTTGTTGTGATTGAAAATTGATCAGAGGTATGACACATGCAATGGCAAATAGATCAATTTGAGAAACCAAAACTAAAATAGGCAACGTTACATAGTGATTCTCTGTTTTAGTGTTGATAATAACATGCTTCACTACTTAAAAAAAAGAAAAAAAACTTGCTTGACTACAATTGTGGTATGCATTAGATTATACTCAGCCATAAATTCATGACTATGAGTTTTATATTTCTTCGAAGTAGTTGGTTAAAACTTAAAGTGGTGGTAACCTTATTTGGGTTTATAAATAAAATTTGTCATAGTTGAAAGGAATTATGCTAATATAGGAATCACTTCAACAGTGTGTTACAAAAAATGAACTATCTCGTTAATAATAGAATGGAGAAAGGATTTGTAAGAGGTTTAGGAATGTGAAGATAAAAAACTTGGCAAGAGAAGTATCTTTTTTTTCTTTAGGAAGGTAATAACACTATCAATCTATCATTCCAATGCATAGTTATACATTTGCACATGTCTAATTAGTGGCTTTGCATTATAACAAATTAAAACAAATGTTTAAATGTAACACGTTATACAATTTGTCCAAACCAAACTAGCTCTCTCACAGTTTGTTTTTTTCTCAAATGATTAGTCTCCCAACTTTTTTTTTCCCTTTCTAGGTCTTAGGGTGATGATAAACACACCTCCGTTTTCATATAAACACACTCCCTTTATATATATATAAAATTCCTAAATTTGTACCCGCACCCCTCTTCTTTTTCTTCACCGCACCTCTTTTCTTCTTTATTTTTCCCGCACCCCGCACCCCTTTTCTTTCTCTTCCCCGCACCCCTTTTCTTTCTTTATTTTTCCCGCACCCCGCACCCCGCACTCCTGTTCTTTCTCTTCCGCGCACCCCTCTTCTTCTTTCTTTTTCCTCGCACCTCCCTTCTTCTTTCTCTTCCACCCCTTTCTTCTTCTCTTCTTCGTCACTTTCTTCTCTGATCTCTCTACCTCCTCTTCTACCCTTTTTAGTTTTTGTAATATCTTCTTCCTTTTCTGTTTTGTTATAAGTTGTAAGCTCGCGGTTTAGTGTCAAAGGAAAAGGTGTGAGACCATATGCATTTTTTCGCCAAGTAATTCTTTTCACTATCTCCACCTTTTTCTATATTCTTTTGTTCTTATTGTTTCTAGTTTATTATCGTTCATTGTTTCTCTGTTTTGTTAACATCTCTCTCTCATCTCTACATTTCTTTCTTTCTGGAATAGTAAAGTTTTTGTTCTGAAAATTACTTTTTGGAATAATAAAGTTTTTATTCCAGAAAATACTTTCCATAATAGTAAATTCTTATTCCGGAAAGTATTTTTTGGAAATGTTTTTTTTACATAATTTTGGAAAGTACTTTTCAAAATACTAAAGTTACTGTTCTGGAAAGTTCTTTTCGGAATTATATAAGAAACACACTTCCAAAAAATACTTTCTGGAACAATAATTTTACTATTCCGGAAAGTACTTTCCGGAATACTAAAATTAAATTTCGAATCTTATTTTTTGGTATGACAAATTTAATTTATGTGTTTCTTTATCTCCTCATCCACCACTGTCGTCTATAATCCTGTTGTCCATAAGTAATGTTAAATAAGTTAAAAAAAATTATAAATATAAAATATAATTTAATATATTAATTTGTACCTTGTATTGAATGTAGATAATAATGAAGATTGAATGAAAAATTAGGGTTTAAGAAAGAATAAAGTAGAAAGTGAAAAATAGAATTTAAAATATAGAAAGATAAAATATGATTATGTTGATTGTAAAAGAAGAAAAATCAATAATGAAAAACGAAAAAGAATAAAATCATCAAAAAAATGACTAGAGTGATGAAAAAGGAGAATGAGAAAAAAAAATAATAAAAGAAAGGGGTGGATAAAAAAAATTAAAAAATAAAACTTAAAATAAAAATTTAGTTAAAATAATATTTTAGAAATTTTATTTTAAAAAAAGAAATTGAAAGTGTACTTATAAAAGATAGGAAGTATATATATCATCAGCCATTTATTTTCCTTCTTGGGTCCAAAATGGATCATGAGTGGGCCGCAAGTGAAATGAAAGGAAATAAAAACTGAGAAATGGAGCAGGCCTGGTCAAAAGAAAGCTACTGTGTGGTACGATGAATACTTGGGCCATCCATTTACCTTTTTCAGATGCCATTCTTCCTTCAGACTTCAGAGGCGTGTGTGTTTATATTTTTACGATCAATAAAAGAGCAACCAACTTTGGAAATGAATGGCTATGATTTGGTTATGGGTGACATGTAACTTTCTTGGTTTTAAAAAGGTAATGTCTGGGACGCCTTCACCTTGGATCCGGATTAGAATCATTAGAATTTAGATAAACATCAAATAATCTTTCTATTTAAAAAGAAAAAACAAATAAGATATTTATGGCAATTTTTAATCATTAAAATGTAGGTGAATTATAAATATTTAAACCATTTTTTTATTAATAAATTTTTAAATTGGTAGGCGAATTATAAACACTTATTTTGACACTTTCCCTATATATAAAAAAAAAGTACAACGGAAATAACAATAAATTTGTGAGAATGAATCTAATTATGATTGACAAGAAGGTAACAAAAAAAAGGTAGTGAATTTTGCACCGGAAGAGAAGAAAATGAAAATGAAAATGGATATAAAATTTACAGCTCAATCTTCCCTTCCTCACAGCACAGATGACACATCCACCATTCCATTTCCTTTCCTCTTCCTCTGGGCAAAAACAAACTACCATTCTTCTCCTTTTCTCTGTCTTCTCACTTTCTCTCCCCTCCCATAAAAGGAACAATGAAAGATTGAGCAGTACAAACAACAGCACATCCAATCATTTCCCTTCTCACACTATCATCTCCTCATTAGCACCCCACAAGCAAATTCTTTTTCTCCTTCAACACATTTGCCTTGCGCCGCTCAAATTTTCAATTTTTCGCTTTCCAGAAAGCAATTGGGACAAATTTCGTTGCTTTTGAGCATCTGGGTCGGTGGGGGGTCGCCGGATACACATGCCGCCGGCTCTGATGGATCCGCCTTTGCCGGAATTGTCGTCGGTGCCGTCTTTAAGCTCCGGCGCCGTTTCTCCGGGATCGGCGCCGGAGAGTCGGCCATTTGGGGATCTTAGAGGTTTGCAGTGGCGAATAAATCTTGGGGTGTTGCCATCTTCTTCTTCTTCTACTTCTTCTTCTTCTTCTTCTTCTTCTTCTTCTTCCATTGATGATCTTCGTCGTGCCACGGCTAATTCTAGAAGGAGGTAAGGCCAGCTCAATAATCACACCTTATTATTTTCAATTTCATTGCTTTTTTTGGGGGGTTTTATTTCAATTTGTGGTCATTGTATAATTGTATTCCTCAAATTTGGTGCCTTATTCAGAGTTTTGTTGATAGACACAGATAGGTGTTAGAGCCAAAGCCACCTTGTTTGTTGCTTTCTAACCATCTCTCTAGTCTCTGCCGTTATTCTTTCCTTTTACAATTAGAATGTTGCATTGCATTCATTGAAATATACTATACGTCTGTACCAAATTTTAGATTACTTCCTTGGTCTTTATGATGAACTTAACGATATAACATAACTGTTTTTGTTTGTATGCAACTTTTTCCCTCAACTCTCAATAATAACAAGGGAAGCACACCTTGCAATTTTATTTTATTTTTAAATAATGGGGGATAAATTATACAGAAAATACAGGAATTTTTTGACAATTTCATTTTTTTTATCGATAAAAATTGAACTCGGTACAAGTGGTTTATAATAACTCAGTATTCTTGCCCAACCAATTGAGTTAGACCCCTTACTACCATGCTCATGGCAATTTTCATTCGGGAATGCTTACATATGAGTTTTGGGGATGAATTCTTCAAGTCAAAATGGATACTATCTTCTTTTTGTTCCCTATTTTAGACCAATATCATCGTATATCAAAGTATTGTTTCGTTGGCTAAACTGAAAAGAAAATTAAGCTGTTTCTTCGTTTGGCATTGAGGGTTATTTGCACGTCATCTGTAGTGTTGCCAGGACTGAGTTGTTAAATCCACGTGTTTCTTGATGTCTGTCATTGTAGTGCATTAAAAACAATTGCATATTTGTTCAGCCAATTACAATTTTTTGAGGGGCTGTATCTTATTTAACACGAACTGTTTATAATATTGTCAGGTATGCCAGTTTGAGAGGGCGCCTCCTGGTTGATCCTCATATTACAAAGGATGGAAGTAGTTCACCCAATCTTGTCATGGATAACCCACTTTCACAAAATCCAGGTAAATCTAAGCATATTTTCTTGCGCCTATTCCTTGCACAGTACATGTAGATATTAAGTCTATATATGGTTAAAGATCCCTGATTTAGCCAATATACTTTCATAAATTCTTTTTAAGTGACTAGAGAGCAAGTTAGATATTTTGAATGCTCCGTTCTCATTTAGTGGCAACCAAACGCATGAAAAGGTTAAGCAAAGAAATATTGGCAATCAAAAACTGTTGAGGTGAAAATGAAGCAGATAAGAAAGACAAGCAAGTAAATTGTTGCATATTTTGTCATAATGTTGCCTCAAAACCTTGAAATGCATATTACTGATATTAGTAGATATCTTGGTAGTCTATCTAATTCTGTCTCATTCCATTGAACTCTATCTGTGTTGACAATAATATCAATTGGCCTCTACATGCAGACAGTACATGGAGTCGCTTTTTTCGCAATGCAGAGATGGAGAGGATGGTTGATCAGGATTTATCGCGTCTATACCCAGAACATGGCAACTACTTCCAGACTCCAGGATGCCAAGGCATATTGAGACGAATTTTATTACTATGGTGTCTCAGACACCCAGAGTGTGGTTATAGACAAGGTACATTGCTCAATTTGCTCTCAAGCAACATTTGCAGCCAATATGTTGAATATAAGATAATTTACCTTTGTCTAAAATATGTTTTCTCATATTGGGATGGTTGTCTTATTTTTCCTTCCAACTCCTTGTAAGAAACTTTGGTTACGATACACTCATCTTTAAGGTGTGTTTGGCAGAAGGAAAATTTTTTAATACACATAATTCTTTAGGAATAACTAGAATATGTTTGATTAGTCATAAATATTTTTGGAAATATTTATATATATTTCTTAGGAATCAAATTTTTTTACGTTTAGCTATAATAAAACTTTACCAAAAACTTTGATTATTTACCGCGTTAAATGAATAATGAAGGTAATATGATATTTTTACAAATATAGTCATATATGTGATGCAAATAGTTGATCTGATACTATTGGGCTTCTTTCATCAAATATTTTGTAGGAATGCATGAATTACTTGCTCCGGTGCTTTATGTTCTCCAATGTGATGTGGAGTGTCTTTCAGAAGTTCGAAAGCTTTATGAAGATCACTTCACAGACAGATTTGATGACCTCATTTGTCAAGAGAATGATCTTTCTTACAGCTTTGATTTTAAAAAATCAGACTTGATGAAGGACGAAATTGACTCCAATGGAAAGTCAATGAAAATCAAGAGTCTTGATGAGCTTGATCCTAAGATACAGAAGATTGTATTGCTAAGTGACGCATATGGGGCTGAAGGTGAATTGGGCATTGTTTTATCTGAGAAATTCGTCGAACATGATGCTTACTGTATGTTTGATGCTCTAATGAATGGGTCTCGTGGGTCAATTGCAATGGCTGATTTCTTCTCCTATTCCCCTGTGCCTGGGTCCCATACTGGCTTGCCTCCTGTAATTGAAGCTTCTGCTGCATTGTATCATTTGTTGTCTCATGTGGATTCATCTCTGCATGGCCATCTCGTTGATCTTGGGGTTGAACCCCAGTACTTTGCTCTCCGCTGGTTGCGAGTTTTATTTGGACGGGAATTTTCACTCAGCAACCTCTTGATAATCTGGGATGAAATATTTTCATCAGATAACAGTAAAGTGGAAAAACACGCTGACGACAATGCAGACTCTGGTTTTAGGATCTTTCATTCGTCTCGTGGAGCATTTATCACAGCTATGGCTGTAGCAATGATGCTTCATTTAAGATCTTCACTACTTGCAGCTGAAAATCCTACAACTTGTCTCCAGAGATTATTAAACTTCCCTGAGGACACTGACATTGGAAAACTAATAAGGAAGGCTAAATCCTTGCAGGCTCTTGCATTAAGTACTGAGATTTCATCCACAATGCCTTCACTTGTTGAGTATCATAACCAGGGTAAAACAGTTTTGCAAAGATCTCGGACCCTCTCATCTGAATCAAGTTCACCAAAAACTCCTCTGAATTTAGTACCTGATAGCTACTGGGAAGAAAAGTGGAGGGTTCTCCACAAGGCTGAAGAACTCAAGCAAGATGGAGTAGAAAAACAGGTGCCAACTCGGAAGAAGGGATGGACAGATAAGGTAAAGTTTAGTTTGAAAAGAACAGCATCTGACCCCTCTTCATCAAAGATTAAAAGTGGTAAAAAGGAATCCATAGCATCGGGTAGGCGCAGTTTGTTAGAAGATCTCTCTAAGGAACTTGGCTTAGAGGAAGATAATGAAAAACCGCACTGTCGTGATAATATGTCTGCAATAGTTGAAGAGGAGCAACTGTGTGATAACTCCGAATGCAGCAACAAGTATTCTCCCGAAGATAGATGTAGCAGTGAGGACAACTCATCTGTTATTTCTTGCCCATCTAGTCCTCCTAATGAGGCCCATGATCAAAAAATTGACTCCGAGATAAGTAATGATGGGTCTAACTTATCCCTTGATGGAATTGATGAATGTGCATTTAGTAGTCCTATGGGTTCACTTCTTCCAATCTCTGATGATCCTGAGAATGTATCTCAGACACCAAGGAGCAATGATATTAATAATTCTGCAGGAAATTCAACCACACACTCGAATGAGAGAAAATTGAACAAATTTCAGTGGCTACGGAGGTTCGGGTGGAGTAATGACGAGTGTATGTCAGAGAAAGGAAGCAATGCTTCTGAGGCTGTAAAACCTGACAGTGATTGTAATAATCAAGGTAACACAATACCCTGTTCTACAGTCAATGGACATTGTAGTTCTGTTAGTTGCGACGGGGAATCTGCAGACCAAAATGTGATGAGCACAGTGAGGAATATTGGGCAAGCAATGCTTGAGCATATCCAGGTAAACTTCTTTCTAATTGTCACTCTCAAATTGAATGATGAGTTAGTGAGTGAACTGAAGTTATAATCTGATGATTGAAGAAAACACTGTTTTATTTACATGAAATGTTTCAAACATGTTATCATAAGAACTTGTTTTTGTGTGGCAGGTGATTGAGTGTGCTCTCCAACAAAACCAGGGCCAGGGAGCATCATTGGATAACATTGAAAGGCAGGTTACTGCCATGTCAGCTCTCAAGGAGCTCCGCAAAATAAGCAGTCTTTTGTCTGAGATGTGAGCCGAATCTTACATTGACCTGTCTTGTATATATATTGTAATTACAATTCTTTAGTGTCAAGTTGGGAAGGAGCGGATTCATATCTTACAAGGACGTAAGTTCAATTTTCATTATCTTTATGAAGATCTTGCTGATGAATAATATGTAAGTATTACTATAAGCCATCTTTGAGTCTTGAGACTTGTCCTATCTTCGATGAGTATTTGGAATTCAAGTCACCTAAGCTTTTAGTTAAAAGAAAAAAAAAAGTTTCTTCTGCTTCAATTCTATTATACCTCTTGAGTACCATAGTTTTGTAGATATGAATGTGTAAATAATAATATTCAAGTTACCATAAAATAAATTATGATGATTCATTCTTGTTTATGATTTCGATTTTACTTGACTACATTGTCTACCTTGCTTTGCATTTTAAAACAGCTTTGCAGAAGCAGTCCCAGACTATATTGAATTCAGTTATTCAAGTTTAGATGTCAATTTTATATTTTTTATTTCCCTATTCCATCACCCTATGCATTTCTAGTTATACAACGGAAATTTGAATGTAAAAAACGAATAAAGCATGTTTGATAATGGCAAGATTTATTAGGGGTATTCACTGTTCACGGCTCCATTTGCTTCGAATTTCTAAATTCAAACCAAGCCAATCTTTGCATTGTATATGTTCAAATTTATTACATTTGGTTTGAATTTGTTAAATTTTTTTTAACAATTTGATTAAACCAATCTAATCATATTAGTTTTAGAGTTTAGGATTTAGGTTAATTGGACTCTTATATACAAAAAGCAAAAAATTGTTTTTTGAAACAAAAAAATAAATTAAATTGTATTTTTGTTTCTCAATTTTTGTGATGCACAATTTTGATTTTTTTATTATTATTTTAAAGTAGAGATATATAACCAAACCTTTTAACCAAATGGTTGTAAGGTTTGTCTTATGACATGGGAGTTTGATTTAATACTTTCAGATTTAATTTTTGTTTGTATTAAATAATGTTTAGTCTAAAAAAAATCATGTCTTACAAACACAAATTAAACATTGGTTTGCATGGGCCATAAAAAAAATAGAAACATTTAATTTGTCTAATTTCAAAAATGCAAAATTTTGGTTTTCTTATTTAGTTGACATCTAATAATAGTTAAATTTTAATGTTTACTTATATTTAAGTGATGAAACACTTAGTAACATAACATTTAAAGATAAAAAAAATATTTAAATAAAATTTCTTAATAAAATAAATATCAATTACTTATTAGGATAAATATAAACGGAGGTATTTTATGTTATTTTTAATTTTTATTATTAAATGTCATATCAATGTTAAAATTTAATCAACAACAAATATCAATTTGATAATTAAACTAAAGTTTTTTATTTTAAAAATAGGAAATTAAATGTCTCTATTTTAAAATAGAGGACCATAATTGTAAATTAATAAAAATAAAGAGACTAAAAATATAATTTAATAAAAAAATAAAATAAAAAATACATAACTTTGTCTCAAATGTAAATTTAAATTTGTCATTAGAATGATGTACACTGTAGTTGGTTTGCACTAACTAAAAGAACAGCGTAAATCACACACAAAAAAGTATATCATAACACGCTATTTACAAAATAGCAAAAAAAAATGATTATATCATAACACGCTATTTACAAAATAGCAAGAAAACTCATAAGAGTAGTGGTTTGGATTTTGAGACATTGGGTTTATAAAGCCTAAACTTGATACATGAGATATTGAAGATTGAATTTGAGTCAGATCCGATAAAATATAATTGAAATCATTTAATTGATTTAGTTTGGATTTATTTGATGTATTGAATTCATTAGAACTAATCGATATCCTTAAAAAAAATTGAGTTAATCACTTATATACTGTCAATGTAAAGTATTTTTACACTTATAATTAATTAAATTTTTTAATTGTGTCATGTCACTGTTAAAAATAAATGTGTTTATAGTGACATGACACAATTAAAAGATTTAATTGGTTGTCAATGTAAAATTTTTTTACACTTAACTAAAAAAAAATTCACGTTTGGTAAACACATTCTTATTTTTAAGTTAAATTTTCCTCTTATTTTAGAAAGAAAATCTCAATAATTAAAATTAACCTTGTTTTACGTTATAAGAGTGTAACTTCACCTATCCGTTGGACCATTTAGGGTTATAATATCTTTAATTGCGATAAAAGTTGGAAATTAAATTTATTTTTAATTAAAAATATAAATATTCAATCACTTATACTAATATTGTCATGATTTAATAAACAAATTCAACCTTATATTATATTATAAGTTTGGATTAAATGGTTATACACAGTCGATTCATCATAAATAATTTTTTATTTAAATATATTTTTAATCTTTAAAATATTTAATTTCTCAAATTTAAAACTAATTGTTTTGTTTCTTGTAATTTCAAAAGTTCTTATTTTAGTTATTATATTCAAATTTTGCTAAAAAATTTATTAAATATTATTACATAAAATCTATTTAAATCTTAAATCATAAAATATATATATCTTATTAAATTCAGCTAGCATAACTATTTAAATTTGTCACTTTTACATGTTATTGATGATTTGATGATTAAAACAAAATTTTTATAAACTAAAAGGACTAAAAATAATAATTTTAAATATAACTAGTGAAATTTAAATACTCTATGAGCCTCTATTATTTAAAAACTAATAAAATAATTGATTAGTTGAAAATTTTATAATTAGGAAAAAGTTGAATAAAGAAAACAGTGAGAGGAAAGGGGGATAGTGAAAGAGAATGATTTGAAAGTAATTTTAAGGAAAATAAAATTACTCGGGAAAAAGAAAAAGAAAAATTGAAAAGAAGCAGTAATATTTAGACTAGTTTTTATGGAATAATAATTCCCTTTCATTTAATTTATTTATGATAATAGGTATGATTGTTTGTTATGTTTCCTTTTGTATGTGTCTTGTCCTTTGTTACCGATTCACCTCAAAACATTTAGCATTTAGGGGTAATATAATGGTGAACATATATATATTAAGAAAAAGATGAGATTGGTTTGTGCGTTGTTGGGTGGCATACGATGGGCAGGTTCATCTCCAACGCTAAGACCAAACCCCTAACCCTACTCATCCACCGCCACCGATCTTCCCAACCGATCAAATCCAACTGGGTCGAGATCGACGGTCTCAAGTTCTTTGAGGAGCACGCCCACGGCGTTATGGTCAAGAAGTCCACACCCGATTGGCTCCCCTTCCGCCCCGGTTCCTCCTTCTGGGTCCCACCTCCTTCCTCCTCTTTCCCCAACAAATTCTCCATCTTCCTTCAATCTCAATCCCCTCCTGCTTCCGAGGTCACTCTGCAACTCAAGGTTCTCACTCCCTCTCAAAACGTCACTCTCTCTGAAGATGACGAAGGTTGAACAATATCCTCATGGTATGTAATGCTAATGCATCATATCATTTCATCTTTCTCTTTCCATTCCGCTTATTTCATATCTTTTCATTTTCAGAATTCAGAGCCTTGGGGTTGGGGGGACACAAGCTTTGAACATGCCAATTCCTTCACAGGTCAACTACTGCTTGTTTTCCGATTAACCCTTCTCACGTTTTTCGCTCTCTCTAAGTTATTTGTGTTTATAGTTTGGCTCTTCCACACCAAGCGCTTAAAATAACCCCCTCTAGGTCCAATATTTTCAGCGTTGTCATGTTCGACCTTTTACATTGGGTGATGTATGTATTCTGTATTTATGTGACTAATAAAGAAAAACTTTCTTTGACCATTCTTCTGAACGACCAAGCATTTGCTCGATTCAATGAATATATGGGTTCATGTACATATAACTGTAGTTGGATTTATAAGGAGGAACAAGTTTGGCGCTGTTGCTTCAATTTTAGCATTGTGTAGTTTCTGTTCAGTTTTTATAATTGAAGCATCGATAAAGGCTGCATAGGAGCTAACTGGCATGCCTTTTCAATTGTTAGTGGGATAGTTCTTTTAGCGGAGGAGGGAATTGGGGTGATTTATGTTTAATTGAAGAAATGCGGTAGATTTTTCATAGATCTATTCAAATAATACAGAAAAAGAAGTGCTAGAACTTTGTCTGAGTAGACTCACAGGAAGAATAGGTATAAATTATAAATCTGTCTCGTCTTGTCCAGTTTTAGCATTAGACGACTTGCTGGTGACATTTTTCAAATCCTCTCTAGGTTGATATAGGATTTTGGATTCTCTCATGTTATAATTGAAATGAGATAGATACAGTTTTTTTCTTTGGCATGAGCTCATCATGATGGATCTTAAGATCTGCGAGTTATATAAACTAATAGATCTTTAAACTTATCATCGTGAGTCTTTGCATAATAAAAACTTGCATCTTATCTCTCCTCAACAGGAAGGTCTTGTGACAGAGGACACAAATATATTCAAAAGTTCTGGCTCTGTAACGTATTAATATTTGTATAAGAGGGAGAAGAGAAAAATGTGAGAGCGGTAGAAATAAGAATGTTAAGATGAATACGTGGACATACAAGAAAAGACATGTTAAGATAGTTTGAATATGTGTAAAGGTCACTAAAAGCACTGCAGAGGAAAGTAGATTGCCTAATTTTTAATGCTTTCCAAAGGGGAAGGGAGGGAGAGACTACGAAGGACATCGTAGAAATTGTTTAAAGAGATATCATGACGAATAATATTCTTGAGAATTTGATCTTAACAGTGTCTAATGGTGCTATGCAATTCATGTAGCCGATCTCACCTACTGGAGTAAGACTTCTATTGTTTAGGGTTTAATCATGCTTGCAGGGAGGAAAGAGAGAGAATAAGTTTGGTTTTCTAATTTAGTTTCAGTTTGTTTTTACAGTTTAATCTGCTCTTATTATCTTGGTCACTTGTCATTATTTTAGTTTTGGTATGCGGGGCAGAAAACCTGTTCTTGCGTGACTCTGATTATAAGGTTCTTTAAATGGGTACTGAACTGTGCAGTCATGTTGACTTCAGGCAGCCAGGTTGTTATGATAAGATAAATGAATCACTAAACTTGGATAAGAGTCAATGAGGCGTGTTTTATGCTTGATTACTCGGTTTCAAACTTTGGACCATTGCTCAAATATCTTCAATTTTCAAATGCTCCATTTGATGTGAGGGTGCACCCAAGAATGCCCGATGAAAAGTGAATTCTGGTTAGTTACAATTTACAAATAAAAATGTACGTGTCGCATTCACTTATCAATAATGAAGGAGATTGCTATCAATAAAATCAGTGTCATCTTTTTTTTTTCAAGGGATAGTAAACACAATAAACCCGGCACTGTACTACATGGGTACAGGCATATACGTATGTATATTTCTAGTTATAGTCTTCTACACGATTTTTTTTTGCTTTGACTTCAGTTTTCCAGGTTTTTTCTGGCAAGATAAATGAATGTAATAAGAATTAATACACATGTACTTCTATTATTGGTTATGTGAATGTTAAAAACGGTAAAGATAAATTTCAGTGTTTCACGAAAGTCATAGGACACTCGTAGATCATTTCGTTTTTTTTTTTTTTTTTTTTTTTTCTCGTACAAAACAATATTGTCATTATTTCTCAATCAATGAGGTGCGTTTTATCGCTGATTAATCGGTTTCAAAATGTGGACCATCGCTCGGGTACCTTTATTTTTCAAATGCACCTTGTAAGGGTGCACCCAAGAACGCCCGATGAAAAACGAGTCATTTATATCTAAAACTAAAAATGTACATGTCACATTCACCGGCTAATAATGAATGAGATTTCGATTAGGAAATTAGTGTTATCCTACTCAAAATAACAAAGAATATATCCATTTTGGGCAGGGGACTGGGGGAGAGGCGAAGATTAAGATAGAAAGAAGATGAACTCTACATTAAATGGTAGTTTCCTTGATGGTGCATGGAACTATAAGGATAGCTAGGCATGGGTAACGGATCACTGAATGGATTAGAAGAACCCATCATTGGCATTTGTTGAGGGTATTGATTCTGTGGATACTGGTAAGGGACCATCATGTTATATTGTTGTTGTTGGAACATCATTTGTTGTTGTTGTTGTTGCTGCTGAGTCATGAATGTCATTTGCACATTGGGTGGAGGTGCTATGTTGTTGGACATTGCAAATGGATCATGCTGATTATGATGTTCGAATGGATTATGTGTATCCATTTTCCCATATCCATAGCCTGCATTTCGGAGTTGGAGTTGTCTCCTCGCATTTTCATCTTCGTACAAACTGTCTAGTAATAACTTGTCAAATCCACCGGCCTATCTCAACAAAAGAGGACAAAAAAAAAACAATAACGTTGTTATCTTTTAGATTTAAAGGACAAACCATAGCCTCATTTATGAGATTGTAAGCAGTAGATACATGTAATTTGTAGGCATTTTCATATTGACCTCTCCTGTTATTGACGTGTGTGAAATTGTATCTATAGCATAAATATGCAAGTTGACATATTCATACTGGTTGTAGTGTGTGTAAATAACATATATTGGTTAGCATGTCTCTCTTATAACAGATGAGCTTCAAACTAAGCATGACAAGCAAGTAAAATCTAACCATTTTGCGATCTATCGCTTGGCTTGTATGGTTACTTGGTGTTGTAACCAGTGCTAGTTCCCAACCAGAAGTTCCGCTCATGTCAGCCAAAGCAATATTGCTCGAGTTATTTCCTACACAAAATTGCAAGTTTAGAATGAATCAAGTATGAAACAACAAGGATGGTTAGCCAAATGATTGGGCATGATTGAGGTTTAAAAAGGAGTTAATTGATACAAGTTCATTTGGATCAAGTCCTGGTAATATTATATGGGATAATGTGAGCAAGGATGGGAAATGACACATGTATCCTTATGAATTTTTAATAAAATTATCTGTGTGAAATAAGTGCTAGTGACAAGTTTTCTTCACCAGTTTATATTTGGGAATTCAATGTATAATTTTTTAAATTGTGATTCTTTGAACCTCTGGAAGACTATCTCGATGAGGAATATCTTATTGAAGCAAATTGCAATCACCATTCTCTAGAAAAGCATGCACTATAAATGTGTCTTAAATATTACTCAAGGCCTTACCGCTGGCTGGTACAATTGCAAGAGCCAAAGCATTGTTTTCTTCTAGTTCCAGAGCTTTTGGATTTATTTCATGTAGACCCTGAAAAAGTTGACCAATATATTGTACATTTAGTCAAACCAACATATCAAACAAAACATGCATACCATTATCACAACCAAAAACTCACCAACAAATCATCAATAGTATCAGTTGATATAAGAGGAGGAAGTTCAGCTTCCTCTTCCTTAGGTTGTGTTTCTTCTTTATCTTCACGTTCTTCCTCATTGACTTCTTCATCTAGTTTGTTATTTGCTTCGGCTTCTGCCTTCTCTTCAGATTCTTTGGGTTTCGTTTCTTCTTTTTGAGCTGATTGGTCATCTTTGTGATACTCCTGATGTTGCATGACATTTATCAACGAATCATCGCATACAAATACCAAATTATAAAAATCACACCATTTTGAGAAAATCCAAGTCAATGTACTATGTAAAACGGTTCGGTTAAGTAAATTTATTTTTACAAAAAAAAATTTACTTCAGTTTGATTCAAATTTTTTTTAAAAAACTATAAAAATATAAAGTGAATAATCAAATTCATCCATTTAAAAAAATACGATCAATTTTTTTGAAAAAAATCTAGTCAATCCACTTTATCAAATAAGGTTTAGTTAACCAAACTAATTTTATAAAATAGATGGATTTGGTAAATAATTCAAATCATGAACAACCCAAATATCACTTTTTCATACCAATCTCTTAGTAGCAGTAAGGGGTGCTTCTTTAATGTATTCTTTCATTGTGGCAAGAAAAGAAGCAGGTGGCTGTTTATTGCAGGAAAGATCTTAGTGAGAAACTGTATATGATATCAAAATAAATATTGTTATTATAGTGAGCAAGAAATAACATGTTTCAAGGTAGGAAATTGAAAATTCCTAGCAAGGTCCAATCGCTTGCAGTATTCATAGAAGTCAGCAAGATATTCGGCCTGCACAGTAAGAATGATAGTGAATTCAACAAGTATGATCCTTTCGGAAATCATCATTAAGCAAAAGAATCAATTCAAATTGGACAACAAAAGGAATGAGTATGAAGGAAAGCATCATCATAAACCTGTTGGCCAGCTCTTTTATAGATCTGTAACGCCTTCATTGCATCATATTTTGTCATATCAAAGAACTGCAACTTTCATTAGTTAGTACAAATTGAAGTTCAAGTGGAGTATTAATCAAAATAACATGTTAAACTGAGATAGAAGTTAAGTTACCCCATCCACAAGATTTATGATTCCGTCATTCAAGGCACAATATATTTTGAAGCTCTCTTTCAATACCTGAATGATATTCCCAGAAGCGGAAAAATAAAGTTAGAGAAATAATACAATGCTCAGTAAATGGAATCCTAGAAGAGAACAAAGTCAAAATGTTTTTTTTTTTTTTTTTATAATTATTATTTTAGTTAGGAGAGTAGATTTTAACAAATCTGTAATTTTTCATTCACATGCAAATAATACTAACTTTAATTTTTTCACCAATTGAAATTTCTCTCTAAAATGAGAGTTTATTTTAAAGAAGTCATTTTTTAATGAAAGAAAAACACAAGATAAGGATGAATTAGGCAAAACAATTTTGCATCATAGGAAATAAATTCATTAGTGTAGCAATTCGACAAATCTAATTTACTAAGTTACTGTATTCTTCAACTTGGAGTGCAGAAGCCATTGCTTTAATGAATACCATTGTTATCAATAGCAAAAATTATATGGACTATCGTAAAATCTAAAGCTGTTTGATTTGCATATATCATTTCACAAGGATATGATTTTCACGAGGATATGGTATCCACAATTATGACATGAACAGGTTACTCTTATTTCTTTTTTTGAAAAAATGTTTTACAAATTTTATTCAGTCCTACAATTGATAAAAAAACATATTATGTTAGTGCTTCAAAGTGCTATATATTATGTGACAAGTACAAATTAAATAAGCATACCAAGGCCAGTGCATACTGTATTAGATAATTGTTGAAAGCCAATCCATCAGGCTGCAAGATATTAAAGCAAATGAAATGTTATCTAAGGGAATAAAAAAATGAAGTCATTTCAATGACAATAGATACGACATAATAACAGATTAGGAGTATAATAATGACAATAAATACAAGAATAAAAGAGTTTTTAAGAATTATTTTAAAAAAAGTTTTTCTAAATACAAAAAGCTTTTTAAAGTACTTTTTTTTATCCAAACATACCCACTACTATATTTAACATCTTTAGTAATATTTGTCTACTTATATTTATTAAAATGTTATTAATAAATTAAGGTAATACGTTATTGCAACATTTTTTTAAGAAAATATTATAAATAGAGTAACATTTTCTTATTTCAATATTATTTTTTTGTAATTGTTTTCCAAAATTAAATCTTACATTGAATAAAATATTGACTCATAAAAGAATATACCTTTTCAATCTCTAATTATTTTTTAAAATTAAAGTTTTTCATCGAATAAAAAGATGACAAATAAAAAGTATATATAATCATAAGATGAAACTTAAAATAAATAAACTTTTATATGTAATATAGATTTGGAAGTGATTAACTTATGATGTCTTTAACTTTAAAGGATTTGTAAATAGGGACATAAAGTATAAGTTGTAATACAATCTAAATTAAAATTAATTAGCATTTTATAAAGTTTAATTTGCAAAACTTTAGCAACATTTTTAAAATGTTACAAAAATATCACTTTAATAACATTTTAAAATATTGTCATTAATATGTTAAAATATTACTAAAAATATGTAGTTACATAGATTTTATCTTACATTTGATATAATGTCATAAAAGTATATTAATAATATTTATTCATAATTTGACATTTTTTTTAATATTACTAAAAACAAATTTTATTGTGGTCACTCTAGAGCATGTAAATACCAAATCTAATTTTTTTCCATAAATTCTTACCTGACAACCAACAAGGCGGTATAGAAGTTGTTGAAGTGTAGGCAACTGCTCTAAAAGCTCTTCACTTGTCAAAGTTCGTGTTTTGCTATGTAACTATCAAAGCTCAAAGTTACTAATTTTCCAAAAGTATTAATAAAAAGTTGCATGGAACAATTAATGTATGAATAAAATTAAAAGGAAAAGCACACACCTGAGATAAAGCCTTGGCCGATCCCAATTTTATTAAACGTTCACCCTCAATATCATATTTAAGGACTCTGTAACATTCAAGCCTTTCTTCTAAAAATAATGCATAAGTTCGAACCCATGCAGAACAATCCCATGCTGCATAAAGAAATCTAATTTAGATAACCAAAAAGTCTAAGTCATTCTATATATATATATATATGATAGAGTTGAACAACAAATAATCTGTGGAACTAATCTACCTAAAGGGCTTGAGTTATCTTTGAAATTGGATATTTGAAGAAAACGTCCCTTGCGCGCATAGTTTATAAGGTCTTCTTTGAAAGTAGGATCACCTTCTCTCAATATCCTATGAATGACAATTAATGTCTTTATAGCAACCTGTCATGTAGCAGGACATTATTTAGTTAAAAACAACATCTGAAAATTTGTCTTTATTAAGCAAAATTGTGGGCAAATCCTAATCCCTATCTCTTTATGGATGATAGAGTGAAGCTAAGCATTATTTATCCCCAGAATGTTCCTTTCCACAAGGGATGTACACAGGACATTTCATATCTGTCTTAGAGCCACAATTTGTAGTTTTATATTTCATATTTAAGAGGTAAATTCCCCCTTTATTATTAGAAATATAATATAAAAACCATTCACATGTTTTCACTAAACAACTTTAAGCTTTTAGGGTAGTTGAATATTCATGACAATTATGTCATTCCCATTCCTTTCTATGCTGAATTTTGTTTATTTTCAAGAAGAAAGTAAGCATAACAACATCTTTACCAAACACTGTTCAGAAACATAATATTTTACCATATGTTAAATGAATAAGAAAAAAATATAGAAAGAGCTCAGATTATTTAGCTTGTTAGTGTGCATTGAAACAAGTATTAAGAGGACTTACTATCCAATTCCGAGTCTTTAAAAGCCTCTTGGCAAGTGTATGTATGCAGTAAGCCACATCTGCCCTTGGTTGGTGTACTGAAGTTGCATAGAATATTTCTACAACCAAGAGCAAAGAGACAAGTTATCAATATCACCCCAATTTCACATGCATTATTGTATTGGGAATGATCTCATTTCCATTTTTTTTTCAATGCAAGCATTGAGATCGATTGAATTAAACCAAACATAACAGATTGAAAATTAATGAAACAAATTTCACGATGAAAAAAAGCATCATATTGAACAAAATTTGAGGACTCACTTCGAACATGACGTTCCTTAGGAGGATACTCTACGTGACTGGTAGCCTTGACAATTGCAATATCCAAATCCTTAAAAGAAAAAAAAGGAACAACATGAAAAGATATAATAGAAAATAGGTTGATACATCAAACATGCATGAAAATAGAATAACGTAGGAGCGTACGTACCTTGTATTCGCTATTGACCTTGGCTAGGCCAACCGTGGTGGAGTCTTTGAGAGCACCGTAAGCCTTCCTTAAGGTGTGGAACGTTCCCATTCACCAAATTATTGAATTTGATGGAAAGAGAGAAAGAAGAAAGAACAATGGTGATGTTCTTCTTCTTCTTCTTCTTTGTCTCACTCTCTCATTCTCCAACAACAAAAAGAGGGAACCAACGACCCAAGGGTATTTTCGTATTTTCATCTTTTGAGATTTAACTAATATTTGACCACGGTTTCAATAAAACAGAAAAATGCGGGTTCCGTTTTGTTTTGCATGAAAATGAAAATACCACAATTGATGTTCATATTTCATCGT
The DNA here is from genome assembly GCF_000230855.2 of Cajanus cajan. NCBI lineage: Eukaryota > Viridiplantae > Streptophyta > Magnoliopsida > Fabales > Fabaceae > Cajanus > Cajanus cajan. The sequence goes on from NC_138521.1 coordinate 66,259,394, forward strand.
GTTTACACGTGAGATCCAACTACGCCTTCGTTGTCTCATCATGGTTCGTTAAATTATTAATTTTTATTTTCTCAACAAAAAAAAAATTAGTGCTCCTTTTGGTTGTTTAAAAATAGTTTTTTCAAGAATGTTATGTTAACTTTATAATTACATCTAGAGTTTGGTTGAGGAAGTGCGTGGGTTATCATACATTATTTGATATCAAGTTGGTAAAGGAATAATTACATTTGGAGTTTAATTTCTACAATAATTTTATATCTTCAAATTAATTCTTTCACAAATCCTCGTGTTACCTTACAAAAAAAATTATAAAAGAATTTCATGTCTTGAAAAAAAATGAAACATATTCAATATTTATGGTACAAAAGAAATAAGAAGATTAATAGAAGAAAGCCGTAAAAGCATTTAGAATTATTTCAGTTTTTATTTATTGTCAAATGTCAATATAAAATGTTTACATTATTAATCAATTACAAAATATTATTAGAATTACTTTTAATGTGGTTATTATAAAAACTAATAAATTTTTATATATTTAAATTATTGAGTGAGTGTATAGAGTATTTACTTTTATATTTAATTATCTCCATTTATAGGACTAGCCTTTCAATTTGTTTTGGATTAAAGTTTGGCTTTGGTAGCATGCTCCATTTTTATTTTTATTTTTATCTTATGACAAAATGTATTTATTGAATTAAAAATTTGGGATGGGTATTATGTCTCGGCCCAATGGATTGAAAGTCCATATTAAGTAGCGTAAAGCAAATTTAGATTAAAAAAAAAAAAAAAACAGAATTCTGACATTTAAAATAAAAAGTGGGGTCAGTAGAAGAAGGTTGAAGCCAAGGGCATCACATGTAACTGTAAACATACACATATAACATATTAAACTAATATCTTTTCATATTTTTAACAACACATTTGAGATCATTAGATCTTCAACAAAAAACTTTACATGTTTCGCGGTAAGTTGTACTTTACTTCTTTTTTTAAATAAATAAATAAATATAATATATATATATATATATCTTAACTTTCTTTCCACAACTTAAATTGAAACGTTATTAGAAGATTACCATACATGCATAATGTAGCATATTAACTATTACCTCAAGTTATTATTATAAGATTTAAATAATTAATTTACTGAAAATTTTGTTTTTTTAGTTAAATCAATTAATATATCTTAAATATATATTTCCTTTCAAAACTAATGAGGCATATTTCAAAGTTTATGCCTTTCAAAAATAAAAAATAAGATTATTTATATTTTCAGAGACATAAACTTAATGTAGTATTGTACTTATTTATTGAACTAAAAAAATACATTTGATAAGGATGCTACTTTTTGTAAAGAAAAAATTAATACCTGAAGCATAATAGATTAAGTTGTACCAAAAAAAAATCAAACTAATTTAAAAATAAGTTAATACATCATGAGTCTTTGAATTTTTTTTTTAAATTTTCAATTACGTTCTTAAATTTAAAAAATACAATTAAGTCTTTTATATTTCATGTTTTTGTTATTTATTTATTGTAATTAGAAATTTATTTATAATTTGTAAAATTTCATAAAATTTATTTAATATTTGGATACTTTGACAATCACATTAGATTAGTATTTTATTTCTAATTTATATTTATTAGGAATATTTTATGAAATACCATGGATTTGTAAATAAATTTCTAATTTTAAGAATTAAATTGAAAATAAAAAGATAGAAGATTTAATTATACTTTTTAATTTAAAAATTTAATTAAAAGATTCTTTAAAAATTTAAACACAAAATAATATATTAAATATAAGATTTAGGTTCTATAATAACGAGTGATTGAATTTATAAAACCAAATATCCACGAAAAATGAATAAAGTCAGATTAAAAATAATAATAATATTCTCGTGTGTTATCTCCATTGTTGATTCGATAATTCAATAATCAGGCCTCCAAACTCCTCTGCAATGACTGTTTCCGAATCATGATTCAAGTTAAACATGTCAATGAAAAAAAAATCATTCTCTTCTCATTATTTTCTTGTACTTTTTGATATTTATATTTGATCTGATGTACATTGAAATTTTTCAAAATTTTATAGGATGCCAGATCCTTATTCTTAAAGCACCATCGATTAAAACATTATCCATATGGCTTCATTTTTTTTTTCATCATACAAAAGTTAGATTATTAGGGTAGTTGTGGCAAAAGAATTCAGTTTATTCACACTAATGGGGTCGAAGTACTTCATGTCTCTATTAAAATAAAAAATAATAATAATAATAATAAAAGTATATTGATCTAATTAGTATTATGATTAATTCATTAGTTTTAAGTTATTAAATTTGATTAAAAAATATTTTTAAAAATTTTTTAGAATAAAAGGGTATAATAGTAAAAAAAAATGGAAACCAAGGTAGTTACTGAAAAAATTATTTTTTTATATATTAGTATAGATTATGCGAGAAAAAAGAGACTCTTTCTCTTAAATTTTTATAAAATAAAAAAGAGATAACGAAATATAGTGGTTATTAAAAAAATACATGAAAAATTATTTTTTTTTTTAAATATTTGATAGATATAATAGTGCACTGAAAACTTAAGACAAAAAAATAGTTATTCATATTGGTATTCATTTATAATAGGCTGGTATGGAAAAAGAGACAATTGTAACTTTTAAATTTTTAAAAAAATAAAAATAAAATAAAATAAAATAAGAGATAATAAAATAGATGATTGTGAATAGTTATTGAGAAAGAATATAAAAAATTATTATTTTTTTAATATTTTAAGAGATATAATAGTCTACTAAAAAATAAAAATAATTACACATATCAATATACAAATATTACTATTTCTTTGTAATAGATATAAATATGAATGTTGTATTCCATGTTTCAAGTTTCAAACACGTACGATTTCATTCAGTTTAGAATCACAACTGTTACACTTCATGCTGAAGATGATATATCTATATAACTAAACTTAGTGGAATTGAAGTATTATCCCAGCATCCAATTAAAAAAAAATTAGGTGACTTGAATTTCAAAGTTTATCAAAGACAAATCTCAAACTTCAAAGAACAATACTTACAGAGTATATACCACTTACCTACAAAGTTCTCACGTCCACGATCAGATTTGAACTCAATCTTTATCAACTGAACTACTCACCTCAGTTGCACATATTCTCTCCTCCTTAACCTTAATATTAGGCATGGCAACGGCGTAGTTGGAACGGGTTTTATGTTATCTGTCTCGTTCTGTAAATTTAAATTGCTTCTATCTCCGTTCTCAACATTTTTTGAGAATAAAATTTGAATACTCATTCTTATTTTTAACGAGATTTAGGTTTTTCCGCCCTATCACTATCCCTGATCCTAGCCCTTTTTCTTCTAATAAATATAGAAAATTTTTAAAAAAATAATAATATAAATTTTTATATATAAAAATTTTTAACTTTAATTTATATATATAAAGATAATTTTTTAATTATATTATTAAGCAAGAGTAGGAGCAGATATTAACATTTTAGTACTCGCTTCCGTTTTCAATTTTATTAATTAAAGAAAACCTGAAGTTAAATCTAATCAACACGATTTACGATTTTTCTTGTTTAGGGTTTAGCCAAATCATGCGAATATCACATGGCCGAATTAGAGTGACATATCTATTTAATATGTTCTATAATTAACAAGATTTTTTTTTTAAAATAAAAAAATTGACTTATAGCTACTTTTAAAATTGGCGTGAACGCGCATATATTTTAAAATTGATGACATATCCTATGCATCATCGGTAGACATGACATCTATGTAGTACAATTTGACCGTGTTTCCTATTTTTAAACATACTTTGTATTTTTAGATTGATAATGAAGAATGAATCATTATCATAGCTTAATAATAATATTTTATATAAATCAGGGTATAATTTTATTTTTAAAATAGATTTTATAAGAGATTAGATAGCAATAATAATATTATGGTGTTGGTTAATCAATATGTATTGTTGATATATTGTACCAACTATTATTGAATGAAATTACTGATTAGATTAAATACATAACATTGAACATAATTCTTAAATTATTTTATAGTTTATTATATCATTCTATTTTAATGTATAAAATGATAATCAAAATATATGAAAAAATAGTTAAATAACATATTTAGAGTTTAAATCATTTTAAATTTGACATGCATGATATGAGTGTAATCATAAAATATAATTATTGGATTAATATTAATTATCAAAAGAGTTTGTATCAAATATAATGGTTCAAAATTTATCCTACTTGATAAGAGGGAATTGTACCTCTTTACAAAAAAAAATTATATATCAATTAATTAAAATTTGATTGTTGACTAAATTAGTTATTGCTTCATATTAAATGAGATGAGATTAATTTACAAAATTGTGTTTTTTACACTTAATCTATCTATTAAACTCTTATAAAAAAAAGATAAAAAAAGATAAATATATAAGTGATATGATGTAATAGAAAAATAAGTAAAAAAAAAAGGAATTTGTTTTAATAAAATTATCTTTAAACACTTGTAGAAGTGAAAAATTACAAGGAAAAATGAAATAAATTTATTCATAAATTAAAATTAATTTAAATATAAGTTTAAGTGAATTTGTAGAATTTCTCTAATTTCTTTAAAATATTATTTTTAATTTATAAAAGATTATTTAAAAATGTTATAAAAAAAAACCTTTAAAGAAACTCATCCAAAGCAAGACATACTAAATTGAGCATTAGTAAGATATATAAGACGATCAGATGTCAAAATATCAATGCTCCTTAGTTTAATGCATTAAAAAAACATAGGGAGAAATGAAATAAAAGAAAAGGCTATTGAGAAAAATAAAAATGTTATTACCTAATCCTGTTTTAATTTTTGTATGATTAGGACTTACCAATTTGTAGGAAGCATAGGCATAGGCTGACAGTAAAATAAATAAGCAAAATGATTTTGTGGTAAGCTAAATTAAATGTATTCGGAGATCACATAAAGATTCATTCATTCTCCTTGTAGTTGTGTTGTATATAACCAAAGGAGCATTTTTGGTTCCTATGTTGCATTGACGAGTTGAGACACACACATTGGCCTAAAAACAATTCCCAACAGTGCCTATGATTCACCAAGGAATCTGATTTTCCCAAACACCAAACCAATCTTATTCCTTGTACGTTTCAGTTTCTGCCACAATTACTTGTTACTTGTAAAATAAAACCACAGAAAGAGAGAGAGAGAGAGAAAGAGATTGATAGAATGGGAATGGCAGCATAACAAGAAGCTGACCGTTGGTGGCGCTTGGGGTAGCTATTTGGCGGCGACAGGTTCCATCAACATTGGGAATCTCAGACCCAATTTCAAATTCAAACCAATCAACACTTCACTTTTTTAATCCTTCCAACTTTTGCACTCCCCCCATGTTCACACACCTTCAGGGCCTTACAAAGTTCTGATCTTTCACCTTATTCCTCTTTCGTTTCAGGTTGGTTTTCTTTCTCTTGCCTCAAAATCTTGTGGGGTTTCACATTTGGATTCAAAGTCAAGGTCTTTTTACTCATCGTGTTTTGGCCTATTTTGGTTTCTTTACAACTTGGGGTGTTTGGTCTATGTTCTTCTTCTGATCACAATTGTTTGTTTTCTAGATTTGAATAACTAATTATGACTTATTTGCGATTCTATAACGTTTGGAGTGATCAGGGTCTTAAACATCGTACCCTGACTTTTCTTCTTGTCTGTGTTTGTGTTTTGCTAAATTCTTCTTGTAATTCTTGATTCAATGTTCTTTCTGGTCTTTCTGTGAGTACTATCCTTGTAATGCTCACTGTTTGTTTGGCACTGTTCCATCCTGGCTTGATCTCGAGTATTTGATCAATTGTAGTGCTCAACTCATTATTTTACTTGATAGCATTTTTCTTCTTTGTATATTACGAAGGTTAATGAGTAATTATATTAGAACGAAGCAGCATTAATCTGTACTGTTATGTGTAATTTCTGTCCTATCGTTGTATACGAAATTCGTGGTTGTGTATGAATAGTTCAATCTAGATTATTAATTTACAAGTAATTTGAATGTCACTTTTTCCACTTTGTGCTGAATTTTCAGGATTGGCACATAACATATTGTTATGGGGGACAGTGAGAAGAAATTAAACAACAAAGGATCTAAAAAATCCAGTCATTTGAAGGCAGGTACGAAGTGCAAAGGGAAGAAGGATAAAGTGAAAGTAGTATCAAAATCTCACACAAAAAATGTTGGCACTGACATATCGAGGAAGAGAGTTACCGACTCTTCCTCCAAGGTCAAAGGGCCGCGTAAGGATTCTTCACATAAGAAATTGATTACTGGAAAAAATTTGCCTGCAAAAAACAGAAAATCTTCACAGAAGCCATCCTCAAAGTTACAAGGCAAAAAAACTTCTCTTAGCTCCAGAAAAGAGGGGAAAGATGCAGATGGGGTGGTAAAGCTTCAAAAAATGAAGAGAAAGAGAAAGAAGAAAAGGCAAAGGAATAATGTAGATCTTGATGATCCTTTGCGCTTTCAGAGGAGAACAAGGTATCTTTTAATCAAAATGAAACTAGAGCAGAACCTGATTGATGCTTACTCTGGAGAAGGTTGGAAAGGTCAGAGGTATGGGATAACTTATCCGATAGTTTTATTTTATTTTTTTCAAGTGTTAGGTGAATAAGATGCATATTTTTCCTTTTAGTTGATTAAGTTAGGAGCTGTTACCTTTTAATTGATTTTTGTGATTGTTATTTAAGTAGTATGTGGTTGATTATAAACTGGAACGGTTTTGTTATGCTCACATTTTTCGTGGAAACTGCTTGCAGCAATGCAGTATGCTCTTATCTGAAAGCAATTATTAGCATGTTTGACCCAACATTAGCCCTTGACAAATAGCACCGTTGCTTATCATTATCTTTTTTTTGCATTGATGGAAATTCTTTTCACAGTCGAGAAAAGATTAGGCCAGAAAAGGAGTTACAAAGAGCAAGGAAGCAGATTTTAAAATGTAGACTTGGTATTCGTGATGCCATTCGCCAATTGGATTCTCTTGGTTCATTGAGTAGCATCGAAGATTCTGCCATTGCTCCGGATGGATCTATTTACCATGGAAATGTGAGCAAGTATCAACACTTTGAATACTTCATTGCATTTAAATGTTTCTGTATTCTTTCCATTTTAATACTTGCAACTTGCAAGCCTGCTTCACAATAGCTTATCTTATTTTGCTATTGGAGAGTGATTTATCATGCGTTTTCTGAATTTAAGGCTCAATGTTTTAAAAACTGTATGTATGCTCACTTTTCTGTTTTTTTTCTACATCTAGATATTTTGTGCAAAGTGCAAGATGCATGAAGAACATCCTGATAACGATATTATACTTTGTGATGGTACATGCAAGCGTGCTTTTCATCAAAAATGTCTAGACCCTCCTTTAGACACAGAAAATAGTGAGTTCCCTAATATGCTTTTCAAGTTATGCAATTTGCAACTTCTTGTGTGTTGACCTCATTCAGGAAATGAATTGTTTACGTATAAATTGCAGTTCCTCCTGGAGAGCAGGGCTGGTTTTGTAAATTTTGTGACTGTAAGATGGAAATACTGGAGGCAATGAATGCTCATCTTGGAACTCACTTCTCCTTACATAGTACTTGGCAGGTATTTAAACCAAATAATCTTGTACTCCTTCTATTTTTCTGTTTTCACCCCTCTCTATATATCTTCAATTTAGAATTTTATAACATACAAGCGCATGTATAACATATCAAAACATCTATATATATGAGAATGTTCTCCCTTGATTTTCTCATCAGCTGTTCTCTAAAAAGTATATGCTTTGCTTTAAAGAACCCAAATCCATATAATCCTATTGGTTCAACTAATAATTCCTTTCTGCCATAAATTAAGGATGTATTCAAAGAAGAGGCTGCTATACCTGATGGTGAGACTGCATTATTGAATCCTGAAGAAGAATGGCCATCAGATGATTCTGAAGATGATGATTATGACCCAGAGAGGAAAGAAGACAGCCACTATATCCACACAGAAGGAACTGATGATGGTGTATCTGATGATTTAAGCAGTTCTACAAGTCTGTGTTCTTCTGATGGTGAATGTTATCCAGTAGATGGTTTTAGTCATGAATATTTTTCTGTCAATAGCAGCATAGATTCTGATGAGTCTGAGGAAAAAGCCTGTGGGCGTCGGCAGCGAAAAGCTGTTGACTACAAAAAACTTTATGATGTAAGTATATGAAGTTGTCTTTCAGAAAAGCAAATTGCAGTCCTCAATTTTAATAGCTACAAATAAAGTGGTGGTATGGAAGTTACAAGTTAATGACCCAATTATCTTCAACTTTAAGGCCATGATTTTAACAATCTTCTTACAAACACTGTTGTCTTCCTCACTTGAAAGACTATCTTGATATCTATGTTAATGAATTGGGTTTGTCTCCTTTGTAGGCTTTTAGTGTACTGATTTAAAACATGTATTGCCAAATAGATGAATCACTTACCTTGGATGTGAATCATGTGATGTCAACAAATAATCTTAAAGCATGGAAATACTATTAAAAAGTAGAGTTCCTGATTTTTTTTTCCTATCCTAATCTGAGAATATTTTAGATCATGCAAAAGAAGTTTCACTTGAGTTATCTCTCAGGAAATGTTTGGGAAGGATGCTCCTGCATATGAACAGTTGAGTGAAGATGAAGACTGGGGTCCTGGCAAAAGAAAGCGGAGAGAAAAGGAGTCTGATGCTGTTGATTCTCTTATGACTTTGCACGAAAGTGAGAATAAGCACCCTAATTATGAGCATAACAACATTACAAGAAAAGATTCTTCAAGTGCAAATATCAGAAGGCATTGTTTTAGGATTCCACGTGATGCAGTTGAGGTACTACTAGAAACACTTGGTCATTTTCTCTATAAAAGAGTTGTGTGTTCTTTAATTTATCTCCCTTTCATTTTCTTACGGAATGAGCCAGAAGCTTCGCCAAGTTTTTGCTGAGAATGAACTTCCTCCAAGGTCTACCCGAGAGGGTCTTTCTAAAGAGCTGGGACTTGACACTGAGAAGGTGATGACTTACTTCTTGTCTATCTTCACTTGAATTTGCCTAGGAGTTGTATATGTACCTTGGTCCCATAGTTACTCCAATTACTTTTGGTCTTTTAGCATGTCTAGAAACTCTATCTGTTCAACTTCCAGTTATTAACCTCTGCTAGAAAATGCAGGTCAGCAAATGGTTCAAAAATGCACGTTACTTAGCACTTAAAAACAGAAAGGTAAACCGCATTTTGATCTCTCGTTGTCCAATTTATGCAACTTTATTTTGTCTTCCATTTTCTTGTTTTCATAGAAATTCTCCAACGTGTAGCTCTACGCATCATCTAGTTGTTTATAAAAATGTTTAAATTTAACTTTATGTGCTTGTAAAATTTGAACTCGAACAGGTGTCAATCTTGGACTTGAATAATAACAACAATTTTAAATTGCAATAACTAACATCATTTAATAAGCATTGCCTGATGTTTAAAATAAGACAGATGCCTTGGAATTTATATGATGAAAATTCCTTACCTTTATGAGAGGACAAAATAATCTCTAGTATTTTTGGTAGATAAGACTTCCTTTCTGGGTCAAACAGTCAGAAATTGTCTAGTCCTTGGAATTTGCAATGAACTCTAATTCGAGTGGATTTTGTTCAGCATCAAGCAGCAGAAGGAGCAGCAGATCAGCTTCAAAGTATCACTTCTACTAAGAACTCCAGATTACAAAATCAGGAGAATGCTGATCTTTTGAAACCAAAGACCTTGAAAATTACAATGACACATTCCCAGAAGAATGTTAAAAATGTCACTGGAAGAAAGAAAATAAAATCATCTAGCAAGAAAAGACAACCAGAAATTCCTCCACCGCCAGGAGAAAATGGCAACAAGGTGCTTTTCCTATTAGTGTCACGTTCTGCATGCTTTATGCTTTATGTGCTTGAGTAGTAGTAAAACACCATATGATGATATGAAAGCTAGCAAGGCAAATAACATCCATGTTGTTTGCAGTTTTTATTAATATAATTTGTTGCACTTGTAATTCTTTTGGATTAGGAAGGACCTCAGTTAACTAGTTTTCACTTTTTTTTATCCTTCAGGACTTTATGGAGATCAGTGATGATGTGAGCTTGAAGAAACTGTTGAAGAAAAGAAAGAGGTTGGTAAATTTTAAATTTGAAGGAGACTCTCAGGCGGCAGAGATGGAATTTGAAAGACTAAGCAAATTGAAGATTAAAATAGATAGTATGAAGCAAAAATTAGCTGCAATTCAAAATTACAGAGTAGAGGGTTCAAATGAACCCCCTAATTCTAATGAACCATCCATTGTATATGTACCAACAGCTGTGTTAAGGGAAAAAGGTTGAATGATAACTACACGAAAGAGCAGGGGAACACATGATTTGTAGTTGCTTCCTGTCTCAGCCTGTATTATTGAAAGAAAGCAGATGTTTTGGAGTTCACGTTATTAATCTAATCAATACTTTATCACATCACCTTATACTATCTTCAATGTGAGTGATACTTTCTCCGCATTATTGTTATTCCATAGAAACGGGACATTTCGTTTTGACTTGATCAAATCCTTCATACATAGCAAAAATAATTATAAAACCGTACGGAGCTGGTTTTGACTAACAGACTTGTGCCATTTCGTGTAGTCAATAAGGAATGTAACATGCAACGATGCAAAATAGAACAAGAAATGTTCCACTGACTACTGCTCATGCTTAGCTTCGAATCAAACGAATGGTCATATGGATGCACTCATATGTGGCTCGAGTACTAAGCCTTTTGGATGCATTGTAGAATGCACCATTTAAAGATGGAACTTTGGTAACTAAGGCCACTTAGAACATCTCTAGTGGTGATCTTTTTCTTTGTTTCTTAAGTTACTTCTAATTAGGTTTAATTATGTCACATCATATTTAAAATTTTCATGAACTTTTTACCTCAAATATGAAATCACTTTAAAACTAAATTTTATTTCACATTTTTAATGTCAAGAATAATATAATAATATTTTAATGTCAGGAACTAGTTTTTACATGAAATTTTTTTTCACACTATAATTGTCAAATTGTAATGGTACTTCCGGTCAAGAACTAGTTTTAAAAAGAATCACTTGAGTAAATCCCATTATAATTGTTATTACATCAACTTTTTTTTATGGAAATCTTAGACAAAAAAAAATCAATGATTAACATTATAAATTACATGGACAATGTCACCAAATAATACTTACATATGGAGGTGTTAAATTTTAAATATATCATGTAGATAAGGTTTATAAATAAATCTACATCATTAAAAAAAATTTGATCTTGTGAACTTGGTGTTTTCTAACACACTAACTATCTAACTTTTTAAGAGATAAGAAATGATGACAATAATGAATTACTCCAACATTGTATATTGAAAATGTCGATTGAAGATAAATTGATAATTATAATTTTTCTATTTGAACTGCTTTATCAATTAGACCATAAATAAGAATATATACATATATATATATAAAGATTGTTATCTATTTTTAGTGTACACTTTATTTTAGATGATTTTAACCCTTTAAAAAAATATACAAAAATTAACTATTATACATTAAACACGAATATCTATCTTGTATGAGAATATCTTTAAGAAACTTTCTTTAACAAGAGGATTTGTAAAAAATAAAAAATTAGTTTTTATCTAATTCAATTTTCATTTATCATAATTATTTATAAATTAAATATTAATACTTTAAAATAAATTATCAATAAATAAATAATTTTTTGTTATAATACGAATTATTTATTATAAATCTAAAATATAATTTATATGTTTAAAAATATTTATGTATACTAATTTTAATAATTAATTTATATATTCAAATATAATATTTATTTATATATATAATTTATTATAAATTTAATTATATATAATAAACATAAATGATATTATACATGCTAAAATACTAATAATTAACAAAGACTAAAAAAAAATCTTTAATATATTAATTTTTTATTCAAAACTCTTAATCGTCTACTACCTCCATTATCGTATGTGTTGTATTGAAAGGAGGGCACGTGTGCCTTTCACCCACTAGTTACGTAGAACGTATACGATAAAATGGAAACTCCGCTGCAACTTCAGAGACACCAAAATATTTATCGAAATTGAATTTCAGAGACACCAAAATATTTAACGAAATTAAAAAGCTTCAATTCCGTTTGGCAATTAGTTTGAACTTACTTAATCCAGTAAGATTCATTTCAAACGACAATATTTGATTGATCTTTCTAATCATTGTCGTAAATCATACATGAATTGATTTTTCAAATTGTAAAGCCCAGTATGACATTCAATATCAGCTTGAATCCGCCCCCCCCCCCCCCCCCCCCAACAAATGCTACGGTAGCACAGATTCCGAGCTCATTACAGATAACCATATCAGCAACTGTCAGCAAATATTACAGGACAAAAAAGAAATTCAAACCACGGGATTAGTAACGAACAACAACTTCCAGGTTTTAGCCACAAATAATAAAAAACCTTGTACACATAAATAATGAAAACCAACCTAGTAATATTCAAATTAAACTTCATGCCTGACGTGCTAGAGGCCTGTGTGGCTTCGGAGCTGAGAAGAAATTTAAAGAGCATAAGTATTATTACTAGTACTAAGGCTTATATGGACCACATATCAACAATATCTGACAGCTTTAAAATTAGAAGGTTGTGTTAGTAAGAACAGATAAAAGTAACTTACCATTGGGATTTCCTTGCTCGTAGAATGTTCGAAACAGAAGGACAGCTTCTGATGCCATTATACCTCCAGTACATTTGAAACTCTTTCCGGGTGGAACTTCACTATTAATTAGAAAAATAATAATAATCTATTTACATACATTACTGGATGTAGTAGACAGATATAAAAGACATACTTGTTGAGTGGTGTGGTGTTACTTAAATGCAATGACAATATTGATCCACAGCCTCCAAATTTATCATTTGAACAGCCATAAAATACTTCTTTTATACCTGAGATAATACACAAATAAATGAATTAGTAAGGACAATATAAAAGTCGAACTATTATAGATTGATCAACTGAAGCCTTGAAGAAGCATACCTAAAATTGATAAAGCAGATGCGCACATTATGCATGGTTCACAGGTAACATAGAGGCTGCTATTTGAGAATTTTTCAGAAACTTCAGACATTGAAAGTCCATTTTTCTGCCACTGCCCCAGAAGCACATCTATAGCTTCCATTTCTGCATGCCTTGTAGCCTGAAAAAAGGTACCGAGAAGAAATAACAGAAATTCTTGAATGATAAAATGATTACAATAATGAAGAAAAGCCAAAGGAAAGACTGATTAAAGAATTGCCGAAAGCTTTGGTGAAATGTGAAATAACTGTTACCTCGTGTAAGAATGAAAATTTCTAGTCAAAACATATTTGATAACAATATTTGACTAGAACAGACAATTTTTTTCTTTATTATTTAAAATGGAACACAAAACCAATATCTTAATGAAAAAAGTACTTAACCAAGAATCACATTCTTGGCTATCAAGGAATGGATAATTAAAATCAAGGACTAAGTGAAAACAAATATTGACAAGGTGATTACTCACCCAAGTCCGTAAAACCAAAACAGTGCAAAAAGATCAAATGTGAATTTCGTGCTAACCAAAACCTATTACCACTGTAAGCAATTTATTTAAGTTAATTCTTTCAACTTATCCAAATTTCCACATTTTCTATCTGTTTTCTGTCATTTGAAGAGTGAGCAGTTTGTTTATTAGAAATTAATACCTTATGGCTTTTAAGGCCAGATTAAAAGGCTTAAATAAGTTTTCGCTGTGGGGCTTTCTTTTTAAGTATAAATATAAATATAATAACATGTTCACTGATGATAAATATTTTCCACAAAATTTCATTCATGTAGAGAGCCATATGAGCCAAGCTTCATATTTATCATCTTTCTGTAGAATTCCTTTTCTCATCTTACCATACACAATGGTTGAGTTTTCACAATTTCTTATCTTAAACTCTTCTTTCATGCTATAACAAATAATATTTTTTCATTACCCTCAGAAGCAGAGTGTTTTAAAATTTCATTTGCAATGTGGTTCCCATTTATACCACGAAAAAGGTCATGCTAATGCCTATATCCGACAAAAAGAAAATAGAAACCAAATTTCTTAAAAATGAAGGTTTCAGTAGGCAAGCAAAAAATTCAAAAGTAATCCATTGTTCCAAACTACAAATAGATTGTAAAAGGAGCAGCTAAATATAAAACAAAGCATAGAAAATAAATGTATGAAAACAAAAAAAGAAGCCATTAATCAAATTACATTTCGTGTCTCGGTAGTTCGGTTCCTGCCTGATGCTATAACCTTCCCATCCTCAACAATTACACATCTGACAACAGATACTATAGTTTCAATGAACACAGCAAATCAAAGCAATAATGCCCCAGTGAAGTGACAGACACAGTTTCTCCAATCTATTCAATGCAGAAAACCAATTAAGATGATGCGCAAAGAAAGATTCAATATAGACAATTTTATACTAAACAAATGATAGGAAGAATACCAGGAATCACAAGCAAATGATAAACACACCTTGTTCTCAAAGGTAAAAGATGTTAAAGGACAAAATAATAAGTCATTATTATTAATAAAATGTCTGACTGCGCAACAAAAGGATCAAAGAAATAGGGCATTCCTACTCAAATTCGAAAAATAAATTCAATTGATGGGATTCAGTTGCAATAGTATTCAAGTAACACGATTGATGAAATGGAAAAGGTAAGTTACCCAACAGGCACTTCAAGAGCGTCCAAAGCTAGCTTTGCCTGTAACATAAAGCAAAGCAATAGTAGTTGGGTCCAATAAAATAATAAAGAACAGTTGAAGCTAGAATGGTGAGTTTGAATGCAAGAGGAAGATGAATAAGCAAGTGTTAATTTGCGAAAGAATGAATGGTGAAGGAAGCTTATAAGCTAGAAAAGGGAACTGTTTGAAAGAATTACCTGCTGAATGGCGAGCTCCATGAACGTAAGAGTCTCCGGAGAGGTCATCCTGCACAGAAGAATAAAACAGAAAAACCCTTTGTCAACCCACACACTGGCCAAGCTCTTAGGGACGTTGGGAAGCAAAGGATGTTTTAGGTTTGGAGGTCCAATCCAATTAAAAAATAAATCCTAATTATATCTAATGAAAATCAAAAATTAATGATAATTGTTTTTTAATCATCTTTTTGCATAATCTATTGCTTACGATGGATTTTTGTGTTTGCAAAATTGAATCGATTTAAATCAAATCCATATTTTATAAAATACGTTATTACGTATTTCACATGTAATTTATAAAGTTTTTCTTATATTTTCTTTTTAGAATTTCATTGATTATTTTTTTATTGTTTTCTTTGTGTATTCAAGAAAAGTAATTGAAGTACTTGTATATACTATAAATAAATAAAAACTTATTATTTTAAGAATAAATTTTATGAGAATTACGGTTCGTCAACTTAAAATTTTCGTGAATGATTCCAAAAGTCTTGGATTTCATAAATATAATAAAAGAAAGATATAAAAACACGAAGCTAAGGAGTTTAAAAGGCTAATTACACTTCTAAATACTTTATCACTATTAGGTATTTTTATAGTAGATTAGTCATATCGAAGTAGAATACAAGCAAATTATTTTTATTATTTATTTTTCACAATCAATAATCTGATTTGAATTAAGAAGACTATGTTGCTTTGTTATGCAAATAATTGTATAATAATAGCAATAATTTATAATTTATAAGAAATTTCAACAATCTAATTATTAAATTAAAATTTTTTAATAAATAATTAAACTTTATAAATTATATAATTCTTTGTTATACATGTTAAAATTAAAATATAATATATTTTTATGAAAATATATTAACTTGAATTAATATAATCAAATATAAAATAATTTTTAAATTTTGATAAAATTTGTAGATTTAATTTATTTATTAATAATTTTTAATTTAATGATCAAATTATTGAAATTTAATATAGATTATGAGTTATTGAGAGAAGAAATTTGCTGAACAAACTATTTTTGTTTGGAGAATTAAAAAAAGACCACCTTTAAGAGATTAAAACTTGTTGATCGAAATTACTTTGCTTAGTGATCCAACTGACCTTACCAAAAGGTTTAAACTCACTTAGCGAATGTCTTAATAAGTCTCATAGTAGTTAGAATTTGTTAAGTGTACCTCATTCATTTAGCAAACACTCATATAGTTCATTACCTTCATTTAGCGGACTTAACTTGATGAGCAAAAACTTGACTTGAACCTAACAACTTTGATAAATCAAGCCTCAATTCTCACTCAAATTCAAACCAAAAACTTATTTATCATTTTAAATAAAAACACCCATTAATCAACCTATAACACATGTATAATCTCATTCTATACTTAAAAACTCATTACACATAAAATCTCAATCTACATATTAGAACCCTAACTCCAAATAGAAGCAAATTAAAGACAAAACATGAATCAAGAAATTAATCGTGAATTCACACACAATACACATCGTAGACATGAAACATATTGTCACCTCTTATTTCAGGTTGACATATTATTACTTCCCATTTTAGAGTATTCATAAATCCTCAAACATGTACAATTCAAAGTCTAAGGAATTGAGAGATAATCCCATAATCCACAATTCTCATACATGTCATGTGAAGATGATTTTATTCCCCCTCTTATCTCAGATGATGGTCTTTGATGCAAAAGGAGTGTGGTCTTAGTGATTCAAAAAAAAATTATTTGCTCCTCAAGCAACAAATCCTCTCCACATTTTATCTAAATGTCAAAAAAGCGTAGAGCACAAAAGTAAAGTCTAACCTCTAAAAACATCCTTCTATCCTAACTTGGGTAGGTTATTAAGTTGAGTTTCTAGAGTTCAAACTCAACTTAACCCTTCGAACATAGTATAATCTGCGGTTCATCTCTATTTATTATTTAAAAGCAATCTTATTTATTTTTAAAAACTAAATTAATAAATCAATGTAACCCATAAAAGAAATCATTATTAAACGACTATATTATTATTGTTCAAAAACTATATTAATGATAATTTCTATCACACTTTTTTCATTTATATATTTTTTTTTCATGAACTTTGAAATAAAATTAGTAAATATTCTTCAATAATAATGCATTTCTTTTCTCTCTCTATATATATATATAAAAGGGATCCGTTTACTCTAGGAGTAAGTCTATTTAGATTTACTTCATTCAATAACTCATGTTCTATATCAAATTTTAATGATTCAACTGTTGGAATTAAAGTTCTTAATACATGGATCAAATCTATAGATTTTTAAAAAAATTTGAAAATCATTTGATACTTCATTTCATTAATTCAAATTGACGGATAATCATAAAATTATTTTATACATTGATTTGAATTAATGAAACAAAGTATCAAATGATTTTTAAATTTTTTTAAAATTTGTAGATTTGATCTATGCATTAAGAACTTTAAATTCAACAGTTGGAACGTTGAAATTTGATGTAGAACATGAATTATTGAACAGAGGCTTACTCCTAAAGTAAACGGATCATTCTCATATATATATTAAATATGCAAATTTTAAAAAAATTTAAAAATTATTTGATACTTCGTTCTATTAATTCAAATTAATGTATAAAATTAATTAAGCAGGAAAATTGAGAGTGATATTAATAACAAGAACTTAAATTTATAATGCAATTTTTTTATGACTTTTTATCATACACTAAGCATGCAACAAAAAATTAACAATTTATAATGCAATTTTTTATGACCTTCCATCTTTTATCTTGATGTAAACTACAATCACCTAATTTCTGTATTAACAATCCATGACTTTGTTTTGCTTTTCACTTGTTTTCTATCACTATTTTCATTCACTCAGTTATACTTATATGAACTGTAAAGAGTTAGTCGGGGAAAGTATTGATGTTGGATCTAGTATATTTTATTTATCTTTGTTGCAAGTACAACTGTACAACCAAGATGGTTTTATAATATACCGTATCCAATTTTAATTCTGTTGTTTTCTTAACTTAATATTCATTTTGGCCTCTTTTCACTCCAAATTTGTTTCATTGAGAAACAGTGGTGTGTTTGCCTTGAGATATAATGTTTTTCATCTCCCGAGACAATAAAACCGGAAATACAAGAATGAAATTCTTTCTCCCACTTCCATCCATTATGCCCTCTGGTGAATGTGATAGCCTGATGCATGCATGCAACTGTGCACATCTCATCTCGCAACTTAATCAGAACTGGGTGCTACATTTATGGTGAAACACGGTTTATTTTGTAAGTTTTACACTTCACTTATATTAAACGCACTTTCATTTTTGTAAAGATGCAGATACCATGATGACTGCTATAAAGTTTTTGTGTTTATATAATTTATAGAAGATATACATGTACATATTTAAAAAAATCTATAATGCTCAGGTGGCACTCTCCTGTCTGAGCATCCCTTTTGATCATTGGTTGTTTTTAATGTATGCCATAAATCTATATTGCTCTTTATCTCATAATTAAATGTTTTAAATTCTTTCAACTGTTGACCTAATTAAGTAGAAGGCATTACAACTATGTAACATAGAAATGAAATAAACCAGAATGCAAGGTTAACCCCCAGTTAGTGTTTACTAATAGCATTAAAATTAGGCAACATTTGTGGCTTGTACGTAGAGGATATGTCACGAAACCCTATGGTTATGCTTGTAAATATTTTAAGAATCAGGCTGTGTGTAGTGATTCAACATGAATGGTTTAGTTTTTTTTTTTAAGCACACTGTTTTTAGTAAACGTATTGGGCCTCAGAGACAGAAATTGAGGGAACCACAGCAACATGGAAGGGGCCTGAGAGGCAGAAACAGCTTTAGTATAATTAGAGAAAATGTCAATTATTGTTGGCTGAACAAAAATATAGTTTAACATATGATAATTGACTGGGCTTTGCTACATTAGTGTATATGAAGAATGCAATGCCAAATTAAGCATTATACCAATTGTATGTACTCTGAAATTTAGGAATCTTGCATGAAATCAGAAATTCTATAGCAATTATTGAATTTCTTCTTTTTTATTATGTTAGCTTTTGATAACGGATTCACTGCAGAGGCTCAGAGCATGTCTCTCCTTCACCTTAAAACTTATTAAAATTAAGGACTTGGGGTTCCTAATTGAAGTGGAATGAAAAGAATTGTAGTGCCCGTCATAGATATTTTATTTTGCAGTACTGATTCCAACAGGATGCATATTTTAATTTGCTAACGAGAATGCATAGACCACATAGTGGGAAGTATGAAACGAAGAATCTCCGTGAGGCCATAACACGAAGGTCGAGAATCAAGCGTAATAGAATCTTAGGCAATTTGCTTTCGTTGCTTATCTCAACCAGCCACTGTCCCCCCTTATCTTATAGTGAAGGAAGGGAGAAGAACCCAAAAAGTAAAGAACTAAAGAAAAAAAATAAAAATAAAAAAGTAAAAGGTTACAGAAATATATAAATGAACTATCTCTTTCTTTTTTATTTAATTTTTATCTTTTAATAAAGAGTCCCAAAAAAGCACGTGCTTTACTGCTACGAACTACATACTATATCATCTGTGTGCATTCGAACTAGAATTGAGCCTCCTAACAAACCGTCCCTGCCACATCACAAACAAGTAGTATGTCTGTCAAACATAAATGAAGCCATAATTCAAAATTCATTTTCTTTAAATTAAAAAAAAAAAAAAAAACGATTAAGTTATGTTCTAGCTTTGTTTCCACCTAGCTCCTCTTGCTAGCTCTGGACTGGAGTTGAGGCTAACTTTTAGAATTATAGTTAGACATAAGAATATAGATTTTATTAATGATGAAAGAATGTGAAGCAAAAGTGGAAGACATGAAATTAAAAAGAGAAACCAAAAACATTGGTATGAAAGAAGGTGAAAAAATAGATAGATCCTGAAAAGTTGGACAAAGTGAGGAAGGGGGTCCACTCTCCATAACAAAAATAAACTGTGACGCACTCACCGTCCAATTATCATCACCAAATGATAAAGAAGATTTTGCTCTCTCTTATGTTTTTTATCTGACATAAATGAAATATCTGTCCGAGTGTCCTCAACTTGAACTGAGTCATACCTTCATTCTGGGCCGTCGATCTGCGTTGACTTTCCTCACCTGGTATCTGATCTTCTTTGAGAAGAGGCGTGTTCGCCGCTTCTCTTTGTAGCGCAGCACGCTAGCTTCTCTCACTCCTCCATTGTTGTCCCACCACAAATCAATCTGCGACAACCGCGCCTGCCTCCCACAATGCCACAAACCAATTTAGTTAACTATCCACTGCTCCTGCACCCCACCCTCTTACCATGTCCCCCAACACTTGTCTTTTACTTTTAAGTTTTAACACACCCAACCCAATTTAATTCTAAACTAAAGTAAACAGGAATGGAGCATGACATGCATGAAATACTTAACTATTTCGGTTTTTTTTTTTAAAAAGTGCCATTCCATGCTCCACGTGATTAAAAAATGCTAACCAGTGTTGAAAAATTACTTTTTTTAAACGCTTGTTATTTCCTCCTAAACCCCACACACTCTAGGGATTACCAAGATTTTAACTTTCAACAGTCTCAGTTATCGGAACTTACAGCGACGTCATTTTCCGGCGCGTCGGCGAGGGGGCTATCGTCGGCGAAGGGAGTGCCGCGGTCGGACCAAGCGCTCCGGACGTCGTCGTAATTCAATTTCAACATCAAACCCTGTTTGGGTTTGGGCAATTCGACGTTTCTAAACTCCATCACCGGTTTCTCTTTCTCCGCCAGCTTCTTCTTCTTGGTCTTCTTGTCGGCGGCGAGCGGCGGAGGCTTAATTTTGGGCGATATCTGGAGAATATCGACGGTGGGAAAGTTCCAGCAGTTTGCGTGGTCGACGTGGCGCAGAGCCCTAACGCGCGGTCTGGCGAACTCGAAGGCCATTAGGACGTTGCGAACGGCGTCGTTGGATTCCTCTTGGATGATGGTCCCTCCCATGATGCTATCCATCCCTTCCTCAATTTCCTCGTCGAGAATCGATTCGGCGTCGAGGCTCTCTTGGCAAACGTCGTCGTCGTTCAGTTCAAGGCAATTCAATTTGGCGACGGAGCTTATCTCCCCGGGGCTCTCGCACACGCTCACCACTTTGGGCCTCTCCGTGGGCTTGGGGCCCATTTGGTCCAGAAGGAAACACGACGAGGAGCCGTCGAAAACTCTGAACGGCAACAGGAGCTCGGAAGAGTCGTAATCGAAATTCTCCGATGTGGGCCGCGTGAATTTTCCTCTGCCGTGCGTCTTGAGGTTCTTGGGGGAGAAGAGGTTCGGGTAGGCCGTGGAGAGAAGCGCCGCGGCTTCATTGTAGGTTTGGTTGGGTCGCTTTCGCGGAGTTCTGGGTTTCTTGGTGGAGATAGCTAGCGCCGCCGAATTGCTGGATTCGGAGATTGTTGAGGACGGTGAAGAAGATGTGTGGGAGTTTCTGGTGGGGGAAGATGGAGATTTAACGAATTCGAAATCGAAACCGTAGGTTCTTCCCCCTGCTCCGCTTAAACACGAAGACATTGTTTTGTTTATATAATAATTAATGAATGCTCAGAATTGCATAGAGTTGTATGGGAATGGGAGTTAAAGGGGGTGCAAAACCCTAAACCCAAAAAGTACAAGCAACAAAAGTTATTGAGCTATTTTTGTTTTTTTTTAATAAAAAAAAGGGAAATGAAGAAAAGGCCAAGACGTTTGTGTTTGTTTGGGAATAGAGGAGAATGGTGTGGCTAGTGTAGAAAAGAGAGCATTGAAATTGGTGTATGAAACGTAGAGAAAGGAGGTGAAGCAGATAAAAGGGAAAGAAGCGTGTATGTATAGGCGGAGTGGTGAAGAAGAGAGAGAAGGGTTGGGTGCAGAGTGCAGAGTGCAGAGTGCAGAGTGCAGTGGAGGAGCTGTAGCTACGGAGATGAGAACGAGGGAAGAGACAATGCTCAGTTTCTCTGCTGTTCCTATGTAGGGAGTAGGGACCACTCCCATTAACCCTCTCTTCTCTCTTTTACAAATTCAATTATTTTACCTTGCTCTTTTACTATAATATCCCTATTCGATTCAGGATTATCATCTGGCTCAGCCGGCCATTCTTTATTTAATACTCGCATCATAAATAAATGCATTTATTTGAGTAGAACGATTTGCTACCAATATTATTAAGGATTTTTAAAGAATGATTTTTGTTTGGGGCAGTTTGGTAAATGAGTAATGAAAATGTTACCAAGTATGGGACACGGGGGATTATTCCATATCTTACCTCCTTTAGAAAGAGCTTCCTTATCTGGTGACGTGGCAGCCTTTGATTGGAGGGTTTAGATTTTGGGGCTCACGTGGCATACCTTTTATGGGTAAGCTGTTGTTCACGTGTATGAAGAAAAGAGGTGGGCTTTTGGAACCAACCAGATTCCAACACTTTTGGTTTCTTCCGCACTGCATCTGTGGCACTTAACAACGCTACGTTCGCCTTATTATGTTCAATCACTCCTCATTACTTCATTACCATTTCAAAATCTAGTCTTTTTCTCACGCCACAACTTGCCAATTTCAGATTATATTATTATTTATAAACTCTAAAACCCACTCCACCTCCCACTATTCTTTTTGCTATACGCCCACGTGTCATCAATTTCACACTTGTTCCACAGATATTTCCACAAATATCTTCCTTATTTCAAACAAATTACAATCTATGCCCGCAAAATAATATGTTCATCCTTAAATTCCTTTTCATTTCAATTAATTAATTTTTACAAAATTTCTAATTTGGAACTGCACTCTCTTATTGTGATTGTTTGTAAATAAATCAAATTATTCTTGTTGAAAGGTACAACGTTATGCATAATGTTTAAGTTTAAATTAGTTTCAATTAATATAAAAGCCACATTACAAAATTGTAAATTAGTTAGCACTTTAAAATTGGATGCTTCACATTGAAAGAGATGTATTTGGATCCTCCACAATTTTAATACATGAAAACAACCCTCGTTATAACGATTTCATAGTAAAGTTGCCATGAATTATTAATTCATTGGTTATTTCGAATCTACTTCATAGAAAATTAGCTATGGGATATTTTGTAAATTTTTAAAAAGTTAGAAATCAAATACACTATTTCAAAATTCATAAATAAAAAAAAAAAAAAAAAAAAAAAAAAAAAAAAAAACCTACATGACATTCAGGTACTAAATTAGTAAAAAAGAAATTAAGTATTCATTAAAAATTACAAATTTTTTTAAAAATGATGAAATGTAAGACGATAAAATCTATAACACATATATAAAAATGATATCTTACTTTAGTATATACAATTTGTTGAAGAATTTTATCTTTATAACTTTTAATCTATTTTCTTTCATTATTTCTATTCAAATATTTTTTATTTAATTTCTTCTTCTTTTTTTTTCTTTCAGTAAACCTTTAACTAATCAATAATATTTTTTTAAAAAAAATAATAGAGACAAGTAGTAGCTCTTTCTTCTGGTTTTTATAATGTTGATATGAATATTCTACCTTAGTTATCTTACATCTGATATAGAGAAATACTTCAATTAAAAATTCACTTTTAGCCTATATAATTTTATGAATATAAATTTTGTTATTTCAAAATATTTTATTAAAAAAATTGATCCACATAGTCTTGTGCACTATGGAAGTTGCTCATGCCTAAAATCATTATGTTAACCGCAAGGAGAAAATGACGAAGGCAAGACTATGTACGGAGTGAAGCTGTAATAGAGTAATTGTTTTGAAAGGTATTAGGTTAACAAAACCATAAGTAAGTCAATTCCTATTAAAACACTTACCTTACTTAATAATAGTATAATTTTCTTATCTTATCAAATAATTATAATTGAATAATTTAAATTAAAAATAACATTAGGTCCCAAACTTAATCTTACACAGAAAATCAGGCCAAACAAAAACTGGTAGTATAATTTGTTCTAATTAATTTTTCACTTGTCAATACTTTGATTTAGTTTCTAAACAAATAACTATCATTTCATTGGTTTGAGTGGGACTGTTTAAATTTTCAAATAATATCTCAAGCTTGAGTATGTGGTTAAGAGGGAGGAACTTACTTAAAAGTAATAAAGGAAAATTTTCAATAAAAATATTAGTTAGTGGTATAATCAGCAAGATAATTTTTATCTATAATATGATAAATATATATATATAAAATAAAATAAAAACAAAGTCTCAAGCTTCAATAAATAATAACGCACCTTACTTAAAAAAAAAAAAAAAAAAAAAAAAAAAAAAAAAAAGGAAAAAGAAACACCGTCCATAGGAGTGTTGGGTGAGATCATGAGATGAAAGGGTCTTGAGTCATTTTCGTACTTACTACTTGGAGCCAATACCCATATAATCACAAATAAACAGATGTTGAGCTTCAAACAACTCAAAACACCGCTATTTTTAACGCACTAAATAAATATATATTAAGAGTTTAATTAACAAAAAAACAAAAAGTAAAAAATAATTAATAATTTTTTAATTACTATCCTTATAATTTCATAAACTTTTATTTTTAATTTCTACATTTAAAAATATTTTATTTTATTTTTTATATATATTATTTTTCTTTTAATTTCTTTCATATATTGTTATAGAGATTATTAAAAAGTAAAATTTATGAAATTACAAATAAAAAACATAATACATAAAATATAAATAAAATATTTTAAATTGTGAAGAGACTATAAACTAATATTTACAAGACTAATAAGAAAAAAAGGTTTAATAAAAAAAATAAAATCCTACTTGGATTACCTGTGTAATTCTTCAATATTTTGTATTGTCTTTGTTGATAAAGAATAAACAAATATGATTTGATTTAATTATTTTTTATATATCGTATAGTTTATATACATATATATATATATATATTTAATTCTTTTTTGTTAATTTAAAATTTAAACTAACCTTTTTTTTAATTATATATATATATATATATCATATTACTTTAATTTGTGTATTACGAAATATAAATTTTTTATGTAATTAAAACATAACAATTCATTCCTGCAAACAAAAAAATTTATTTATGATATTTTTATATAATCATTAATTACAAATTTAGCCATTAACATTAGTAAGTTTAATATTAAATATTATCTTATCCTATAAATAATATTTTAATATGTGCGATGTACAAAATAATTTTTTTATATGACAAAAAAGTTATAATATTTTAGGGTAAATAAAAACTATAATAATAAATAATTTTAATATGTAAATTATATTCTAATTAAAAGTATTTATTGATCAGAGGTCAGGGAAAAATTGTGATGTATTAAAAAAATTATTGATTATTTCACTTTTGTATAAAAATAAAATTTCGAATATTCTCATACTTTCTTTTGTCTAACAAATATTATGAAGAACTTGTAAAAAAGCTGGTCGGTAAAAATATTTTTCGTTTCTCTGTGTACAGAATTGTTAAAACTTAGAAGGAGTGCTGCACTTTTTTGTTTGCATTTCAGTGTCCAGTGTCGTTTTCTATATCAGATATTTTGAGATAAAATATGTGATTGTATATTTCATGTCCAAACTAAAATATTTTAAAAAAGATGTTTATTTATTTTATATATTTTCTAAATATCCCGAAGCTTCTTATTTGACAGATGAAATTGAAGAAAACCTTTTTCCGCACCTTTTATTTCTTCTCCCAGCATACACTTTCTCACGTATATTCTTATATATATTATTAAACCATGCTAATTACTTTTTAAATAGTTATACATAATTATAATTGTTATCATATAGGTAATTTTTTCCACTTATAAAATTACGGTGTATAATTTTTTTCTGTGGGATTTCATTTGCCACAATTTTTTCCTTCAATCCTTAATCATTGTATTTTGTATTATTAACACGAGTTATTGTTAAAAGGGAATAATAATATTGTATATGTTTAAACAAATAATAAGTTTACATAAAAAAAAAAAAAAAAAAAAGTAGAATAATTCCAAAGAAAGTTATTTGAAAAACGTAATCATGTGATAGACTGAGAGTTGATACTTGGCAGTATATTATCAGGAGAAGGGAATGACTTGTAATGTGGACGACCATTGAAATTGGATAAGCCATGGACTGTACGATTATATATGGTAGAGATTTCATCAAAACATGTGACTCTACGTATGTTTTCCAACACCAATTAATAATGCACCTTCATGTTATCAAAATATTATCCTCAACTTATATAATCTTTTAATGTGTGGATTCTAGCTGCCCACAGTTTAACATAATCTCTTTCATTCGCTCTACACACTCTTAAGTTCATGGAATTATCTCTATGCATATCCCAATTAATTATATCTATTTCTATATCTATACATAACACCCATTACAACTTTATTGGTAAGAATAAAATTGAAATCATCAGTTCTCAGATAACATCTTCATTCAAATCTTATAACTATAAAACAAATAAATAAATAAATAAATATATATATATATATATATATATATATATATATATATTAAGAAGAGAATTTCTATTAACAATATATACATATATAGATGGTATAGCTCATAACAAAATAAACTTAGGGGGGTGTATTGGTTTAGGATTTCGTAGGATTTTAAAAGACTTTTTTTGAGTAAAAAAGTCCATTGGTATTCAATCAGGATTTTATGTCACTTAAAAACAATCCAGTGGTATTCAATCTGGATTTTTAGGATTTTTTAAAGAGTCCATTAAAATCCACTGGTATTCATTTGAGATTTTTTACAACTTAAAAATAATCCATTGGTATTCAAAAATTTAAGGATTTTAAAGGATTGTTGTGTGAGAGGGATTTTGAAAGACTTTCTAGTGTTATCTATAAATACCAGATTCATAAAACAATCCCATCCAAACCCATCGGATTTTGAAGGATTGTTTGAAATGATTTTTCAAGTGTTTTAAGAATTTTCAAGTGAGTTTTTCATCTTTTTTTTCTATGCTCCTGTCTTCTCCATTTTTTCTCTACTAATAATACTACACTATTGTTCATTGCTCATATATAATACTATTCTCATACCATTCTCCTATTTTTTGAAACTCTAATATGTAAATGATAGTGTCATTGACTTGTTTTATTTTTCTGTTCGTTCTCTTTAATTGACTTACTTTATTTTATTCTATGTAGTTGAATTTGTTTCTTTATATAACACAAAAAAATACTTGAAATTTTAACTTTTAAGTGGTAATTTTTTTTTATGACACACGTTAAGAAAAGAAAAAGGTGAAAGATGAAATTGATATCATAATCTCAACAATATATATATATATATATATATATATAAATAAAAGATAAATTTGTTAGGGTTTTTGTGAGTAGAATGAGATAAAAATGGATCTTAAGGGGAAGAACCCTCTTAGCATAAAAATTGCGAATTCTCTCTTTCCCTTGAATTTGTTACTCTTATCCCTCCTCCTTTTATGACTCAACAATTATTTTATTTTTTTTACTATGAATTTTTCTTTTTTATTTTTATATTATGAAATTAAGATTTTTTATATTTTAAAAAAAGAAAATTAACATAAGACATTGCAATATCTAATTTTTTAGGGTTTAGGATTTATGCATTCATTAACTTATTTTTTAAAAAAGAAAATATTGTTAAAATATTTGTTAGAATAATTTATATTTATAAATATCGTTAAAAATTATCATATATATATATATATATATATATATATATATATATTCTCTATATCTAAATACTTCTGTTTATATAAAAAAATTATATATCTAAATATTTTTTCAGTATCGAATATACTAATTTTTTTATATAAAAAATTATCTTATGTTTCTATATTTTCGTTTTTACATTTTTTTATAATAACTGAGGTATTTGATCCATTTGGATAGCAAAAATATATTCGATCTTGTATGATGGTGTGCTTCTAAAAATAATAATATAATTTTATTGATTTTGTCTATTATCCGTAATTATTTATATAACTATTTTTTAACATATATTGTTTTAGTAATTCAAATGGGAGATTCACAAGGAAATAATAAAGAAAAATGAAAAGAGAAAGAAAACTATGAAGCTTGGATTAAGGATGATTCCGATGAATTGTTACAATTGATAGTGGATGCTATAAAAAGAGGATAGAATATTATAGAGAATTATTATTATTATTTATCTAGACATTATTTTTTTTATTTATTATTTTTATCTTTAACTCTTTTTAAATTTGAATGTATAATTTTTTTTAAATCTTATCAAATGTCAAAACTCCACAAAATCCCACAGAATCCATTAAAATCCTAATTTAAAAGTCTTGCAGAATCCATTAAAATCCTGATTTTAAGTCTTGTAGAATCTTGCAAAATCTTAAAAGTAATGAAAATCCTGCAAAGTCTTTTAAAATCCGCAGGATTTTTTTTAACTAAAAAAGTCCTTTAAAATCCTAATTCAATACACCCCCTTAGAGACTGTAATTTGGAATTTATTTAATCAAATTAGTAATTTTTCTCACCAATTAATAATTTCATAAATCATAAAATTTAATTAAATGAGAATGATAATTGAAATGACAATTAATAAACACTCTCTTGATAATACAGTATTACTAAAAATTTGTACTATCAATTGAAGTGAACATGTAACTACCTGTCCCTATTCCTAGCCAAGTATATAAACAACGAATTTATAAATTGCTTTTGTTTTCTTTAAGAGATCCACCTAAGCTCATAGAAGTTAACTTTTGGTGTAAATTAAACAGAAAAACCAAACACTCATGAAAAGAAGTTGAAATTAATTGTCACAACTCACAAGTAGCCCCTTCTACTTCTTTCTTTTTGTCCCTTTTAAATATACAGCATATCTTAAAAACCTCATATTTTTGTTACAGAAATTGAAGAAATTAAAAATAAAGAAACACAAATAACACACATTTTGCCCATAGAAAAAATAGTTTATAATGTTTCGTGAATTTTCTAACAACTATCACACTTCACACTTTAGAACTTATAAATTCATATATATTATCTCAACTCCCAGTGATTTTCATGAATTTACTTACCCTACTGTTAGTCAGGCACTAGCTGTTTTAAAGACTAAGAAAAAACATACATTGCCGACAATTATAACCGTTAAAATTGTTATGACTTGAAATTGTAGATAAGAAATGACAGAAACTGTTATTACTAGTCACACATATTTCAACTAAATCCAAATGAGACCTACTCTTGCGGTGAATACACCCAAGTAAGAAGAAACCTAATGCTTTGAAGTTTAGAATGACCTTAAAAGGTATACATGGGTCACCTTTGGTGTCACTATCTTATACAGCAAGCTAGTTGATCAACAAAACAAAGCAGATGCTAACAAAAAAGACACATATTGGGGACCATATATTCCATCCTTCACAAGCATGGACACTTCATTGCACCAATTTTATCATATGAAAACATTTTAAGTCCAAATGTTTCTATACTAGCTATTTGGTATACTCCTGATCCTCAAGAGAGACAAATAGCAACTTCGTTTAAACCACAACGAGCACCAAAACCCAGACAACTAAAGAATGAGAAAAAAAAACATAAACCCCAGCCTAAATAGGAATGAAAATAGTTCAAATATTTTAGTACTTATTTTTATTTATTTATTTATATTTAGAAATTATATATATATATATATATATTTATAAGTATCAAATTTACGTAATTAGTTTAATCAATTTTAACACTTATCTAATTATTTTAATATGAAAATTATAATTAAACCCCTAAGTTTGTAAATAAAATCAAAAGAATATGAAGTATGACTTTTTGTTGAGAGTTGATGAATATATTTAGGCTAAAACCCTATTTTGATCTCTTATATTAATTGTTTGTTTCAATTAGTCCCACTTTTATTTTTGGTTTCAATTTGGTCCCAAACTAATTAATTAGTTTCAATTTAGTCCCAAATTAATTAATTGGTTTCAATGTGGGACTTCCGTCCAAATTATTTAAACGGAGTTAACTTTTGGTCACGTGGATGTCACGTGGATGCATACGTGGATGCCACATGGATGACAATTTTTTTGAAAATACCTGGACCCAGAACAACCCGTTCTGAAACCAGAACGAGCTGTTCTGAAACCAGAACGGACCGTTCTGGTTGCACTTTTGGTGTGTTAATTTTGCAACTGAAACGGGCCGCTCCAGATGCAAAAATTAACACACCACCAGTGCAGCAGAACGGGACGTTCTGGTTTCAGAACAGGCCGTTCTGGGTTCAGAACGGCCCGTTCCAAAACTGAGAATATACTTAATTATGTTTTTTATCGCTCAAGTATTATAATTATGCAATTTTGATCCCTAAGGTTTTAATTAAGTAATTTCAGTCCTTAAAAGATTACAGTTGTGTAATTTTAGTTTCACAATTTTTATTATTAATATATTTATAGATAAACTAATAATTTGATAAATATAACTTAATATATATTAATATACTTTTACAAAAATATAAATATATAAGATCAGATATATATTTCTAATTAATATACTTATATTTTTGTAAAAATATATTAATATATAACAAGTTATATTTATCAAATTATTAGTTTATCTATAAATATATTAATAATATTATTGATATAATATCAAAAATTATAATATACGTTAATTTGAATAGATAAATAATTTTTTAATTTTAAAACATTATATATATATATATATATATATTAAAATTATTAATTTTTATTGGGAGAAACTAAAATCGTACTATTATGATATTCGAGGGACTAAAATTGTTCAATTAAAAATTGAAGGACCAAAATCGCGCAATTGCAATTCTTTAAGGACTAAAATTACCCAATTAAAATCTTGGGGATCAAAACTGCACAATTGTAATACTTGAGGGATAAAAGATGCAATTAAACCAATATTTTTTATTAATTTTATTAAAAAATATAATAATTTTGAAAAATATATTTTTATGGTAAAAATTTTAAAATTACTTATTTTTATAAAATACAATTGTCTTATAAATAGAGTAATAATTTTTTCTTTTTCTCTTTGTTTGAAGAAATATTTAAGTATCACTTTATAAATTTTTGCAACTTATTTAAAATTAGAAGAATAAAATGATAAAAATTAATAAGATAAACATAATAAAATAAAATATATAAAAATATTAATATATTTATTTTATTAGATATAACAACATAATTAAAATATAATTAATAATATATATTTTATAAAATTAATATTTTATATATAAAAAAAGGATTAAACCGGAACTGCCTGTTCTGAAACCGGAACGGACCGTTCTGGTTGCACTTTTTGTGTGTTAATTTTGTACCTGGAACGGGCCGTTCCGGATGCAAAATTAACGCACCAAAAGTGCAACCAGAATGGCCCATTCCGGTTTCAGAACGGGCCGTTCTGGGTCCAGGTGTTTTCAAAAAAATTGTCATCCACTTATGCATCTACGTGACATCCACGTGGCCAAAAGTTAACTCCGTTTAAAAAATTTGGACGTAAGTCCCACATTGAAACCAATTAATTAATTTGAGACTAAATTGAAACTAATTAATTAGTTTGGGACCAAATTGAAACCAAAAATAAAAGTTGGACTAAATTGAAACAAACAATTAATATAAGGGACAAAAATAGGGTTTTTGCCATATTTTTATTAATTTTTGGGGTGTTTTTATTTTGTAAATGTAAAAAAGATAAAGAATTTAAATCAAACCCAAACCGCTCAATAATTGAAAAAGGGTCGAACGATTTACAGGTAGAGAAGCATGTGGGAAAAAAAACTCAAACCGTTCAACGATTGAAAAAGGGCTGAGCAGTTCAAGATTAGAGAGGCTGAATTTTTGTAGCTCCCAAGAGCTTAGCCGTTAGACCAAGGGCTCAGCCACTGTAAGTTACTTCACCTTGAAGAATCTCAAGTGTTCAACCGCTTGAAAGTCGTTGAACGCTTTGATATCTCTCTTTCCTACTTTATTTTATTTTGGTCGACCTTTAAAAAGGAAATGGAAGGATAAAAAGAGAGGAGGAGCCCGAGCATAGCAGAGCAAAAAAAAAAGAACTTGGAACCAACTAGAAATAAGGGTTCTTTAGCTTTTCCTTTATTCTTCTTCTCATTTTCCATGTATCTTGTAACGACCCACCTTAGGTCATCACATCAATAACCAACCAAAATAAAAGAGCATTTATAATAAAAAAAATAGAGCAAAAGCCAGCTACGCTAGAGTGTAAAAATTGTTTTCATAATAGCAAACATAAGTATATTAGTCATTCTCAGTAAAATCATACAGTCATCCATAATATATTAACATTAACCATTAACAGAAACACCCTAGGTGCTGGTCAAGCTCTAAGCCTAGCCACTTCTCAAAGCAGCTACCCAGAAGACTCCTTGCTATCCTATGGCTTCACACCTGATCTGCTCCCCCACATAGTGAGATCATCACAGTTCCACCACATGGAAACATAAGGGTTAGCACGTATAAAACCAACCATAGTATAAATATCATTTAACAATTATTTGTTCAAACCAACATGTATTTCCAAGATAGATATAAACCAATAGCATACATATTAATTAAAGAAATCCATAACCCTAGTATACAATCCATACCATATGTATACATAATCCACATCCAAAGCAAAGTCACACCACCGTATAATCCATGATGTAACCAACACATCCAAACCAAATGTTGGCCTCAACACCTATCCAAACCAAGTGTTGATACGGTGAAACATGTCAGCAACCCATGTCTCACGCCTAACCTCTCATGGAAAGTATACAGTTGGATTACGTCGTCACGTAACCCTGGTGGGGTCACCTCATCCATCGGTATGACTCGACCCAGACCCATACCGGTAGCAAATAGATACTTAGAGGAGTACTTCAGAATCCACCTAACATCTGAAGTGGTTTACTATATAATCCTTGGAAAATTTCCAAATTGGAAATCCTCACAATGGGATTCCGAAATACCATATTTTCTCCAAAGATTATATCCCTGATCTCACCAAGAGACCTCCCATCCATAACCTTACTCCTCTCAGTCCTATTTACTTTTCCAAACCACATACACATACTTCATAATTATATATATAAACATAATCATAACCATGCCAAATTAAATATCCAAAACAACCACCAACTTGAATAAATAACAACCATCAATTTAAATAAATAACAACCTTCATACAAACAAAATAGCATATTAAAAGTTATACTACTCCTATCATGCTCATGTATACTAGATTAAGTCTTATAAGTACTACCCATACTAGATTAATTTTATAAATGCCACCCTTACTTGGATAAACCTGAATTGAAACTCGGGCAGAAACTGAGACTATAGCACAGCTGCCTCCCCAAGGCTCCTTCCGTCTAAAATAGGGGCCGGAGCTAAAACTAGGACAGAACCTCCTCCTCTAGATTTCCCTTGGTCTTTAAAGAGAAGAAGAGGGAAAGAAGAGAGTATGAGAGAAGAGAGAATGAGAATTGAGGGATGAGAAGTATTTCTTGGGATGGTTTGCAATGGAG
This sequence comes from Cajanus cajan, assembly GCF_000230855.2. NCBI lineage: Eukaryota > Viridiplantae > Streptophyta > Magnoliopsida > Fabales > Fabaceae > Cajanus > Cajanus cajan. The sequence goes on from NC_138521.1 coordinate 66,293,073, forward strand.
AAGTGAAGGCCTATTTATAGCCTCCAAAACACATTAAAAAAATGTAAAATAATGGAGAAAAAGATAGACAAAACTAAGTGGAATGAATTAGTGGAATGAATTATAGAAGTTGGTGGGATGAATTAATGGAGTTGGTGTGAATTAATGGAGTTGGTGCCATGTTCTTTTCCGCACCGACTTTGGCTACTGATTTGGACCTTATAGACAGCCGAATCTGAAAATATTTCCTTCACGAAAGTTGTAGGATTTTCTCTTATCTTTCCATAGCCACCAAGTTTGTATCATTTGAACAACCACCGACCAAGTTATACCCCAAACACCGAGGCTTGCCAATCAGCCCAGCGAGAAACAATTGTATTAATAAAAGTCCAATTTTGACCTCCTAAACGACCGATTTTGCAAATGGCTATTTCTGCAAAAGTTGTGCGTTTTTCTCTTAGATTTCCATTGACACCAATTTTGCATCATTTGGACCATCACAGCCCAAGTTATGCCTCGGACACTGAGACTAGTCAGTCAGCCCAGCGAGAAATGATTCTAAAAAAAAAATTTCACAACTATCTAATTAGATCTAACAACACACATATCTTTCTAAGCATAAATGGAGTGTGAATTATCTATAATTGAAGTAAAATATAACCACCAAATTATGACCAAATACCACATAGTAATAATGACAATAATAATAATAATAGTAATAATCATGTTGAAAACTGAGATGTTACATATCTTGGATTTGTTCCCATCACTATGAGAGGCTAATCTTTTCTGTTTGTTGAAATTAAATGTAGCCATCAACCTCTCATGTATTCCTTTTGATTTTCATATATATAAGGTTCTATTAGTCAATATTAGTGGGTTTGATTCTATTCTTAATGTTTGGATGATCTGATCACTCATCTTTGATCTGTTGTTTAGATTTCAGTTAGAAAATATTTTCTGAACTTAATTTTAAATTATAGCACCTAATAGCCTTATAGTGTGTTTGGATGGGGAATTTAAATGGAGTAATTCATTTATTTGAAGAATTTCAAATTCTTTGAGGTGAAATACCTTGTTTGGATGGAGAATTTATAAGGAATTTGAAATTCAAGCATTTGCGAAATTCCTTTAAATAGTAGAATTTCAAATTCTCCCAAAAAAGTAAGAATTTGAAATTCCTCATATTTTTTTTTCTTATTTCACTTATATATTTTATCTTATCTCTTATTTCTTCAAGTTTTTAATTATTGAATATTCAAAAATATTTTTAAAATTAATAAATATTATCTAATATTAATTTTAAAAATTATTATAAATATTTAAAAATTAGCTAATATTTTTTTATATAAAATTTAATTTAAAAATATCAACATATAAATATATTTTTAAAATCAATGTTATCATGGTGGAATCAAGTTATCATATCCAACCCAACAATTTAAAATTTGAGAAATTTGAATTGACTTATCCAAACAAAATATTTTAAGAATGATTGAAATTGAAATCAAAGTAATTTAAATACCAAAAATTTAAAATTCCTTGAATTTGTAAAATTTCTCATCCAAACACACCATTAAAGATTAAGAATAAATTTGAAGTTATTAGTTGGAGAAGTTCTCATACTTAATGCAATGATTTTAACTTTTTAACTTGAGGAATCAACTATTAAGTTGTAATCCTTAGAATTTCTAAATCAAGGAATTCAATGAACTCAAGGATATTGGATAATGAAAATCATATATAATTATCATAGGAGTACATGAAGGTGAAATTGGTGAAATTTAATCTCAGCTGTATATTTCGATAAATTTATATTCTAACCTTATTTTATGTGTTTTTCTAGTTACTAGAGTTATTATTTCAGTTTGTAGCAATATGATATTGTCTCATATAAATTTATCCTAATCAAGTTTTATTAAAAAAAAAGAGAGTTTACCAAAATCTTACAAATTCCTACGGTTTGACAACCTTATATTTATTATATTACAAAGACTGGAGCACTTTCCATAAAAAAAAAATCTTAACATTTTTATACTCATATTAATGTAAGTAACAATTTTAATGATTTTAGTGTTTTATTTTCATATTCTATGAACATCTAAATATTTATATCCTACCTCATTATTCATACTCTAATTATATATAAAAAAATTTCCAACTCATATAAAGTATGTTGTGTTTGAGTTGCAAACATTTAAAAAAATGGTAAGATTAGCTTTATTAGACAGTATATATATATATATATTAATTAAGAGCATCTTTGATAGTAAAAATTATTTTAGGTTCTTAATATTTTTCTACCCTCAATTTTGAGTAGGATTTAAGAATTTTTATAATATCATAATAAAAAAAATCTAACTTGAACTTTTAATTCACTTTATACAACACGATAAATCTACTTTCTTGTTTTATTGCTGCAACACTTAGTTCTTATAGAAAGACTGATTTTACACTGAAAATCATGTCACTGCACCTCAATGGTAGAACAAATAAATAAGATTTGATTTTTATTTTAAGAACTTATATAAGGACCTCTCACTAATAACTTAAAAGGTGTAACTTTTCTCATTTTATCAACCCATTTTAGAAGTGAAAATAATACCTCTAATTTTGACTTCATAATCAAGTTAGAACGAAATATTGACCTTTGATTAAAAAATACAATTAATGAATCACTTATGTACTAATAAATTTTTGCTATTCATATAATATACCACATAAATTAGCTACCTATTAACAAATGTTATTCCATATCTTAATTATAAAACTTATAACAGCTTTCTAGAAGTTTAATTTTGAAATTTATAACAAATAGATTTTTGGATAGGGACGAAAAAAAAAAAAAGACTTTTGAATATTTAATTTTGGAAGCGAATTTTTTTAATAAAAAAATGAATTTAAATTTCAGAAGAAAAATTAAGGGAAAAAAGAACTCATCATTCAAACGTGTGTAAGGCTAATGGTATTGGTATCAAAGCTCTACTAGGCCAGTAGTTTCCCAATCTCTCTGCATGGTGTTCATGTAGGCTTTTCTAGTTGGGCCTTTTTTTGGGATTGGGGGTCCGCAAAAATGGTGTAACTAGCTTTGAGTTTTGAGGTAATTAAATCTTTATTAATATCTGCAGTAAAGGTTCAGTGTAGAACTAAATATAACATGATGTTCTACGTTTTAAACTCATAGTTGCGTTCTAAAAAAAAAAAAAAAAAGAGAAAAACATATCTAGGAACAATTAAACAATTTTTTAATTATGATTATGATACATTTCTCTGCTACAAAGGCAAAAGGTTAGAGAAACATTACTGGAAAGTATAGCAGCCTTATAAACTACCAAAAAGGCACACAACTTTTTATTTATGTTTTAATTTTCTCACATGTAATTTTTAAACAGTTAGAAATTTTGAATATTTAAAAAAATATATTATTGGTAAGAAATGAGTTTACGTTAAACATTTATATCCTTTGTGATTTTTAATTTTTACCAGGTTTGACAAATAAATAAATAATAATATAATATTTACTAGTCACGGTTATTTAATTTGGTGTGTTGGGCTTAGTTGGGCCCCTCGCCCCTCTCACGCGAGGAGCACGTGAGGCATGGTTTTAGAATTTAGAGAGAATAGAGAAAGAGGAGGTTTGTAATTGTAGTAGTAGTGTTGAGAAATAGAGAGGTTGTGTTGTGTTGTGTTGTGTTGGGGAGAAAAAGATTAAACCTGAAAGCCAACAAAGAAGGAAGCATAAACCCTAACTTCACCTTTCGTCGCCTATGGCAACCCTCGACCCAATCCAAAACGGCACCGCCAACCCCCTCTCATCCGACAATCCCGCCGCAGACCCTCCCTCCACCACCGCCGACGACCCCGCTCCCGAGGCCGCCGAGAAGCGGTGGCCGGGATGGCCCGGTCACTGCGTGTTCCGCCTCATCGTGCCCGTGCTCAAAGTCGGCAGCATCATCGGCCGCAAGGGGGAGCTCATCAAGAAGACCTGCGAGGAAACCAGAGCTCGCATTCGCGTTCTCGACGGCGCCGTCGGCACCACCGATCGAATCGTTAGTCTTCCCTGTTTCATTTCTAGGGTTTCTTCTTCTATTTTTCTATTTCTAGGTTTTGTTAGGTTCCTTTTTTTTACGTGGAATATTACTTGTGAAGTAGGGATTTTTATTCTCACTGCCTGGAGGTTACGAGTTCCATTTCTTGTGCTCGCGTTTTGGTTTCAGCTCAACGCGTTACTTTCCTTTGTTTCAACTTACAGTTTTATCGTAATTTCATTAATATAGTGACGCGTTTTCGATTGGGGTATTGTTACCTGTAGTGTAATTCGAGGTTTCGTGTTTTATAGACAGTGTTTGTGAGGTGGTTAATATGTGGGATTTTTAGCTTTACCTGCAGTGTTAGGGTTTGAATCTCCGGGGAAGGCATTACCATCACTCCAACCCGGAGGTTAATCTCGCAGCTATCTATTTGGTAATCCACTGTCAGACCCCACTCCCCCCCCCCTCCCCCCCCAAATAAAAATGCTTCTGTGTGGCGTGTTGCTTCGGTTCCAAATTTTTTCATTCGATTATAAGTGAGGACACTGTGTCTGCACAGTTGGTGTCGGTGTTAATTGTTTCACGTGCACAGAATGCAGTTGAGTTTTCTTTGTAATGCATAGCTTGCAGCTTCAATGTAGATTTGTAATTCCCAAAGTGAATGGAAGTTAAATCTATAGTTTAGTTGGTCTATATGCTGTTCAGATGAGGCTTGTTTCCATATCAGTATTTTTCCCAAACGTTTTTGCTTAGATGAGGACATTTATTTGATTTGTGTTGTTTTGTTTTATCCTGAATATATTTTGAATTTTGTTTTTAGGTACTCATATCAGGGAAGGAAGAGCCAGAGGCACCTCTTTCTCCAGCAATGGATGCTGTAATAAGGGTTTTTAAACGTGTCTCAGGGTTATCTGAAATTGATGGTGACAATAAAGCATCAGGGGTTGCATTTTGTTCCATCCGTTTATTGGTGGCCTCAACTCAGGCCATCAATTTGATTGGAAAGCAGGGCTCATTAATTAAATCTATACAGGAAAATACCGGATCTTCTGTTAGAGTACTGTCTGGAGGTGCGTCTGCTGTCCCTGTTATACAATAATGCATGATACATCTATGATATTCTCTCGTGTGTCTTAATAGCAGCCTTTTATTTTGCCTATTCTTCTTCATATTTTCTGATGTCATACAAAGTGTGCCAAACTAGGGTACCTTTTGTCTTTTCAGTGTTTTACCTTTCAGTTGTTGTGGCTCTTGTTTGTGGATGTGTCCCCTTGCTGCTTGCAGCTGTGAGGAAGTTTTTGAACATTCTTGTATTATTTAAGTTAGATGCCTGTAATTATTATTATGGCAGGTTTTATATGGTAGCTGGTAGCTAGTTTATCAGATTGTTTTTTTCTCTCTTTTTGAGCCTAAGTGGTTGTTACCAAATACTTGTCTTTGTAGCCAGATTAGCTTGTTAATTTCAATGGTAAGACTATTAAATGAGAAGTAATGATGTATTCACCTTTGATTTAATTTAAATTGTATCATGATCTGAAACTACTAAAATTCAAGAATCAATACATTCTTACTTGCTTAATAATTTAATTAATTTAAAGGCAACCTCACTTTACATGAGTCTTTTCCTAAAGTTGATGTCTCCCTTTTTATGTTTTATGCTCCTAATGAAAATGACCTTTTCCTTTGTTTCCCGTCATATTGTATTTTTTTTGTTCAATGTTGGAAGTAATTCTGATGCCACATCATTTTCTTGACAGATGAGGTTCCCTTTTATGCTGCTGCTGACGAGAGGATTGTGGAACTGCAGGGAGAAGCCTTGAAGGTCCTTAGGGCCCTGGAAGCAGTAGTTGGGCACCTGAGGAAGTTTTTGGTTGATCATAGTGTTCTTCCTTTGTTTGAGAAAACTGTAAGTTTGATGTTTTCCAACTATTAAATCAGGCTTAAATAGTCGATACCAGTGTATATGTTTCTGATTTTAATGTATCTCGTCACTAAAATGTGTGGATTCTTTGTTTTGTTCAAGTACAATGCAACAATCTCCCAAGAGCGCCAGGCAGATACCTGGGTTGACAAACAGTCGCTGCATAGTGCTTCACAACCTAGCATTGTAACTGATATGTCACTTTCAACAAAAAGGGATTCTCTCTTTGCTGACCGTGAAAGTCAATTGGATTCATTCCTCCCTCCCTCCACAATGTCAATATATGGGCAAGATACTTCACTTTCTGGTCTTCGTTCTTCGACACTAAGTCGACCCAATGTTCCTCCTATTGTTACCACGGTTAGCAATTTTAATCACCCATATTATATCTATATTCTATTTGAGATGAAAACTTGGAAGCTAGTGAATATCTATATTCTATGTACTAATTCTTTATGTAGGGGCTTTTAGTACTGTGAACTGAATGCATACAGTTTTCCACTTATATCCTGTTCACTCTTATCTCATTATTCTTTGCTTTTATTATTTTTGTTGTTGATAATGGTTGTAATTTCCATTTTCCTTTACTGTTTCCGATTATTAGGTAATACAAACAATGCAAATACCACTGTCCTATGCAGAGGACATCATTGGTATACAAGGGGCTAATATTGATTACATTCGCCGAACTAGTGGGGCCATATTGACTGTGCAGGAGAGCCGTGTGCCAGATGAAATCATTGTGGAAATTAAAGGAACCTCATCTCAGGTTCAAATGGCACAACAGTTGATTCAGGTATGATACTTGGGCCTAAGAAAAGAAAGTTTCCTGGTTCTGTTATTTTTGTTCGAGTGATATATGCATAGGCATGTGTATATGCTTGGAAAGGTACTTGACTTTTAAGCAAGTGTTAATGTATACTGAGGTTTTCTCTTAACATATTCCTTGCATAGTTACTCATTTTTATCAGTATTAAGTATTCACTTTTTTGAATGCTTTTATTTGATATCCTCATATTCATGTAATGAGCCTTATGTTGGCTAAAATATATATTTTAGTTGCAATTTGATCTCGCAGTAGGAAAATTTAAAGGTAAGTAGTAAAAAGAGTTATATGAGAAAAGGGAGAAAATCGATCAATCGATTTTATATTATAGGAAAACTAGGAAATGAAAGTAATGAAGATGATTTACTTAGTCTTGACATTCTTATTTGTTATATGTTGGTTGGTAGGGGTGGAAGTTGGAAAAAAATGTTAGTATTCAATTTTCATAAACACATCTACAAATTAATTTAGAACATTATTAAGTGGCCATAATCTTAAGTCAAAACATGTGACATTATTCGATTTTCTTTTTGGTACATATGACCATTGCAATTGGATGTATATTAGTTGGGGTTTCCCTTACTAGTAGACCTGAAAAAACCAATCCTCACTGGCTGATGGGTTTGGGCTAACTTTTCAAAGGTTTATTCATGTGGGAAATAGAGTAATTCATCAGAAAAGTTCTATAACATAAGATGTGAGAATTTCATCTTTTTGGATTTTTGCTAAATTCATTTGTATGTATTATCAAATCAAATATGTAGATTTATCAATTTCTATGTATTACATTTAACTTTTGTAGGAGCTAAAAGTTATGTTTGATTTCATGTCTATCAATCACCTCATAGTTATTATATCTTGGTTCCCACTTCTTCTGCGTGATTACAACCATGATTCTTTTTCCGTCTTCCGTTCATGTTTCACTCATTCATTCTATTTTGATACTGATTACTAACCATCAGTGTTCAGTAGTTATATTTTCATACAACCATGATTCATTTCTCGTCCTGATGTGATTGGATACTTACCATCAATGTTGATTCATGCTAAGAAGATAGATTATTTCTTATGCTTTTACTGATTGAAATCTGTTTTGTGTTGCAGGAAGTTGTAAGCAATCACAAGGAACCTGTCGCTAGTAATTACAGCAGCAGGTTAGATACAGGATTGAGATCTTCTTACACTCAATTGGGAAGTTCATCGTATTCCTCATCTTCCCTGCCTTCGCAACCTTACAGCGGGTATGGATCTTCTGGTCTGGGAGGCTATAGTACTTTCAGACTTTGAATTGGTGTCTCTAGGTTACAATGACTTCATTTTGAGCCAAATTCTTCTAATTGGGTCTGATCTGATTGGAGAGTCAATGCTGGAATGTATTATGAAGCCACCAAAATCACGTTTTCTTTCATCATTATGTGTTATCATCATGTAATTGGGTAATCTTCGATGTGACCAAGAGATGAGTAGTGCCATTCAAATTGTAATGAAATATTAACCATTTTCAGGGTGTTTAGTTTTGTAGTGTATATGCGCATTGATTTATAGCTTAATCGTGGTATCTATAGGAGCATTAAACTATATTTTCTATTTATTTTATTTTATATTTACAATGCTAACTATTCTTAACTTGTCATATTATTGCCTAAATTGTGGATGTCATTGAACTAGCTATACATTTTAGCTGTAGGTGTTACTGTCCAATTGCAGGGCGCTCTAAAGGTAAGGCCGGTTAAGCTTTTGTTAAGTCTTTAAATTGTTTACTTTTAAAAGTGTTTTTAAAAAATATATAAATACTATATATATATATATATGTATTTAAATCCTATTTTGAAAAGATTAATCATCATTATAAAAACTTGTATTACTAGCATGTTTGAAAACTTTATTTCAGCTAGTCTTGAAAAAAAAGGTTGTTTGCATTGGGAAAGATCCATACTCCCCCCAAAAAAACTTGATTTATTATGTGAAAAATAATTTTTTTTATCCAAATGAATTCGATATCTTAAAACTATATTTTAGAAAACATAGCTAGACAAGTTTATCCGATTATAATTGATTAAACACACTATGAAGTACATATACAAAAAAAAAACTAGTTTATTATTTTCTCTTGTTTAAATAAATTATAACCTTAAAACTGGCTTATTTTAATTTTTTTGTCACTTTATTTTCATTTAAGTAGGATAATTAAATATAAAACTAAATAATATAGTGAAATGAAGCTATGTTTTCTTGGAAAATAAAAATATTTTGTATTTTTTAAAAATTGTTGAATACATCCTTGAAGTAATAGTTATTTTTAAAAATAACGTTAACATATTATTTACTGTTAATTAAATTTAATATAAATATATAACCTAAAACACCATGTGTTAAAATTTAATGTAAATATAATTAAATAAAGTACGAAACTCACAGTATCCAGTGTGTTAATTGTACTTTTTAATCGAAGTTGTTATTATATTTTCTTATATAAATGCATTAAAAAAAAAAGGGCCTAGATAAGAACTTGTAATTATTACTAACGCAAGTTGCATTATCATAAGCCAATTTTTTTTTAAGGATACTAAAAAAGTAGTATCGAATGATGTGAGACAAATTATTTAGATGTAGTTAGTTTAAAATTGTGCATGTTTGTTTCTTCTAGGCATGATGGATTCAATTATGTTTAAAAAAATAAAAAAAAATCAGCTAAGAGCGCTAACCTCATTCTACTTGGAATGTTTTCAACTCATACCATGATAATTCTCAGCAATTGATTTAAAAATTAAAAATTCTAACCGTAAAAATTGTGTTTCTCGGTGTGAGATAGATATACCTCACTCTTTTATCCTAGCATGCACCTTTATAGAAAATACCACGAATGTTTTATTTTATTTTTTATTAATAATGAGAGTATCATAGAATCATTTAGATGAGTTTAGTAACGAAAATTGAGATATGCTAAGTAGAGTTTCGATATACTTTGTCATCTGTATTAAACTCAATTAAATAATTTAAACTCCTTAATTATGTATAATGAATTAGCAGTTATATAAAAGTAGTTTTTAATCGGTAGAGACTGACTATTAAACTCACATTTATGAATAGCGGACATAATAACATAAGAAATAGCGTTAATACCACTGTGAGGGAGAGAGAGAGAGAGATAGCTTATCCTGAAGCCTTGACCCCAAAGCCACTCACTCACTCAGTCGTGTATAGCAAAGCAACAATGCCCACTTTGAATCTCTTCACAAACCTTCCTGTCGACACCGTCGTTGCTTCTGACATTCTCAGAGATGCCACCAAAGCCGTTGCAAAAATCATCGGAAAACCCGAATCAGTTAACTCCATCTTCTACCCTTTTGCTTACTCTTTCAACATTGTTCACCTATTGTTTGATCAAATTACTCTATAAAAAATATCAAAACTTTATCTAATCCTTGTCATCAAAGCTACTACTTCCCTTCAACACTCAACTAGTTCTGTCTGTTAACACTTTTTGTTGCTTGGGTTATCAGTAATTTTATGGGCAACTGTTGAATAATGTTCTGCTGCTTTATTTTTTAGCATAATTTGACATAGATTTATGTTTTTCATTTCTGGGGGTTTATATTTCAGTATGTGATGATTTTGTTGAATGGGGGAGTGCCTATTGCATTTGCTGGAACTGAAGAGCCAGCTGCTTATGGAGAATTGATCTCAATTGGGGGTCTTGGTCCGAGTGTTAATGGAAAACTGAGTTCTACTATTGCAGAAATTCTTCAAACTAAGCTATATATTGACAGTTCCCGTTTCTATATCAAGTTTTATGATGTTCAGGTAAATTGCTGCTCTGTTCTGTGATGGCTTGTGTGATATCGAGTGTTCATGTCGGTTACCATCTTTTGATATTGTCTAGTTTTTGGAAGGATTTTTATGTGAGGTGAAGCGATTTCATTCATTCTACATTCTTTAATTCTCTTGTACAATATGTTGAAACAGCTTTGGTTCTTTGAACTTGGAGGTGTGCTATGTATCGGTGCAATTCAATTATGACTTTTAGGAGTGTTTGTTGGAGGAGGCTAAAAAATGTATTGAATTAGGACTATTTTTCCGTGAATTAGTTGCTAATTAGTTTATTCATAAGATATCGGTAGAAACTCTCTTATTTGTTTTTTCAAAATCTTGTTTTTAACTTAAACATAAGTTAATTTTAACTTATAGAAAATCTTTTTTTTTTTTTTTTTTTAATTTTCTCTCTTAGAAGTGCTTTCAGAAAAATTTATCAAACAAGTTCTAACACAAGTTATTTAGTTAATATTGATTTCTGATGTAGTTTAGGCACACTTTGGCTGAACAGAAAATATTTGCTACGAAAGAGAAAAATCTCGTAATATGCTCCTATACTTCCTGTACTGTTCCTTTCTATAAAGAACTAATCTATATCTTGATTTATTTTTTTTAATTTTCTGAAGCATATTTATGAACATTATCATGGTGGGTGTGTAAACAATATCTAATCAAACAGCTTCTTTTCCATACAATGAATGTCATGGTCACAACTTTTATGTTCATTAATTTCTATATCTCATTTTATTCGTTTTTTGGTGCAGCGCTCATTCTTTGGATTCAATGGCTCAACCTTCTGATCAAACTCTCTTTCTAGACATAGACATGTGGAGTTTCACTAGGAACAAATCTGGATAATTCAACATCCTGTAGATTATATAATTTGTATGCATGATTATATCATTTATGAGTGAATACAATTTAATCAAAATGGCAAAATGCGTTCTCCTCTGTTCCTTTTCAAATTCACGCCTTCAAGTTATTGCTCTTCATGTTGGATTTGAATCTTAATCAACTGTATAAACCATATAGGGGTGATTGGATTTTGAACTGAAATGGAGGTGACTGTAGCACACATAATAAGTGTAGCTTTACTGCATTTAACAAGCTTGTTGGAAATGTTACGAACTCTAAGCATATTAAGATGGAGAAAAATGCTATTAACATGCTCTTTTAACATTTTCTTTTAAACACTTATTACGCTAGTATAATATCATATTAGTTCAATAGTCATACTAATAGAGAGGACTCACATAATTTAGTGGGATACACATAGAACTCACTAAATAATGGTGGTAAAAAAATTGAAAGACATTCCTAGTATTTCTCTAAAATAAATCATGTTAACACATGTAAAGCAATCCATGTAAATCAAATAATCATCAAACACCTTTTTCTTCTCTTCTCTTTTCTCACCCTTTTAATATTTTGCGTGCAAAGAATTTTTATCCCAATTAAGATTTATCTCTTTCTCAAGCCGATAAAGAAAAAGAAAGAAATCATGTCGTTTAACATAAATCATATCTGGATGGCTTCCAACCAATGTTTTTTAAAATGTTTTGAGGGGGATGATGTGTGGTACTTTGTGGCTCAAGCGTTCGCAACAGGTCTGTTTGATGAACGTGTCGCTGAAATGTTTATAGATTGAGACCATTTCTCAATGATTTAATTAGTCTTTGGCAGAGTAGTTTTATCCCGAGTAGAGCTACCAAAGATAATGGTATTGTTCTTCAAGAAGTCATTCATTACCGAGGGTTGACTGGGATTTTCTCAAGCAAACTTTACGGTTATATGATTTTCCTGAAAATATTGTTTTCCTTATCATGCATGGTATATTCTCTACTAGTATCTCTATTTTATGGAATGGGGGAGATCCCCTTTGTTTGTGTTATGTATGGGAAAATTCAGGATGACGTGCAAGAGGGTAGGTGGAAGCCACTACAGATCACTTCTAAAGGACTAAGTTGTCTCGCAGACGATGTTTCTTGTTTGCTAAAGCGGAGGTTTCTCAGGCTCAGTTGATTGCCACGATTTTAGCTAATTTTTGTTATATTTCAGGAATGAAAATTAGTTTGGATAAATGTAGAGCTTTCGCTTCTTCAGGTGTGATGAATAGGAAAAAGAAGGCTATTGTGCGCACAACTATTCGGTTTACTAGTCATTTTCAGAGATACTTGGGTTTCAGGATGATTCAAAGAAGAGTGTCACGTTCGGATTTTAATGGTCTTATTCAGAGAGTGAATACCAAGCTGTTGAGTCTTCTTAATAAGCCTGTCATAAGCATATTAACCATTGTGAAACACTCCATCACTGTCTTGTTACTTGGTCTCTTGCTGGTGTTGAGGGATGTCATCAAATCAAATGCTTCGTCTGGTGGCTCCATTCTTGCATGGATTCGGAATTGTATTCATACGCATGTTTTTTTTTTGTTTTTTTTTTAATTTTAATTCTAGTAATGTTGTGGCAGGTTTGGTTTGCTAGAAATGCTTTTCTATTTGATAATATTTATGTGGAGCCTTTTCTGGTGGTGCAAAAGTCTCATGCTCTTTTGCAATATATCTTGGCTGTGTATGTATCATTGTGATGCAAGCCCTCCTGCTATATCGTGTTTGCAGTCATAGAGCTGGATGGAAGGTTTCTATTTGGTTATTTTGGTATGGCAGGAAAATCTACTATTTTGTATGCAGAATTTTTTGCTCTTTTGAAGGGGGTTCAATTATGCTAGGAATTGTGTTACTGAAAAATCATCTGTTATTCTGATTCAAAGAATACAATTGATTTGGTTAATCAAATGTGGAAGCCTTGGCATCATTATAGTAATGAGCTGGCTGTTATTCATCTTTTGTTGCAAATAGATTGGAAATGTTCTACTCTACATATTCTAAGGGAAGGAAATGAAAGGGGTTGATGCTTTAGCTAAAAAGGGTTTGCTGTCAGATGATGAATTGGAGGTGTTTTATGAACCTCCATCTTGGCTTCATGAGATTCTGTGTGCTGATGTTATGGAAGTCCAGTTTTCCAGAGTCTAGAATTTTATTTTATTTCTTTTTCTTTTTCTTTTTTGTATGCTTATCTCTTGTAACCAAAAAAAAAAAAATAGCTTGGCATTTACTTTCGATCTAACAAATAGATAGTTTAGGGGAAAAATGATAATTACCCTTTAATACTTGGTGGCATTTGTTTTAAGATTTTTTTTTACAAGGCATTTGTTTTAAGATATGTTAATATATGTTTGGATATGACATTTTTTAAAAATATTATAACTAGCAATATTAATTACAAGTAATGCGTTTACGAAGATTTTAATATTCTTAGAAATATTTTTTCAAAATTCAAATGATAAAAAGTAAAGTAATAATACAAATGAGAGTTAATAGTTGAATAAGTAACATCTCAAATGTCCATTAAAATATAAGATTTCCATATTTCATTATGGAAATAAAAATCAAGCAAAACATTGCAATATTACATTTCTGGGAATAAATAATAACTGAATATTTTTAAAAGCTTATAACAAATATAAAAACCTTACATTAAATCCATGAAACGTTTTAATTTCTACAACAAAAACACTCTTGGATTCTTTAGAATAATTGACCATGTCATCTAATACATCCCAACATCTACTTCTCCACAACAAACCGCATCATAGTCATAGTAATGTTATGCTAGTGCTCCTCAAAAATACCTTTTGATTCCTTTTACGAACACATGAATAGATGATCAAACAAGTTCAATACGGAAATGGTTATAAAAAAAGGACTGTTTTAGTATTAAGATAGCGTTTTGCCTAGTTGGACTTCGCATTTAAGAGACAAATCAAACGTGGATTTTAAAATATATATATTTTTAAATGAATAAAAGTTTCAAACATTTATTAAAGTTAATTGAAGACATTTCTACTTCTAAAGAGATGTTTCAAAAAAAAAAAAATCAGTTCAAATACTAAATTCGTCAGTTTTCATGACATTTGATCAACTTGTAATTTATTAAATATATTAGATCTCTTTTTATCTATAAAAATTGAACTCAAGCACGCTTATCAACCAACTGGACGATATGCATCTGATATTTTTATGCTCACCAAAGTACAAAGATAAAGAATAAGTGACATTTTGTATTTTAAAACCTGACCTCAAAAGCCAGTTAATAAGAGAAAGAAATATGTTTTTTTCATCATAAAAAAGGAAAAAAATTGTAGTGTAAAATATTAAACTGTCTAATGACTAAAAGGATAGCAATACATAATTTGCACTGGAGTACGGATCAAATGTACACATCTTTTGACAAACACAAGGACTGCAGCTAAATATGAAGACTTCCGCTTTGCCATCCACCTTTCGATGGGAATACTTCCAAGATCATCGTCCCAAATCACCATCCATACTTCGCTTGTGTTTCAGCTTTGGTAAGCATGCCCTTTGAACGCCGCTCAGCGAGTTTCATTTCATTTTGTTTCATATCAAAGTACAATGAACCAATTTGATGTTTCCTTTTGTGCAGCTTTGAAGGTTTCCCCTTTGTCGAAACAGGCTACAAGAGAAAAAATAATAATAAATGCAAAATAAATGATAGGAACGTCCCTTTTAGGGAGTAGAAAAAAGTACAATAGTACAAATATTGTATAATAGATGATAACAAGTTGAGCAATCTATTCAAATTTTAAATATAATAACACAAGAAGAAAATGTGTATTTTTTTCAATTTTTTTTATCAATAATAAGAGGAAAAAGCACAATATAATGGTTATAATAACATAGGATCTAAATGATATGTTAGTTTCAGTAGAAAATGAAGCTCTAACAATTCAGTATAGAAACATTCCAACAAGATTATGTCACAATTCCTTTGACTGAACGTAAGAAAAAGAGTCAAGCTCACACCTACTTGAAAGGTATCCTTTCTTACACAAGCATCCAAAAATAATACAACACAACATAATGTACAAATGTGTGTAAACAGTCAAATTCCGATGATTACTGCAAACCATGTTATTTGCACACTTCAATATTTACATGTCCCTTTTATGGGGAAGGAGGAGAAAAATTCATCGTCAGCTTTTCTACATCTTTTTTTTGTTTTTCTATAAAGGAAGATGAGATTTATTTACATATTATTATAAGCAAATAGCAATATAACTAAAGTGAATGGTGGATTGCAGCTAATGCAATGCCATTATATGAAGTAAGCCAAATATTATTATAAGCAAATAGCAATATAACTAAAGTGAATGGTGGATTGCAGCTAATGCAATGCCATTATATGAAGTAAGCCAAGCTTATGTACATACCAAAATTGGGTTGCCTCATTTAATCTAACTATATGACATACTATATCATTGGTCTTAATTTACTCAAACTACCAACTAAGTTCATCTTATGCATTTACAGTACAATGTTGATCCATTCCAAGTGTATGACCATGCAAGTTTTTAGTAAGATGGCAAAAATATTGAAGTCCCATTTTAACATCACAAATAGAGTGGCATGACATCTAATAATACATCATTGTTAAGTAATGGGAATCTTAATGATTTGACATACTTTATCAATGATCAACATTACCATGTAATCTAGTCTCTTTACCCTAAGTGAATACAAGGCAAAGAACAATCACCCATGCATAGTTCAAGTTTCAGTTTCTTGATATCTGAGTAGACTAACAAACAAATGAAGCAGTGTTATCAAATGGTGGATATGGCGGCGCCATAACGGGGCCATAACGGCGTGGCGGCGGCGTCCGCAATCCGTTATGGCGGTTTGGGGCTAAAATGGCGGGGTTCCGCCATTCTGGACATGGCGGCCGTTACGGCGGGTTTGGCGTGGCGGTCCGTGGCGGAGATGGCAGACATGGCGCTGTTATTGGGCCATTTTTTTTTTGTTTTTCGTTTTGGGTCTTTTTTTTTTTTTTTTGGGTTTGGACCCGGGTTTGTTTTCCGGGTTGGGCACTTTACAGCTGAAATAGGGTATTAGAAACCCTAAATCCCTTTCGTGCAGACCTCCCCCCCCACCCCGCGCAACTGCTCCGACTCCGATGCCGCATCTGCCACCGTCGCCGACGACGCAGCCGCCACCGACGCCGACGACGCAACCGCCACCGCAGCCTCCGACGCAGCCGCGACCATCACGTAAGAACTAAGAAGTCTCTTCTCGCAGCTGCCACCGTCGCAGCCTCCGACGCACGCCACCCTAGCCTTCCCGCGAGGCACCACCACCTCCGCCGTCACCTCTGCACGCCACCCTAGCCTCCCCGCGAGCCACCACCACCTCCGCCGTCACCTCTGCACAGCACCGTGACCTCCAACAGCACCACCGTGACCTCCGAAAAGATTTTCTTCCTCCTCCTTTGAGTTTTGCCATCACAACTGCCACCGCATCCGACAATTCGACAATGTCAGGGGAGACAGATTCAAACTCCCAGCCACCGACAATGTCATCTTCTAGTTCCATTAATTCTAAGAGGAGTGACGTTGCTTGGAAGCATTGTACACCGGTCAGAGAGAATGATACAAATGAGTTGACATGTAATTATTGCCAGAAGGTCATGAAAGGAGGTATCACAAGGGTGAAACATCGTTTGGTTGGAAAGGCGGGCAATGTTACAGCTTGTTTGATGGCTCCTGAAGCTGTCAAAGTTGAGATAAGGCCAGCTATGGATGGTAAGAAGCAGAGGCAAAATGAAGCATTCAAGAAGACAATGCAAGAGATTGAGGTACAATGTGAAGAAGGATTTATGGAATTTGGAGGTTCTGATTCTCGATTACCTCCAATTGGTGATTTTAGATTGAAGGATACTAGGAAAGGACCTATGGACCTTTACACTCAACCTCAATCTACAGCTGCAAAAAATAGGAAAGACAAGGTGGTGCAAGCAGGCATAAGAGAGCTTTGTGATAAAAAAGCTGTAGAAAGGGTTTACCAATATATAGCACGCTTTTGGTACCAAGCTGGCATATCTTTCAACTTGATAAAGTTGGAAAGTTTTCAAGATATGATTCGTGAAATTGGGCATTTTGGGAAGCATTTGAAAGCTCCTTCTTATCATGACATTAGAGTACCACTCCTTCAAAAAGAAGTGGAGTTCACTAATGAATTAATGAAGCCATTAAAGGATCAATGGGCAAGTTTTGGGTGTTCTTTAATGTCAGATGCTTGGACCGATAGGAAACAAAGAAGCATAATCAACTTTTTGGTGAACTCCTCTTCTGGGACAATGTTTTTAAAGTCAGTTGATGCATCTGATTATGTAAAGACCGGTGAAAAGATATTTGAGTTGCTGGATTCTATTGTGGAGGAGATTGGAGAGGAAAAGGTTGTCCAAGTTATAACGGACAACGGAAGTAATTATGTTCTTGCTGGTAGGTTGCTAGAGGAGAAAAGAAAAAAAATTTATTGGACTCCTTGTGTTGCACATTGTATAGATTTGATGTTAGAGGACATTGGCAAGCTGCCCCATATAAAGAAGACCATTCAGCGAGCTATCTCTCTTGTTGGCTTCATTTATAGCCATTCAAGCACTTTGAGCATGTTGAGGTTCTTTACTGGGGGGAGGGAATTAGTCAGGCATGCAATCACTCGATTTGCCACATCTTATCTTTCCTTGGAGAGGATTCATCAAGAGAAAACTAATCTCCGAAAGATGTTTGTGTCAGAAGAGTGGAATCAAAACAAGCTAGCAAAGGAGGCCAAGGGAAAGGAAGCCACAAAAACTGTCTTGATGCCTAGTTTCTGGAAGAATGTAGTTTTCATTCTGAAAGTGATGGCTCCTCTTGTAAAAGTGCTTAGGCTGGTGGATAGTGAGAAAAAACCAGCCATGGGCTACATATATGAGGCAATGGACAAGGCAAAGGAAACCATTATGAAATCTTTTAAAGATGAAAGCAAATACAAGGATGTGTTTGAAATCATTGATAAAAGATGGGATATTCAGCTTCATCGCCCTTTACATGCTGCTGGTCACTTTTTGAACCCAGAGTTCTTTTATGCCAACCCACAGATGGAGTTTAATGGTGAGATTATTAGGGGTTTGTATGATTGTATCAATAAATTGTTGGGAGATTTGGAGATGGAAAAGACTGTTCATAAGGAGTTGGCTCACTATAAAGCTGCGAGTGGTATGTTTGGGTGCACAACTGCCATAGCAATGAGGGGTGAAGTTGCACCGGGTAAGAGACAAAACATTGCAACTTTTGAACTATTATTCTCTAAGTCATAAAGTCATTTGCTCAAGTGTTTGTGTTAACATATTTTGTTTGCATTTGTAGCTCAATGGTGGCGGATGTATGGTTCAGATACTCCATATTTGCAACAACTTGCAATAAGGATCCTTAGCTTGACATGTAGTGCTTCGGGTTGTGAACGTAATTGGAGCGTCTTTGAGCAAGTAATTAATTTCTTAATTCCAATTTAAAATTAATAATCAATGTTTTGCTTATTATTCCTTAAGTAATAAGTATTTATTTAATTGTTTTAGGTTCATACCAAGAGAAGGAATAGACTCGAGCATAAAAGACTACATGACTTGGTATTTGTCAAGTATAATCAAGCACTCCATCAAAGGTATAACCTTAAGGATGAAATCGATCCCATTAGTCTCAATGGGATTGATGATTGCAATGAGTGGCTAATTGGAGAGATGGATGAGGAAGAAGGTGAAGATGAGAGGGTTCATGAAGGAGATGATGACCTTACTTGGAGACAAGTTTATCAAGCTTCAGGACTTGATGAGCCTAGACAATACACTAGGCGTCACAAAAGGAGAGGAGCAAGTGGGGAGGAGCAAGTAGGAACATCTACTAATCCTTCTAAAAGAGCCAAAGGATTAGCTTCAAAGAATAAGGGGAAAAGGGTTGAAGAAGTTGAGACATCAGAGGATTCTAGCTCTAGCAGTGAGGAGGAGGAACCAAATGCTAATCTCATACATTCAGATGGAGAAGAAGCTGAAGGATTTTTGAATGAAAAACATCATCATGTAGAAATTAATTATGCAGACATTGATGAGGATGAAGAGTGAAGGGGATTAAACAAAATAGTTTTAGGAATGACAATTGTGTTTTGCTATTTTTTAACATTGTTGCTTTGTTTTGATGGCTGTTTTTGTTTATGTTTATGTTTCTTAATGTGGCTGTGTTTGTTATTTTTCTGCTTTTGCATCATATTATATATATATATATATATATATATATATATATATATATTTCTTTTTTTTTTGTCCGCCATAGACCGCCATGGCATCCGCCATGGCAATATGGCACTTAAAGGTCGTTGCCGCCATCCGCCGTATAACCTTATTGATAACCTTGAAATGAAGGCAATGTCTCAATGACCCATTTCAACATGTCCAAGCATTTAGCAATCTCATTCCATCAAAAGGGCTTGAAAGACCATTCTAATTATGTAGGAGGAATGAATATCACCTAAGTCACTCACATACTTCATCTTATAAGATGTTCAATAAATAACTTTATAATCACCTAACACAAATGATGTTTGACAATATCAAAACATATAAACCCTCATGTATGCAACTGTAACGAGTAGTGATTTCAGACCAAAGGATCAAAATCAGAATAGGCCAATAAATTATTCTAAGAACTGTACCCCGTACCCTTATCATTAATTTTCAAAATAATACAAGCCAAGAGGAAACTCCATCTCCAAATTTAATTATGCATTTTTATATAGAAATTCTCGGACAGAGGCTAATGATCAAATATATCTAATTTCCTAATGCTTTAGAATAATTTATAGTCAAATGTATGTTGTTAGATCTTCTGCAGAATAATTAATACTCAATTCCTTTTAGTCATTTGCCTCATTAGTCTGCCTTGCCAGCCACCACGTGTTGGCTTCTCAATATATTATCCACAACTTCTTAGATGTCATAGTATTGTGTTTCTTCCAGCTTAATGCAACAAAATTATCCTTCAACATACAAAAATTTCTAAGGAGTAAGGACTACCCTTCTTTCAATCACCGAAACCCTTGAACTAAGCCAAAATGTTGTATTTGACATTCAGCTTCTTCCAGAAAAACCAAGAAGCATCAAAATCATCAACAAATAGCCCGGCCTATACTGAACTCTACTAGCCATGAATTTCTTAATACAAGGCATGTCTCAATTTTTCTTCAAACAATCCCCACTTGGTAAGAAAAAGACTAGCCCCCTCTATTGGCTTTCTATCAATCTCCTACACTTTTTGAATATATTTTCACAAAGAGCATGCTGAATCAGCTAACAAATCATTTGAACACCATTTTTATTCAACAATTTCCAACACAGCCAAAAGCCACACAACACAAGAATTACATTAAAAGGGCCTAGAATAACTAACAACAAAACTGAATGCCTACACTCCTAGTTCAACTTGTAAAAACACAAATTGACTCAGAAAGAGAATACCTGATAAGAGGGTCCAAAAGCAATCCCAGTAAGCTTGACCTGATCCTCTCTTGGCCGATTCTTAATCAACTCTTCTTGCTTCACCTCAATCACTTCCGTGGGAACCTCATGCCTCCCTCTCTTCCCAGGAATCCTCACCACACTGTCACCAACCCCCGACGGTTCCGGCACTGGCACCTCCGACACGTCACCCCAATTATTCCCATACTGTGCATAATCCCCATAGCCACCATAGGCATCACCATAATTCCCATACTGGCTAGTTCCATAAGCAGCAACCCCAGCCTCTGGCTCGGTACCCGAACTCACCGGTTCGGCACCGGCATCATAATTGCCATAATAACCACCATATTGGTCAGTGGCATATTGGTAATTTTCATAATCCCCTGCACTTTGATCCACGGGAACATTGGGAATATTGCTCGAACCACCACCGGAATCCGACGCCGGTGCCGGTGATTCGGTTTCGATGATGGATCTTCGGCCTGCGCCGGAACTTGCTTGAACACCGAGAGTGGCGGTGTTCCTCGGCGCCGGAATGCTGGCAAGAAACGATTTCACAGATGAGGTTTGCGTGGAGGACTCTAACTTTTTCCTTCTTCTATTTCGTTCTTCTTCGTCTTCGTCGTCGTCGTCGTCGTCGTCGAGTTGGGTAGGGTTTGGGAGAGGGATGATTGGAGGCCTGAATTGCACGACGCGTTTGGGTTGCGGTTCTTCGATTTGGGGTTTAGGTTTAGAGTTAGGGTTAGGAGAAGCGGTTTGGGTGGAAGGTTGGTTGGGTGGAGGAAGAGATTGAAAGAGGGATGATTTGGGCGGAGGAAGAGATTGAAAGAGCGAGGATTTGGGCGGAGGAAGAGAGGAAAACCATGTCGTTTTGGGTGGGTTTGGTTGTTGGTCTTCTTCTTCGTCTGAAGAGGCGTAGTTTGCTAGTAGAGAATCCATGGCCACCAATCTATGATGCTCAAACCCTACCCAACGCTCTCTATTCCTAACTTCTTAACTCTTCACCTTTATTTAAATTTTTTAAAAAAAATATTTGAGAATAGAAAAATAGTGTAAAGCAACTAATTTAAGAAAAATTATTTTAATGCAGAAAACTTAAGAAAAATAATTTAAAACAGTCATTTTAATATACAAAATAATTTATATTTTTAATTTAAAAAATGTTTTACTAAATTGTGATGAAATCATGTAAGTAAGGATGATGAAAGTTTAATAAAATATATTTTCGTATTTGAAAATAGATATTTTAAATTTATAATGTCAGAAGCATAGGTGTATTTGATGGAAACAATAGAATTGGAGAGAGCGAAAATAATTAAAGTGGGGAGAAAGGAGAAATAAATTAAAAAAGTAAAAAAAATCATATTCTTTATTAGCAGAGAAATAGGAGGGAGACAAGATTTTTTAATTAGTTTCTTTTGAATTAAATAAAAAATCTGAATTGATATCATAAATTAAATTATAAATATATTCTTTACTCAAAATTGACTAATTAAAATAAATTATGCACACGTTATTTATTTAAGAATAGAAGAAATGAAAAGAAAAAAAAAAACTACAAAGGATTTTCTTTATGACTAAATACATATTATCATATAAATAATTATGTTCAATACATAATTCTTATGTTTCGTCACTTAAATTAGGAAAGTTTAGTACTATTATCATAATGGTAAAATAGTTTGGATTTGAGTTTACTAGATTATCACGGCCTTAATATACATATGTGAGTCTCATATGGAATTAACTTATTGACCACCTTTCAAATATAACGCATATTTTCAATAATTAGTTAGGATATTATTCATTTACTTCATATTTTATTCAGTTTAGTCACTTTATACGTGTATGACTCTATCTTATCCCACATGGATCTATATTGATCACTTTATAAACGTATGACTCAACTTTACCCCTACACAATTCTACATTTTGTTGTTTTGTATATATATGGCTCGACCTTGTCTCTTATGATTTTACATTTGGTTGCTTTACACAAATAACTCGACTTTGTCCCCTTGAAAATTTAGGTGAGTTGGTCTTTAGGGTTCATTAAGGTTAAAACAAATCTTAAGATTCTATGAATGTTTATAAAAAATACTTACAAATTACTAATCCACAAAGTCCTCACATAAACAAAAAATAAACTCATTTTCTCAATCTATTTACACCTTTACATACAATGCTTGTATTTGTTTTGTCATTAATAACTACACTTTTTGTCATTTATATTTCATGATTTCACAAAAAAAATTATCCAAGTTTTTGTAGGTTTTGTCACTAAACTTTTAAAATTTAACACATTTGATCACCTTTTTAGTTGGGCATCCAACATCCTTAGTTAATTGTTAACATAGCATGTTGATGAGATATGTAGATGATAGTGTAATATAATGTGTTACATCAATATTTAATGCATCACATTAACATTTGACATATTATGTTGCAATGTTGTTCGATGGTTAACTAATAAGGTAACAAAGTGTGTAAAATTTTAAAAATTAGATGACAAAATATATAAATTCCATAATTAAGTGACCAAATTTACAAATATATGGGCTTAAATATGTATTAAATCTCTCAAATTTTGGATAAATTTCTTTTTGGTCCATCAAATTTAAAATTATTGTTTTTAATTTCTATAACATTAAAAAATATTATTTTAATATCTCAAATTATCAATAACATATATGAAAGTGGTAGACTGAGACAATTATACATCATCAACTAGATTTAATGTGATATTTTTATTAATAAAAACACTAGTAGATAAATTTTATACGATATTATCTAACAAATTTCTTAACAAAATTTAATTTGAGTATAAGGACTAAAATAAATTTTTTAAAAAAATAAAGAAAAAAATCAATTTAAAAATTAATAGGTTAAAAATAAATTTAACTTAAATATAAAAAAAAATATTTAAACCTAAAATATAGGTGACAAAAATACAATTAAGTCATTGTTTTATTTTGGGCCAGAGTTGGGCCACTGATTATGTTTGTTGTTATTATGTTTTTGTTTTATTTTCTCTTTGTTTTATATTGGGCCAGGTCTAAAGATGTAAGGCTGGTGATAAACACACCTCCACTCTCGTATAAATACACCCCTTTTTAAAAAATATATATAAAATATCTAAATTACCCTTAAAAAAAATAAAATTCTTAAATTTACACTCCCTCCTCCGTAACCCTGTTCTCCGCACCCCCTTTCCCGCACTCCATACCCCCTTTCCCCGCACCCCTCCTACGCGATTGAGAATTGTAGCAGGGAAGTGGTGAAGGCCTTGCTTGAACTCGGCGCAACCGACGTGAACTACCCCTCTGGCCCCGCCGGGAAGACGCCGCTCCACATTGCGGCGGAGATGGTGTCGCCGGACATGGTAGCGGTGCTGCTGGACCAATGTGAGAACCGTGGATGGGGTCACACCTTTGGACATCCTCAGAACCCTAACCTCGGATTTCCTCTTCAAGGGGGCTGTCCCGGGTTTGTCCCATTCGACCCTAAGATCAAGGCCAGTGACAAAGGCAGAATCATCAGAAACGAGAAACAAGACGGCGTCTGCCACGTGTTTGGGAGTGAGCAGCATTCCTTGCAGTCTGGCGAATTTCCGGTACGCCTCTTGCATCTCCTCCTCGCTCATCCCTCGCCGTTTGCAAGTCAACGACGTCGCCAACCCATTCGGTGAGACGCAGTTCACCCTTATCCCGTGCTCCGCAAGCTGCAAACTCGCCGAACGCATCAGCCCCAACACCGCGTGCTTCGACATGATGTAGTCTGTCGCCGATGGTCCACCGTGGCTGCCACCCACGCTCCCCGTGCACACAATGCTCCCCCTCACGCGCCTCTCCACCATGGCACGCGCCGCGTGTTTCACGCATGCCGCCATGCCGCGCACGTTGAGCGCCAAAACCTTGTCCAGTTGGGACATGTCGAGGTCCTCCACGGTCTGCTCGGAGGGGCTAAGGATGCCAGCATTGCTGAACATGATGTCCATTTGTCCGTATGCGTTCACCATCCATTCCACCACCTTCTTCAGTAGCATATGTGGCAACAACAACAACAGCAACATTGGTAACCTTCTTCAATAGCATATGCGGCAACAACAACAACAGCAACATTGGTAACCTTTTTAAGCTGAGGCCGTGCTTGGAGCTTGTTCAATCCGGGGCTCTTGTCATGTGGCGAGAAGAAGGCAATGCCAACAATAACAACAATGGTGTGGGATGAGAGGAAGGGGGCTGCGGAGAAGGAGGGTGCGGGAAAGGGGATGTAAATTTAGGAATTTTTTTTAAGGGTAATTTAGGCATTATATATATATATATATATATTTTTTTTTTTAAAAAGGAGGTGTGTTTATAAGAGAGTAGAGGTGTGTTTATCATCTTCCAAGATGTAAACAAAAAGTAGAAATGGGTCAAGTCTCCCCAATTGAATTTATTGCATGCATGTAGAAATTAAAATAAAAAATGGTTAAATAAATACGAACAAAAGTTGGGTCTCGTGATATTTCTCCTTACTCTTAAATTTTGTTTCTTTAATTTTATTGGCAATTTCAAAATAATATCACGGTGAGAAAAATTAATTGTAACGGTTTATCAATTGGGCACTCAAATCATTTTCTGCACTCTTAAAATTTGCTGCTTTAATTTTATTTGTTTTGTCAGTTTTGGTATTAAGAAACGAGTTTTTTTTATTTATTGAAATATCTAAAGAATGCCTTTAGAACATTTATCAATAATATTAAAAAAATTAAAATCATTAATTGAAAAGAAATCTACTAATGAAAAACATTAATTATACTAAGTTATATGTTAAATTAAATATTCTCTGAGCAACTATAATATAAATTTTTTTAAAAAAATTAAAGCAAATTATTTATACAGAAGTGTTTTTAGAGGTTATTTTAACCTCTCATTTAATTTAATTTTTTATTTATCATATTTATTTATAAATTAAATTTAATATTTTTAAAATACATTATCAATAATTAAAATAATTTTATGTCATAATATAAATTATTTATTTTAAATAGAAATATAATTTATATATTTAAAAATATCTATTCATACAAATTTTAAATATAATTTATATATTTAAATATAATATTTATTTGTATATAAATTATTATAAAATTTAATTATATAATAAACATTTAACAACTGTAAGCTGTAAAGTGTCATAATTATTTTAAGTTATTTTTGTATTGTTAAGTTAAGTTGTGCTACATGTTGAGGAACATAAAGGATTTGAAGATTTTTTATGAGTTTTAGTGGTGTTGGAGGTTTCTTTAAGTAGAGGGTTAGTTTGATAAAAAGTATATATACAAGGTTTGTATTTAGAATAGAGTCTCATAAACTCAAGTTCTCGAAAACTTACAAAAAAGAAATTCTAGAAAGATAGACTTTTGCCTGTGGACTATGAATATACTATTCTTCTAGAGTTTTTTTTTTCTTTCCTATTGATTTTAGGTTGTTTGTTGTGATTTAGGTTGTGAAAATCCTAAATCCAATCTATGAAGTGCGAACAGAAACTAGATTCTTGCCCTTAGTTGAGTTAATGAGTTGTTGAATAATGCATTAATTGCATGTTTTATGAATTCCATCAAGATTCATAGTTGAGTCGATTAAATTAGAGTGGCCTGTATCGAGAGAGTTGGTATTTTGGGTTCATGGAAAAAATGTGATGGTCTCAAATGATTTGTGATTGCATGTTGATTCTAAGTGTATATATGTGTTGGTTGTAATGTATATAATTGTTGTTTGATGTTGCATGTGTTGGATCTTTGTTGAATTTCAAGGTTGGGTCAAAAATCAGGTTCTGCATATGTAAAATTTTGATATCATGTCAAATGCACCTTTAAGGCGCTAGGCATCATTCCAACATAAGGCTCTTTGTCTCGACCATGTGTGAGGAGAGACTTGTCTTGAATTGAAATGACGTCAAGTGTGATTTGAATGACGTTAGGTGTGAGAGTATTGGGAGGTCTCTAACTTGGTGATGTCGAGCTCAACTTTGAGTGGCACCCAGTGTGACCAAACTAGAGCTCTTTGTTTGGATAGGTGCTAGTATGATGACACCAGATGTGAGTTAGGTAGAGACTCTCTACATGAGATAAGGTCGAGTGTGACACCTTGCCACGTTCGGCATGAGGTCTTAAGGGCCTCTGCCTTATCCATGCTAAATGTAGGTTGTGTAGCATCAGGCTTGAGGGAGGCAATGAGTTAAGCTAGCTAATGTCGTGGTAGACTCATACCCAATTGTTATACCTTGACAATAGTATTAGGCTTCATTGTTTAAGTGACAACATTAGAGAAACCAAATTTTTGTCTTATGGATTTAGATATATCCAATTTGTTGTTGATCTAAGAAGCCCAAAAATATCACCTTGTGTTGTTAGTTTGATAAGGTCAAGCCACTTAAACCACTCATCTTGTGTTGTAGTAGATCATCTAATTGAAATATGTGACGATATATATAGCTGTTGTGTTGTGTATATGATATATTAATTTAATTGTGTTGTTCATATGTACTGTTGATTTGTGATGAAGTATGTTAATATGTTGAAAACTAAGTTGTTAATGTTATGTTGTTTAAGTTGACCTTGTGTTGTGGTAGATGTAATTGTAAAGTTAATAGAGTTGATTGTGTTGAAACGTTGATTTTGAAAAATATGAAATAGTGTTTCAAAACCCTATTGTTCATATTTCTTGTTGTATATATCGTTGCTTTGAACCCTAACTTACCCTTATGTGTTTTCATATGATTTAGATTGTAATGATCATATATGATATATATGAGACTAGAGCATGGATAGGTGTGAGATGTTGCAACTAAGGTAAGAGGATGACGATGTTGTTTATATTTTTTGATGCTATCCCGAAGTAGTATTTTCTATAGGAGTTATTTAACTGGCAATTTAGGTTGTATCGTTTGTATTTACAATATTATTGTATATATATTACATATATTTAATTAGTTGTGTTTTATTTATATATACAAGTTATATAATAGATATTTTTGTATTCATATAGATATATAACTCTAAATTAGTAGTTATTTTTACTACTAGTTAATTATCATTAAGTGTGTAGACCATGATGAATCGTTACATAAAATGTACATGTTAAAACATTGATTTACTAGCGTTTGAACTCATAGTTCAATTTGAACGGTTTTGAGATAAAAAAGGAAAGAAAAAAATCCGGTTGCATTATTGTTTGAGAAAAATAATGAATCTAAATTAATTCAAGTTGATCTTTAATTTGAATTGGATCAAATTTTTTGTCTTCTATCTTTTTTTAAGTTTTTTTTTACCATTTTTTTTTCAACAAATAAATAAAATTTCATCAACTATTTTTTTTATACAAGGGATAGCAAATTTAATCAAATTCAAATACATAATAAATTTAAAATTAAAAGTTTTTTAAAGTATTAAATTTTATTATAAATTACAACTTGTTAAAATTATAAATCATGATACAAAATAATAATATTTGAAGTTTATTTGAGCATTGAATTAAAAAACTTAACACAAGTTGTTTAGTATGTTTGTGGTTTGATTTGATTTTAAAGATGAGAACAGAGAACAGAAAACTAAACTGGGTCACAATTAATTAAAAAACATGTAATTTTTTTAAGTTACTATTATTATTATTATTATTTATTTTCGTTTAACAATTTGTTTGATTTTTTCCCTGCCGATTTAAAGGATTAGATCGGTTCTTAAACACTCCTACAAAATATTTACCCAAAAAAAAACCCCTGCAAAATATACATGTGATTAAGTAAATATGTGACATGAAAATTTTATATCCTTTTTACTGTATCATTTGTCAATGTCATACTTTATTTAATTATACTTTTATGACTCGTTCTTATTATTGTTTCCTCTATATTATTTGGTAAATAACAACTTATTTGATTAGTAACCATATGGTTACACTTTAAAAATGTCATATATACTAATAATCAACCTTAAATAACAATTGTTTACCAAAAATTAGACCAAACATCATAAGTTTCTATTAATAATAGACAATTATGTTATTATATAAAGAATTGATACATATCAATGGTACATGAAATGTTAGTTTACAATACTTATATTAGATTAACTTTTAAAATATCACCGAAGTGATTTTCTTTTCCGTTAATGATTGGAATTTTTTGTGATATTAATTTGCTTTCATAGCTATTTTTAGTACAGAAAATATGAAAATCCAATTTCATTGTAGGCAACGTTAGACGCTATACATATGATAGACATACCGGCATGCAGGAAATGAAAAAGAAGAAAACTAGCAAACTAAAGAGTTTGAAGACTCTTTTTGAATTCACTACAGAAAACATTGAGTGGGAAATATAGAAACTCTAAAACAGAATTTTCATCAGATACTCATTGGGCTCTGAGGATCATTGAGAGCTGAAATGGCTGTCTCAATTTTATTCTGCAAAATATCTTTCTCTTCCTCATCTGCCTGAACACTCAAACAAAACGCACTAGTTAGTGCTTTTAAGAGGCATATACCTTTCACATATTTATTACTGCTTTATTGCATTATGCAAATATTATATATCTAACATGAATAATTAATGATGAATCCTTTTCATTAATCAAGATGATCGATATCACTTTTATCACTCTGGTAAATATATATATATATATATAGGATAAAAAGAAATGTCACCATTGGATTCTGTCTTCGTTTCCTAATCAATCTGATTAGGATTTCAATTATTCAGTTAAATAATCAACATTATTGATATCTAATGCTTGCATTTGAAACAAACTTTTTCTTTTGGCTTGGGTGGAAAGATTACTAGTTAATGTGACGTGACTACTATCGCAATCATCACAATTATTTGTCTTTGTGTCAATTTTAAAATTTATTTAACTAAAGCTTATGCAGCTCAAAGTTAATTATGATTAACTCAGTTTTTCATAAATTACTTTAAAGATATATTTATTATATTAAGTTAATTTTTTCATTTCAATTTCTTACATCAATGTTTAGAATGAGAAATGAAATAAAGACATACAACTTTTATTTTTAAATTAATCAAAATCCTTTATATCGAGTTCTACCAACAGGCAACAGCAAACCCTAGGTAACCCTAAAATGAAAAATCAGAAACCCTCTCGCTCGATCTCAACACAAACGATAAAGGATCAGATCCTTTGAATTTTGTTTTTTAACTATAGTGGATCTCATCAGCCACAAAAGATATTAATTTATGAGTAAAAATAATTATAAATATAAATATATAAAATAGCAATAAATGTATAAAAGAATTGTTAAGTGCAGAGCAACCATTTCCCGCAGGGAAATTTCATATCAACGACATGGTCAGTGCGATTCGCCTACCACTCTACGCCATCTAATCATTTTTTGTTGAAAAAATGGGCAATAACTAAGGAATATTAAAAATAAATAAAAATAGGACGAGCAAATAATCAATTGTTTTAGCTTCTGATGAAAACTAACCCTCACCACTCATGCCAGCGAAAAAATACCACCTAAAACTATATTGATAATATTATGAAACAAAATTTAAATAAATTGTATAGATAGATAATCCCAAAACATTATATGACAAGAACGTACGTCTTTCAAATTGCACTGCGTCATGGCTTGCGAAACCCTCATTCTATTCAGATTGTGAATCACGTTTTCAATTCTTGGTCTTATAATTATATGGGCACTGCATTCCTACGAAATATATTGTTCTAAAGTTTAATTTTGTCCCCTTCAATTCGTACTACTAGTCTACTAATGCAAGCTAGGAAACGATTTTTTTTTTGTTCTTACCATATTTTTAATCAAAATTTAAAATGATATAAAAATTACTTTTATATTAAAAATGGAATTTGAAAATAAAAAGCGAACTAAATAAATACCTATAAATTTCAAAAAAGAAAAAAAAAAGAATTTGGCCCGTGGGAGATATGAGACACGTGCTAAATGTAGTGGTATAAGAAATATATTATTTGCATTTGGCACATGCACAGATAGGGCAGTCCAGATACAAGGAATGCAAGAAAACAGTCTTATTAGTCCCAAGAAGCATTCCGATTCGATTACGTTGTTGTTCGGAGCTTTCAGAATAATGGGATCACATTGCACTACAACAAAATTTATTATTAATAATTATTATTTAATAATAATAATTTAATTATCATCATATAAAATATTAATGTTTAATATATAATAACTATTAAAAAATGTATTTATATTACACTAAAGTTTATTATTAGTGACAATAATTTATTAAAAAAAACTTAAGTCCCACATTAATTAAATAAGATAATTAAATAATATATAAGTGAGTAATAACTATTACCTTACAGATTCATTTTTATAGGATTGACTCCTAATTCATTATTCTAAATTGGTATCAAATCACTTATTATTACTAAATTCAATAGTATTATAAAATAATTAGAGAACAACTTTCACCTTATAATTCTCACGTTTCTTAAGAGACAGATAATTAAAGCACCTTATAATTCTCACATTTCTTAAGAGACAAGACAATTAAAAAAATAAATTAAAAATTATATAAATAAAAAATAACCCTCATCTTACAAATCTCACATCGAGTAGAGATAAAAAAAAAATATAAGTTATGAATTTAGAAAAGGAAATTATAAGAATAAATTATTTAAGTAAAGGAGACAATTGAAAAAAAATAATTTTTAATAGCCTTTAAAATAGCTACTAAAATTGCCAATAAAAAAACTAAATTTTTCCGACAATTTAGTAGATCTTTATCAGTATTTTATATAAATGTCAGTAATAGTATTAGCGACACTGGATACACCAACCTTTATTTAAATGTTAGTAAAAAAATAATAATCATTTATATGGCCGTTAAATAATGATCAAATCTTAATTCTTAGTAATAAAGTGCAACTATCGAAATCCGGATACTAACAATTTTTGATAAATTAAAATTTTAAAGTATTAGTTTAAAACACATTCTTCAAAAAGATTAATATAAAAATAATGTAATTTTTTAAGATATTAATTTAGTAATTAAATTTTTTAAAGATTAATGAAATGATAAATGAAACTTTCAAAAATTAAATTGAGAGTTTTTTTAAAATTATTTATAAGATCTAAACCATTACTCTTCCCCATTAAAAAATAAACAAAAATATGTTTTCATTTTCTTTTTGTTATCTTTTAATTATTTTTTCTGTCACACACCACTAATTACAAGCTTACAATTGTCTCTTTCTCTCTTTTTTATTTATTTATTTTTTATTTGTGTCTCTTTTCCCCTTTGATCCCATAAACCACAAATTGTGATGTACTGGTATTATTGTTCCAAAAAATAGAAGCAACTCACTTTTCTTGGTTTGCTTGTAAAAATGATGACAATAACACGTTAAACACATCCTTACAAGAAAGATGGTGAAGCTACACTTTATTTTTAGAATACACGTGGATGGAAGAGAGATAAAGAAAAAAAAAATAATAAATAATAATGATAAATAAATAAAAATAAGATACAAAATAATGTCTTTAGCAAAAACGTTTCACACTGGGAACATTTGTAGTTGTTTTTTTTTTTAAATAGTGTTTTTAAGGTTTTCTTTTTAACTTTTTTTTATCTCTTTTGATTTATCATTTTTATTTTAAATTAAAATTTAATATTTTTAAAAACATTAATAATTAGAACAAATTTTATCATAATATATATAAATTACTTATTATAAATCTAAAATATAACTTAAATGATCAATAATATCTATTTACTATAAAACAAAAAAGTTGTCATGTAGTATGCAACTTATAGTGATATATACAATATTTCTTACTAAAAATTATTTTTACTTACATAATATATATTAATATATTGTTAAAAAAGTGTCTGTATAGAATATAATAGCATATAATATATTATTAAATCTCATTAAAAATTAAGATTAAAATTATGTATAATTATATATCAAATAAATTTATACTTACATATATTATATTTAATGTAACATTTTTTTTATGTCATTATATGTAATATCTTTTACAATGATTTATTAAAATATTATTAATATATTATAATTTTTAATTATATAAAATAAAAATTATTTTGTATATTATACAAAATAGAATTTGAAATTAATACGGAAAAGCTTTCATCATTAAAGTAAAAGCCTTATAGCTTTTTCTAATTTTTTATTTTTATTCATAGCAGCTGATAAATAGGTCAGGAAGGATCATCTTTGTTTAAAGCACATTATCGATGGGGGACCTTCTTTGCTTTTACTTCATTGATTGATATTTTAAATCAAACCTTACCATACGATCCGTAATTAATTTTAATCATTAATTGACTCTAAAATACCCATTATCCCTAAAAATTTCCCACCTTTATTAAAGTAATCCATATCAGTGGTATGTGGCCCCCAAAATTCAAACTGTTAAGTTTTTTTTTCTTCTTCTAACTAATCTAATATATGGTTAACTTAATTATATATAAACATTGAAGAAGGGCAAAATGGGAGACTAACCTGGATGAAGACAGTCTTCAAAAGCGTGCCTGAAAAAGAAGAGATATTGGCTGTAATGACCTTCAGCTTTAAAGATTCGAAGACCTCGCACAGTTTTACCATTGTATCTGTCCTTTTGTTACATGTCAAGCTCACCACAAACGTCTTTTCTGCCATATGTGTTACTTTCAGCTGCCATCCACCAGTTCAAAACCATTACTATTAGAATAATAATACTATATCATATCTCGACCTGTGTATCAAACTAAAATATTTTGTTTTAATCATAACAAATACTATAACCCGATAAGTTTATAACATATTAAACACTAACATCATCTGGGATAGATTTTGAGATTGCATTTTTTTTTTTAATGTTTTCAATGACCTTCCCTACAATATAATATTTTTCAAATTAATTATTACAGAGAATTAATATGATGTAATATTTTTAAAAATAATTAATAGGAGTTAGCTAGTGTTTATATGTCAAACAAATAGGAGTTAGTATGAGAATAAAAAATATAGAATGTGTGTGCAATCTGATGAAAGTTACAGAATTTCTTCTATTATGTAATGCTGAATTTGTCCGGTGATAAATATCATGCGAGAAGAAATTAAAAAATAAATATTATTTTAGTTTTTTAATATAATGCTAATTATTTTTTCACGTATATTCTAAGAATATTTCTTAGAAAGTCGTATGTTGCATGGTTTGGAATAAATAAGATTTGTCATAAAGTTAGTTTTAAAAATTTATTATTATTTACTAACTTGTTTAATTATAAAACTTTAAGAGTATGCAAGAAGGAGTAGAGTGATGGTTGGAAGAGATATGATATACCCCAATAAGTTGAATAGGTGAAGTGGAAGAGTGAAGGAGGTGTTGAGTTCTGGTCTTCTTAGACCTGAGCAAAATTGGGAGGTCCTGCTGAAAGTCGTAGGTTGGGTTTTTGAGGTTCTGAGACTGAAGATCCAAAATCTCGGCTTGGATTCTCTTCTCTTCCTCATGCAAGTGGTGGATGTACTCTATAGCGTCCTTAATGATAGAAGCCTTATCCAACTGCGTACAACTAAGCAGAATGAATGAATGCACAGAATACGCGTGTGCTTGTTTCCAACCTTTTATTATAAGAAAACAAAATGAACCTTGCTAATGTTGGGGACCA
Source organism: Cajanus cajan (assembly GCF_000230855.2). Taxonomy (NCBI): domain Eukaryota; kingdom Viridiplantae; phylum Streptophyta; class Magnoliopsida; order Fabales; family Fabaceae; genus Cajanus; species Cajanus cajan. Next base: position 66,327,712 of record NC_138521.1, read on the forward strand.
CAGCTCTAAGTGCATAAAGCCTTTCGTCCAGCTTCTTCCTCCTATTCCTCTCCGACACAATGTTCTTAGCTGCCGCCGATGAAGCCCCACCGTCCGGGGAACTTGAATCATAGTACCCGGAGAAGCCCTCATGATCCATTGCCCAACTGCATGTGCCATCACCAAAATTAATTCATTATTTATGTCTAACATTAATCTACCTCATACTCATACTCATACTCATACACATACACAACAAACAACAACGCCCCATTACTTAACTACTTTTTCCTCTGATTACCTACCCGTCAAGGTCTTCGCTTGGGAAAAACATGTTCTCCCAGTAATTTTTGTACTCCTCACCAAAATTCTCCATGCTTCAGTAATGAACGCTACAAAGAGAAACTAGCTTGGAGAGAATAATGAATTTTCTTTTTCTTTTTTTGAGAGTGCCAAGGTGTTGGTGAGAGCAGCGTGGGGTTTATATAGGAGTGAGGATTCACACTGTTTAGTGTTTATCGTAATGTTTGCTGCTTCCCAGAAACATCGATCTATACCGTCAAACAATGTGTGGTCTGTGAAGCCGCGTTATTCTCGCAACAAATTCATCCAAGACTTTTTGCACACACACAATGACTCAACAACATATTGTTGCGGATCTTACATCATACTGTATCATGTCCCCCGTGTGTTTACATTTATCTAACATTTTTTTTTCTTACTTGCTACTCATATCTTCAATGCAACCTGACTCATTAAATTAATAAATACGTTCATTTAATTATAATTCACAAATTTAATCCTAGTCTTATTGTTTGAAAAAAAATACTTCGTTCTTTAATTGAATTCCTAAGGAATTTTCTATGCTACACTATTCCTATAGAATTAGCTCTTAGATTATGAATTATAGATTTAACTCCATTACAAAATCAACTTTAAGATAAAATTGACTTTAAGGTGAGGATTATGATTTTTTTTTGCATATTTAATATAATTTTCATACCATCTTAAAATATAGTTGAAGAATTTAATTCAATTTTATAAAATTGGTATTTATAAGATGATGTTGTACTTCATTATAAAATATTTATTTATTTTATTTTTAATCTGTTCCAACCTAAAAGACGTCTAGGATTCTTTTTAAGTGAGTTTTCAAAGTCAGAGTATTCAAGTGTGTAATGTGTCGTCTTCGCTCTAGGGTTCGAGATTTTATATTGCTCTAGGGTTCGAGATTTTATATTTACTTATTAATGGGCCTCGTGAGCCCATTAATATAAGAATTTTTCATGATAGTTTTTATGTTGAAAATATTTGGTCATTAATGATAAAATTTTATTCTTGATCTGATCATTTCTATCGAGGTGAGGATTTTTTCTTTTTCATATTTAGTATAATTCTTATACCATCTTAAAATATAGTTGAAGAATCTAATTCAATTTATAAAATCAGTATTTGTAAGATGATGTTGTACTTCACTATAAAATATTTATTTTATTTTTAATCAATGTAAGATTTAGATTTTTAATATTTTTTTATATAAATAATTGTTGTAAACATCTAAAAACATAAAGAACAATGATAAATAAGTTGTAATCGCAAAATCAAATAGCTGGACTGGATAAAATATATTGGATTGGTTGGAGGACCATTTCACATCGTGTTTTCTGCTACTTAATTTGTAGCTATAAGCATCAACCAAAATTTTCCTAATATTTGAACAATTTGCTTAAAATTAAAAGAAAGTGTTTATACAAAAGGTTATTTATTTATTTATTTTTAAAGTTTATTTTGGTAAGAAAAATAAATCGACGGTGATGAATACTCATTTACCAAAATTTCTGATACTTATGTATATGCACATCATGAACAGTGGGTACCCCTAGTCATTAATTTCGCCACATTTTATATGGTCACTTCTTAAAAGCTTCTTATATAGTCGATCTCTTATTTTGGCGGCCTGTACCTGAAACGGATGCGGTCCACCGTGGTCGATTATTGAATATTGCTTTTTAAAGTGCACTTGGCAGCATGTGCACATACCCTTCTATATAAAGTAGGTAATACTAATAGAATCATTCATACATTTTTATTGTAAAAAAATTTACATTGATAATTAATTATATTTTTTAAATTATTTTATTTTATTTTTATTTTATTAAATAATGACATAATACTATTAAAAGATATAATTAATTATCAATATAAAAAAATTTCACTAACAGTATATAAGTGATTAACTCATACTCATATAATTATGATGCGGTTGAAAAAAATATAATGTCTGATTCAATATAATAAATTATAAAATATGTATCAATCAAAGGAATATATACCGGTGTATATAGCGTTATTAATACTATTTTAATAATTGAAGAGTTTTATATTTTTGATCTTCATTGTGTTCTAGTTACTTTGGTGGTTGTGTGTGGGACAACAGCAAAAAAATGATATATCATTATCAAGTGAATGTATTGAAAGGTTTTTTTGAAATTTTAAAAGTAGTACGTACGTTTATATATATATATATATATATATATATATATATATATATATATATATATATTTATAATTTATTTCAATAATAATTGATTATTTTATATTTTTAAAAAAATTAAAAGAGCTTTTACTTTCGAGAAGAAAAGTTTATGGCGACTCTTAATTAAATTTAAGGCAAACTTAATAAATTAAATAAAATTTATAATAACTTGTTTTTTGTGTTAAATTTACAATAAATTTGAGTTTTATAAGTTTTACCAAAAATAAATTAAGGCTTCAATGATAGTTAAATTTAATCAAAATTCTCAATTTATTCACTTATATTAAAGAAAAGAGAAAGTGAGGATAGTGTGTTAAGATAAATAGTTTAATTCAATATAATTTTATTATTGAAGTGTTTTACCATTGCGAGCATGAAGTGGTGAACTAATCAATCTGAAATTATTTCAACTTATTAATTAGTAATTTTAGTGAAGGATATGCGTGATTTTTTAAAAATTAAATTGATGTGATTTTTTTATCATGATGAAATTTATGGAATATATTATGATTTCACATTGAAATAAGTTAAATATAAATAAATTTCACAAATTTAATTCCATATATATATATATATATATGAGGAGGGTTCAAACGACACCGGTGTAACTTTTACTAAGTGTTACACCGCTTAATAACTTTATATTAAATGTAAATTTTGAAAATCCAACCGTTAGATTGAAAGTTTATATCTCTTAGATCATATATGTCAAATTTTGTTTAAATTGAACAACAACTTGAAGGTAATCAAAGTGTCCATATTTTAGTATATTTTTAAATGTATATATTATGTCAATTTTATTTTATGAGAATGAAGTATCAAATCATCTTAAATTAATATAAAATTTGATATATATGATATAAGAGATATGAACTTTCAATCTAACGGTTGGATTTTCAAAATTCACATTTAATATAAATTTATTGAGCGGTGTAACACTTAGTAAAAGTTACACCGGTGTCGTTTGAACCCTCCTCTCTCTCTCTCTCTCTCTCTATATATATATATATATATATATATATATATATATATTGGTTTAATTAATTATGTTCTATTGTTAAAAAAGCAGGCGCGTATGATCCACTGTAGGGGTGTGCAAAAAATCCAAATTGATCCGAACCGATCCATAACCGATCCGATCCATATTGAAAAATCCGATCCATATTGAAAAAAAATCCGAACCGAACCACTTTATAAAACCGGTTCAGTTATCCGATCCATTTTTACAAAGTGGATCGGTTCGGTTCGGTTTGGTTTTTAAAAAAAACCGATCCATATATGAGTAAAAAAGTGGATAACTGCACCGCACCGAACCGATCCAATTTAAAAAAAACCGATCCATATTTTAAGAAAACCAAACCGATCCACTTTATAAAAAATGGATCGGTTAACCGATCCACTTTTATAAAACGGTTCGGTTCGGTTTGGATCGGTTTTTGGAAAAAACCGATCCACGAACACCCCTAATCCACTGTCCTACTGGTAAGGTGTTACCCATTAATGCTGACTCGCCTTAGGGCTTAGGGCTTAGGGCTTAGGCGTGCAGTTTAAACTTTAAACAATTCACTTACAATAGGTCAATTTTTTTGTTAGGATAGCATTCCCACCTTATATATGGCCCCTATACTACTTAAATTATAAAATAATAACGTGACTAGTCAAAATTAAGTCATTTCAAAGTGTTAATTACACTTAAATCCTTCAAATCTTATCACTAAACCAATGTTATGTTATCACTTATATCCATTAATTATTTTTATGTGTATGTTTGGATTAGATTCTTTTCTACCCTCTATCTTTTTTCTTAATAAAATTTCTTTTACCGACAAAAAGAAAATTATGAACCAACATTTAACACACAATAATTTTTTTTTTAATTGCCATACATGTTGATATTTATACTAATAATAAAGGAGATATTTTCATTTTAACATTCACTTTTATCTATTTCTTTTTTATCTTTGTATGGTCCGATAGTCCACCTGTTTCTCCACCATAGTATGATATTGTCCACTTTGGGCTAGGCCCGTACGGTTTTGTTTTTGGGCTCCTTCCCAAAAGGCCTCATACTATATGGAATGGTGGACACCCTTATAAACTAGCCAATGTTCCTTCATTTTACATATGTGGGACTTGGGATGAATCCCAACAATCTTTGATAGCCATATATAATCTTTAATAATCTCACAACTATTGGGAGAGATTTGTCTTCTTTCTTTTCTTAACGGAGTATTTCTTTTACTAGTAAATAAAAACAAAAATATTTAGTAATACTTTATTAAGTTTTTTTTTTCTAAAAAAATATGCGGATTGATGTACATATATACTGCAGTTAGATTCGTTTAAATCACAAACTAAATTATTTAAACTGAACAAATGGACTGTGATTTTTAAGACCAAACCCATGAAAGCTACAAATATATTAAATGGTTTGGCGCTCCATATACTCAACTCTAACTGTTATAACGAGTTTTGTTTAATACTAATAAAAGTTTGAGTCTTTGAGAAGACAATGCTACTCCAATTTCTAAGTTACATAAATTTGAAATGATTACTTGTCTTAATGATTATTATATTATACCAGTGTGTTTCTCGTATCTACGCGTGATATATATATATTTTGTTACGTATATAAAAAAACTATATAATATAAATATAATGTGATTATGAATATTTAAAATTAAAGATGAGATATATTTTTTTAAATTTTTTAGATAATTATATTTAATATAATCAAAATATATTTAGAACAATATAGTAAAAATTGGCAACACAGTGGAACAATAAAATGAGAGAAATCTTTATCATTTTAATAAAATAAAATTTAAAACTCATTTGAAATAATGTTCATTATTTAAGTCCAACAATCTATCGTTTAAACAAGTATGAATGAAAACGACTGCGTGAATCATGATTGTTGTAAGTTGTAACTCACAATTATTTAAACTTTGAATATATCACAATTTGAAAATTTGAAACACCTAAATTTCAGCGTATTACGAAAATGACTTGAAAATAATCAAGAAATAAAAAATAAATAATACTTTTAGGTCTTAGCTAGTTTCTTCACTTATACAAAGTCACACCAACAACAATTAAAGAATTTTTATTAGTAAAGTTAAAAGAATAGTCTATAATGTAATATGATGAATGAATTATAGAGATGAAGTAACATATGAAGAGTTAGTTGTGAGTTGTAATTTGTGTGTTGACCATGTGTTATGTTGACGAAGTTGTGTGTTGATTGTGTAGTTATGTTGAAAGTATGATGTATTGTTGAGATGCATGTTGATTATAGTGTTGTAAATGAGTTGTGATGATGGAGATATAAGTTGAAAAGTTGTGTGTTGATACTTGATTGTGTCATCATGTTGAAAATACAATGAGTTGTTGTGTCGACCATTTAGAACTAAAAGAGATGTTTCCAAAAGTTACATATCACATTGTGTGAATATTGTGTTGTGATACTTCGAGAACCCAATTTATTGAAAAATTCTTATTGGGAAGTTAACCCATGAAGTAGATGTTGTATTGTTCTCCTTTAAGACTTTGTTGGTCCCTTGCGTAGGAAAAGTTTAGGCATATGTGCATGAAGTGACCATAGTATATGAGACAAGTCGAGCTATACTAATTATAAGTGACCAGTTGAGTAAAGTACGAAGTTAAAAAATTAGTTTCTACTCAAGTATTAGAAGGTTGTAATATTTGGAGAGTAGTCAATGAGCTAATCCCATATGAGGCTTGGTTAAATTAGCTAATGTCATGGTATACCTTTACCCAATTATATTTATCCCGACATTAGTATTAAACTTTCTTGCTTAAGTGACTAATAATGACATGATATACATTCTTCTAAACTTGGCTAATAATAACCTTAACTCACGTAACAATTTTTAAACAATTAAACTCTTAAGAATTCTTTGATCTTTAGAGTTTCAAAATATTAAAATAACAAATTATTTTCTTAACAAAATTAATTAAATAATAATACAATTCATAGTGTTATGTAATGGATGCAATTAATTTTATAAGTGGTATTTTGTAAAAAAAAAATCCAAAAAATACTTACTACACTTTGAAAATATTATATTTTATGATTTAAGCAATATTATTTTTTCTAGATGTAATTTTAAGAAAAGGTTAAAATATGTTTTTAATCCTTATATTTTTACTTACTTTATCTTTTAGTTCATATACTTATTTTTAAATCCTTTTTAGTTTTTATAATTTAAAATAAATATTTTTGGTCCTTATACTTGTAATTTTGTAATCCCTTTAGTCTTTATAGTTATTTTTTTTAACATTGTCAGTTTGGTACTTATGTGTTAGAGAACTTTAACTTTTTCAATGTAAAAAAAGTTCTTTCAACCATGGACATTGCAAATGAAGGTACAAAATAACTATGAAGTGTCAAAAAATCTAATTTAAAATAATTATAACTAAATAAATTTTATATGAGACACATAAAGTTGAATCAATATCTTTGTCATATCAATATAAAAAAAGAAAATATTATAAAAAAGTTAATAAACGAGATTAAAATAATTAAAAAACTTAAAGTATGAGATTAAATTTTTTTATCTTAAACTATAAGGATTATAAAAGATTAAAAAATATATGTATAAGAATGAAATTACAAGGAAATAAAATTACATTCAATAGATAAAATTTATTAAACTAGAATTTGGTCTAAATATCTAATCTTGATTTGAGAGAATGTTATTACACAATTTCCTTAACACTCTCTTACTAATATTTTTTTCTGAGCAAAAGGAGTCAATGCTCCAAACAAATATCACACGAACTCGACAAAACATCTGACTTTTTTGAGTACACTAATTAAGGAGATACTCTTTAAATGATATGTAAAATTACAAAATTTATAATTTCTAACAATTTTTAATTAATTCTAAAAAGAGTGTTATATTAACATCTATCTGATTTTAGTCTCTTAATTTTATAATTTTAATTCCACCAATTTCATAAGATTCATAATTTTGATCTAATTGTTAAATATTAACTTTAATTTTTATCTCATGAAAATATAATAAAAAAAATACAATAAGATAAATTAAAAACTAAAAGTATAATTTAATTTATTAATTTATCATATAATTTATTTAATATAATATTATAATTTTATTAGTTAACAGATAACATTTAATGATTGAAATAAAATTAAAAAAAATTGGAATAAAAATTAGTAGAGAAAAATACAGTATAGTTATAAAAATTAATAAAAGGCAATGTACATATTTGAATTTTGAAATATGGTATGAGCCGTACATGACCAAGAACCCCCTTCATATATTGCGGCGCGCACTTTGGTCAAACCGTTTATACGTATCCACAGTGTGCACGTGGCCCTCACGAGGATCCAATATACATGCTTTTCTGGTCTTCCCTCTCTCTTTTCTTTTACTTTCTCTTTCTTTTATACTAATTGCTATGAAGTAGGAGTGTATATTAATACTGTATTTTTTTTAAGAACAACTTTAGTATTTAAGTACGTATGTATTTTTAAGCGATAAATTATTTTAATTTTACGTATTATTAGTTTTAAAGTCTCTATATTATCAATTAATTATATATAATCATATATTTTACTTTTAAAAGTAATTAACAGTATATTCTAAAATTAAAAATTTTACTATACATAACAATTTATAAAAAAATATATCATCAAAATTTAACTTAATTTGAGTTCGAAATTGTAGTTTCTTTTTCAGTTTAAATAAGATGCTGGCTACAATACTCGTTTAATTTTATATTAAAAAAATAATTAGTCTTTAAACATATACTAACATTTTAGCACGTATATTATACAAGCTAAATATTTACTATATAGTTAAAATTTATAATCAATTATATATACAAATAGTCGACTACTATATTTCAATATATAAATTATAAATATATTTTACATAAATAAATATTTTAAGCATATAAAATATATTTTATATAAATTTATAATAAATAATTTATTTTATGAAACAAGATTATTTTAATTATTGATAGATTATATATATGAAAATTTAATTTATAAATAAGTATAACATATAAAAGTTAAATTATATAAAAATTTAAAAAAATACCAATCTTCTCGTTGAAAAAAAAAATACTTAAAAATATTTTCATTAAAAATAGATGATAATTTATTTTAAAATATTAAATTTTAATTTATAAATAAATATAATAAATAAAAATCGATTAATAGCTAAAAAACTCTCGTGCAGATAGTTTGCGGCTTTATTAATTTATTTTTAAAATATTCAAATTAATTCACAAATGAATATAATAAATAAAAAAATAAATTAAATAAAAATTTAAAAAATAATTTAAAGAAAATTCACCACTCTCATGCAAGATACATGTAAATGTTTAATATATAAAAGTTAAAAGTTGACTTGTGTATAGGCAACAGTTTTGACATTTATCTCCGAATATATTATTGCATCTAACTCAAATAATATACTTTGCAAAGTAAAGTATATTTATGTCAAAAGAACAAAATTAAAGTATATTTATAATTTATAATAAAAAAAATTAACGATTAAAATTCTGATAAAAACTAAATACATATATAATAATTTTTCAATTAATACTTTTTATAAACTTTATTCTCTAAAACGCAATCTTTTACACTTTAATGGAATCGATAGAAGCCCTATATATAAATTAATTATTAAACACAAACATTTACCTGAATTATGCATTATTAGGCCTTCACTCTCTCAAACGCTCACTCGTTCAATTTCACTTAAAATTTGTTATTTGGTATAATTGTGTTATTCACTTTGAGAAGAAAGTTATCTTTTACTATGCAAAGCAGTTTTACCATATTCATTTTTTTAAAAATTTTTCAAATTATTATTTAATACATTATATAGTATTAAAATATATCTATTTTTTTTTTATCAATTTAATTACTATTTAATTCTTATAATAACTACTTATAATCATAACATTTATGATATTAACTTTTAACCTGTGCAACTTACCGGTTAAAATGTCACTAAGAAAATTTTTATATGTAATTTATAGTTTTAAATTTTAAAACATACTTAAAACTTTTGTAAATTAACATTAAATTATGTAATTAAATTTATCCATTTACGAGTTAAAAAAAATATTTTTTTAAAATTTTAATGGATGAATGTATTAATTCACCCTAATACTAAATATATCATGATTTTTAACCGAGTGTACAGTAGCTGGTGGTGAGTCCATGTCGTCCAGTTTTGACAAACTAGTGGCGCATGGGGTGGGTCAAAATGTTGCTTTTTTTTTTTTTATTTCTTTCATTCCTAAAGCAGGTTATTAATGTTCTGTCTCAGTCTCACGGTCTCTCTGCAGTCACGAATTCCTGTTTTTCAATTTTTTTATTTATAAAATATTACTGTAACTTGAAGTTTCATTCCTTGGATGTGTATGCGATGACTATGAGTCTATGACAGTTACGTGCACTAGCATTGACTTTATTCGCAATTAATTGTAGGTTTGATGACCACCGGCCAACTTCATGCATAATTTTCAAGAAAGTCCTCTGCTGACTTGTTTGGCACGCAATATATTCAAGGATGAAAATTATACCCGTACATGTAAATAATACTCGAATTCATTTCGATTTTGATGGAGAATGTCTGATTTGACAAGGTACAGGTAAAATTCAATATATTAAATTAGATACGGGTATGGGTATGTACTTATGTGCCCCATACTCGTACTCGTACCTGTTCTCATTTTCATTTTTAATTTAATACTAATTTTTAATTTAATTATATTAAATAATTTTAATATTTTTTTATATGTGATTATTTAGTATAATATGAAATAAAAAAATAGCCTAATTATAATTATAATATAATAAAAAAATAATTTAAAAATATTATTTTTTACAAAAAATAAAAATAAAAAATTTGACGAGTACGAGTACAGTATATCCAATACCCGATGAAGATGAAGATGAAGATGAAAATCATATATCCGATAGGTACGAGTACAGAAATGGGGATAAATTTGACTCGCAAGAACAGGACGGGTATCTTAAAACCCGTATCCGACTCGTCTTGTTGCCATCCATAAATATATTTGTGCAGCATAATTAATATCCATAATCATACCCTTCAACTTTCCCTCCCAAAAACGGAACACATGCATGCACTTTCGCTCAACATCATGTCTCCTCTTTACAACATACAAATGCCACCTTTGCTTAAATTATTTCTTCATGTTCACACTTCATTCTCAAGAATTTGTCAATTTTATGATCTGTGTGTCCAGATTCTTTCTCACTTTCTCTCTCTTTTGGTACACAGATTCTTTTTCTCTTTAAAGCAAAAGATGATCAAACCACTATCTTTATTAATCTATTCATTCTCCACACATACAAGGCAGGAAATGCTAAATCAAGTTTCTATATATTAAAAAAAAAAAAGCATTTTCAATGACAGAGCAGCCAAAAAATAGCATATGATTCAGATTCCTTAACATATAAGTCAAATCACACCGAGTAGGCTAATAAAACAATTTTTTAAAATAAAAAAGTGTAATTTTAATAAAATAATCACATAAGTCATTTGAAGAAAATTATATTTTTAAAGAAATTAAAAGAGAAGTTGAAAAACTCGAGATAAAAGTTATCATATTGTAATTTTTTTAGTTTTACAATTCATAATTTTTATTTCTTTAATTTCTTCATATTATGTGTGTAACTAAGTATTGTCTAATAAATGTATCGAAAACGATCCTTGTCTAATAGTAAAGATTTTTTTGGACATAAAAATTTTATAATAACTAACGTACTAAAGATATTTTGTGTTCCAGATATTTATAAATTTTTTTTTTTAAAATTCATATACCTTGACGGAAATTGCTGGTTAATTGCATTGCTGTAACCTTGGAAGGAAGCATAAAGGCAATTAATGTAGATTATCTGATCCTTAATTATATGGTTGAATTTGGAAGTTATGAAAGTGTTTAAAGTAGAGAAATGATACATATACTTTGAATGCATTGATTGTTATGAGTGATAAGTAGAATTGAATTAGGTTTTCTCCACTACATAATTAATGAAGTTTTGATGGGGAGAAAGGCAAGGTTAAGCGGTTAATTAAGAAGCAGTTAGTAAATTGAGGAGCTGCTACACGCTTTGGTAACATTCTAGGTTGACTTAGTATCGTGTGTGTGTCTCTCTCTCTCGTTTAAGTAGGTACGTGGAATCGACCGTCTTGACTTCAAGCCGCATATCTTTAACGGGAATCCCTTCTTGCATTTACATTCCATCCCTCCTGCTCCGGATTTCTTTTCCTTCCCCACCTGATCAGAAAAATTAGTCTTTTATGTCAGTATTTTTTCATCGGTTAGCGTAAAAATTATATAGTGATATTTTTTAAATTAATTCAAATTTTTTTACAATTAAAGGGGATCTGACGTAAAAATTAAAATCTACGTCGGATATGGAATACAGTTTGATATAGATTTCAATTTTTACGTTGATCTCCTTTTGGTCCGACATAAAAGAGTTATTTTATTCTCTCAGTACCTTTGTCTTCTTTGTGCGCGCAAGCGTTTTTATAGTTTTTTTCTCCAGCAATTTTTGGCGACGATGGTATAAGACCTTTGGACGTTTTTCGGTCACGATGAGCGGCAACGACAGTGACAACGAGACTCATTTTTTATTCTAAACCTATCTCTCCGATTGGGTTAGAGCATTTAAGTGTTTTCACGGATTGAGGATAGTTTTTTCATGCATGTGTTGATCTTTTTGTGTAAAAAAGTTGTTTTCTTCTTGCACACGAGTGTTTTGACATTGTTTTCCTCTCTAGCGATTTTCAGCGACAACGATGTGAGACCTTTGGGCGTTTATCGTTCACGGTGCGTGGCGGCAAGACCAATTTTTGTTTCTAAACCTATCTTTCCGATTGGATTGAAGCATTTCGGTATTTTTTGGATGTATTCACAGATTGAGGTTATTTTTTTGTTTGTCTGTCAACCATTTTACGTCAAACGTGGAGGATGCTCAACGTAATTTTACATTGGCTAAAACACCTTATATAAATTTACGTCCTCCGCATTGACGTCAGACTTTTCTCCGATGTAAAAAGTCTAAAATAACATACGTAAAATGTCTCTTTTGTACTAGTGAATCAAAACGCCTTATTAATACTAGCAAAAAAAGGTACTCTCGAACATGTATTATATTAAAAGAAAAAAATAAATAAATAAAAAAAAATGAGAAATTACTCATAAAAAAATAATTATTAAAAAATAAATAAAATATAAAATAATTAATATAAAAATAAAATCAAAAAATAATTATTGATAGTGATATTCCTTTTATTTATTAGTTTAGATTCTTCTTATTCTACTTTAGACAACAAACTCTCTCTATATGAATATATTCAAAATATTAATTTAAAATAAATAATCTTCTGGAAATTCTTCTGCTTCCACATGCTCCAAGATTTATTATTCTTCTTTTAAAATAATGCTAAGGGTACACATTTACGAGTGATATCACTTTAATTGGATTGAGTAATATTAGACTTAGAATAATTTATACGTAAAATATATACTAGCAAATCATATACAATTTTTTTTATTTATTTAAATAACTTCTTTTTTTTTTTTGGAAAATTTAATTGATCAGTGATCACTAATAAGAAGGTAAAATAGGACAAGAGCCCACAACCAGACATATTTATTAAAAAAAATAAACTAAAAAAGTTAAGAATTTGGAAAGGAGCTAATAAACTTAATAGGCATGTGAGTTGTTGGTACAAGTTAATTACTTGAAGAACATATACATGAAGCGAAATCCATTTTCACTCAAATCATCAAATGTACACATGCAATATAAAATCTTAACAAGCGAATTTTGAACTTCTGTAATACGTATGACGACGACTCTGTACATAGAGTCTGGATTAGACTTTAGTAATATTACATGTTCCTATGTTAGGATACAGACTTCACTTATTTTTGTTGTAGCGGGTTTGATCCTAGGTCTCGATCTTCTTGTTCCTATCCGGGTAGTCCGATGTGAGGGGGGTGTGCCTGCAAAGACACTTCAACGCTCAAGTAAGTGCTCGGCGTAATAAATGCGGTAGTTGAAAGTTGATTACATACCTCGTTGGGGTCCTATTTATAGGTGTTCTTATTGGGCCGTGATTAGGGATTGGGCCCCGAAAAATTAGGGGTTAATCTGATATATTATGTTAATTAAGCTCTCCGTAATCATCCTGGCGCAGGTATGGGGTTCGACTGAGTGCACCGAACGTGCCGTTCGATCCGCGAGCAATCGGAGTTCTCGGGTATTCGGCCTTAGTTCTCGGGCTCGGGTATTCGGCCTTAGTTCTCGGGCTCGGGTATTCGGCCTGGACGGCCACCATACGGTATACAACCCCCGCAGCGTCGAGGATGTGGAAGACGAAGATGGTATTAAATGTGTGGTGTCGTGGTTCTCTGCACGGGAGAATAGGGGCCGGTTTCGGTAGGACGAGACCTAGGCTGAGACCTCAGTCGTATGAAATCTGTGTTGAGGCCTCGACTGAGAGAAGACTAGGCTGAGACCCGGGCTGAGCAATGTTTAGGTCGATATCTCGGCGGAACGGAGCGTATTGAGGCCGCGAGTGAGAAGTCTAGACCGAGACCTCAGTTATGTGAAGCCATGCCCTTGCCTCGGTTTGGACGAAACCTAGGCCGAGACCTCGGTTGAACAAGTTTGGTGGAGCGAGGCCTATGTCGAGATCTCAAGTGAGAAGTCTAGGCTGAGACCTCAAACATGTGAAGCCGTGCCGCGGCCTCGGTTGGATGAGACCTAGGTCGAGACCTCGGTTGAACAAGCTTGGTGGAACGAAGCCTGTGTCGAGGTCTCAAGTGAGAAGTCTAGGCCGAGACCTCAGACATGTGAATTCGTGCCGCGGCCTCGGTTAGACGAGGCCTAGGCCGAGACTTTATACTGGTTGGTTCCTTGCCGAGATCTAGGCTGGGCCGAGTCCAGGCCGAGACCTTGAATGTGTGGATCCCTTGCTGGGATCTCGTCTGGGCTGGACCCAGGCCGAGGTTTTACACAGGTTGATCCCATACCGAGATCTAGACTGGTCTGAGTCTAGGTGGAGGCCTTTGTCACAAGAATTTTGTGGCGAGTGCTCTGGTGAAATGGGTCTATGCCGAGATCTTAGATGAACGAGACCTTCCCCGAGGTCTTAGGTGAGTGGGATCTGCCATGTTGGCCCTAGCGGTTACGAGTGCAACGGTTACTAAATCTGGACCGTTGGATGATACAGATCGAACGGTCGTGACCCGGGCACGTCTCTTCACCTCCCCCATTTACCTTGCCTATAAATAGGGGGTGGGCGTGGGAGAATTTATTTACTGTAATTTTTCTGAGTTCTCTCGAAATCAAATAGTTCCGAGCACACCGAGCAAGGCAATTTTTGTATTATTTATTTTTAGTAATAAATGGACAAGGAGTATTCGTCGGCTAGGAGTTGGACGTCGTCGGATGCGTCGGGCGCTAAGTCAGACAGGGAGGAGTCGGGTTCCAGTGAGATTTCTAGGTTGCCTCCATTGCAATGCGAAGTGGTTTTCCCTTCCAATCACCCCGAACAGGAGGATAGTGGGGATGAGGTGGTCGAAGTAATGGCCCCGACGTCATTGGCTGTGGCCTTGGCGCGGGCCACCGAGGTGGATGAGAGAGGCTTAGGTCGAGCCATTCAGTCGGACCCAAATATCGAGGTGGTTCAGGCCGAAGCCAGGGAGGACGAGTTGGAGGTTGTTGGTGATGCGCGAGGCAAAGGCGTCGTCGGCTCGAGTACTCAACCCAAGGCAAGGATCGACTACGGCACGATGGAGATGCCGGGGTATGAATGGGTCGACGGAGAAGTCGGCATCTATTTCTCTAAGTTGTCCGACCAAGGACTATTAGATACATTCGTGTCTTTCGAAAACTGTTTTGGGAGTGGGGAGGATCAGTTTTCGCTACTTGCCGAGGCATGTGTGGATGATGGGCCGGACACTGACTTCGTTTTTTTGGAGCCGGGGCCTGATGGAGACGACTACTTTTACGCTTATATGTGTTGGTTCCAAGACCTTGGCGTTCAGCTGCCCTTTGATGATTTTCAAATGGGGGTTCTCCGAGTGCTCAACGTGGCACCGACCCAGTTCCATCCGAATGCTTAGGTCGCGGCGCAGGCATTTCGGAACCTATGCCTAAGCTTGGGTCTCACTCCCTGACCCCTAGCCTTCCTTTACTATTACACTTGTCGCCCGAGCAAGCCGGTGAAATGGGTTCCTCCAGGCCTTCACCTCCTCTTATAAAGGGTTTAAGAGTGGTTTCTTCAAGGTTCGATGGGGGTCAGACATGAAGAATTGTTTTTATGACCGAGAAGGCACCCCGTTGTTCCCTTTTTACTAGACGAAGCGTCCGCGCGTTACGAGGTGATGCCAACATCTAGGCTCCCTGCCGAGGACAAGGAGATTGTGGAAGTGCTAGACCAATTACCGAAAGGCTTGCCTGTCCGAGGCCTTTTAGACATTTTTGAAACATCTCATTTTGAGATGGCTTTGTTAGGTATGTATTTTAGGTTTCGGTAGTTTAGCAGTGTTTTGAATTGATGTTAAAATTTGCTTTGTTGTAGGATTGATGGCCGAGGCAAGTTGGACGTGACTGTTATGCTCGCCAAGAGGGCGAAGGAAGCAAAAGAAAGTGGGTAGGTGCCGCCGGCAAGGTCGGCCCTCAAGGTGCACCTAAGAAAAAGGGGAGCACGTCTCGGGTGCGGGCTGCCGACCAGAACATGGAGTCAGAACGACCGAGCTCCTCCTCCAAGCGCCCGAAGCAGTTGTCGACAGTCGGGTTGCGGCACCTTCGCCATTCCCGCTGTTGTCGCGGGGTCGAACTTCTTGGCCTCGGGAGTGCAGGTCGAGAATCTGGTCATTCTCGACCTTACCATCGGCGGGGGACTCCAATACTTGGAGGGAATGTCAACGGAGGCCTAGTATAAGCTCTTCTGTGAGCTTGATGCTCGAACCTCCCTTGTGGCAAAACATGTCATGATGAGGTCGGCTGTCTCAGCCGAAAGGCTCCAAACCCGACTGAAGGACGCCGAGGTGACGGTGAAGGAGGCCTTAAGTCCCAATGCTAAGGCAATAGAGTCGGCCGAGGAGTTGAAGAAGGTGGCCGACGCCTATTGGAGGGAGGCCGACGACTTGAAGTTGGCCGTGCAGAAGATGAAGGCCGACGCCACCGCCGCTGCGGGTGAGATTACTCGGTTGAAAGAGGCTGCTGCCAAGTTCGAGGCCAAAGCCACCGAGCAAATCCTGTCCCAACATGATGCCGGCTTCCAGCACGCCATCCGGAAAGCTTACCATTTTTGTGAGGTCCCGACTGACTTTTAGTTTGACGTTAGCCGAGACTTCCTAGGTGGTAAGTTTATGAGCTATGCTGAGTTCCCTCAAGGGGCTCAGCCTGATGCCGAGGCTCCTCGCCAGGGTATGTCCAGCCGAGCTCCCGTGCAGTCGACCAAGGAGGAAGATCTGGTTATAGATGTGGTCGGTGACGGGAATCCCCCGACGTCGGCAGCAGAATAGGGATCGGCTCTGGTAATGTTAGGCTAGGGTTAGGACTTTGCTCTTTTTTGTAACCGGGCCGTCAGCGCCTTTTGTAAGCTCGGCCTTTGGTGTCAGTGCATAGACTGATTTGTTTTTTTGTAAGTAGCCGTTTTGCTCGGCCATAATTAATGAACATCTTTTTTTAATTTTTCATGTTTATCTAACCTGTTAATAAAATGAACCGACTTCACCCTTGACCGAGGGGGGTCAATTACGTGTTTTATAATAAACCTACAGTGCTCTGTTCGCGAACGTTCGGGTTATGATATTTCGGGTTAAACGTACTCGGCCCTACCTTTTGCTTTTTAACGTCGAGTGTTGGATTATGCGAGTGTGATTGACATGTGAGTATCGGGTCGAGGATTGTTCGGCATTGGTACGCAAGTGTGTAGTGCTCGGCCCAGGTACATCCTTAGCCGAGGAGGGTACTTGGGAGGGAAACTTGTTGGGCTCGCGTGCACGTTTGAGTGGTCGGCTGAGGGTTGCTCGGCGTTGGTACATAAATGTGTAGTGCTCGGCTTAGGTACATCCTTAGCCGAGGAGGGTACTCGGGAGGGAAACCTGTTGGGCTCGCGTGCACGTTTAAATGGTCGGCCGAGGGTTGCTCGGCGTCGTACATAAGCATGTAGTGCTCGGCGTAGGTACATCCTTAATCGAGGAGGTTACTCGGGAGGGAAACCTGTTGGGCTCGCATGCACGTTTGAGTGGTCGGTCGAGGGTTGCTCGGCGTCGGTAAGCGTTATCTGAGGTCAGACCTGCATGTTCACGACCTAAACGTAGGCGTACAGTTAAATAGGAAATGTAATAACAACATTCAAAAACGTCTTTTTATTAATTGAGTGCCTCGTTAAAAACCTTGCCGACCCAAAACCCTACTTAGGGAAAAAAGAGTCGGTCCAGCTTGTATGCTTCGTTGTTTAGGTTATGTCGGACGTGGTATGGTCCGTCCCAATTTGGGGCGAGCTTCCCTTGTCTCGGATCCCTTCTCGCCTCGCCTGTAGCTCTCCAAACGAGATCTCCTTCTCAGAATTCTCTAGGCTTCACCTTGCTGTCGAATCTTCTTTTTTAGCGTTGCTTGGTGGCCTCAGCCACGACCAGTGCTCGGTCACGAATTTCTTCTACCATGTCTAGGTTTGTTTGGAGTTCGGCTTCGTTGCTTGCTTCGTCGAAGTGGGCTCGGCGGAATGATGGTTCTCCGATTTCCACTGGATCATCGTGTCGGACCCATAGACTAGACGGAAAGGTGTTTCTTGCGTGGTTGACTGGGGGGTGCATCGATAGGCCCATAATGCCTCAGGCAGCTGCTCGGCCCATGCTCCCTTTGCTTCCCCTAGTCGTTTCTTCAATTCGGCAAGGATTACCTTGTTGGCTGACTCGGCCTAACTGTTCGTTTGTGGGTGCTCGACCGACGTGACCTTGTGCTGCACTCCTAAGCCGGCTAGGAATTCGTTTAGTTTTCGGTCGGTAAATTGCAAGCCGTTGTCGGTCAAAAGAGTGTGTGGGACACTGAACCGGGTGATGATATTCCTCCACATAAACTTTTGGACTTGATGAGCCGAGATACACGCCAAGGGCTCGGCTTCGATCCATTTGGTGAATAAGTCAACGGCGACGATGAGGAACTTACATTGCCCCTTGGCAACCGGGAAGGGTTCGAGTATGTCGGCCCCCCAAGTGGCGAATGGCCATGCTGGGGGAATGCAATGTAACTATTCGGTCGGCTGATGGATCATGTTGCCATGCTTTTGACACGATTGACACTTCTTCACGAACATTGCGCAGTCAGTGTTTATGGTTGGCCAATAGTACCCGGCTCGCAAGAGTTCGGAGACGGTCGTCCTAACTCCTGAGTGCATCCCGCAAATACCCTCGTGTACTTCTCTCATCACGTAATCGGCCTCGGCGGGGTTTAGGCATTTAAGCAACGGGGTAGAGAAGCCACGTTTATACAATCGGCCGGCAATTACGACGTATCTACTGTCTTGAGTTCTCAACCATTTGGCCTCGGTCGGTTCGACTGATGTGATTCCGCTAGTGAGAAATGCCTTGAGTTCGTCTCGCCAATCTGGGGGGTCGTCAGGGTCGGCCAGGTCGGCATTGACACTTGCTACCATTTCAGCCTCGACACTGGGGTGGTCGATCTCTTGTTGAATGATTGTTCTCAAATGGCCTGGCTTCTTGGTCGCGGCCAACCTCGCCAACTAATCGGCACGGGCGTTGTCGTCGCGCGAGATGTGCTCGACCAACACCTCCTGAAAGCTCGCCTTCAGTTTTTGATAGGCATGATAGTATTTCATCATGTTGTGGTCCTTTACTTGGAAATTTCCGCCAACTTGCTCGGCCACCACTTTGGAGTCGGTCCGACATTTGATTCTTGATGCGCCCATGTCCTCGGCCAGCCTTAATCCGGCCAATAGAGCTTCATACTCAGCTTGAGTGTTTGAAGCTTTGAACCGGAAACGCAAGGATTGTTCCAAGTTTATCCCTCTCGGTCCTTCTAAAATCACCCCTGCCCCGCTCCCCTGGCTGTTTGAGGAGCCGTCTACATGGAGGGTCCACCAATGTTCCTCAAATTGGCCATGCGGGTGAAGCTCATTCACGAAGTCGGCCAGGCATTGAGCCTTGATCGGTCCTCTCGGCTTGAAAGTGATGTCGAACTGTGAGAGTTCTATCGACCAGGCCATCATTCTTCCGGCGAGTTCGGGTTTGCCTAGCACCTTAGCGATTGGACAGTCAGTATGTACGACAATTCGGTGGCTCTGGAAGTAATTACGTAGGCGTCGGGAAGTGTGTACTAAACTGAGTGCCACTTTTTCTATCAACTGGTACCGGGTTTCTGAATCTTGCAGTAGTCGGCTGACAAAATATATGGGATCTTGGGTGCCTTCTTTTTCTTGCACCAGAACCGAGCTGATCGCCCCCTCGGACACGGCCAAGTATACAAGTAGCGAACTCAGAGGATCAGGTTTCGTGAGGGTCGATGGCGTCGCCAAGGTCGTCTTCAACGCTGCGAAGGTGGCTTCGCATTGTTCATCCCATGAGAAGGCCAAAGCCTTCCGCAAGAGTTTTGTCATCGGGCTAACTTTGTCGCCTAGCCGTGGGAGGAATCGGGATAAGGCGACCAATCTTCCTAAAAGGCGTTGCAATTCCTTGAGGTTGCTTGGGCTTCGCATGTCTAACACGGCCTGACATTTGTCTCGGTTCGCTTCTATGCCTCTCGCCGATAACATGAAACCTAGGAATTTGCCTCCTTGGACCCTGAATGTACACTTCTCGGGATTGAGTCTCATGTTTTGCTTGCGAAGTTCATCGAAGATTTCGGCTAAGTCGATTAAATGATCGGCCAGAGAGTTGGACTTGACCACCATATCATCCACATAGATCTCGATGTTTCGGCCGATCTGACCTTGAAATACCTTGTCCATTAACCTCTGGTAGGTCGCCCCGGCGTTCTTCAGCCCAAACGACATTACTTTGTAACAAAAATTGGCGCTCTCGGTTATAAACGCCGTCTTCTCTTCGTCGGCTGGGTGCATTTTGATTTGGTTGTAGCCAGAGTAAGTGTCTAGGAAGTTGAAGATAGCGTGTCCGGACGCGCCGTCGACGAGTCAGTCGATGCATGGGAGTGGGTAGGCGTCCTTGGGGCAGGCTATGATAAGGTCGGTGTAGTCGGTTCACATTCTCCACATCCCATTCGATTTTTTAACTAACACCACATTAGCTAGCCAGGTGGTGTATGTGACCTCTCGGATGAACTTTTCGTGTAACAGTTTTTGCACCTCGGCATCCGCGGCTTTTCTCTTCTCGTCTCCCATCTTCCTCTTCTTTTGGGCAACTGGTCGGGCGTCTCGGCAGACAGCCAGTCGGTGGCACAAGAACTTGGGATCTATCCCTGGCATGTCTGACGTCGTCCATGCAAATAGCTCTTTATTATCTCGAACCGTTCGTTTCACCTGGTTCGAATCGGCTTTACTCAATTGGGATCCCAAGTGCGTGACATGTTCGGGTACTCGACCCAGCTGAAACAAGACGAGGTCTTCTGCGGGCTCGATTCACTCTTCGTCTCCTAACCGAGGATCGAGGTCGATGTGCTCGATCATCTCTTGTCTGACCACATTCACACCTCTTGTCGTCGTCTAGGGGTCGGCAATAGGTTGCACCTTCAAGCTAGAGAGGTAGCACTCTCTTGCTGTTTTCTGGTCGGCGTGCACGGTGATTACCTGCCCATCCCTTGACGAAAATTTCATGCATAGGTGAGGTGTCGAAACAATGGCCCCCAACGCATTGATTGAAGGTCAGCCCAAAAGAATGTTGTACGACGTGTTCGCGTGCACCACAATATAATGGATTTTGATCTCCCGGAAAGACTTTTGATCGAACCCGAAATGGGTGTACAGGTCAATGCATCCCCTCGTCATCACTCTTTCGCCTTAGAAGCCTACCAGTGGTTCGTGGTATGGTTCTAGGCTCTCCTCCGGGATTCCAAGCTGCACAAAAGTATTCTAGTACAAGATGTCGGCCGAGCTTTTCTGGTCGACCAACGTTTTCTTCACGATGCAGTTGTGTATTTCGACCGAAATCACCATAGGGTCGTCTTGTACGGGGTCGACGCCACGAAAGTCCCGGTCGAAAAAGGTTATAGGTGGCATCCTCGGCATCCTCGGCTGGTTCACACTGTTCACTGATCGGACGGCACGGATGTGTCGTTTTTGTGCTGAAGAGGTGGACCCGCCTCCGATGAAACCTCCGGCTATTGTGTTGATCACCTTCTGTGATCGGTCATTGTCTTCCCTGGAGCGCTGCGATCGATCTTGCCTTTCGACCGAACGGGATCGACGGCGTCGGTCTCTTGGCAGACGAGCTTCGCGAGAGCGGTGGTCTCTTTCCCTTGACTGGTGGACTTGGGGGGTGACAAAGCTTCTGAGGTGACCCTGTTTGATAAGGTCCTCGAGCTTGTCCTTCAGCGCCGAGCATTCTTCAATGGAGTGCCCCCTGTTTCGATGGAATCGGCATGATTTGGCTTTGTCGGCTCTGGGAGGTGTGTTCGCCCTTTTTGGCATCGCGAGGATTTTTGATGCGAGGGCCTGCTCCATCACTTTGGCTCTACTCGCATTGAGGGGAGTGTACGCTGTGTAATGAGGTCCTCTTGGGGGGCGAGTATTCGAGGGCTCGGCATTCGTCTTTCTCACCTGCTCTCGGCCAGATTCTTTTCTGCTATAATTTTCTTCGGCCCTGGCCTGATTCCGGGTCTCCGCAAGTTCCTCCATTTGCATATACTTCTCGGCTCGGCGCCGGAGATCATTCATATCAACTGGTGGTTTTTTACACAAGCTGTTTACGAAACGTCCGGGCCTCAGAGCGGTGCTCAGCCGGTCCAATGCCACGGCAGGGTTAAGATCACTGATCTCCATAACAATCTTGTTGAAACAGTCCATAAAGCTTCTCAGACTTTCCTTCTTTTCTTGATGGACCCCCGGTAGTGCTAACGATGTCGTCCTGTACGGTTTTCTCGTCGTGAATTGGAGAGTGAATTGAGATGACAGCTCATTGAACGAGTCGATGGAAGAGCTCGGCAATCTCGTGAACCAGCTCAGGGCTCTTCCTTTCAGCGACGTAGGGAATATTCGACACAAAGCCGAATCATCTTGAGCGGAGAGGGTCGCCTACGTCAAGAAGACGTTCAGGTGTTCATCGGGGTTGGTAGATCCGTCATACTTTTCGATTGGAAGACTCTTCCAATGATCCAGCAGGGTTGCTTCCATTATTCTTCGTGAGAATGGGTGTCTTAAGGAGTGAACGCTGGTGTCGGCCTTGTTACCTGTCAGAGAGGTGACTGGTGTTCGGGTCACCTGGTCGGTTGGGGCATGGTATGCCGACTCCTCTTGGAGAGTGGGAGTTGATGGCACGTATGTTTGATTCAGACTCTGGAGCTCGACATTTTGTCGACGCAGCTCAGCCAGCTCTCGGGCATCGGCCTCCCTCTGTCTTCAGATGGCGGCTATTTCTTCGCGCAGTGCGCGCATGTCATCTTGGGGGTCCGGCTGAGCTCGTTCGGTGTTTGGTTGGGCCTCTTGTATCACAGGTTTCGGTTGGGTCTGAGGCATTCCGTACGGGTATCGTTCTTGGTTGTTCATGGTGGGATTGCTCTCGGGATTAGGAATCGGTTGAGTTGTCGTTGATTGTCCCTTGCGCGTTACTACCATATCTTGGTCTCAGTCGTAAAGTTCAAAGGGGCTGAAAAAATCGCTTCGACCCCACGGTGGGCGTCAAATGTTCCTATATTATGATACACACTTCACTTATCCTTGTTGTAGCGGGTCTGATCCTAGGTCTCGGTCTTCTCGTTCCTATCTGGGTAGTCCGATGTGAGGGGAGGGTGTGCCTGCAAAGACACTCCAACGCTCAAGTAAGTGTTCGGCGTAATAAATGCGGTAGTTAAAAGTTGATTACATACCTCGTTGGGGTCCTATTTATAGGTGTTCTTATTGGGCCGTGATTAGGGATTGGGCCCCGAAAAATTAGGGGGGTTAATCCGATATATTATGTTAATTAAGCTCTCCGTAATCATCCTGGCGCAAGTATGGGGTTCGACCGAGTGCACCGAACGTGCCGTTCGATCTATGAGCGGTCGGAGTTCTCGGGTATTCGGCCTTAGTGTTCTGTTCGCTTCGCGAGTGGTCGGCGAGTTCGGGTTCTCGGGCTCGAGTATTCGGCCTGGTCGGCCACCATACGGTATATTACACATTTTCCTTAGGAGGAGAGATAACCATTTTTATTTTTATTTTTATTTTTATTTTTATTTTATAGACCTGTATATTTTTTTTATGAATAAGATTTAAATGTATTTTTATTCTTCAAGTATTGTATTTGTCATATAAAATTTCAGTATATTGACTTTCTCAAATATGAAAATTGTAAGATTGTGTTTTGTTAAAAATTTAACGGATTTAGTTAAACACGTATAAATAAGAGGAGAAAACATGTTAAAAGATAATATTTAAACCCTTAATATATAGAATAAGAACTTTTTTCCAAGCTTAATGGAGAGATTTTGAAGTAGTATAAATATGATATTAAATTCAAATTTTATTACTGTTATTGTAATTCTTTAAAAAAATCCTTAAATTTAACTTCAACAACAACACTTAATCAATAGACCAATAAATATATTTAATATATAAATAAAAATATTATGTATACAACTTAATTGAAATTAAAAAATTGTACATATATTTACTACTATTAATAACAAATTATATATATATATATATATATATATATATATTTACTACTATTATATAACAAATTATATATATTATGTTATTATGTATATACACACATATTATTAGTATATTCATATATTATTATTTCATAATATTTTAAATTTATATAATTACACTGACCTGTTTGAATTATAATAATAATAATTTTTATTCATATATCAAAATAATGTATAAATCACTAGGGGACAATTTAGTAATGAACAATTGAGATAGTATGTATAAAATTTTAGATTTGAGTCTAATTATTATGTTTGTGATTTCTATTGATAAAAGAGAAAAATCAAAGAATGTGTATTTGCTACTACTAAATAAAAAAATAACTTAAACAAGAACCAAAATTTAAACCAATAGTTTAAATATAGATTAGTATATATTAATATTATATATATATATATATATATATTATATATATATATATATATATTTTATTGACACACAATATCTATTCATTCATCGATAATTAATCTAACTCTACTAAAAAGCTTGGTTGGTCACCTTTTGTAGGATCTCCTCTCTCTAATTTCAATAGTGTTTTTTTTTTCACTCATAAGAGTCAAATTCGGTTGATATTTTATTTAAAGAGGTTAAATTCATCGATACTATAAAGACTAATGACTCAATTAGTGTATATTAATTTACTTTCATATAAAAATACAAATATATCAATTATGATGTAAATATATTAAAAAGTTAATTATAAATATGACATAATATAAATTTTAATATCTAAAATAATTTTTCTTTGATTGATCAAAATTACAAAACAACACCATTGATATATACATATCCATATCATTTAATCTCCCATTATTATTAAGTTGACTTTAATAATTTTTAACATGATTATATGATCAAAATATATTAAATTAGTATTGAACGTATATCTTTAAACAGTAAAGGTTTGAATATATGAGATATGCGAATTTATAGTGATAGTAATATAATATATTTTGGATTATAGAATATATGTACTCAATATATCAATATCTATAAGGGTTATCAATCTTACAAGTTGCTTTACTCTAATCTAATGCTGCTTTAACTTCAATTCCAAAAGAAAAATAAAACCATGTCTGCTTCACTGTGCTACTTACCTTCCTCATTACGTTTATTTTGGACAAATACCAGCATTCAATAATTTTAAATTCTTTCATAGCGTCTTTTACCAATTATCCTAAATTTTAAATAAAAAATATCAAATGATTTTTATAATTTAAGAATAATAAATTTATGGCTTAATTACAATTTTTGTATTTCTATAATATCAAATTTATATTTTTAATCTCTATTTTTAATTCTGTAATTTTAGTTCTTGAACCTTATAAAATCTGTTTGATTTTTTCATTTCATTAATTATTAAAATTATAACATTAGTTATAACTTAATATTGGATAGTTGACGATTAATATTTAATTATTTTTAGCCTAATTTACTTCTTTAATTATTATTTTTATTATTTTTAATCTCATATTTATTATTTTTATGAGATAAAAATAAAATTTAATTTAAATATTACTAAATATTAATTATTATATTATTTAATTAATGTAAAATCATGATTAATATTACAGTTTTAATCATCAATAAATAAACATCCAATTAGATAATCAAAATTGCATATTTTAAAAAATTAAAAGACTAAAATTATATAATTAAATATAATGAGACGAAAACTACAAATTTAATACTATAGAATATCAAACGGAAAATTTAGTCTAAATCTATTATCATATAAATACTTGTAAAAGTAATAGGTATAATTAGGTTATTAGATTTTATCATGATTAACACTAAAAGATAAATATGCATCATTTTTTAAGTATTTAAATATCAATAATTAATTAATTATATGTATGTATATATATATGGAAGGTTCAAATGACACCGGTGTAATTTTTACTAAGTATTATACCGCTCAATAACTTTATATTAAATGTGAATTTTATATTAATTCATGATGATTTGATACTTCATTCTTATAAAACAAAATTGACGTAATATATTCATTTCAAAATATACTAAAATATGAACACTTTGATTATCTTCAAGTTGTTGTTCAATTTTAACAAAACTTGATATACACATATAAAATGATATGAACTTTCAATCTAACGGTTAGATTTATAAAATTCACATTCAATATAAAATTATTAAACGGTATAATACTTAATAAAAGTTATACCGCGTTTAAACCCACCTCATATATATATATATATATATATATATATATATATATATATATATATATATATATATATATATTACTCACGATTAAAAAAGTGTTTTCATTATATATTAATGTATACGATATATGCCGGTTCTTCCAAAAGAAAACATGTCTACAATTATAAGTTTATATTCAAGTTAACGTTATTGTACAAGGAAAAATAAACAAATAAAATATTTTTTTTTTCTTGTGTTAGAGAATTATGTCATTAATTTTCCGGTTGTTTTATAGATGGAGAATAAGAAAGAAAAAAAAAATAGA
This sequence comes from Cajanus cajan, assembly GCF_000230855.2. Lineage (NCBI taxonomy): Eukaryota > Viridiplantae > Streptophyta > Magnoliopsida > Fabales > Fabaceae > Cajanus > Cajanus cajan. Next base: position 66,354,611 of record NC_138521.1, read on the forward strand.
AAAAAATTCATATTATTTATTTCAGATGAGAAATTAAAAAATATTTTCTTTTGGAGCCAACTAAAAAAACTTCCCCCTTCTAAATTAACATAAAAATAAAGGGAATGATTTTTTTTTTAATTTTATAAACTATTATTTGAGACATAAAATATTAAAATAGTAAATGTTTTTATGTTAAGAATAAAGTAAAAGGGTAAAATTTATTTATTTTTCCAATCTTATTTTTATGCAACCAACAAATGGATATATATATATATATAAATTTTTTTTTCTATTTCTTTCATTCTTTCTTTTTTCTTCTTCTCAATTTCATTCATTTTTTATTTATATAAATTAATTTTATATCAAGAAATTCGCAGTTACTCAACCAATTGAGTAAGACCACCAAAAGACTTAAATTGAATTTTGAATAAAAAATAAAAAAATATATAGTTTACAAACAATGTATGACTCTTTCTTTACATGTTTTAATAGGCGTATTAATATTAATTACATAATATATATAATATTAAAATTTGTAATCAATTAATATTTAAAATATATAAAGTATATTATAATAGAAAATCATAATAAATTAATATATTTAAATATACAAACTATATTTTAAAATTATAATAAAAATATTTTTTGATATAAGATTTTTTAATTATTGATAATTTCTGTAAAAATATTTAAATTTAATTTAGAGATAAATATGAAAGGAACCATAAAGTAGAAAAAATAAGTATCCAAGGAAACATAAAATATAATTATTTAAGATGATTGATGTAACGATCTATCAAGTCCTTACACTTGCTTCAACGACAAGTACCGAAAAACTTAAATCTTATTAACTAGGATTAGCATGCAAGTAATATTTAAATATATATATATATATATATATATATATATATATATATAATATATTTAAATATTACTTGCATGCTAATCCTACACACACACACACACATATATATATATATATGTGTGTGTGTGTGTGTGTGTGTGTGTGTATGTGTGTGTGTGTGGGGGGGGGGTGTGGGTGTGTGTGTGTGTGCGTGTGTATGTGCGCGTGCGTGTGCGTGTGCGTGCGTGCGTGTGTGCGTGTGTGTGTGTATGTGTTGATTATTGCAGTCTAACCATAAGGAAACATGCAAATGTAAGCTTACAAGGAAGACAACACAATAAGTATAGGAGATAACTACTATACTACCAATATCAAGCATATCAGCTTATAAAAGTTTCTAAATTTTAACAACACAACAACATTCCAAGATACCACAACCATGCAACTTATCTTAATCTCAACTAAGCATATAATCCATACAATATATCAACAATGCAACATATGTACAACACAACTATATGTATTATCACATATTTCAACTAAAAGATCTCTTACAACACAAGTGAGTAGTCTAAGTAGCTTAACCCTACCAAACCAATTTAACAATGTGATCTTAGATCAATGACAAATTTGGATAAAAATTTACAACATAACATGATTTCTCAAAGAGTTCTAAGGGCATCAATGTCCGACGTTATTTAATCCATGCTTGGCGTGACCAAGTTAAAGAGTTCTCCTTTAACTCACTCCTAACACCACTAACCTTGCACCTAGTGAGAATGAGGTAGAGAACTTCTAGCCTGCATCATACCCGACATCATGAAGCCGCACCCAATGCAATGGTGATTTATGCACTTGGCATAATCATGAATTTGGCTCCCTTCACCTGAAAATCAAAAGATACGCACATAGAGTACATTTACTCATCATAAATAACTCAATTCCAATCATAAATACAATATGCAATCAACAATGGAATAGAATCATTATATTCACCCCCAATGTGCTTCAAGAATAACCAACTCCGATCTCAACTCAAATCAACAACGTAATTTAGCAATTCAAGAAGAATTCAAGGAGAATTCAACCAAAACAACACAAAAGCAACTAATTGCAAACTCCCCTCACCTCTAAATCCAAGAGAAAAGAGGAAGAAGGAAGATGGTTGAGACTCTTCAAAGAACCCCACACCAATCCTTTAAGATCTCCAATTCTTAACTATAGGGACTTCAAATCACCACTCAACTACTCAACTACAATCAGGGGAAGGTTCTTTACACTCTCAGGAAGGCTAAGATAAAGAAAGAATAATTTTAGGCTTCAAAATTTCTCTCTCTAACTTTCTTAAGAAAATGAAGTATGAAGTCCATCTTTTAAATTTTTTTTTATATATTTTTTCCTTGACAAGTCAATTCTTAAACTCTATTCAGAACAATACTTAACAACTATACTCATAAGAGTTTCTTAATCTTTAGAGTCTAACAACAATTAATAACTAGCCACAATAGCAATCAAAATTAGTAAAATCAACAATTATTAATAAAAATATACATTGTTACAATTTAAATATGAATTTATTTGTCAATAAACACAATCAAAAGAGAAAAAGGATACAATATTAAAAATGTTTAATTTTTAGAGTGAAAAGGGTGAGAATCCCACTTTATTTATGACAGGATTATATATATATATATATATATATATATATATATAATATTTTTGCCTTTTAGTATTTAATTTATAATTTCAAAAATAAATTTATCATTTAAGCAACTCAAAATAAAATATAAAACAATAAATATACTCGTGGTTATTTAAATATTAATATAAGAATATAAAAGAAAAATACTTTTATTTTATATTTAATTATCATTACATGTTCAAAAACAAACATAACTGGATCATGTTTCCGTAATTGTTTTTTTAATTTTAGTTGAAAACTGGACCTAACTCAGCTTAATTTATAGTGGGATAGAGTTATATATTATTGAATGTATGACAAAAAGAAATAGAAGTTTATTGTGCGAAAGAAATTACTATGTTAAAATTAAAAATATTTTACAATTGGTTATTTAACATATAAATATTTAATAAAAACATTGAATATTCATTAACGTAAGAACTTAACAAGAAAAAGAATAAATTTATAACTTATAATTTATATATGTATATATTTTAACTTTACATCAAGGATATCTACCAACTAATAATCATAAATTAGTTTCATTTGAAATGCATCATTGAGGTAAATTTTGTTTCTATAAATAAAGGCTATATTAACGTAATCAAAAATCAAACATTTAATAATTCCAACCATAATAAACCTTGTTCAACACACAATATTTTTCGTTTGAAGGTGCATTTCACACATCATTCCTGAAACTAGCAAAAAAATATCTCTTACAACTATTTCAAGCTAGTCTCCTTTTTTATTTTTTATTTTCATTACCCATCATTTGTTTTGATTTAAAATAATTTATATTAAAATTCAAATTATTCTTTATAAACTAAAAATATGATTTATATATTTAAAATATTTATTTATTATAAATAGTATATAATATAATTTATATATTTAAAAATATTTATTGATTATGAATTTTAAATTTATAAAAATAAATATTTATTTTTGGCAATGCACAAATTAAAAAAATATATTTTTATTTAAATTATAACAATAATATTATTTATAAATTTAACTTAAATTAAATTATATTAATTATTGATTTTATGAATATGTTATTATCTTCAAATTCAAATTAAATTTTAACACATTTATATATAAACTAAAATAATTATATCAAATGAGAGCACATTTAAGGATTATTCTTCTATAAGAATGTTCTAAAAAAATTTAAACAAAAACATTTTGAAAGATGTTATCTTTATTTGTATATTTGATTTTATTAATCGTCTACTCTTCTCTATCTATTCTTTTCATTTCTTTATTTCAAAATTGAGTTTTAAATTTTAAAAGTAATGATTGATCATTATTAAAAAAATATTATATCATAATATAAGTAATTTATCATTAATTAAAAATATAACTTACATGTTCAGAAAATAATAAATTAATTAAGATAATTAAAAAATAATTAAGATTACATAAAATTACAAATAATAATTTTTTTGTTTAAAGTAAAAAAAAATAAAACAATGAGTGAGATAATAAAATAAAAATATTTAAAATTTATATATAGATAATTAAAAAAAATTAATAAACAATATTGTGTTTAATAATAAAAGATATAAATAAAAAATTACTATGTTATTTATAACTATTATTGTAGGATGCTCATCAACAAAACTCTTAATTTAAAAGAATAATTCAGAAAATTATCTAAGTGAAGGATGAAAATGATTAAGTTAAAGAAAGAAAAAAAGGGAGGAGAGAAGTTCCAAAAATAGAGAAAAGTCCCCCGACATTTACTGCGTGCGTTCTTTGCGTTGAGGTTACAACTTATACATCCTTTTGTACCACACCACCTATAAGGCTATAACAATACCATTCTTATCTCAACTCTTATTTTTTAATATCACTGTTAATACTCCATCTCTTTCTCTTACTTAGATTTGTTTCTGGGTTGATTGAAGATTAATTGTTTGAGGAAGAATGGGAAAGAAATCTTCTTTTTCATCGTCTACATCTGTATGGCGATATTTACAGCCTCGTTATTACATAAAGAGGCCTAAACGACTTGCATTGGTCCTTATTGTTTGTGTATCACTTGCATGGATTCTTTATGAACGCAAATCACTTAGTATGGGACACCAGGTTGTTTCACTATTTATTCTAATGTCTTCTTAGTTATATGATTAAATGATTTTTCGTTTTTGTTATAATCATGAAATCAATATCTTTCTTTTGTAAAATTCCACGTGAGATTTGGAAAAGGAATACCGTATCACTTTGCATACCCATTGTTAATGTTTTCAAATTCAATGGTTCATTTGATCGTTGTTAATGCATTGGTTTAAGAATTTGAAACTTGCTTATGAATTCTCTTGATGACTTCGATTTTTTTGAGATATAGTTCTTTAAGGTTTTTTTTTTTTTTTTTTTTTTTTTTTTTTTTTTTTTACCAGGAGGATATTTTGAAATTAAAAAAAGAGGTTATTCGCTTGCAAAATAAAGTAAGATGTGCAAATTTCGATTATCTAGAGGGTTGTAGCTATACTTTTTGAGTTTTTTGCTGGCCTTAGCTGTATTGTTGGCTTAATTTGAGTTATTTGAAATTGCAGTTGGAAGATGTAAAGGGCAATATCAAAGATTCAGCAGAAAGTATCCAAAATGATGAAAAAGTCGATAAATTCACAAATGACATTTCTGTTGAGGATGATCCTATTAATTTACAACGAAGAGATAAAGTAAAAGATGCCATGCTTCATGCTTGGACATCTTATGAAAAGTATGCATGGGGAAAGGATGAACTTAAGGTTTTTCATAATATTTTTTTTAACCTTTTAGCTAATCTATGCCACTTCTTGCATACGATGAATACATATTATGTATGTCACTTGTTTAGTTTCCCCTTCCTTTTGAATTAAGCTTTTTGAGTTTTATTATTTTTTAATAGAGAAGAAGTTAGTAACTCACTATGAAGAATAAGTTGATTAACTAGCATTTTTCATTGCACTTCATTGAGCTAATTTGGATGACATATATTCATGTCATTTACACAAGTGTACTTTTTTCTAGCAATATGGACATAAAGTAAAGCCCCTAAGTGTAATTAAGGAGTAAAGAGTTGTTCTTAGTCACTTAAACTGGTTAAGATAGTTACTTAGAATTTAATCTATAACAACTAATAAAGTTTATACTTTGATTTGTTCTTTACTGTTTTTTTAGATGTTTTTGTTCTTTAACGATAATGTAAATTCCTCATCCATTATTTCATTTTCCCTTTTGTTACTTTAAATATATTTTTCCTTTAATTGTATATTATAACCATTTTTCTTCATCATCTAATCAATCTTTATTTCTTATTATTCTTTTAAATTACCATTCATATGTATATGTATCCCCAAAATTATAAATGCAGATAGGTATGAAATACCTTTCTTTCACTGATTTTAATTATAAATTTTATAGGCTTGACAATGGGGTGGGTTTTTGTCCAAAGTGACATTGTCCTAGACCTTAAAACAATGCTAAACTTGTCTCAAAAGAAAATATTAGAAGTTAACCCTCATCTTACATATATAATATAGAAGTCAACTTATAAAATAATTTTATGATTATTTATCAATTTAAATTAATAAAATATAATATTAAATAAATTTTATTTTATTTTTAAAATTTGTAAACTTAATTTATACATTAAGAACTTTAAATTCAACTGTTAAATCGTTTAAATTTGATATAAAACATGAGTTATTGAACAAAATAAATTTAGGTAGACTTACTCATAAAATAAATAAATCATCCTCATATAATATTATTAATTAAATTTATACAATAGTCAATTATAATCTTAAAACAATCTATCATGCCTTACACATTAAGATGCAATAATGATAATTATTAAATTAATGTAGGTTTATTACGTTTTATAAAAAGACATAACTAACATGAATTAAACGTAACTTCACTTTTAGTTAAGACAAAACACTTATTTTTATAATAGACGTGAGACGAGGTATGACAATTTGATGCCGAACCCACATCTACACCACAATAATGTTATTCCATCAATTGCTTAGTAAGGCAAGTTTTGAACTTTCCTTGTGTAGGGTAAGATAGGTTAGGTAACCATAGGTCATGTTATGATTGTCAAGCTTGAAAATTTGCTACATAAGATAGAGGAAATCCTTTTGGTTAAGTTGTTTAAGCTTATAAAAGAGATACATCTTTCATATATTGAGACGACAAACTACAGTTAACTTTTGATCCATCAAAGGATATATGAATTTTCACAGTACAATACACAATAATATATGCCAATTGCAACTAAAATGTATCTGAAGTGTACAATAAAAACAATGATATAAAAGGTGTCTATGCATGCTATTTTTTGATTTTTTTGTTTTTGTTTTTGCCTTATTGTATGATGAGGTTTTGAATGATATTTCTCACGAAAATATTTGTTATCTTTTAATTCGCATTTTTTTTTCTTTTCCATTCCTTCCTCAATAAAATCAAAATTGTACAACTAATTAATTTTCTATTCATTTCACAGCCACAATCAATGTATGGTGTTGACAATTTTGGTGGACTTGGGGCAACTTTAGTTGATTCACTTGACACATTATTTATAATGGGTCTTGATGCCCAGTTCGAAAGAGCAAAAGAGTAAGTTGTTGTTTATTTTTAATAAATCTTCTATGCATGCTTTTCAACATATTTATGAATATCTCTCCTTTTATTGTACAACCTTTTCAACTTTGCTACAAGTTGAATTGGAAAAACAAAACAATGAAAAGACTTATCCCATTTTTTTTTATAATGTGGATATATCATTTTTTTTTATGGACATGATTGTATGAATGTTGGTATTCTTTTGTTGTTGTTATATAATTCTTTTTTTTATCAAATGTGGTTACATTCAAAGCATCTAATATAATATTTCAAATATTACAGGTGGATTGCAAAATCATTGTCTTTTGACAGAAATATTGAAGTTAGTGTGTTCGAGACAACCATAAGGTTGAATTAGAAGGTTCAATCTTAGTTTTTTTTATTATTTTTTAAATTCCATCTTCCCCACCTCATATTTGTTGTAACTTAGAAGATTATAGTAAAAATTGTCTTTTAATTTGTTTTCTCATTTGTCTATTAATTTGATTGTGTTTAGAGTTTTGGGTGGCCTTCTTAGTACTTATGACCTATCTGGTGACAAAGTTTTCCTTGAAAAGGCTAGGGATCTTGCAGATAAGTTGTTGCCTGCTTGGAATACACCTTCAGGAATTCCGTATAACAGAATTAACTTAGAATATGGAAATATAAATAACCCTCCATGGGCTCGGGTATGTTTTATCCTTACCGTGTACTTTATTTATTTATCTATATTTAATATTTTAACACAAAGATGTTAATGTTTTCTATATCAAAATGTCATTGTCAACATTTATATATATATATATATATATATATATATATATATATATATATATAGGAGAGTTCAAACGATACTGATGTAACTTTTACTAAGTGTTACACTGCTCAATAATTTTATATTAAATATGAATTTTAAAAATTCAACCGTTAGATTGAAAATTCATATCTCTTAGTTCATATATGTCAAATTTTGTATTAATTTAAGATGATTTGATACTTCATTCTCATAAAACAAAATTGACGTAATATATACATTTCAAAATATATTAAAATATAAATACTTTGATTACCTTCAAGTTGTTGTTCAATTTTAACAAAATTTGACATATATGATCTAAAAAATATGAACTTTCAATCTAACAGTTGTATTTTTAAAATTCACATTTAATATAAAGTTATTGAGCGGTGTAACACTTAGTAAAAGTTATACCGGCGTCGTTTGAACCTTCCTTTTATATATATATATATATATAGAAAAACACATCTTTTTTTTTTATTGCAAATGTTATCATAATTTCATGGCATTATTTGGGCAATGTTGGTTAGAATTGAAAAGGCTATTAAAAAATATAAAGGATTCATAAGGTAATATAGATTAGTAGAGGAGGGATCCTTTTACTCTAGGAGTAAGTCTACTTAGACTTACTTCGTTCAATAACTCATGTTCTACATCAAATTTCAACAATCTTACCGTTCAATTTAAAGTTCTTAATGCAAAGATCAAATCTGCAAATTTTTAAAAATTTTGAAAATCATTTGATACTTCATTTCATTAATTCAAATTGACGGATAATCATAAAATTATTTTATACATTGATTTGAACTAATGAAACGAAGTATCAAATGTTTCTCAAATTTTCTAAAAATTTGCATATTTAATCTATGCATTAAGAACTTTAAATTGAACGGTTAGATCGTTAAAATTTGATGTAGAACATGAGTTATTGAACGGAGTAAGTCTAAGTAGACTTATTCTTGAAGTAAAAGGATCCCTCTTCTATATTAGTATTCATGCTAGTTTCACCTTCAACATTTCCTTTGGATTTTGTAGTCTATGGGTTATGTAATATGTTATGCACATTTCTTTTAGTGTTTTCTTTCAATCATTTATATGATTAAATTTGCTTCCTGAACTTTATAACTAAATGCGTATCATTTTTCACTTATTGTAGCTTGTGTTATTTTCTTAATTGAATTTTCTCTATTACTAGGGAAATAGTATTCTTGCAGATTCTGGTTCAGAGCAACTTGAATTTATTGCTCTTTCTCAAAGGACAAAAGACCCCAAGTATAGACAAAAGGTTACTTTTTATTGTTTTTCATGTGTTTTTTAACTATTTTTTTTTTTTGTCAATTTTGTATTTTTTTTTTCTTGAACTGAGTTTGTTCTAGTATTTTAGCTTTCTCATTCCTAAGTGTATTGATTTTTAAAGTGTTATAATTTTGCCTTCTAATTATTTTAGGCTGAAAAGGTCATCAAGGAACTTTATAGAACTTTTCCTGAAGATGGATTGCTTCCTATATACCTTAATCCACATACTGGAGCTCAATCGAGTGGAACAATTACATTTGGTGCCATGGGTGATAGGTAATGATATTAATAATATCTTATAACATCATTATTATAAAATCTTAGAATTATAGGTTACTTAGGTCTTCAAATAAATTTCAATTCCAATTTCATGCTAACTTTTATTGAACTATTTGACTTTTATGAGCTGAACGAAACATAAAAGATACAAATGGATTGTTGATGCTTCATGGGGAAAGAAACAAATCGACGATAAATTGAATTTGATGAAGGGATTGCTAGGAACAAAAATCTTTTCCTCTTTTAGGTACAATAATGGTGAGAGAACATATTAAAACAACATCATAAATAAATAAAAACAACATCATATTAAAACTTTATAGTCTAATCTTAAAAGAAAAAATAAATCTCTAAAATAAATATAATATATTTTAATTTTAAATAATATCTTAAAAAAATTAATATCTTTTAAAATCTAAATAATATCTTAGAGATTTGAATTTGAAATTTTAAATTACTTTTCCGACCTCAACAATCTACATGTATTTGAGTTACGATTATTTGAAATATGGAACGAATTGGATTATTGATACATTTTTACTTTATTGAATAGGTACATGGTAATTTTTAATATGTTAATGTATAATGACAATTTAAATATGACGATATATACGAGATCAAAAAAAATATGACGATATATCTTTCAAATTGAAACTGATTTCTCAATTCAACTAATTGTTATTCTTGCTGATTGGTAACATTAGTGTGACAATAGATTGAAAATAGATGTCAACTATCGAAATTAACCTTGACTAGGCTATAAATTGCTTGATATTTTCCAATCACTTCATTATTTAGATACTTGACAAGGCTACCAATATATGTATTGCAGCTTCTATGAATATCTACTCAAGGCTTGGATACAAGGAAATAAAACTGAAGTTGTAACATTTTATAGGTAATGAACTTGAAATGTTAATCATCCTTTAAAAATTTAAGCATATTTCATATCTTTGTAAGAAGTTATCAATCCAATTATCTTATGTCGTCATAAATCGTACACTTGTGACAAACTTGCCATCACTTTCTTTTGGACTTCAGTTGCATGTGTTTTCTATTTGGTTTAATATACTACATAGTTGGGAAATCCTTTTTTGTAGTCCTGTGTACTTCTTTAATAGGAAAGTTCAAAGTTTGAATTAAACATGTATTTCTGGACCATAATTAAATGTGTGAGCAAATGACAAATTTAGGGAAATGTGGGAGAAATCAATGAAAGGTCTTCGAAGCTTGATTAGGAAGTCAACACCTTCATCTTTTACATATATATCTGAGAAGCTTGGAAATGCAGTCTTTGACAAGGTGTGTTATTTGAAAAGGAAATTTATTCAGCCTCAGTGAAACATGTCATTAAAAGAATCTTTAGTCTCATATCCTTTTTTCAGATGGATGAATTAGCATGTTTTGTTCCTGGAATGCTGGCTTTGGGATCTTCTGGTTATGACCACGAAGAAGCTAACAAAATGATATCACTTGCAGAGGAGGTAATACTTATATAAGTATTTGTGTTATCATTTAATTTGACTATAGACATTGGATTGTCACACTATACTATGATGACTTCCTCGTCTAGGAGTAATGAAAAAAGTATTTTAAAATGTTTTTAATTTATGCATAGTGAGTGAATTTTGATTTTGTTTCTTAAAAAATGAGCAATCTTTAAATATTTCTAAATTCTCGATTTCTTTTAAAAGCAATGTCATACCAAGAGTTGGAAGCATTATTTAGAACAAAATAAAAAACTTAGCTGCAAATTGAAGCCGAGATATAAATTGCCTCTGAAACCAAACCACACAACATCCAAAGTTTTATATTTGATTCAATTAACTAGTATTAATTTGTGAAATGTGTTTGGTAAATGTTTATTCTGTATAGCTATAATCGATGATAATTAAATAAATAAATTTAAATATATAAATTATATTATAATTAAAAATTATTAAAATAAATATATTTAAATATATAAATTATATTTTAGTTTTATAATAAAAAAATTTATCTCATAATATAAGAATATTTTTAATTATTTATATATTCTTAAAAAAATATGATCAAAATTTAATATAAAATTTTAAAAATAAATTAAAAGAGATGAACTATTGAAAAAAATCACTAAAAATATTTTCATACAATATAGTTATTCTAATATATATATATATATATATATATAATTAAAAAAAAGATTAAAAAAAAGATAATTAAATGAGTGATTGTAAGCAATTATTTAAAGAATACAAAAAATTCTATTTTTTCTTTCTTAATTAGTAATTAAAGAGTATAATGATTCAATAAAAAGTGAAGGATAAATATCTTGAAGGATTTTTTTTATAAAAAAAAGGTAAATATTTTGATGATAATTACTAATTTGTGCTCAAAATATATTGGTTTACTTTTTTTTCCCCTTTCAAACCTGTACTAAATTCCAATGGTTTCTCTTGTACAGCTTGCATGGACTTGTTACAATTTCTACCAGTCAACACCAACTAAATTGGCAGGAGAGAACTATTACTTTCGCAATGGAGAGGTTTGAATATTAAGTTCTCATATTATTCTTCAAATCCCCATGATGTTGTATGCTAAGGTTAAAAAAATTGTAGGATATGAGTGTTGGTACCTCGTGGAATATCCAAAGGCCTGAAACAATCGAGTCTCTATTCTACCTTTGGCGTTTCACTGGAAACAAAACATACCGAGAATGGGGTTGGAATATTTTCCAAGCATTTGAAAATAATTCTCGGATTGAGACAGGATATGTTGGACTCAAAGATGTAAGAAATTCTTAAACTGCTTTAGTGCTTTCTCTTGCATGATTTGCTCTTACCTTGGAAAAGACTTAATGCATTGATTTGTTAAGTATTATCATTTTGTTGTGAACTTGTTTGACATACATATATATGATAGTGTTGACAAAATGTCACATATGCAACAATCTTCATGAAAGAAAACCCCTGCAAAAACTGGTGATATGAAATGATCATAAGTTAAGTATGTTCTATGAAATGATTGTACAATAAAACATTTGTTTGTTTTATACATTGTGCACTATTGAACACATGATGCAGGTGAATACTGGTGACAAAGATAATATGATGCAAAGCTACTTCCTTGCTGAAACACTAAAGTACCTTTATCTCTTATTTTCACCATCATCAATTCTCTCTCTCGATGAATGGGTGTTCAACACAGAGGCCCACCCTATAAGAATTGTGACTAGAATTGATCGTCAAGAGAGTGTAAACCAAGAAGAGGTATTTCCACGTCATTTGTATGGTAGAAAAGAAGGTCGAATTGAATACAAGTAATTAAGAGTTTTTGCTTTGAGACTATCGTAAACAGATTCTTGAAGCTTAATTCCTCACTCTCGAGATAGATCCAAGACTTGGACCTGCTGTTATGGACATGATCATTTGTCAATGTCTTTGCATGAGAATGATCCGTCATTTTGATTAATCATTGCACAAGGGACTGCTTCTCTATCACAATCCAATTTTAAGTTATACAGTAAAACGGTGAAAATGCTTGGAAGCTTTGTTTATTGGTGTAGTTATTAGGATGAATGTGGGTGTAAATGCCTAGATAGAAATAGAGGCTAGTCTACTTATTTTTCTGATCACTTTTTGCATAGTTGTAAATTCTTGTGTATTGTTGCAACTATGAAATGTAAGTTATTCAATTCAATTTCAGAATTTTAGATTTTGTGGCTCTTCTAATTTATAATTTCATTATATTAATGTTTTAGAGATTTGAGGTAATTGAGTAGTGTTGTCTATGAAAATGTTAATTCATTCTAGTTGTTACGGAAGAGCATAGAATTGACATTCAATCTGAAAATGAAAAAAAAAAAAAATCAAATGAAAGTAGAGGATTATATATTTTAATTAAATTGTCCAAAATTCAATTTTGATCTTAAAGAATAAATTATATAAGGTTAAAATTCCGACCTTAAATATATGTTCGAAGGAGTAAAAAAAAAAAAGAGATAAAACACATTAAATCAATATAGCAATCACCCCATGCATGCCAAAGGATTTAAATTAACGACCAGATTCATGAAAGGAGAAAAATTCCCACAGGCATGTGGTCGATCGATTAGAAACTCCGTCGGTGATTCAATGAAAAGCAATGAGCAAAAGAAAAACTATTCTATCCTTTAATTTGTCACTATTTGCTCGTGAAAATCTTGTCTAGTTATATACCTGTCTTTCTCCTTTCTGTCTTCTCTTTCTCTCAATCAGTCTCGTTGTCTCTGTTTGCTCTCTTTCTCCTTTATCTCCATCCTCTTTTTGCTTCTCCTCTCAATTGTTCTATTTCAGAATCACTACGAAAAATTAAAACTTCTCAGCACCGTTATTATACTATTAAGACACATGATGTTGATAAGTTCTATATAGGAGACAAATAAATATGGGCCAAGGCCAACTAGAAAGACCAGAGAAGCCACCAATTATTAGAAATAATTCCACATTTCTTTTTCCCTACTTCTATCACATTTTAGCTGTACCTTTATACACTCAGCCTGGTTTTTAGGTTCTTTCTATGCACTCCTTACCTCGTGATAACAAATTTCAGAAGAAAAAATATATATTATTTCATTTATTTTCACCCTTTTCTAAGGATGTGTTTAGATTTTTTATCATGCAAACTTGATAACAAGCAAATAATTTACAATATTCATGTACCCTATTCAACTAATTAAAGTGTGTTTAAAAATATATCTCAACTTAACAAATAAATCACGTCAAAATAGAAGAATGACGTAAAAGTTACATATTATTGTTTCACTTTAGATGTAGAAAACCACATCATCACTGATACACACGATCAAACATGCACCCAGATCCCATTGATTAAAAGTGTGTTTAGATAATCAATTATAAACTTGATTATTAGGAATGAGTTTAGGTTGAATTAATTAAAAACTTTTTATATATCTAAAAAAAGTTAGGTATTATATAAATATATGTATATATATACACAGACATGAACTATGGTACCCGCACAAAAAACGTGTGGATAAAATGGGTAAAGTTGATGTAAAAAAACATTCACCAATCATCAAAGTTGAGGTAAACCAGAAAATATTTTTTATTTTTTTTCCGTTTTGAATTTGATTACAAAAATCTCATCCGTGGACCTTGAGTTAAGATCCAACTTTAGGAAGCTGATGATAGACTCGTGCCCAAGTGGCCCCAAGATCAAATAGTGTGAGTGGTAAATGAGAGGGGGAAACATAAAAGGTAAATATAATGTTACATATTTGCTGATGCTGATGCTCAAGGCACGCTTAATTGTGAGTGACTAGATGAATAGAATATGCATGGAAGAAGAGGAAATGAGTTAGTGAGAGGTCTATTCATTAACCAACAGCAATGCATTATTTCTGAAGAAACAAGTGGTGTTTTTGAAAGGTCTATTTTGAGGCCAACATGCATAGTTTGTTTGTTCTGAGTAGTCCCTGACCTATTTTGTTACCTTATATAGATATAGATGGCATAGGTAGGCTTTGTTTTGTTTTGTTGTCTTGTGTTTCTTTCTCATATAATATATGCTATTGAAGTGCTACCCGATTCCTGCCAATTTGTCTATCAATCAATGTTATGGGCAACTGAGCCCAGAGCAAGCTTTTATGTACATCAATTATCAATATGAGGACATGCATATTCTTATGTGTCACCATCTTTGTGCTACAATTTTTTTTGTCTAACTGTCAGACCAAAAGGTTGCAAAAGGGATACCCTAAACAGAATAAAACCAGTAGTCTGCTGTTGCTTCGTTTTCAAAATGTATTGTTTTGTTGCTCAATAATTTTCCTACTCACTGGAACAGCCAACAATTTTGGAATTTAATATTTCATACCATATTTTATTTTAATTTTAATACAAACATAAGTTCTGAGTTGGGTCCAGTGGTGGATTGTGATTGTGACTGTCTCCCCTTCAAAAATAAAAGGAAAGGTGAAATTAAAAAAATACAAACTTAGTTGCAAATGCATCCCCAGTAAGCTTGTCAAGGAATATAACATTAATTAATAACTCATGAAATTGAGAATCAAGAAATACTAACTGAAAAGGCAAAATAAGCTGGAGATGCAGGGGATCGAACCCTGTACCTCTCGCATGCAAAGCGAGCGCTCTACCATTTGAGCTACATCCCCATGTCAAAGTTGCTAAAGTTGTGTGTATATATATCCAAAAAGCTAACAAAATATTTCGCCTTCTTTTCAACAAATGATGGAAGTATTTATAATATGCAGGCGCTGAAAAGAAAATCATGTAAACATTTGCTGAAAATAAATATTTTAAAATATCATAATTTTATTTAACTATTTACTTATTTAAGTAATGTTTTTATTCCATGTAAATAAAATTATCATTTTTTAAAAAATTTTGAAATAAATTAATACTTTATATTAATAAATAAAATAATTTAAATAAACTAATACATGTAATATTATTTAATGAGAAAATAAATAATACACCGATAATGTAAAATAATGGTACGTGTTATTTAATCACAAATTACCACTTATAAACTTATATTTGACGGTATAACATGGATTTAGGAACTAAATTTTTATAATAAATAAATAAAATGTCATTCCATAATAATATTTAATTAATTGATTTTTATAAAATTATATTACTTTTTTATTCATATCGTGGTAATATTTAATTAGGTGAGAGTATAAAATTACATTACACTGTTAAACTTTTAATTAATTAGAAAGCAGATTAAACACTCGAATTGAGACTTTGGTATTGATAAAAAATAAAATAAAATTGAGACATCAACGAAGACTAAAGAGAAGTGAAAAGAATTAAGAAGAAAATGAATTGGTTGCGTTGGAAATTGAATCATTAATAAGTTTAGGTAAGCTGTAAACATACTCATACCGACTTAACCATGAGCTACTTTTTTTTTCAAATTTTATTCTATGAAAATAGTTTTCTTATTTTCTTTAACAGCTTTTTATGAAATGTGTTTGATCATATAAGCTGAAAAAAGAAAAAAAAAAAGGAGCTTATACATACCCTTAGTTGATATGTATCATATTAGTTGAGATAATATTACGAATATTTCTACCTCTAATGTCATCTTTCTAATAATTTTTTTATGTTATTTTTTAAAAATATATAATTTAATTCTAACATATGTCACAAATTCTTAATTTGGTCTTTATACATAAAAATTTATTAAACCAACTCTTATATTTATATTCAACTCTTATATTTATATTTGTTAAACATTATTGGCATAGTCTTTAGTGTTGTAATTCTGTTACATTTTATTAATTAATTCTTATACTTGTAACACATAATCTTAATTTGATCCTACACATATAATGTATTTTAAGTTAGGATTGTACTTATAGATGATCAAATTAAGTCTATATTAATTGTGTTGGAACCAAATTAATAATGTGTTACATATATATATATATATGGATCAAATAAAAAATATATAAGGGAGTTAATAGTTTGAGAGACCAAATTAATAGTATTTACATGTATAGGGACTAATTAATAAATTTTTAGATATAAAAACTGCATTGAAAAATGTGTAAAGATGATTATATATTTAGCCTTTTTTCTATATAATATACATAGTATATATGGACCATTAGGGTTAGCTTAGTGATTGAGTGGGGAGGAGTTGGGGTAGTTAGAAGCATGAGAATTTAGGTTCAATCTTCATTGCGATCATCTTTGTAATCTTTCCTATCTTTACAAAAAAGAATACATAGTATATGTTTTCTAAGACATTAAATACATTTAAATTTTAATTTTTTAATATATATATATATATATATATATATATATATATTATTATTTTTATTTGATACCTCATTTATAAAGTAATGAAGGAATTTACAAAAAGATATATCTATGAATGTAAACGTGTGGGAAAAATACAGGTAGCAGTTCCCCCTTACTCTCTTCATCGAATAAATATCTGTATTATACTCGTTTCTATTTCTATGAAGATATTTGTTAAGCGAGTACCCATATATGTTTTCAATATCTGCGAATATATATAGATATTCACAGGTTTTTACTAATAAAAATACTTTAAAAAATTATAATAAAATATTTTAACTATATATTTTAGTTATTGTAGCAGTTTTTTTCTTCTTAAAGTTATAAAAATATGCAAAATAAAATCTGCATAATTATTTTTTTGAAGATTATAAAGTTAAAATTCAAATAATTTTCATGACGGAGGATCAAGAAGCGGAATCATGGACCTTATGAATCAAATGAGAAGAGTTTGAAGAGAAGTTAAAAAATTAGATTAAGTACTTACTAATATATATGTGTGTATGAAGGGTATTTATGTAAACTGAACATTGGAGGGTATGGATACTATGATACCCATACCTACCTTGTTAAAAAGTGAGTATAAATTTTTTTTATACACATTTACAATATTTATTTTCTACTCGTTGTGGATTCTTTGTGAATACAAATATTTTTTGACATCTCTAGATATACCATTACTTAAATGTTAAGTTTTCTTGATAAAAAAAAGTATGTTAAAATTTTCTATAAAGCTTTTTAAAAATTTATAAAAAAAATTATTAAACACTACAAGTTAAATGATTTATACCTACAAATGTTTTAATTATTCTTATAAGTTCAATAATTGTGGATAAAACTAAAAATTAATTTTACCTATAAATATTTAATATATATAAAACTCAAATAATTATTTTTTTTATATAACTTACATAATGGACAAATAGATTATTTATGAACCTATCTAAAATAGACATTTACTTACATTTTTTTCAATTTTTAAAAATAATTTGTATCTATCATTATAAGTGAATTTTATGGTAGTGAAATAAAATTGAATATATTATTGTCCCTTTAGTGGGCTGATGGGCAAAGCCTTGCATGGGAATATGAAGATGAAAGGTTAGCTACTAAAGCTTTTGGACCACAACTTCAAGTTTTGGGGCTATGTCCCCTTGGCCGAGCCGTGCCTCAGAATATGAATGTCAAAGGTAACTGCGCAGAATCAGGAGATGAACATCGAGGCAGGCTTTGCTGAATAACAACACTATAAACAATTATATATATTTTAAATATAAAAAATATTAATTTATATTTATCGCATAATAAAATAACTAAATAATTGATACAAATAAAATTTAAAATTATTTCCTCAATAAACTAGGAAATAGGTTGCAACCAATATAATCCTTTTGTCAACATTTTTCTTTCCTATACACTTTTCAGTTAAAGTAACAAGCAAATTATAATTTTCTTTATTAAATTTAAAGTGATTGATTACAAAGATGGATTACTAGTATTTTTTTATTCATTATCAAATAGTATTTTTGTCACTAATCTCCTTATTTTCTTGAAATATTTATATATTAAATTCAAATGTTTATTTATAAATAACTTGACATTAAAGATAGGTTTAATTATTTTTTTACAGCAAGTTTAATTAAATGCTATAATAAATGTTATATATAGTTACATACAAAAAATGTTATTATAGATGTATTATATATGTATAAATATATTTGACATATAATTATACACACTTTTAATGTTGATTTTGAATAAAATTCAACAACATATATTACATTATTATAACATATTTAAATTTTTTAACAATATATAATCACATATTGTATTTATAATGTAAATAAAAATAATTTTTAGTGATAAATATTTTGTCACTATAAAGTGTGTATCAATACATGACAATTTTTTTTTGTAGTAGTACCATTTTTTCTGTTAATATTTCACATCTTGTGAATTTTGCCTCATGTTTTCTCCCATAAATTTTGCCTCTTTACTTAAAAAAATTGTAAATTATCTTAATTGTGAAGATGTATTCTTACGTTGGGACAAAATTTGTAATATTTATAAATTATGGGGAAAATTTTCAAAATAAAAAATGATTTTTTTGTTCAAGAATTATAAAACTTTAGGATTGTGGTTTAAATAAGTTGACTCATAAACTCGTGTGTGTTTTATTTTTTATTTTAATAATTATACTTCTTATTTCTCGACATATATATTTATTTAATAAACAATATTTTTACGAGTCACAACTTCGCGATAAGGAACGTATACAAGTGACAACTCTTGATTCTCTGAAAATAAAAATTGTAAATTACTTTACTATCTGTTAAGTCTCAATTTTACCTCTTTTTGGATGAGACTTATTGAACAAATTCCACTCATCCTTTGAACCATTGCAATATAATTGTTCTCTTTTTGGTTCATTTTGTGTGCAGATATAACTAACCCAAATTCAGCTAACAATACCTTAATACACCTCATTTTTTGTGCAGGTATTGAGCTAGTGACTTGAGGATTGAAGACTCTTAGGATTGGAAACCTAAGAAGCTAAGGAGCAGAGAAGAGGTTCTGCGCCGGGCTCAATATAACCTGCGCTGGGCGTGACAAAAACAGAGTATTTCATCTCTGCCAGTTATATTGCGCCGGGCGCAAAAGGAATTAAGCCGGGCGCAAAAGGAATTAAGCCGGGCGCAAAAGGAATTGCGCCGGGCTTGTGTTGAGACAGAGAGTGCTTGACTTCTCTGGAAGAACTTGCGCCGGGCGCGAAGAATTGTGCGCCGGGCGCGGAACCCTAATCTGATCTCCCAGGCTCGTATTTGAAGCCATTTTCGGGGATCTTTCTCTCCATTCTCACATTGGGCGTCTCCAGGAGCTGCGGAAGGGATTCCCAGGGCTTGGGATCGTCCGTGTGCGGATCTTTCCTTCGGTTCTTCATCCTCCTTTCATTTCTATTTTGTATTTGCCCTCTTTGTTGAGTGGTTTCACCCATTTTGTGGGGTTAGATGTAACCAACGTACTCTATTGTAATCTTTACGATTTTAATGATATATATATATATATATATGTTGTTTTATTCTTTGTTGTGTTTGTTTCTATTCTTAATGCTTGCTTTGGATTGATCACCCTTTGCATGATTTAAGGTTCCATGGGTATTGGAAAATAACCTTTGAAACTAGTTCTGAAACATATGCCTAGTGGTGATTGTATCTAGGGATAGAGCTTGACCCATTAGTAGTCTTAAACCCTAGCCCGTAATGCGGGTGTAGATATTGGGTACTCAAGGGATTGATATTCAATATCCGCACCTAGGCTCTTTCTCTAAGGGATTAGGTTTGAGTAAACTTATGGGTTGACTAAGCAATGAATTCAACAAGAGATTAAGGATACATTAGTGTTACGTTTGGTGAAATCTGACCCCCACAACCTCACAATACCACAATACCATTCCTGACCTTTTCCACTCACAAAACAATATTTATTTACAGCTTTCATTCCAATAGTCACAATTTTGCATTCACTGCACAAACTATGAAATTGGAATTATTCTTTAGTCACGAATAGTCAATAAATGCTTATATTACCTTCTAATCCCTGTGGATACGATATTTTTACTACTTGAACGGCCGGTATACTTGCCGTGTTTGAGACCGTTGATAGAATTAAACGAATTTATAAATATTAACAAAAGTGTTTCAACGGAAATCTCAACAAGTTTTTGGCGCCGTTGCCGGGGATTAGAATGGCGATTTAGTATTTGTAGCTATTTGTGACTTATTCTTTGTTTTTATTGTTATTTTTATTTGTGTGTTGGTAATGAATTGTTGAAGCTAACCTGTGCGCTCTAGTCCTCTGCTTTCTCTTGTATGCAATGAACTGTGAACTAGATTGACCAATTCCTCTGAGCAGTTGCTGAGCAATCCTCAGATTGAGCACAAAGCAAGGAGGAACAAGAGCAACAGGAGGAGAAGGAGAGTAGAGCACTTCAAGTTGGTCACTGTCAGGCTCGGGACAGTAAACAAGCGCTTCCTGGGAGGCAACCCAGAGATCTGAACTGTGTTTTAGATTTTTGTTGCATGTTGTCCTGTGTTATAAGTGTTGTTTTGTATTATGTGTTGTGTTTTGTTTTATATTTTTTGTGGTATATGTTGTTTGTGTTATGTGTTAGTTGTTAGAATCATGTTTGAATGGGTAAATATAGGTACATTTTGTTTGGAATGTGAGGAATGAGGCAATTCTGTGTCTAGGTGGAAATAAGGCCTGATCCTAATTTAAAACCTGGGCAAATTGACCTTTTAAAGTGACTACGCGCCGGGCGTGACTCTTTTGTGCCCGGCCTAGTACTCAATTTTTGGTCTCTGGAACCACCACGCCGGGCGCGTTTAACGCACGCCCGGCGCGATATCAGATTTTGAAACCTCGTTGATTTTTACTGATATTAAGCCCGGCGCATCTGTGTTAAGCCCGGCGCACCACATTCCTGACAGCCCATATTTATCTGTTTTCAATCATGTTTCTTTATGTTCTGTTGTATGTTGTATGTTTGTGTGCTTTATGTTGCATTGTTATAGTTCATTTCCGTGTGCATGCATGTTGTGCTTAATTTTGGTCTAAGGATATTCTCCATTTTTGCTATATTTGCTTGGTCATCACTGTGTATAATTTTTGTGCTCACCATGTTCTTTCATGAGTACACTCTGCAATCACTTCTGGTTACCAGGACTTTCAGGCGTATACTGGTTGGCCTGGGGACCAGGCTCCTAAGTTTGGGGGAGTGGAGCTGCTGATGCTGATGGAGTTGATGATGGTAGAGCAGCTCTTGGAGATGATGATGACCAGACCCCATAGATGGAAGCAGATGGAGCCTACCTTAGTTTACCTTTGTCTATTGCAATTTATTCTTCTGTCTTTTATTTTCAGTATTTAACTGTTTTTATATATAGTTTTTTTTTGTGATTACTTTGTTGGTTCATTTTGTGAATATTCTGCTTTAGCATGGTTTTTAATCTTGTTGATACTTGCTTTGCTTGTGGTTGATTCTGGATTGTAGTTTGCTTGATGTTTATAGTGCTTGTACCCTAGACATTTTCAAGTCACATTAGATCTTTAGTTCATGACTAGTTGCATACGGGTTTCAATGTTGATCATAGAACTGAGCTGAGTTTGATAGTTGTGCATGCATAGCCGGGTGAGGTGTGAGCCTAAATACCTATGAGTGAACTACACTTAGGTTGCATGATAGACTTTGCTTGAGTTTCCCTGGTGGTTTGCTTATGTTGTGCACTTATATGATCAAGGCATTCACATTTCCATCTTTTGTTAACCATCTAAGCCAAAAAGCCATCTCCACTCTTCACTTGACCCATACCTTTCTAAGCCTAAACACCACACCTTCCACTTGTCCCAAACCATGAAAAATTAATCATAACCCTTGCTTTGGTTAAGAGAGCAAACTGATGACATCAAATAAGTTTGGGGGAGTTGAAGAATGGGGAATTTTGGGAAGAAGAAAGTATGTGGTCAGCCATTACAAAACAAAAAAAAAAAAAAAAGAGAAAAACAAAGCAAAACAAAAACAAAAATATTAAGATGCAAAAATGTAAATATGCATCTCATAAAGGCTAATGGCTTGGATCAGGTAAAGGGCATGTGCCAAATTGTTGTAATGGGGTATGGAGAGGGACACCATTGTAAAATCTTATTTGCTCTCTTAAGCTATAGCACCTTCAATCCTTGAAAAACCATAAAACTGCTACCGCTTGACCCTGCTTGACCCAGATTGCCCTAATAAAGACCTTGTGATAAGTGTCTGCATTTGTTTTACCACTGGTTTCATTTGGAAACGAAGAGCAAAGTTGAATTATGTGGCGTGAGTAGTAGACTAGAGAGAAACACTCACCCTGATACACTAGTGTGCATAGAGAGAAACATTTTCCTAGTGAGGATGCATACACAGATAGTCATTACTCTTCTCAGCTCTTTGATCTCTTTTGAAACCTTTGTTTGCACCTTGTCATGTTCTATTGCAATAATTGTGATTGGAAATTCATCTGAGGTTCATGCTTGCGAAAAGAAGATACAAGTAAACTAGGATGTAGAAATTGACTCACTTGCATTGCTTGTTATCTGCTAGATTAATTACCTTTTGCTTGAGGACAAGCAAGGTTCTAAGTTTGGGGGAGTTGTTAAGTCTCAATTTTACCTCTTTTTGGATGAGACTTATTGAACAAATTCCACTCATCCTTTGAACCATTGCAATATAATTGTTCTCTTTTTGGTTCATTTTGTGTGCAGATATAACTAACCCAAATTCAGCTAACAATACCTTAATACACCTCATTTTTTGTGCAGGTATTGAGCTAGTGACTTGAGGATTGAAGACTCTTAGGATTGGAAACCTAAGAAGCTAAGGAGCAGAGAAGAGGTTTTGCGCCGGGCTCAATATAACCTGCGCTGGGCGTGACAAAAACAGAATATTTCATCTCTGCCAGTTATATTGCGCCGGGCGCAAAAGGAATTAAGCCGGGCGCAAAAGGAATTAAGCCGGGCGCAAAAGGAATTGCGCCGGGCTTGTGTTGAGACAGAGAGTGCTTGACTTCTCTGGAAGAACTTGCGCCGGGCGCGAAGAATTGTGCGCCGGGCGCGGAACCCTAATATGATCTCCCAGACTCGTATTTGAAGCCATTTTCGGGGATCTTTCTCTCCATTCTCACATTGGGCGTCTCCAGGAGCTGCGGAAGGGATTCCCAGGGCTTGGGATCGTCCGTGTGCGGATCTTTCCTTCGGTTCTTCATCCTCCTTTCATCTCTATTTTGTATTTGCCCTCTTTGTTGAGTGGTTTCACCCATTTTGTGGGGTTAGATGTAACCAACGTACTCTATTGTAATCTTTACGGTTTTAATGATATATATATATATATATGTTGTTTTATTCTTTGTTGTGTTTGTTTCTATTCTTAATGCTTGCTTTGGATTGATCACCCTTTGCATGATTTAAGGTTCCATGGGTATTGGAAAATAACCTTTGAAACTAGTTCTGAAACATATGCCTAGTGGTGATTGTATCTAGGGATAGAGCTTGACCCATTAGTAGTCTTAAACCCTAGCCCGTAATGCGGGTGTAGATATTGGGTACTCAAGGGATTGATATTCAATATCCGCACCTAGGCTCTTTCTCTAAGGGATTAGGTTTGAGTAAACTTATGGGTTGACTAAGCAATGAATTCAACAAGAGATTAAGGATACATTAGTGTTACGTTTGGTGAAATCTGACTCCCACAACCTCACAATACCACAATACCATTCCTGACCTTTTCCACTCACAAAACAATATTTATTTACAGCTTTCATTCCAATAGTCACAACTTTGCATTCACTGCACAAACTATGAAATTGGAATTATTCTTTAGTCACGAATAGTCAATAAATGCTTATATTACCTTCTAATCCCTGTGGATACGATATTTTTACTACTTGAACGGCCGGTATACTTGCCGTGTTTGAGACCGTTGATAGAATTAAACGAATTTATAAATATTAACAAAAGTGTTTCAACGGAAATCTCAACACTATCGAAAATCATTAGTATCACAAATGATTTAATATTTATGATTTTTAACTAAGGATCCAAGATTTTTTAATTAAGGGCCAAAGTTTGATCTCTAATTTATCTTTGTAAAGAAATTTTACCTTATTAAAAAAAAATTTAATGACCATTAATAATATGTCAATTTTGATCATGACTTAATTATATTTTTAGTCCTTTAAATTTAAAATAATTATTTTTTTCCCAAATTTAAAACTTATATTCTTAAACTCTATAAATTAAAAAGAAAAATTGTTTTAGTCTTTATATATATTCTTGTGGTCCCTTAAACTTAAAATATTTGTTTTTAATCCTCAAAATATATAAATTATTATTTTAGTCTATCAAATTTAAAATTTATCATTTTAGTCTTTGTAATTTTAAAAATATTATTTTAGTCTTCATGGTCACCGATAACATAATCGATAATAACAAATTAAGATAATATTATAGTATTAGTTGATCTAATAACATGTTTATGCTAACAATGACATTAGTAATATCATAATTGACAATGATAAATTAAAATTTTTATAATATTAATAACAGTATAATTAACAGTGATAGATTAAGACAGTTTGTTAATATTAATTAGTTTAATGTAATATTTTCATTGATAATGACACTAATAAAAAAATTGTATGATAGATTAATTAATAATATTTGAGAAAGAGATTAAAATAATAATCCTTATATTTTGGAAACTAAAAACACATATTTTAAACTTGAAGGATTAAAAAGATAAATTTTAAATTTGAGAAATTAAAATAATAAATTTTTATATTTTAAAAATTAAAAAGACATATTTTAAATTTTAGAGACAAAACTTTAAATTTGGAGAACTTAAAAATATAATTAGTCATTTATCATTTAAGCATATTTGGTTGTATATATGACTATAATTTATAATTTTTATTTTTCATAATATATAACCAATATCGGGAATTATCATATTATAAAAATGCATAAGATCTATTTTATATATATAAAAAAAAATCGTCATGCCACACATTAACCTTGAAACTTACGATATATCTTCATTCTCATTTTATTCCTCTTCGAAAATAACATCATCATCATCATTAACTTTAATTTGGGACCCTTTCATATCAATCATCAGTTGAATTAAATCTTTCTACATATTAAAACATACAACTAATCAAGCACAATAACGACATATTAAAATAGCTAGTAATTAAGATAAATGAATTAGAGCTTCAAAACAATTCTTACCATTTTTTTTAAACAATTATATATATATATATATATTCATTTTCACTCAATAACTTGTATTTTACATTAAATTTTAATGATGCAACCATTGAATTAAAAGTTTTTAATGCATAAATCAAGCATGTTTGCAATTTTTAAAAAAAATTAAAATTATTTGA
Source organism: Cajanus cajan (assembly GCF_000230855.2). Taxonomy (NCBI): domain Eukaryota; kingdom Viridiplantae; phylum Streptophyta; class Magnoliopsida; order Fabales; family Fabaceae; genus Cajanus; species Cajanus cajan. Next base: position 66,380,880 of record NC_138521.1, read on the forward strand.
TATTTTGTTTCATTAATTCAAATCAACGTATAAAATACTTTTATGATTATCCATCAATTTAAATTAATGAATTGAAGTATCAAATAGTTTTTAATTTTTTTTTTAAATTTACAAACTCTTAATCTATACATTAAGAACTATAGAGAGAGAGAGAAAGAAAGAGAGGAAACATATGTTACTTTTATGTAAAAATGAGAACATTCATTCTTAACCCATAAAATTAAAATAAATGACTTAAATTATCATTGTATTGCAATCATTATAGTTGTTTTTATCACTATCGTTGTCATCATCGTCATTGTAATCATCATACAACTATTACAATTATCATTATTATTGTTATTATCATCATTATCACTATTGCACCATTGTAACTACTATCGTTATTGTTACCGCTGTCAACAATAATAATGATAATGATGATGAAAAATAATAATAATGACAATGATAATGGTGAGTACTATGGTTGTGATGACCACAATAATAATGATACATGTTAGTTTTATGTAATTATATCTTTTTATTTTAATTTAAGAATTACTATTGAACATTCTTGCCCTCACATAGAAATGACATTTTCATCATATACTCTCTCTTTACACACGTGCTACACATACACACAAAGAAAAAGATGTATATATAATTCAAATTAGTCCACTAAAAGTTAATCTTAACCCTACGAAACTAATAATTTTTGGATCAAACAAACATATATGTATATATAATTTGAGTCAATCCACCACAAGTTATCCCTAACCCTACAAAACTATTAATTTTTGGATCAAATTCAGCCAAAATTATTTAAACTTAAATTTTATTGATCTAACTCGTATTTTATATAAGACTAATTAAATTTGAAACCTTCTTTTATTTGTAGAAATCAAACTCAATATTAAAAAAATATAATTCACACACCTCATTCAACAAATTGAAATAAATTTTTAGTTAATATTTTAGTTCCTTAAATAATATTGTGTATATTATATTTATATTTTTTTAATTTTACTTAGAATATGAATTTACTAACATACTGTACATGTGAGACAACTTGACAACTTGTTACTTTAATTATTAATTATGTTAAACACACTAAAGTCAATGATTACTCAATTCATATATCCATTATGAAGATAACTTCATAATTATATAAGAAAAAAGGGCTATATATATACCAATTTCATACTCACATTCAATCACAATTATCAAATATAATAAGGTTGTTACATACTAATAGTAATAGTGCTTTTGAATTGATTGAGAGCGTAAAAATTTATACTTTACCGTGCATTATTATTAAATTTAACTATATAATGCCTTGTAAATAACTTGAGCAGCTAAAATTGACCAATCAGAAAAGAAAGCTTCAGCAGGGCAACTTAAGTCACAATTTACACATTAGATGCCACATAATGCCTTTTTATATTATAATCAAAGGCGTTGAGACAATATGGAAATACATCTTCAACCATCCAGGCGTGTTTCATTCTCACCAAGAAATCATTCTATTCTTAATTAATTCTAGACAGCTTTTGTAATTAATTATATAAATATAACCGCTTTAATTTGTTGATTTATTTATGTATTCTTTAGCGAAAGTAGTGTCCTCAATACTATATATTATGTGTGATAAAACAAAAGAGAAAGAAAGAAAGGGATCCATGACATTTTTATGGGGATTAGTGAACAAAGAGAGAGTGGCAGCAATGATGGTTTAGGTTGTCATCGTTTTGCATGCAATATAGAAAGATGAGCAGAGAAAGAAAGGAACATACTTTCATGACTTTCCCTTTTTTGTTCTTCCCTTTCACTTTCTTTGCTTTACTACGCTCATTTGCTTTAATCACTCTCTTAGATTTCAGTAACAAAAGCTTCCTCCTCCTTTCTCCTTTACTTCACTTTTACTTTCGATTCACCTGTATATATGGCCGGTTATATATATACCACTAACTGTGAGATGCAAGCTTTAATCTTAATTACTTGGATCATTTGATTTATAAACGTTTCAACTTTGAACATTTGCTTTACTAAGACCAAAGTTTTAATAATTCTTTTTTATATATAGATAGTTAAATGTCTCACTCCCACTTTTGTGTTATAATAAAATAAGAGAACACAAATTAATATATAACTCGTCCAAATTAAGTTTAAAACGGTCCAATGGTGAGGATCGAGATATATATATAGTTCGAAATTTTGTTGTCCTGTAATTTTATTATTAATAAAAAGTATATATTATACCAACGTAGGCATGCAAAGTTCCTCTAAGGCTCAATCCCATGATGGAATAACTAAGAAACGATCTCTTTGTCCTTGTATATTTATAAATACTTCATAAATATATTTATTTGCTTGCTATGCCTAACTTCATACTCGTTCATCTTTGAGTTGATACATGAGCTTACGATGAACTTACTTATGAAGTTAATTATTATGAGAATCATGCATGTATAACTTATCGTAAGCCTTTTCCGAATGTCAGGTTAATCATTGTGTCGCGTGACATCACAAACCTATGATATCATAAAAAACAACAGACAACATGCATGTAATTTTATGTATATTCCACTGAAAAATATAATATTAATGAAAAAAGCATATAACCTTGTGATATACAAATTGTAACCAGGATACACGTATAAAGGACGTACAACCGAAGTTTATTAGTCACGATCACGGAAGTGACTGAATTTGTATCAAATTATAATACTGTGTGTGTTTTAGGGAATAAAGGGTCGATCGGAAAGGGAAAAGAGGGTTACACATAATTTCTCTTTTGCTTTTGGAGCACATACGGATGTGGAAAACAGGTATGAATTAAATTGCCCGATATCTAAAACAATTCTTTAGTGCCACCGTAATATATTTTGCTGTTTCAAAAAAAAAAATCTAAAACAATTCTTTAATAGAATTTTACGTATTAATTGAACATGAATTTTAAAACTTAGATAATAAACAATTAGGATAAAAACCACTATTGTCAAACAACTAAAAATATTATTATTCATGATGATTATTTACTTTATAAAAAATGAAAAATATAACACTTTTAAAATATAATCCTCGGCTGAAGTGCTAATATAATATGTATGAGGGTAGTAATAGATAGAAAAGGAACATAGTATATTATATGTGGATGCATTTACTTATTTTAAGAATAAGTTTACTTATATTTATATTATTCAATAATTTGTATTTTATATTATATTTTAATAATATAATATATAATTAAAAAAATTTAATATACAAATCAAGTCTATAAATTTTTATAAAAAATTAAAAATAATTTGATGTTCATTATATAAATTTAAATTAATAAATAAAATATTTTTATAATTATATATTAAATTTAATTAATAAAATAAAACATTAAATAATTTTTAAAATTTTAAAAAATTTATATGTTTAATTTTGTATTAAAACTTTTTAATTTATTAATTAAGTCATTAAAATTTAATGTAAAATATAAATTATTAAATTAAGTAAGTTTATGTAGATTTATTTTTTAAGTATATTATATTATATTATATTATATTATATATATATATGATGGTGGGAAAATTTGTATAAAGTTGCACGCTAGGCCATCTTTTGACCTCCCCGAAAAATCTCTATATCCTAACTTTTGGAGTGAGGAATAAGGAGTGGGAATTTGGTTACTTATGGAGATCAGAGAAGAGAAGCATACATACAGACATGAGATGTGGCTGTGGGTTCCACTGTCCTTCTCTTTGTGCTTTCTACTCTACATTTCTTAAATATGTTTTTAGTCTCTTAAATTTAAGATAAATTTATTTTTAGTCTTTTAAATTTAAAATTATTGTTTTTAGTCTCTATAATTTCAAAAAATCTTATTTTAATTCTTATATTCAAATTTTGTTAAGAAATTTATTAAATATTATTACGTAAAATCTACTTATTAATATTTCTATTAGTAAAAATATCATATTTTATCCGATTGATATTGCATAACTGTCTTTAATTAGTCACTTTCAAATATGGTATTGGTGACCTAAAGGACTAAAATAAGATTTTTGAAATTACAAGAACTAAAAACAATAATTTTAAATTTGAAATACCAAAAATAAATTTCTTAAATTTGAGAGACTAAAAACATATTTAAATCTTTCCTTTATCTCATCACCATCTCTTTCTTCCTTTTACTCACTCATGTTCCCATTCCCAAATTATATATTTACGTATGACATGCTATACGTCGGACTTGTGAGCTACGGAAGGTTTATTGAGATGAGATGAGATCCAAAATTTACTTTTTTATATCAACGTTTATTTATTTACTTTAGGTATTATGGAGACTGAATACGAGTTTAGAATTTAGGATTTAAGATTTAAGATTTTAGAATTTTAGAATTCATATACATTATTACTTCAACATATAATTATATTTTTTTTAAATTGATAAAAAATTTATATTTTTCATGTAAAGACTCAAAATAAAAAATATATATTTTTTACAAAAAAAAACACTATACATAAAAATATATTAGTAAAAATTATGTAATTAAAATAATATACTTTTATTTCATATAAAATAAAAATAATTACCTTAATAGAAAAGTTAATCATTCATGAATATTTATTTAAATTAATCACTAAGTAAATAATGATAGTTAATCTGAAAATCTCTTATATGTTATTGACTATTTATTTGATATAATACATTTTTATTAATTATTATTTATTAGTTATTAATACTTTTTTTTCGATAATAAAATAAAAATAATTAATTTATTGATATTAAATAATTTTGATTAATAATAAATTTTGATATATTGATAAGGTATCATTTCCTATTTATATATACCATTTTATTTTTAAAGGATATATGTGATCCAATAAATGTTTATTGTGACTGTTTATTGATTTAAGTAATAAGAGACTTATTCTTCCTTAATGAAATTTCAATTCAAAAAATAAGGGGAAAAAACTTTGACCCAACTTAATAAGAAAATAATATAACTTATAGATATCTAAGATCTAAAAATACTAATTCCTTTATCGAGTTAGTGAATGTTTGCAGTGCTTTTGGTTAAAATTAAACCATATAAACTATAAAGCACTCATGCATGCATCTCTCATGAAGCTTTGTACTTCAGCGGTATAACATGGATTTGAACCGTAGTCAATACATTCACATAAGAAATCAAACGTAGTTTTTTTGTTTTTTTTTTTTTTTTTTTTTTTGTGAATCAAGGTCGAAAAGTAAAATATCAAAGTAGTAACTTATAACTTATTCTAACTCTTGATATGTGAGCTACTCAAATACTTTACCTTTTTTCATCACATTTATTCCTTTGATTCTGACAATGTATCCAAAAGATTGTCCCGGATCAGTTAAGCTTTTAATGAATGAATAGATAAATTGATCGTGATTAATGAAAATTACCACGTACTCGTGGTTTAATGAAAGTACATATGAGCTTGTCTTTTCTATCAAACTAGGCTACGTAACCCTAGGAGCTGTCAAACACAGGTCATCAATTCAAACATTTGTACCACATTTTTCATTTCTTTTTAGAAAAAAAAAAAAAGAGAATAATGACCCTTTTCACCATAAAAGATGTGCAATTGTAAATTCCAAATGAAATGTGGAGTTTGCTTCGTACTTGTGGTAAAACACTTCAATTACTCGATAGTCGATAAGGCCTTTGTGATACACGTGGGCCTAATCTGTCTAAGTTAATGAACCCTTGGTTTAATTATTTTCAGGCTTTGTTGAAAATATGTTAGTGAACATGCAAACCAAATCATTCGAATGAGTAGGAGCATTCATTTTCTATGACGATGGATGAGTAAACTTCACATTCGCAATTAATCCATAAAGGGATCCTTTTCTTGCAAGCGGAGATATCGTATTGTCTCTCTCACTTTTGAAGCTTTAAAATATAATGTTCCAATGATTTGAGCACTCCCTTTCAATCAAAACCATCCTTTTTGTTTTGTTAAAGGGATGGCCATTGATGACCCCAAAATGATCAGTGAGACTTGCTAGTTCATTATTACCTACTTAGTGCTGCTTTGTCTTTAATCGGAACAAAGAAAAGAGCTCAGAGAACACAGGTGCCCCCCATCCCCCACCCCCCCGATAAAAGTGGAAAAACTTAATCACACTTACTATGATATATATTTTATATAACATTGATTTAACAAATCATATCTCGTGGTTCATTCATGTCATACATAATTAAATATATAACTTTATCATCAATATATTTACTTGTATTTTAAAATATATACTTTTATATGAAAGGGAGATAGCTAGACAAATATCATCATCATACAGTCAAAATCAAATATTACAAGTCACATGAAAGTGATAATTACAGAATTTTTGTATTATAATTTTATTAACCGTTCATAATAAAAATGATAATTAAAATGTAAATAAAGTATTTTTTACTATCACGATATGTCTTATATATATATATACTCCAATCTTGTGATGATATGATAGTAAACAAGAGTCGTCACAGGTATCAGTTAGCTAGATATATATATATTCGATAAATTAGCCTTTTACGTAGTAATAACCTATGTGATACATATATCTGTGACTTTGACCGCAAAAGAAACCCTATTGTTAACCTCAAAAGTTTAAACGTTCCAGAGGTACTGTTTCTTTATATATCCTTTTGATAATTATTGTCTCCTCTAGTAGATTATAAAGAAAAACGAATATATGTAACATTGAATTTGGAGAGGATAAAAAAGGGGGAGAATGCTTAAGGGTGCACAAGTTGAAAATTGTATACCGTGTACGTACACAACTAAAAACTGACCTGCTACATATACTGTAGTTAACTAACTTAATTTCAAATATTGATTTTCAGTTCTTCCATTAATTACATGTATAAAAAAGTTGCAATAAAAATGTTTCATTCAAATAAGTACATCAACTCTATTATTACACTTGCTGTGAGAGATAGCGCCATACTGTGAGCGAAGCCTGATCAATATCTAGACATTTTTCTAGAATAGTTCCTCAATCAATTATAAACTGCTCCAAATCATTGAGAAATAAAATAGGGAGAGACATTTTAAAGTGGAAATTAATTAAGGTAAACTAGAGGCATTTTAAGGAAATATTGAGTTGCATTTGTTTAGAGAGGTTACGTTTTGCTTGGTTATAAAATCCAAGTGGAGAGACATAATCTTGTCAAAATTTTCTAACACTCTTGATTGGATGCTTTATCTTCTTTGACTTCATTATTATGAGATCCTAGATTCTCATTTATATTTGTAACATAGAATATTTTGTAACATCTAATTTACTAAGTACTACAAAAAGTTCCACATGTTCTGAAATCTATCGTCAACATCAAAATTTGCTAGTGGATGTGTTTGTTTTCCATACTTAAGATGCCAAAGTTGGTTTAAGTAACATCACAGCTGGTTTTGCTTTTGAATATATATGATGCACTCTTTTTCGGATGTTGACTCCAGCAGTAACACAGATCCTATTTTGAAATCAACTATAGCTAGCGAAAACCAATCATAAAAGAGGGAAATTAACTGGTGTATTTTTTGCAAAAATGTACTCATTATTTTATTTACAAGGGGATGATTAATTAACAATTTTACATAAATTATAAGACAACCTATTATTACCCTAATATCTGGACCGTTCAATAAAATACATTTATTTACGTATACCGGTTAACATTCCACCTGTGTTTGGTACTCAATTTTTAAATTTGAGTACCTTATACATTCCCATTGCCAATTTTATATACTACTTTATTCATCATTTCATTCGTACTTTGAAGCTTTACAATTTTTTTTTTGTACTTTCAATTCCACGCACTTCCAATCGAAACACTTCTTAGTTTCATAGGCCTCATTAACAGATTTCCCCCTCCCTTCTTTTAGAATAAGGAAGTTATCCACTTAGAATTGATTTAAATATATTTTTAATCTTTTAAATTTAAAATTAATTTTTTTAAAATATTTAAAATTTTAAAAGAAAAATCTTATTTTAATATTTATATTTAAATTTTATTAAAAAATTTATCAAATACTATCACATAAAATATACTTACTAATGTATTTGTTAGTAAAAATATTATATTAAATTTAACTGATATTATATAATTATTCAAATATATATTATTGATGACTTAATAAATTAAAACAAAATTTTTAAAAATTAAAAAAATTAAAAATAATAATTTTAAATTAAAGAGATAAAAAATAAATTTATTCTAAATATGAGAGATTAAAAATATTATACTTCTATTCCATTTTACTTTTTTTCTCCTTTTGTTTCCTTTTCCTTAAACTCTTGAGCAGATCGATCGTAGTCTGGGAATTCCCGCGATGTAATACTTCCAAGATCAAGCTCTCCCTCTAGGCCCTAGTCCTTTTTAAGATTTGTTATCTTCTTTCATTTTCTTTTCGAAATTATTAACTTAAAAGTAAAGTTTATAATGATTATTTTTTCTTATCATACGAATCATGCTTCGAATCTTGCAAGGGTCAAATTAAGGTGACTACGTGAGGACCCATATGCTTCTTTCATGTACAGTTGGTCAAAGTTATGTCTAATCTTACCTTCTCATCAATTACTATTTTGCATGGGAAAACGTCACAAGAGCTAGTATGAATAATGTATTTTCAAAAGGTGAAAGTGTAACTCGTGAAACTATATATTTACAAATTAATTCAATGTTCTTAATTTCTTCCACACATCACCAATGATATTTAGTTTAGCATATATATTCTCTTTGTTTCTTATTCTCTCTCTCTCTCTTCTCCTATGCCCTTAGGGTGCATGTGATATATATAATCTCGAGATACTGCCTGATCATATAAACCTTTCATACATCTCGATAAGAATCTAGCCTAGTATATAGATATTAGATAAAATAAAACCTGGAAAAGAAAGAGTTCAATTAAGAAAGCAAGAGAGATGGTTATATTCAGCCAATGGTGACGGGTGAAAATATTAGACCAAAGTTGTAAAATTGTTCACAAACTAAAAGTTGATGATTGAACTGTTGTGGTACATGGTTTCAGGCATCCAAGAAACCACAAAATGGAGTAAACGAAACGTGAACATGTATGTACAAATGGGTGTGGATTATAAGTCATAACGGTGTGGAATATAAATGAGTTTGGCTTCCTTTATTTGGCAACACAAGGTTTGGTTAGTGGATGGAATGAGAGATATGATGAGATTAAGACAAAAGGTGATTGCAGTTTGCAGGAAGCAGAGAGGCTGAAAAAGAACCAATAATGCTAACAGAGGATAGCAGACAGAGGGTTGCTTTTTGGGTACTTTGGGAATAAAATACTGTCTCTCTACGAGGATTGGCGTGAAGAGATGAAAGAGATAACTACCTAAAATTTTAAAAAAAATGTAAAAAAGTGTTTTTTTATTTTTTTTATTTTCTAGTTAGCATGAGAGTAAGTAAGATGAGTATTTTTCTTTCATGATCTATTTCATATTTAAAATCACTCCGACCCTAAACTATTTAATTAAGATATGCAAACAGTTACTGTCTATGTCAACAAATTTTGGTATGCAAAGACACGTCAATTCTATATACAAATGAAAAAAAAAATGCAATTTACCGCTTTGCTTTTTAAAAGAAAATCTTTCATCGCACTAGCTTCTTTTCCCTTTAGTAACTTTTTTCGAATTTCTGCTGACCGTGTCTGTCTATTCATCAAAAGATGATGTGGAAAAGGGTGGGAAGCTCTATGAGTCCGAGTGAAAATTTTGAATTGCAGGTCCACATTACTATATCATCGACTCTAATTTCCTATGCAAAAATAATAGAGCAGTAAATAACGCAACAATATCATTTAATCCTTGAATTAATCATAGTTCGTCTGCCCTTTGTATCATGATAATAATAATGATTAACCATGATCCAAAAACATGCATGCTCATTGTTATTGCAGCTATCTGATAGATGAGTACCCTAAGTAAGATGACTGCAGTCTCAGCTTTTCATACTTTTATAAATGCATGATCGAAATGGTCCTCAGTCCTCATAATACATAATATATTACATCGTTTTCACTAAGTGTTTAGATTACTAGTTAAGTATAATAAATTATTGCTTAAAGATGTTCTATAATAATTTAATTAATTAGACCAAACTACCTTATATGTACGTAAACATTGATATCCTTCATTCCTTCAAATTTACACAAATAAGTTTTATATTATTAATTTATTATTATTATTATTATTATTATTTAATTATATACAGTTCATGAAGCGGTTAAGAGCCTCAGATTATACAATTAATCATATCTTAAAAGAGTTTAATAGACACTTTTAAAGTCGTTGTTGAAGTATAAAAATAAAGAAACTTATTATTTGTAACTGAATCACGGTACAAAAAAAATTTACACTTGTCATTTACTCATATGAAAAAGCAGTCAAACGACTATTACAAACTTGTTTCTTATTAATACAAACAAATTAATGTGACGTATCAGAAACCAGAAAACAAATACGTGCAGCATATTGCAGCAATAACTAGAGGGAATCAGTAGAAACAATAAATAAAGACAAGAAAAAAAGCTGCCTCTTTAAACTAAAACCAAAAGAGAGAATTAAAGAAAAAGAAAAGAATAAAAATGATGAGTGACAAGAAGTATAAAGAAGGCGGTGAGGCTTAGTTCAGGTATTTCTAAAGCCACACGACTCTCACTAGAGCTTTCTCTCTTTGTGTGTGTTTTGGGTTTTAGCTTACACTTCTTCCATCCTTGAAACCCCTTCAGTTAGTTCCACGTTCTTTTGAACCAAAGAGAGGGTTAAAAACAAAAAAAAAAAACACTTCCAAGTTCCAAATCCATCTAAGCATAGCAAGAGAGAGGGTGGGGGTAGTGTTTGGAGAGGGAGAGAAAGATAAGAAGAAGAAAAGCGTGGTTGTGAAGAAAACCAAGGTTCATCAACAAAGGGGGTGGTGAGGGGGGTGGTGTTGATCAAGTGATGCGCTCAGGAGTTTGTGCATTACAGCAGACCCTCACAGCTGAGGCTGCTTCAGTGTTGAAGCACTCTCTGGGGTTGGCTCGGAGGAGGGGCCATGCACAGGTCACTCCTCTGCACGTGGCTGCCACTTTGCTCAGCCTAAGAGGCAGTTCCTTGAGAAGGGCTTGTCTTAAGTCTCAGCCTCACCAAACTTCTCATCCTCTTCAATGCAGGGCTCTTGAGTTGTGCTTCAATGTGGCTCTCAACAGGCTCCCAACAACACCTGCTCCTTTGATCCACACTCAGCCTTCTCTCTCCAATGCTCTCATTGCTGCACTCAAGAGAGCTCAGGCTCACCAGAGGAGGGGCTGCATAGAGCAACAGCAACAACAGCCTCTTCTCACTATCAAGGTTGAGCTGGAACAGCTCATCATATCCATTCTTGATGACCCTAGTGTTAGCAGGGTTATGAGAGAGGCTGGTTTCTCCAGCACCGCTGTTAAGAGCAACATAGAGGAGTACTCCTCACCCCATTCAGTTTTCCAGTGCTACAATAGCACTGGTGGTGTGTTTTCTTCTCCTTGTTCACCTTCTGCTAGTGAGAGCCATAGGGAAACGTCCAACAACCCTAGCAATTTCAGGCAGACTCATCACTTTTTAACTTCTTATGCTTCTGAGTTCAACCCTTCACTTCTCTTTTCTCCACCAAAGAATCATATCTCTGGGGCAGCTTCTTCTAGTAAGGATGTCAGGCTTGTTCTGGACATCCTCTTGAGGAAGAAGAAAAAGAACACTGTGATTGTTGGTGACTCAGTGTCATTAACTGAAGGGCTTGTGGGAGAGCTAATGGGAAGGCTAGAAAGGTCAGAAGTGCCGGATGAGTTAAAATCAACCCATTTTATCAAATTCCAATTCTCACCTGTTTCTTTGAGTTGCATGAAGAGAGATGAAGTTGAAATGAAACTGTTAGAACTGAAAAGGAAGGTGGATTCCATTGCATCAGGAGGAGGGGGTGGCATTTTTTATATTGGAGACCTGAAGTGGACAGTGGAGGATGGAAGCTGCAGTGAAAAAGAGGAAGGGTCACCAGATGGGGAAATTTCTGGTTATAACCCAGTTGATCATCTAATTTCAGAAATAGGAAAGTTATTCTGTGACTGTGGAACCTCAAATAACGCTAAGGTGTGGCTCATGGCAACTGCTAGTTATCAAACATACATGAGGTGTCAAATGAGGCAACCCCCTCTTGAAAAGCAGTGGGCTCTTCAGGCTGTTCCTGTTCCATCAGGTGGACTTGGCTTGAGTCTTCATGCTCCCAGGTAATCTTCTGCTTAATAATTAGTTTGATTTGATTTAATGACTAAAAGATGTCATGCTTAATTTGTTTGATTTCATGCAAAAAAAAAATATTACAAAATGACTAGTAAAATGCAACCTAAAATTAAGGGGAAGAAAGAAAGAAAGAAAGAAAAGAAGAAAGGAAAACATAAGTACATAAAAGTTATTCAGGCATGATGGTCTGTTGAAAGCTTAATTTGTTTCACATTTTGTTGAGGAGTGCGTACGGTCACTGAGCTATGCCAGAACCATTGCGAAAAGCATGGTTGGTTGGTAAGGCAGATGTGAAGCAGAGCCTTTCTGTTTCTGGTTCTGCCTCACTTTAGTTTGTCAGTGTATAACCAACTTCTTACACATACGCATGCACATGATATTATTGTGTAGCAGAAACAGAAACTAGACTTTACAAAAAGGAAAAGAGATATATTCTTGAAAATATGACTTATTGCAACCACTGGGAATAATTAAGACCTACTATGGTATTAATCATTAAGTGATAAGAATGGAATGCCATATATTCTAAACTCAACAGTGCCTATTTGTTTAGTTTTGGATTTTAACTTGGGATTTTCTGCACTCAATTTACAGTGTCCTTGATTCAAAGATGAGCATCTCGCAGAACCCGTCTCATGTCCCTGAAACAAAGCCCTTTAGTAACAAGGAGCAGGAGGATAAGCTCAATTGTTGTGAAGAATGTGCCTCCAATTATGAAAAAGAAGCTCAATTTCTCAGACCAAACCAGAAGAAAACGTTGCCTTTCTGGCTTCAGTCCCATAGTACAGAAGAAGACCATAAGAAGGTAGCAATTACTAAGTGGAAAATTAAAAGACAAGTTAACTTTTCTGTTTATAATCCAATACTTGATGATTGTGTAATGGCTTTATCTCTTCTCTGAACATGCATGTTCTTGTTCCTATTAGTTGAGATTTGAAAAATTGTAGAGGTTTTTGACTTATAATACTTCAACATTTTCAGGATGAATTTATCCAGTTGAAAAGAAAATGGAATAGACTGTGCCACTGTCTCCACCAAAGCAAACAGCCTCAAACCCAATGGAACTGGAACAACAGTTGTAATTCATCAAGCTCTATATCATTTGCCAACAATGCCACACATGGTTCCACCTCCAAACTCGTCCCTCGATTCCGGCGCCAACAATCATGCATCACTGAGTTCAATTTCGGCTACAAAAGGGAAGCAACAGAGCCTGTCTTGGATTCCCTTGAGGGTATGGAAGGTAAAGAAGTCAAGACTACCCTTGCTCTTGGAAATGGTGGTTCAGGTGAGACGGTGGGGGATCATATAACTGATACAACACTGCAACAAGCTCATATTTGTAAACTATTGCAGGAGAATGTGCCATGGCAGTCTGAGACTGTTCCTTTAATAGCAGAAGCCTTGATTGATTCCAAATCAGCAAAGCAAAGTAAAAACATTACTTGGTTACTTCTGCAAGGCAATGACACCATTGGGAAAAGAAGGTTGGCACTTGCAGTTGCAGAATCTGTTTTTGGCTCAACCGATGTGCTCCTTCACTTTGACATGCTAAAGAGAGAGGCTTCAATAGCCCTGTTTTCTGAAATGCTAGCAGGAGCATTGAAAACCCACCAACAGCTTGTGGTGTCAATAGAAAATGTTGACTTTGCTGATGCCCAATTCAATAAGTTCCTTTCTGATGGATTTGAAACAGGGAAGTTTGAAAATTCCACAGAAGAGAACTCAAGTCAAGTAATTTTCATATTGAGTAGTGGTGGACCCACGATCATTGAGGAGCAGAATGAGGACATGGTTATGAGGTTGTTGTGGCAGGTCAGTGAAACCAAGCCTAACTTAGAGACACCATCTGTCGCAACTGGGATGGCGGCGCCTTGTTTAGGCCACAAGAGAAGAGCTGAACTGGATTTGTTTTCTAACATCAAGAGTTTTCAAGGGAACAAAAAGAAAGAGTTTTCAAGACAAACAAGCTTTAACACTCTTGATCTGAACATGAGAGCTGATGAAGAGGGTGATGATGGGGAGGCTAAAGCAGGAGAAAGTAGTCCCATATCAAGTGATTTGACTAGGGAAACTATAGGTGATCCGCTGAACCAAAATGGATTTCTTGACTCAATAGAGAACCGATTTGAGTTTAACACAAGTCCAATTAAGGACAAGGAGATGGAAGTGTTGTTTTTGAGTAAGATCAAAGGGTCTTTTGAGGAGGTTTATGGGAAGCAATGTTTGGAGAATTTAAGTGTAGATGAGAGAGTGATTGAGCATGTGCGTGTTGGGTGTGGTTTTTTCACAAACAGGTTGTTTATGAAATGGCTGAAAGACGTTTTTGAATGTAGTTTACAAACAGTTAACTTTGGAGGGAAGGAGGGTATACTTTTTAGACTTTCTTGGTGTGGTAAAGGAGATAAAAAATCAAATAGTGGGTTCATGAGTTCTTCTCTGCCCAAGAGTATCAATGTTAACTACTTCATAGAGTGAGCGATTTTGGGTACCGAGGGCTTCTTGTAAAATTGTCCACAAGGTGTAAAATGGGATAGTTTGTGTAACTGCTAATTTTCATAATAGCATGGGTTTGTTTTATTTCACTTCACAATTATGTTCATCATTACTCACTCCTACTACTTTGTTCTTTTTTATTTTAAGGTAAAATGGGTATTTTTGTACTCTAAATTAGTTTTAAGTTTCAGTCTGTTCTAAACAAATAAAAGGATCAATTAATTAGAAATAATGGGGGAGAGCAGAGCAAGAGCAAGCATCAACAGAAGTCAGACCATGTTATCTTTTCGTAAGTTGTTTTGCATTTCCACTATCCCTTTGTTAATTTATTTTCCTCCTTGTGCTGCAATCGGAGAACAATCATGATTATTATGCAAGGCTTCCATGCACAAATATGAAGTCATGCATTGTTCCCAACCGAAGAAAATAAAAATGATAATTGATAACAACAATTGAGAAATGTACCTGCCTCCGCTATTGACGCTTTCTGCTTCCATTTTATATATTCAAAATCAAAACTATATATCATTACTTTGACCTCAAAGGTTGTAAATGATTCAACAGCGGAAGTGCGTCCTTGAGTGTACTGCTATTTTAATTATGTAAAGTTACTCTATGATTGGTGAATCATCATATATATCTATATATACGATATCCTGTCATTGCAATTGATTTCCAGTATATGACCCATTTTCATGATAATCGACAACGGCGTGTGGCAAAATTTTGCATGAATATGATTATGAAACTTGGTAATGTAGTCTATAATATTAATATGACACTGAACAGTAAATAAATGAAATGATGGACTAATTTTTTAACAACCATGTCATCATCTTTTATTATTACACATACGGAGAGTATGATTAATTACAACAATGATATAAAAATCATATTCGATCTCTAAATGTGATATTCATGATTAAACTCATGATTAATCAAAATTATAAAAGAATATGATACTCAAATATTTAACGACTATATACTAAATTTATTATTAGTGGCAAAAAGAGTGTATGAAAATAAATTTCATAAAATGTAGGGATAACAAAAGATAGGATCTGAATATGTATATTGGATTGCAACTTAAATATTTTTTCTCGTACTTGTTTGGGTATCTTGCATATGTGACCCTCACCTTACTTAGATCTAAGATCAATTATTAATTCAAGAGATTACTACAACTGAACTGAAAAAATATCCTTTTTTCTACTGGAATTATAAATAAAAAACATTCTTAAATCACATACAAATATAATTATACTACATTATAGGAACATAATTATTTATAAATATTTTTTTATAATTTCTAAAGTTGATAAAATATAAAGTAAACTTCAAGAATAATTAATTCTTAATATGGAGTTATGTGTTAGTACTCTCCATAAAAAAATAATAATAGATTGACATTAATAGTTTGTAGTTACATATTATAAAGTCAAAAGATATAATTATGAGATATAAAGAACTTTTGATTAAATAATTATGTTTATTTTAATAATTATATATAAGAGATATGTACCTACATAAGGATACACAAATAATTTCATGACTCCAAGTCTTAATCTTCTGAGTCTTCATTCTCCCAATCTTCAGGTTTGGCATTTCTATAATATTTGTTGATATTTATTCGAGGGCTTCAAAATATATTTACTTATCTTTGATAATGAAAGGAGTAGTTTTCAATTATACTTGTTTGAAAAGAGAAAGAAAAAATACTTGTAAAAAACACTTTAACGTTCAAGTCAATTTTTGAGCATAAATAGATCAACATAATTAATGTTATAATAAATGTAGTCAAAACGTATCATTTTCCTTTTCATGCATCACTATTATACTAATCTTATTAGATTTAGGCCTTAATAATAATTTCAATAATCTTTAAATTACCTCTAATTCACATTCTTATTATACCTTGATTGTTTACTCCAATAGTCTTTGACGAGAATCTTAAAAGTTTTCAACTTTACCCTTCGACTAAAACCCCTTCCGATATAAGATATTTTAATTAAATGCTTGTATTTATAAGTGTCATTATGGAACAAGTTGATTATTATGGTACTCATACTCGCACTAATCTTTCTTTAGTTTTGTAGGTAAATTCTCACCTTGAGAACTATCTACATTAAATGACTATTTATTATATCTACTATAAATTTCTTTTTACAAATATTCATAAAATTTTGGTAGAATTATCATCCTAATAAAATGACTTTGCTTAATTATTAAGATATAACTTAATTAGTATAAGAATAATTGAACATCACTACCAATTTCTTAGAAAGTCAATATAAAATCGATAAAGAAAAATGTCAATAAGATACTTTCTTAGGGTTTAGCATTTTGAAAAAGTGATTTTTAGACATTTTCTATTTATAGGAAACGGACTTAATACTTAGAACTTTACATTACTCATACACCTACTCAACTAAGTTAGACTCTATTGTTGGTGTGACTTTTAAATTGATAATGAATAAAAATTAAACTCAATAAAAATGTATTCCCATAAAAAGAGGGTAAAAAAAGGTACCACGAGTATAAAATAGTTTTATTTTGTTATTTAATGATAAAATTTTTTAATTTTTATAAATCTTAAATTGTAAACTTTTATAATATTTACATTAAATATCATATCAATGATAAATTTTAATTAGTTGATGTTGTGAAAACTTTTACACATATTATTAAACTGTTAAAAAAATGTGTAATAATGTTTTGTTAAAAGAATGTGCTAACATTCTTCTGAATCCTTCTAATGAATTTGGTGTCTTCGCTTTCACTTTTGTTTACATGCTTCTGATCTGGGTGCCACTTTCTTGGCGATCTATCTTCCACCATGTGGAATTAAACAAAGAATGAGTGATTGGGTTGGGTTTTTGAGATCCTCCATAAAGGTATGTCTCCCGATTAAGGTTTCTTTTTTAGGAACTCTAATTTGATTCTTTTCATGTTTTTATTTTGGGTCCCTCGCTTTAATTAGTGCTCTAAAAGAGCTACCAAATGTCGTCAGTTGAAATAAAAGTTCACAATGATGCTATTAATTACAAAGCTTTTTAAAAGAATACAAGTTAAAATGGCACCAAAAGTTATTAGCGCCACAAGCCTGAAATCATTACGTAACGTTGTAGTGTTGGTATGCTTTCTTTTTGGTTATAGTATTTAATGATGAGACAGTCTACTATTAAAAAAAAAAGTGTTATTTTGTTCATTAAATGTTTATTTACATTAGTATTGCTCTTTAATGTTTCAAAATTTAACAAAAAAAACAAAGTAATATGTCAATATACTATGAAAAAAAATATATTGAAAAAATACTTTCAAATAAAATAAGAGATCAACTTCTTATAATTTCAAATATTTGAAATTGGAGGACTAAAAAAATATTCAAGTTGATTGATATATTTCTAACTTTGGTTTAATGGTTGTCAAAAATTAGCAAAAATAAGTTAAGGCACAGGTTTTATTAATAAGAAATTATTGGTAGTTTATTGAAACAAAGCATTTAATACTAAAATGTAATAATAATTGTCCAATTAATTATGGATCGAATATTAGAATGTAATGATAATTGTTCCTGTCTAAAAAATGTAGGAAGGTTAACCTAGTTACTCTTCCAAAGTTAAAATATGTGTAATTTGTCTATCTTATTCTAGGACTAGAGTTTTTATACTTGATTGTCATGGATTTATGTCATAATTAATTTGTCATATAGTAAATATGAGGGATTGGATTAATCTTATCAACCCAAATTGTTAGCCTAATCGGTTATCCATTAAGTGATAAAGTTGGTTTGAATCTGACACAATTTAAGAATAAGACAATTTGTTATTTATCTTCATCTCTTTTAACACGACAAATTTATGTCATAAAATATGTGAAATGATACATTTATCCATTAACTCCAAAGTAAAGTATTCTCTAAATTGATGATATGAATAATATCCCGGAACATATTCAAGAAGTTACAATAATAAACTCAAGATTTTTTTGGTAACTCCTTAAAATTTTGAAATCCATAAATGCATTTGGGAGAGATAGATTATTCACTTTGAATGTTTCGAGATTGGATGACTGATAGGTATAAGTTTTCCATATTGGAACAGCCGGTTTACAAGGTATAGTCTCGGTTGTTAACTTGTTCTGCACTTTTTGAACTCTCTTAATAAATACAGTATGATTTTTCTTATCAATTGTAAACACGATAAGGAATAAAATAGAGAGAAAAAGTAGGGGAGTAGCTGGTGGATGATGAAAATTTCACATTACTAATGATGGTCTTAACTTTTCTTTTCGCAGGGGAAAGGATTAGTTTTGGGTAACAGAATAACATGGCCCAAGCCCAACCCATCATAGTGGCTTCATCACCTTTCAAAGATAGGAAGCAAGTCCAATAATATCTCTGATTGTTTAACTAGCCGTTACCCAAACTACAAAACAAAAACCCTTTTTTTTGGTCCAACCCAAAATAGATAAAGTGATAGCCCAATAAAAAAGGTACCAACCGAAGGAGAGTGTGATCGGTTAGCACTTAGCACCAACCAACTTTTGATCCATAGTGCCTAGTGGTGGGTTGGTTCACCCACTCCCTGGGTCCCACTGCCACCCTCCCACCTAACACTCTGTCTTTGCTATTTGTTGCAACCCACAAACGCCATTGCAATTTGCAGACACACAAAATGGCATCGGAAGCAGAGGTTCCGCCAAACTTCTGGGGCCACATGCCAGAAGAAGAGTACTACGCTTCCCAAGGCGTGCGCAACACCAAGTCCTACTTTCAAACCCCGCACGGAAAGATATTCACTCAGTCCTTTCTCCCTCTCCACACAGACAACATCAAAGCCACCGTCTTCATGACCCACGGCTACGGCTCCGACACCGGATGGCTCTTCCAGAAAATCTGCATCAACTTCGCCACCTGGGGCTACGCCGTCTTCGCCGCCGACCTCCTCGGCCACGGCCGCTCCGACGGCCTCCGATGCTACCTCGGCGACATGGAAAAAATCGCGGCCGCCTCCCTCTCATTCTTCCTGGACGTCCGCCGCAGCGACCCCTACGCCAACCTCCCGGCCTTCCTCTTCGGCGAGTCGATGGGCGGCCTGGCCACGCTCCTCATGTACTTCCAATCCCGGGCGGACACGTGGAGCGGGCTCATGTTCTCGGCGCCGCTCTTTGTTATCCCCGAGGACATGAAGCCCAGCAAGGTCCATTTGTTCATGTACGGCCTCTTGTTTGGGCTGGCTGACACCTGGGCCGCTATGCCCGACAACAAGATGGTCGGCAAGGCCATTCGGGATCCCGCCAAGTTGAAGATCATTGCCTCCAACCCCAGGCGCTACACCGGCCCACCCCGGGT
Organism: Cajanus cajan; assembly: GCF_000230855.2. Taxonomy (NCBI): domain Eukaryota; kingdom Viridiplantae; phylum Streptophyta; class Magnoliopsida; order Fabales; family Fabaceae; genus Cajanus; species Cajanus cajan. The sequence continues at coordinate 66,401,006 of NC_138521.1, forward strand.
GGGGACCATGCGGGAGCTTCTCAGGGTCACGCAGTACGTGCAGGACAATTTCTCCAGAGTAACGGCCCCGTTCTTCACCGCTCACGGAACTTCTGACGGCGTTACTTGCCCTTCCTCCTCTAAGTTGCTTTATGAGAAGGCTTCCAGCGAGGATAAGACTTTGAAGCTCTATGATGGGATGTACCATTCTTTGATTCAGGGGGAGCCTGATGACTCCGCCAACCTTGTGTTGGGGGACATGAGGGACTGGATTGATCAGAGGGTCGCAACATATGGACACTGAATAACTCCTCTTCTCTTTTCCTCATACCAAGTGTTCATCAAAACTTTATATTCAACTTAATGCTTCATCCTTTTGCTTTAACGAACGAGTTACTATCCATTAAGGACTAGTAGGATAAAAAATATAAACACTGTCAAAAGACTGCAATACGAGATTCGAGTGGGTCAGTATTAACACTGCCAAAAAAAGAAAAAGCTTTCACCAGTCCATATAATTAGCGTTAACACACTACTATACAAAAATTACGAAGACGTTCCAAACAAGAAAAACACACATCTATACGAGATCCTTTGAGGTCCCCTCATATTTACATTGGTTGCGAAACTTACCCGTAATAGTGAAAAATTATACGGAGCTAGTATACAAAAAAGAATGACACTATGTAGAAGGCAATTTGGAGTCATGTACAAAAGGGTGACGAAATTAATTTGGATGTGTTCTATACGATGAGGAATCCTCTGGAATACATACAGACGAGCTTGATAAATCTATTGCAGTTTCAAGGCTGAGCAAAGGTTTTATTCTTCTATGAACCTCATCACTCATAAGATTCATCTCTTCGACAATCATGATAAAAGCTGACTTGCAAGTCTCCTCATCTCTGAACGCCAATGTCCATCTGCCATCTACCGAAGCTTTTATTTTCTTCTTCCCGTAGTCTTTGAAATGGACAGGATCGAGAAAGGGTAAAGAGGATGAGCGAATCCGCAAGTGTAACCAAGTTGCATGTTTATCATCAATCCTGGGCTAAACAATGAGGGCAACATTGATAGTAAGATTATTATATAATCATGGTTAAAATAATCATAACAGATCTTCTCAAAATACACCACATTATTTATCTTTAAATCTTACCAACAATAAATTGAGCAAATTATTAAAAAAAAATTGAATTATTGGCAAAATATTTCGAGTTTAAAACAACAGCCACTAATGTAGGTAATTAAGTCAATAAATAGTTATTCGTCAAAATCAATTTTCCAATAAATATTTTATTCTAATTTTTCCAAATGATGTTGCACCATACCAAATATACTTAAGATGCAAAAGTAGAGAAGTATACATACATTGCACCCGGCCAAAGGTGCAACAGCCCGAACCACTCCATAGGACTTCTTCAGTGGCAATTCCTCTGCGAGAACAAGCCACCCAGATATTCCTAAAGAAATTGCTAGAAAGCAAAAATGGCACTCCTTGCCCCTCTCAAAAGCTATTCTACAAGGCACGGCGTTGCCTGCAAATGACAAATAAGTAAATTTTAACAAATTAGTCGATTCCAGAGTAAAGGCAATAACATGTAATTATCTTCTTCCTTCTTTTTACTCCTGTCTGTCCTACAGCAAAGCAAAAACCTCACGGAACCAGTGAAGAGAATACAAGAAGCTGCAGTTCAGATCACTAACCAAGTCTGATTTCAGAGCCTGCCTTTGGACCTGACACGTCAAGCCCAGAACCCTGGGCACGGCAATTTTCAAGGAGATCACCAGGAGGGTAAATTTTAGGTTGCTCAGATAAAGCTCTACCAAGAGTGAATATTTGAAGTTGGTGCAGTAGTACAAATACCTAAATAGGAAAAGGACAACATAAAGCTCTTCAGCAACTAAAGGTACACATTACTGCACAATTCATGAAGAACCTGAATTGAGAATCCCAGTTCACATTTTTTATGCCGTACTACACTTTTTTTAAATATATGTTTGGGAGGGAGGAGGGGAGAATAGGAGGCACTGACCTTCATCAACTCATGCATTCTTTCTCCAGCAGCAAAAGATGACCCCTCTGGAATACCACCTGTAGTAACAACAGGGAGATCACTTAAGGGGCTTCTAACTCTTTCCTCCATGGGAAAAATGAATGTTGAAACAGGTACAAACTATAAACTTGCCTTCTGAAGAATTCTTTCGTGGTGGCAAAAGTATGCACTTTGGTTCTTTCCGAGGAGATGATGACTCCATTGCTACAGGTAGAAAAAGTTTCTTGTTCAAGAACATAAGTAAACCTTCTCACACAGAACAATATGTAATATAAAAATCACCTCTTTTGCATTTTCTCCATTCATCACAGAGAATGGAAATAAGGAAGTCAGGCCAGATACCTCTAACCTCCTCTACAAGAGCAGAAGCATGTTTCTCGTGAGAAGCCTGTATTAGAAAAGAATATTGATATAAACCTGTATTAGAAAAGAATATTGATATAACTGCATTAGGAGATGCAAATAGCCGAGATGATACTAGTAGGACTGCAAGACACTTTAATTTGCTATAATGTCTTTTTTTTTTCTTCTATTAAATCATCTCTTTTACATTCTTGCTACATATCCTATTCATGAATTTCTGCAACCATGATTAGAAATGTGACTATTCGTGAACAAGGCATGTTTTATCAAAAAGTACAATCTTTTAAACCACCATTTATTATTTTCTACGAAGACAACAAGCAAAGGAGTTAAGGGGTTTTAATATTTACTTATTTTGCATGTTTCATTTTTTATTCTCTTTAGCATCAACTCTCCAATCCTTTATTTTGACCTAAGTTTAACCATTTCTGAATTTAGATATCCTTCAGGTATAATTTAATGGGGGTGACTCAAAGGGAAATGGTAAATTAATATCTATAACCATATATTTCATCAACTCTCCAATCCTTTGTTTTGACCTAAATTTAACCATTCCTGAATTTAGATATCCTTCAGGTATATATAATGGGAGCGACTCAAAGGAAAATAGTAAATTGATATCTATAACCATAAATTTTATTTATTAGTTGACTGCTAACCATTAGTATATCTGTATAATTAAGAATTAATGAAATTTTGATTCCGTGAAAAACATGCAAAGGATGTTAGATTTTTATGTAATTTTGTATTGGTATCTTCTCTCAAATCACTCGGCTTCCTCAAGAGGTCTACTGAAATAATAGATAAAGGTTCAGATGAGGATTGACTATTGGGCCTGGATCCTACCAAGCCACTCATAACGAAAGTACACTCTATAAGGAGGTGGGGACAATGAGGGAATTTCTGTCATGGGGATTTGGTGACATGGTTGAGTTAGCTAGAGAAGAGGACATTATGGGAGAAGGGGGTACAGGAAGAGGGAGGAGTTTTGAGGGGAAAGGAGGGTGGTACTCTAATTTTGAGGTCTGGGAGTAGCATCTCAGGTAGGAGAATTGTATTCTTTGGTTGCCACTCGCCATTTATAAAACCATTTCCGGTACTCATTTTTCAGTTCTTTCTCAGTTTATATATCATTTTCTGTGTTTCATCTCCCTTGTATTTATCAGATTTTCTCATAAAGTAATTTAAACCCATGCACTTTGACATTTTTGTAAACACTGCATGATCATAAGAAAATGTATGAAGTTCTCAAAGCAAAGTTGTTGCTAGAAAAGCCTCACATGTTCTTACTTTCAGTAATTCAAGGTGATGGCTGTTGAATTCTGACTCACTGTAAGGAAGCAACTGGCGCAGAAGCCAACCGCCATCCCATAGTACCTCTGCAGATATGTTAGAGCGGCAACAGAGGATCACCAATGCATCAATCACCTGAAAAACAGAGCAGATATAATTAACAAACTCAAACGTAACAAACTAAGTTCAAATTGACTTCAATTTATGGTTTTGTCTTCATTTGCATGCAATTATGAAATGGATCTTCAAGTATTCAACACTGCACAGCCTACATAAACCCAAGAGTGATGATGAACTATCAAACCCACATTGATAGCAGCTTCTACCTCTACTGTGCACAGCTCTCATTTCTGTTTTGTATTAGTTTCAATTTTGGACATATATACATCCTCTGTTTTATACATGGATCCTGTCTAGAACCCTGTAGCATCAGACCAATCGGTCACAGTAACACCGGTTCATTTAAAGAATGGTTAAAATATTTTTTTTGTTCTTATAGTTTCACTTACTTTACCTTTTAGTCCCTATAGTTTAAAATAGACTTTTTTAATCCTTATACTTATCTTTTTCAATCCTTTTTACTCCTTATACTTTAAAATATATTTTTAGTCCCTATACTTTCATTTTTATAATCCTTTTAAAACTGTAACTCCACAAGTATAGGAACTTAAAAAGTCTATTTTAAACTATAAGGAATAAAAGATAAAGTAAGTGAAACTATAGGACTAAAAAAAGTATTTTATCCTTAAAGAATATATTTTACAAATTTTTAAAGTTTTAACTGTAACCACAACCACTATATTTATATTTCATCTAGAGGCAGCCCCATGACAAGGTATGCCACTATAGACATTTTTTAATGTGGTAGCTCTGCACCACGTTCTGCAATCAACTACTTTGTTATAAACTTAATGTTAAGTCTGTCACTTTGTCTCATTCTCCATCCCTGCGTGCTCCCAATTAATGCATTTCCAGTTAATGAAACCCCAAAAAAATCTAGATTCTAGAAGACTTTCCTTGCAGACTTGAAAGGTGCATTGGTAGTAAACTTCCTTTCATGCCTTTTTTTTTTACTCTTTTATCTTTTTATAATAACATCAGTTATTCCTATTTCTTTAGTCTTATCTCCAAGAAATAGTATAAATTGAATTCTACCCAAAAAAAAAGCACCACCAGCACATTGTTTTTAATCTGCAAGTCATGTGGAATATTGCTAACTAAAACCAGATCTCAAAGTTTCATCCAAATAACCTGTCCTTTTTGTTGGCAGAAAGCACTAAGTTTGATTTCACCTTCTGCAACTGCAAAGAGCCCAATCAAATTTTATTTGCATTTTTAGAAGTCGAACTAAGTCTCTAATTTCTGAGGAATCTCTGGTTTTTGAGTTTGCAAGCACTGCTACAGAGTACAGAATCTTCATACTAACTTCAGTCTTCAAAGACCATCCCATCAGATACTGTTGGTAATCACACAATAATTGTTCCACTTACCAAAGTAGCCTATATATTATAATTTAGGAAGTAGGGTTAGAATTAATTATTTTCCAGTTGTAAATGTATTTTGTATTTATTTAGGTTTGTAATCATGTATATATATCTCGTAGGGCTGAATGTTTTTATACACAACCTTTTCACTCACAAACAGCGTCTTAAATGTTATCTCCTTCAATCTTAAGTGATAAAGTTAGAATATGAAAATATCCAAAAATATCTTATCATATTTTAGAGTATCCTCTAAGATTACTCTCCAAATTTCCTCAAGATGTTTTATGGCTAGTTATATTGGTTTCCTTATCATGATTTTTTTCTTAATAAGAGTAGTTAGTGTTCTAAATTTTATAAATATATCTAACAAAATAATAATGCATCAACACATTATAATATATCTTAGTTAATGTTCTTAGAATATGGACTTAAAGTGACTTTTAAGGTGAGAACTGTCCTTATAAGCACTACTCAGGCCATGCTCTAGGAGATATGGGACTAAACACACCTCATCAACGCAACAATTAAGGCTGCCCAAAGAGGCTGCAATTAAGGTGGGCTAGAAGTGACCATAATTAAGGTGGCTTTCTAACAAATATCAAAATAGTATTTCATTCTCTTTCATCTTTCTCTCTCTCTCCCTCTATGCCTAAAACCCCATAATTTCTACACATACCTTCCCTTCAAAACGTCTTTTAGGAAAAGTGAAGCCATGATTGTGTTGAAAAACCCAAATGGAGTCATGTGCTGCAAGAACATTGGGCATTCCAGTGTGTATTCCACAATGAATTGGAATAGAAATGCACTGCAAACTGGAACATGCATCCTAGAATGCAGTTTAAACAGGCTCGAGCAAATTTGGTAACTAATTAACTATGCATGGAACTCCTATATCCACTAACTAAAAAACACAAACGAGTATGCTAAGGTTATAGTTCTGTGATTTTAAATGAAAAAGACAAACCTACCAAAAGCAATCAGGTACTTTCACATGGTATGGAGAAACTATTACAAAGACTCCACTACACTAGATACAAAACATTTACCTGAAATCTATGTACAAGAGAGCTTATTCCCACATCAGAAGGCAGAAAAGATACTCCATACTGCTCCTGTGAAACATGGAAAATGGAAGGAAGCCAAACATCAATCAAAAGAGATTCTAAAATCTAAACAAATATTGGTAGTGAAAATTAAATAAATCAACAATTGCTGTAGAACAGATAAGTGCAAACCTTGATCTTTTTATGATAGACATTGATATCATTACCAATGCCATCCCTACTAAAGCTACTTTTCGATGAAAAAAGCTGCTCTTCACCTGAAGCCTCACCAACTAAAGCTTGCTGCCAAAAAAATGCAATGCCAATCAAATAGTATGTCAACAATAGACCAATTCATCAATACTGAATTGATGTGCTTCATTTTTTATTTTTTATTTTTTTTTTGGGAGGGGGGCCTTAAAAGACAATTATCCTTTTTTGCTCAAAACATAACAAAAAGGGTCATTTTGAACTAAACTCAAATGAATTTATACCCTTAAATCAGCCTTTATGCCAGCTCAGTCACAAGTCAGCTCTTAAGTAACACAAGGAAGCCTAAGTCACTAATCCTTTCATCTCATCACCTTACTTGGCTACTTTTCTAAGAGTTGATTTCACTCCTTAAACTCACATCCAACCCACAGGATCCACTCTTCCCAACTCTATATATCCCTTTGTCAAGAACCTTATCCAAAATTTCACACCTTGAACACTCACACACACAATAGTCATTCAAGCATCCCACTTTTTGCAAATACACAAAGCATCTCATATTCCCCCACTAAGTGCCTCCTGGTTCTCCACAAAGGATGTAACATGATTACATTGACTAGGTTCTACGCAAGCAATAAGGACCCACCAAATCTGTTGAAAATAGTACCTTAGCTTTTGTTAAATTCATTATATAAATATCAGGTTTGGGGTGTAGTTAAGAGACACGGTCTTCAGCATAAGCTTTTGGCCTAGTTTGTCATCTTCATAAGTCTTAGTATAGGCTCAAATAGTCTCATTGAGCAAGTTTTGGTAGATTCAATATTGTCATTTGATAAAGTATAATACCAAACTGTGGTATCTAACACTTACGAACTCATTTGATTGAGCAACTTCTCAAAAAGCCTCAGCTAGAGGAGATAATGCAATTGACAATTTGTTTATAATAAGTAATAACCGATCTGCAGTGTAAATCACCTCTGATCTTGTTTCTAGGAGGGGACCAAATACATTGAAGTACATTGTCCACTTTAGAATAGACCCAATCTAGAGACATTACCAGTGATGTTTTCTTTTTCAATTCAAACAATCAATTAGCGAATGTTTTCATCAAAACTTCAGGAGGTCTTCTTGGATAAGATATCTTAACAAGCTTAGCACATGTAACTTGTAGTTGTATGCCCCAACTTGAAGGAAAGTGATAAAAATGTATATTGTTATATGTACAATTACAATTAGTATAAATGTCTAGTTCAATGTATAAAGAAAATATTGCAATTACTAATTAGGAAAATTGACTAGGAATTTATCATATTCATTATATAAATATTAAGTCAATGTTGTTGAAACACATGGTTTTCAACGAATGTTTCCCTTTCTGCTATCTTAACAAAACCCTCCCCCAAAACATTTTACAATGTAGAAAAAGGACAGTGTGAAAAAGCCAACCATCAGATGTTCATATAATTAAAAAGGATCAAAATGGAAGAATATGGTATACCAATAACATTTTCTTGTGTTGTTTGCGTTGTGGAAGAATTCCAAGCCCATCTAACATTGATTCGTCAAGTTCTACAGAAAAAGATGCACCAAGTAAACAGAAAACAATGGAAAAGTAAAGCAAACAAAAAAATTAATGATACAACCTTTAGTTTGCAGCAGAGTTGCAAGCACACTCAAAGAACCCAAAACTAGGTTATCATTTCCTTTTATTACATACTCAAGCAAAGCCTCCCTACATAAATCATAAGAGTTATTAGGAAAACACAACAAAAGGCTTACTGCATCATTATAAGACATAAAGCCTACATAAACTCCCAAGTTACTACAAAAATTTATTCTATTGAAACATGTTACAATTCTAAAGCAACATCAAAAGGATGTATACAATAGGCCAAGAAAATAGTATGCTTTATTTTTATTTTTATTTTTATTTTTGGTAGAACACAGTATTACATGTCATTTAAATAACTGATTGCAATCAGGGTAGTTTAAGCTGACATGATATATTCATCAATGTTTCTGGTTCCAGTGACAAGCTGAAATACAAAACAGAACAGTTTTACCTGACTTACAAATAGTAACAAAAAAACGCAATATAAATTGTGTACCCAAAAATGTGGCTTTTACCTTAAAGACAAATTTGAACTGCTACAATCATTTTGCAAAACACCACCATCTGAATGAAGACCTGGAGAACTAGAAGAATATGGAACATTAACCATTGAGTGTCTTGTATCATATTTGGTAAGATTATCTGGCACTTGGCATTCAAATGTGAAACCACGATCAGATATAAAGCCACTGAGTTTACCCCCAGAACTCTTTGTAAAGGCCTCTAAGGGATAAAAAAGAGCAGCAGCTATGATATTTGCCAAATCTTTGATTTTGACAATCCTCAAGATGCAACAAAGTAAGTACAGAGAAGTGACAACACCATCTTGCATTTCCTATAATAATGTAATATCAAACATTAATAAAAACAAGATGCATGATAAGAATCAAAATCTTTCAAGGAAATTTTTTTTCAAAAATCCTTGAACAAAGACGAAAGTGGATCGAAGTAAACTGACAAGGCCATAAAGTGAAGTTTCATACCTTATCAGGCCCGATCCTCAGGGAAGGAAAAAGTAATGGAAATATCAAAATGATCAAAATGCTGTCTGTAATTATCCTCCCAACATCAGGAATTCCAGCAGAGACGACATCATTAAAGTAGTACAGATTATCCTCAATTTCATCTACAGCAGCAATAATTGTAGAGATTGAATCTGGTCTGGGATTTCTGTCTCAAGTATTCAGCAACCACAATTGCTTTTTCAGCACACGAGGGAATCTTAAAATATATATATGAATACCCATACACAAAAGAGAAAAGAAATTGCTTACAGCAGTTTATTTAAATCCATGCTCTGCTTCCTAAAAAATGAAACCAGGTTAGAGAAGTAATCTTTGTGAGGTGTGCTGGTTATATATCTATTAACAGAGTCATCTCCAACTGAAAATTGTACAACAAATGTATTAGAAAAATATGATTTTTGTCAGCATAAAATTTAGTTAATGGAGGAAATGGGACCAAGGAAAAAAATTACAGAAGAGGGCTTATGTGAAAAAAATAAAATCTCACCATGATAAACATTAAGTGTCACAGCTCGTACTGCTGTGCGAACCATGCTCTCCTCATGAAAAGCAAAGCGTATGGCCTCAACATACAGTGGAAATGAAACTACTTCATCCTATACACATAGAAAGATACAGTGAACACATTTGAATTTTGGATAGCCAAAAAAAACTAAGGCAGAATAACCTACTTCACAGCCAAAAGACAATAAATCAACTATACTTCAAAGAATTAATAGACACAAATGACTAACAACAAATATGTGAAAAAATTTAATGATCTCACAAGATTTGATCAATAAAGACTAACAACACTCCAACAGGCTTCTCTGCCAAAATCATCCACTTCAAAAATATAACAAGTTTTTATTGTATTTCTAACTTACAGTTTCTCCTCCTTCCATTCTTATCTTTCTCTTGACCACTAAATTTTAATAAAAGTCTGTCCAAAGTAGAAAAACCAGTATCATTTATCCACCTTATAAAGTAAAGACTCGGGACTAAAGAGCTTACAGCTAGAAAACGCCACTAAAACTCAGTCTCCTGTACAATTCTAATGTCATGAACATCATAGTTATGAAGTGATGGAAATATGTAATAATTAGTATTGTATCAATATTTATTATGTGTATATTATGTAATTATTATCAAGCATTGTATTATGTCCATTAATCAGGCCCAATATAGCTTAGTCTATATAATCAGGTTAGTGCTTGTTCTCTATACACATTCAATAATATTTTCAGAAACATAGTTTTACATAAGACATCCTTTTAAGCCTACCTTAAGAGCTATAATTCAAATCATTAGAATAAGAATAAGACTATGAGAACATCAAACTTACACCATGAGTCTTCACAAGCAGTGAAACCGTATTTCTGTTCAATTTTCCACTTATTGCTCTTCAAAAACCAAAAGACATATGATATAACAAAAACTGATTAGCAACATTATACAAAGGAGAGGGGAAGTGAACAAAAATATACTGGCCCGAGAAAACAGATTCTATGCAGGCAATCATCAACCACCATTCACCAGTTCAATAATAAAATAACTAAAAGGTCAATACAAACCTTAAAAAGGATATGTAGTAAGACAGCAGCTCTTCATTTTGAAAATCAAACGGATAAGTTATCAGGTAGTTTATATGTTCATTACTAAACATATAGTCTGCAAAAATTTCAGCAAAGATTATGAACCCATCAACATTTCATCTCATTGAGAAACTAAATCCATTTGATAATCAACCTACATATAGCGTGTTCACTTTTTAGGTTCTGGACCATAATGCTCACTGTTTGCAGCAACTGAAGTGGAACGCTTAAAGTCCTGCTGAGTTTTAGAACACGTAAAAACTCACCCATGACTTGTTTTTCCATGAAGAATCTGTCACAAGCTACGACACAATAAACTTCCAGCAAAACAAAAAAAGTTTAATACATTAGTATGTCCTTAACTCTCTCAGAATTTTTAATTAGGTCCCTATACTTAAAAAAATGTAATTAGGTCCTTGATCTTCTATAAATTTTATAATTGAGTCCCTGTAGTTAATTTATGGCAACTTGAAACCACCACAAGAATAACAACATGTAGCAGTTTTACTAATTGTATGGACCCAGTTATAAAAATTGTTGAAAATCAATGACTTAAATACATTTTTTTAGTTTAGGGGCCTAATAATTTAAAATCCTCAAAAAGTTTAGGGACTTAATGATGTATTAAACCAAACAAAAACTATACCAATAATGAACATGAGCACCAAGAAATCTCACTCAAAAAAGCTTGGGTCATGTTGGTCGCCATATGTTATCAACTCCGCAATTGATCTCAGCGCCTCAACAACAAAACCCTTCCACATATAAAAACAATTGAGGAAACAGTGAAAACCGTGAAGAACATAGCAAAGAAAGTTGAAAGCTAAGACGAGCTAACTACATAATTACCTTATTAACCTCATTAATAATTTGTACTTTTGTCAACTGATCGGTTAAGTACCTGAAAAGTGAAAACCATAATGCAGCAAGACAATAATCAATGATTCGTGAAATGCACTTTTTTGAACTACGAGTGACCTAAGGTTCCAAAAGATATATACAGAACAGAACCCAGCTCGACTAATTAGTTAGCTAAGATTCTTCAGAAATTCAGAATGAGCAATTTGATAATAACTTGAGAGAGTTTGAATGAAGTGAAGAGCGAGGATAGGGTGAGTGACCTGAGTTGATCCAAGGAGAAACGATCTCTTGGTTTCCAGAAGGAATACCACATGGTTGAAGAATCAAACCTTGAAATTGAGCTCAATTGAATTCACCATGCATCGAAATTGAAACTGCTCGATCCTTCCGAGCTGCTTCAGATGAGGATAGTAAATGCGTTTCTAGTGTGATCAGATAGAGATTAGGGTTCTTCAATCATCTTGAGTTGCTGAAAACACTTTGGTTTTGGATTTTGGAAATACCTTCAGTTCGGTTCAAGCAACGCTAGCTAATGAACAAGACTGAAAACCCACGTTTCGAATTTTAAGTGAAGGTTCAAGTATATTATTTAATAAGGATTTTATTTTATAGTCACTAATTGATGACATTGGTTGAAGGCTATCTTCGAAGAAATTTTTTCACATTCATGTTTAGAGATTAGTTAAATAGTCTATAGTAATCTTTTGTCTTTATTGTAGTTTTAAAATGTCGTTGACTTCCTATCGGATTATATTAGGATATTTTTCATTGTTACTACTGTATTAAAAAAATTAGTTTCTATATTTTATATTAGATAGTTTAATTTTTAATAAATATTTTGAAATTTTATTGTTAAAAAATTGGTTTTTCTTTTTAATTTTTAAAGTGGTCAATTATGTTTCTTTTATTGCTTTAAATATGGTAAGTCGAATTTATATTAGTGTTCATAGTTCAATACGGAGAGTAAAGATATATGTAATTTATATATAGCTTGTTGCTAAGCACAGTGATATGGTGTTTACGATTAATTTTATGATATTTTAATTCAATTATATGATTATTATTGTATAACTATTAGTTATTGTAGTATTATTATTTAAGAACTATGGAGCGAGGCGACTCTGGTAATTAAGTTGATTTATAAGGTAGTTAGACTAGAGATAAGCTAGTTTAACTCTGAAATGAGTAAGTCTCATAAGTTAAAGTTTTAAGAATTCTAAAGATAAATTAGTGAGAGACTCTCTATAATTCAAAATCTTCTATTTTTTTTATAAATTTTTTCCTTCTCCTTCTTCATAGTTAATCATTATTGTTGAGTGAGTGATTCAAAATTTGTGGAGCTTAAAATACCCCAAGTTGAAAGTTGTTCAAAGTAAGTTCTTCTTTTTCCCTTTTGCTATTTCGTTTCTTCAAGAGGTAAAGGAAACTTGTATTTTAGATTTTTGTTATTGAATGTTTGCTATTTGATGTTGGGATTTGTGGTTGCATGATTTATTTAGAGAAAATCATAAAATGGAAAATGTTTTAGAAGTGTTCTTCAAAATGGTGTTCTTGGGTGATTTGAGTGAATATGAATTATGCAGTTGCATGTTGTAAATTAAGTTATTTTCAAGGTATTTGAGATGCATGTATGTTGTTTTGTGCATTGCATGTTAGTTATTGATCAAGTTTCAGGTGAAGTGGCCTGAAAATCGGGTTCTACATAAGTGCAAAACAAATATTGCACTAGATGCAAATGTCGAATGTGGTTTCAACCGTGTCGAATGCAAGATTGGTGGTATAGGGCATGAGAAGAGAGAATCGTCTCACGTTGAAATCATATCGAATGCCAATGGAGTGACATCAGTCATGGATCAAGTCGATACCCCTGCACGATTGAGTTTGAGCATGAACTTTTAAAATTAAATATATTACTTTCATTTATTTTAAAATTAATTTTATTTACTATTTATAAATATTAATAAAAAATTTAAAATGTATATTACAACAGTATAATATATATATATATATATATATATATATATATATATTTAAGTAAGGTATTATATATTTACATTTGTTTCAAGAGGAAAGTGTGTAATTTAACACAAAAGTAAAGGATATGAAACACTCTATGGTGTAAATAATATTTTGACAGTATTTTTAACAAAAAAAAAAATTATAGAACTTTAATAGAAAAAAAAAGGATTAAAGTATCAAGCTTTTTAATTTTTCAAAGAATTTTAATATAAGAGGAGGAGATAATAAAATATTTATTTACATAGGAAAAAAAGATAATTTACTCTTTTTTTTTCTGTTGCATAGTTTATATTATTGGGACTGTCAAAAAAACAATTTTCTATTATTGGGCCTGTCCGTTTTTGAGTTTTTATTGGACTTAGGCCGGTTTCACCTTTTTATTTTCTGTTCTTCGGCCTTGGTACCCTCGATGAATTGAACACAAAATATACTCGCTGTAAAAGAAAAATATGTAAATTTTATTTTAGAGAAAATTAAATAAAAACAAAAACAAAATTAAGTCAAGCACCAAGTAGATTAAAGGGATTATAACTTCTGTAATGAATTTTAATCCTTTCAAATTTACGTACTATATATATACATTTAATTCAATTTCTAAGATAATATTATAATTATAGCAACCATACATGGGGGAAAATGGTGTGAGGTTATTCAACTTCACTCATAGTCTTGAAATCAAAATTTACATAATTGTGTTAAATATACTGAGAAGGAGATTTGCCACATTATTAAGTTAATAAGATAAATGTTTTTCTAAAGTACTAAGGAGATTACTTTTTCTTTGTTGTTTAAGCAGTCTAAACGCATATACTTTAGGTGCCCTTTCGCTGCCACGTATAGCCACTAGAATGAAGGGACAATATGGATAAATAAGGACACATCTGGTTTATATTGAGAATTAGTTTTTTTATATTCTACAGACGTTTTAATATAAAATTTATTATTAATATTGATTTAAAAAATATATAATTATATTTAATGATTTAAAATTAATTTTATTAAAATATAAAACAGGTGGAAAGTGGAAACTGAGTTGTTATAATATTTAATAGATTAATAATGAATTAAGGTACTCGTGTGAGATATTTAAATTTGTAATAATTGTGCTTATTTCTAGTTAGAGATAAGTTCAAATCCGAAGTTATATTTAAGTATTTAAATAATTTGAGTTTGAATTTTATAAACATGATAGTAATAAAGTTAATAACACTTTTGGTTTATTATAATTTTTTATTTTAATCATTTATATTTTAAAATTACACAATTTTAGTTATTTCATTAATTGATTTTTAGTTGATCATTTATCGATAATATAAAATTATTACTGACATGGATTCATGACATGTTGCTTTGGTTGATTCATTATATAAAGACTCACAATGATTAATGAGATAACACTTTGGTAATAACATGGTAAGGAAATATAATATCTATTTAAAATATAGTAAAAAGTGGCTTAAATAGAATTAGAACACAGTGAATTTTTGGTACATGTCTAAACAGACAATAATAATATTTATGGATTTGTTTGTAATGCAAATTTGTCGACTTACTCCTAGTGTAAATACGGGTTTTGGAAAATTTATAATGCAATTATAATTATATTTAAGTTTTTTATTTATTCAAATCTTGTTTGGATATGACTGGGTTTTTACTTGGTCATTCATTAAACTATTTTGTTAGAATTTTATCCTTATATTACCATTTTAATTAATATCTTATTTATTTATTTTGTTTGTTAAAGTTGGAGGTTCTTATTGTTTTTTTTTTTTAAGCAAAAAAGATTTATTAAAAAGGAATACAAGGGGTACTCTAACCCATATACAAATACAATAGGCTAAAGAATACTTGTAGCAACTAAAAAATACGATGCCTATTTTACAGTCACAATAACAGAAGATACGACATCTAATAAGCAATTACTAAGTGATTTACCACAGATTTCACACAACGACAATGTTTGAAATACCATTGATGATGACAGTATGTGATCTCCCACAAGTGTTAGAGGTTCTTATTGTAACTTGCGAGTCTTGCATAATTTTTGTATATAAGTTCGTAGTGTAATTACACACCTCATGAAACTATAATTTGTTTATGAATCTAACCTAATGTTTATGACTTATATATATATATATATATATATATATATATATAAGGATAATATATTAATATTAATTTGTAGCACTAATTGTTAAATATATTTCATAGGTTTTTTTTTCATTATTAATGAGTATTTTTCTATCAAACACAAAATTAATCTTTCTTAAAAGTTAGATAGATATTAAATAAGTGAACATTTCTCAATTTAAGTTTTATGTAATTGTTCTGATATAAAATATGTGATAGTCATATCCAAAATGTCATAGTGAGATTATCAATAGAAAATTAATTTTCTCTTCTTAGTCTAAGTCTTTATAAAATAGTTGGGTTATATCTTTTAATCCTATTAAATTGGGCATGTCGTTATCATTTAACTTATTTATTTTATCTCTTCATAAAATCGTTTATTATGGTATAAATTATATTTTTTTAGTCTATTTAAATTAATATTTTTAATGATAAGTATATTATTTTGTAATCTTATGAGTCAAATTCATAAGTTCAAAAAAATATAAATTTATTATGAGTTGATCATTATTAAAATGATTAGTTAAGTCGATTCATCACTGTATAAGAAATAAATTGATCATGAGTCTAAAATGATACTATATTTATAAGAATTGAGATTCAAATATTAAAAACTTATTAATTAAGATAAATCTCTCATATCAAATTAAGTTAGATGTGTCACAAATGGTTAACAATGGATGATGATATTGAAATGTTAATTATCTTTAAAATAGTGACATCTATTGTGTATATGATATCCAAAATGTTGAACTACTTGATAATTAAAAAGTGTACTAAAAGAATGCAATAATCCAAGATGTATAAGTGGGTGATGGAGCCTCATAGGTCCAACGTCCAAGTATATATAAACAATCAAGTACACTATTATACTATAAGCACAAAAGGAGGCAATTTTGTTTTGGATAGTGGACAAGCTTTTTCTTTATGCTACATGTGTTCCACATCATATTTGCTGCCTTTGGCTGCTATATATATCTACTGTGGAAGTAACTGTCTTCCAGTTAACACTTTTTCACTGTTTTTCTTTTCATAAAAAGCAAGGTTAGCGTACGTCAACAATTGATTATGGGCATTATATATCATCCATCGTCCACGTTCTTTAATGGACGCATTAAGAAGCAATTCTTTTTCCAATTGCCTTATATATATATTAACTGCCAAACAAAAAGAAAAAAACACTTCCTACTTTCCGTAAAATAATAAAATAAATAAATCTTTCTATATAAAAAAAAAAAAAAAAAACAAGTAGTTCATATTTTTAAAGAGGACAGTTGTATTTTTTATTTTTTTACATTTTTTATATTTTAATTTTAAATATATATTAGTAAAAAAAAAATTAAATGGAGGTATAATCATCTTTAAAAAAAGTAAACAATATATATATATATAATTTATTACTACAAATTTTAGTTATATATAATAAAATAAAATATTATATATATATATATATATATATATAAATCTACAACCATATTAATATTATTAATTAAATTGATGTGAGAACACTAGCTGTTGTTGAGACTAGACTAAAAGCAGAAGTCTTCGTAATTAATACAGAAAACACTTTGTCCCACTGTAATGAAGCGAAAGTCTTGGTAATTAATAAAGAAAAGACTATGTTCAACTGTAATAGAGAAGAATAGGGCATGAATGCATTATATCAACCCAGCTAGCTAGTGGAACTAGTTAATAAATGGTATCCAAACATAAAAATAGGTGTCTGGAGTCTCTCTTCAAATGTGAAAAATCGTCAAGAATCGTGTTACATTCGAAACTCTTCTTTAACTGCTTATTCCATACCATACTCTCTATAGTTTAATGCTATTGGTTTCTTGTGATCGTAAACCAATCATACTTACTCGTAGAAAAATAGTTATTTTGTGTCTTTATATATTTAATTTTAAAAAATTGAATTTTTTTTAAACCTATAAATAATAGTGCCAAATACAAAAATAAAAATTTATTTTTAAATTTATTTTAAAAAAATAAGTTTTATTAAATTTAAGGATAATAATGTCAAATATAAAAATGGAAATCTAATGAGTGATTACCAAAATCTATTCTCTTTATAATAGGTATGGATAAGTTTATAATTTTTTTTTAGGTTCGTTCCTGATCTCCTCGCTACGTTGGAGGCACCTCAAAGGGTGAGATAGCTGGCCCCAAGATTTAACGCGACTGCATACACAAGACAAGATTCGAACCTCTGACCTTGCTTAAGCGTGGATCAACCCCTACCGCTGAACCACACGCTTGGGGTTGGATAAGTTTATAATTTATAATTATTTTCTTATCTCTATAAATTTTTTGAACTTTATATTTAGTTTGTATAATTTAAAAATATATTAGTTTTTATAATAATAAATGACAGAGACTAAAAGAAAATAAAAATTCTATGTATAAAAGCTAAAATATAACATTTAAAATATAAAATTTATAAAACTATATAAAAAAATAATTAAACTTAAATTTATTCATAATTTTTTAATAATATTTTAAGTTTTTATGAAAGTTATTTTTTAATGTGATGTTTAAATACTTTTTTTTAGGGGAGTGATGTTTAAATACTTAAGAATATAAAGTTGGAAATATTCTGATTTTTGTTTGACGTACAGTAATGTCAAAAGTTTAATTTGAAACCAATTTTTCATATAAACAATTTTGAGGAATGATACTAACATTTTCTTTATCATAGTTTCGGAAATCACAAATGAACTTATCTTAACAATAATTTGATAAATGAACAAAATGTTTTATCAAATACAAACGTACTTCACGAAGTTATATTAGATCTTATACTTTATAAATTATTAGTTTTTTTGCAATTTCTTTTACCACAAATACTTTAATGAAGTTCGTCATATCACACCTTTTTTTAATAATTAATATTACAATATATTCTAATGAGATTTCTCCGTTAATATTACACTGCTATTTTTTATCACACTATTTTTGGTTTTTAATAACTTTTTTAAAATAAAAAATAAATAAAAATCAAATTTAACTTAAAAAAACTAAGATTATAATTATACTACAAAAAATACTACATACAATGATATACAAAAAATGTTACTTTAGATATAATTATACACAATTTTAATATTATTTAAATAATATTTAATAACATATATTACGTATTACTATAATTTATATTTATAATTTTTAGTAATATATTAACATATATTATATCTATATTATAAATAAAAATAATTATTAATAATAAATATTATATCACTATAAAATATGTGATAAAAATAATAATTAAGTATTACAAACATACTTGACACCACATCCATCAAATCAACAAAACCACGTCCAACACAAAAGAATATAAATTATATTTTATTGTTTCTCTACGAAAGTTATTTGACTTTGATTTAAACATACATTACTTAAGATATATTTTTATCTACAATCATATTTAAAAAATGTCATTTTTTATTTATCAACTAATTTAATAATTAATTATGATTTTAATCTAATAAATAAATTTTTATATATTGAACACAAATTATTATTTAATAAGAGAGTATTTTTAGAATTTTTGTAAATAAGAAAGATTGAAAATAATTTTTAACTTCTTATCTAATTCAGATTTTTAATTATAATTATTTATATATTTAATTTTAATATTTTAAAATAAAAATTTTAAAATATAAATAATCTTATACTATAATATAAATTATTTATTATAAATTTTAAGTATAATTTATATATTCAAATATGATATTTATTTGTAGATATTATTCATTTTATATAAAATTTGACTATATATAATAAACATTTAACTTATACATAGGTAAAATACTAGTTAGTTTAATAATTTTTAGTTTTCAATTAATCAGTTTATTATTTTTTTTACAGCATCAATATACTGTTTTTATCATATATGAGTTAAATTGGGATACATTTTTTCATAGTATCATCTATTACATGTATATTTTTTTTATTTAGTTTAAGTATATACAGCACAAGGCTTGCCACGTGGTTTTAAAAAAATATGTTATTCTCTTATAAGAATTGGCGAATGTCATCGAGATTTTATTCACATGGTGTTAGCCAATTACTTCTGCAATTTTAGAGTCAAAACAAAGAAAAAAAAAGTGGCACGATCTAATTTTTCCTTTTCTGGAAGATTTTATTTGCGTGTTCTATTTTAGATAGAGTGATATTTTATTGCTTTTCTCATTATAAACATACGTCAAAATATATTGAGTAGTTTAATGCTAAACGTTTGGCCGTTGAAAACTTTTTCTACACGAGTTCAACACTACCAAAAAATAATAAATTATAAGAACATTCATATGGATTTTGAAAGAAAATTTATCCGTATTCACTTTTTTTTGTGCGTTCTAAAAAATCTAAGAAAAATACTTATAAAAAGTTTATTGTATGTTCAAATCTGTATACGATATCTTAGATGAGAGATTCGGATTAACTTTTTTTTCTTCTATTTATAATTTCCCGTTTTATTACTTCATTTAAATCATCTCATGGATACTTTAAAATACATAGTTATGTAGTTGTACAACGAGTACATAAATGTATAAATAAATATTGATGAAATATTATAAAAACTTTAAAACAAATATAATAATATAAAAATGCAAGAATGTTATAAAAAATCAAGTGTTTAATTTTTTTTTTATTTACTTCTTATCATCATTTTAATCTACGAGTAAAAAAATATTTGGCTGAAATCAAATTAAATTCTATTTAAATTAATTTATACCTAAAAAAATCAAAAAATCAAATTAAAAAAATAACTAATACATAAACATATCAATAAATTGTGAAAATAATACAAAATAATTATTATATAGGAAATACTTCAGTAAGTTTGTCTCTTTGATCCTCCTTCTTGTAAGTTCTCATTTTCTTGTTTAATCTTGAGGCATACCTTTCAAAAAGAAAAAGGATTAGCTGCAATAAGATATTCTCACAGTCTTCAACTTCAGACAATCAACACAATTAATATTGTTATATATCATTCAAAGATTTTAAACATCGATATAAGCAATGGAGTGAAAATAAAAAATTAGTACAAAAATAATTGTAGCCTTTACTATTTTTCATTCTAATTAAACCTGGTTGCAGAATCATTGATATATTGAATATTTAGTTGCCTATGTTAATGATATCTAACTTTTAATTAATTGGTGGATGGAATATATTCAGTTTCAAAAACTGATTCAATAAACGACAATAACTATTACTTTTGTAATTTAGTTCATTCAATCCATTTTTGTAATCAACTTACATGTGATCATTTTTTTTTCTATTTTTAAATTTATTTACCTTCCAACCAAAAATGTCCATGGGAAAATTATGAATTTAAAAATCTTAATTAAAATAATGAATACAAATATCAATTGACTAATATAATTATAAATTTCACATATAATTAATTTATATAGATAGTTGTTATTTAAGTACAACTATTTAATTAACTAAGTCCTTGAATATTCAAACACCAAAAGTTTTTCCTTCAAAAGATAGATCATATTTAATTTTTTCAATTACTCATTTCAAATATCTTCATTTTTCTCTTTTAAATTATTATTCTTTTTTTTTTCTTTTCCAAATTTTTTTCCTATCTCTTCCTCCCAAAATTTACATTCTCTTATTATAAGAAAAGAAAGAAAGAAAAAATTGAAATTTTTTCTCTCTGAAATAACATATTTGAAATAATTTTACTGTTGATATTTATTTATATAAAAGAAGAAGTAATCATGATTTTACAAAATACATAGAGATGATTTGTAAATCTTAAAATTTATGGTTCTTATTTTTAATCATGGCTATATATATTAGGGAGAGAAAAGATGCTTCTTACTCATGATTAACAATTCATGTTAATAGAATAGTGAACAGTTATTATGTATTAAAAGACTTTTATAACCTTTTATAATCTTTATATAACAATTTCTTATTTTTATTTAAAAGATTAAAATCATCCTAAATAAAGTGAACACGAAAAGAATAATTTTATTTATAAGTATAAATAATTAATTTTAATTTTCATAAAATAAATTTATGTGAACGGTGACTATATTATTATTATTTTTAATATTATTGTGATGTATAATTCATTTTTTAAAATTATTTAATTATTTTTCATATTTTAATTTTATTTTAAATCAAAATTTAATTTGTAATTATGATAATTTTAAAATGAGATAACATTTTATAAATGTTTATTTAATGACACATTAAAACACCTTAAACTTGAATTTAAACATTTATAACTTAAGTTCTTCTTGAGTTTATTAAATTATGTGGGTGACCCATTCAATGTACGAATTATTTTATTTTTCAATTCGTTAAAATTTTAATATATAATTTTATTACTTTTTTTTTATATAATTTTAAACAACCTGTGAATTTAGTATATAAAAAAAACCAAGTAGCCCGTGAATAGAAATTATAATAAGGTGAATTTTCAAAAATTTTAATTATTATACATAAATAGCATTAATGGGTGACTTGTATTTTCTTATAAATTAATTCGTATCAATTTTTTCGTTTACCT
This sequence comes from Cajanus cajan, assembly GCF_000230855.2. Lineage (NCBI taxonomy): Eukaryota > Viridiplantae > Streptophyta > Magnoliopsida > Fabales > Fabaceae > Cajanus > Cajanus cajan. The sequence goes on from NC_138521.1 coordinate 66,423,194, forward strand.
GGTATGTATAACTTTTTCCAGTAATCATTCAATTGCACATTTACCTCGTTAAGATGAGACATGAAACATTTAATCCAATAGTTATTGGATTTTATATTTAAATTAATGAATAATTATAAAAAATTTATATGTTTAATTTAAATTAATAAAATAAAATATTAGAGTATCTACAATTGAGAGTTGTTTATAAGCAACTCCCAACCATTTTAAATGAATCTCACTGTGCCACGTTACTTATAAGCAATTCATATTATATTTTTATAATTTTTGCTCCAATGAAAATTGCTTATAAGCATCTCTACTTTTTTTACAACTCACACTACACTTTATGATAACTCAACCAATCACACTTTTCCATTTCAATTTTCAGATTGCTAAACATTGTTCCTTGGAGAAGCAACGGAACTAAAAAATTTAGAACTTGGCTTGTCACGTAGGATAACTCCAATGAGAATTTCTTATAAGCATTATTGCTTATTTTTAAGATACGCAACAAGCACCCTCATTGATTTATTATTTTTTAAATTTATAAATTTGATTTATGCGCTAAAAAATTTATATTAAATAATTGGATCATTAAAATTTGATATAAAATATAAATTATTGAACAGAGTAAGTTTAAGTAAACTATTATATAAAAGAGTGAGAGATTGTGAAATGAGTTTCAGAATAGTGGATTTGAGTCTAACTCAACCCTACAAAATCAATTTATAAGGTGAAGATTATTCTCCACTTATATATTCTTTAATTGTCTTGTCTTTAATCAATGTGAGCCTTGAGTTTTTTCTAATACACTTTCTCACGTTGGGCTTGATACGTGAATAAATGGTGGGTGACCCTTTTAAATGATATAAAATAGGCAGTTCATTTTAAGGGCTTAAGATAGACCTAATGTCATCTTAAAAAATATGAAAAAAGTATGCAATCATACCTTAGAAATTAAAATTTACCATGAGCAATAAAAAATATTATTGGGTCAAGTTTGTCTTTTTATATAATAAATATGAAATGTGTGTGTATATGCGGTCATGGACTAGAAAACATATAAATATTAACGTTACTATTGTGAAAAAACTGATATTTAGTATGGTGTTGTGTGATACTTTCCAAGAAAAATTGATATTTACTAAACCTTCTATATAAGTGTACTTGTGTGTTTTTAATATGATAATTTAAGCAAGAAAATAAATTGATATATATATATATAAGATTTCAAATAAATTATTTATCCAATCAAATTTTAAACGGTGATATAATATATATATTTAAAAACTTTTTACATAATTAATTAATAAAAATTATGATTTGTATGATTTTTTTTAAATAAATATTGTATAAGTGAATAAACTTACAATTTTTTATTTTATAATTTTTAGTGGATTATAATTGGACGAATGTTGAAGGATGATTTGGGATTATAGTATTATACGATCAGCCGTTAAAAGTAATGCATGATTGCATCGGGTGTTAAAGAAGGCATGGACCTTGTTGATTTTACAATAGTAGCCTCAAGCCAACAACCTTAGCCGGTTCTCTATAAATACGACCGACCCAGCTGCAGGATGCCACGCCCTTAGGCCTTGAATTATAGAAATTGGAGATTTGGACGTTGTGTTGTGTTGTGTTGTGTGTTGCATTAGCAGGAGAAAAATGTGGTTCATGTACGTGTGCGACGAGGAAGAGAAGGAACTGGGAAGGCAACAAGCCCCAGGGTCGTGTCCCCACTGCGGAGCCAAAGTCGAAGCCATGGACGTTGAGATCCAGTCCAAGCTCTGCTTCTTGCCCCTCTGCTTCAAGATCAAGAGAAAGTACTTCTGTACCCACTGTGCTAGGCGTTTGGAGTTGTATTACTGACTCCATGCCAATTCCTCTTCATCTCCTTTCTCAATTACAACAATAACTCCCTGTAAATAACCAATATTTATATATAAGTCTAGTTAGTCCACTTTTTTTTATTTTTCTTTTTCAGGATTTGGCTCCTACTTGAGTTCCTATGTCATTCAATTAATTGGAGATGAAATGCACTGGATTTTCCTTATTCTTTTCTTTCTCTATTGGGCTAAAGGAATTACTGTTGCCGTTGCCGTTGCCGGTTTAACTAGTTTTCGCATCAGAATCAAACACGGATTCTTTGTTACTAATATGTCACCCATTTCTAATGTTTCAACTTTTTCGCGTTTCATGAAATGTATGGGCGTGTTTCGTGAAAGATTGAAACTTTGCTTATGACACATTAGGAGACACAGAACTTTGTTAAAAAGATTCAATTTTTATGAGTTTTATTTATAAATAAAAAAAAATGAATATCCCTTGAAGGCTTGAATCATGCAGAGTTTGAAGGATTGGAGTGTTGATGATGGGTTGTGTTTTCTTTTTAAAAAAATAAAAAATATGATTTGTTTGTTTTTGGTTCTTATGGGTGGGTTCAGGGCAGTCTGTGGATCCGTCAATGAAAACCATTGGCCCCAGTTGGCACTTTGGAGATGGCGTTTTGTCTGAAGCTTGAATTATGGTTCAGCTTGAAACCAAATCTCTGAGTTGCTGATTCAGAAAGACTGAGTGGATAAGTATCCACCATGTTCAAGGCATAGTGCCTCCCCTGGTTTTCCCTTCTTTATTTAACGTTTTTCTCTGTCTTACTTTTTTTCTTTCTGTCGTTTTTAGTTTATTTTCTGATGAATCAATCCTTCTGAAAGCGACTCCTACATAAATTGTTCATCGGTAGGTCCGAATTCAGCCTTCAAAAACTTAATTTTATAATATAATGTTAAAAATAAAATGCGTTATAAATTAAAAAAAGGACTTTAGGGGTGGGTGGGGGGATTGTACCACTACAAGCCATTTTCGGAAATCAGAACTGTCTCTTGTGAAGTCTTTTGAATAAGCTATAGGGCTTTGGACACAAATGGCACGACCATTGATTGATTTTCGAGATTTTGGTTTGGAGAATGATATGTCCAAGTTCTATTCCGGTTACCTGTTCTCACTTTGTTCCCATCGCACGCTGCCTTTTTCCACCTAAGCACGATTCATATATTAAAATGAATACAAGTTTGATAAGTAATTAAGAATAATACACGTTATTGTCATTGAGTCCCTAATTTTTTAAAGAAATATTTTATGTGCGATTCTAAGTGTTTGTGTAGTATTTTTATTTTAATAGTTTCAAAGTTTTTTTTTTATTTATAATTTTAATCTATTAAATATTGTAGGTCTACAATTTTTTTCCAAAAGTTTTAATAATGTGAATTAAGTCTTCAAAATATTTTACAAATTTTACAAACATTTAATTAGATGACAATATGGCTTGATTACATTTTTGTTACTTTAGTATCGCATATTTACAACGGAATAAAACTATAAAAAAAATGATTATGGCATGTTCATATATGCGTCAAGCAAATAATAAATGTTATAGTATCGGGTAAAATGGGCATACAAATTTAGAATTATGAAAGTTTAATTGTATTTTTACTCTTTAATGTATTATAATTGAAAAATATCATTGATGTTTAGTTCAGTTTATTGAGTCAAATATGCGAATTATGCATAAAAAAAAAAAAAAAAGATTAGGAGGGTAGAATTCATTAAAAGTGACTATTAAGATTTTTTAATAAAAATTAATCATCAATAAAATTAATAAATATTTTGTATCAATAATATAATTAAAAAATACAATAATTGTTATAAATCCTTTGAATATTGAATTCAATTTCCATGAATCAAAAAATACTAATTGCAAAGTTTTAATTTTTAAAATTTTTATTATGCAATAAGATCTATTTCAATATATTTTAAAATCTCATATCACTTATAAAGGAGACTAAGAATAGTTAATATACATTATTTATTAAATGTATCTTTACAAATAAAATCATAATAGTTCAACAAACATTAAAATCAACCATACATGTGATTTATTAACAGTGTCATAATAAGATCTTTAAGTTCGATTTATAATTAGGTCATTTTACTAAGATTTTATCTAATATTTAACAGAATTAGCTTACAGTAGCATGACATCGTAGTAAGTAAATACAGTATTTTAAGAATATTACATTAATTGTCTAGTTGATGATACCTATGAATAAAAAAAACTATTATTTTTATAACCCCATAATAATAAAATAAACGGTTTTTATTTTGAGTGAATTAATAACTTAAAAATTAAATAGAATTAAGATCAAGGACCTGACTATAAATTAAATTAGCAGGAGAAAAATTTCTCCGAAAATAGTTGAGAACAGTTTTATGTAAATATATTCTTAAGAAGGTTTATAGAGAGAGAGTAAAAGGGTAGCGAAAATATGCATAGTAATGTGTGGTGCAGGGGAGGAAGGAGAGAAGAAGGGAAAGTGAGAAGTGAGAAAGGAGGATAAGGGAAAAAGACAAAGGAGAATAGGTTGGTTGCCAGATATGCAGTTTTGTCGTCTCATGTAATTTTGATTTTGATTTTGCAAAAATCCCTGTATGACCTCAAAACTCGTTAAAATGGTGAATATTATGTGGCAGCATGTGGTGTTAGTGTTACTGTGGGTGACAATTATAATAGCCAAGTAGCGGTTTGTTTTGGCTTCTGGCTTGTGTGTTATTTTACTGATTCACTTTTATAGATACAGTGATGTATGAAGAGAAAGGGTTGCAGAAAGTGCGGCAGTAACACATGCATCTGTACTTACGTCGCAGCTGATTAGTCCCTCTCCTCTTACTCGCCACGCACGCGCCTCTCCTTCCTCATGCTGCAATTTAACTAACCCATTTTAACTATTTTGTTTTTTGCTCATTTAAATATTATATGTATATTATTTCCAATGATATACTTTTAAACAATCTAAATTTTATATTTATTTATTGTAAATTTTTATTATTTCATATAAAATATTATATGTTAAAAATGTAGAAATTTATTTTTAATAATTTTTACTATAACACTACTTGTTGAACCATACTTTATGTTAAAAGATCCAAGATAAGATAGGAAAGTACTAAAATTTGTTGTTTCTTCCTTTTAGGTTCTAGCTAATCATAGAGTCATGATGTCAAGAGACTTAACATTTCTTCAATCTTGGGAGCTCATTTTCTTTTTTTCATCTTAGAGTTTGTCTTTTTCTTCTCTTAGATTTTTTTTAGAGTCTTAGAGTTATGATTCTTGTAGCGGGTGGTGATTCAAAGCTACTTGGAGTTGGGAATCCCATGGTGTAGGTGTGAAGCTTGTGTTGTTGGAGTTCAGAGTTCATTTCTTCTTCTTTTCTCTTGCCTTAGAGTTATAACTCAACTCCTGATTATTCTATGTTGTGTATGTTGCTTGAAAATTTTCATTTTCGTGGCTAAGAAGTTTTGAGATGGAAGATTTGACAATTTGGGGTTTTTTTTGTGTTCTTGGTGAAAGATTGAGAATTTGATAATTTATTTGATGTGTTGTTGGTGCATGTTTCTTTTCCTTTGATTTCTAAGTTGCATGGTGTTATAATTGCAAGATTTTGAGGTTGCATGCATGTATTATTGCATAAGTTGAGAGGATTTTAGAGATTGGGCGGTGTTCATACCTATTGGGATATTCTTCAACTGTGTAAAAGTTTTTGGGTTTCAGGTTAAATATGAGTTTTCACGCATAGCGTGAGAACTAGTATGTACCTATGGGAAGCTAAGATTAAGCATGAGTTTTCACGCTTAACATGAGGATTGGATGTGCCTTTTTATAAGGTTGAGGTTACGCGTGAGGACTTAGGTGTGCCTCTAAGAGGTTGAGGCTAAGCGTGAGTTTCACACTCAACATAGGAAATTTCAAAATTCTTATACGACTCTAGAAGCCTAACGCTTGATGTGAAATTTCAAACTCGGTGTGGGAACCTAGTCAAATAATTTTCTTCTTTAATTAAGTTGGCTGCTTACTTAATGAATAAGTTATATGGATGATGTTGTATGATAGTGAAATTTATATGTTGAACGTTGATATGTTGTATGTTGATGATTGTGTTGTGAGTTTTTAGTTGAAAGTTGAGTTGAATTGTAGGTCGTGTGGTTATTTAGTTGTGTTGAATATGTTATATGCATGATATTGCTTTATCATTGAGATGATGAAAACATGCTAATGCATGACATTGTTGTGATGTTGAGATGATGAATGTTGAGAATGTTTTATACATTTAGACATGGTGTTATTGAATCGTGATGGCTAACTTAGGATTATAGGAGAAATTATTTTTAAAGTTTCATATCTTATTGTATGGATATTGTGTTGTGTTGCTCCAAGAGGTTAGTTTATTGGAAAAATCCCTTATTGAAAAGTTGACCCATGCAGAGGACAATTGAGTCTCCTTTAGGATCTTAGTTGGTATCATGTGTGCACAAGGTCGAGGCACACATGTATAAAGTGATCACAATAAAAGGACAAGATCGAGTTATACTGATTACAAGTGACTAATCAAGTAAAGTGCAAAGTCGAAAGCTTAGTTCCTAATTGAGTATCAAGTTTAGCTTACCCTTGTTTGTTTTCACGTGGATAGACTTTGATGATTATACTTAATATGATAGCAGAGTAAGAATAGTTTTTTGGGAGAGTTGTTTTGGAGGCTAGTTTGATATTAGTGATGTTGATGTTTTGTGCTACCTTGGAGTAGTTAGTTGGTAGTAGAAGTTGTCTGGCGGGCAATATATGTTGTATAGTTTACTTATACTAAATTACTAGATCTATATTGCCTATATATGTCTAGTTGTTTTACCTTTGTATACATGATATATAATACACATTCACGTATTTGTAGATATACAATTCTAAGTTGTTAGTTATGTTTTCTCTGCTAGTTGTTTGTCGTTAAGTGTATGGGCTATGCGAGTTGTTACATTTATTGTAATATGTTAAAAACAATTGGAAAATGTATTATATTATTATATATTTAAAATTTTAAAAAATGCATAACTATATAAATATGATGAGAAATATTTGACAATATATCAACCCCTATATATTAAACACCAATATCTATCTTATGTAAAAATGTTTTTAGGGACTTTTCTTTAATAAGATGGTTTTTAGATTTTTTTTAACTTCGTATTTAATTATATTTTTATTTATTATAATTATTTATAAAAAATTATTAATAAATAAAAATAATATTATGCTACAATATAAATTATTTATTATAAAATAAAATATAATTTATATGTTACTATCAAAAAATTTAATTTATATATTTAAAAAAATTTATTTGTATAAAATTTAAATTTAATTTACATATTTAAGCACAATATTTTTTAATTATTTTAATTTCTTTTAAATTTTAGTTATATAATTAATATTTAATTTATGTATTATACATGTTAAAATGTTAATTAAAACTAATTTGTATTTGTTGTATGACTATTCTTTTAAAAATTAACTTACCAATGCATGTTTTATTATTGTTGCACTACGATAATTATGTTTATATGAAAATATGACAGGATAAGACTTGAGACAATATTTTATTTTGTGTAACCATATTGATAGATGACTTGCTATTATTTTGTTGAATTATTCTAATATAAATAATTGGTGTAATTACTGTTTAACCAATAACTTATGATTTTTATTTTCAGTATTATATTATTGCTAACATTTATATATTTGTATATTATTATTTTATTTATTTATTTGTTTTACACATATAATTATAATTATATTTTTCTAATTGTTACGGTGAACATTTATAGTGGGATGACCTATCAAAAAGTTAAAAAAGTTGAACATTGCTATTTCTCTTTCATCAGTTCAGTTCAGTTGGTTCAAATCAAATCAAATCTCCTAGTAAGATAAAAAAGAAATATTAAAAAAAAGTGCATAAGATTTGAAGGAATATCCGAATGTGTCTGTGTGTGAAAGTTGCTTTCACCAATATGACAAGGCGTTACAGTTGGCATCACATTGAGATTTGGTCTGTCCATCGTAAGATTAAGATAGTTTGGTTACTATTCACTGCTACTCAAACAACACACTTTTAATTTTGTTATGCCTTTTATCATTGGTTTTCCCATTTATGAAAATGCCGTGAAAATGTGGCGCTGATGGAAAATGACCCAATAACATATTCATGTGATATCATCCTAGTTAGTTTCAAATCAAACTCATTTGACCTCATTCAAAATAAATCAATATTTTTAATTTAGATTATAAACTTTTTAGTCCAATTCAGACTCATGCATTTTATGTGATCTCATTAAATCATTATAGGGTGATATGCGTTTGTGATTCTTTCTCCCAAACATGTGCATATAGTTCCCAAGAGAAAGAAACGAAATATCACTACTGGTACATCTTATATTGAAATTGAATATAATTTTAAAGAATAAAAATAATCTGGAAGGAAACCCTTAACCGCTCTTTGAACTCAATAAAATTTAATACTAGTATTACGAAGGGAAAAAAAATAAGAATAAGTGCATATTTACTTTAAATTATTCATATTAAAAATCTAATTATAAATAATTTATATATAAAAATAAGTTAATTTAATCAAGCATTAATTGCTCGTCAAACTATAAGCATGTATTCAAAATTATATTATTCGTGTATTCATAGATACGTCAAATTAGTTCCCCAAAAATTGTAAGGATTTGATGGTTATCTAACAAAAATTTACTCTTAATATAACTTTTAAGATAAATTAATAAAAGTCAATAAATTTGATATAAATAATTATTTATGATCGAATAACTATATAAAATTGTTTCATACTTTTTTTTCAAATATATAAATGGCATCAAATCAAATTAGCGAATGACAAATTTGGGCCAAAGTACGAATTGAGCCCACATTAAAGCGTGAGCAATCTCCGTTGTTTTTGGTTTTCTTTTAAATTCAATTATTGTACGGATGAAGATAATATTCTTCGACCTATATCAATTTGAGTTGACATCACGAATAGGGGACTCTAGTTACTTAACTCAAATAGTAACTCTTACATATGTACAAAAAAAAAAATTAACTCAGAAAATATGATTATCTATTTGACGTTCTTCGAACTCGAGAAAAAATTTATCTTTGTGTTCAATGGAAATATTTATTGATAATGATTTTTTAACCTGATAATTAAATAATTACAATTTAAATAGTATAAAGTGTTATAATTAATTTATAAAACTTAGGAAAGTTTATTAAATTGATGTTTTAAATAATAATTTATTTATTTTATAATAAAAAAAGTTATGTGCTTTTGTAAAGGAAAGTTTATTAAATTGATGTTTTAAATAATTTATTTATTTTATAAAAAAAGTGACGTGCATTTGTAATGATTTGACATATGTTATACTTATTATAGTTCAATCTAAATGTAACGAAAAAAAAATAGATATTCAACTATCCTATAGTAAATATGCACATTAATAAATTTATTAGGTAGGGAATAAAAAAATAACTTGTATACATACAATCTGTATACACAATATACTAAAATATATAAATAATTTGATTAAACAATTATATACAACTTAGTTACAATATATTAACCTTAACAAAATAAGACACCACTAGCATGACTTTTATTTAGACAACCAAGTCATCCAACTAATCTTATCATGTTTTTATATATGTGTGATTATTGCAGTTTTAATCACAAGAAAAACAATGATAAGTTTGTGAAAATAATCAACATATAATATAACATTGGGTAACAACTTGAATCAACTAAATAACAATATTCAACTTAACAAACAACTTCAAAATTGTTAACAAGTGCCAAGCATACAACTTACAATGTAAAACAATTCATAATAACTTTAACATATTGTAGACCCCTAAAATTGTCCGGGTCAGAAATAAGACTCGAAGACTCTCAAAGATCAAAGGAAAGTCAGCCAGAAGGACTCCCAGAAGACCATAGGATGACTATCTGTAGGTTTAGAGGTCTTAGAGTAGCAAAAAATAAGAAAGTGGGAGGTTTAGAGCTCAATACGGCCTCCTTGGAGTTCAGTACGGCCGTACTGCACATTTTGTACTACAATACGGCCGTACTGAAACCAATACGGCCGTATTGAAGCTCAATACGGCCTCCCTTGAGTTCAATACGGCCGTATTGCATGTTTTGCACTACAATACGGGCCGTATTGAATCAATACGGCCGTATTGAAGTGTCGGTGCTTCAATACGGCCGTACTGAATTCAATACGGCCGTATTGAAGTGTTGGTGCTTCAATACGGCCGTACTGAATTCAATACGGCCGTATTGAAGTGCAAAAATGCAATACAGGCCGTATTGAACCCAGGGGCCGTATTGAGCCCCATTCCTATAAATAGGAGGTCATTTGGACGTCCTTCCACACTCCTACACACGGTTTTGACTCCCTCCTTGAGTATTCTGGGGTTTTTGAGCAGTGTTCTGCCCTAGAAATCTCTCTGGGAGTCGATCCGACGAAGTTCTGGAATTCCGAGCATTTAGCTTGGAGATTCGAACTTAGTAGAAGGGAAATCCTCCGGATTTCCATAGTTAAAATTTTCTAGGAGGGAGCGAGCAGGCTTGTAGAGCGAGGGAACGCCAAAAAGCTTCCCAGTTTTACTTGAATATAAAAGCACGCTTCAAAGGTTTCTTCTTAAGTCCTTCCTTTTACTGCTTTCTGTGTGTATATTTAACTGTCATCATGTAGATAGTTAAGTTATAATTGTTTAGAATAAATAGGGGTAATTTAGTAATTTCGCACTATTATTTTTAGAAATAATCTGTCATAGGGAACCCGAAAGGGGTGCTGTGGGGTGCTAACACCTTCCCCACGCGTAACCGACTCCCTTACCCGACTCTGGTTGTCATGGCCGAAGTCGATTTTTTTTTTTGAATCGATTGCCTTAAACTTCTTTTTCCAATGTTTTGAGTAAAACATTGGTGGCGACTCCATGAACCCTTCTTTTTACGAAAACCACTAATCCATGGAGGGTCCCGCTTGGGATTAATATGGATTGGTGAGCCTTTTAATAAAATTGCTCGTTTGGCAAGGTCTCAGTTTGAGAATAAGTCATTCTAGCAATCCATATTTTTAAACAAATAAAAGAGTCCAACCATCCTTCGCGAATGCCGAAAGCCCGTTTTGGGCCGGTGGCGACAGATGGCGACTCCACTGGGGAAGCCTCGAGAGTCAGTCCCATTTAGTGACAGATTATTTTTAACAAATAATAGTTAAAATTACTTCATTACCCCTCGCTTGTATGATAATATGTTTTATCTATTTGGCTTTAAATAACTGTTGTATGTTTAAATTTTCGCAATTGTTTGAAATACAAATTGCACACAAACCTTTGCACACAACAGTTCCCTCTATACCCGGGGGCATGAGTGGAAAGCCATAGGGAGTGGATGTTAGTACGGCCGGTTGTCGAATGGGTCTATAGGTGCCCGCAGACCGTTGTCGGAAAACATCACTCAAGGTGATAACCATGAACTTAAGTCCGACAGTGCGTTGGAATTTTCCATCGACTTACGACGAGAGGAATTGGGTCCCTATAATGGGGGCACCTTGGGGGCCTCAGACCGGTGAGAACAGTTAGAACCACCTTGAATATGCACTTTTCTGCAGGATACCCCTACCTCATGATTCGCTCGTGACTGTTCGTGGATGAGTGAATTGTTTGTGTAAATGCTTATGTGCAATTGTTTGTGCATTAATAAATAACCTCGTGATAAGGTCTAAGAATAATCCCCATGCATGAAAATACCATGACATGAGAGGAAAGACCATGCGCGGAAATATAATAAAAATGAGGAGCATGTGCATCATTACCAATAAGGCATCATGCATCCTCATAAACCATGCATTTTAGGTTCACCAATACCTCTTGACGTGAGTAAAAGAGACCCATAATTATCGAGTTTCTCCGTTGAGGAGGGATCATAAGTCAAGGAGGGTGATAACACTCCGTTTTAAAAAGGCAGCGCCTTAAAAATGGAAGGTTATCAAGCTCATGTCAAGAGCGTATTCATTCCATACATTAATTAGATTAAACATTCATTTTTAGAAAGTGGCTGGTCATCTCTCTGTCCTCACACGCGCGCAGAAAATCAAGAAGATGGAAGCGCTGGAGGACCAAAATAAGAAGCTTACAGCCGAGCTCTCGCAGCTCAAAGAACAAATGGCGCAAATGATGGAGCTCATGCGTCATCATAATGTACATGGGTCTCACCACAATGACCATGAGTCCCATCATCATGAGGAGGAGGAACATGAGGAAGAGCCTCCACGAACTGTACCCCTTGGGGCGGGGATCATGATTAAAGAGCCCGAGGTTTCAAAGGAACAATTACATGCTCTTGAGGATCGGCTAAGGGCTATGGAGGGGCATGATTTTGACATCAAAGATGCCGCCGACATGTGCTTGGTGAGGGACATCCAATTCCCTCCCAAATTTAAAGTGCCAGACTTCCCAAAATATGTGGGATCGACTTGCCCTAAGAGTCATCTCACCATGTACTGTCGCAAAATGGCTGCATATGCCACAAATGAAAAGCTCTTGATCCACTGCTTCCAAGAAAGCTTGGCTGATACCGCGCTCAACTGGTATATGCAGCTAGATGGAAATCTAGTACACACATGGAGGCAGTTGGCCGACGCCTTTCTCAAGCGCTACAAATACAACATCGACCTAACACCTGATAGGTCAGATCTTCAAGCCTTGAGTAAAAAGAACGATGAATCCTTCAAGGTGTATGCCCAGCGATGGAGGGAGTTGGCGGCACAAATAGAGCCCCCGCTGTCAGATAAGGAGACGGTGTCCTTGTTCATAAACTCGTTGACCGGACCCTATTATGACAAGATGATAGGGAACACGACAACGCTCTTCTCGGACATCATCACCATTGGAGAAAGAGTGGAACAAGGGCTGAAAAGTGGGAAGTTAGCTAAGCCTCCCCAATCATTTGAAGCTAAGAAGACCTTCGGGAAGAAGAAGGAAGGAGGAGTCAACGCCGTAACTATCTCTTCGTCTTCTTCCACTTCGAAGTCAGGAAGATCGCAATTCACCCCTGTGAAGAAGTTTGATAAACTTCCGACCACCTACAGCGATCTCCTGCCGAAGCTAGTAGAAGCCAAACTTCTAGTTTATGTTCCACCAAGAAAGATCGACCCACCTTACCCCGATTGGTACAAGCCACAAGACAAATGTTTATACCATTCGGGGGCACCAAGGCATTCAACAGAGAACTGCCTAGCTCTCAAACACAAGGTCCAAAGCCTTATTGATGCTGGATGGGTCACTTTCGATTCAACAACGCCCGACGTGAGCAAGAACCCTATGCCAAAGCAGGAGTAGAGAGAAGGGAAAGCCACGATAGGACCCCTCCACATTTTTCTTTTCTTTTTGGGACTCATGATCAGTACCCGAGATCATGAGAACTTTTTCATGCAAATAAGGGTTTTACAGTTTTTTTATATACCAATAAAGAGGCATTTTTCACACATTATTCTCTCATTTAGTTCTTTTCTCTCTCTCTCATTAACATTAATAAATTCTAAACCTAAACAGAACCAATAAATAATTATGTCTGTGATTATTCGCTCTGATCGGGATCCAAAAGCCGAGGATGAATGGGTTGAGTTGGACAGTGATGAGGAGACCATCTCTCCGGATCTGCGAAGACTGCTAGATCAAGAAGCTCGTCTACTCCAACCGTATCAAGAAGAATTGGAGACTGTAAATTTGGGGCAGGGTCAAGGGTTGCAAGAGGTCAACATTGGGACCCATATCAGTGATGAAATAAGAGCACAATTGATCCAATTATTAAGGGAATACAAGGACGTATTCGCATGGTCGTACCGTGATATGCCTGGTTTGGACTCTAAAATCGTCGAGCACAAGTTGCCATTGAAAGAAGGGTTTCGACCCGTTAAGCAAAAGCTTCGACGAATCAAGCCCGAATGGTCTTTAAAGATCAAGGAGGAAGTGGAAAAACAATTAGACGCGGGATTCTTGGTCGTGTCCCAGTATCCCGAATGGCTGGCTAACATTGTGCCAGTCATCAAAAAGAATGGAAAGGTTAGAGTTTGTGTTGACTATAGGGATCTAAATCGTGCCAGTCCAAAGGACGATTTTCCCTTGCCACACATCGATACACTTGTGGATCACACAGCCACAAACACACTCTATTCCTTTATGGATGGATACTCGGGGTATAACCAAATCAAGATGAATATGGAAGACCGCGAGAAAACTTCTTTCATCACACCCTGGGGCACCTTCTGCTACAGGGTGATGCCTTTTGGACTTAAAAATGCGGGCGCCACCTACCAACGAGCGATGGTGACACTATTCCACGACATGATCCATAAAGAAATTGAAGTGTACGTGGACGACATGATCGCAAAGTCGAAAGATGAGATGAACCACATTCAATATTTGAGAAAATTATTCAATCGGCTTCGCAAGTATCAGCTTAAGCTGAATCCGGCTAAGTGTACTTTCGGAGTCCGGTCGGGTAAACTCCTCGGGTTCATCGTCAGTGAAAAAGGCATAGAGGTGGACCCCGATAAAGTAAAGGCAATAACGGAAATGCCTACTCCTAAAATTGAGAAAGAAATTAGAGGATTCCTCGGCAGGGTGAATTACGTCGCAAGGTTCATCGCACAGTTGACTGACACGTGCAAACCAATATTCAAGCTGTTGCGCAAGAATCATTCCGAAGTTTGGGATGAAAGTTGTCAACAAGCTTTTGATAAGATCAAACAGTGCTTGGCCAATCCACCGGTATTGGTGCCACCTGTCGAGGGAAGACCATTAATCCTCTACTTAACGGTGCTTGATGAGTCTATGGGGGCTGTACTGGGACAACAAGATGAAACAGGAAAGAAAGAACAAGCCATCTACTACCTGAGCAAGAAATTTCTTGATTATGAAACCCGCTATACGCCGCTAGAAAAAACGTGCTGCGCGTTAGCATGGGCAACACAAAGGCTCAGGCAGTACATGATTAGGCATACTACTTGGTTGGTTTCCAAAATGGATCCTATTAAGTACGTGTTCGATAAACCTATAATCACTGGGAAGATTGCCCGATGGCAAGTACAATTATCAGAATTTGACATCATACATGTCACTCAAAAAGCCATCAAGGGTAGTACCCTAGCTGATTACCTAGCACACGGGCCGACCAATGATTATCAATCCCTTCAGGACGATTTTCCCGATGAGGATATAATGCATTTACAACATGAAGAGCCTAAAGATGATGCGTGGACCATGTATTTTGATGGAGCCTCCAACATGCTTGGACAGGGGATTGGAACAGTGTTAATCTCCCCGCAAGGAAAGCATATCCCCCTAACGGCAAGACTCAACTTCGACTGTACAAATAACATGGCCGAATACGAGGCTTGCGCGTTAGGAATCCAGGCAGCTATCAACAATGGTATCCTCAAGCTCAAAGTGTTTGGAGATTCGGCTTTAGTCATCCATCAGCTACGAGGTGACTGGGAAGTTCGAAATCCTAAACTGATACCATATGTTGAGCATATCAAAGATTTGACACATCTCTTTCAAAGTGTCGTCTTTGAATACATTCCAAGGGAGGAAAATCAGTTTGCTGACGCCCTTGCTACGCTCTCGTCGATGTTCGCCTTGGATAAAGAGCATGAAATGCCTATCATCAATATCCGGCGACACGATAAGCAAGCGTTCTGCCTTCTAATAGATGAAGCTATTGATGATTGTCCATGGTTCCACGACATCAAACAATACTTATCAAAAGGGGAATATCCTGATATGGCCAGCGATAATGACAAAAAGCATGTCCGAAGAAGGGCCATGGGATTTTTACTAATTGGTGAAACCCTCTACAAGAAGAATCATGACTCGGTCTTGTTGAGATGTGTAGACCAAGTCGAAGCCCAAAACGTAATTAAAGAAATACATGAGGGGGTTTTCGGCACCCATATTCCCGGGCCTGCAATGGCTAAAAAGATCCTCAGGGCGGGATATTATTGGTCGACCATGGAAGGAGACTGTTACCAGTATGCGCGGAAATGCCATAAATGTCAAGCATATGCCGATAACATTCATGTCCCACCCACTCCGCTCAACGTGTTGGCTTCACCTTGGCCATTCGCAATGTGGGGCATGGATGTTATCGGACCTATCGAGCCAAAAGCATCCAATGGACATAGGTTCATCCTTGTGGCCATTGACTATTTCACCAAATGGGTAGAAGCGGCATCATATGCTCAGGTGACCCGAAAGGTGGTAACATCCTTCATCAGGAAGAACATCATATGCAGATATGGTATTCCCGATAAAATCATCACTGATAATGGATCCAATCTAAATAACAAGATGGTGGAAGAACTGTGCCAAGAGTTCAAAATCCAACACCACAACTCTTCCCCCTATCGACCAAAGATGAACGGGGCAGTCGAGGCAGCCAATAAAAATATCAAGAAGATAGTGCAAAAGATGGTTGTCTCATTCAAAGACTGGCATGAGATGCTACCCTTCGCTCTCCATGGATACAGGACTTCAGTGCGCACATCCACAGGAGCTACTCCATTCTCCCTCGTTTATGGGATGGAGGCGGTCTTGCCTGTTGAAGTTGAGATACCTTCTCTAAGGGTAATCATGGAAGCAAAACTTTCCGAGGCAGAATGGGTTCAAAGCCGATACGACCAATTGAACCTCATTGAAGAGAAACGGCTGAACGCCATATGCCATGGTCAAGCCTATCAAAGGAAGATCAAAAAGGCTTTTGACAAGAAAGTCCACCCTCGAGTCTACCATGAGGGAGAATTGGTAATGAAGAAATTACTACCAGCCCAAAAGGACAAAATCGGAAAGTGGGCCCCGAATTACGAAGGACCATACGTGGTGAAGCGAGCCTTCTCCGGAGGAGCATTGATCCTCACAGACATAGATGGAAAAGAACTTCGATACCCAGTCAACGCCGACGTGGTAAAGAAGTATTATGCTTGAAGACGTTGCTTGCATAAGCCCGCTAGGATGAAAACCCGAAAAAGGGCATCCTAGGCAAAAGTTAGGGCAAAACAAAAAGCCCGCCAGTACAAGGGTACTAGGCAAAACAAAGGCAAAATTATCCCCGCTAGGATACGTCCTAGGCAAAAGTTAGGGGCAAAAGAATAAGATGTAGAAGCAAAGCAAGCAACGGTCACTTGAATCGAAAACCGAAAGGCGGTTCAAGTGATTATCTTCTAGAAGCAAGCGTCTTGCAGCATCTACACTCCTGGCTCAGGCATCTCACCCGAAGCGATTAGGGGAACGGGAAGAGCGACAATTACAGATATAATTGTTTAAGCCCAATGTATAAAGCTTACCCTGGCCAGCCATTCTTCAGAAAATCCCTTTGTAAATCTTTCTGTAAAAAAAAAAAAAAAGGGTTATTTATCCAAACCAAGCAGTATCATGCATCATTTTAGGAATGTCCCGAAAACATGATAATGCTTAGTTAAACACTATGCATGCATATTCAACATCACCATCTCATACCATGCATTTTATTGTAGATTATGGAGGGATCTAGGGGAATACAAGGGCAATTGAAGAAAGTGGACTTCTTATTGTACCATGCCGAGAGGTTAGATCACCTCTGTTCCTTGATGCCACGAGAGGCTCGTTTGGAGTTTGAAAAATCTTATGGACGGGTTCTCGATTTGATGAAGATTTGTGTGGATCCAGCTTTTCTGAGAGCCTTGGTCCATTTTTGGAGTCTCGATCTGCATTGTTTCGAGTTCCCCCAGTTTGACTTAGTTCCTACTCTCGAGGAGTATGAGCTCATGCTACGATGGCCCAAATCAGCAGGGGTCTATATCTTCCATGGAAATCATGTGGCCATAGAAAGGGTCGCAACTCAAGTCAAACTGCCATCACGATTATCTTCCTTGGTGGGGAACGGCAGTATCAAGGGTTGGAAGCTCGCGATGATTGAAGACCACCTTTCTTCCTTGGCTGGTGAGGGAGATTGGTTAGCTTTCAACAAGACTCTAGCGTTAGCCGTGTTTGGGACGATCCTATTCCCCTTTCACGCTAACACAGTGGACCATGCTGCTATGGACGCCTTCTTCGCTTGGGACGTACATATGAAGAGTCCCGTGCCTACCATTCTTGCCGACACCTTGCTTTCTGTCAACCTATCTCAACAGAAGCAAGGGAAGACTATCCGATGTTGCACCTCCTTGTTGTATGTGTGGAGCATCACACACTTCTATGCCTCTAGTCACATGGGGACCTTGCCCGACCCGTTGAGGAGTTTTTCGAAGATCCCCGTACGCCGCCGATATGCTTCCGAGTGGAAGGAAGAGATGGAACAGTGGAGTGTTGAGCACTTCACGTGGGTTTGTCCTTGGTTCCGTCCAAGTAATGTATTGACAAGATGCGGCAGTTATCCAAGCATACCATTGATGGGCCTCAGAGGTTGCATAGCCTACTCACCTAGATTGGTTATGAGACAACTAATGAGGACTCAAATTATTCCTACTAAAGAGGAGCTTGGGGGGTTGTGTTTCTCCTTTGATTCCGAGCATCAGAGGGATATGCACGCTGTCATTAGAGCGTGGGAGAAACCAATCTATGAGGGAGATCGAGAGCTTGGAAAGCCTCGGGTATCCGCCTCCACCGACTACGAGATATGGAGGAATGAGAGGGGGGTGTCTCAACCATCCACCTCTTGCGCAACCGCAACCACAAGGAGGTTAATGCAAGAACAAGTCGACGTCTTGACCAAGAAGCTGGAAATTATGGGAGCTCAAATGAGAGTTCTTGAAGAGAAAAATGAAGAATCCAGTTTCGTCATCGATGGTCTACAAAGGCAATGCAAGAAGAAAGACCACGAGATAGAGCGGCTCAAGGATGAGTGTGCTAACCTCAATGAGGAGGCTACTCGGGCATCCAAAATGCCAAAGATTGAACCGAGTAGTCAACTCCTAGAAGTCAACATGAAGATAGCACACCTTGAGGCCGAGTATTCAAGGCAGGCACAGTTGATCAAGGATATGCAAGACGATCTGCTTTTGACTCGATCTGATGCGCAACAATGGCGGGAAGTTGTTCAACGACAAGCCGCAAACCTTTCCGACTTCTGCAAAAAGGAAAGGGAAGGGTTGGCACAAATGGCCAAACTCCAAGAGGAGAAGAATCGGGCCGAAGATGAGCTTAATGAGCTGCAGGCCATGATCAACTATCATATACAAAAAGCAAAAGATGCTCAGAAAATAAGTAATAATATGAGCCAAGCGGTCCATACTCAGATTGAAGCAATGGGCCGCCATGTAGAGGAAGCCGAAAATGAATGGCAAAGACATATGAACCCGCCTGTGGGTTTTTATCGGCTTTTCTCATATTGTAAAAAATTGCTTCAAAGCATTGTATGATAAGTTGTCCACTTTCTATGATCAATAAAATCGAGCTTTGATTTATGAAATCTCTCAATTGCCCTTGCATTTCATAGTCATTCATTCGCATACATCTCTCCAAGTAATTTATTAATAAACATTAATAAAAAGAAAGAATTAATCGATGCGTATGTTCAGAATGGATTGCACGCCATTGGTAATTAAATGCAAACCAACAACCGCGCCAAGCGAGCACACGTCAACTCCGTTGTTGGTAATCAAGACAAACAAAGGGGAAGGTCCAACGCCGTTAAGGATCATCACTCCAAGGCCTTTTCCCTACGAATCAAATAAGGCTGTGCCATGGATATACGACATCCATACTTCTGCCGACAGCGATATTTCCAACATCGCTGGACTTGGGGGCATGACTAGGAGCGGCAGGATCTACACTCCCGAAGATCTTCATGATAAAGCTCCCAAGAATAAAGGAAAAGAAAAGGAGAAAACCGAGGAAAGAGAATCCGAGGAGGAGACAGACGAGCTGTTAAAGTTTATCCGACAGAGCGAGTACTCCATCGTGGATCAACTCCATAGGACGCCAGCAAAGATTACGCTGTTGTCGTTGATCCTAAGCTCCGAACCACATCGGCAAGCTCTGTTGAAAGTCTTGAACGAGGCATACGTGTCGCACACTATCTCCCAAGACAAGTTTGAGGGGATTGTTAGTCACATCACGGCTAATGATCACCTCACTTTCACTGATGAAGAGATCCCCGCCGAGGGACCAAATCACAACAAGCCCTTGCACATCTCTGTAAAGTGCAAGGAATATCACATCGCAAAAGTCTTGGTGGATAATGGATCTTCCTTGAATGTGATGCCTAAAAGAACTCTCGATCAAGTGGCAATCAAGGGAGTCCAAATGCGCCCGAGCAACATGATCGTTCGAGCCTTCGACGGTTCTAAGAGAGGAGTGGTGGGAGAGATCAATCTTCCAATCCAAATTGGACCCACTATCTTTAATGTCGAATTCCAAGTGATGGACATTACTCCGGCATACAGCTGTCTCCTTGGCCGACCTTGGATTCATGATGCAAAAGCTGTACCCTCTACGCTCCACCAGAAAGTCAAGTTCATAGTGGGTGACAAACTGGTGACTGTACAAGCTGAAGATGACATACTCATCAGCAAGCCAGCTGCTATACCTTACGTGGATGCAGCAGAGGAAGCTTTAGAAACCGCCTTCCAAGCATTGGAAATTGCCAATGTTGAAACATTTCCCCGAGAAACGAAGAAGGTAGCCTACATGCTCACGAAGCATGGATACTTGCCTAGACAAGGACTTGGCAAGGATTCCCAAGGAATTCCCGAGCTACCCATCATCAAGGATAATCCGGGGAAACAAGGGTTAGGATACAACCCTGTTAAAGATCAAAGAACGAAGAGGAATCAAGATCCTTCTCGACGTTCTTTAAGCCAGATCTTTAGGGAGGCCGGTTCACAAGCATCAAGGCCGGTCGTCGTCATCAAGTGCTCTTCTCCTTCCGATAAGGATGTATAGACCTGATGACTATTAGAGATTACTCCTCGGGGACAGCCCGACCCCCGAGCCTCGATAGGGCACATGTTTCCTCTATGATTATAATAAAATCATTCTTCATTATTTCTTATTGCTTCTTTTCTTGCTTACAATAAATTTCTAGGCCATATTATTTAACCCTGTTTGAATAAGCATGAATGAGGTTAAAATTGTCTTAATAATAATAAACCCGCATCATTTTTATGTGGAAATGTGCATGACAGCTTGGAGCACCTTTTCTTGGCCTCAATAAGTGCCATCATGGATAACGAAATCCTAAAGATAAAAAGCTCGGCAGGAAACCCAAAAAGGGGACTGCGCAAAAATAAGAGCAAAAGACCCGCTAGGAATCCCACGAAAGGGTGACCTAGGCAAAAGTTAGGGTTGCAAAAATGAACAAAAACAAAAGTCCGCTAAAACGCCACAAAAGGGTGTTTTAGGCAAAAATAAGGACAATAAAAAAAAGAAATCCACGATGGTACCACGAGCCGAATTCAAGAAAGGTTCAAGGGAAGCTATCCAAGTTGTCAAATCACAAATGTTAATAAACAAGACGTGCTTAACTTCATAAGTGTTTAATCAAACAAGCCTAAACACTTAAGCCTACCATTGGCCAAGCCATTCTTATAAAAACCATTTTTCAAAAATAAATAATCTCCTCTAAAACACAAACTTTCGAAAAAAAAATATCCTTTCCTTCTTTTCTCTCTTGTCCCAAACGATTTTTGAATAATCTAGTGGAAACATGGAGATATAGTGGTCAATAGGAGGGTTGACATATCTTTTAAAGGAAGGGAAGAATCACTTGGTTGATAACACCAAATCTCAATATAACACGCATCATTCCTCGGCTACAGAAATCGGCATCGCACAAGCCTGTCTGGAGGAATGGCAAAATCCAAACAGAGAAACGCATCGGTTAATTCTTTTGAAAAATGAATCAAATAGAATTAGGTGCATCATACCGCATACATGCATACAGATGATAGGTGTACTGGAAGATCACTTATTTTCTGTTTATTAAAAAAAAAAAAAAAACAAAACAAAAAAAAAACAAAACAAAAAAATATATAAACTTCAGAAAAACAATACGTCCGTATCATGTTCAGTACGCCTGTACCAAAATTAGGGTTATGAACAAATTTTCAATTCAATACGGGCATACTGAAATGGATACGGCCGTATTGGCCATAAAGAAATTTTCAAAGACCTCTTCATGAGGCAATTGCATAAAATACAAAAATAGGAAAAATTGCTTGTATATGGCAGCGGTCAACAGAAAAAGTCGCAAATCAACAGAAAAGCCAAAAAATGACAAAAAAGGCAAAAAAAAAAAAAAAAAAAAAATACAGAAAAAGCCAAAAAATGACAAAAAGGCAAAAGATTTAGAAAAATCAATCGCCTCGTACAGAATAATTGAGCCTGGAGAGGCTCGCCGAAATAATACTCTCTCAGAATAATTGAGCCTGGAGAGGCTCGCAGAAATAATAATCAAACAATAAATATTCCCCAGGCGGAATTCGACATCCAGCCAAACACCGAACATCAAGATAATTCGCCTACTCAGAGGCACCCCTTCAAAAAGAGAAAATCCAAAAAAAATCAAATAATCATTCCCCAAGCGGAATTCGGCATTCAGCCGATCATTGAACGTCAAGATGATCCGCCTAACAGAAGAGGCCAATCAAAATCATCACAGCAGAATCCCCCAGCGGATAACAGCCTACACAGAGGCAACAAAACCAGAAAATCAAAAAAGAGATACCCGAATAAGAATAACCGGGATACTCCACCAACGTCAAAGGACGTTAGCCAAACATAAGGCGTCGCTCAATTCAAGAAGAGCATCTGTGTCTACACCCCAGGGAGTCAGAAATTCCCCATGGGTACCAACTATGCAAATGCAAGTTGGGACACAAGAACCTATGAATGACTGCACATCCCCTAGACGGATCCCTGCGTTATCCAGCCCTCAGTGGCACAAAAATCAAAAACAAATCGTCAAAGCAGCATCGTGGACTGTGGAGACAAAACCATCACAGATCCCTGGAGAGGGTAAAACTCGCATTGCCGAAGTGATCAGAAGTCACGGACGCAGACCCTGGAGAGGGCAAACTCAGTTGCCTAAGTCGTCAGAGACAATCGAAGCAAAGTCTGGAGAGACGGTACTCAAAGTCTGGAGAGACGGTACTCAGAGTCTGGAGAGACGGTACTCAAAGTCTAGAGAGACGGTACTCAAAGTCTGGAGAGACGGTACTCAAAGTCTGGAGAGACGGTACTCAGAGTCTGGAGAGACGGTACTCAAAGTCTGGAGAGACGGTACTCAGAGTCTGGAGAGACGGTACTCAAAGTCTGGAGAGACGGTACTCAAAGTCTGGAGAGACGGTACTCAGAGTCTGGAGAGACGGTACTCAAAGTCTGGAGAGACGGTACTCAGAGTCTGGAGAGACGGTACTCAAAGTCTGGAGAGACGGTACTCAAAGTCTGGAGAGACGGTACTCAAAGCCTGGAGAGACGGTACTCAAAGTCTGGAGAGACGGTACTCAGAGTCTGGAGAGACGGTACTCAAAGTCTGGAGAGACAGTACTCAAGGTCTGGAGAGACAGTACTCAACCATCAACATCGTCAGAGGCACGTTGGTGTTCAACTCCCGGCTCGGGCGTCGAGTGAAGTTGACCCTGGAAAGGGTAAACTTAGCTACCGAGGTTGTCAGAAGCGCCGAGGTATGCAACAACCTGGAGAGGCTACTCAACAATTTTCCACCGGAAGACGCTACAAGTCAGAAGGTTGGCACATCACCCGGACAATTGGGTCAACTCCTTTACTTGTCAACCGGTACACTAAAAGGCCGTCCGACTAAGTAAAGGGGGGGCAGCTGTAGACCCCTAAAATTGTCCGGGTCAGAAATAAGACTCGAAGACTCTCAAAGATCAAAGGAAAGTCAGCCAGAAGGACTCCCAGAAGACCATAGGATGACTATCTGTAGGTTTAGAGGTCTTAGAGTAGCAAAAAATAAGAAAGTGGGAGGTTTAGAGCTCAATACGGCCTCCTTGGAGTTCAGTACGGCCGTACTGCACATTTTGTACTACAATACGGCCGTACTGAAACCAATACGGCCGTATTGAAGCTCAATACGGCCTCCCTTGAGTTCAATACGGCCGTATTGCATGTTTTGCACTACAATACGGGCCGTATTGAATCAATACGGCCGTATTGAAGTGTCGGTGCTTCAATACGGCCGTACTGAATTCAATACGGCCGTATTGAAGTGTCGGTGCTTCAATACGGCCGTACTGAATTCAATACGGCCGTATTGAAGTGCAAAAATGCAATACAGGCCGTATTGAACCCAGGGGCCGTATTGAGCCCCATTCCTATAAATAGGAGGTCATTTGGACGTCCTTCCACACTCCTACACACGGTTTTGACTCCCTCCTTGAGTATTCTGGGGTTTTTGAGCAGTGTTCTGCCCTAGAAATCTCTCTGGGAGTCGATCCGACGAAGTTCTGGAATTCCGAGCATTTAGCTTGGAGATTCGAACTTAGTAGAAGGGAAATCCTCCGGATTTCCATAGTTAAAATTTTCTAGGAGGGAGCGAGCAGGCTTGTAGAGCGAGGGAACGCCAAAAAGCTTCCCAGTTTTACTTGAATATAAAAGCACGCTTCAAAGGTTTCTTCTTAAGTCCTTCCTTTTACTGCTTTCTGTGTGTATATTTAACTGTCATCATGTAGATAGTTAAGTTATAATTGTTTAGAATAAATAGGGGTAATTTAGTAATTTCGCACTATTATTTTTAGAAATAATCTGTCATAGGGAACCCGAAAGGGGTGCTGTGGGGTGCTAACACCTTCCCCACGCGTAACCGACTCCCTTACCCGACTCTGGTTGTCATGGCCGAAGTCGATTTTTTTTTTTGAATCGATTGCCTTAAACTTCTTTTTCCAATGTTTTGAGTAAAACATTGGTGGCGACTCCATGAACCCTTCTTTTTACGAAAACCACTAATCCATGGAGGGTCCCGCTTGGGATTAATATGGATTGGTGAGCCTTTTAATAAAATTGCTCGTTTGGCAAGGTCTCAGTTTGAGAATAAGTCATTCTAGCAATCCATATTTTTAAACAAATAAAAGAGTCCAACCATCCTTCGCGAATGCCGAAAGCCCGTTTTGGGCCGGTGGCGACAGATGGCGACTCCACTGGGGAAGCCTCGAGAGTCAGTCCCATTTAGTGACAGATTATTTTTAACAAATAATAGTTAAAATTACTTCATTACCCCTCGCTTGTATGATAATATGTTTTATCTATTTGGCTTTAAATAACTGTTGTATGTTTAAATTTTCGCAATTGTTTGAAATACAAATTGCACACAAACCTTTGCACACAACAGTTCCCTCTATACCCGGGGGCATGAGTGGAAAGCCATAGGGAGTGGATGTTAGTACGGCCGGTTGTCGAATGGGTCTATAGGTGCCCGCAGACCGTTGTCGGAAAACATCACTCAAGGTGATAACCATGAACTTAAGTCCGACAGTGCGTTGGAATTTTCCATCGACTTACGACGAGAGGAATTGGGTCCCTATAATGGGGGCACCTTGGGGGCCTCAGACCGGTGAGAACAGTTAGAACCACCTTGAATATGCACTTTTCTGCAGGATACCCCTACCTCATGATTCGCTCGTGACTGTTCGTGGATGAGTGAATTGTTTGTGTAAATGCTTATGTGCAATTGTTTGTGCATTAATAAATAACCTCGTGATAAGGTCTAAGAATAATCCCCATGCATGAAAATACCATGACATGAGAGGAAAGACCATGCGCGGAAATATAATAAAAATGAGGAGCATGTGCATCATTACCAATAAGGCATCATGCATCCTCATAAACCATGCATTTTAGGTTCACCAATACCTCTTGACGTGAGTAAAAGAGACCCATAATTATCGAGTTTCTCCGTTGAGGAGGGATCATAAGTCAAGGAGGGTGATAACACTCCGTTTTAAAAAGGCAGCGCCTTAAAAATGGAAGGTTATCAAGCTCATGTCAAGAGCGTATTCATTCCATACATTAATTAGATTAAACATTCATTTTTAGAAAGTGGCTGGTCATCTCTCTGTCCTCACACGCGCGCAGAAAATCAAGAAGATGGAAGCGCTGGAGGACCAAAATAAGAAGCTTACAGCCGAGCTCTCGCAGCTCAAAGAACAAATGGCGCAAATGATGGAGCTCATGCGTCATCATAATGTACATGGGTCTCACCACAATGACCATGAGTCCCATCATCATGAGGAGGAGGAACATGAGGAAGAGCCTCCACGAACTGTACCCCTTGGGGCGGGGATCATGATTAAAGAGCCCGAGGTTTCAAAGGAACAATTACATGCTCTTGAGGATCGGCTAAGGGCTATGGAGGGGCATGATTTTGACATCAAAGATGCCGCCGACATGTGCTTGGTGAGGGACATCCAATTCCCTCCCAAATTTAAAGTGCCAGACTTCCCAAAATATGTGGGATCGACTTGCCCTAAGAGTCATCTCACCATGTACTGTCGCAAAATGGCTGCATATGCCACAAATGAAAAGCTCTTGATCCACTGCTTCCAAGAAAGCTTGGCTGATACCGCGCTCAACTGGTATATGCAGCTAGATGGAAATCTAGTACACACATGGAGGCAGTTGGCCGACGCCTTTCTCAAGCGCTACAAATACAACATCGACCTAACACCTGATAGGTCAGATCTTCAAGCCTTGAGTAAAAAGAACGATGAATCCTTCAAGGTGTATGCCCAGCGATGGAGGGAGTTGGCGGCACAAATAGAGCCCCCGCTGTCAGATAAGGAGACGGTGTCCTTGTTCATAAACTCGTTGACCGGACCCTATTATGACAAGATGATAGGGAACACGACAACGCTCTTCTCGGACATCATCACCATTGGAGAAAGAGTGGAACAAGGGCTGAAAAGTGGGAAGTTAGCTAAGCCTCCCCAATCATTTGAAGCTAAGAAGACCTTCGGGAAGAAGAAGGAAGGAGGAGTCAACGCCGTAACTATCTCTTCGTCTTCTTCCACTTCGAAGTCAGGAAGATCGCAATTCACCCCTGTGAAGAAGTTTGATAAACTTCCGACCACCTACAGCGATCTCCTGCCGAAGCTAGTAGAAGCCAAACTTCTAGTTTATGTTCCACCAAGAAAGATCGACCCACCTTACCCCGATTGGTACAAGCCACAAGACAAATGTTTATACCATTCGGGGGCACCAGGGCATTCAACAGAGAACTGCCTAGCTCTCAAACACAAGGTCCAAAGCCTTATTGATGCTGGATGGGTCACTTTCGATTCAACAACGCCCGACGTGAGCAAGAACCCTATGCCAAAGCAGGAGTAGAGAGAAGGGAAAGCCACGATAGGACCCCTCCACATTTTTCTTTTCTTTTTGGGACTCATGATCAGTACCCGAGATCATGAGAACTTTTTCATGCAAATAAGGGTTTTACAGTTTTTTTATATACCAATAAAGAGGCATTTTTCACACATTATTCTCTCATTTAGTTCTTTTCTCTCTCTCTCATTAACATTAATAAATTCTAAACCTAAACAGAACCAATAAATAATTATGTCTGTGATTATTCGCTCTGATCGGGATCCAAAAGCCGAGGATGAATGGGTTGAGTTGGACAGTGATGAGGAGACCATCTCTCCGGATCTGCGAAGACTGCTAGATCAAGAAGCTCGTCTACTCCAACCGTATCAAGAAGAATTGGAGACTGTAAATTTGGGGCAGGGTCAAGGGTTGCAAGAGGTCAACATTGGGACCCATATCAGTGATGAAATAAGAGCACAATTGATCCAATTATTAAGGGAATACAAGGACGTATTCGCATGGTCGTACCGTGATATGCCTGGTTTGGACTCTAAAATCGTCGAGCACAAGTTGCCATTGAAAGAAGGGTTTCGACCCGTTAAGCAAAAGCTTCGACGAATCAAGCCCGAATGGTCTTTAAAGATCAAGGAGGAAGTGGAAAAACAATTAGACGCGGGATTCTTGGTCGTGTCCCAGTATCCCGAATGGCTGGCTAACATTGTGCCAGTCATCAAAAAGAATGGAAAGGTTAGAGTTTGTGTTGACTATAGGGATCTAAATCGTGCCAGTCCAAAGGACGATTTTCCCTTGCCACACATCGATACACTTGTGGATCACACAGCCACAAACACACTCTATTCCTTTATGGATGGATACTCGGGGTATAACCAAATCAAGATGAATATGGAAGACCGCGAGAAAACTTCTTTCATCACACCCTGGGGCACCTTCTGCTACAGGGTGATGCCTTTTGGACTTAAAAATGCGGGCGCCACCTACCAACGAGCGATGGTGACACTATTCCACGACATGATCCATAAAGAAATTGAAGTGTACGTGGACGACATGATCGCAAAGTCGAAAGATGAGATGAACCACATTCAATATTTGAGAAAATTATTCAATCGGCTTCGCAAGTATCAGCTTAAGCTGAATCCGGCTAAGTGTACTTTCGGAGTCCGGTCGGGTAAACTCCTCGGGTTCATCGTCAGTGAAAAAGGCATAGAGGTGGACCCCGATAAAGTAAAGGCAATAACGGAAATGCCTACTCCTAAAATTGAGAAAGAAATTAGAGGATTCCTCGGCAGGGTGAATTACGTCGCAAGGTTCATCGCACAGTTGACTGACACGTGCAAACCAATATTCAAGCTGTTGCGCAAGAATCATTCCGAAGTTTGGGATGAAAGTTGTCAACAAGCTTTTGATAAGATCAAACAGTGCTTGGCCAATCCACCGGTATTGGTGCCACCTGTCGAGGGAAGACCATTAATCCTCTACTTAACGGTGCTTGATGAGTCTATGGGGGCTGTACTGGGACAACAAGATGAAACAGGAAAGAAAGAACAAGCCATCTACTACCTGAGCAAGAAATTTCTTGATTATGAAACCCGCTATACGCCGCTAGAAAAAACGTGCTGCGCGTTAGCATGGGCAACACAAAGGCTCAGGCAGTACATGATTAGGCATACTACTTGGTTGGTTTCCAAAATGGATCCTATTAAGTACGTGTTCGATAAACCTATAATCACTGGGAAGATTGCCCGATGGCAAGTACAATTATCAGAATTTGACATCATACATGTCACTCAAAAAGCCATCAAGGGTAGTACCCTAGCTGATTACCTAGCACACGGGCCGACCAATGATTATCAATCCCTTCAGGACGATTTTCCCGATGAGGATATAATGCATTTACAACATGAAGAGCCTAAAGATGATGCGTGGACCATGTATTTTGATGGAGCCTCCAACATGCTTGGACAGGGGATTGGAACAGTGTTAATCTCCCCGCAAGGAAAGCATATCCCCCTAACGGCAAGACTCAACTTCGACTGTACAAATAACATGGCCGAATACGAGGCTTGCGCGTTAGGAATCCAGGCAGCTATCAACAATGGTATCCTCAAGCTCAAAGTGTTTGGAGATTCGGCTTTAGTCATCCATCAGCTACGAGGTGACTGGGAAGTTCGAAATCCTAAACTGATACCATATGTTGAGCATATCAAAGATTTGACACATCTCTTTCAAAGTGTCGTCTTTGAATACATTCCAAGGGAGGAAAATCAGTTTGCTGACGCCCTTGCTACGCTCTCGTCGATGTTCGCCTTGGATAAAGAGCATGAAATGCCTATCATCAATATCCGGCGACACGATAAGCAAGCGTTCTGCCTTCTAATAGATGAAGCTATTGATGATTGTCCATGGTTCCACGACATCAAACAATACTTATCAAAAGGGGAATATCCTGATATGGCCAGCGATAATGACAAAAAGCATGTCCGAAGAAGGGCCATGGGATTTTTACTAATTGGTGAAACCCTCTACAAGAAGAATCATGACTCGGTCTTGTTGAGATGTGTAGACCAAGTCGAAGCCCAAAACGTAATTAAAGAAATACATGAGGGGGTTTTCGGCACCCATATTCCCGGGCCTGCAATGGCTAAAAAGATCCTCAGGGCGGGATATTATTGGTCGACCATGGAAGGAGACTGTTACCAGTATGCGCGGAAATGCCATAAATGTCAAGCATATGCCGATAACATTCATGTCCCACCCACTCCGCTCAACGTGTTGGCTTCACCTTGGCCATTCGCAATGTGGGGCATGGATGTTATCGGACCTATCGAGCCAAAAGCATCCAATGGACATAGGTTCATCCTTGTGGCCATTGACTATTTCACCAAATGGGTAGAAGCGGCATCATATGCTCAGGTGACCCGAAAGGTGGTAACATCCTTCATCAGGAAGAACATCATATGCAGATATGGTATTCCCGATAAAATCATCACTGATAATGGATCCAATCTAAATAACAAGATGGTGGAAGAACTGTGCCAAGAGTTCAAAATCCAACACCACAACTCTTCCCCCTATCGACCAAAGATGAACGGGGCAGTCGAGGCAGCCAATAAAAATATCAAGAAGATAGTGCAAAAGATGGTTGTCTCATTCAAAGACTGGCATGAGATGCTACCCTTCGCTCTCCATGGATACAGGACTTCAGTGCGCACATCCACAGGAGCTACTCCATTCTCCCTCGTTTATGGGATGGAGGCGGTCTTGCCTGTTGAAGTTGAGATACCTTCTCTAAGGGTAATCATGGAAGCAAAACTTTCCGAGGCAGAATGGGTTCAAAGCCGATACGACCAATTGAACCTCATTGAAGAGAAACGGCTGAACGCCATATGCCATGGTCAAGCCTATCAAAGGAAGATCAAAAAGGCTTTTGACAAGAAAGTCCACCCTCGAGTCTACCATGAGGGAGAATTGGTAATGAAGAAATTACTACCAGCCCAAAAGGACAAAATCGGAAAGTGGGCCCCGAATTACGAAGGACCATACGTGGTGAAGCGAGCCTTCTCCGGAGGAGCATTGATCCTCACAGACATAGATGGAAAAGAACTTCGATACCCAGTCAACGCCGACGTGGTAAAGAAGTATTATGCTTGAAGACGTTGCTTGCATAAGCCCGCTAGGATGAAAACCCGAAAAAGGGCATCCTAGGCAAAAGTTAGGGCAAAACAAAAAGCCCGCCAGTACAAGGGTACTAGGCAAAACAAAGGCAAAATTATCCCCGCTAGGATACGTCCTAGGCAAAAGTTAGGGGCAAAAGAATAAGATGTAGAAGCAAAGCAAGCAACGGTCACTTGAATCGAAAACCGAAAGGCGGTTCAAGTGATTATCTTCTAGAAGCAAGCGTCTTGCAGCATCTACACTCCTGGCTCAGGCATCTCACCCGAAGCGATTAGGGGAACGGGAAGAGCGACAATTACAGATATAATTGTTTAAGCCCAATGTATAAAGCTTACCCTGGCCAGCCATTCTTCAGAAAATCCCTTTGTAAATCTTTCTGTAAAAAAAAAAAAAAAGGGTTATTTATCCAAACCAAGCAGTATCATGCATCATTTTAGGAATGTCCCGAAAACATGATAATGCTTAGTTAAACACTATGCATGCATATTCAACATCACCATCTCATACCATGCATTTTATTGTAGATTATGGAGGGATCTAGGGGAATACAAGGGCAATTGAAGAAAGTGGACTTCTTATTGTACCATGCCGAGAGGTTAGATCACCTCTGTTCCTTGATGCCACGAGAGGCTCGTTTGGAGTTTGAAAAATCTTATGGACGGGTTCTCGATTTGATGAAGATTTGTGTGGATCCAGCTTTTCTGAGAGCCTTGGTCCATTTTTGGAGTCTCGATCTGCATTGTTTCGAGTTCCCCCAGTTTGACTTAGTTCCTACTCTCGAGGAGTATGAGCTCATGCTACGATGGCCCAAATCAGCAGGGGTCTATATCTTCCATGGAAATCATGTGGCCATAGAAAGGGTCGCAACTCAAGTCAAACTGCCATCACGATTATCTTCCTTGGTGGGGAACGGCAGTATCAAGGGTTGGAAGCTCGCGATGATTGAAGACCACCTTTCTTCCTTGGCTGGTGAGGGAGATTGGTTAGCTTTCAACAAGACTCTAGCGTTAGCCGTGTTTGGGACGATCCTATTCCCCTTTCACGCTAACACAGTGGACCATGCTGCTATGGACGCCTTCTTCGCTTGGGACGTACATATGAAGAGTCCCGTGCCTACCATTCTTGCCGACACCTTGCTTTCTGTCAACCTATCTCAACAGAAGCAAGGGAAGACTATCCGATGTTGCACCTCCTTGTTGTATGTGTGGAGCATCACACACTTCTATGCCTCTAGTCACATGGGGACCTTGCCCGACCCGTTGAGGAGTTTTTCGAAGATCCCCGTACGCCGCCGATATGCTTCCGAGTGGAAGGAAGAGATGGAACAGTGGAGTGTTGAGCACTTCACGTGGGTTTGTCCTTGGTTCCGTCCAAGTAATGTATTGACAAGATGCGGCAGTTATCCAAGCATACCATTGATGGGCCTCAGAGGTTGCATAGCCTACTCACCTAGATTGGTTATGAGACAACTAATGAGGACTCAAATTATTCCTACTAAAGAGGAGCTTGGGGGGTTGTGTTTCTCCTTTGATTCCGAGCATCAGAGGGATATGCACGCTGTCATTAGAGCGTGGGAGAAACCAATCTATGAGGGAGATCGAGAGCTTGGAAAGCCTCGGGTATCCGCCTCCACCGACTACGAGATATGGAGGAATGAGAGGGGGGTGTCTCAACCATCCACCTCTTGCGCAACCGCAACCACAAGGAGGTTAATGCAAGAACAAGTCGACGTCTTGACCAAGAAGCTGGAAATTATGGGAGCTCAAATGAGAGTTCTTGAAGAGAAAAATGAAGAATCCAGTTTCGTCATCGATGGTCTACAAAGGCAATGCAAGAAGAAAGACCACGAGATAGAGCGGCTCAAGGATGAGTGTGCTAACCTCAATGAGGAGGCTACTCGGGCATCCAAAATGCCAAAGATTGAACCGAGTAGTCAACTCCTAGAA
This sequence comes from Cajanus cajan, assembly GCF_000230855.2. Lineage (NCBI taxonomy): Eukaryota > Viridiplantae > Streptophyta > Magnoliopsida > Fabales > Fabaceae > Cajanus > Cajanus cajan. The sequence continues at coordinate 66,456,056 of NC_138521.1, forward strand.
GTCAACATGAAGATAGCACACCTTGAGGCCGAGTATTCAAGGCAGGCACAGTTGATCAAGGATATGCAAGACGATCTGCTTTTGACTCGATCTGATGCGCAACAATGGCGGGAAGTTGTTCAACGACAAGCCGCAAACCTTTCCGACTTCTGCAAAAAGGAAAGGGAAGGGTTGGCACAAATGGCCAAACTCCAAGAGGAGAAGAATCGGGCCGAAGATGAGCTTAATGAGCTGCAGGCCATGATCAACTATCATATACAAAAAGCAAAAGATGCTCAGAAAATAAGTAATAATATGAGCCAAGCGGTCCATACTCAGATTGAAGCAATGGGCCGCCATGTAGAGGAAGCCGAAAATGAATGGCAAAGACATATGAACCCGCCTGTGGGTTTTTATCGGCTTTTCTCATATTGTAAAAAATTGCTTCAAAGCATTGTATGATAAGTTGTCCACTTTCTATGATCAATAAAATCGAGCTTTGATTTATGAAATCTCTCAATTGCCCTTGCATTTCATAGTCATTCATTCGCATACATCTCTCCAAGTAATTTATTAATAAACATTAATAAAAAGAAAGAATTAATCGATGCGTATGTTCAGAATGGATTGCACGCCATTGGTAATTAAATGCAAACCAACAACCGCGCCAAGCGAGCACACGTCAACTCCGTTGTTGGTAATCAAGACAAACAAAGGGGAAGGTCCAACGCCGTTAAGGATCATCACTCCAAGGCCTTTTCCCTACGAATCAAATAAGGCTGTGCCATGGATATACGACATCCATACTTCTGCCGACAGCGATATTTCCAACATCGCTGGACTTGGGGGCATGACTAGGAGCGGCAGGATCTACACTCCCGAAGATCTTCATGATAAAGCTCCCAAGAATAAAGGAAAAGAAAAGGAGAAAACCGAGGAAAGAGAATCCGAGGAGGAGACAGACGAGCTGTTAAAGTTTATCCGACAGAGCGAGTACTCCATCGTGGATCAACTCCATAGGACGCCAGCAAAGATTACGCTGTTGTCGTTGATCCTAAGCTCCGAACCACATCGGCAAGCTCTGTTGAAAGTCTTGAACGAGGCATACGTGTCGCACACTATCTCCCAAGACAAGTTTGAGGGGATTGTTAGTCACATCACGGCTAATGATCACCTCACTTTCACTGATGAAGAGATCCCCGCCGAGGGACCAAATCACAACAAGCCCTTGCACATCTCTGTAAAGTGCAAGGAATATCACATCGCAAAAGTCTTGGTGGATAATGGATCTTCCTTGAATGTGATGCCTAAAAGAACTCTCGATCAAGTGGCAATCAAGGGAGTCCAAATGCGCCCGAGCAACATGATCGTTCGAGCCTTCGACGGTTCTAAGAGAGGAGTGGTGGGAGAGATCAATCTTCCAATCCAAATTGGACCCACTATCTTTAATGTCGAATTCCAAGTGATGGACATTACTCCGGCATACAGCTGTCTCCTTGGCCGACCTTGGATTCATGATGCAAAAGCTGTACCCTCTACGCTCCACCAGAAAGTCAAGTTCATAGTGGGTGACAAACTGGTGACTGTACAAGCTGAAGATGACATACTCATCAGCAAGCCAGCTGCTATACCTTACGTGGATGCAGCAGAGGAAGCTTTAGAAACCGCCTTCCAAGCATTGGAAATTGCCAATGTTGAAACATTTCCCCGAGAAACGAAGAAGGTAGCCTACATGCTCACGAAGCATGGATACTTGCCTAGACAAGGACTTGGCAAGGATTCCCAAGGAATTCCCGAGCTACCCATCATCAAGGATAATCCGGGGAAACAAGGGTTAGGATACAACCCTGTTAAAGATCAAAGAACGAAGAGGAATCAAGATCCTTCTCGACGTTCTTTAAGCCAGATCTTTAGGGAGGCCGGTTCACAAGCATCAAGGCCGGTCGTCGTCATCAAGTGCTCTTCTCCTTCCGATAAGGATGTATAGACCTGATGACTATTAGAGATTACTCCTCGGGGACAGCCCGACCCCCGAGCCTCGATAGGGCACATGTTTCCTCTATGATTATAATAAAATCATTCTTCATTATTTCTTATTGCTTCTTTTCTTGCTTACAATAAATTTCTAGGCCATATTATTTAACCCTGTTTGAATAAGCATGAATGAGGTTAAAATTGTCTTAATAATAATAAACCCGCATCATTTTTATGTGGAAATGTGCATGACAGCTTGGAGCACCTTTTCTTGGCCTCAATAAGTGCCATCATGGATAACGAAATCCTAAAGATAAAAAGCTCGGCAGGAAACCCAAAAAGGGGACTGCGCAAAAATAAGAGCAAAAGACCCGCTAGGAATCCCACGAAAGGGTGACCTAGGCAAAAGTTAGGGTTGCAAAAATGAACAAAAACAAAAGTCCGCTAAAACGCCACAAAAGGGTGTTTTAGGCAAAAATAAGGACAATAAAAAAAAGAAATCCACGATGGTACCACGAGCCGAATTCAAGAAAGGTTCAAGGGAAGCTATCCAAGTTGTCAAATCACAAATGTTAATAAACAAGACGTGCTTAACTTCATAAGTGTTTAATCAAACAAGCCTAAACACTTAAGCCTACCATTGGCCAAGCCATTCTTATAAAAACCATTTTTCAAAAATAAATAATCTCCTCTAAAACACAAACTTTCGAAAAAAAAATATCCTTTCCTTCTTTTCTCTCTTGTCCCAAACGATTTTTGAATAATCTAGTGGAAACATGGAGATATAGTGGTCAATAGGAGGGTTGACATATCTTTTAAAGGAAGGGAAGAATCACTTGGTTGATAACACCAAATCTCAATATAACACGCATCATTCCTCGGCTACAGAAATCGGCATCGCACAAGCCTGTCTGGAGGAATGGCAAAATCCAAACAGAGAAACGCATCGGTTAATTCTTTTGAAAAATGAATCAAATAGAATTAGGTGCATCATACCGCATACATGCATACAGATGATAGGTGTACTGGAAGATCACTTATTTTCTGTTTATTAAAAAAAAAAAAAAACAAAACAAAAAAAAAACAAAACAAAAAAATATATAAACTTCAGAAAAAACAATACGTCCGTATCATGTTCAGTACGCCTGTACCAAAATTAGGGTTATGAACAAATTTTCAATTCAATACGGGCATACTGAAATGGATACGGCCGTATTGGCCATAAAGAAATTTTCAAAGACCTCTTCATGAGGCAATTGCATAAAATACAAAAATAGGAAAAATTGCTTGTATATGGCAGCGGTCAACAGAAAAAGTCGCAAATCAACAGAAAAGCCAAAAAATGACAAAAAAGGCAAAAAAAAAAAAAAAAAAAAAATACAGAAAAAGCCAAAAAATGACAAAAAGGCAAAAGATTTAGAAAAATCAATCGCCTCGTACAGAATAATTGAGCCTGGAGAGGCTCGCCGAAATAATACTCTCTCAGAATAATTGAGCCTGGAGAGGCTCGCAGAAATAATAATCAAACAATAAATATTCCCCAGGCGGAATTCGACATCCAGCCAAACACCGAACATCAAGATAATTCGCCTACTCAGAGGCACCCCTTCAAAAAGAGAAAATCCAAAAAAAATCAAATAATCATTCCCCAAGCGGAATTCGGCATTCAGCCGATCATTGAACGTCAAGATGATCCGCCTAACAGAAGAGGCCAATCAAAATCATCACAGCAGAATCCCCCAGCGGATAACAGCCTACACAGAGGCAACAAAACCAGAAAATCAAAAAAGAGATACCCGAATAAGAATAACCGGGATACTCCACCAACGTCAAAGGACGTTAGCCAAACATAAGGCGTCGCTCAATTCAAGAAGAGCATCTGTGTCTACACCCCAGGGAGTCAGAAATTCCCCATGGGTACCAACTATGCAAATGCAAGTTGGGACACAAGAACCTATGAATGACTGCACATCCCCTAGACGGATCCCTGCGTTATCCAGCCCTCAGTGGCACAAAAATCAAAAACAAATCGTCAAAGCAGCATCGTGGACTGTGGAGACAAAACCATCACAGATCCCTGGAGAGGGTAAAACTCGCATTGCCGAAGTGATCAGAAGTCACGGACGCAGACCCTGGAGAGGGCAAACTCAGTTGCCTAAGTCGTCAGAGACAATCGAAGCAAAGTCTGGAGAGACGGTACTCAAAGTCTGGAGAGACGGTACTCAGAGTCTGGAGAGACGGTACTCAAAGTCTAGAGAGACGGTACTCAAAGTCTGGAGAGACGGTACTCAAAGTCTGGAGAGACGGTACTCAGAGTCTGGAGAGACGGTACTCAAAGTCTGGAGAGACGGTACTCAGAGTCTGGAGAGACGGTACTCAAAGTCTGGAGAGACGGTACTCAAAGTCTGGAGAGACGGTACTCAGAGTCTGGAGAGACGGTACTCAAAGTCTGGAGAGACGGTACTCAGAGTCTGGAGAGACGGTACTCAAAGTCTGGAGAGACGGTACTCAAAGTCTGGAGAGACGGTACTCAAAGCCTGGAGAGACGGTACTCAAAGTCTGGAGAGACGGTACTCAGAGTCTGGAGAGACGGTACTCAAAGTCTGGAGAGACAGTACTCAAGGTCTGGAGAGACAGTACTCAACCATCAACATCGTCAGAGGCACGTTGGTGTTCAACTCCCGGCTCGGGCGTCGAGTGAAGTTGACCCTGGAAAGGGTAAACTTAGCTACCGAGGTTGTCAGAAGCGCCGAGGTATGCAACAACCTGGAGAGGCTACTCAACAATTTTCCACCGGAAGACGCTACAAGTCAGAAGGTTGGCACATCACCCGGACAATTGGGTCAACTCCTTTACTTGTCAACCGGTACACTAAAAGGCCGTCCGACTAAGTAAAGGGGGGGCAGCTGTAGACCCCTAAAATTGTCCGGGTCAGAAATAAGACTCGAAGACTCTCAAAGATCAAAGGAAAGTCAGCCAGAAGGACTCCCAGAAGACCATAGGATGACTATCTGTAGGTTTAGAGGTCTTAGAGTAGCAAAAAATAAGAAAGTGGGAGGTTTAGAGCTCAATACGGCCTCCTTGGAGTTCAGTACGGCCGTACTGCACATTTTGTACTACAATACGGCCGTACTGAAACCAATACGGCCGTATTGAAGCTCAATACGGCCTCCCTTGAGTTCAATACGGCCGTATTGCATGTTTTGCACTACAATACGGGCCGTATTGAATCAATACGGCCGTATTGAAGTGTCGGTGCTTCAATACGGCCGTACTGAATTCAATACGGCCGTATTGAAGTGTCGGTGCTTCAATACGGCCGTACTGAATTCAATACGGCCGTATTGAAGTGCAAAAATGCAATACAGGCCGTATTGAACCCAGGGGCCGTATTGAGCCCCATTCCTATAAATAGGAGGTCATTTGGACGTCCTTCCACACTCCTACACACGGTTTTGACTCCCTCCTTGAGTATTCTGGGGTTTTTGAGCAGTGTTCTGCCCTAGAAATCTCTCTGGGAGTCGATCCGACGAAGTTCTGGAATTCCGAGCATTTAGCTTGGAGATTCGAACTTAGTAGAAGGGAAATCCTCCGGATTTCCATAGTTAAAATTTTCTAGGAGGGAGCGAGCAGGCTTGTAGAGCGAGGGAACGCCAAAAAGCTTCCCAGTTTTACTTGAATATAAAAGCACGCTTCAAAGGTTTCTTCTTAAGTCCTTCCTTTTACTGCTTTCTGTGTGTATATTTAACTGTCATCATGTAGATAGTTAAGTTATAATTGTTTAGAATAAATAGGGGTAATTTAGTAATTTCGCACTATTATTTTTAGAAATAATCTGTCATAGGGAACCCGAAAGGGGTGCTGTGGGGTGCTAACACCTTCCCCACGCGTAACCGACTCCCTTACCCGACTCTGGTTGTCATGGCCGAAGTCGATTTTTTTTTTTTGAATCGATTGCCTTAAACTTCTTTTTCCAATGTTTTGAGTAAAACATTGGTGGCGACTCCATGAACCCTTCTTTTTACGAAAACCACTAATCCATGGAGGGTCCCGCTTGGGATTAATATGGATTGGTGAGCCTTTTAATAAAATTGCTCGTTTGGCAAGGTCTCAGTTTGAGAATAAGTCATTCTAGCAATCCATATTTTTAAACAAATAAAAGAGTCCAACCATCCTTCGCGAATGCCGAAAGCCCGTTTTGGGCCGGTGGCGACACATATCACAACTTAGCATCAACATGGTTAATCGATTTCAACTTAACAACGTATTTAACATAAGCAATGATAAACAACTAATGTGTCATCACATATATCAACTAAGGAGATCTCCTAAAATAAAGGTTAACAATTTAAGTGGTTATACCTTTTCAAATTACAACATGTGACCTATCTTAATCAAGTCAACTATTAAGTCTCTTAAAGAATTTGTTTAACAACTTAATTTCATTTTTCAGGTTTCGTTACTTAAATTAAAAAGTTTAGTACTATTGTCGAGGTAAAACAACTTGAGCATGACTCTACAACGACACTAACTTGCAATATTAAGCCACTTATGAGATTAACCCACCGATTACCCTCCAAATATCATGTCCTTGTAATACTTGATTAGAGATTAAGTCACTGACTTTGTACTTTATTTGGTTTGTTGCTTTATATATGCATGTTTCGACCTTGTCCACATACAAACACCACATAAAATCTATATGAGACAACTTAAAACAATTATCCACTTAGAATCCAGTTTACTTACTGAAGGGTTTTAACTTGGGCTTTTGGAGTACCACAAGTATATTCACACAATGTGATATTTAGTTTTCTTAAACAACTTTTACTTTCCTTTAGTTTTCATGTATGTCAACAAATACATGTATGTACACCATATACCTATAACATAATAACTCGCTTAAGTATAACATTTTACAACTTATCATCAATCATCTCACAACTTAACAACATAAACATCATCACATAATATATAAACTAGGAACATCATGAACTATCATCATATCATATTCATCATACAACTTAATCATCACTTTTCAATCACAGACAACTTGAAACATCATATCAACAACATGAAATCCGCACCCTATGCCATCTCTTAGATGCTTGGTGCCATTAAGGCAGGGGGACTTTTTGTCTTGCCCATGCTCAACATGGTCAAACAAAGGGCTTTTGTTTAACTCACATTTAATGTCACTCCACTAGCGCTTGACGTGGATCCAAACAGAAATGAGTCTCTTTTCTCACAATGCCCAATGCCATTCAAACTCATGTTCAACGTAAACAAGTCAGAGACAATTCTTTTTCCTCATGTTCGACACCACCAATCACACACCTAACATTTGACTTTGAACCACACCTAGCACCATAAAGTCGTACCAAGCGTGATACTAGTTTTTGCACCTATTTATAAACTAATTTTGTTCAATATACCTGAAATATGATCAAAAATCAACATGTAACAAGATATACAACATGTAGATTTCATTTTCATCATCGAAAACAACATGCAACTACTTTAAAACAAGAATCATCAAATCCTATTCAACATCTTTGAGGAACCAAAAACCCAACACAACTCATCATCTCATTCAATCAATCAAAACAGCTAGCATAAATTAATTCACAACCATCACAATCCAACCATGATCAAATATATAGCTTCTTTTAACTCTTGATGATCCAAAATGAAAAGTAGAAAAGAAAAGAATTTTGCACTTCCTGAAACTTGAGATACTTGGCTCCGTAAGCTTTGAATATCTAACTTAGCAAGATCGATTAGCTACAAGGCGAGATAAGAGAAGGATTTTAGTAAAGGAATCTGAAAAGATTTACTTGAGTTCCAAATAATTTATCACTAATTTCTCTCGAAAGTTTCTTAAAACATGAACTCACGAGTTTCAATTCTTAAAAAAAATCTAATATACCTTTCTTAAAGTTAATTAAACCAACTTATCTCTAACCCAACTATCTCAACTACCAACTTAACTCTCAAGGTTCCTTAACTCCAAAATTATTGAATAACTAATAATAACTAAACAACACAAATCATACAATCACTTATATAATTAAATTAAACATCACAAAACTAACAATGTTACAACATTCAATAAGTACTTTTTAAAAATTTATTAGGGACAACTTAAATAGCAAAAGATGATAGGCTTTTACTAATACTTTAAAAAAATATAAATGTCTTTTAATATTTAATTATTATTTTTTTAAATGTTAAAATTTAATGATATTTAATTGAGATTTTTTATTACTCACAAAAATCTTATAGTATTTAAAAGCATACAAATTTCATTAGATTATTTGGTGAGGTAAATTTTTGTCTTTTGAGTAAAATTTACAAATATTTTGTTTAGTCAACAATTTCACTCAAACCATTGAAATTTCATGTCTTTTTTCACTTTTGTTCCCTTTATTTCCTTTTTCTTCACTTCTCTCCCATATTTTTTTTTTCTTTTTTCTTTTTATTTTTTTAAGTTTTTTTTTCTCTATATCAATATTGACATAAAAGTTATATTTTATTTTTTAACCATTATATATATTTAAAATTTATCTATTTTCTAGTATTTTAACTTGTAGAAATGCACAAATTAAATATTTATTATATATAACCAACATTTATAATAAATTATGTATAAAAAATATTATATTTGAATATATAAATTATATTTAAAATTTGTATAAATAAATATTTTAAACATATAAATTGTATATATTCTTCAATAGCAGCATATAAATCATATTAAATTTATGATAAATAATTAATATTATAGCATAATATTATTTATTGATAATTTAATTAAAATATTAAAATCCAATTCAGAAATAATTATGATTAATAAAAATTAAATTATGTAAAAAGTTAATTTTTTTTTCTTCTAAAAATTCTATTATCGAAAAAAACTCCTAAAAGTGTTATTGCTTAAGATAGAAATTTGTGTTTAATATATAAATTTGATTTTTGAAAAAAATAATATTAAAATTTCAAAATTTTAAACATATATATAAAACTAAATTTTGCATATGCTAAAAAAATATATTGTTTCGTCTAAATTTCAAGTATTTAAAAATAAAAAAAATAATTTATCCAAATAAAAACATTTGAAAAACAAGGCAAATTAAATTAAAACATTTCATTTTTTTTTTTGAAATTTCAGAACTCCTAATCCAAATATAACTAAGAGAAATTTATAAGATATTAACATAATTAATATGTGAAATATACTCATATAAAACTCAAAAGAAAGAAAAAATATTACATTGAAAATGTATAATTAAGAGAATGAACTTATAATGAAGTAACAGTTTCATGTTACAATGTTATATATATATATATATATATATATATATATATTTGAATATCAGTTTAAAATTATATTCAATAGAAAAATATATATTTTAATGTAAAAAAAACAAAAACTTATAAGTATATAATTTTTTTTTGTAACTTTAATTGAGTTGAATTCTGATTCTGAAACATATCCTATCTTGGTGGAAGCTTCTACCTCAACATTGGCGACATTGGTAAAGATGGCTTCATTTGGATGATCCTCATCTGCAAACAAATCTAAAGCACCCTGTTGAGACCTAAATGGGGGGAATGATGACATTTTCCATAGAAAAGAGGTAAGCAATTTGTGATAGTGATCGAGATTGAGCAGAACTCCCGATTTCGGGCCTCGTGGATTCCCATGCTTTAAGCATTCGTTTAACTTGTGTGGTAGGATTTCTTCCTAGAAATTCATGAAAATGTTTTCTCCTCGTGTTCCTCTATCTTGTAATTTGGCACACACTAATGTTTTGGAACGAAATTCTTGTTGTTCCATTGCTACACTCTTGACTATGACATTGATTAACGGGGCAATTGAGGATGGGGAAGAAGACATTGGAATTGAGGGGAGGGGTGAGGAAGAAAATAATTGAAAAAAAATAAAATAAAAAACATATATATATATATATATATATATATATATATATATAATGTTGACGTGAAATTACAAATATTGATTTTCGCATGGGACTAGCCAAATATAACTCACTGTTAAAAAAAATGAAATTTCTATCTCGTAAGGTTCAAAAGTTACATGAAAATATGAGGAGGGATTCTTTAACTTTAGACATCAAAATTCAACGATTCAATCATTTAATTTAAAGTTCTTAATACATAGATTAAGTATTATTTGGGTGGGAAGGAATATGTTTTCCTTTTTAAACTATACTCAAATCCAAACATTCCTCTCTCTCTTTTTATTTATTTATTTATTTTTTAATTTCTATTTTAAATTTTATTTTTCTATTTAGAAACCCTGTGATACCCTCTACCCCATTATTAATATATAATAAATATAAATAATTTTTTTTTAGTAAATAAAACCTTTCATAGTTTAATAACATCTTTCATGATAAAATAATTGTCTCATATCATAAGGTAGAAGATTCACATTCGTAACTTATAAATCATAGAAAGTTATCATGTAAGTATCAAAATTCAAGATATCATATAAAATGAAAATATAGATTAATTCCAGCAAAGGTGGCAGTGCCTCCTAGTTAGAAATTAATTTATAACTTTCAAATCATGTAATAAAAATAATATGACAAAGATATACATTTTAGTCTTTTCTCAAGAACGTTCAAAATTACAAAAGAAGAGAAAATTAAAGCTTATTAAAATATTAACATCCAAGATAAGTCTAACTATGCCCGATGTCACATCCTATCAGAGCATGCCCAACTGAAGCCTTAAGCCTCATTACCAACATCCTCATGATGCTGATCACCTGCAACATAATTTAAACATATATAAAAACAACAAGGGAGTGAGAAACTTCTCACTCAGTTTTAGGTGAAGAAATAAAGGTTAGATAGCCCACACACAAAACAAATATAAATCACATATAAATAATACACATAAATAATCAATATCATATATATACTCATTTATCATGTTATGATGTCATGGACTCGACTCGTAAATGTATGCATGTGGCGCCATAAGGAAGTTTCACATATCATCACTAGTGACCCTAAGGTACACCTTGTTAGCATGTTACATCGTGGGTGACCCTAAGGTACACCTTGTTAGTCGTGGGTGACCATAAAGTACACCTTGTTAGTCGTGGGTGACCATAAAGTACACCTTGTTAGTCATGAGTGACCATAAGGTACACCTTGTTAGTCGTGGGTATGCGGCCTCAGCGGCACACCTGGAGTCATATATGCATATGATGCATGTCACACATTCATAATTTCATTGACTCAACATTTAACTTATTACATAATTTCATTTAGTACATCATGTCATCATTTTTCATGTTTTTATAATCACAGCTTGTCTCAATAGTCCATTCTTAGGTCTCATGTCATTTGTCCATATTTCACAAGGTCATGTCATAAATACTCCTCATAAGGTCGGCACAGGAATTCACAGAGAACATTCTTTTTCATATTAAAACTTATTTATTTTTAGCATTAATTCCATATTCATTTATTACTTTCAAGGAACAAAGTAACAAGGAACAAAGTAAATCAAACAGAAAAACATAACAACAGGCAAGGATTGGGGGCCAATCCGACAATCAAACTATCCAACAATTATCCCCACACCCCCGAGCGAGTTTTCTCACTCCCCTCCTTACCTGGATAAGCGGAGTTGAAACTTGGGCAGGACCTCCTCCTCTGGCTTCCCTTTTCCTTTCCCTCTCTTTCTTTCTCTTTCTCTCTCTTTCTTTCTTTCTTTCTTTCTTTCTTTCTCTAAGATTTTCACTTCTCACTCAGTATAATTTTTTTCACCCCCCTTGCCCTTATTTATAGGCCTTCTGACGCACCCGGAACGACCCATACTAATTTCGGAACGGCCCGTTCCGGATCCTTCAAACATATGGAAAATTCTCAACTGAAACGACCCGTTTCAAAAAGTAGAACGACCCATTTCAAAAAGTAGAACGACCCGTTCTGAAGTTCATTTTACACACATTGACCTTTACTGGAACGCCCCTTTTCTAACTAACCTTTTTAGACATTTTTAGAATTCCGGAACGGCCCGTTTCCCTTTGAGAACGACCTGTTATGGAGAAATCAAAATGAGTCTTTTTACTACATTGGAATGGCCCATTCCACTTTTGGAACGACCCGTTCTGCCACTTCAAAATCAGTATATTTTCATTGTTTGGAACGACCCGTTTCACTTTTGGAACAACCCGTTCCAACCTAAAGAAACAGAATTTTATAAAAGAATTTCATAAATAATTTAAATTATTAAAAACCTTTACAATATTTTATAAAAACCCTTTTAATTAACTATAATAAATATATGAAAATAAATAATAGTCAACATTGTATTAGTAGAAAATTTGGGGTGTTACAAACCCAAAATTAAGGAATTTGAACATAGATTTTTAACTAATATTTTAATTTGTGCAATAAAAAGATAAATATTTATTATATAATTAAAATTTAAAATAAATTATATATAAATAGTTATTATATTTAAATATTTAAATTATATTTAAAATTAATATACATAAATATTTTAAACATATAAATTATATTTAAGATTTATGATAAATATTTTTTAATAATTTTTGTATTCATTAATAATTTAATTAAAAATATTAAAATTTAATTAATAAATAATTATGATAAATAAAAATTAAATTAGATTAAAAATGAAAAAAATTTCACAAAATCTTCTTATAAAAAAAAACCTCTAAAATACTATGTACAAGATAGTGTTTGTGTTTAATATAGAGGAGTTGATAATAATTTTCACATCAAATTACAAAACTAAACATTCACATCAAATTAGAAATTTCATTAAATTATATTATTACTAATTAAATTATAAACTTTGTGTAAATTGTTATATATCAAATATATTATTATTTAAATTTAAATAAATTTTTAATCTAAAAAATAAAGTAAATTTATTTTTGTCACCAAATTTAAAATTATTTTTTTAGTTCTATAATTTTAAAACATTTAAATATTTGTAATCAATCTACCAAATAAAGCTCATGTATTATTGAATTTATTATACAAAAATATAACTATTGTTCTCAATGAAAAAATCAAGTGATGTTACTCATAGTTAATAATATTAGTATTATTATGAAAAATTAAAACGATTTTTCTTTAAAAGTTACACAAATAAAAAGATTAATTAAAAAATTGCATTAAATTTAATTAACTAAAAACATATTTAATTTAATATATATAAACTTTATTTTAGTATTTTGTAACTACTTACTTTATATATATATCTTTTTATAATTATCTTATTTTATTTCTTATAGACGGGTCAATATATATACAGAGAATAAAATGTGAGAAATGTAATTTTACATATATGGGTTTCTTGGCCCGTTAGCACATAGTAAGCGAAGGGTTCTGAATGTTGTGGAAACCCTAGTTGAACCCTTGTTGTAGTTGTGTGGCAGTTGCAGGAACTATTCATCTTAGAGAGAAGGGAATCGAAGAATCCGTTTTCGCATGCCTGCAACTCCATCAAGCAACAAAGGAATCTCTACCCTCTTCGCTTTCACCCCTCGCCAAGTTCTGTTAACAATGAAGCACACCGCTCACAACTCCAAACTCTTTCTTCACCAATCCATTGCCCGTTACTTGGAACGCAGTGGCTTCTCCAAAACCCTTAAAAAGTTCCGCTCCGAAGCGCAATTCGAGGTAGGTTATGTAGCTGACTTGGAACTTCATTATGTTTGACACTGATCCTATGCTTGATAAACTTTTAGGTAGATATAGGATATTGCACAATGGAATGGTTTTTTTTTTTCCTTGCTTTTGAGATTGACGGAAGAATAGTTCTTAAGTCACGATTGTTTGTAGAGCATACAGTGGAATAAGTTGGAAGGAATAGCAAGATGGAAATCCATTGTTTTAATTTTTGAAACATATTGAAAAGAGTGGCTTCTTCCTTGGATAACAAGGTTGCCTTTAGATTATTAAGTGCAAACATTGGTTCTGTTTGGACAAAATCAACTTATGGATTCCAGCTTTTGGGGAAGTTGGATGCGAGTTTATATAAAAGCTAAGTCACTAAGTGTAAGTTGATTTTAGCTTACAGAAAAAATTATCCAAACGTGGCCTTAAAAGACTAAGGAGCTTTGTGTGTAGTGTTGTTGCATGTTGACTAGAATTCCTCAATGTCCCATGTTTCTGTTTTCCTCATCACTGTTCAGTAACAGATGTGACTGGGTATTCCTTCTGTTGTTTTACATGGTTGCTCCTGGTTGTGATGCAGAAGGATGATTTGGAGGGGACGCCAGTTGATCTGGAAGAAATGTGCCTCAAGTATTTAGAAATATGGTAAGAATATAAAATTCTAAGTATGGATAAATATATTTTGGTCTATAACATTTAAATAACACGCATATCGATGTCATTTGGCATTTATTAACTAGTTCTAAATTGATCTTATTATTTTACAGAACACTTCTAATTCAATAAGCTAGCTTAATAGTTTTTCAGCTAGAACTAGCTTTTTAATCTTCAGCTAGTTTATTAACTATTTTTGCCATATGTAGTTTATTTAACCATTTCAGTTAGTTTATTATCAATAAAACACTAGCTTAAATTAAAACATGTGAATGTCTGACTGGTAAATTCTTCCAGGAAAGTAGTGAGCATTTTTTTTTCTGTAGATGTTAATGGGTTTATAATTTAGAGTATTGCCTATCTTAATGGGAAAAATTAGCAGAAAAACTATAATTATGACCAGGTCAAATATCCTCCAAATCATAAAATGTAAGAGAAGGCAGTCAAGCTGCCAATGAAAACTCTGTACAATCTTTTTGCTGATTATTGATCACTTATCTGAACGAAAACCCCTTGTACAATCTTTTTGCTGATTATTGATCACTTATCTGAACGAAAACCCCTTAAAAACAACTGTCTATAGTCCAAACTCTAAAGCACCAGAGAGAGAAGCCTGAAACCCAATCATATTTTTTTGTGTAGGAGCATAGAGATCTCCCCCCTGAAGATGCTGACATTCTGCTCCATTTAATTACAGTACTTAATCCTATGAATGGCAGATTTGCCCATTATTTTTCATTATTCTTCTGAAATTCTCCAAGCATACCATGTAAAATTATTCCTAATATTTCATGTGAAATAAAATTTTATAGCTGCCCCCTGTGAGATGTTGCCTGTGGATCCATGTATTAGCAGAACTAGTAATTACTAATTAGAAATGTTGGACCAATAATTGCAAGTGGTGATGTCACCATTCTAATTGCTGTTGCACCAATTTGTCTCTATGCATGGATGATGTTTGGTATCTTTAAGCATCATTTCTGTCTCGTTGATATGGTAATTGAGCTTTTCCTTTTTGTTTTGTTTTTTTTGCCTGTTTTCAGTGGCAAAGATGATAAGTCAAATATCGATGATCAAAATGAGCTAGGTAAGTTAAATTCCATTTAAATTCTTCTCTTTTTTGTCATGGTGACTTCCTCTGCACAAAATTTAGGTTGTTAACTTGTGATGTAGAGGTTATTGTAAATTTTTTAAATGGTTTCTGTGGTTGCAATGGCAAGTTTGTGTACATCTGCCCTCCCATGCTCCACCAAATGAGAGCCTTGTGCTCTAGGGGGGCTCCCATTTCCTTGTCATGACAACTTTACTTGCTTGCATATCTCATTATGTTACTTTCTAAGACCTGGCAATTGAATCTTTATATTGGCTCTTCCACTTCCTGCTAATTGCAGCTGTGCACAGCAAAAACAAAGATGGTAAATCCAAGGAAAAGAAGAAAAAGAAAAGCAAGTTAGTTTCTGAATCTCTTGCTAATAATGTGGAAGGCAATCAATTGGATTCAGTTACTACTGTTGCAAAAAATAAAGTAAAGGATGATGTTTCTGCTGATGCCAAAGTTATTAATGGTTCCAAGACAGAGAAAAGATCTAAGTCTAAAACAAAAAAGAATGATAAGAGAGATGGTCAAGGTGATGCCATAGAGCATATTGGAGATCCCAATGAAAGTGTTCTTACAGAAGAGAACATTGAAGAATTAAACAAAGAAATGAAACATGAGGAGAAGAAAGATTCTAAGAAAAGGAAAAGACCAATTTCTGAAGAAAATGGTCAACAGGTTGCAGATATTAAGGCTGATGATGAAGCCAAACGCAGAAAAATAGAAAATTTGAGTGGCAATCAATTACAGAAGACATCTAAGGAGCAATCCAATGGGAACCTTGAGAATGATGGAGAGAAATCTTCTGTACAGAGGTCTCAGAAGAAACAACAAAAGGGATCAGTTGAGGTATGCCATAACTAGTGGTTATTTTCTGAGTATGTTATAGATAAAGCACCTTTTGAATCAAACTCCGTGCTTATTTTTCTCTCATTTAAGATAGAATCAACTTTTTGTTTTTGCACACTGGTTTCTATCAATGTTAGCCTTCATCATTATTTTTGAAGAAACATACATTCATAATAAAGAATTATAACATCAACTAAAGCTATGAATACTCGAATAGAGTCCTGAAACTCAGGTATTGTTCCAGGTTAAGTTGTTTGCTGGTTTACCTTTAATGAAATAGTTTAACATCATAAATTCCTAATGTTTGTCCCAATGCCCATACTTCTTTACTTCTCCCATATCTACTATCGGTCTGTCCTTTTCAGTATGTTTGTTCTACTGTTTAATTTTATGTCTTCTCTCATTCTATGTCTATGATTATTATATTCTACATTTTGGTTTTATAGTGATATGAATCTAAAATTCCAATTTCACTGATGAAGCTAAGATTCATGATGAAATTTTTGTTTGGGACAACTGTAATTTCAGCAAAAACCAGTGAAGGCGGCATTTCAGCGAGTACAAGTTGACAAGATACAATTTGCCGACGAGAGGCTTCAGGATAACTCATATTGGGCAAAGGTGTGATGAATTGATAGTTTTTGGCCTTTCATTTTTAATGCATATCCATTTGGTGATGTAAATTTGGCCTTGTTGCTTTCTCTAACAAATATGTATTGGTGTTTCTGTCTGCAGGATGGTGCTGAGAATGGTTATGGTGCTAAAGCAGCAGAAATTCTTGATCAAGTTAGAGGAAGGTATGTGATTTCATGTGGGTAATGGAGTAATTTATCGTTCTAATGTTTGCACTTGTTTCATGTGGGTGGTGGGACTGAGTTCGGCTTGGAAGTTTAGCGCTTGTTTCATCTAGTTTTTTTTTTTTTTTTGGTGAATCTTTCAAAAGAAAAATCTGTTTTTTAATGGGCAAATAAAAAGTTAGCTTAATATAGATTTTCATGTTATGAATAGTGTATAATTGGATTTGGAGTTGTCATTCATTTTTAAACCTGTTTGCCCTATTCAGCTCTTACTCAATATGTTTGTTTAAAATACGTGGTTTTACGTAGATTCCTTTGATATACACAATTATACATTCTATAGCTGTCTTTTCTTTTTGATTTTTTCATTTTTTGTGTATATTGACGTGGAACTTTTTTCTCTATTACAGGGATTTTCGCCATGAGAAAACCAAGAAGAAACGTGGAACATATCGGGGAGGACATATTGATTTACATTCCCACTCAGTAAAGTTTAATTACTCTGATGATGAGTGATTGGGAAGCCTATAGATTCAGATTCCTTTTGCCACCGTTTTTTGGGTTTGTAGTTTGAACAATGCAGGTGGTATTTCTTTATATTGTATTATTGCCCTTATTTCGTTTCCATCAAACAAGTTGATTTCACATCTATGATTTTTGCTATGTTCCCAATGGAACAAAAAATTTTGTAGCCGGAAAACCGAAGACATGTAATTGTCTGAATTTGTGATATTAGATACCATGCAGTTTTAGTTCTCTGGCCGTGAAATTTCAGTAAATGCTGCTGATGGAGATCATTAATTGATTTTCAATTTTTTATATTTAATCTAGTGATTTTACTGGTCAAACCGTGATATTAATTTCAGTTGAAAGTGATAGATTCGTGAAATGTTTTTTGATATGTCGACTTTATGATTTGAAGCCGAGGCTATAAATTCGTGAAATATTTCATCCATTTTATTATTTATAGCTATTTTATTTATTATTTGACTATTTTAGTTAAACTTTTTTTTTCAGAGAATCTTTAGTAAAACTTAAAAAGGCATAAATTAAAAGTATTTAGTCTTTATCATTAGGGACATATAAAATTATTTCCAATTTTAGAAAAATAAGAATTTTAGAATCGAAAATCGAAACAGGTTCATTTAGTAGAGGCTGAAAGCTTATTTGGATTTTATTTTATAATTAAAACTAATCATGAGTGAAAAAATCTTTCATTAATAATTGAATTTTGATTCAATAAGACTCCTTGCGTTATTTCACAAAAGCTAAAAACAATAATTAACGTGTGTTGTTTAACAGTTTAAGTGAAAGATACTTGGACCTCTTACGTATGTAACCTCGAGTTTGTTTTTTTTTTGGTACGAATAAAAGTTATTGGGCGGACTATTTACTTATTTTGATTTTTTTAAAAATATTTATGACATTAATATGAAGTATAACTATAAGTAGGGATTGATCTCAACAGTAAACTTTTTTTTTTTTAATATAAGGGAAAATAATTCCCAGATACACTAAAAGTTATGAAGATACACGATATAATAATTATCTGACAAAATGACATTATAAAAAAAACAAAAAATTCTTAATTGTTTATTTAAGGATGATCAAATTTAACTAATACATCAGCAATAGGCAATAGTAACTACGTCATAGACCCCGTGTACACATAAAGTTATTTTTTTAAAATTAATTTTAGAGTGAAAACGCATTTGAGATATTACCTTTATACTTATTAATTATATGAGAAATATTTTAGAAAACTGACAAAAAGTAACCAAAAGGAAATGCGTTGCACTTGCACATACCTAATGATGGCATAATCGTTCTTCGCGGGAAATCGTCCCAGACACGACTAATTTTTTCCCTCAAGATATATGGTCTACTGATCGTGACACATCATCAACATTATCAGTATGTTGCTGCATGGAAATATTACAGAAATTGGGTGGAGTCAATGAAAATAGGATTCATTAATAAATTTGTCTTTGTTTGTCAAGATTGAATAGAAAGGAGGGGAAAAAATAGTAGATCTTACTAAAATTTACCGAAAACATATAGTTTAATAGATTAAAATCGAAATTTAATTGATTAATACGTTTAATTGATTAATTTTTAAATTAATTGATTGAAATACTTTTTTTTTTCTTCTGTTTTGTGAAAAAAAATCAAAATATAATCAAAATTAAATAACTTTTAGCAATACAACACCATCAACACAAATCATACCATCTCATCAAAATATAGTAACTTACAACATCGCAACAATCTCAACACGACAACTTAATCAATTTCAGCACATACAACACAACAACACATTTAATACATTTGATGCATATTAACTACAGAGATCTCGTATAACATAAAATGATCAGTTTAAGTGGCTAGACCCTATCGATCCACAATGTGTGACCTTTCTCAACCAGGTCAACTAACAATTCAATTTGATTTCTTAGGTTTGTCACTTAAATTAGGAAGCCTAGTACTACTGTCAGGATAGAATAATTTGCGTATAAGTCTACCATGACATTAACTTGTATAACTAAACCACTTATGAGATTAGTCTACTGACCTCCAAGTACTACTCCCCTCTAATACTAGGTTAGGGATTAAGTCTTCGACCAGGTACTTTACTCCGTTTGTTACTTTATACATGTGTCACTCAATATTGTCCACACATAGATACCATATAAAACTTAGAGGAGACAACACACAACGTACCATTTAGCAACCAACTCACATATTAAAGGTTTTTCAACACTTGGGCTCTCATAGCACTACATCTCATATCCACATATTGGGATATTTGGTTTTCAAAGTCATCACTTACTCTTCTCTAGTTTCATGTATCTTTAAATTGGACTTGTATCTCAACCACATACCTAACAATGTAAACAACTCAACACATGTTACTTTACAACTCAATCATCAATCAACTCACAACTTATCACACATAGGTTTACTATCATCCATCATTATTCAATTATTAAAATAACTTAAACAATAGTTTTTCATCATGCAACTCACGTCCGACGCCATTTATTAGGCCATTGACGTCATTAAGGTAGAAAGTTCTTTGTCTTATCCACGCTCGACCCAAAATCACCCGTGCTCGACGTGATTGAGGTAGAGAGTATCCTACATGTAAGAACCGCAACACCCAAACTCCCTTTTCTCATATCCCTTCTCCCTTCACTTCCTTTTTCTCTCAAAGTCTCTAAGACCTTGATTCTGATTTCTTTCTCCAAGGCTGAAGTGGTGAGCACCAAGGTTGTCCATCAACCATTCTTCATCTCCTTCAAACTCAAAGACGTGCAGAGTTCGTTGGTTGCTCAGATTCTTCTCTCTGAGGTAAGGGAAGTTAGATTTCATGCGGATTTGGTTGTAAATGAGTTTAGGAACTCAAATGATGCTTGAATTCAGAAGATTAATGGTTGGATTGAGGAGTTGTTCATTTTTGGGGTTTCGGGAAAATTGGGGAAAATGATAATTTTTGAAGCGTTTGGTGGTTGCATGTTGAAATAGAGCTTGTTTTTGAGTTATATGATGTAAATGTAGTTAATTTTATGGATTGCATGTGTTTGAGCTAGCTGATTTGCAGGTTTTGTTTGAAATTTTCAAAGTTGTGAAGGTTGTTGTTTGAAATTGCGCCGGGCGCAATTCTTGGCGCCGGGCGTGTGTCCATCAGAGAACTCCATTGTCCAAGCATGCCGGGCGCTAGGTTGGTTGCACCGGGTGAGGTTGGGAATGGAAGCCCCTGGATGACTCACGTCGGGCATGGGGAGAACCGCGCTGGGCGTGATATCAGATAGTGGCTCAAAAGTTAAGTTATTGTTATGCTGCCAGGCGTGATTCGATCTCGCCGGGCGTCGAGACTCCGTGGGAGTCTCTGCCTGGGGTGGCGCCGGGCGCAGAATGAGCGCGTCAGGCGTGAGACCCTGGTGAGGTCTCTGCGTTACTTGCGCTGAGCGTGAGTTTGATACACCAGGCTTGGGAGACTCCTAGGAGTCTCTGCCTCCTATTGCGCCAGGCGTAATTAGAATTGCACCGGGCGTGTAAGGGCTTTAGAGCTCTCGGGTTGGGTCAAGGCCAGGCGCGAATTCTATTGTGCTGGGCGTGAAGGTATTTTACTCTATAATCCTGAAAATGCTGAATGTTGTTTATGCTGTTAATGATGATAAGTTGAGCTATGCTGAATGTTGTTTATGTTGTTAATGATGTTAAGTAGAGCTGTGTTGTATGTTGAACATGTTGTTTAAGTTGTTGAGCTGTGTTGTTGAATGATGAGCTGTTGATCACTAGGATTATAGGAGATATTTTTGAAGTTGTTCATCCCATTGTGTGGATTGAGAAAGTTGTGGCGCTTAGAGAGCCCAATTTGTTGAAAACCCCTCCTTGGGAAGCTGTCCCTAGGAGTGGACATTGTGCTATTCTCCTCTAGTACTTAGTTGGTCCCGTGTGTGGGCAAGGTCGAGGCACACATGTACAAAGCGACCACGGTATAGGGGCCAGGTCGAGCTATACCAATTATAAGCGGCCAATCGAGTAAAGTACGAAATCGGGAACTTAGTTCCTAACTGAGTATTAGAAGGTTGTAGTATTTGGAGGATAATCAGTAGGCTAATTCCATAGGTGGCTTAGTTAAGCTAGATAATGTCGTGGTAGGCCTAAAATCCAGTTGTTCTATCCTGACATAGTACTATACTTCCTTGTTTAAGTGGCAAAGTCTGAGAAATTGTTATCGTGCTGTGGATTGGCATCCAAATTTGTTGTTTACCTAGCAAGCCCAAAAAGGTTCTTTGTTATCGATTCGGTAGGACCTAGCCACTTAAACTGCTCACCCATGTTGTATGAGATCTCCAAGTTGAAATGCGTGACGACGCGTAAGCTGTTATTGTGTTGATGTGATGATTCATATGAGATGTATATGTGTAGTGTGCTGTGTAGCTGTGATTGAGTTGTATGTTGTATGTTAAATCTATTGAGAATGGTGATGTTGCTGTTGAGTTGAAAGCTGTTTGTAAATATACTATATGTTGATTTCTTTTCACTAGCTTACCCTTGCTTGTTTCCATGTGGGTTGGACTGCAATGATCATACTGTGTATGGGAACAGAACAAGGATAGGTTGGAGTGTAGTAGCAGGGCTACAGGTGGTAGCAGGAGCTGACTTTTTGTGTATGGGTTACTTGGTGTAGCTATTTTGTTAGTATTGGATACTGACTTGTTGAGCCCCAGGCTAGACATATGTATATATATATATATATATATTTTCTCTTTTATATGCATACTCTATTCCTGTGTGGTGATGTTTTGTTGTGTGACAGCTAGGTGGGTCGTTACACTACACTCTTGCGCCTAGCGTGACAACACCCAAACCTAGTTCCAATCAAGTAGAGAACTCTCTATCTGACTCATGCTTGATGCAACACATATTAGTGCCTGACATAAACCCAAACAAAGACAAGTTTCTCTTCTCACGTTCAACACCATTCAACCCACGCTTGACGTGATTTCAGCCCTAGACAATTTTCTATTCTCATGCCCGACGCCACCGATCCTACACCTGACGTTAGTGAGACAAAACCCTTCTTTGGAATCACGACAAATGCCTTGAAGGCATGCTCAATGCAATATTAAATTTTGCACTTGAAACTTGAAAATCCAAATAACATGCATTGCACAAAACAACATTTATACAAGTTGTACAACCCAATTTCATCATAAAAAACAACATGCAACTAAAAACAATCAAGAATCAACACAATTTCTCATACTCCACTTCAAAGCTATAAAACCCTACCAACTTCATCATTTTAATCACCTAATAATTTTTCTTAACAATATACAATCAACTCATTTCAGCATCATAACCCCACAAAGCACACAAGAATTTGAAATCACAACTTCCCTTATTTCTCGAAAAACCAATCTAAAGGAGAAAGAAGAGAAGGGAACTTTGTATGACTTTAAGGTGGGATTCTAACTCCACAAGCTTTGATCTCACACTTAGCTACAAGAAGGAAATGGAGGAGAGTTCTCTATTAGAAGGAGAGAAAAGAGCTCTTGGGTTTCCAGAGAAAACTCTCACTAACCTCTCTCTAAGTTTTCTAAAACTAGAACTTATGAGATTTTGATTTTAAAAAAAACCTTAAGTACCCTTCTGAGACTGACCCACCTTAATCAAACTCAACATTCCAAACACACTCACACAATTGAAATGAACAACTCTAAATGTGTTACAATATTTACCATAAAAAAACATCTTGTACCTTTATGCATTTACTAAGAGAAAGATGTGATGCAAAATATTATAAGTAAGTTATAATAATTAATTAAAGAAGAAATATGCAAAAAAAAAAAAGAATGTGAAAAATCAGTTACTTATATAATGTATAGTTATTTTTCTTTTAGTTAAATATGTGTGTAATTAATTAATTATTAAGAATAAAATAAGTAAAATTAATATAAAAGACAAATAAGTAAAAATATTCTATATTTAATACTATTAATAATAAATATAACACAGAATATAGTATTATAATATACAATTTATAGTATTATAATATTATAATATTAGAGTTTTTTAATATAAATTTAAAAGTATTTTTAAAGGTTTATCTATTAAAAAATATTCTTTATTTTTAATAGATAAATCCTCAAAAAAAAAAATTAATTTGTATACAAATATGTTTTTACAATTTTGAGTTGTATAATTTATAGTACTAATAATTTATTATAGTATATATTTTCTCTATCATTCTATATAGTAGTATTATTCATCAAATTATATATTTTTTTTTCTTTTATTTTCTTTGTTTGTTTGTTTCTTTCTTTTTTTTTCATTATTGTAAAATTTTGTTTATAAGTAACATTATCAGCAATTTTTGGGGTTTTTTTTATAAACCAACAAAATAAAAAAATAAACACGCAAAATATACAACCAATTACGATGATGTGAAAATAATGTTTGATATTATTATATGAGTTAATCACCTATACATGTCAGTGTAAAGTTTTTTACACTCGCAATTAATTAGAACCGTTAATAATG
This sequence comes from Cajanus cajan, assembly GCF_000230855.2. NCBI lineage: Eukaryota > Viridiplantae > Streptophyta > Magnoliopsida > Fabales > Fabaceae > Cajanus > Cajanus cajan. Next base: position 66,480,151 of record NC_138521.1, read on the forward strand.
TCTTTTTTATTTTAATTTAATTAAATGAATATATGAAAAGATATTATTAACAGCTCTGATTGACTGTCAATGTAAAAAAACTTTACATTGACAGTGTATAAGTGATTATCTCTTATTATATATATATATATATATATATATATATATATATATATATATATATATATATATATATATATATATATATATGATTCAGACTAAGTTCGAACTTCTACTCCACGATAAATATAAACACACAAAATATAGAACCAATTACACGAGATATCGTAACAAGTGGTGTAAAAAAGAAACTCTCGATATTAATTTTGATTTTGACAGCACATGAACTCCAGAAGACAGAACTTGAAAGCTGCTACCTCTTGGCTAGTTCTGCAATTCATCATGCAAAACCCTATTTTGTGAGAACTTTGTCATTTGCGTATTAAATAATTTTATATATACCACTAACATTTTAGTTTGTGGAATAACACCAACAAAAGAAAGTGTATGATGAATAATACACTGAGCATAAATATTTTATATTCTATTGTTAAGTTTGTGAAAAGGATATAAAGTAAACATTATAAATTTTGCAATATGACCTATGCATGCATATATATCTTTTATCGCTTTCGAAGGGTCAATGTTCCTTAAGAGATCAGGTTTCTATTTATCGACCTATTGATTAAACTGTGTTACACCCCAAACGACGGTCGAGGAATAAAAAGGGCCAAAAAGTTGTTTAAATAAAAGTGGTTTGAAAAGTGTGAGAAATAGGAAAGGGAGAATGGAAATAGAATAGTTAAAAATAGGTTGAGAAGTTTGTTTGATATAATAAATAAGGAGGTGAAAAATTAAAAGTAATTATATATATATATATATATATATATAATTTCTCACCTATTTTTCTTCAATTAAATAATTAAATTTTTATTTTTTATTTTTTATTTTTTATTTTTATTCACCTATTTTTCTCTCTTTCATTTTTTTTTGTCTATTTTTCATTTATTTCTTTTCTCTTTGCCAAATGTAACGACCCGACTGGTCTCTACACGTAGCACAACACATCAGAAACACCACACAGAAAGGAACAAGTGTATACATATAGTGTCTATAATATATATATATACAAGGTCCGAGTTTGGATAGAGTTAAAGTGCACAAAATACATCAATAACTACTACACCAAGTAGCTAGAACAACAAAACACCCAAGAGGATCAGCCCTATCTGCCCGCTGCAGACTTACCACCAGCCACCAACCTATCCCTGCTCTCATACAATGTATGATCATCACAGTCCAAACACATAGAAACAACAAAGGGTAAGCTAGTGAAAAGAAATCAACATACATATATAACAATATGAATGGTAAACAACTACAGCTATTAGCACATCAATCAGCGTATACTACATCACAACATTCAGCAAGATCATCACCGCAAAGCGGCAATACCAGCACTGCAAAGCAGCAATAACAGCACCACTCTAGTGGCCATAACAGCACCGTTTAGCGGCAATAACAACACCGACTTAGCGACTATAACAGCACCGACTTAGCGGCTATAATAGCACCACTTCGTGGCAATAACATCGTACAGCACAGCTTAACAGCAATAACAGCTCACATCTCAACACAGCCCAGCTAAACAACTCACAGCATGGTAACACAACTCACAGCACCGCACAACAAATCAGCATACAACACAGCTAATTAATATAAAACACAGCTTACTACTCACAACTCAGCTCAATGGTTCACAGCACAACAATATTTTAATTCAGCATTAATAATCATCAATGACAGCCCAACTCAGCATAAAACAGCATTTCACAACATCTAACAGCAATTAGTTAAACATCACCTCCGCGCCCGGTGCACTCCTAGTCGTACCGGGCGCGACACAACCAGAGAGCACCAGGGGCCAGCGCGCCCGGCATAAGAGTTCTCACGCCCGGCGTGACCCAGCCAGAGAGCCCAAGGCTCAAACGCGCCTGGCGCAATACAAATTGCGCCCAGCGCATGCCAGACAGAGACTCTAAGGAGTCTCAAACGCCCGGCGTGCCCAAACCCGCGCCCAGCACGGGGAAGGTAGAGACCTCCCCTAGGTCTCACGCCCAACGCAATGCAAATTGCGCCCAGCACCCCCATGGCAGAGACTCCCAGGGAGTCTCCAAGCCCAGCGCGACAATGGTTGCGCCTAGCGCGGAACCAGAACCCCAAAACATATCACTTACTGATATCGCGCCCGGCGCGGTCCAAGTCACGCCCGACGTGGGCCATCAAGAGGCTCACATTCTCAAGCTCGCCCGGCGCACACACCTTTGCGCCCGGCAGGCTTGCCTAAATGGAGCCTCTTGGTGGTCACGTGTCCGGCGCGAAGAACAGCGCCCAGCGCGAAGCTCAGCAGCAACCCACAACTTTCGAAAAACTTCACCAAATCCTGCAAAATCAACCAGAAAACCAACATGCAATCCATCCAAAAGCCCACATTTTCATCAAGCATCAAGAAAAACACCTCATTTTCAACATGCAACTTCAAATCAAAGAAAAACCCCAAATCTCTTCAAAACCCCGAAAACCCCTAAAACTCCATTTTCAGCAATCTCAACCAAAAATCATTCATCAACAACCAGCTAGTGAGTTTCTAAGACTCATTTTCAACCCAACACGGCAAACAAAACTAGCTTCCCTTACCTCAGTGTAAGGAATCCGAGCTTCCGGGAAGAGACGAATTGGAGAAGGAATGGAGAACGAATGGAGACCAACGGAGAAGGAGAACTTCAGCTAAATTCCCACACCAAAATCAGCACCTAAAACACCACAGCCGAATTCCGAAATGAGGGAATGAGAGTGAGAGTCTAGAGAGAAAAGACAGTGCCTTGAGTGAGTGAGAGTGAAGAAAGGGAAAAAGGAGGGAAGGGGGGTCTCACACCAAACACAAGATAAAAGTTGTTCTATGTGTAAAGTAGATAAATAATTTAACATCTTACTTTTTTAATTGAAAAAACTTTCTAAATGTAAGTCTCATTCATACATAAAAGTTTTTAGTTTTCGATATTACATTAATTATATACATAAAAAAAATAAAGATACTTCTTTAATTATAAAGAGTGAGGTTGAATTTTTATCTTAAATATGGTGTTATAATTAAAAATATTATTTTTGTTTAAAATGAGTTAATTCGAAATAAAAGAATTATATCTCTTATCAATAGAATTTGCTCTGAAAAAATCTCAATCAAGACACGTGATTGACTTGATATATATTGGTCGTCTATAGGCTTTCAAATTCATAGCATGATTATTTACATTTTTAATAGATATCGTCTGCATACTTTTTTAATTACCGATAAAAAAAATTGTAATTTAATTATATTAGACTGTTATTAATCTTATGGTTATATTTATCGTAATTAATTTATCGGCTTAACTTAAGTTAATTAAGATCATGTTTCACTCAAGTTTTATTTGATTTGATTTTATTTTATTTATTGATTCAAGTTATTTTAAAAGTAAAACTCAAAATAAAAACTTTAAAAATACAATAGATGTTGTTTGATAGGTTTAACTTAAAATTATTTTAAAATTAAAGGTTTTGTTTCTTTGTAGAGAGAAAGGAAAACTAGGTATGCAACTTATTTTTAAAAACTATTTAACTTTGTGTTTTTTTTTTCAAAAACTATTTTCCATATTTTGTTTTACAAAAATAGTTTCGTTAAAATTTTAAGAGTTTTCTCCGATTGTTTTTTTATCTAACTTTTTCTTTTATGGAGGAGAAAAAAAATCAACAAATGCCCAATGATCTTGTGGTTCTTGAATTTATATATGTTTGACAAAAGAATTGTAAAATATTGAAATCTAGAATTACCGAGAAGGAAAGTTAAATTGGGGTTTAAAAACTTTAAACGCTCAAAATAAATTTTTCTTCCTTATATTTTGATTTGGAAATTACTAACTTGAAATCTAATTCTTTAAATGATTTTCTTGATATTTTAAAATAATAACATAATATTAAAATAAGAAAGATGAATCAATTTAGTTTTAACCACAAAGAATATGTAAGCAAGATTTCAAAAGTTATCAAGTGATATAAAAAACTAGCAAGATATTAAACTCTAAATCCTTAAACATTGATAATTGTAAGATGAATTTTTCAAAATTATAAATGTGTAATGTAATCAATTACATTGTCACCTAATCAGTTAAAACATAACATTTTGTTTTTCGAGTATTTATACATATTTTTATGTAATTGATTACAAAATTTTCATAATTAATTACATATGCAATTTGGTCTATTGTTAAAAAACTTGACTCAATCTTAAGAAATATTGATTGGGTGACTCATTTATAAACCTTTCCGTAAAACATTAACTTCCTTCAAATTATAATTGATTAAATCACAAAGTAATTAATATATATCAAAGTGTTTTAGTTTTCCAAAGAATTAAGTAATTTATTACTTTGTTCATGTAATCAATTATATCATAATGTTTTAAATTTGTGAAAAAATCAACTATGTATATAATCAATCACTTAATTTTTGTAATTGATTATATTAAAAACTTTTTTTTTTTAACTTTAAAATCTTTTAACAATCTTTTAATTTGAGTTTGGTTGCTTTTAATTTGTGAAAACTTCTTTCTTCTCACTTTATAACTTGTTCACTTAATTTTTGGTTTAAAAACTTTTAAGATTAATTAGAGGATTGATTTCACTTGACTTTAACCTACTCAACCAAGACTTTACCTATGAACCTATCCTTTTAAAGTCATGACTTTTTAAACTTTTGGCTCTGTGAAGAATAACATTTTCCATTCTAGCATCTTCCTCTTCTTTTAATCACAATATAAAATACTCCTCAAAGTTTAACTAGTTTTTACAAGGTCTTGAATTCAAACTTTATGTTAGTTATTGTATAAAAAAAATACCTTCAAAAACTTTTTTTTATTGTCATGTTATTGGTGCTAATAATTTATTGACTTTGCAAATAATAAATATTAGTGATACTTTTTTTAAAAAAATATTACATGTTTAACACTAATTAGTAGAATGTCTCATTAAATAAATCTTTATCAAGTTTATATATTTTTTTAATTATTGATAAGACTTAAATTTGAGACTTTATTTAAGACACTAAAATTCAGTTGCAGAAAAATTATTTAAAAAATAATTCTTTCGTGAAATTTAACTATCATATAATAGGTAAAATTCCACCTAACAATTTATGGAGTATCAGTTGCATTGTTTTATAATAATTGGACTAGGTCTTCATGAATAAATTAATTAATAAAAAAGAAGTCACATGTTCATGTTAAAAAAATACTAAACGTTCAACAATTGGAATAAAAGAACTAAACATGTTGGTGTCCACTAGCTAGAATGAACTGTGTATCAATAAGCTATAGGCTAAGTATTGTTTCTTTATTATTGTTAATGTTGTTTAAGAAGGTTTTTAGTTTACTCTTTAGGCTAAAAGTTGTTTTAGTCTTTGTTAATTGTTAGTGTTTAACATATTCTACTCATTTTATGGGAATGCGGTATTGAGTCAATCTTAAAGATATCTCCAAGACTAAATAATAAACAAATAAAGACGAAGACCTGGAATTTATATCCATGCATGTCAATGACTTTCAGGATTCACTTGTCAAATTACTATGAATTTTCAGTATATATACTCGTCAATTCATCAACAAAAACTACGCATACATGTTTAAAGAAAAAAAAAGTTCTTTAAGTGTTTCTATATTATTCTTAATTAGAATCGGAACTTCAATTGTAATGACCATTAATCTTAGTTTCTATTGAATAAATTATAGAGATAAAAGTTTAATTTTAACTAAAAATAGTAGTCTTTCCTATTCTCTATATACAAAAATAAGAGTAAAAAATCTAATTTAATTCTTGAAAGATGATAGAAATGATCAATAAGTTTTTGAATTTTTTTATATAATATTTGTATCTTTAAATTTTAACTTCATTATATAAATTAGTCTTTTTATTATATTTAGTTACTAATTAGTTTCTTAAATAGTTAACAGTTATATATTCTCTTTCTAAGTAACATTTAGAATCACAAATAATACAAAAAAATCTTTCAAGAGAACTTACTAACTATGTATATCATCTTTCATGGATTAAAGAGAGTGTTTACTCATAAAATAAATGACTAATTCATCAATGCCCATAAAAATATAGTTAATTAATTTTTATTATTAATAATATAAATTGATATTTTATTTTAGTCCATTATCAAATGTTGGGTACTTAACTTAATTTGCCATGGTTGTTATATATGTTTTATTTTTTTTTTAATCTTTGAAAATCGTGCTCAGAATGAGTTTCCGATATTTCCGTTTTTTTCTTTGAAGGTTCATTACCTTGGTAGGAGAGTTTCTTCCCTTGACGTCGCGTTGGTGCAATTTTTTTTTTAATTTTTTTTTGGGTTTGTAGGGATTAATAAAAATAAAATAAAAAGTTAGTTGATTGGAAATAGTGAAATAAATAGATGTAAGGAAATTTTTAAAACAATAAAATAATTGCGTACGCGTCTTAATTTGTGTCTTATATTTATGTTTAAGCTAAATAAAAATATAAATAATCATAAAAAAATATAATAAATTAAAATAGTTTTTATAATAAAATAAAATTCCCAATAAGAAATAGATCAATTAAATGTAACATTTTATATTTTTAAAATTTTAGGAATTTTCAATAATAACAATAAAATCATCCAACAGTATTGTTATCATTATAATTTCTATAAATAAATAAAATATTCAAACAAAATCAGTTAATTAGACATTTAGACACGACATGTTTTTAATCTTGAGGTTTGAGACAAAAATTATGATAATTTGACGTGTTAAAATGTTCTCTCCAAAATAAAAATATTTTGAAAGAAAATTAAATTTCGGTAAGGAATTGACATAAATGTGACTGGTGCATATATTAATTATATTTTTTGAACGTATAAATTTTGATCATTCGAAATCTATCAAATTTAACAAAAAATAATTAGTTCTTAATATCTAACAAAAACTATTCATAAAACTGAATTTTTTTTATTGTACGACACAAGTAAGAAAAGAAACAATTCTAATGAAACTTGCATCCATGGAATGACTTGTCATAATATAAAGAAATAAAGATTTATAAAATAAACATAGTCTATATTAGTAATATTTTTTTATAGAGATTATCAAAAGTAAAATATGATAGTTTAAGTTTAAAGTGGATAATATTATACAAATGTAAACAATACTATACTAATATGGATACATGTGTGTATGTAAATTCTAGATGTCCATCAGTGGTATCAGAACTATTGGTTTAGATAAGGTGACCAAAGAGTCTCAGATGAGTATTTGACAATAGGAGGTGGTGAATCCAAGTGTGAGATCCCTTGTGTCAAATGTTTCCCTGACAATGTGGAGGTTATACGACGTGTCCCGTTGATAAGAGCTAATGGTGGTGCAAATATCTAAAATTGGCAAATATGTCTAAAGTTCTAAGGGTCACCATTAAATATTTATGAATGAAAAATGATTTCCACTAAAGGAAAGGTTAAATCATGGTCTTTTATTTGAAAAGAGGTTTGTTGTGATACGAATAAAGTCACATTATTAGATCATGAAGAGAAATAAAAGTATATAGAACACACATAATTTTCATGTGTAAAAAACGTTTTAGAAAATGACCAAAAATAAAATCATAAAGATTTAAACTTAAAGTGAACAATATCATCCAAATATAGAGATATATGCGTGTAAACTTCGAGGGCCCAACTAACTATTACATCTCTATAACTAGATAAAACCATTTTATATGCACTATAACAAAGTTTGAGAATAAAGGACTTATTTGAATATATTTTATAAATGTTTTAAAAAATTAAAGTTAGCTTATATATAAGTTAATGTAAAAAAAATTATATTAAATCCATAAAAAACTTAATTTATGTAAAATTAATTTTAACTTACAGTTTTTTTTCATATCTTATAGGTAGTTTTAGAAAAATTTATCAATACATGCTGAAATCGACTACTTAAATGGTGATTTCTTTCATGAAAATAATAATTGTGCAATTTGACTAACTACAAAAATGTAGTGGTAAAATTTTTGGAGCAATTGTACTAAGGAATTGGCAATTCCTGTCATCAAAATCATATGTTGTGAATTTTGTACTGTGAAATGTTTTTATATGGTTTATCATCTACCGACAGATTGTAAGACGTTCTTTTTGTTTACAAATGACGCTGAATGTTATAAATTTTTGGCCCATTTTAATGACATGAACATGACCACCGAATGTTATAGTAGTATCTTTTATGAGGAAAAAGGACAACCTTAAAGTACCCAACGGTTAATCCAAGTAAGCATTTACACCTACGTTAATGATGGACGAGTCTAATGATTTTGCAAAAGGATATTCAATTTGTGAATATAGGAGATTAATTTGGTACAAAATCAATATAAGAGATTAAATTAAAATCAAAGTATAAGATAAAGAAACATAAGAAATGTAATACTATCATCTCATAATTTTATTGTTTGATTTGATAGTTGTTATTGAGAGTTTTAAGGCTGAATGATCCTGAGGGCACATTAATCTCTGAAAGGTTGTACCAAAGATAAGTGTAATCGACTTAAGAAAGATATGAAAGGAAAATTTTTCAAAAGAAAGCTTATGATTCATTGTTTTCTAAAAACTTTAGAGAGAAGTCAAAGAACTCAAATCCTCTCCTCCTTCTCATTCCTTCTAAGAAACCTTTCCTTTTCTTCCTTTCTCAGCCAATTATAGGAAGTGGTGAACAATCCGAGCTCCGGGTCGAAAACCTCAAGCTAGTGGTGTGCAAAGTCGCTTCTCTTCTTTGCAACTTTTCTTCAAGAGGTAAGGGAAGCCATGATTTTTAATTCTTGAGTACGTTGTGGGGTTGAAATGTCGAATAGAATTGATTTTTTAAGTTGATAACAAGATTGGATGGTAAACATGATGACGTTGAGAGAGTTTTGTGGCTTGAAGAGAATATGGAGAAATTGAGTTGATTATGTTTGGATGATTATTGCATGTTGTTTTTAATGAAGAAACTAGTTGTATATGATATATAATTGTTGTATGTTGCATTGCATGTTGTTGGGCTACTAATTTTTAGGTGCTTAGGATTGAAATCAGTTCCTACATAAGTGTAGAAACTTATATCGTGTCTGGCGCACCTTCAAGGTGTCAGGCATGGTTCCAAAGAAAGGTTCTTGTCTCACTAATGTTGGGCACAAGATTGGTAATGTTGGGCATAAGGAAAGAGACTCATCTCGGGTTGGAATTACATCGAATGTGGGTTGAATGATGCTGGGCATGAGATGAGATGATGGTTTTTGTATAAGATCACGTCGGGTGCTGGTGGAGTGGTGTTAGGTGTGAGTCAGACAAAGAGCTCTTTGTCTGATTAGGACCTGGCGTGGATGTTGCAATGTCAAGCACGAAATTGAGGGGAACTATTTGCCTCAATCACGTCGGGTGCTGGTGGAGTGGTGTTAGGCGTGAGTCAGACAAAGAGCTCTTTGTCTGATTAGGACCTGGCGTAGATGTTGCAATGTCAAGCACGAAATTGAGGGGAACTATTTGCCTCAATCACGTTGGGCACGAGTGGTGGGACATTGGGTGTAGGCGAGACAAGGAACTCTCTGCCTTAGTGTGATGTCGAACACCTAATAAGTGGCATTGAGCATGAGTTGAATGATTAGAAGTTTCTATTTAAAGATGTTTTACAATTGATTGATGGTGAATGAGTTGTATGATGTAAAGTTGATTGCTTTATTTGTTTAGCAATTGAATTATGATGATATAGTTGTATGAATGATGATGTAAGATGATATATGAGTTGATGCGAAGTAAGTTGACCATGTAAGGTTGTGTGTTATTTTAAGTTGCTTAAGTTGATTTTTGAGGTTATTTTATGAAGTTGCTCATGTTGTAAAAGTTATAAGATGTTTTACGTTGTTTAAGTTGTCATGTTGTAATTAAAGTTGATAGTTGATAGTTGAATGTTGTATAAGTTGTATTTTGTTAAAGTTGCTAAGTTGAATGTTGAACAGTTATAGATATGTAGGTTAAATATATATATCTTAGCTATGATACATAAAAATTAAATGAGAGTTAAAAATGTTTTCGAACTCAATATCCTATTGTGCGGATATATATTATAGTGTTTCGAGAGTCTGATGGAAACCCTTCAATAGGTAAGTTGGTATTTGAATGGATAAGTTATTTTTCAGTTGTCCTCTCTAGGTTTATATGATATTCGTGTGTGGACAAGGTTGATACATACGTGTATAAAGCGACCAACCAAGTAAAGTATCGGGCTAGGGACTTAGTCTCTAATCTAGTATCGGAGGATTGTAGTATTTGAAGGATAGTTAGTAGGTTAATCCCATAGGTGGTTTAGTGTTGTAGACTAATGCCATCTAGGCCCATATCCAAATTATTCCATCCTAACATAGTATCATACTTCCTTAATTAAGTGGTGAAATAACTTGAGAAATTAATCTACTTTATGCTAATTATTGTTTCTATCCTTGTGCTAGCTGTTATTTCTGGCCTTAGTGTTAGTTGTTGTTTCTGGTATTATATCAACCATGGTGATTCGATAGGGTCTAGTCACTTAAATTGTTTACCATAATATGTAGCAGATCTCCGTAGTTGACATACGTGATGATGCATTAGATGATGTATATGTATATATATTGATATGATGAACATGTTGTGAGATGTTAAGTTGCCATGATGATGATGATGACATGTTGTAAATTGAATTGTTTTAATATGATGATGTTTTCATAAGTTGTTATGTTGAATTCTTTTCATAGGCTTACCTTGTATTTTTCTTGTGGTTGGAACTGCGATAATGATACTTGGTGTAAGAATATAATAGGATTAGCAAGATGATTGGTGTAGTTGGAGGCTAGTCATGTTGGAAGTGGCTAAATTTTTTGTTGATGGCTACTTTGATGTAGTTGTGTATTGTATAGATTAGAGGTGTCAAAGTAAGTCAACCCAACTCACATGAATTAGCTCACCACGGGTTGGTTCTTTCAACAAGTCAACCCAACCCGACTTACTTTCTGGTGAGTCAAAAAAATTCCAGTTGAACTTGACCCACCATAGGTTGGTAAGTTGGCTCACAAATTTTTTAATAATAATAAAAAAAATTTCATGTTTCTATTTTTAATAAGTAAAATAAAGAGTTATAATTTTTATATCGAAAAATCAAGTCTATCATTGATTCAAGTATAATTACTTAAGAAAATATCAATCAAAATTTTAAATAAAAATTAATTTTATTATATATATATATTATTTTTATTAGTAGGTTAAGTAGGCTAATTCGATTCATTTAGGCTCAAACTCGTTTGACTCACAGGTTAAGTAGATCAGTTTGAAATTTAATCAAAATCAATATAATTTTTTTTCCTTAAACTAGTCCTATTTGAACCCATAATGAATGAGGTTAGGTTTAACTAATTTTAACATCTTTAATATAAGTATTGATTGACATTTAAATTTATTTTGCAATTGATATTGTGTTATATATAATAAGAAGAAAAAAATGGCTAAAATAATTGATAAAGTACATACTAATTATAGCACCAAAGGACAATGATTCTTGTGTTTCGAAATTGCCAAGAATTTTCTTCTATTCAATTAAGGTGCAAATTACAAATCACATGGGGTTTGTACTATTCGACAGTAATTTGTCCGTGAGGACCTGTTTGATAGGGGAAAAAGAAACAGATAAAAATTGTGTAAAAGGAAATAAAGAAAAGAAAATAAATAAATAAATAAATAAAGTAAAAATAGGTGTGTTTAGTCCAAGAAAAAAATGTTTAGTTAAATATTAATAATAATAACTAGATTTTTAAAGCTTATAATTTATTATCAGTTGTCAAAGTGATAAAAAAATGATGCTATGAAAAATAATTTTACTACAATTAAAATTTTAAGAAAGACTAATTTCTAAAGTAGTTGATAAATAATCTTATCAACGATAAAAAGAAGTGATAAGAATTATCCACACATTGTAGTTCATTATAATTCATATGCAGAAACATGAAGAAGATAACAATGAGGCAATAAGGGCAATTTTATTGTTATGTTTTGTGCGATTTTTTTTTTCATCTTTGTTAAAGAACCTCACTTATTTTCTCTTATTCTATTTTTATTATCCTTTCTTAATAACAATTTTAATTATTAAAAAAAATTCTATAATTTTTCTTTATATTTTTTTTTCATTCTCTAAGATAAATAGTGAAAAAATAATTTCACTTTCTTTTTTTTTATTTATATATATCAAAACATTGTATCTTTTTTTTTTTTTTTTATAACTAACATCATCGTATCTTTTCATTATATGAATACTTTTTTTTAATACATTTTTATTATTGATTAAAATTAATTAAAAAATACAATTTAAATACATTCTTATTATTGGTTAAAATTTATTAGAAATTACAATTGTGTATAGGTTTCACTTTTCTTATCACTATATTATTGATATTGTAACAAGTTGACAAATCTCTATACTATAAAACTTAGTTACAATGGAATAGAAAACATAAATATAATATAATTTAGGTTTAAATATATTTTTAGTCCCTCAAATTTAGGATAAATTTATTTTTGGTTCCTCAATTTAAAAATTGTTGTTTTTAGTTATTGTAATTTCAAAAAAATCTTATTTCAATCTTTATATTCAAATTTTGTTAATAAATTTATCAAACATTATTGCATAAAATCTACCTATTGGTATCCTTGTTAGTAAAACATCATATTAAATCCGTTTGATATTATATAATCGCCTTAATTAGTTACTTTCAGATATGTTATCGATAACTTGAAGGACTAAAATAAAATTTTTAAAAATTACAGAGACTAAAACAATAATTTTAAATTTGAGAAGGCAAAAATAAAATTATTTTAAATTTGAAGGATTAAAAACATATTTAAGTTTATAATTTAATATTATTATACAAAGAATTCGTGGATATTCATGCAATAAGATATATGTTAAGAATTATAATAAGATATATTAAATGTGAACCTTGTTATAATAATTATGATCCTTAAAAAAAATTGAAAAATGATAAATCTAAAAATGAAACCAATTATAATAAATTTATTAGATTTTGAAATAAAAATAACTAATTAACTATGTTAATATAATTGGTTTAATTTGATCCAAAGAATACTCCTAATACACTCACCCGAATAAAATTGGGCCTTGTTAGCAAAGTAAAATGCAAGCATGCCTATTTGTCCTCTGCATATGATGATGAGCTTTACAGACTATTTGTTTTTGTATTAATTAAATTTCAAAGCACTTGTATCTCATCTTCGAATTAATTAATTGTCCATTAAAAAAATCCTAAATTTTCAAATATATATGTGCATACATTTGGTGAAGGTTTTAGAATTTCGGGTTAAATGTGTAAAATGAATTTGTATCATCTCTATTTCTTTTGTTGTCTATTTTCTAAACTTTTAGGAAAACAAATAAAATGAAGATGGAATACATTTCAAGAAAAGTAAGATTTATGTTCATAAAATTTAATAATGAAAGAAATGGAGAGAAAAAAAAATGAAGTGTATTTTTACTTATCTATACTAATATATAAACGGGATATCACTTTGAATAGTTATTTTTGATTTTCATTTTTACATAAATCACTTTATCTTTTGTTTATTTTCTATAATTTTTTAAGACTACTTTTTTTTATGAGTAACTTCTCATTCTTTTTCTTTTTTTTATTTTATTATGAAACTATTATAACTGTTTACAAAATAATTATTTTTCTTGTAATACAATACAGACACAGAATGTCTTTTTCTTGTTAGTATTAAATAAGTTGGATTTAACAAATGTTTCCCTTTTTACGAGCAACTATCTCTTGCTTTCTCTCTTATCTTATTCATTTATTTGAGTTATGATTGATGATAATGTTACATAAATAAGAAATATTTAAAGGGTAAATTTTATCATATTTATTTTATTTTAATTTAATTAATAACTCATATGTAATATAAATTTTATGAATTAGATTATTAAATTTAAATTTTTAATATATAAATTAAATTTACAAATTTTAAAAAAATAAAACTATTTAATATTTTATTTTATTAATTTAAATTAAGAAATATTCATATTAAATGGCTGTTCCGTACACACTGAATTTCCAAGAAATTTCCGTTATCATATCTTTAGTCTATATATTATAAGAGACGCTGCCAAATATACCAAAACTTGAAGAAAACGCATATTCTAAACTTTGGGTGAAAGGAATCGCTTTTTCTCTTCTCATCGCTCCACCTTCGCTCTTGCTATCGCTGTTGCTGTTCATACTCCCCTTTCCTTTTTTATGCTGCGGGTATTATTTCGTACACCCACAATATTCTTCTCAATATCATATATTCTTTTACACAGCTTTTTTATTACCCTAACTTCCGCTTTTCCCTCTATAATTTTCATCATAACGTGATGTTGATACAGATTAATGACGTTATCATTTACATCAACTCACCAACAATATCATGCCATGACAAAAAACTATTAAATTTATTTCAATCTTGATAAAAAATGACATCATGATAATTTTTTTAATTATAATTAAGAGATATAATTCTCTTTCATCGTACATATTGAGAATAAAATGATACTTTTAATTATAATATCATATCTAAACCGAGATTCAAATCTTAATTATTAATTATCAAGATGATTAAATACTAGAATCCATTACCTTCATTATTACAAATTCTACTACTTAAACCACTAATTAAGTCACTTGTTTAGTTATACTTTGAATACTATACTATATATAGCATTATTACTTAAGTTAATTTTTTTAAAAAAATTACTTAAATTGATAATTAAATTAACCTCCCAAACATTTAAAAGATGAGTAAATATTCATATATTTATTTAGTGTAAATAAATTGTTTATTAAATCATTGACGGTGATTGTAAGAAAAAATTGAATTAGCGTCAACCGTCAACTAAAAGCCTTGGCTAAGGTTGGATCCGTTCAGATTGCACGTTCCAAAGTGTGGCTCCTTCACGTGTGTTACCAACTTACATTTGGTAAATGAAAATTGTTGGCTAAAGCCTTGGTGTTCCAGGTAATACATCTTAAACTTACCACCAAAACAATTGCATTGTAACTTCATTACAAGTAATTCTACATATCTCTTGCATAACAAAAATAAAATTAATTTTAAGTAACATAAAACTTTAATTTAGACAAATTTGATTATTTAACACCTTAATGATTAATAAACTTGTTATATTGTTATATAATTCACTATAATATATAATTTATTTAGTATGTTTTTAAATTAAAACTATATATAATTCTATACAGTTTAGTCAGTTTACTCTGTCATTATTATATTAATTAATATTTTTAGACTTCTTTAAGGTATAATATTAATTTTATTGAAATTTATAAGTATAAAATATATATATGATATGAATATTTTTTTTTATAAATAATTAATAAAAATTGGATTATGTAATTAAATTAATAATTTACTGATTTAACTTTTGATCCATTAATTTAGTATTTTGATCAATTTGAAGATTGGTCCAATTTTTAGAACATTGTTAATAACATATGACAATAGTTAAAAAAAAACAAGCAAAAAATTATTTGCCTATCAACTATAATAGAACTTATAAGACAAAATAGAGGGTAAACAAAAAGGAAAATTACAAAATTAACAACAGGAGAGAAGAAGAAAGTTAAGATATTGTTCACACTAATTTTATATATATATATATATATATATATATATATATATATATATATATATAATCTTAATCAACATTGGTGTTAATAATTATTGAGGTTATTTATGATATTTGTCTGAGGGAATATTTTATGAGGGTTATTTTTATGAGGTTATTACACAAACATACTCCACAATAATGAGATATTGTCCGCTTTGGGCCTTAGTCCTCACGGTTTTGCTTTTAGTCATTACCCAAAATGCCTATCTATCATTAAAGTATGTTTATGTTATATAAGTTGTTATTTGTTGTTTTATTTTATTTTTTTTATGATAATTGTCTGAAGGGATATTTTTATGAGTATTATTTTTTTTATAAGGTTATTTCACAAACATACTCCACAATGATGAGATATTGACCGCTTTGAGCCTTAGCCCTCACGGTTTTGTTTTTTGTCATCACTCAAAAGGTCTCTCTATCATTAAAGTATGTTTATGTTATATAAGTTGTTATTTGTTGTTTTATTTTATTGATGTGAACTTGTTTGTATCCCAACAATAATGTAGTATTTTTTAAAAAAATAATAACGTCGTTCATGTCTAACATAAATAAAAATATGTTCACTAATGGATGCTAATTAGCATCAATGTCGACGCTAATTAGTTTTAAATTTAAAACTTTACCAAGAAAAAGTTTTAATTTAAATTTTTTAAATTAAAGCTAAAATAAATAAAAACTAATAAAAAAAAGTTACATAGATGATTTTCAAATATAGGGTGCATTATTTAGAGTTGCTTAATATTTCAAAATGTTTAAAAAATATGAATAAAAAAGAGTGTATTATTTTTTTATTTATAAAAAATTATAATGATATTGTCAAATTTTAACTTTAGACATTATGTATATAACTCTAATCTCGAATAGGACAATTTTAATGATTTTTGTAACAATTCATTAGGTTATTATATTTAATACAACACAATAATAATACAATGGAAAACTAAAAAAAACTATTAGTCTAAGATTATCATGTGATAATACTTGAATATCTAAATCCCATTAGGATTACAACAAATCATACATATATGTACTACAAGAAATGTTACATGTAGTGGCATACAAAAAATGTCATTATAGGTACAATATATGTAGGTATATGTCTATTTGACATATAGTTACATTACAATTTTAGTGTTAATTTTGAATGAGATTTAACAACATATTTTGTGTGTTACTATAATCTATACTCACACTTTTTAATAATATACAAACATATATTGTAGTTATTGTGTGGGTAAAAGTAATTTTTAGTGACATATATAGTGTCACTATAGAGTGTGTGTCACTGTATAACAATTTTGTTGTAGTGTATACAAATATACATCTAGTAGAGAGTACTAACACCACAAGTCCTAATGCTAATCAAATGTCCTTACACAACTACTATATCAAAATCCATAACAACATGATAGAGACACAAAAGGTCATCTCTAACATGGCTATCCATAAAACAACATACATGCCAACCTAATTTACTCTATCCTTATATAAAGTATGGTCATTGTATTGAAGAAGGAAGAATTTCAGGATCCAGAGTTTCACTCTCTAACTCCTCTCTAAAACTTTAGAGTCATAAACTTATAAAGTTTGTTCTTCATAATTTTTCTTATATACTTCAATCATCTACAGATCAACTCTCATGCACTTAAATTATATCCTTTATAACTTAAATTTAAAGTTATCATAACTCTAACTTTCACCCCACCAAATACTACAAACAATAAAACAACATGAAATATATAATATTTAATTATATTTATCACAATAAATATAATTAAAAAAGCACGGTGTTACAATTTTGAAAGTGTACAACCATTATATTATATTGTTATAATATATAATTTTATTTAGTCTTTTTATAAATATATATAACTGTGTATTAGTTTATATTTTTATAACTTGTAATTTGTTAAAAATATTTAAATTTATTAAATATTTTTATTTTAATCTTAAATTCTAAACATTAAATATTGTATGATAGTTTGTGATTAGATGATTGAAAAAAAAAGAGAGTATCAGTTTATATATTTTCTTTACTTCATAAAACATTACTGTATTTAAATTAAAATATTATTATTTGTTCTTTAATTATTCGTGATAATTTATTATTTAATAAGAGAATCTAATTATTTATGATAAATTATTATTATAGTATTTTTTCTCAAAGAATTAATATAGTATTGTTAGATATAGATATAAGCAGAAAAGGTAATTATGATAGTTTAAACTTATAAAACATTAATAATGTAAAAAAATTAAAACATAAATAATATGAATAAGAGATAATAATTAATCATTTCGAATTAGTGTCTTCTGTGCTGTCTTACCGAGTAGTCCAAAAGCAATTACAGTATATAGGAAAGAAACGATTACAATAATAATTTTTTTTACATCATTTTCACATCGGGTGATAATGTTTTAATTATTGGTTAGTCATTTATATGAATTGATTAATAAATAAAGAGTTTAATAAGTATATATAGTTAATATAGAATTCTTTCCGCTATCAACTAATTATAAATAATCTTTTATAAGAAATTTAAGAAAATAATTATAATAATTAAAAAATCATATAGAATAATATGTGATTAAATAATAGTATAAAATATCTTTACACTATTAATATATGACTTTAAAAAAAAAGCTTATAACTAATTATTGAACTATGGCAACTTGGGTCCTGGCTAACTAATTAAGATTTAAGGGCCATTAACTCAATTACCCAATTCAATACAATATAATACATTAAATTACAAGTTTAGATTGATTTAAATACAATGAATACAAATTTAAACAGATTTATCGTAACACGTGAAAATACAAACTCAATTTCTAAATATTTTAAATTAATCATCGATAAATTGTTTTTATTTAAGCTGTGGAAATTTTAGAAAAAGTATATAGAGTAAAATATTATTAAAAAATATGTAATTTTGGTTAAACTTTAATGAAAACGACTTTTAAACTTAGTATTTAAAAATTGATCCAATTTATTTTTTTTATTTTTTCAATTTATCCAATCTTTGATTTTTGACATAGTTTTCTCGATTAGATTATTTCAGTTTTATGCACCTCATTGAATCACCGCGAAATCTATTATAATATTAATACTACAAAATGCCTGACAGATGTCGTTCAACTGAATCATACATAGCAGAACTCTTTTTTTACACACACATACGAGAACTTATTCTTGCGTGTAAGATAAAATATTGGAAGAAATAAAAGCCATTTAGGTGATTCTAATTTATATTTAAAACATAAAAAGAATGAATATCCAAACAATAGATTATGAGTCGAATAATACCTTAGTGAGAACCCGAAAAAAACAGAGCATTTTTCTTTTCCCAAGAGGACAAGCTATGTCGGGGTCCAGTTTTTTGGAGTCGCTATAATACCTTACTTGATCCTATATACCAACAAAACATGTCAAGGAAGTTTCAAGGAAAGAGGAGTATATGCTACTTGCAGGAATTAAACACAAATCAAATGATCACTCTGCATGTTTTCTATACTTCCATTGCTCAGCTACTTTTCATTTCTTGTATCTATTATAAGGTGACATTCAAACTCTAATAATAGCTACCACATAGTCTTCTTCTTAAGGGTCATGATTTAACTCATTTTTCAAATTCTGATTAGAGTTCTATGCTAACAACACTTTAGAATGAATGAATTGAATCATTCCTTGTATGGTGTTGCAGATGTTATTCTGACTGCAATTTGCTGCAAACGTTACATACACATTGCTCAAGGATAAACAGTTCAACCATCTTTCTGTAAAGGTAATAATCTCTCTCTTAAACAATCTTTTACTGATATAAGTCGTCTTTTAAAAATTTTATCTATCAGATATTAGCCTCTTTTAAATTTCAAAATAAAATTGACTCTTATCCCCTCCTCGACATAAAGCTTCGTCCAACTAAAATGTTTTTCCCTTTTCAATTATGGGAGGGACAGTGTGACGTGAAATAAGGAAAAGTTTGGTTGACAGTTTGTTTTTTTTCTTCTTCCAAAAGAGTAAGTGATAATGTCATTTATTTTATTCTTTTGTTGTAATGAATCACGATTGCAATGAATTTTAAAATAACTACATCTTACTTAATTTAAATTATACTTTAAAAAAAGATATTACTTACTTTATTTTAAATTTTTTAAATATAATCATAAAACTTGCTATGGGGACACAATGTCTTCTCTGTCAACCTGCTGAATGGCAAAATGATTTACATGTTTGAAAGGTGTAAAATAGTGTGAAATATCAAATCATTATGAGTCTATGATCTCCATTAATTAATACATGATATGTATTTAAATTTTTCAAAAAATAATTAATAACACTTAATTATATGTTATTAGAAATTAATTAAGTAACATGAAATTTAATACCACCTAATAACTTATCTCGGAATGGTGAGAAAAATAGAGGAAATAAGTTGAATTAACATGAATAAAGTGTTGCATATCGCAAATAGTTGAGTTGATTCACGGGTAAGGAGTAAGGACTTATATTCTCACCTTTAAGTTGCAAAATGTAGTTACAATTGCGATTCAAAATATCAAGGCTAGATATTGAGAATAATTAATTTTAGTTGTATTGTAATTTCATAAAAAAAATCCAGAATTGTGATTCTAATTTTTTAAAAATAAATTAACCATTATAATTAAAATTTAAACTCTAATTTATTTTTTAAGCTATAATTTCATATTGAATTTTGTGCATCAAATAGTAAATAAAATTATTATGTACTACCTTCATTTCTCCATTCTTATATATGACTTTTTTTTATATCCTTTTTATAATATTTCTTTGTATTTATTACATCTTCTCAAAAATACTTTTATTATTAATTTTTTTTAAACAAAAGATAATAAATGTTTGAAATTAATTAGATGATTTTTTCTCTCTATTATTAGGATTGAAGAAGATAAATAAACATATAGATATTTATTTCTTCCAATTAATTAATTATGAAAAAAATAATTAAATGAAAAGAGAGAATGTTAATTTTAGGAAAATAGTTAAAATTATAGGCAAATTTAATGCTCTTAACTAAATTACCTAATATTATAATTTAGTTAAAATGGTCTTATAATTAGGGATAGTGTAGTAGTATTATTTTAACTATAGATAATTATTTCTTGTACTTTAAGGGGACATGGGGTACACACAATCTTTTTACTTTTTTGGAAATCCTAAATAGAAATCTTGGTCTTTCATTCATTGGTAGCTATTTAAAAATAAAAATTTCCAGGAAATGTAGTTTCTTAGAAATCATTTTTATTTTACTTTTCACAAAAACATTCTCATCAATAATGAAAATTTAATTTTCCTAAGTTTGGGAAAAAAATTATATATAAAAAGATCACAATATCCCTTTTTAAAACATAAAACTTAATTAACATTTTTGTATCCATTATCATTTGCTAAAGGGTTCTCAAAGCATCTTAATTTATATCACACAATGAGATATTTTAATTTCTAAAACATATTTTACTCTTCTCGAGTTTTATGTACCTTAACAAAGACATTTATTTCTATCACATGCCTAACAATTTAAGAACTTAATAACTATAACATCAATACAACTTTATCACTTAAAACATCACACTTCACTTCAACATATAACACTTGACGCCATTATAAGAGTGCTCAACACTATTGAGATAGAGAGATTTATGTCTTGTTCTTGCCCGACGTGATGAGTCTCCTGCATTTGGAGTGACAAAAGCTATGCCCAAACTCTATCAAGCAAAGAGTTTGTACATAAGTCGCATCCGACATCACTCAACCTACGTCTGTGTCATTTATGCAAAGATTCATTGACTTGATCATGCTTGGTGTGACTAAGTCAAAAGATTCTTCACCGATCTACATTTGATGTGACTAAGTCAAATAACTCCTCATTGATCCACACTTGATACTACCAATCTTGCGTCAAGTGTGATTAGGGCAAAAAGCCCACTAACTTGTGTCACACCTAACACAATGATGGCGTGCCTGATGCGATACTTGTTTTGCACATAGCAAAATCTCCAAATGGCTCAAAACTTGCAATCTAACCAACCAAAACAACATGCAATGCAAGATACAACATATATACACCATAAATGACACCAAATCAACTCAAATATACAACATGCAACTATCAAATACTAAATCCACCAATTTACTTGAGAAACTCTATCAATAACACTTAAACTCATAATCTTCACCACCAATTAAATCACGCAAGTGGCGAGTTCATACAATAATAGTAAGCATTGAACATAACAAATCAAATCACAAAGCTTCCCTTATTTCAACTCCAAGCACAAGAGAAAGAGGAAGAAAAGGAAGAACTTTGGGTTACTGTATAACTTTCACCAACTCAAATTCTTAGCTCTAAGCCTTGAATCTTTGATTTAGTCACTTTAGATCAATTATGAGGAAGGGTTGAATGAAGATTTTGAATAGAGAAGGGAAAACAAAGATTTTGTTATTAGAAAATTTCTCTCTAATTTTTCTTAAAAATTATATTTATGATATTCACATTTTAAGAAAAACCTAATATATTTTTTGTTAAATTTAACTAACTTAACTATCTCAAAGACAACTAAATTTTTAAAGTTTCTTGACTCCAAAGTTCTTAAATAGCAATATTAACAATAACTTACAACTAATCATATAATTAAATTAAATCACTCCAAAATATGCAGTGTTACAAATTTTATATAAGAAACAATATTGAGTCGTATAAGCTTGTTTTGTTTTGGATATGCAAATTATTGATTTTACTTGAACTAATTAGCCTAATTTTTTCTTGGACCATTGTTTTTAGTTTGACAAACTCGACGCTATAAGTTATTTTCAACACCTCCAATTTGACTTGAGTGACACACTTAACCTATTGTTCAAAGCAAACCAATCTTAGATAGAGTCAATTTGAGTTAATATTGTGTCATTTATTTATTTACTATTTTGTTTAGATTTAAATTTGTTGATATTTTCATTTTCTTGTCATTCTCTTATTATTTGAAATTGTTGTTTTGAACCATTATGTTGTATTTTTTTTATTGAATTCTTGTGTGTTTTTTTCCTTATATTTTATATGGTTGTTGTTTTCTCGAATATGCTTTATTAAAAAATTAAAATTGGATGAGTCAAATTGTAACTCAACATGTTTAATTCATTATTAGTGGGTTAAGTCAAATTAGATTGACTTGTATTTTGAGAAACCCTTTACAATCTCCCTTATTGGAAATTTTTTCCATCTCCATATTTCACTCAATATCAAAATCTTCTCACCCCATTATCATCCTTAATTATAATAATAATAAAGATAAATTTAAACCAGAATCACATAAGTGTGCAATTGAATACAACTTAACCCTAAAAACTAGCTGAATAAGGGAAAAATTGCTTAAGTTTTATAAGAAATATTTTTATCATATTTCTTAGAATTTGTATCTTGACTCAACTCTCCAAAAAGAATTACCTATTTCGTATGTGATGGAAGATAAACATTTATTTTGAATAAATAAAATTCATGATAAATAAATTTTTTTTTTATATAAATTACATAAAAATTAAAATTATGGTAAATAAACATTTTGTACACATTTTTAAAGTTTTACAAAAAAAAATTTAACCTGTTATATAATTTTTTAAAAATTACTAAAATTTAATTTAGATATAGAGATAAAAAAAAATTAATATAAAAGAATACTCTTAGATATTTTTTTAACTAGATGAAGAGAAAAATTATTCAGAATATGTAATTAAGGGAATAAGGAGAGTCAGTTGTATATTATGGATTTAATAAATCAATAAGTTCTTAATTTTTTTATTTTTTTAATTAAATCCTTAAACTACTATAATTGTAATTAAATCATTGATTTTTATTTTTTATAATTGATTCACTGAGTTAATTTATTTTGATTTGAAACCATCACATAAACAACAATTTGTGTAGATTTTACTAACTTTAGAGATCTAACTAAAAAAATTGCAAAACTTAAAATACTAAATTACATTTTTTTAGTTTAAAGACCTAACTAAAATTTTTCAAAAAATTTAGAACTTACCCATGCATTAAATACAAATTTTAATTTAAAGTATAAAAATAGATTATTAAATTAAAAAGTTGAGAAAAATACATTAGCATGAAGACAAATAGAATGAATAAAAATGAATGAGTCCCGCGTTTGAATTTGAATTTGGCACCGCAACGGCGTGCATTTTGCCTCTCCAGTTATAGCGCGATTGGTGCCTGGCGTAGTGCAGAGCACCTATAATCGAGACACATTCTTCATTGTTCTCTTACGCGTTTGACTTAATATTTTAGCAACTTCCAATAAATTTTAGTTAATGGTAGAAAACATGTAAAAAAAGAGTGTGTCCAAACTCCAAACCAATATTTCATCCGGTCCAAGGCTATCAATGTACAATAATTTCTAGTTTCATTCACTAATTTTTTTTCTACCGTATAGCTTTATTAATATTCACGTTTACCTCACAAGTGTTATTGATATGTTTCAGGTGAAAGGTAAACGAATACCTGCTTCTGCTTCTGCTTCTGCTTCTGCTTCATAGTTAGGAAAGATTTTCCTGATACTACGCGTTGTGCCACGAGCACAAGTGAATTTGGCAACAACAAAACTAGGACTAGTGTTATGGTTTCATTTCATTTCGTAATTGTTTCCAAAAGTGCAGGAAACGTCGCGATTCATTTTCCTGCATCAACATTTAACACCAAAAAACCTTTTATTAGAAATACGAAAACGTGGAGGAGAATAATGAATATATTCTCGAGCGCATTAACTTCGTATATCGCACTTAAATCGTAAAAAGAAGTTTCGTCGAAGAGCCAAACAAACAATGCGTATATTCTATTTCTCGTGAATGGAAATTAGTTAATTGTAGCTTCAAAAACGGTAGCGTTATTTATTGGTATAGTATTATTCGTTTCGTCATCTGAACTCTGTAGTGTTTCAGGTTTTGCAGAGGAAGACGAAGACCAGAATACACCTATTTCCATCAGAGTAATCTCGGTGAGTCACGCGCTACTATGCGAATTGCACAATGTACTACTGTTTAGAGAGAGAGGTTTTAGGGCTCCTTATTTTCTAGACAGAGATGTGTTATACTGTGTAAGTGAAAATGATTGATTTGGATTTAGAGACTATTCATTCATTGAAACTTCGACTTTGAATTATAAGGATAACGACAAAAAAAATTATCAGTGGAAATTTGAACAGTTTTTTTGATCGAACATGTTTTTTGAGTGTTGAAATTCCGAACTAAGATGTTTTCTTGTGAATCAGTGAGGTTTGAGGTGAGTGAGTGGAAGTGGAACTGTAAATAATAAAAATGATTATTATGATATACTGTGAAGTAGTAGTGAGGCATATAAGGTAGTGACGGTGTCATCTATTCTGCGACAGTTTTCGGAAGTATGAGTTTCTCCAAGGGCTCTCCCGGCGGCCAGACGCCGCGTGATATAGAGGCTGGGTCTCCCCGTAGCTTCTCTGCTGATTTTGATGATGGAGACTTTTCCTCTGATCCCTTTGATGTTACCAGAACAAAGAATGCTCCGGTTCAACGCCTCAGGCGTTGGAGGGTACGTGTCAACTATTCTAATTCACTCTCTTGCTGTCAATATATTATTATTGTTTTATTATTTTAATAAGATATGATTGATACTGTTTCTCTGCTTTTGATTTTCAACCGAATAAATATAAATATATGAATCCCCATGGGCACGGGATACTATTTCAGTGAAGTTGGTTAAAACTGTCTGCGGATTTTACTTGTGCAGTAATATTGTGAGTTGGGCATTTGTTGGTCTTTCTCGCATGCTATTGGTGCCTTGTCCCGTAGGATTTTGGGTGCCATTCCCTTATCAATTCATATGCATGTGCTCGTATATATATAATATATATAGGTGGGGTTCCACTTGTTGAACCAGTATATTTTTCCAAACTTTCCTTTGTGTATTGATATAAACACACACAGATAGACAGGGAGGGAGAGCACTGCTTATCATTTTAATGGTGTACAGGATCCAAATAAAGAGCAGCAGAAGCTCTTGCATAGTATTTGGGTGAAGGAGAATGAAAGGGAGTGGAGGAAAGGAGAGGAACTTTTATTAATTTTTCTTATTTGGTTCAATTTTTAGGAGGAGAATGAAGAGTAGCAAAATCTCTCATCATCAAATTTTAGTTCCACTCTAATATTGTGAGGATTTGGAGGGGAGAGGCTTTAAAACATTTTTAGTATTATACTATTATGTCTAAAATATTTTTACATGTGTTTTAAAATTCTAAATTATAAGGATATAAAGATAAATTAATTTTTAAAATTTTTTCCCTCTCCTAGTGAACCAAACAAGAAAATAGTTATCTCTCCCTTCATCTAAACCAAACAGAGTTTCTAATTCTTCTCCCACCGAGTTTTTTCATGTGTTAGGGTCATGTGAAGAGAGACAAAAACGTGGAGAAAATAATGTTTCAACTGGCGTTTAGGGTCTCTTGAACTCACATGAGAAGGTTCATTCCCCAAATGAATTGATGAGAGCATGGGCTAGGAGAATACTGGATAGACTTCATGGTTTGAAGGAGACATGTTTGAAAAGATAAGCAGATGATCAAAATGGCTCAAAAGATACAAAGATCAAGTACTGATTGGTAATTTTTTGGGGAAGGAGACAAGGAGATTAGAGATTGATATGAGCATTCGTAGCGAAGGCAAAAAGAAGAAAGCAACAGACTTGATTATCAACTTTTCTAAGTCAAGTTTCAACTCTACCCACCAACTTTGAATTTATTTGTAATGGGATACTTCTGACATTTGAAATTTCCCTTTATTGGAAGGAGATAAATCACTCAATTACTGTGAAAGTTTAACATTTTCACATGGGAAAAAGTCAAGTTTGTGACATGAAACTAAGCACTACTACAGTGCCAGGAGTTTGTTCCTAATAGACAATGATTGAATTTTTCATGCTAGTTTGAAGATTCAAGATGTATTCTATTTGCGATGACTCTTCTGAAGTTGCAATTATTCTCCTAGAAATTTAAACTTGTGTTGCCAAAACTGGCTTAAGACAAGATACAGAGCATTTTCTTGATCATGTATCATGTGAAAGTTTAACATTTTCACATGGGAAAAAGCCAAGTTTGTGACATGAAACTAAGTAATACTACAGTGCCAGGAATTTGTTCCTAATAGACAATGATTGAATTTTTCATGCTAGTTTGAAGATTCAAGATGTATTCTATTTGCAATGACTCTTCTGAAGTTGCAATTATTCTCCTAGAAATTTAAACTTCTGTTGCCAAAACTGGCTTAAGACAAGATACAGAGCATTTTCTTGATCATGTATCAGAGACTTGAAGCCACCTTCGTTTTTTTATTTCAAGTTTCAACAGTATCAGATTCCCACGTTATAGTTATTTTGTTAACATGAATTGCTGCTTGTACTTGACTATTTTGACGCATTATGTTTTTATTTTTGATATTTGGGAGACAATGTTTTGTTCAATGACCAGACAAATAATTCCTTTTGTTTTTCAGCAAGCGGCACTTGTGCTCAATGCTTCTCGTCGATTTCGTTACACCTTGGACTTAAAGAAAGAAGAGGAGAAGAAACGAGTATTAAGAATTGTTATAGTGCATACACGAGCCATTCAAGTTTGGTTCCTTCAGTTGACTTTCTATGGTATTGCTCATGTTGCATGTGTTAAGTGAACTAATAAATTAATTTACTCTGTTAGGCCGCATATCGTTTCAAGGCAGCTGGGCAAATGAATGGTGAGTCATTTTGGTGTGCTGATGCTTGGTGCTCCCTAGATCTTTATTAAATAACTTTTTCAGCGAGTTGGCCTGGTATATGACAAGCATGGACTCTATTTTTTTCTTCCAATATCAATGCTCAATGCTTTTAACTGTTGGGATTAGGAACTATAAAACCTCATTCAGGCTCCACTGGGGAATTTTCAATTGGACAAGAGCAACTCTCTTCAATTTCAAGGGACCGTGACATTTCTGCTCTGCAGGAAAAAGGAGGGGTAAGTGTGCTGAGAATAATTTTCTTAAATCAGTAATTCTATTGACTAGTGTCGTAATATTCATGTGATTCTTCTGAATCACTTTATAAGGTTGTAGGGTTATCACATTTGTTGAAAACCAATTTAGAAGAGGGAATTCAAGGTGATGATGATGACTTGATTAAACGGAGGAATGCATTCGGGTCCAACAACTACCCTCGAAAGAGTGGAAGAAGTTTTTTGGTAAAATTTGGTTCACATTATTCATTTAATGATCCTCATTTTATTGGAGTTTTATTGTATTGATGGCTTTATTTTGTTTCCTTCCATAGATGTTTATGTGGGATGCTTGCAAGGATCTGACCTTGGTTATTTTAATGGTAGCTGCAATGGCTTCATTAGTACTAGGGATAAAATCTGAGGTGAGATTAGTTGAGAAAGTTATGATGAAATTCATTGTTCATATATATCATGAAAAAGAAAATCTTGTTAGGTGTTTGTGTTAGACTCAAGCATTCTAGCACACTGAATACTGGATTATATTACTAATTTAATCTTTATAGTCTAGATTAAAATACACAATCATTGAAAGGAAGTTGTAAAGTTTCTTATTTGTAGTACTGTCCTATTGCCCATTTTCTTGTAATTTTTCCTTATTGGTATTCTTGGATAATGTCAGTTCCTTTGTATTTCTCATTCATCCCTTCATAATCTGTTTCAGGGTATCAAGGAAGGATGGTATGATGGGGGAAGCATTGCTTTTGCAGTTATTCTTGTTATTGTTGTTACAGGTATTAATATTTTGTCTTTGCAATGTTGATAATGCATTAAAGCATTTAATTACACGTTTTATTATTCTGCTTCAGAATTTGGAATTTGATATAAAAATGCATTTAGCGTAGACACAAGTCCATTATCAGCTTTGTCATTTATTGTGGAGGTTATCATAATAA
This sequence comes from Cajanus cajan, assembly GCF_000230855.2. NCBI lineage: Eukaryota > Viridiplantae > Streptophyta > Magnoliopsida > Fabales > Fabaceae > Cajanus > Cajanus cajan. Next base: position 66,508,957 of record NC_138521.1, read on the forward strand.
TTATACATCTAGTATTATTCTCCTTTAACGTTAACGGGCAAAACATCCTCTTTTGTTTCTCCTCCTCTTTTCATAGCTGTAAGCGATTATAAGCAGTCTCTTCAGTTTCGAGACCTAAATGAGCACAAGAGAAACATACATTTGGAGGTTTGTTTTTTTGGCTTAGCTATACTTTTTAGTTATTTATTTAATTATTGTCATTATTAAAATTTTAATGTTATCATCAATTTATCATATTTCTTTAACTTTTTGCTTCAATTTGTGTTTGAGAAGGTTATTCGGGATGGTAGAAGAGTTGAGATCTCCATATATGATGTTGTTGTCGGTGATGTTATTCCCCTTAATATTGGTAACCAGGTATGTCTTTTGTCATTGTTGCATATCATACCTAATGGTTGCGTTTCTTGTTATTTAGATATTGACTGATCTTTTCTAGGTCCCTGCTGATGGAGTTTTGATCACTGGTCACTCTCTTGCAATTGATGAATCAAGTATGACAGGGGAGAGCAAGATTGTAAGTGCTTATTTCTATCATGTAGAGTATAAGGTTAGTTACTGTGTTTTTTTTTTTTTTTCCTAAGTTGGTAACAATTTTCCCTTTTGCAGGTCGATAAAAATTCCAATGATCCTTTTTTAATTTCTGGATGTAAAGTTGCGGACGGCAGTGGCAATATGCTGGTAAATTTTGGACTTTCATTTTCCCCTCTATTGTTGTATTTGTCCAGTCTTGATTTTATTTACAAAACTAAGGAGTTTCAAAGGGTTGTTGATGTAATTCATAACCTATAAGTGGACCTCAACTCTTAAAGCTTAGATGGGAATTATCCCAAGGACCAAAAAAATGTGTAAAATACCACTTTGGTCTAGGAAAGATTTGAGGTGGACCATATTAGTCCTTGAAAGATATTTCATAAAAAAAAGAATTAGTCCTTGAAAGATGGAAATCGGCATTTGCATCCTTGAAAGGTGAAAAAATCGTTCGTTTTAGTCCTTTTTTTTGTCATCATAATCTCTAAAAAGAACTAAATTGATTGACATTTTCATCTTTCAGGGATTAATGTTACTAACTTCAAATCTTTAAGAAACTAAAATGGTGTTTTACTAAAACTGTGCATTTACTGGGAATTTTTTTCTATTTGGATTCATAAGGAAATTGCTCGTTTTTTCTAGAAAAGTCACTTTGAAATGATGTCAATTATTCACTTATCTAGTGCATGCTGTTCATGAAGGGATTTTATTCCCTGTTTGATTTTTGAAAACAATTGGGGCAGAGAGAAGAGGTGAAATATGGATTAAATTGTACTGAACTTCTTTCAATAATTCAATATATTAAATATTGTATTTGTTCTGTCTTAGTTTTAGTCCACCTTTTTAATTGATTAAACATATATTTTTTTCTTTATGATGTTCCTTTTTTTTGGTTGCTTTCCTTCCTCAGGTAACGGCTGTTGGTATTAATACTGAATGGGGACTTCTAATGGCTAGCATTTCAGAAGACAATGGTGAAGAAACTCCTTTGCAGGTCCCTTTTTGCACGCAATTTTGTTTTTTAGTTCCTGCTTCTAATAGTATGTTTTACCTATGTAAGTTCTCAACATAGGTACGCTTAAATGGTCTCGCTACCTTAATTGGTATTGTTGGACTCTCTGTGGCTGTTGTGGTTCTGCTGGTGCTACTGGCCAGGTTTCTATCTGTTTCTTTTTATGATTTAGTAATATTTTTTTAGTTAAAATTGCAAATCTTTAACACTCTGATCCTTTATCAAATAGACCCCTGGTGTGTATTCTTTGTAGTTAACATCCCATGGGATTTTAGGTCTGTCAATTAACCTGCTAAAATTTAACATATGGCTTATTCTCCAGAATCTCCACTAATTCATTTGGTTAACTGTCAAAATTGAAAGCAAGGGTAATTTGCCATTTGTTGAGTTAAATGCTGAAATTAAAATTTTAAGCACGGTGTCAATTGTGAAATCACAGGACTATTTGCCAAACTTTCAAAGTTGAAGTGGATAATTTGCAATTTAACCTAGTTTTTTTCTCTCTTATTTTTCCATGTCTCTGAAATGGCAACCTATAAGCGCAGATATTTCTCTGGAAATACTAGAAACACAGATGGAAGTATTCAATTTATAGCGGGCAAGACCAAAGTTGGGGATGCCATTGATGGAGCAATTAAGATTGTCACTGTTGCGGTATGTGCATTGAGAAGTACTAGACTCACCTGAAATTATATGATCCATTTACAGATAAATATCCATAAACTTTCATAGGCCTTAACGTTAATATCTATGAGGTGATTGTATTGCGTTGGATATAGGTCACCATTGTAGTGGTTGCAGTGCCTGAAGGGCTCCCTTTAGCAGTTACCTTAACGTAAGTTTGATAATTTTTATCTATATTTTGTCTATTATTGTCTTGATGGACATGTGGTAAAATTGCTGCTACTTCACATTATGGATAACAGTATCATTGTCCTTTGACTTCAATATGATTTATACATTTGATCCTTAATTATTTTAAATTTTTAATTGGTGTACCTAATATTGCTCCAATGTAGAATATTTTCTGCCCTTTAATCTGTCATTTTCTATCTTATGGCCTATTTTTTTAATTTCAATTTTATTTTCTTATCATTAAATGATGCCACCATGATCTCTATTTTATCCATTTTAGATATGTCAATATGCTCTTTCATATCTATGACATTGTTACTCTCTACTGATACTTGCACTGTTTCCCATCAACTATTTTGTAGTCTTGCCTACTCAATGAAAAAAATGATGGCAGATAAAGCTTTGGTATGACAATTTTTCTTTGTGCTATTGGATTTGGCACTCCTATTAGTGAAATGCTATTTAATATAACTCGTTGAATTGCAGGTGAGGAGGCTTTCTGCCTGTGAGACAATGGGGTCAGCCACAATCATTTGCAGTGACAAGACTGGAACATTGACTATGAATCAGGTTAGTTGTGATTTATGACTCAGTATTTAAACTCTTAATAATATTTATGGTAAGTTACAAAAACTTGTTGGAGGGCATTTGTTGCAAATATTTTAGTTCTATTGTAGCATATGTGCTTCCCAGCTTATGTTGCAAATATTTCTTTTGGGTCAAAATTTTGAAGAAGTAGTTTATATGTTTGCATTTATTAGAAAATATGAATTTTGGTCAAACTTAATCTTATAAAATTGGCTTGTAAGGTGAAAGTTATTTCCACATATATACTCTATTATCTTTATTTTTAGTCAATGTGGAACTTAGACATTTTCCAATAACTTTAATGAATATAATAATGTGTCCAGCAAATCTTAATTTCTCCTAAATTCTTTGAGATAGATGACTGTGGTTGAGGCTTGCATTGGTGGGAAGAAGATTTCTCCTCCTCACGATAAATCACAGTTCTCTCCTACGCTCTGCTCTTTGCTGATTGAAGGTGTTGCACAGAACACTAATGGGAGTGTTTATGCTCATGAGGTATGATAGAAATGTTTTACTTTGCTCAGTATTCCCCCCTTATAATAATCTCATGCTTGATTGGTTCTACTACTTCATGAATAATTCTATTCATAACAGGGACGTAATGATGTTGAGGTTTCTGGCTCACCAACAGAAAAGGCAATTTTAGAGTGGGGAATTCGGGTCTGTTTTGGAACTCAAGTTTTTTTTTTTTTTTTTTAATATGTCATTTTAAGGAGTTTCATGTGATTACAAGTTTACAACTAGTTATGACTGTTATATAAAATTTCAGCTTGAAATGGATTTTAAGGCTGCCAGATCAAAATCATCAATTATTCATGTCTTCCCATTCAATTCAGACAAAAAGCGTGGGGGAGTTGCAATACAGATGGTAATACCTTGTTGGCATTTTAATTCAAATATGTAAAAAATTTGCTTCTGTTCTAAACTGATATGCTATTAGGTATCTAATATATTATGTTATATGATGATGTACTATATCTTGTTTGTCATCCTTTCCACTATTGCTAATAGTTTTATACTTTTTCAGCCCGACTCTTCAATCCATATACATTGGAAAGGTGCTGCTGAGATAGTCCTAGCTTGCTGTACAAAGTATATGGATGCAAATGGTCAAAGGATGAAGATGGATGAAGCGCAGGTTTGAGAAAATAGTTACCTATTTAGTCCAATAGTTAAATAAAGGCATTGGTTTTTCTTCCCGCTCAACTTTTTCCTGTTGGAAACCTTATCTGATTATCTCTCTTTTTAGAATTTTACGCTTAGTTTTCCTATTTTGTCTCCTATTTTCTCCATCTATTATCATTACACACACTCATGAAACAAGCAAATTCAAGTATTACATGAGCTGTTGGATGGCATTTGATACTGGTTTTTTTTACTGATTTTGGTAATGTTGTCAAAAGTGAAAATTTCCTGGCTTGCAGATGACGGCTTTTAAAAAAACTATTGAAGACATGGCTGCTGATAGTCTACGTTGTATTGCCATTGCATATAGATCATATGAAAAGGAGAATGTTCCAACTAGCGAAGAAGAACTTGCCCACTGGTCATTACCAGAGGATGATCTTGTTTTATTGGCTATTATTGGCCTGAAGGTAATATTTCCTCTTGAAATTAGATTGCCATGCGTTGGGAATCCATGAATGAGAGAGTCGACAGATAGAATGGAAGAAAGAAAGAAAGAAAGAATGGAAAGGAGATCCTATTAATATATTAAACTTCATGATAAAGGACGAATTCTCCTTCCAAGCGTTTGCCTTTTCACAATAGAGCTAATGCTCAGTTCACAAATGTTATCATTCTCAGAATGATACCTCTTCCCTTACACCCCCCATTTATTTTCTAACCAGCTGCTGTAACTGTCAAAACTAGCTATTTTATTTATCCCCCCTTTATTCTTCCAACCAAATCCCTTCTGTTCTAATACATTGTCATCTTTGTAATGTTATCCTGATTTTATACTCGTTACCGCTATTGTTTATAATTTTCCCAATTGTCATTCTTTATCTGGTACATCTTGTTTAGAGTCAATTATCGTTCTTAAAGGGCCTTACTCTTTGTTGCACGACTTATACGTTTTATTTTGTATTATGTCAATATGTTCTAACTATTTGTCTTGTATCAATTATGCATTGATATGCAGGATCCTTGTCGACCTGGTGTCAAAGATGCAGTGCAGCTTTGCAAAAAGGCTGGAGTTGAGGTACTGATACATGCTTTTGATGTTGATCCATTAAGAGACTTAGGTCATTGAGACAAGTATAACATGTTACAGTACAGTTGTTATATTATATTACTCTATTTGTAGTTTAGTACCGCTAAGTGCCCAAGGTTTTTTTTTCTTTCCAAAAGTAATGTATTCTTAGGGGCGCCTGTGAGAGCTTATTTGAATAAGCTTCACGGAGAAACCTATAAAAATTAACTCTTTTTTGAGCTTATCGATCAAGCTCTCATTTGATAAGATTTTACTGAATAAGTGCTTATTTAAGTTATTCACTCAAGTGTGCCCTAAATTCACTGGCATTAACTCTCTTCTTTTTGTCAAAGCTGCTCCTTGCGAATCTTGAGAAAATTGAAACCCCAAACAGTTACACTAGAGGATAGTCAAGTGACTATTTTTCCTTACGGAGTTTTGCATGCTCTTCTTGAGGCTTCTATTATTGGGCAAGGTTATAACTTATAATCCTCTACAGTCTTCATTGTCTGACATGCTCATCAAGAATATAAGATACAGAAATCACCAATGAATCAGTTAGAATTTCCTTATATGAAGGAACCTGGGGTGACATCATCATGGCTTAGCCAGTACATATATGACACGACTTTAGTAGTACCCATGCATAATCTGATTATCCACCTCGGAAGTTACCTAAACATTCTTGCTGTTCCTTTCCAATTGATCTTCTACAACCTCACTGGTTATTGTCACTCACCTATCCATTGATGTTTTTAATTCGACAAACCAAGTTTTAATTTTGTGAGACCGCAGATATCCTAATAGTGAACACCCAATCTAATCCAGAGTACACTCCATTTTTTTTCTGTGATCCTGAGCTGATTGCTGGAAGAAAGCTGCTGAAGTTGCCAGCTGGTAAATAGGCCCCTGACAGTACTGATAGAGACATACTCTCTCTCTATTATAAATAAAAAAATTGATTTCACACGTACTAAAAAAATTAGTTAACTATATAAAATTTTATTAATTTTATAATATTCTTTCTAAACTGTCTTTATTATAAATGTTCATACCTCTTGATTAAGTGATTATAAGACTTGTCTTGAAACACCGGGCCAGTATTTCTAAAATACATTCTTGCAAGTATTAAAATAATGTTTGATCAGAAGATTCAAAAATCATTTTAAAAAAATATCATTAAACGAGACAATAGTTAAAAATTTGTTTATATTTAAAAATAAAAAATGTGTCTTTTTAGTTGTTGCTTATAATAGAAAACAAGAGAGAATATTGTTTCACCTACAACAATGCTGTTATCTAAAATCTCAAGCATGGGTACTCTTAAAGTCATGTTGTACACATATTTGGTATGTACTTGTACCCGATACACGTTGAGTATTCGTGGATACGTACCAGATATGTACCAAACACATTTTCCGAAAAAGAAAATGTTAGGTACTTATGGGGGTAAATATTAAGTTTGCACCTAGGGGACATTGAACCTGCTAAATCAATTCGCCAAAATTGCGAAGTCGGTTAAGTAGTTCAATCCACCCTGCCAACCTAGCGGGTTAAAGGTGGGGTGGAGCAGGTTGGCCGAGTTGACTTGTCTAATCTATCAATATTTAGTGTATGAGTTGTGATAATTTTCGTTCGAAACATCGTCCAAATCTTAAAATATTAATAGTTTTTAATAAATTTATTATTAAATAATTATTTAACTTAATATTTTATAATTTAAGTTAATATTTTAATCTTTCTGAATGTTTTTTGGAACAAGAATTCGAGAGCTCTACCATTTTTTTTAATGTATATATAAATGAATTTATTTTTTTATAATTAAAATAAACATATAATGATTGATGTGTTAAAATAATAAATTAGTATTTTAAAAAATTTTCTTTTATTTTGAATTTTTTTAGTGGGTTTTGATAAGTTAACTTGTGAACCCACCATTTCACAATCAACCCATTTTTATTATTTGATTTGTCAACCTGTCTTTAAATGAGATGGGTTATATTTTTCAACCCACCTTTAAGTTGACCCACCCTGCTTTAGTTGGGTTGATGGCGTGTTGGATCAGGTGGATCCCATTTTGCTAGCTATATGTGCACCCTTGGTCTGATAAATAAAAGAATTGTCCTTTAGTGAAAAAATAAAATAAAATATTTTTTTTCTTCTTATATTTTACTTGCTATCATTCATGTTTTTGTTATGTATCCTTGTTTGTGTTTGACATAAGACACTCTTTGTTCTTGACCTCCTGAATCTATCACCTGTGAGTATCAAGTATAACTCATCCAAATTGGTCATTATGAATCATTTTAAGATGAATGAGATTCATTTTAAGGAGCAATTTACTTTAAATATTTAATTGACATTCATAAAAAGTATCTAATGATTTATGAGTTAAATACATCTTATTTATTGACTTTCTTGAAGTTGCTACTCTTTCTCTTATTAAACTAAATTTAGAGCGATTCTTCTTATAATATTGATTGATAAAAGAAATTATGAGATTGAAACAGTTAAAGTATAATATTACAGTCATACATAGGTGTTATAATATTGATTTATGGATAATTACAAGTTGTAGTTTTTTCTTATGATTTCTTTTTGTTGTTTTGAAGAATTTAGTTCCTTTTATGTTATAAATTATGCTTATTTATATTTCTTTATTATTTATACAATTTAATTGTGTTTATGTATAATTTCTTTTCTTAATTTATGTATTAGGTTTTGCTTAATGTACCCAAACCCTAGATTTTTTAAAATTTCCGTATCTGGTGCAATTTAATCCATGCACCGTAGATTTGTATTTATTTTATTAAAAATCATTTCACAAAATAAAACTACAATTTATTGAATCTTTGCATGTATCGCAACTTTTCTTATTAGTGGTGGAAAACTTGACTGTTTAAGCAAATTGAGCTTTATTGCATTATATTGATTATAATGCAGTCTTACTACATTGTACATGTGGTAGTTGCACCGGGGATTTCACACTTACCCAAACACAGAACTAAAATGTAACATTTTGTTACTTTCACGTTCAACGGAAACTTTTTCACGTTGAACTTTAAACCAAACACACTATTAGTTATTATGTTTCTTGTAGAGGGTAAACCTTGAGAACGCGAGGGGTTTAAGTTTTAACACACTAATTATTAGATGTAAAAGAACGGATTTAAGATAGTAGTGAGTACCATTTATGTGAATTGATTTTTTTAAAAATATTTAAAAACATGTCAATGCTTTTGATATGACGAAGATGCAATGGCCTATTTTTCTTTTATAGGTTCATCTGATCTTTAATATCCTGCAAAATGAGCACTGATTAGGTTAAGAAATCAGTATGCTAGGCATATCCAGATTTCTACTTATGAAAAGTACTAATTTTCTTGGTTTGGATTTCTAATCCCAGTTAAAAATGGTCACTGGTGACAACGTTAAAACTGCAAAAGCAATTGCTATGGAATGTGGAATACTTTCAATTTCTGATGCCACAGAGACAACCATCATCGAAGGAAAAGTATTTCGATCCATGACAGATGAAAGGAGAGCAGAAATCGTTGAAAAGATATTGGTATGATCCAACTTCTATAACAGCTTTAGTGATGTAACTACTTGGCCAATGAGATTAAGTGTCGAGGCTATGTAATAGGTTATGGGGCGGTCATCTCCTAATGACAAGCTTTTGCTTGTGCAAGCATTGAGGAGAAACGGACATGTTGTGGCTGTAACCGGAGACGGAACAAATGATGCTCCCGCACTACATGAGGTTCGCAAGGCATTTCTTATGTTTTTGGGGCTTGTGCTTTTACTTTTATCTTAGATACAAGTTAAGATGATGACTAATTATAATGGTACAATAGGTGAGTATAACTGATGCCAACATTGTCATTGCTATGCCAATGTCATATTGTATTAGAAATTCGAATCTAGTACCTACGGTTCTGACTTACATTTTTTGGTTCAAATTATGTAAAAAAGTTTTTGTTTTCATGGTTGTGTTTGTGACTCTGTATTTTTGGGGTTTAGGCCGATATTGGTCTTGCAATGGGTATCCAAGGCACAGAAGTTGCTAAAGAGAGCTCTGATATCATTATTTTAGATGACAATTTTGCTTCAGTTGTGAAGGTTAGTCCTCATTTCTTATTTATGGGATTTTGAACTGTTCTTACTCAATGACACGTGTTTAACATCTACCTCTTGAAGGACTGTTTCTGGCATTACTTGAAGTGTAGAATTATAATTTTTTTAATACTTTTGTGAGATGTTTATATAGAATTAAGATGCATTTCATAGCCCCAGATATTATTTTGTGTAAAGCTGATTATGAATTGATGTTTGAACTTTGAAGCATAAGTGGTAGTGCCTTTCAATTTCTTTTGCCAATCCAGGTTGTCAAATGGGGGCGATCTGTATATGCAAATATTCAGAAATTTATCCAGTTTCAGCTTACAGTCAATATAGCAGCACTTGTTATAAATGTTGTTGCAGCATTTTCCACCGGTGATATCCCACTAAATACAGTACAGGTTTGCTTTCTGTTTGTCTTTTACTGGTTTGTGTTCCCTCATTTATTCGGAAGGCTATCCTTGTGAACTATAACTTCATTAATTTGTCATCAGCTTCTCTGGGTAAATCTTATCATGGATACTCTTGGAGCATTAGCCTTGGCAACTGAACCACCAACCAATGAACTGATGGATCAACATCCAATGGGTCGAAGGTCAATTTTTCTTTCTTTTCTTTTGGTTGTTTTTAGTGTTTCTTTTCAATGAAAGAAGGAAAATTCAAGCAAGAATAATGCACAAGATCCAAGTGATATATCCTTCACTAGTAGCAAAACAGCAGGTTACAATTAAAGTATTAACACATTGACACAAGTAAAAAGCTTTGTGAATCCCTCCAAAAGTAACCAGCAGCCAAAAGCTATAAAGATGCTAGTGAATGTTGAATTTGTTATTCTTGCATGGATTTTACATAACGCGCTTGTGTACAATGGACCTACTGTTGAAGCTCCATTACCAGAACATCAGATGCCGAACCTATGTTTGTAATGGTTTCTGTGTTATGAAATTGACAGCATCTTTTTTGCTTTACAGAGAACCTCTTGTGTCAAATATTATGTGGAGGAATCTGCTAATGCAGGTGAATTCTGTTTCTCATTTAGTGGCACCCTTGTTGCCATTGAAGCTGGCAGGAATTTTATTTTCACGTTGGCTAAGTCACAAGCAACCAACTAATGAATAAAATATAAAGCATTACTTATGCCATATTATTTCTGCTGTGTCAAAATCATCAATACTGGTTGGAACCTTTCAGGCAATGTACCAAGTGTCTGTCTTGCTTATACTTAATTTCCGAGGGACAAGCATACTGGGTTTGAGGGATGAGCCCAACCGCTCTGCAATCAAAGTGAAAAACACTCTGATATTCAACGCATTTGTTCTTTGTCAAGTAAGTCCTTGTCGTCACCAATTAATGGGAAATTACAAAACTCTAAGCTTTTGTAGCAGGTCACTACATGGGGACAATATTGGTGAAACCAAGAATTTTCCATCTATCTGTTAATTTAGGGCACTTAATTGGATTAAAATCTGCAGAAATACTTATAACTTAGTTGTAAACAAAATATTATTTTAGATATAATAGAAACTTTTAAATAGAATTGCCAATTTAACTAAATAAATTATAAAACAAAGGAATATTATGTCTTTAAAGATGATAGTTATTGTCTATTTTATTTTCTATTATAATTGTGGTTGAGCTCTTCCTTTTACGATCTTTATTATTCATTTATTCTCAAATGGCTTTTGGTGTTTTTATGGTGTATAACACTTGGAAATTGTTAATTGCTTTCATAATACATTAGAAATTGTTAAGTTCAGTTGTTTTTAGTGATTTGTTTACTGCATCTTTTTTGTTTTGTTTTGGGGGAAACAAACTAATTTTACTCATCCACATGTAGTTTATACTAACAAAAGGTGGTCCAGAAGCAATTTCAGATGAATTCCCTCTGCCATAGTAGAGTAACGTATCTGTTGCTTGATTGTTACGGCATATTGTTCTTGCCCGAAGGACTTTTGATAGTAGACCACTTATTAAGGTGTACACGAGGAAGATAGAGAGGTATGCAGGGAATAAATTTAAAGCCAATGTTACAAATAAAGAAATCAAGGGATTAAGGGAGTTAGTAGGTTGAGAAATTGTTTAGGGGAGAGCTCGGAACCTCCATCAATGACCCGTATCTTCCTTTCGCTTCTTGTTACTCTTGTATTGCTTGGTTCCCAAGCCGGTTGAGATAAAGGCTAATGGTCAAGAAACGGATGGAGAACAGAATAAAATCCTCGGAGGGGAGCCTTTAAGATTGGCATATGCAGATGGAAGAGGAGTTGGAACAGCGAGAGCATTGATGGAGGCAAGGTTAAGAAGCACTGAAGGAGCAATTCGTGAAATTCTTGAAAAATTGGGGAAATTCAGATCAGAGGGGCATGGTGAACTTGTGGCGCAGAGTTCAGGGAGAAGGAGAGAAGAATGAAATCTTTGAATGGGAAGGTGGGAACTATCAGACGAAGTGCAAACCCCTATTTTAGCCCTATCATATTAGTGGGGGGAAAAAGATGTCACATGAAGATTTTGTGTAAATTATAGGGAACTAAATAAGATTACAGTTCAATGGCAAGGAGAGAAGGACGAAATCATTGAATGGGAAGGCAAACCAGTTCAATTAGACCCAAAAAGTATGGCTGGAGTTACCTCAAGGAACGCTCCTAATTGTGGGTGAGATTCAAAGTCACAAGACCATGATACTAGTTGATAGCGGAGCATCTCGTAATTTCATTGCTAAGGAGACAGTGGCAGCTTTGGGTTTTCCTGTGTAAGACAGAACATAATATTGGGTCAAACTAGGAGATGAAATTACGAGACCAAACACAAGAAGTTTGCAAGGATGTGAAATTTCAGAAATTTTTTACTTATAGATGAGGGGATGTAATATTGGGTATGGAATGTTTGGATACCATGAAATGGCTTACTCTAAGAGATGTTGAATCACTTTTTGGGACGCATGGGATGGAATATTTTAGAAGATTTTGTAGGTTATGCGGCATTTACAAGGCCCTTGACAGAATTGCTTATGAAGGATATTTCGATTGGAGTCAAGGAGCTAATTGGGCATTTGAAGATTTGAAGGCACCCATAATAATTCTTCTTACTTCAGTGTTACTAAACTTATGCAAAACCTTTGCAGTATAATTCAATGCATCCAGCAAAGATATAGGGGCAGTATTCCCACAAGATAACAGTCCACTTGCACTTCTTAGTCAACCCTTGTCTGAGAGAAAATCTGTATATGAAACGAAGTTGATGACAATAGTATTTACTAGTGTTTTAACATTGGCCAAGACTAGGCAGTCAGACCGATTGAACTGGGACCCAACAATCCAACCAGCGTGAGCCTTCAATTCAACCATTCATGTATTTGGAGGGTCACAACTCAAACCGGTTCAATCCATGGAGATAGTGTTGTGTCTCATGACTCTCATCTATCATGTTAAAAAGAAATATAAGTGACATTAATATTTTAAAAAAAAATTTAATAAAGACTAAGCATGAGATTCAATTAGTGACCTATCAATTCAACTTCTGATCTACTGATTTAATAACTGATCCGATTTTAAAATTGGTATTTACAGTTTAAAGTGAAAGCATTATCAAATGGGGAGGCATTTAATAATCAAAATAAGATCAAAGAAGTCTAAGATTCTTAATTGAAGAAGCTGTGAGCAGTAGAGCAACATAAATGGACCTCAAAACTGTTGGGATTTGATTTTGAAATTCAATGTAAACAGGGATATGAGAACAAGGCTGCCGATGCCTTGTCAAGACAGATTATGTTTGCATCCTTGAGTGAGTGCAAGAAGAATGATCGTAATGGGAAAAGTGGAATCTGATCCTGCTCTTCAGGACTAGTTATACAAGAGGAGTTGGAGGCAAGTCGAAATGTACCTTGTCAACTGGGCATCCTCATAGTTACCTGGAATATACCTTGCAAGCTGGAAAACTGTATCATAAAGGAAGGCTAGATCTACCGAGCAGTTTTTCACGGATTCCTCAAATATTGAATGAGTTTCACAGCTTCCCACGAGGGGGTTGTGCAGGTGTGTTCAGGATGTTTAAAAGGATCTATTGTACCGGAATGATGAAAGACATGCAATAATACATTGCTTAATGTCATTATCTGTCAGCAGAACTAATATCAAACACTGGCTCCGATAGGATTGGTTCAACTTTTGCCAACTCCAGCACAGATTAGGAGTGATCTCAACTATTGTACCGGAATGATGAAAGGCATGCAATAAAGCATTGCTTAATGTCATTATCTGTCAGCAGAACTAGTATCAAACACTGGCTCCGATAGGATTAGTTCAACTTTTGCCAACTCCAACACAGATTTGGAGTGATCTAAATGGATTTTATTGCTGGCCTTCCAAGAGATCAAGGCAAGATGATGACAAGGTGAAAGCTTTAGGGGGGAGTATTGATAATGGGGCTTGCAGGGTATTTTGTAAACACAGTATAAATAAAGAGGGGAATAGGGGAGTTAGTCAGTGAGAAGTTGTCGAGTGGAGAGTCTCAGGACCTCCATGAATGATTCGAGTTCATTGATAGAAATAAAGTCTACCACATATTTTCTTGCACTTTCCATTTTCTTTCATATTTTCTTTTTGATTTTTATTACTCTCGTATCACCGTTGGATTCCTCTGTTCTTCATTGCTGTTAAATCCTTTTGATGTTAGAAAATGGTTATGGATGCATGCCCAATTCATTCTTCACCTTGTATTCAGTTATATTGGTAGCCCTTTTATAATTGCACTATTTTATTTTGATTTTAATTTAAATAATGGAAAAGAAAATGTTCTTCCAAAACTGCAGGTCTTTAATGAATTTAATGCCCGAAAGCCAGATAAACTCAACATATTCAACGGAGTCACAAGAAACTACCTCTTTATGGGGATAGTGGGAGTAACTGTTGTGCTTCAGGTTAGCAATAGATAATGATATTACTATAGAAACGGTAGTAAGTTTGTGCAGAACGAAGTTCAGATTACAATGGAAATAGTAGAAAATTTAGATGCAGAAAGGTAAAAGAAAAATTCTCAAGAGAATTAGTGCCTTCTCTGCCCCATGGCATTAGTGACCCCAAAACTACCCAAATGTACACCCCTTGCACTACCCTCCATTCCTTTTATACTCGTGGCCCCCCATATTGCTGCATCATCCTCTCCAGTAACCTGCTGCCAACTAGTACCCCCTCTGTTTGAGACATGCATAACTGATTCCTCCATTCCACTTCCCAAACTGCCCCTATTCCTCCTCTCCCTTCTAGGGTATATACAGGTGGCCCATGGTGTTGAGCACATGAGTTAGTCTTGTTAAAAGTCTCTCGTTGTTTGCTTTTATTTATAATATATTAGTAGGGCTACCATAAACTTTGTTAATCGTTTTCAGATTGTCATCATTGAATTTCTTGGAAAGTTCACTAAAACAGTCAAGCTGACTTGGAAGCAGTGGCTCATTTCTGTTATTATAGGATTTATCAGGTCAGTTGATGATCACACGTACACAAATTCATAGTGTATCTTGCTCTTTGCATGCTATTTTCTTCTGAGTTTTTATTGGGGATTGCTTTTGATGAAACTGGTAGGGCCTTGATTGTTTTTAATACTTTACTCGCCCTGTGAACGCATGCTAACTGTAATTCTTCCCCTTCTCTTTCCCCATTCTCTCAGCTGGCCTCTTGCGGTGGTTGGAAAACGGATACCAGTACCAAAGGCTCAACTCAGTAACTTTTTCCGAAAATGTCTTCAACACTGTAACATTTTCCGAAGATGTCTTCCTGAATGATCAAGGCGGGGATCTGAGCCTTCTCAACAGAATCAAATATAGACGTCTTGCTGATTCATTCTCCTTGCCGTCTCATTTATTGGCATGTTTACCTACATTCTTCTGGTGATGGAAAATAGTATACTAGTTGTACAGAGGTTGGATTTGGATTTGTTTTATACTTAGGTTCTAACAAGGTTAGATTTGTTATATACGGAATTTCAACTAGTCTATTTTAACCCCCAGTGTATTTTCAGTGTGACATGTTGATCTATATTTCAATTTAGCTTCTTTTTATTTGATGTTTTATAGAAATATGAGTTTCTTTAAACTTATTTATAAACTTGTTTTTAACTTACATAAATGTTTATTTCATTTTTTTCTAAAAGTATTTTAGAGAAATTTATTTAAAGATATTCTTTTAGAAAAATCACCACAATGTTAATTGGTCATTCCAAACAGCTAAAGAGTTAGATGAGATTCGCAAGGCCACGACTAGAAATGAAAATAAATCAAATCAAACTTTGAATATATAATCATTACTTTGACCTATTAGCTTATTTAAATTATTAATGTTAATTAGGTTAATAAACTTAATTTTTAAAAATCAACAAAATTATTTTTAAAATATACTTTACTCTATAGATTTAAATTTTAAAGAAATATAAAAGAAAAATTAAATCATTTTTTATTAAAAGAATAATTTATATATAATCATATATGTTGATATACACTCATACATAGATTTTATAAACTTATAATAAAAAAATAATTATATAAAAAATAATTCAAATATTGATAATTTTTTTATAAATTTATTTATTTATATTTTAATAATATATATATATATATATATTAATTTTTTATTATATTATATTAATAAATAGACTGATCTATCAGGTCTAAAAGACTTTTCTAAAAATTTAAATCTGACCTTTTTTTTTATATATATAAATAGACTTTTTTAAAAGTTTAAATGACTTTTTATATTTGATTGAAATAAGAAAATTCTCAAGATGAATTTGCACTCCATGCATCAATTGCATATTCAGACAAATGGCTAGTGCAAGTATCGGTGTATTTGCACGCCATGCATCAATTGCAAATTCAGACAAATGGCTAGTGCAAGTATTGGTCTCTGCTTATTTGGTTAGGTCTTCATAGAGCAGACAATGAAAATGGTGCATGGCCTGCTCAACTGTTGGAGCATATCTGCCCACTGAATATGCTGGGGACTGGAGGCCCTTCTGGACACCCTGACACAGCACAATATCTTCTATCTGCACATCAACAATCAAATTGTGGGTATATTGCGACTTGAGGAAAATTTCTAATCAAATCTGCAAAACCAATGCTTTTACCTGCACTTCCTCACTATCTTGCAAGCTTTTTTCTATGAAATCTGTGTCATCCTGCTCAGTCAAAGAGAAGTCAGTAGGCATCAGTGTTTTAAATTGACTGCAATTGTTTTAACAAGTATTTATTTATTCTCTAACCTCACTGATTTTATGGAGTGAAAACCCAGAAACTGAAAAGCTCAATCCTATAAGGAATGGAGCCATCAATATGAGCATAAATCCTGAATTAATTTCTGAAAAATAGTATTAATTAAAGTCTTGACTACGTTCTACACCGAATCCATCAAAGCAAGAAAATGTGTGTTTTAGTACATCACCCATAATTACTTGTCGGTTGTCAATAAAATATGCCAGCAAATAAAATTTCCAGCTAATGGTCCAAAAGAGAACCAATACAAGGAAGCAGATCTTTTTATCCTTAGTGCAATTCGGAATCATGGATACAATATCAGGCATATGCTTAAATCACTACAAATTACCTTCAGAGAGTGTTCAAGATAGTAATCAAATATTACTTGACATTTGTTGGGTCCTAGTGGAACCACAAGATTGGTGTCCATCCAAGGTCCATACCTATGAAGGAGATATACCAAAATTGTTGTTTAAATAAATATGACTGAATTTTGATCGATCAATTGCGTAAACAATAAAGCAAGCACCTATTAATCATGAAGTTCGGGTAAATAAAAGCATATATAGCTTTTTTTCCAACTCTATCATAATTCTCTTTGCTCTTCTCTGAGCTGCCTTCACAACTTTGGATGCTAACCCTTTCAAACATCTGTTTCAATCATAACCATCCTTTAGTATATCATAAATCTCTGGTAACAAATAACAATTGAAAATCCAATTCCAAAAGTATTCTATTGTTTTAGCTCAATGTAGCAAATTGTTTTAGATAATAGACTGACCTACGAAGATAAAGAGTATTCTTTATTCTGGTTGGAGTAGAAATGATGAAATTTACGTGTAACAAGGGTTTAGAAAAACATCTACATGACTCGATTTTTCATGCTATACAGTACGATAGCATGTAAAATGAAGAGATTTTTTAAAAGATAGCAAAGGAGCATACTGTGATAGCATACGAATCCATCTTAAGACCAGATGCAAGGCCTTTATGTGCATATGGCACATGATAGCCACCATCTAAGTAGTTATCACAGAAAACCTGCAAAAGAAGACCCAAAATTACGAAAGCCCTAGCACCTCCTTGAATCATACATAAAAATAAATAAATAAATAAACAGACAAACAAATAACATTGTATAGAATAATAAACAATTGACGTTGTTTAAAACTTCTTGTAGAGAATGTCCACCGGTGAGATAAAACAAACAGGTTTACCAACATAAGTGAGGGTGAAGGTTTATAAATCTGGTAAAATTTTTGTTCACATATTATAAAGAAAAATGAAGCACAGAGTCAATTCACACCTTCCAATTGCATTCAACCGTGTATTCACGTCTACAAACATAACTTAGTGAAGAATCAACTCCATTGGTGCTCAGAAATTCCGAACAGCTACCAAGCCATTCTTTTGACACACCATGAATATCAACTTCCTTTTGAGAAAGACTCTCTTTATCCAAATTGAGAAGAACAAAAGGCCCCCAGATAGCTACTTTGATTGGTAAAAGGCCAAAATTCTAACCTTCATCATCGCAGAGAAATCAGTTGACTTTTTCTCTCTAAGAAATATATAGTACAAGTAACTTATGACAGAACATATCTGCATACATTTACATTAAAATTTCGCATTCCCGATATTCTAGTTGCCTTAAGAAGTGCTCCATTGAATCCATATGTCCACCCCTGCAGAAATCATTGTCTTTCAATAGCTAAGTTTCAAAAACAAAGGGAAATAAAAGGAAGAAAAAATAGAAACTTGTAATGAGAAAGATCAAATCATGATAAAAAAATTAACACCCATTATCCATGAAGGAAAGCTTGACAATTGTGTTTTCAACCTCACAAGGATCATAATATAAACCAGAGAATCAAAATAAATGCAAATGTGCATGTTTACCACTGTTGGTAAACTCACATGATAAGGGCAGACAAAGCAGGACTTGTTTCCACTTCCAGATGCAAGAATAGAGGCATGATGACGACAGACATTGTGAAAGGCGCGGACCATGCCACTGTCATCTCGACAGACCACATATTCCACATCTCCTAGTCTGCAATATTTAATCTCCACTTGGTTCTCAGAAGCTTCAATTAGACAACTTTGTTAACAACTCATATAAAAACAACAAATTACAAAATGAACTTGAGTTGATGTATTTCTGTTGAAGATAAAATAGATGAATTGGAATAATAATAATAATAATAATAATAATAATAAACCTTCCAGTGAAAAAGTCACGGGAATCCTTTATCTGCTCCGTGGAACCTGCTAAGAAAATTTGAGTGAAACATGAGAATTTTTGGCTGACGAAAAATTCGATAAGGTAAATTGTAGAAGACATAATTCAAATAGCACTTTGCAATGTCTAGAACTAGGTCTCACTCCCTAGTTTTACTACAAAACAGGAAGGATCATATGTGCAAGCAGAGATTATCGTTTACAGTAAACCCTCACATTAGTTCCTGAATTTGGAAGGTATTATCATATAAATCCTTAAAATTAAGATATTTCCAAATAAATTATTAGAATGTAAAATAAGTCTTTGAAATTAATTACTTACTCTCATTTTATTTCCTGATTATATATTAATATTACCATTTTAGTTACACAGTTTACTTTACAAATTCTTAGTTTTAGAGATTAATATGATATGAAAATTCACGTTTACAGGAAGCAAAATTCAAGCTTCCACGTAAATTTGATTGTAAACGTGGAGAGAGAAAGAAAAATCACGTTCATAAATCAAAACCAAACACGCACTAAAACGTAGATGAAGTGGACCTACAAATCAAAAGAAAGTAATATACTCAGTTTCATATCCTCAGTCACCATCTTTCTTTCCTGCAAAGGTGTTTCACCATACAATAAACATCATAAAAATAAATAATCAATTTTTTTTCTTTTTCAAGCATCGAAACTAATTATTTTTATTGGATTGAAACTCTAAATCTAAATGTGTTTTCATCTTTATTCCCCAGCAGGGTCAGGAAAGCAAAACAAAAATACCCGAGAAAAGAAGGATAAAAAAGGTTAAATCTTTGGGAAGAATAAAACTGACCCACAACTTGCCAGCCTCTATAGAAGACACGATCGAGCTCATGGCAGAAGAAAGAAGGGTCAGTGTACCATGATGTTGGGGGAGTAACGGCTTCCTCTATGGGAATCTTCGGATTGAATTGGTGAACAAGGCTCTGAGTCTCAGTTACAAGATGGCCTGAATTCCGGATTGTGCAACAAGTGAAGGTTGCATGTTTCTTTGGAAAATTAGGGTTTAGGAGTTGTCGCTGTCGGAGATTAGAGACAAAGGGTGTCAACTGCAGGCTCGTCGTCATTTGCATCTGCTTTACCATTCACTGGTGTTTTTCTCTACTTTTGTATTATTATATAAAATCATTCTAGGTGCAATGGGATTATTTATCGGATAATTGTTAAATCAGTTCTAACCTACTTTATAAGTTGCTAAATTTTAGCAAAGTTATTTTTATAAGCAATTCTGTTAAAATTTAAGCAACTCATAAAATGAGTCAGAGCTGATTTAACAATGATATGGTACAAGGAGTTATTTATAAGCAATTTTCATTGCAGATGCTCTAGTACACCAATAATAAAGAAAAGGTAATACTATTTATATATTTTTTATTATTTAAAAATTTATAAGTAAAATAATATAAAAAAATCATGGACAAGAAAATAAAAAGTCACTTTTTTATATAGATATAAATATTATTTTATATATAGATATAAATACTACTATGTTATAATTTAATTATTCTCCGTTTCTCTATTTTACTGAAAAATATACTGTTATAATTTAATTATTCTCACTTTCTCTATTTTACTGAAAAATAAAAATGGAAAGAGAAGCGTGACAATGTTTGTCTTTTTTAGAGGGTCAAATATATAAGTTATGGGGGGTGGGGAGAGGAAATCATAAGTTTCATTTTGGATATTTTGAGATGAGATTGTGGTGCATGTTGAAGTCGGTAATCTCTTGCCCTTTGATATGTATACATGGACATCATATATTCTTTTATGACAGTCATTTTTTGTTTTGTCATATGCTCTTGCATGTCCTTCCATGCACGTATGTTGTTTACTGTTTAGCGGGATTTTACCATAATGCGTGGGGTGAATTCTCTAAAAGACCTGTAATACAAGTAATGTATCTATACATCATATGATGATCATAGATATAATAGTAAAATAATAAATAATTGAGATATTTAATTAATAAATCTTTTATGATTAAGATTTTAAAATTGCAGACTAATTTTTTTTTATTTTTTTTAAATTTTGAAATTGTTCTTTCTCACCTCCCTCTTCTTCCTCCCTTCCTTCTCCTCCACTTCTTTCTCTCCGGCAGCGCCTTCCACAACCTCCGCTCCCGTCCCTCCGCCGCCCCCAATTCCTCCACTGCCTTCCTTTCTCGTGAAATCAACAAGCTCTCTCGTTTCCGTCTCGCCAAGGGATCCCTTCCCGCTCAAAATCAACGGACCACATTTTTGCCGCATCCAAGAGGAATCTCCCGTTCTAAGGCCAGAAAGCGTGTGCCAGAACCCCCAAAACGCTGTCGAACGGAATTGGAGATCTAAACGCATTGCATTCAGTATGATTTTGCATTGGGATATAGTCAAGGTAGAGACTAAATGTGCATAAAAAATCTTTAGTTCACATTAAATTCGTTGGAGATCCCCAAAGAAAGGTCGGGTGTTGTTAAGTATTGATGGTTCTAAGAGGCTGACTAATGATGAAGATGAAGATGAATATGTAGCTCGTTATTAATCTCTATGTGTTGAGTGAGATGATTTAGCAAGGATTTCAGAAGAAAGAAAAGATCTTTATTAATTTCTATGTTTGAGTGAGATGATTTATTTAGCAAGGATTTTAGAAGAAAGAGAAGAATTGTCAAGGGATTAAAAAATATATATGTTTGGAGAAGATAATTTAAGTGAATTTGTGAGAAAATTGTGATAGAGGTTCAAATGAATTTAATTTCACTCTCTTGGGTGGATTTGTATGAAAATTTTCAACAACAAAAAAAATTAGACAAAACTATCTATATACTATTGTCTAAATAGTAAGTTAGTAAAGGATAAAAATGTAATTGTCTAAATAATATTTTTTTATATAAAAATCTAACTATATAAAATATATTTTTTAAATATCAATTTCTCTTTATTTTTTTATCTAATTTTATTCTACCAAATAACTACAAGTTTTACACTATTTCTTATCTATTTCCTATCAAATCAATTTTTAACTATTCTCTTCCATTCTCTTCAATTCTTCTCCTTCCCCCAAACAAAGCATAAGTATAACATTACGTGATTTTAAGTTTTTTCTTTATTAATATATGATATGTGTTGAGTAATTGTTGAATTATTGTATTTATTGTTGATTTAGAGCTTTAAAGACCAAAGGACCGTTGAGGATTAAGTTGTTGAAGAATTTTAGTTAGAGTCAAGTTGACAAAGTTTAGAAAATGCTATTTAAGGTATTTTCTTAAGAAGTGAACTTTATAAGTTCACATCTTTAGGAAACTTAGAAAGGAGTTAGAGAGAGACTTTGGAGTTAGAGAAGTTTTTTCCCCTTCTTAGTTCCACAAATCCCTTCTAAATCATTTCTTGTACTTGAATTGAGTTGAGAGATTGGAGATTCAAGTATTAGAAGATGAGAATTTGAGTTGGAGAGAAAGTTGTACATCAACCTCGAAGACTTTTGATTTTCTTACCTTTTATTGATCTTTGGGCAATTTGAGATAAGGAAAGTTTTGTGATTAATCATTGTTGAGTTTTAATGCTTAGTAGTTGTTAGAATTCATTATTGAAGGTTGTTTTGATTGAATTGAGACGAGATAATGATTTGTATTGAGTTCTTGGTTTCTTGAAAGTGTTTTGAGGAGAACTTGATGATTCTTGAATTGTGGTGGTTGGATGTTGAATGTTGTGTTAGAAATGAGTCATTTATGTCGTGTATATGTTGAAAGTTGGATTGCATGTAGGTTGTTCTAAGTTTCTTGCAGGTTTTGAGCAAAATTATGGATTATGCTATATGAGAAAATCATCATTACATCATGCGTGCTTTCATGGTGTAGGGCATGGTTTCAATTTGGGGCTCTCTTCCTTAACAACATCGAGCATGAGATTGGTAGCTTTGAGTGCGGGTTAGTGAGAAGCTTTTTGATTTGGTCTCATCAAGCGTGGAATGCAAGACATCAAACATGATTCCTCGAGAAATGCTTTATCTGGACAACGTTGGGAGTAAGTTTTGTGGCATTGGATGTAGATCAAGTAAAGACTCTATGACTGGATGAGGTTAGACGTAGGTTTAACTACACTAGACATGATTGACATGGGGACTCTTAGCCTCAATGACGTTGGGTGCAGGTGGATTGGTGCTTGGTGTGGACAAGCCAGAGGCTCTTTTCCTCAACGACGCGCGGAAAGTTGAGTATATTGTGTCAAGCAAGGGTGTGTCGAAGAAACTTGTTGTTTTAAGTCATCTAATTGTTGAAGGATGATGAATTATTTTCATGATGCATGTTGCTACTTGATGCTAGTACATTATGTATTGATTTATAATGATATATAATGATGTTTTAAGTTGTTTAAGTTGGTAATTACCTGTGCTAAAAGTTGATTAAGTTGTAAGATATATGTGTGTTTTAAGTTGTATGTAGTAACATGTGTGTCAAGTTGATATACATAAAATTAGATGATAGTAAAGTTGTTTTAAAAATTAAAATATTTGATTGTGTAAATATAAGTTATGGTGCTCTGAGAACCCAAAGTTAAGAATCCTTTAGTAAGTAGTTGGCTTTTGAATGGGTAATTATTTTTAAATTGTCTCCTCTAGGTTGTATGTAGAAATAGTATGAGAGTAAGATTGAGTCATACTGATTATAAATCGACAAATGTAGAACCATATGAAGGCTAGGTCAAGCCATATGTATTATAAGTGACCAAAATCGAGGGTTAAAATTCTTAATTAATTGTTGGAAAGGTATGTAATATTTGGAAGGTAATCGGTAGGTTAATTCCATATGAGACTTAGATATGCATATTAAGGCGAAGGTAGACTTACACCTAAGTTGTTGTTTTACCCTAACAATAGTATTAGACTTTCTTAGTTCATTTGTGAAATATGAGAAATCATTTTAAGTTGTTAAACAAGTGCTCAGAGAGGCCTGAAGTTGTATCTACTTGACTTAGTTGTGATAGGTTATCAAATCATTTAAACTATTCACCTTAGTTGTAGGAGATTTCCATAATTGATATATGTGACGACATATTAGTTGTTTAAAGTTATTTATGTTGTGATTAAAGTTGTATTTGATGATTGAAAGTTGTGATTAATGTTGCAAGTTGAGGTTATGTTTTAAGTTGGAGAAAAACTTATTGTTTTAAGTTCTACTCAATTGATGAAGTTGAAATTCCCTAATGATGTTATTATGTTGATTATTTCACAAGTTTACTCCTTTCTTTTCTTTATGATTGGACTACAATGATCATGCTTGGTATGAGAGTAAAGTAGGATTAACTTGGATGACTTGGCTTGTTGGAGGATGTCATGTTAAAGATGACCAATTTTGTGTATATTATTCTGACGTAGTATTTATTGTATAAAGATGTTTGACTGGTGATACAGTTATTTGGTATACAATAGTGTATATTGATGTATATTGTATATATGTAGGCTAAAACCCTAATTTGGTCCCTTATAATATTAAAAAATTTCAATTTGGTCTCACTTTAATTTTTTGTTTCAATTTAGTCTCAATTTATTTAAAATACTTCAATGTGGGACTTCTGTTCAAATTTCACAAACGGTGTTAAAGTACCGTGAGAATCACGCCCGTGATTCCAAATCATGACCGTGATTCTCACGTGTGGTGTTAAATCTCGTTCTTCGTTCTCCGATCACCACCAACGTCGAAAACTGCCCACGTTCACCTCCACCTTTTCGTACACCTTCCTCGACCCAGTTATCATCGACCTTCATCCATGATTTAACCGCCGCACGTTCTCCGTCACCATCCCCGACCTCACAAGCCCTAGCATCTACCACGGTGCCAAAGCCCCCCTCCCAACAAAAATTCCACCCCCAAGGTGGCAGTGGTGTCCCCCAACCTCGAACCCCACGACACCATGAGGTCGACGCGGCGCACCCGCATCGTGGGCGTGGCACTTGAGCTGTTCTACGCGAAAATCTGGCAAATGCCGGTGGCCTCGAAGATCGACTTCTGCATGTTCTGCAGGACATGGGCGGGACAGGACGGTGAGATGTATAAAAAGATGGAAGATGGTGAGAAGGAGGAGAAGAAGGTGGCGAAGGTGGAGGGGAGGGTTCCTCTGTCGTGGGAGTTGCTGCAATTGGTTCCTCTGCCATTTTGCCCATTCGGAGTCTCATAAGCCTCTCCAACAATTTTATGGACAAAAACTAGCTTGAAGGTCGATGATAATTGGGCGAACGAAGGTGTACAAAAAGGTGGAGGTGAACATGCGGCGGTTTCCGATGTCGGTGGTGATCGGAGAATGAAGAACGAGATTTAACACCACACATGAGAATCACGGTCGTGATTCTCATGGACCTTTAACATCGTTTGTGAAATTTAGACGAAAGTCCCACATTGAAGTATTTTAAATAAATTGGGACTAAATTGAAACCAAAAATTAAAGTGGGACCAAATTAATTTTTTTTAATATTATAAGGGACTAAATTAGGGTTTTAGTCTATATATGTACATGAATTATATGTAACTCCGTAAAGAACTTTATATTTTTTAGTTATAGTATAATTTATTTTATATTTTTTACACCCTATACATATATTAATTTGTTGCATGAATACCCGGGTGTTGTAGTATGAGAACCTTGATGTAGTTGATTATTTTATATTTTTCGTTGTGTAGTAATTGTGATATATTAAGTATAGTGACATGTTAGATCGTTATAATAAGAAAGAAGAATGGTAGATGGATTTGCAAGATTGTGGGGATGATTATGAGAAGCAAAGGCGTAGATCAAGTAGATTCTTTGATCATGGTAAAAACTATCAAAGAAGAGATTGTTTGGGAATGTAAGTTTGCTTAACAATGTGTTTAGTAAAGAGGAAAACAAAATATAAAATGAAGAAAGTAAAAGAGAAGGAAAATGAATTTATTGCTGAGTCCCACATTCAATTTCTCACACTTTCACTCAATTCTTTTTTTACAAAACAATACTAATGTATTTAGAGAAACAAATAAGTATGATGATCTTTTAGCTAACATGGCGAGAATCCAAAATATAATAGTTTCTCATGATTAGGCATTTGTTATTAGGTAATATTATGAGTCTCTTTTCTTTTTTATTAGCCTTTGTGTAATTTTTTCTTGAGCATGAGTATAAAAAGAATTGAAAGATTAATATAAGGAATTTGAATATTAAAATAACAATTTAATATTTTATATATTAGAACGTGGCAATTAAATTGTTGTTTATATGCATAAAAAACATCTAGAAACCAACCATGTTACAAACTATTTAGTTAGAAAAATGACAGTAATACTTTTATATTAGATGGAAAAAAAAACATTTTAAGTTGTTATCACACATGATCATAATTTCCAATAAAAGTATACTCCCTCTGTTGATCTTTAAAAATACTCGATCTTGTTCTCTTGAACTAACTAATTGAGAAAGTCAACTTATAGGAAAAATGTTATAATTACTAGAAAGCGCGTATGAGTTCTTTATTTCAATTGGTGTGATAAATATTTATCTGAATTTGGTCCATAATATCTAGTTGTGGAGATCACTTTGTGAGTAATTATAGTGTTAATTATTTATATATTATTAGTGAAAAAATTTATATTAATAATTAATTATATCTTTTAATTATATCATGTTTATATAAATATATTTATTTTTAACAGTG
The DNA here is from genome assembly GCF_000230855.2 of Cajanus cajan. Classification (NCBI taxonomy): domain Eukaryota; kingdom Viridiplantae; phylum Streptophyta; class Magnoliopsida; order Fabales; family Fabaceae; genus Cajanus; species Cajanus cajan. Next base: position 66,535,420 of record NC_138521.1, read on the forward strand.
ACATGATATAATTAAGAAATATAATTAATTGTCGGTGTAAAAATTTACACTAACAACCTATCTAGATTAACTCTTTATAATATTGAATGCTTCAAACTTCCAAAATGCACTATTGACCACTTGGTAACTTTTTAATTGAGAGTACAATAAATTGTGTTTCATTCGATGAATACTCAAAAGGCTCAAATCTACCCACTAGCTGTTGGTAGGTCTTTCCATAATAAAAGAAAGAAAAGTCGCCGCTGCTATTATTTGCTTTTGTCTGTTTCATTTTGGTAATTTAATATTTGACTAATTAATTAACAAAGTCAACTTTCCAGGGAAATAATTACTAAATTTACTGTAGGGCAAGTACAGTTTTATTAATGTTATTTAAATCTTCACAACTGGAATAAAAAAAGAAAAAAATTACGATATAAATAAGTTGTGTAATTAAAAAGAGTTAAATACATTTTTATCTCCAAAATTTGATATTATTTAGTTTTAGTCTTTTAAAAAAATTTCTTGACTTTAGTCCTCCAAATTTATATAATATCTATTTTTAATCATTTTTTAAATATTATTAATTTTTACTCTTAAAATAGGTCATCTTAACATCTAAATTTCCATAAATTTTTATTATTTAAAATACTAATTATTTTATGATTAAGTTAATATTTATAGTAAAAAATAATTTTAGATCTAGAATTTTTCATTATTTACTTTCGAATTCAAACGTGTAAAGATTCTAGAAGTGCTTTATTTTGCTTTCACTCTCAGCGGAAAAAGCCAATGACCTCTTGTTTCTAAAAGGTATCTTGAAGCTCATAGAGGAAGAAGAATGAACATTGCTTAGAGTAATTAGGGCATTAAGATTTAGGGTGAAACAATGTCATCAAAATTTGAGAATTTAGAACTTAGAGGATTGCCAATAAAGGTGTAAAACTAAATGTTTATGGACATGATGATGATGATGGTAGAGAAAAAATAAACCTTGCTTTTAGTTTATGAGAAGATTTTATTATAGTTTTGTGGGAGACTCTTTGTTCAAGTTAAAAAATTTAAATGTAAAATTAGTTTTTACTTTAAATCTTAACTTAATCATAAAATAATTAATATTTTAAATTAGTTTTTACTTTAACTTAAAATATTAATTATTTTAAGGTTAAGTTAAGTTTTAGGATAAAAACTAATATTATACTTAAAACTTTTTACTATTTACTCTCGGACCCAAACATAGAGATTTTAGAAGTGCTCTATTTTGCTTTTTGTTTCTCTATTTTACTTTCACCCTCACTAGATGAAGCCAATTAACCTCTCGTTTTAGAAATGTAATACCTTGAAGCTTGAGGAGGAGGAAGAATGAACGTTTTTAGAGTAATTAGTGTGTTGAGATTTAGGATAAAATGATATCACAAAAAATTAGGAATTATTTGTAGCTTAGAAGATTGGGCATGAAACTAAATATTTATGGACATGGTGATGATGGTGGAGAAAAAAACTTTACTTTGTGAAATAATTTTATTATGATTTGGTAAGAGACTCTTTATTTAAGTAAAAAAAGAATTACTAGAACCTTAATACCTACATCTAATAGTGAATAATAAAAATTAGTTTTTATTCTAAAACTTAACTCTAAAATAATTAATATTTTAAATTAAAAAAATTTCATGTCAATAAAATTTATAGTAACTTGGATGTTAAGATAGTCTACTTTAATAGAAAAAGTTAACAATATTTAAAAATAATTAAAAATAAATATTATATAAATTTGAAGAACTAAAATTAAGATTTTTTTACATACTAAAATTAAATAGAATCAATTTTTGAAAGACAAAAATGTATTTAACACTTAAAAAAATATTATGATAATTTTAAGAAAAATAATATTATTATATTTTGCTTTCCTTGCTTTTTTTCACTAATCTAATCGGTACCTTGAAGTCGCAATCACGATTATACAATTGATATAATATTGTGACAAGTAGTGATCTGAAACTTAAACTAAAAGTATCTGGTTGTGAATGTAGTACACTCCTAGCTAGTAAATTAATATTACCAACTCTATGCTTTAAAATTTCAAATTGCATTAATCATACCACTTAGTAGACAAACATTTTGTGATGGGTACAATCAATTGTCTTTCATGATTTCTTTCAAAGGATTATGGAATCCACCCACACATTCTTATTGGTAAGTCTTCTCATAAATTTGTTAAAGCAATTTCTAAAAGATATATTTACGGTGTTAAAAAAAAATATATATATATATATATATATATATATATGTTGTTTAGTTTAATAAAAGAGACTTATATATCTTAAAAAAACAAATAAAAGATAAATACTAAATTTAGGTTGATTTACCAATTAATTTTTACCATAAAAATATTAAATTAGAGAATATTTTACGAAAAGTTAAATCTTAATTATATTTTTTCCTTTCTAAAAAGCACTCTTAAGTTTAATGTTAGATTTATTATACTCTTAAATTTCTTATGTAATATAAATGCTTTTAACTTGCCCACAGGATATAATAATAAAAGTTTTAAAATAAAATAATTATTATACCAAAAATTAAAAACATAATTTTAACAAAATATATAATATTTATATATATAAGATGCATGTAGTAATGTACTCATAAAAACGCGTAGATCAACTCGTTAGTCTTTTATTAATTAATAAAAAATTATAAACAAAAATTGTGAATGTATAAAGTTATATAATAATTTTAAATATGATTCAGTACTCAGCATAAGTTAGGTGGAAGGTTAGTTATACCTGATCATAATAATATACATATATACTAATGATCGACTTGCAGAGATTTGCGAGCTGGAGCTGAATGGTATGCATTGCAGAGTGTAGATGAAGAAAATACATAATTATATATGGTTCTTATATGAACATCATCTGATGATTCTTTCTTTGGTGGGTGAGATTAGAGATATTTGCATGTCTTCAGTTTGTTTACTCGTTATTCTGCTCTTATAACGTATGCAATAATTCCAAATGAACAAGCTATGCAAGTACATATATCCGTAGTAGACAAGAGTTAAATAAAGGTGTTTTTCAAGTTGATTTATTTCTATGTACAGATTAAAGAATAGATGAAACTGGAATTGATTTATTTTATTTGGATCAGGAAGTCTGAAATCTGAACACAGCATAAAAAAAGGTACTTTATTATATATAATTATCGTCGAATTGTTTCTTTTTTAGATAGCGCCCTACTGCGGTATTACAAATTTGTGTGAGTAAAATACTAAATATTACCTTAGATTAGTAAAAATCAAACTGCATCTTACTTTTATTTTTAACATTAATTTCATATAAGAATTTATTATCAAACAAAACTCAAATATAGTATTATGGATATTATTTTTTGTATAAGATTTATATCATATTTTGTTAACTGATATTTTTATCTCAATAATTAAAATTAATAATTATTGAGATAAAATTAAAGTAATATTTAATAAGTAGAGGTGACCAATGACCATGGATATATCGATCTAATCCAACCAACTTGACTTGACTCGAAAAAAAAAAAAAAACAAATTAGATTGGTTCACAAGTTTTGATTGAGTTAGATTTATATGAATCTAAATAAATCGGATGGGGCATCACATTTATCAACATCATACCTAATTCAATAGTGGACATATAAAAAATAATAATGCATTATTCAGTAAAAAGAAATCACGTACTGTTATTTGTAATTTTTTTAATCGAATAATTCTATCAATTTTCTTTTGTAGTTTAACATTTTAACTTATCTGAAAATCTGACATAATTATTTTTATTGAATTGAATTTATAATTTTAAAATTTCATCAAACATATATAGAGTGAATACTTAATTAATTTGATTCTTGAAAGATGGTAGAGATCATCAATAAGTTTGTAAAAGATTATTTTTGTGACATCTAAGTCTATAAATTTTAATTATGTGATGCAAGTTAATGTTAATCAATTTATTATATTTAGTTTCTTGAACAATTAAAAATTATTTTTTATTAGTTTTTTTTGAACAATTAGCAATTAAGTGTCAAGTTGACATTTTATTCTCTCTTTTAATTGGTTGTTTCCTCCTAATCATCTAATATGAATTATAATACAAGATTTTTATATGGGGTATTCTTGACTATGGGTATTCTGATTAAAATGAAAGGTTGTTATTTTGTTTCATATGTTTTTTGTAATTAGATTTTTCTATCTTAGTTATCTTTAATTTTTTTGTTTGTTCTAGTTACATGTTTAGGATTATAAATCCTAAATTATTGAATTTGAAGTTTAACAAAAATAAGTGATCATTATAAAAGATCTCAAGCAAAAATGTGTTAATCATTGGGCTTTTGACCTCCCTTAAATAAAAAAAAAATGTCAATCAAATATGGGTGTTTTTGTTGTGTTAAATGAATTGTAAAACTCTATTGATTAAAGTGGGAAAGAACTTAATGATAATGATCCTCTGTATTAAATGGAGAGAGAATATATGTCAACATAATAATTAACAGCTAAGTAGTCATGAAACAAATAAATTTAGTAACTAAACATTAAAAAAAAAGTTAACTTATATAATAGAGATAAAAATTAATATATTATTTCTAATTTAATTAGTAACTTTTAAAGATCTATCAATTATTATCACGTCTGACATTTTTCAAGGATCAAATTAAATATTTATTCATCATATACCAGATTTTTATCTTTAATTATGGGTTTCTATTAAATATATTTTTTTTTCTTTCATATCATTAATTTAATGTACACTCAAATTTCTTCCATCTTATCCATTCAATTTCTGTCCAATGCTTTCATATTTTTTTTTCACTCCATTTGTTACATCTATCACTTTTCTTTTCTCTATTTTTTTCTTACGATATGCCTTTTATTCATGTCAATGATCATTAGTATTATCTTTATTAATTTTTGATTGGTTAATTAAATATGTGGATAGAAAATAAAAGGGGTTGACTTGATCAAAGGGGTGAACGTGGCCACGCGAAGCATAGGGTTGTTTATGATACGTCACTCACTCCGCTCTTCTCTCTCTTCTCATCCGTACGTCCTCTCTCCATATAAACCCAACACCACTCTCTTTCTTTTCATTCATTCCCACTATCTTTCTTTTCATATATCCTTCTTCAAACAAAACAAAAACATATATATTAAAGATGATGTACGAGGTGGAACAGCAACGGTTTGAGCAACCTTTGGCAAAGATTGAGACGAGGAAGAAGACGGAAAGAAGTAAAGGCACAGGCATAGAGGAAGAGAGGCTTGAAATTGTCGACTTGAGTTCCATGTCCTTAGACTCCCTTCCCAACCCTTCTCTCAATTTAGCCACCATTTGCAAGTTGGACCTCTCCAATAACAATCTTCAGGTACCTCCATGCATGCACATATATCAATTTTCTCTTACATCAATTCAAACATACATATATCATTTCCTTCATTATCTATGCATATTATAATCAAACACATACATATATCATTTTAATCCAGACTTAATTACTTTATTTCTCTTATAATAAATGTCTTATTTTAATTTTTTTTTAAAATAAGTGTCGTATTAATTTTTAATATAATATTAATTACTTTTTCTTCTTCTCCTTTGATATTCTCATAATATTTTTTTTTAAAAAAAATTATTATGTTGCATCGCTTCTAACAAATAAAATTATAAATTTAATTTTGTAAAATTATTATTTTCTTTTAATTATTTATTAATTTTTCTCGATCCGTCTAAAACAACTTAAGAAGTTGCTATGGAACAAGAGAAATATATTACAACCTCAATGAGTCGATATCAATGATTTTTCTTCATTTTTTTTAATGTTTTTGAATAAAATGTCATGTGTTTGTCATACGTCTGTATTTATGTTTGGAAGCCCGTTTTTCCAGGTTCTGGGTGTAAGGTTCATTTTCAAAGTATACATTATGGAGACTTCAAAAAAATGAATATTTTTATAGCACGGGTTATACATGGGGTTGTTTTTATATAGGTTATCACCTTCCTCCAACTACAGATATAGTGCTATGGAGAAGTTTCCGTTGCACCTTTAATTTGCACTTATGTTTCCACATAACGTACAGATAATTAAAGGGGCAACTACTTATCAGATATTATCATATGTTAATATTGTATGGGGTTGTATTTGGAGTATATATTTATTTTCACCTCTTTTTTTTATTTATTTATAATCATCGTCTATATATATATACGTTTAGTTTATAATTTCTTTGAGCAATCATTTACTGAAGAGGGAGAAATGTGAAATAAGATCGCATATGTCTTTAAAAAGATAAAGACAAAAATATAATATTATAAAACTATTACTATATGTTTTGTGTATATATACGTCTCTTCTTGGCTAATTGAACGCGTACATGTTAGAGTGTATATTAATTAATAATAGAATAAAAAGAAAAAGAAAACAAGTAGCATTAGGTAATTAATAGGATTATATTTGCGGGTTAGTTAATTAGCTAGCAGCCATATATAAGTTAATTAAATGAATCTGAAGTGGTTGTCGTTTGATTAAATAATATTGTGACAGAATATACCGGAGTCCTTAACGGCGAGACTTCTGAACATGGTGGTGTTGGATGTGCACTCCAACCAGCTTAGGTCACTTCCGAATTCTATTGGCTGTCTCTCTAAGCTCAAGATTTTGAATGTCTCTGGCAACCTCATCGAATATCTTCCCAAATCAATTGAAAATTGCAGGTAATTCAATTCATCTTCTTTTATTTCTCTTTCTACTTTTCCTAGCAAATAATTAAGTTAATTGCATGCATGTTGTTTCATACAATAATCTAATTAACAAATTCAATAGAATTGCATATTTTAATTATAGGAAAAGGTTAATATAACCCGTACCAAGACGGGTACAGAGAGAGAGAGGGGAAACAACAAACATAAATGTACATTATTGATTATGTGATTTAAGTCCGTGTTTTAAAAACCAATGAATTGATAATATGTTTTCAATTTAAATAGCATCTAAGTCAAATCTAATCACAGTTTAATAATTAATTTAACTTATCAAACCGTGACTTAAATATCTTTTTGATTCGATTTTTAATTAAAATATTCATACAGTTCGCTACCTCTATATATATAAAGCAGCTTAGGTTAGTCAAACAATACACATAGTGCACGAAACAGTCCGAAGCACTTGAATAAGTTGCTTTCCACCTTATGATATGTCGACTCTTTAATTTCTGTGTTTATGTGTTTTATTTTATTTATATTTTTTCTTCCTTTGATACTAGAGCATCAAGGATATCCATATATAAGAATACTCAAATCCTACATCATGATTAGATTCGAAAGCTTTATAAGTTATAGATTATTAAACATGTATTGATCATGATAGGGAATAAGCTAATTAAAGATATACCTACCCTATAATTTTTATAAAATAACTTGCTTTACTAAAATCATCAAAAAAAAATTGTTGAAATTTGTTATTTTGTTGACTATATATACAATAATTCAAATTCTGAGTTATAGATACTAATTGAATATTTTAGTTTCTAAAAACTTGAATGGTTAATATGTTGATCCATCAAATTAAAAAACTGAATGTATTAGCCTTTTGAATGGTTAACTACGAAATGTTGTACACACATAACTTGTAACTTTTTTGAACATAATTTTTTACTGATCAACGACGTATACCAATTTAGAATTAACAATATATATTATGTGATTGGTAAAGACTGAATATTCAAATATGATATTGTATAACTGTTCTTTTTAATCACTTAATGTTGCAAATTATACTTTTATATAAATAACAAGAACGAAGAGTAATATTAGAAAAAAAGTATATATATATATATATATATATATATATATATATATATATATATATATATATAGATTAGTTAATGTTATAATAACCATTGGATAGATTTTTTTTATGCTGCAGGAAGAAAAGAAATTATTCTTCGATGAAGTTACCATTTAATTATGTGGGTATTGTTTGTCTGGGATGAGTGTGAGGGGGGTTAAAAAGGGAAGAGGAAAAAGAAAGAAAACATAAAACAAAATTAAAATCTTAAATACATTAGAATTTCATTCACTGTATATGGGTCCCATATTCTATTAAATATATATAATATGTATGAGAAAACCTCCCTAAAAAATTAGAATTTTGTAAGCATTAATTGTGGGCCGCTATCACAAATAGCGGGCAAGAATTAAAATCGTCCATTTTCTTAGGATGTCATTATAGTTACATCTGACTTATAATAAAACAGAAGATGGACGACACCTTGCTAAAACAATTATTTATACATAAAAGGAAGAAAAAGTCAATCCATAATTGATTATCCCGGGGAAAACTATTATTCTTCCACAATCACCACACATCATCCCCAACCGCAATCGAAATTTGCGTACCCACGTTTAAATATGAAAGCAACAATACAATAACCAAACAATCTCCTCATCTTTCTAATCATAGTTATCAAATTCATGCTTTCATTTTCAACCGTTATATCATAGAGAAAATAGGTCATGCATGCACTTTAGACTGCCTTCAAATTCAATTATCAAAACAAATATACCACCATCAAATCACAAACTATCATTTATGATTAATTTTTTATATATATAAATAGAAACAGATTTACTGAAATTCATTAATAATTTATTGTATAATACAAAATGAGATATGTCTATAATCGTATAGACTAGCATGAAATTCAAAAACCTATGCCAATCCATGAGCGATTGTATTCGCTTGTCTTTAGAGTGAAACTAATTAACCTTGTAGTTTTTTGAGCTATCTAATAAGTTTTACAGTTTGTTAATTTTTATAATAAGTGTCATAATATTCATGATCTGTATTAAGTAAAGTGATTAATGTAATTTTTCACGAGGCATGCATGCATGCATGAGTTAGCAAGTTACATGGAGGTAGTAAGTAATTAACGTACGTGGAACTTGGATTGAGCAGAAGCTTGGAAGAACTGAACGCGAACTTCAACAAGTTGAGCCAGCTCCCAGAGTCAATAGGGTTCGAGCTGATAAACCTGAAGAAGCTATCAGTGAACTGCAACAAGCTGGTGTTCCTTCCTCGGTCCACCTCTCACCTAACCGCTCTGAAGGTCCTGGATGCGCGCCTCAACTGCTTGAGGTCTCTGCCAGAAGACCTAGAGAATCTCATAAACCTGGAAGCCCTAAACGTCAGCCAGAACTTCCAGTACCTGGTGGCCCTACCCTACTCCATTGGCCTCCTCCTCTCCCTGGTCGAACTCGACGTCAGCTACAACAAGATCACATCCCTCCCGGACTCCATTGGCTGCCTCAAGAAGCTCCAGAAGCTCAGCCTCGAAGGCAACCCCCTCGCTTCGCCACCACCGGATGTCGTCGAGCAGGGGTTGCATGCGGTGAAGGAGTACCTCGTCCAGAAGATGAACTCCGGCCACCAGAGCCCCACCAAGAAGAAGTCCTGGGTGGGGAGGTTGGTCAAGTATGGCACCTTCAATGGACAATCCAGAAGTGTGCCCCGCGAGGACCGTGAGGCTTTCATTGTTCCTGATTATAGGCCCATTGATGGCCTCACTTCGCCACGCTACATGGGCATGTTTTCTCCTCGCCGCCTCTTCTCGCCGCGTAACTACTTCAGCACTTGAGGCTCTATATCAGAGTAGCTAGCTTTACTGCTCAGGTGTTGGACTTTTTTAGAGTGCATAAAGGGAGTGGTGGTGGGCTCCACAGACTTCATGGATCCACTGGCTTTGTTTCATTGTAAGAGTGTCTGTGTAAGTAATACACATACATATATGTTCTTAGCTATATCCTGGCTCTGGTATGTAAATAAACTTCATGCTTCTGTGGCCACTGTGTTGGTGTGTTTGGTTTACTGGCACTACACTTTCTAATGAGAAGTTATTATTGCATGATTCAGGATTACATGCTCTCCCCAGCCATTCTCCATGCAACATATTGTGTGGAGTGGAGATTAATCAGGACCACATGAACTCGGACCATGTAATAATTTGTCCTTTTTAATACATCTGAATGAAAAGCTTATCTCACCTTGGGTTGACTTTTAACTTCAGTAGTCCAGTTTCAACTCTCTAAATGGGTTTCCAAACATACTTTATCATATATATGTGCCTGCAGCGTTTACCAATAGCAAAGCAAACAGAACATTTACGACTATATATATATATATTCGATTCTATCTCAACGAGAATTTTCACACATGTATTTAAGGGGATGATCTCAGGACTATTCAGTTATTTCCAAGAGTTTTCCTGCTAATCACAAGATGAGATGGGCTGATAGGTAACTATAAAGATATTTTGATATTTTAGTATTGGAGTCAAATGAAGAAGATTAGCAAAAAGATGAGCATTCAGAACTTGTAAGTACATCCGTTGGGAGACCAAGAATGTAATGGAAGTATGAAGCTGCTGTAATTCTGCTTAAGAAACCAGCAGTACAATTACAATTTTACTAGGATTTATAATTCTTGGATTCTCAGCCAGAAAACTTATCGATCGGATCTAATCAAGAAAATGTTAACAAATATTAAACAACTAATACGAGTTTATAAATTAATCTTTCACTGTTAACTTTAAGATATTATAAATCATGTTTATAAAAAAAAAAAAAAAAAACCGAGTTTGCAAATTGCAACTCAACATTTTTTCCCCCCATCAGTTACTCTTATATCCCCTTGGCTTTCATGATATGGTCCCTTCTTCTCTTCAATCCGTTTGTTGTACAACACCAATTTTGAATGAAGCATAGATGCCTTTGGAGACCGTACTAACATGCCTATCAATTGTTCACCAAATTCTCTCTTGACACGATATTGAAAATTTTCCTCTCAACATTACATTTTTCTTTTATTTTGGAAATAGACAGGGAATGGATGTTGGGGGAGGGAAATGAATATAATGTTTACTTCTTGTACAGGGAAATAGAGATGGCCCTTTGAAATGGGAACCTATATTGTTGATTATACCAACACTTACCGTTGTACATTTGTGATCCAACGGTTGCACCTGTATCATAGGACGAACGTATGATGCTCATTAAAGAAAATAAAATAGCTCTCTGACATATAAAACTGTTGATCATTTACCTGTCTTACTTAAGGGGTAGACTTTCTCCTTCCTATTTTCGTATGTGTCATGGTAGTAGGAACATAAAATAAAATAAAATATCAGGTTATAATTTTTCATTATTTAGCATGTTAAATCCAGAAATGATTGGGAAAATCCTTATGATTAAAATTAGTATAAAACACTAGGAAGTATGCAAGTATACATAATTTTGAATGACTCAGTCATGAAAATCAATCATGATTCATTACGAGATTTAATCTAATAAACTAACCAACCAATACCCTATGAAACAAAACTTCTTGGTAATTTAACATCCAAAATCTTGAGATGCTCTCCATGATGTAAATCAAACCTCCAGCGATTTGAACTGATGTGGAAGTTGCATGAGCTACACATGCATTGCTTCATCATGTACGTGATATCCAATGAAGGTTTTCTCAGTCATGTCAGCCTCAAGGTGACACTATTATTTGTTAAAATCAAGTGTCAAGGAAGTCTTTTCCCAATTCTACTGCCAAGATGATGATTGTGTCATCCTTTAACAATGACCAAGTGAATTGAAGTCAAATGGGTGCTATTGCACTTTGTCCATGGGACAGAATCCACATCATGCTTGCTTAAGTTTCTACCACAGTCACTGCACTAACACGTGTCAGTTTTTCTGCAATAATTATGGTCCTGATAAGGACAAGGAGCATTATTAGCACTTTCAACCAACATCAAATGTCACGTGAACCTTATTGCTTGCATTGTTTCTTGAATTTCACACCACCAATGAACATTTCACTGACTAGAAAATGACTGCCCTCTGTTCCTACCCATGCCAACTCTGAATGTCAATGCTGGAAATGTTAGCAAGCCCCGACAACAGAGTTAGCACTGTGAAAACCAAATATTTTCCTCCTCACACATCTGAGACTGAAGGTTTAAACTTCTCATGTGGTCTATCAGACTATTCATCATCAAAAGCATCTCAGTCATTCCGTTGTTTGACTTACCTTGTGCTTCAAATCTATGGACTTTGCTTTTGACTTCAATCCAACTACAACCAGGATTTGGTTTGAGACCTTTGTCTTTCATTAATTTTCGCACTCGTGATACCTGATTCCACCAACCTACTCTTGCATATAGATTCGCTAGCTGTTGAAGTGTTGCTGAGCACCCTGGTTCCAACAATAACCTACTCTCTGCTGCCTGGATGCCAATCTGAACATTTCCATGAAGCCTGGAGGAAGAAAGTAGTGAACCCCATATTACAGCATTGGGAAAAATAGGCATATTTTGGATGAAATCACGAGCCTCCCGAAGCAAACCAGCCCGACCAAGAAGATCCGCAATGCAAGAATAATGATCTAACTCTGGCTGCACACCATGCTCAACCATGGAATTAAAGTAAACTTGACCTTCTTTGACAAGACCTCCATGCCGACACGAGGATAAGACGCCAAGGTAAGTAACAGCATCAGGATGAACACCTTGCTTTATCATCTCTTCAAAGAGATTAATCACCTCTTGTGCAAGCCCATGCTGCGCATAGCCACTGATCATGGTGTTCCATGTGACAACATCCCTGTCCTTCATATTTTCAAATATGTACAAGGCATCATCAATTGCCCCACATTTGGAATACATCGCAATGAGAGCATTATCAATGTGGAGGTAAGAATGAAAACCCATTTGAATTATTTGACAATGTGCACATCTACCATGTCCCAAAGCTCCGCTGCCCATACAAGCACTCAGAAGACTAGTGTACGTAAAATAATTTGGTCTCAAATCTGAACCCCTCATTCGATGGAAGAGCTCCAAACACATGTCAACACGCCATTCTTGTGCAAACCCAGAAATAATTGCCGTCCATGAAACTACATTTCTCACAGGCATTTCTTCAAACATACGGTATGCATCACCCAATAAGGCACACCTGCTATACAAACGTATCAAAGAACTTCCAATATAAACACTGTGAATGAACCCAGTTGTTATTGCCAAGCAGTGATATTGAATTCCTCCCCAAAAGTCACGCTTGGACCCACATGAGCTCACAGCCTGTGACAAGAAACTCGCATCAACTCCGAATTCTTGTTCCATCTGTAGAACAGAGGATTGAATAGTCTTTTCAGTTGCACTCCCCCGAGTAGCTGAATTGTGAGCAAGAGGGATAGTTGCACTGTTTTCCAACAAGTCATCAATGAGCTTAAGATGAATTTGACAATTCTCACCATTAGTAACACGCGTTCTTTGGGATACAAGTTTAAGGACTCTTAGTGCATCTAACCCTTTAATTGATTTCGTGGGTGACAATTTGTGGGACGAGAAAAGCCTGAAATTTATATTCTTAAGACAGAATGTTGTGAGGAATGCTTGAATCCTTATGGGCATTGTAATAGGATTGAGGCCTCTTGGTGGTGTGAAACATATTCTATGAATTTAAGAGGAATGCTATTCTCCCACTTTAACATCACGGACCAACCCACCTATTTATATTTCATCAATTCATTTATATAGGTTCAAAAATAATTAAAATATTAATAATTAATATGTATAATTCATAACTAAAATTGATAATAAATAAATATTATATATCTAATATTTGTAATAGATAACTATTTTTTAATATATAAATTATATTTTATATTTATGATAAATAATTTATATTGTGATATAATTTTATTTTAATAATTAATAATTTTAAAAATTTTAAAAACTTTCTTGTCCAATAAAACTCCATAAAAATAATTTTAAAAAAATAATTGGTATAAATACTTTCGTATAAAATAACTCCTTTAACTGATATATAGAAGATAACGTACAATTTATTTGATAATTTATATTTTATATAATTTTATTTGTTCAGGTATATAAGACTTATGGTCATACAATTTATATCATCAATTAACTAGATATTATATAACTAATGATATGATTGTTAAGATAATAATTATAAAAATTAATAAATTTATCATATATAATATAAAATTATATTATATTCTCAGTATAAAACCTATTTTCTCTATATTTGAAAATGTACAACGTTTTTAGAAAGAATTATTATATTAATACGAATCAATAAAATTTTAAATTTTAAATTTTAAACTAAACTATTTTCTGAAATTTTCTCATAACTAATTATATTATGAGGAACTATGTCATCCTTTATTTTAAATATCACAAGTTTTTCTTTTTTTAGAAAAATCAAGTTAACTGATTTCATTCACTAATATATAATAATACATGAAGAGATATGATTATATACATGTTGATTAACTTGAAATTCGACTAACTTAACTAAGTTATAAGCAACCAAATTAACTCGTTTAGAAATAAAATTGACCTCACAATTTTTAAAACTATTAAAGACCTGCTTATAATTATTAATAATATTCTTGAATTCAGTAACATCTAAAACTAAATCCTTTACACAATCAACAACTCGTATACAATCTAACTAAAAAATAATATTATCAAGTTGTTGTTTCATAACCCAAGTAAGAGCTTCAAGAGAAGTGCAATGACCTCACACTTGAGTAGAAGGAAGGTAGTTGAATTATTTTTTATTAAAATTGATTTTCAAGGAAAGTAATGTAGGTTTGGATGTTTTTATCTTAAAAGCAAGTTTGCTATAATTTTTTCAACTCAATGTCAAAGCTAATTTTTTTTATTTCTTCTAATTGCACTAAGGGTGAAGTAAAATCAATTTTACCTACCATAACAAGAACCTACATTTTTATAAAATCAAATTTGACTATAATCTAAATTAATTTCCATTATTCTTCAACACTCTAAGCAGAGAATTCTAAAAAAAAAACAATATAAATCAATCAAACAAAAAAAAACAAAGAATTATCAACAGGTCATCCACCACCTAGTCAAAAACCAAAATGGGTCAAAACCAATACATTATTATTCTTTTTATACTTTTGGTAACCCTATATGTTTTCTAAAAGAGTAATGCTATATCTAATTATATATTTTTTAATGTTTTATAATAAAACATTAAAATATAATATCTTAAAATATAAAATCTTGAATATTTACCATATAAAATAAATAAAAATGTAAATTATTTCTTTCAAAATTGATGAAGAAATCGGTTTTTGGTTTTTAGTTTATAGTTTATAGTTTTTACAATTGGTAAGTGTTTGTGTTGGACTCCCGTGGCGTCAAAATGGGGTATAGGGACGACACCGTTTTTGTTGGATAAAGAGAAGGACAACGTTAAACTGGATGTCTTGTCATGTGAAAGGTATTAAGGGGTCGCCGACAGCTGCCATTTTCCGCCATCACCGGCACAATCCACGTGTCCATCTTCCTTTTCCTCTCAACACCCTTTGTCTCTTTTTCATTCACTCTTACCCTCTCTCACTCTCTCATTTCCTCTTCTCAAAATGCTCAATTTCTTCCTAACGAAAGACGTCCGAAAGATTCTCAAGCGCAAAGATAGCGATGCCGGGGAAAAAGGTACTCTACTCTCAACTCAACATTCCTTTTTTTTTTTTTTTTTTTTTTTTTTTTTTTTTTCAGAATATTTTAGTTCCACGGTGTTTGATGCTCTCTCCTTATGGTTGAGTTTGGGGTTTAGCAGTTGGTGGTTTAAGCTGAGACAATGCAGCTTCGGATTATTCCCCATTAATTTTACATTGTTTACCCAAACTTTGAGGTTTTTCAGAACGCTGTACTTGTTGCATTGTTTACCGCAACCTTCATTATTTGTTCGTCAAGTGCTCGAGATCCCAATTTCACTAAATCACTGGTGATAAAAACAAAGTAGTGTACATAAGTGGAAGAAAATCCTCATTTTATAAACCCATTTTTAAAGATTGAGCAAGGCGCAAACTCACATTCTAATCCCATATCAGAGTCTATTTTAACAATTTTCGTTGGCATATTGGGAGAACAAGATTTTTTATACATTTTCTTATTAAATTGTTTCTTTGGACCCCGTGTTGCTTATCGGACCTATATTTGTGTCTTTGTTAGAATACCTTTAACAATTTTGTTTTAGAGCTCTGCATGCTTACATTCACGTTGCATCATCCAAAATCTCATTAAACATTGAAATATTTGGTAACGTGATAAAGATAAATGTTTAGAAGTTGATTCTGGGATTTGATTTTGAGTTGAAGCTATTTAAGTGTGTTTGAATGAGCGTTTACAAAATTGATTTTTGTTTGGATGTTTTATTTTGAAAGCAAGTTATTAGTAAAACTTGTATAATTTTTTTTTATTCAACTTTTGAAGTTGCTTTCATTCAAAATCAATTAATGGCCCAAAATTAATTCCTCAATGTGCGATCAAACATGTGAACATTTAGCTAAAATTAAGAGAGCTGATATTTCAACATGATTTTGGATGAACTAACATGATTTTTCATGTCACAGCAGCATTTCCATACACACGGGCAGAGTAAAAAAATTCAAACATAAATCACTTAATTTCAAAATCAATTTTGAAAACATTCACCCATACACAATATATTTTGGTATTTTTTAATCTAGTCTGTGCACCTCCTTGAAATCCCACCAAAACCTTGTCCAGGCCTAGAAATGGGCTGCAACTCTGAATTTAGCAAATGAAGCTTTATATTTTAATACAGAACGTGCTATATTATTATGTTCAATCCATATATCTGTATTCGTGTGTCTCCTTGTCAGGTAATTTTAAATTGGGGAATTGGGGATGACACCAAATACCTGTGTGTGTTATCTTGATTGCAAACATCTCACAATGTGGTGCAGTTTTGAGATCCTCACCTTTTTAACTTCCATCATATGTGGTCATGTTTTATTCAATTCTCACTATTTTGGATAGTTTGTTTCTTAAGCCAAATTTTACAATATTATAATGATATTTTTTGGGTTATTTGGGTTCATTATGAATTCTAGTAGTTGCATTTGTGATTCTTTGTGCTTACTCTGAACATTTCAATCTTTATTCAAAATTTCAAATACATGTATTAGTCATCCAACTCCGACTTGGTGAATTTTCCTTGGCAATTCTTGACATATAAGAATGTCAATCTAACTCAGTTGACATTTTGCTTTAGTCTATATCTCTATAAGAAGCATTCCCTAATATCTTCAATCACCTTTTATTTCTCATTGCAGGAAGAGCGCTGGAAGACTTGAGAGGCTCTCTGTTTAATGAATTTCGTTCCTCTGAAGGTGCTAAACGTCAACAACAGCGTACATGTGGTCCAGCTGCAGCACTTTCCTTCAATTTTCTGGTTGCAGTTAGTATTATCTTCATGAACAAAATGGTTTGTTTACACTTTACACTCTTTCCTTTCTGATTGTTTTGTGTTGAAATTTCAAATAACCATGATTTTAGGTCCTGATTTTCTTGGTCTTTTCTTTTTCATTTTTCCTTTCAGGTTCTCCAAACTGTTAAATTCAAATTCCCTATACTTCTCTCACTAATTCACTATGTAGTGAGCTGGCTCTTAATGGCTGTACTAAATGTGTTTTCTTTGCTTCCTGCATCTCCTTCCTCAAAATCAACTAAACTGTCTGCTTTATTTACTCTTGGATTTGTTATGTCTCTATCTACTGGTCTTGCTAATGTCAGCTTGAAGTATAATAGGTAACACAACTGTGATATTTTTATTTAAAGTATTTGTTTTGTACTCTGAGTTTAATATATATCTCTTCAGCATTGGTTTCTACCAGATGGCAAAGATTGCAGTAACACCTTCAATAGTTATGGCAGAATTTGTCTTGTACGGGAAGAAAGTTTCTTGGTCCAAGGTAATTGCATTCACTGTGGCTGGGTGTTTATATTCGATGGGAATACATAGGAGAATGTTACAAGACTTGTAGAAATAAGAGGGTTTATTGACTAATTGATATTTTGTCCGATGAACTCTTGTAAGCACATGTACTTTTAACCTAAAATGACATTACATCAGGTAGCTAATCCCACCCTTTCATTATGAAGTAGAGTGCTTGACCAGCCTATAAAGCATGTCTATTAACTATTGATTGCACTCCTGTGTTCTGACACCTCTAATGCTCCTATATGCTTGTGGAAGATAACTGAACGCTTTAAAGTAAATTCTCATAACATTATATGTGCTTCTGAGGTCCTATGAATGCAGCTCAAAATTGTAGTTGAAAAAAAAAGGTCTGGTCTCTATGACTATGGTTTTTGAGATTTATCATTATATAAAGTTTGGTGATCTTTAACGTCAAGCCAGTTGAGAAACATTGATTGAATTCTTTAGCCTATACTCTCTAGCCGTAATGATGTGTGTATTCTATATTTGAGAAATAAATGATGGGGCATCATCAGTAATATGCCAAAAATGGTTTCTCCTTAATTGACTATAACTGACTAAGATTTTAGAATTTTAATACTTATCTCGTTTTTTATTGAAAAACTTACTATAGGAGTTGAATTGAAACTTTACAGGCTTTAGCATTAACGGTGGTATCTATTGGTGTTGCTGTGGCAACAGTGACGGATCTGCAGTTCCATTTGTTTGGTGCCTGTGTAGCATTAGCATGGATTGTACCTAGTGCTGTGAACAAAATCCTCTGGTCCAGACTGCAGCAGCAAGAGAACTGGACTGCTTTGGCGTGAGTAATTTGTTCCTTATCCTAATCTCCTCCCAATTCTCGGTGCTGATTTCCATCACAAAATTTCTTTCTCCTTCTTGCCTTATTTGTGGATTGATCAACAGGTTGATGTGGAAAACAACACCAATTACTTTAATTTTTCTGGCTGCTATGTTACCCTGCTTAGACCCTCCAGGCGTACTTTCCTTTGACTGGAACTTCAGTAACACATTGGTGATACTCACATCAGCCATTCTTGGATTTTTGCTTCAGTGGTCTGGTGCTTTAGCGCTAGGGTAAGGACCATGCATTACTCTTTTTAATTGTTGAATATTTTGTCTGTGGAAAGACATCCAATTTCAGTTTTGGGTAGAATGGTTGGGAGACCATTTGTTCATTATTTAATTTTATCAATTTTAGTGTTAATTTACAAATAACCTGATCTCCAATGTACCAAACATTAAGAGGTCACTCTCAGTTTTTCTTACCTTCTTGTCATGATGTTACGGGTTACTTATTCTTGGGGTGTGAAGAATAATTCACAACTTCTGTTTCAAAGCTTAAATAATTAGTGTGAATATCTGGTTTGTTGTTGAGGAGGAAAAAACTTTATTTGTTCAGGTGACAGAGTTGAGTCAAGAAGCCTTTACTTGTGAATATAGTTTTCATTTCCCTTTCAACGATGAAGTTAAGGGTTCAAATCACTATTATTATGATTTATGGGTTACGTACATGGTTAATATTTACAATTTTTTTGTGCCATGAACTTGTTATAAATAGAATACAGCCTATATCTCTGTAGAGACTTAATAAGTTCAGTTTTAGCTAGATATTTCTCCAACTCACATTGTTCTAAATTCTTTGCAATATCAAAAATGTCAATGAACTAAGTTAGTCATAAAGTTGTAATGAGTGGTATGACACAATGACGTACAACTGATGAATTCTCTTACAATATTCTAAAACAATGACCCCCTATGTACTGAAATCACCAATGTGACAATGTAAATGTTCGTAGATATATCATTTATCAAAAATTGTAAATGTTTGTAGACATGTCATTTATTAAACAATGATCCCCTATGTACTAAGAATTCTCTTGTAGACATGTCAAAGTTTGATGGTTATGTGCTATGCTAATACTGATGGTACACTTTGCCAGATGCACAAGTAAACAAGTGTGAAAAGCTTGTTTATCTGTTTCTATATTACATTCAGAACATTGTGGAATACTTAGCTTTTGTTGTTGGTTAGTTTCTTCATGTATTTTTCCCTTGAAATTTACAGTGCTACATCTGCTGTCTCGCATGTGGTTCTCGGGCAGTTTAAGACATGCATTATCCTCTTAGGGAACTATTATCTCTTTGGATCCAATCCTGGCATTATCAGCATCTGTGGGGCATTTACAGCTATTTCTGGTATGTCTGTTTACACTTACCTTAATCTGAAGCAGCAAACAAACAAGATATATCCTCGACAGTCCTCCCTGCCAAAATCTAAACTAAGCAAAGAAAATGGAAGTGCCCATAACGGACATTACAGTGCTGAAAATGTATGACAAAATTCCAAATACTGCATTACATGAGATGATAATTAACCAAGCATTTTCCCTTTCCTTCTGTGATTTCTAGATTCCAATCTAACCATTTTGGTGCTGATAGTGTATGCTCAAATATAATATATTGTTAAAGCCATACTAGGATACAATGGTTGAATTACACATGGCAACTCCTGCTCGAGTTGGAACCCCATCTATTTGTAAATGTATGATTTGGTGGATTCGTATATGGAGTTACCATTTTCTCCGGCCTATGGAATAGGAGCCACTATTGCATTTTGTAATTGTCTCAGAAAACAGAATTTGCTACATCTCATCTAGGGGAAAGAGGGATCTTAATTTTATTTGTTGTAAGAATTATGGAATTATGTGGTCTTTATAATTTGAAGCACCTGATGATCACCATTTCATATATTTTTTTTTGGGTCTTGCAATCCAATGCCAATGCCGTTGAGAAATCAAGAATAGCAAGTTTTTCTTGTAAATCATGGAGAGAGTGTATATAAAAGCATTTCATTTTTTATTCTTTAACACCCTTACTACATTGATTAGCATTTGCCTCTTTTTTTTTTGGGAGAACAAATTACAAAATCTTCAATGATACATTCAATTTTTTCTTTTTGGTTGAGGTTTCTGGTAACATCTACTTGAGTGCCGATTCAGTGTAGTACGTAGTATTTTGAAAATGTTGCTAATATATTTTTAGTAAATTCTTTTTAAAATTTTATTATTATGATTTAATAGATTTGACATGAAAATTATCCGACAACTCAAAAAGAATATTGAAAAGAATGCTGGTAACATCCCTTTTCAGTAGAATGGGTTCTCTAAACCTTGGATTTATTTCTTTAAACCTTGGTTAATGGTTTTCGTCTTAATTGTTTTGTGATTAGTTAATGTTTGGAGTGGTGGAAGAGGATGTAATGGAAAATAGAATATATTAATATAATAATATTATGTTTTATTGTTTGGGTTGGTGAAATGAGGAGGAAATATGATAGAAACTATTGGAATATATTTCATTTTATTTTATTTTTTATCTTCATTTTTCTCTCTCAAAGAGATGGAATGGAAATTGTATTTCATTTCATTGGAGTATATAAACAATGAAATGGTAGTTTTATTTTATCATGTTTCTTTCTATCTCATTTAATATTATTTTATCTTATTTTCATCATTCTAAAAATAGCATAAGTGACGTTAATAGTGTGTAGGAGTAGGGGTGGGGAAAAAATCAAACTGAATTAGTGGTGAACTGAATTGAGTTACACTAAAAAATTGAGTTGAACTATTTGAAAATTGAGATATAAGAAATTGAATTATTTTTATGAATATGTAAAAATTAAATATGTTTGACATGTTTTTGTCAATGGATTAACTTGATAGTTTAATATCTTAAACTTTGAAAAAAGTGGCCTGAAAAAAATTGTTAATTTTACTGGACTTGTCAAGTTAATTGAGTTATGTTGGTCAACTAATTTTTAAGTTTGATTTTAAGTTTGAGATCATTGAGTTTGTCTAATTGAATTTTTTTATATATATGTTTTTCCTATGAAAAGCTTAAATAAAATAAAATAATAAAATAAAATTTGTAAATGTGTCTTATCTTGTCATTATCTACTTCAAAATATCTTAACAGTTTAATACACTTTAAATTGAAGTTTAATTTAAATTTTTAAAATGTAATTTAGTTCAACGAAATAAAGAAAATAACTATTCACATTAACTATTTTTAAGTTTAGTATAATTTTTTATAAGTTCAGTTTAATTTATTTTGTTCACTTCTATGTAGAAGTGGAATATAATTAAAAAAAATAAACCATCCATATGTAAAGATACATTAGAAAAACCTTACTTGAAAAAAAATTCTAAAGTTACATAAGAAAAATCTTATTTAAGACTAAATTTGAATTTATGTATCTCTGGTGAAATGCCATATCTTTTGCACGAGTCTTTTGATGATGGTTCTTAGTTTCTTACTCCCAGAGGAAAATCCTGGGTCAATATTTATGATCAGCTTTGGTCGAATGGTTACGATTTGTGCATCAGAGGAGTATAATATTTATAGTCAAATTTACCTACTCTATTTTATTTTTAAAAAAATATGAATTTAATCAATTCAACTGTTTAATTGAAAGTTTATATAAAATATTAATTTTACACATGTAAATTAAAGTTAATTGATATTTTATCACTTTTTTTTTTATTTTGATAGATAATATATTATTTAAAATGAGATATTGCTCGATAACATATTAACAAATATCTTGATATGCATTATCATAAAGATAATAATAAAATATTTAATTATTAATCGGTTAAATTTATGTTTTATAAGTTATTAAGTGATATAAACAAATATTTTTTCTATAACAATGTAAATGTAAATGTTTAACTCTTGGCGAATACAGGGCAATCTGTGTCTGCATTTTTTTTTATTGAAAGAAGAGGGAAAATAAAAATTAAATAATAAAATAATAAAATAAAGCAGTTTTAATTGATTAATTATTTTTTATTCAAAACATATTTGTCTTGTAAGAGTAACATAACTAATTAAGTTTCTTCGCTTTTACAATAAGTTAGGATATGAGATCAAATTCAATTTTTCTTATACTTATATTTTTTTTTCATGCAAACTTATCTTGGAAATGGGTAGATGATCTGGAGTTTAATTGAAAATTTTCAAAGAGATTGAAGATTGATAGTTGGAAGTTGACCTTATCCTTACATAGAGTCACGTTTTACTCTAAAATTTGAAGAAGAAAAAATTATTCAATACATGTTTGCACTTTCCTACTTGCTAGGACTAGGGATACAAATGGATAAACAAAATCTTTAGAAAGTTTGATGGTTAACTATAATATTAATTATCTTAATCTAAATCTTTTCTATAAAAAAAATAAAATTAATATTTTAACTTATACATTGTACATGCTAAATATTTCTTATGTATAACTTAAATTTATAATAAATTATATATACAAATAAATACTTTGTTTGTATATATAAATTATATTTAAAATTTATATAAATATACATTTTTAAATATAAATTATATGTTTTTTACAACATATAAATTATATTTTATTACAACATAATATAGTTCATTTCTTGATAATTTATTTTTTAAAATATTTAAATTTAATTCATAAATAATTATGATATACATATAAATAAAATGACATCCAAAATTTTTCCATCTATATGTAATCAAGAAAAATGTATGGAATATTTACTATATATATATATATATATATATTAAATATTTCTTATATTTTGCTTGATTATATATAAAAGGAAGAGTTGAGTTTTTTTATATATTGGATGTCATTTTATTTATAATGATATATAGAGAGCTCATTACTTCAAGTAAAATAATAGAAAAAAATTATTTCAGAACTTTAGGAGGTTCTCGATCTAAAATAGATAACAAAGATAAAAATTAAGTTACAAAAATTTCTAAAAATTTCTAAAAACCATCGTAATTTTTTTAAAAAAAAATATTTTATCACTAAATAAAAATTTATATTTAATGTATAGAGTTTATGTCGACAACCGTTTGTGTGCATGGGTAATTTCTTAATTATTTATAGTGATAAAACAAGCATAAGGAAAATGAAAATCAAATGGGGTTATGTACAATAATATGGGATAACTAAAAGTGAGATAAAGTTAATTGCCTATAATATTAAATAATACGTCAATTTTATGTTTACATAATGGAATTGAAACAAATTTAATAGTTTTTTTTCCAGCATGTATAAATTTTTTACGCATAAATGTATGTTTCTTCATAATTGAATGTTTTATCTTATAATCTCAAGTTTTTTTTTATGAAAATAAAATTATTTATTTTTTTCATCTTCATACATAAAAATATTTTTTTTAATATTAATAAACTAGAAAATAATTGAATAAAATGTTTTATTTTTTATTATGTTATTGATGCAAAATATTTATTAATATTATAATAACTAATTGATAAAGTCGATTTACATTTTTCCTCTTAGTTATAATGCTTTTTTTCTACCAACAAAATTCAAATTTAAAACTTTGAAAGGTCTAACTGCTTAAGTCTAATTTTATTTGAAACAATGACTTTTTTTTTATATCATATGTATTTTTTAATGGAGACAAGCATGTTAAAATTTGATAGAACAATTATAAATGACAACAAGGATAAATATTTAACAAAATATCAACAACATACATTGAATGAGACGCTTAATAATTAAAAATAATAATTGAATTATATATATATATATATATATATCAAATTTTATATTTTCAAATGAATCAAATCTAAATTTTAAATTTTATTTGCATGAATAAGTGAGTCAAAAATTGAATAATTCACATTAAATCACATTAAATCTAGTTCAACTTTAAGTGTCCAAATTTTCCTAAAGAAAAATTATAATTCCTTCCATATATTCTTGAAATGTTTACATTTTTTAATTTAAAACCTAAAAGAGTAGGCTTATGACTATTTTCACTTAGAGTTTTTATTGTCTTAATTTATTCTTTTCATATCACATGTACAGTATGTCATTTACTCATTTTGAAATTTGAACTAAAAAAAAACCTTATATGAAGTTTTGAATATTATTCATGGCTGGATGTCCTTAGAGGCGGTGCAATTGGGAGCTGCAAAATTAATTTGTAGACTAAATATCATAATACTAACATCTTGAATATATAGGATAACACCTTACAAAATCAAGATTTGTAGTTGAATGTGCTCACTCCTAGCTCTGATTCACAAGCCCAAACAATTGAATTCACAATAGACACAAACACAGAAACACCCACAGACCAACAAAGAAACCAAGTTGCTTTCCCTATTTAGGTCAGCAATGGATGCATTATATATGTTGTCTCTACTGTTTACACAATCTGTTCAACTCATTATTTTATTCAACAAATGTCTGAAAGGTAGAGACAACCCTCATGTGCAATACTGCCAATTCCAATCTGTTAGCTTCCACATTACAAAATGGAAATAAATTAAGAGACACGTGATCAGAGACCAATACAACGTGTTAATCTCTAAATAAACTAATTCTTCTTTTAATCTATCATTACGGTGCTTGTATCTTTCTTACACGGTTGATCCCCTTGATGTGATTATAAGGAACCTAACCACATGTCATGTTTCTGATCTAATCTCATTAGTTTCATTAATATTGAATTTCTTTTGTCATGAATGATTCTTTTTATCCCTCTCATAAATTCATCACTATCTACTTTGGGATTATGATTTAATCAAATTGTCAGTTGACATGGCTTTAAGAGCTCTCTATCATTTCCAAGAAACTTTCTTTGGTCAACCAGTGCAAGTAATGCTCAAATTTAGCTACAGGCTCTTTTCATTAGTTGTCTTTTCTTATTAATGTTAAATAAATAAACGAATATATGGGTTTTCGTTATGCTGACTTCCTTTAAATTTAGTTTAACTTGGGTTTTTTTATACATGTAAAAAAGTTAAAAAGAATAATGTTAGATGTAGATATTAAAAATTGTAGTAGCATCTAAGAAGTGACGTACTATGTATCAATTCTTTCTAAATAATAGATGAAATTCTTCATCACTTTAAGTTGATTATTTTAATTACCAAAGTTGTCGGGGCATATAATTGTTCATTGCATGTAATTAACTGTGACATGCATGAATTAGGTGTGGCTGAGAACAAGACAATTCCTTGAAACTTTAATAAATGAAACTTTTGGAACATCCCAAACACCTACGCCTATAATAAAAGGGTAACACATGAACTAAGAATTTCGCTCCAATTAGAGGCATTTATCAGTAAGTCACACGGCTTAGGACTGAAGTGTTCAGTATTAATTTTTTATGTTGAACAAGATGGATCCCAAGGACAGTAACCAAACTTTTTTGGAAAAGGCAACCATTGGAACGATGCACTGAAGCTACCCTGCTTTTGATCTTCTACTCATCAATAATAGTATTGACTACGATATAGTAGTAGTAGTTTATACTTGAGCATTCATATATACAAATAAAAAATTTATTGAAAAAAGCAACATTACCATTCTAGAGATGCCTTTTTTTTATGTATGTAGATATATTAATTGCCATTTATCAATCTGTATTAATGCGTAAATGCTGTTATATATATATATGTTTCCTTGTATAATTGCCATTTATCAATCTGTATTAATGTGTAAATGCTGTTATATATATGTTCCATTGTAAAAAATTCAAACGTTCGATACATGCACCATTATACTTCTCTTATACAAGGCTTTTTAATAATTTGAGTCAGGATGTTTTATTCAATAACTCGTGTTACCGTTGGCCCTCGTTCATACCTCTAATGAAAATTCTTATAAGATTTTTTTTCCTTGATCAATGAAGGAATTTGAAAAGTCAACATCATGGAAAATTAAAATCTCCAACACGTACTCAATGTGTTTCTTTTCTGTGAGGTTGAAGGGAAGCATAAGTGTTAATTAAGCTCATTGAGAAGTACCAAAGTTCGATGTAGCAAGATTAAGAATTGCTGAAATGTGTAATTTTTAAGACTGGATTAATTTGATATCAACTGGCCACGAAAGTCAAAAAAGAGTAACTTGATACACTGATGTTACCAAAGATAACATAAAAATTTGACCTCACAGCCTCTCTCGTGCCTCATAGGTTGTAATCTCATGCTTTCCTACCTAACTGAAATATTTTTCCATTAACAAAAGGATAGAATACAAAGTGGGCTACAAATTTGGAACAAATATTTAAACCCAAACTTTCATAAGAATCATAAATAATTAATATATATATAGCATTCTACTATATACTATATATTCCTTCTCTAAAATCTAAAATCCAATATCTTCTACCCTGCATCGATATCCACCCCGCTTGAGCGTGACTTTGGATTTACGTAGTACGTACAGTTGCAGCATCATGCTTTTGCCTCCCAAGATAGACTAGACTCCAAGCAGCACGTAGTAGAGTATTGTTATGGGCAATGCAATCAGCATTCCAAATATAACTCTGCACAGTTTGCAAAGTTTCTTTAATTTAGAACCCTTAAAATCTCACATACACTTGCATTTAATACATTTCTTAAACAATTTTTTCACATCAACCTTACATTAAATATACATAAATGAAAAATTTATAAAAAGTAACATTTGTTACATCAGAAATTATTTAACCAAATGAGTTTTAATTAGGTGCTTATGAGGAAAGAAATTAAAGAAGACACTTACGCAGTACTTAGAATATCTGCATGGAGATTGTACTCTTTAGCAAAAACAAAGGGAACTATGCCTTGGGGAAGAGCTGCCTGCAATAAATGCCGTGTTATAAACAAGTAAAAACTACGAATAACATAAGCATTCAAGTTTAGGACAGTTTTTGAAAATTTTTCTGTCAATATAAAAAGAAAATTTAAGTAAAAAGATTCTCAAAACATTTTTAGACTTGTATCCAAACATTTTTTATTATAGATAAAGAGTTTATTTAAATATAAATTATAAATGTATTTAAAAATCTCCCTATTAAAAATAATAAATATTTTTTAGTAGATAAATTTTTAAAAAATATTTCTAAGTTTGTATTCAAATAAAATTTATAAAAAAAAATCATTTCATTTCTCACCTGGACAATTGCAACATGCAAAAGAACTCCACGGATTCCGATGCCAATGGAGGTTGCAGCAATCACAGCTGGACCTGTCAAGAACCTAACAGCCATAGAAAATGCTGCCACAGACTTTCCACAGGCAATGATCTTGGGTTGTAATGCCATAAACAGACCTGTTTACAAGTAAATGCATTATATATCACAAATTATTTTCATATAATTTCTCAAAATTTTGTTGATAACATATGACAGAGTTAACAGAAAGGAGACAGTAAATAAATGGCTCATTGCAAGTACCTAGACTGAACATGGCCATTCCGAGACCAGCATCAGAGAGTATTGAGATGGAACCTTTTACAATAGTTGGCATTTCAATGTGCCACCTGCATGCATGCACACAAGCAAATTAACCATTGATGAAGTGACAACTGACACCAACATGCAAATTAACTTGCCTTTTTTATTTTTGACTTTGAAATTAATGATATACCTATATGAAATGAGAGACCATGTGAGTCCCAAAAGACTTGAGTAGGTATTAGGATTTCTAATGAGTTTCCTCCAAACCATGATGAGGATGAGCCTTGTCATGACACTTGCGGGTGGCATCTGTTGGTTTTTGTTTACATTGCCATCTTCCATGTCCACCTTCTTCTGGCACGTGTATGGAGATCCACTAGTGGGAAATTTGCCTCCTTCCTCCATTTCAGGCTCCCTCTCTCTACGACCAGGACTCATGTTCTCAATCAATTCATGAACAGCTGCATGCAAAATTACACGTTTAAAATTAATATGCCTATGATTCTATTTCTATATAACAAAACAAATAGGACAGCAATTAAACCCTACCACAAAATGGAAATGGAAGTACGATTATTTATAAAAAATATAAAATAAAATAAAATAAAATCTGAGACCACTTGGGCTATAGTGTCTAAAAAAGTGAACAAACAGGGGAAATTATTACATGATCTGAAATCATTACGTGTCTAAAAACTGGTCAGAAACAAGAGGCAAAAAGGGTTTGTGTGTGTGATATATTTTGATATGTATGTGATTTTGGGATTACCTTTTGAGGCAACAGTTTCATGTGGAACAGCCTTAGAAGGATCGACTGTTGCAAAGTCGGTAGAAGCAGCTCTATTAACTGCATGCCTCAAATTCCCCTCAGAAACTGGTGATGCACTTGAACTCCAAACAAACATGTGTAACTCCTTATTTGGAGCAGCACCAACACTAGTGCTATCTTTCTTTTTGGTGCCACCAGCACTGGTAGACCCTGAAAACATTGGATTCGGAGGAGGGTAGGAAGAAACCATACCCCCATTAAACAACTCTCCACTCATGCTCCTCCCTCCTCTCTTCTTGTGCATCTTCAACATCTCCTCTTCAAAATTAGAAGTCCTTGGTGTTGCCCCTTTTGAAGATTGCAAAGAGTAAACATCACCGATACCACTATTACTCTGGAAACTATTTGTGTATCCATGTTTTGGACTCGGTGCCTTGCTTGCAAACATGGCATAGAAATCCGTTTGGTTGAAACTTGAAGCTCTTGGGGTCGGTTCCCTTGATGACTGAACAGAATAGATCTCAACCCCAGTGAGATTGGATGCTCTAGGAGTCATGGAAGTTAAGTGAGACTTGTTGAAGGAAGATATCATGGAAGAAGCTGCTGATCTCTTAACCACCACGTGGAGTTTTCCATCTTCTCCTATCTCAGCATCGGTTTGAAGTGGCTCTCTACCATTGAGTGAGACAACATCTGAGTCAACCCTGAAGGAGGTGATGGAGCCTGCAGTCTCAGGGAACTGTTCTGTGATGAGGAGCTTGGCACCTCTATACTCAAACATGAAGAGCATGAGAGTGTACCAAATGACACTTTGCAACACCACAATTTGGACCATGAGGCTCCCTGAGAAGTCTCCATACATCGCCTTCAATAAAGGGATCCCCATGACAAGTGTGTTTGGGAGAGTGGAAAGTGAGAAGAGGGTGATGGTCCAGTCAAGGCTTCCATGATTTGTAAAGGTGTTCCATAGAAAGAGAGCACCAAGAATGACAACCTTTTGAAGAGAATCAGCTGCTATGAAGTGGTAGTTCATAGCATAAGGATCATTGGAGGATATGAAGTGGAAAGAAAGCAATGGAACAGCGAAGACAGCAACAAAGCGGTTTATTCCAGAACATTGATCAGGTGTGAAAATTTTCCACCACCGAACTGAACCATATGCTAATATCATAGCCACGTAGAGAGGCACAATAGCCGCAAAAACATCATAAATGTCCTTGCCGGTTATCATGGTTAATGCAGGGTTGTAGCTATAGGTCAATATAGACAGAAATTAAGAGACAGGGATCAGAAAGGGAATTACGAAAGGTTTTGTAGGGTATATATAGCGTTTAAGCTGGAAAACAAGGAAACATGACTGGGAAAAAAGGAACTAGCTCTCAACAAGAACGAAGGCCAAAGAGGCTTAAACCTTCATTTTTAGTCCTCTCTTATAGATATGTCTCTTTGGTTAATTATTTTTTAACAAGAAACAGAGTGCCACCTAAATAGATTAATCAATTAGATGCTGTTTCTAGCTTCATAAACAAATTAAAAGTGTTCACCAGATTAAGAAAATATATAACGTAAAGAGAACAAAAAAAAAAAAAAAAAAAAACAGCTCAAGTGGGTTAAATGTAGACAGAATAATAATAGGGTTGGATTTTCCATGAACTGTGTGTGAATTTGATTATAGGCCTAACTCGGCGCCATTGTAGACGTTCCTGCACATGTAAGTTAGGCAGAATTCAGTGATCTGCGGTAGCAGCAAAGATCTTTCTGAGGGAGTATTGTTTTTTTAATGGTAGTGAGATGTGAAGAAGACTCAGACATAAATGAGCTCACACCGTTTCATACATTACTGAGACGCTAACGGTTCAATCAGACCCTGGTGTCAAAAGAAAAATGCAAATCATAAGGTGGTAAATATTGATGCCAATCTGTTCTTTTTTGTTTTTCAATCGACCATTTGTTAGGGATTCTTAATTTTTCAATTGAGTAAGAAATTAAGTTTTGTTACGATAGATTTCTATAGTATTCCTCGAAATTTTGAATTCATTAATACTATGTTTTTTTTTTTTTTTTTATCAAATTCAAAACTCAAACGTAGACCTTTGGTGTTTGAGTATCAATCAGACCAACTATGCACAACATGTATATCTGTAACTATGTTAAAGAATTCTATTAATAACCTTGTGTGTCGTGCAACAATTCTCTGTGTTTGTGTCACATACCGTGTACCATTCATTTTGTATTTAAAGGAAGTCCTAGTAACGATATAAAGTATGAATTGAACTGTGATGCATCGTGTATTCGTATACCTGTGTATTTCCTATCTGGTAATTATGATCTGTAAATAAATTTTATATATAATATACATGGGTTTAATTTGAAGTTATTTAAAATAAATAGACATGCATCACGGTTATGTTCACGGTTAATGCATGTAATGATGTGAATTCGAGTTCACAGTATAAATTTTCTTTATTTTAAAACCATCTCTACTTAATGACTTAAACAATTTATAAAAGAGAAAAATTATAATGATTCTTCGCTTTTGAGAATTTATAATGTAGAGATAGATCCTTTCGAATAAAAATTAATTAGTTTTAACGTTCTTGTATATATATGATTGAGAAGTAAATTGTGAGAAAGGTGCGATCTTTAAATTTATTAATTCAACTTGGACCCACCCGGCATTTTAAGAAATGGTCGAGGATGTTTATTTGCCTTTCCTTTCTACCAATCAACATCAGGTCAAAAAATGAGTACTGTTTAGTAACTGATTAAGATAAGCTATACCCATTTTATCACTGACCAACTTACTTAAAAAAAATTAAAGAAATTAAAAAAAAAATAGATGAGGGTGTGAATGGAAGTAAGAATAGTTAAGAATAAAAATTAGGAGTTAGATTGGAGATTTTAGAAAATTAGAACTAAGAAATAAAATAAAATAAAAACTGTTGGGAGATTCGCAACTGATACGGGTCCATTAGAGGCAAGACCCAAAAGGACAAGCAAACAGCCCAAGTGGCTCAACGAATGTATTTGAGAATGCTTAGACAATTGCCAAGTGTAGGGTTCTTTTTGTGTGACCCTTGGCTCCATGTTTTATAATTCATTTCATGGGAAATGATAT
Organism: Cajanus cajan; assembly: GCF_000230855.2. Taxonomy (NCBI): domain Eukaryota; kingdom Viridiplantae; phylum Streptophyta; class Magnoliopsida; order Fabales; family Fabaceae; genus Cajanus; species Cajanus cajan. Next base: position 66,567,412 of record NC_138521.1, read on the forward strand.
CCCTTAGTTTTCCTTCTATATCCTAGTTTTAATCTTCCTTCCTAACAGTAACCGATCAAGGAAGGTTAATATATGTAACAATGAGTATACACCGACATTCATCCATCAAAGGCAACACTTCATCGATACTTGTCATTTTTTTTTTGAAAAAAAAATTCTCTCTACTTATTACATTACTTATATGTACAAGTTGGACCTACATAAAGATACATAGATAATTTTATCACTTTAAGTAGAGTTGTCAAAGTGAGCTTAGCCCGGTAAGCTAACCCGGCCCATCACGGGTTCGAGTAAAGTTGGATTGAAATTTTAAAAAAAAAATTCAGTACGAGCCAATTTCGAATAAACTGGTCCAACAACATCAAATAAGAAGAAAAAAAAAATCGTAATGGGTCAAACTTATCAGGACTTGGACTGGAAATGAGAGAAAAATGAACGCGAATGTGGATGCTGGGCTTGCGAAAGGGCTGTTCATATATACGTTAGAGGTTTAAAATTAAATTTAATTGGATTACTTTGAATTGGGTTTTGAACATTTTATTAAAAAGAAAATAAATTATGTACTGATATTATTCAAGTAATTTTATTTTATCGTTTAATTATAAATCATCATATAATAAGATTTTAACTTTATTTTTTGAAGGGAAGATTTTAACTTTTTAACACTCTTAAAATTCATATCTATAATAATTTTTAATGTAGTAATACTGAAAAAGTTTGTAAACTTAATAGTCATTAAACTCCATGTTAAAACCCGTTTGATTTAGTTCTGATGATCAATTGTGATAAAAAATAATAATAATAATAATGAACTATCACCTTTTTCAAGTGTTTAAATAAAATTATGTCTACTTTTCTATATTTTTTATTTTATATTAGTGTAAAGTAATATTATTTTTTAATCTTAAATAATTAAATGTTTATTTTTTTCAGTATTTAATTTCTATAATTATCACTTTGTATACTTCATTATATTTTTAATCAAAATATGATATAAGAAAATACATAATAAATATGACTAAATTAAGATACTTCATATAATTAAACTGGTATTTTAGATTATGGAATGTACAAACATGTTTATTATATATAATTTAGGTAATTACACTTTTGATTTTTCTATTTTTATTGATATGAAATTTTGATCATTCTATTTTAAAATAAAGATATTTAGTTTTTTTATTTTAAAAAAATATAAAATTTTGATCCTATAATTAATTTGATGTTTGTTGATTATTTAATTTTGATGTTGTTGAGTGATTTATCACCACTTAAGTGATGTGACATTTACTAATGTAACATACAATAATAAAAATGAAAAAAATAACATATAAAAGATTTTTGTTTATATCTATTTTTATTAGTGATTGATATTTATTTTATTAATATAAAATATATTTACACCTTTTTTATTTTTTTGTTTATAAATGTCATATTTTGATATTACCTAATGTCACATCACTTAATGAATAAATATTAAAAATTAACCATCAATATTAATTTAATAAAAGGACCAAAATTTCATGTTTTAAAAATTAAAGGGATTAATTATCTTTATTTAAAAATAGAAGAATCAAAATTGTGGATTAATAAAAGTAGAAAGACCAAAAATGCAATTTATCCTATAATTAAATTTATCATAAATTATATATATATATATATATATATTGTGTTTTAAAATATAAATTTTATTTAAAATTAGTATAAATAAATATTTTGAACATATAAATTATATTTTAAATTTATGATCAATAATTTGTATCATAACAAAAAAAAAAATTTATTGATAATTTTTAAAAAAATATTAATATTTAATACATAAATAATTATAGTAAATAAAAATAAAATCAAGCAATAAATTAAAAAAAATCCATACAAACTTTCTTATTATAAATCGATTAAAAACATGATTTGCCTTTTAGTATAACTTACGTTTAAAAAAAAAATAAATTAAAAACTTCATTTAAAAAAATTATTATTATTGTTATTTAAAAAAAAATAAAGAATGTAGTTTGTCTTTTGACTTTTTCCAATACCAATGAAAATGAAAAGCATTGAAAGGCACGTGGAGAGAACTGCTACTGTTACCTCCCTCTTCTGTTTTATTTTCGGCTGACCTAAATATAAACCTATCTTTGAAATATGCTAGCAAACTAAAATCACTCCCACGTCCACGTGTTTGAATTCAACAATAAATTTTATTTGGCCATTATGGTCATTTACTCACTCTAAGGTTCGTGTTTGTTTTGAAGTATAAAGACGTTATTTATTTATTTATTTTTTAAAAAGTGAATTTAGAAAAATATCACATTTTTATATTTAATTTAATTTTTTAAAATATTTTCAAATATTAATTTTAGCTAGGGATATAAAATATTTCTATTTATCTTGTTATTCTTATGATAATATATGTGTATTTTTATGTTTTTAAAGCGATAGAAGTTACTTTTTATAATCATTATTTTCTTCATTTTATTTTTCCATTTTAAAATTTTTTAATTAAATAATTTTTATTTTTCAAAATATTAAACATGAATCAAAATAATTTTAGGTGTAATATTTTTGAAAATGTAATTCTTCGAAATATAATGTAATATCTTTTTTTTATTTCATTTTGTTGATAACTATGTTATTGATACAAAATAAGATTTTACTGATGATTAATCTTTATAAAAATATGTCTGATTACTTTTAGTAAAATATTTTTTTTAACTACATTTTTTTTATATATGAGACTCAAATTTGAAACTTAGAAGACTAAATTAGTATTACTCACAATATAATATATTTTTTGTCTAATAAAAAAATATAACTCCTCTCTCATCAAGTTGACTTTTATAAGAATAAAGTGGTACATTTAGCCATAACATCATACTTAAAGAATTAGACTCAATTATTTATTATGAAACATAAATGTTAAGAATCACTTGAATTTGTGATCATAAAAGTTAAAAAATGAGACTTAAGAAATATAATTAATATTTATAATTTTATAAAGTGAATTATATAATTTCTTAATATATTCTTCAACCTTTTGAATATCGACCAATAATAAAAAAATGACACTAATAATGGTTAAGTATATAATAAAAAAAACATGTTTATTCTCACATTAATATTATAAAATGATAAATTAAACCAGATAATGTAAAAAATCCTAAAACTTAGAACAAAATGAAATAGATTGAGTATAATATAGTATTTTTTGAACGCTTCGGGAGTATAATACTTTAATTAAGCGTACTAAATAAACATATTTAATTGAGTCTTGCGTGTATGTTAGGTCAACAACCGTACGATATAGCTGTTGAATGATTGTGGGACTCATGGAAGGTTGGTTGATCGTCCATGTTAACCCATGAATCGAGGAAATCACAAAGATTGGTTCTCTCCGCGGTTCTGTGGACTTCTCAACAGTTTGGTTAATGGTTTCACAAAAACGTTGAACACATTAATGTCGTTGAAATTGAATATCTAAACAATCATCGTAAATGTCAAACCCAACTTTTGTTATGTTTAATGAAACTTTGCACGTTGGGCCTCACAACAGCCCAGACTCTGCCTAGTAGTACTCCTAGTTAAGTAGATCATAGATGCCATCTCCACTCTCTCAATTATTAGTGCTTTCTTTAATGAAATGGAAACAGTGTACATGTGCGCATGAAAGCATATTAATTATAGCATAGAATAGAAATATTATCCTAGAATAAATTCCCATCAAATATCAACTCTCCAAATCAAATCAAATGCCTATTACTTTCTTGTTAACTCATATTTATAAATTATATTTTATTCCGATCTGCGTTGAATTGGAGTGACAAAAAGATTCGAACATGATTTTTTTAGGGTAAACACCATGATAATGTTCCTATTCCTGGGTGATGTGGCTGACCAAATTAGGCATTGACCTAACACAAGGAATCAAGTTGAGTAATGTTTGGTACTTTATTGAAATTATATACATTGCTTTTTTCATCGTATTGGGAATCCACGCTAAATTCAAATTTAAAGTTCCATTTAGTTGCGATTTGCTTTTTACCCGTTGCAATCACCGTAGATAGATGGTCAACCATAAACAAAAGGACAAATGGAAAAAGATAAAGCCTGAAACTTCCAACGAGGTCACTACAATTTTATATATTTTACTAGTGGAATGCACTCGGTGTGTATATACGGTAACTAATGCCCAAGTCTACTCAAGTCAACAACGAATAATTTTTTTAATAAAAAAATTTTGTACCATCTTTCTATTCATGTCCATATTCACAGATAGGAGCATAGCTAAAAATTTATCTGCCTCTCAGGATCAGATGTTGTTTTTTAACGTTACTTATATCTAAATACTTAAATATTATAAATAATTTATAATTATTTATTTATTTATTATCTATCTTTCTATTACATTATATATCAATTATATATATATAAAATAAATTTTAGGGGTTCAAAAAAACATTTTAAAGTAACTTTGATTAATTTTTGTAGAAAAAAATGAAGGACCATGACCTTTTCAGATCCCCTCCCTTCACTCCTATTCACAAATATATCTATTTTATCGTGTTTCTTTTCAAACCAATATAGACCATTACACCTTTCTTGTGAGTCGATTAAGTCAATTTTAAGATAAAATAAAAGTGATCATATATTTATTGAAGAATACAAATAGTGAAATACTTGTGATAAGGATGTTCGGTAGAAAAATAACCTCTTCATTTTCGGAGGAACAATATTGTTTTTGATAAACTTGAAAAGCCAAATTCAGGAAATAATATAATTAACGTAAATTGATTTATTTCGGTGCTCTAATAACAAACAAATTTGCTTTGATTTCCTTTCGGTGTGCTAAGCATTCTACGAAAGTCAAACAAAAGACATCACAATTAATGTCATTTTTTTTAATGTTGTAAATGTCATATTAACAAAAATGAAGTGGTTGTTAACAAACATCCAAGTTCTTTTCAATATTCATACAGTGTAGCTAATGCATGAATAGGGTCGAAAAAGACAGGAATGTAAATGCAAGTACAAACCTTGCATAAATATGAATGATATGTTTGGAAGAGATGGAAAAAAAATAAAAAGAAGAAAAAATATTTAAAAAAAAAAAAAGCATAAAGTTGATAAGCATATAATTGATGTATTTGTTTTAAAGAATATGGATTAAAAAAAAGAAAGGAGATGAGAGTGAGAGTGAAGAGAGGAGGAAGGCAAAGATAGACATAAGTAGGTGCAATTGCGAATTGCGTTGACGAGGATGGTTTGGAAAATAGTTGAAGATGTGTAAACGCGTTCCAAGAGGCGGTGATTTGAATTTAGAGTTGGTTGGGCAGTTTCGTACGAACTAGGAACAAGTGGCGGGACCCAGCAGGCAGCAGCACAATGCACAGTAAGTAAACATTTGTTTTTGTGGTCATTGCATGAAAAAGTAAAGTCCAACTCCAACCAATATCTAGGCTTGGATTGACGAAACTTGGTTGACTTTTCTCCTCCTCCTCTCTTTTATAACCTCCTCTTTCTCCCTTCTCTTTTCCATAACCACTCTTTCTCTCTCTCTAGATCTCGCAGGGGTTGCCATGGAAGAGAACATACCCATACAAGAAGCAGCTTCCGCTGGCTTGAAGAGCATGGAGCATCTCATTCGTCTCCTTTCTTCTTCTGCTTCTTCTTCTTCTTCTTCTTCTTCTTCTTCTTCTTCCTCACACCACCACCGTCTTAATCTCAACCACCTTGACTGCACCCAGATCACCGACTTCACCGTCTCCAAGTTCAAACAAGTCATCAACCTCTTGAATCGCACCGGTCATGCTCGCTTTCGTCGTGCACCTTCACAACCTCAGCCCCAAACACTAACTCTTCATTTTGCAAATCCCAACTCTTCTACCCAACCCTCTACCTCTAAGACCAAGGAAGCCTCCACCTTTAGCATATCCCCTCCCATGTCCATGTCCATGTCCATGTCCATGTCCACCACCACCTCCTCCTTCATCTCCTCCATCACCGCCGACGGCAGCGTCTCCGACGGCAAGATCGGCCCCTTCCTCCCTCCCAAACCCCCTCTCTCCTCCTCCCACCGCAAAAGATGCCACGACGCCACCCTCTCTTCCTCCGCAAACTGCCATTGCTCCAAGAGAAGGTAACTTCAATTTACAATTACATCCTTCAACAATTCTTTTTTAAAAAAAGAAAGAAGAAACTAATAAATAAACATTTAAATAGGAAATCTCGTGTGAAAAGAATGATTCGTGTGCCGGCGATAAGTTCGAAGATGGCTGATATCCCAGCGGACGAGTACTCATGGAGAAAGTACGGTCAAAAGCCCATCAAGGGATCACCCTACCCACGGTATTTTTCTATTCTTCCCTCCCAACCCTACCTAGTACCTACTATCATGCTTCTTTCTTCCTCCCAAATTAATTAGTTATTTGTTTTGGTAATTGCAGTGGCTACTACAAGTGCAGTAGCGTAAGAGGCTGTCCAGCCAGGAAGCACGTCGAGCGTGCCCAGGACGACCCCAACATGCTCATCGTTACCTACGAGGGGGACCACCGCCATCCGCAACCGCGTCTCCGACAAACTACCGGACCCTCCGCCGCTGTTGCCTCTCCGGAGATCGGAAAATTCTGACGCCCACACTCATTCGACGTGCAAAGGAAAGAAGCAAACTCAACTTTTGCTTTCTTGCCTGTGACCTTTCTGGACCAAAAGACTCCACTACTAGATGGATAAGGACTTTTCTGTAAATTTTACAAAAACAAAAAACAAACAATTATCAAATATACTTGCTTTTTTTTTCTTTTTTTTTTTTAAAATTTCTTGAGTTGAATTTGAATGAGAGTATAAGGCTTTACATACACTGACATGAATTTATTTATTCTTATTTTAGTTTTATGGGACAATGGCATGAAATGGGTTAGACTTTGGGCCACCCCACCTACATATATATTTTTTGTGTTGGTTGGATTGAAATATATATTATTTATATCGGAGAGATCTGATCTGATCTGATCTAATCTATTAATCCAAGTTGAAAGAAAAGTATAGATTCCATTCCATGGGCACAGCAAAGCATAGGTTGAAAAAAGAAACAAAAAAGTCAAAGGTGTAGTGCAAAATGGAGAATCTCAGTAACTTGTCTCTGGAGTGGGACAGGTCCCAGCTCATTCCGATGCTCTCATAAAATCACCCCTTCACATTCTCTTCAACGTGTATTTTACTTTAGGATAAATAAAATCAAACAACGAAACCAAACGAGGATACTTGTTTCATAAATTATTTGAGTAAAAACAAATAAATATTCTTAAAATAGTTTATTCTTATACAATAAATTAAAATACACAATTTGTTAAATATTTAATTCGATCGGAGAAAATATGACATTAACTCTTTCCACTCTCGATCAGTTACATATTTTTCATATTTTACTTTTACTTCGGAAGTTAGGAAAAATTTTCTCTATCAAGTGTTAACTGTTTAAGATTATTATTCTTTCATTTTATTATAAACTGAATATTTTTTTTTTCCATGAACATAATGTCTTGGTGGAGCGTGACTGTCGTTAGATCTAGGATCATCAACTTGATTATGTATAGACTTAATATGGTTAATATTCTTAATTATTTATCATTTTTTATTGAATATCCTTTTACCTATGAATTGAATTTTAATAAATTTTAAAAATAATAAATTTAAAATATAATTTAAATATTTAAAGCTATGCATTAAATTTAATTATAATAATCTTCACCATAAGTAAAACTTTTACTTGCAGATATAATAAATAAAAATTTTCAGAATATGAAATTACGCGTGATAGTAAATACATCTTTATGTGAAATAATAGCATTGCTAACATTAAAGAAAAGTCCTTACTTTGCGTTGATTTTGTGTTTGACTAAGAGTACTTGTACGTATTTGTATAGTTGTATAACAGTGGAAGTCAAATATGGAAATTAATAAGCATGAATACCGTCGTACCACGCACAATGACGTGGCGCAGCTTCACTTCAAAGTTTGAACTCTTCAATGCATTTTATTTGAATCACGCAACTCCTCTTGTGGTCCCTCTTACCCTAGAAACTTTAAATTGGGTCAACATGCTTTGAATTTACATAACCTTCTCTACACGCATATCATATGCACGGGTTTTTATATTTTCAAGAGTAAAACGTTTTTTTAAATTTCATAAATATTTTTCTCTTTGATTTTAGTTTTTCAAGATTTTTTTTTACTTTTAAAATTGTTAGGGAGTCTTTAATATCGGGAACACTCCACACAATGAAAAGTGAGTAAGTCACACAAGTGAGATTGACACTACAACATATCCTAAAACTTTAAGGTATTAGGTAGGTGAATTTTTCTCACTTATATATTGCACTAGTGCGGAGTCTTTAACATCGGGGAACACTCCACACAATGAGTAGTGAATAAGTCATACAAGTGAGCTTGACACCACAACTGTAACATTGTTAAAAAAAAAAAAAAAAAAAAAAAAAAAAAAAAAAAAGAGGCTGATTCAGTAGCCCAGAACGGGCCGTTCCCAAACTGGAACGGGCCGTTCCAAGCTACTGAATTGAACTACATATTGTAGTTGAGAACGGGCCGTTCTGGAGGGAGAACGGGCCGTTCTGGAGGGAGAACGGGCCGTTCTGGAGGGAGAACGGGCCGTTCCGGATGAGTCCCGGAACGGGCCGTTCCGGATGAGTCCCGGAACGGGCCGTTCTGATTTCAGAACCGGTCGTTCTAGGCGTTAATTTTGTGCGTGATTTGGGAGTTCGGAACGGGCCGTTCTGGGCCAATCCGAAAGTCTATAAATAGGGGGTTGGGGGCCTTCAGGAGTTTTGGAGTTTTTAGAGAGAAGTTTTAGAGAGAAGGTCTCTGGGTCAGTGAGCTCCTTTCTCTCCCAAATTTCTCTGTTTGACTCCTTTTCTCCTCTAGATCACTAACTCCTTCTGACTTTTCTTGAAATTCAGATTAGAAAGCTTGTTTTGGGAGGACTGAAGTTCCGAGTTGAGCCTCGAGGGGAAATTATACTTTTGTTCAGTCTTTGGCTAGCTGAGCCAATCTTCAGGTAAGGGAAGCTAGAATGTTTGTTATTTAAGTTGCATGTGAGTTTAGAAACTCAATTGATGCATGAAAGTTGAGGATCCATGGCTGGATCGGAGAATTCGCTAATTGTTCAAAGTCTTGGAAAAATGGGGGTTCTGGTGAATTTGATGCATCAGATGGGTGCATGTTGATTCTAGGTTTATTTAAGTTGTATGGAGTCTATGCATTGTATTTTGTGTTTGCATGTGGCTGGATTTGTTGGTGTGGATGAGAGTTTGTGAACTCTGTTATTGGAATTTAGGCCGGGCGCAGGTTGAATGCGCTAGGCATGGATGAGTCTTGGGACTCTCAGGCTGGGATTAGGCTGGGTGAGCTCAGGCTACGCCGAGCGTGAATTAGTTTATGAATGAATTGATGCTTATTCATGTTTAAAGTTAAAGTTTTAGATTATGTATGTATGATATATGATGTATGGTGAGGTGTGATTCATATGTATGCTTTGTGATGATACGTATGAATGTTTGAATATGATATGACATGCGTATATGTTCATATGAGTATGACTGTTGATCAAAATGGTGGGTAGACCATTATGATGTATGATGCATTATTGCATGTGATGTCTTATGACATGTGTATGATTGTTGATCATGATGGTGGGTAGACCATTATGATGTATGATGCATTATTGCATGTGATGTCTTATGACATGTGTATGATTGTTGATCATGATGGTGGGCAGACCATTATGATGTATGATGCATGATTGCATGTGATGCCTATGGCATGAGTCTAGCCTAGGACTTGAGGAGAGGAAAAATATTTTCGAACTGGAAGAGCTCACATAGAGTCTCTTGAGAGTGGTGCTTGGATAGACCACTGATATATGAGAGTGGTGCTCTGGGAGGCCACTGGATTTGGGAGAGTGGTGCTCAGATAGGCCACTGGGTTGGGTGAGTCTCCTCTAAGTCCTTAGCTAGTGTTGGAGCGGGGTATGAGGTCGAGGGTTATTCCCTTAACCAAGTACTCGGGAAGGTGCGTGGATCCTTGCGGATAGTCGGTGGGCGAACTCCACAATTGACTTGGTTAATGCATGCCAAGGTCGTGGTAAGCCCGTACCCAGCTGTGCTATACCTGACGGTGGATCTGGACTTCCAATTGTGTAAGTGACATCATCCGAGTAAACCCGAGGGAGGATTATATATCCTGTTTAGCTGTGACCGAGCGGGCGCATTGGGCGTGAAAACGGTTGGGGTGGTTTTGGTAGGATGGAATGTCACTTATACAGCTCTATTATTGTGGAGATCTCCTAGGTGTATGCGTGACGACGCATTAGATGATTGATATGCATTGATATCTGTCATGAGATGCATTTATTGCATGATTATTAATATGATGAAGTGTGGTGTTTGACTTCATGATTGGTGGATTGTATTTTATGCATGAGTAGTATTTGATAGAGTGTATGGTGTGACTCTATGAATACGATTGTGTAGTATAGATTATTATGATTCATTTGTGAATTCTAGCTTACCCTTCTGTTTCCATGTGGTGGAACTGCGATGATCATACTTGGTATGAGAGCAGATCAGGGCTAGCTTGGAGTCGAGGTGACCGCTGCGAGACGGGGAGTTTGATCCTCGTGTTAGGGTTACCATTTTGGGTAGCGATTTTTGTCTGTTTGACCGGCACTAGGAAATATTATTTTTGGGATGACTGTACATATATGACATTTTATTTTGTATTTAAAGAATTTGGTTACTTTTATTCTTATCTATACCTGTATGTATGAGTTATCCAATTTAATATTTTCCTTAGTTCACTAGTAGTAGTGCGATTCCACTAAGTGTAGAGACCATGGCGGGTCGTTACAACAACATATTCTAAAACCTTGAGGCATTAGGTAGGTGGATCTTTCTCACTTATATATTACTCAATATGTCCAACTCTAACCAATGTGGAACTTCACTTCACACTTAAACTCCAACAAAAATCATTTTTGTTATATTTTTTTTAATAATGATACGATATGAATTTAATTTTGTTATTCTCTCGGATTCTTTTTATAAGACTTAAATAAGTGTTGTTTGTTTTTTTTTTATAAGAATTATTCTTAAAATATATCTTTTGTATTACTTTTTTTTAATATAAAAAATACTGTTAATATAGGATTTTATTTCGAGAATTTTACTTTTACTGATTTTAAGAATAATATTTGTTTACTCCCAAACACACCATGTATCGCCATCAAATATAGTATAGTTAATTATCTAATAATAATCATTTAATTAATTATCTACTAATTTTCATTAGGAATCTAGATAGAGATTTAGAATTCTTGAGAGATTTCATTTTCCTTGAAATTCGGAAACAACAAATGATGCTTAGATTTGATAGTAATTATAATTGAAATTATACAATAGAAAACCAAAATATTTGGAAAAGGTATTTTAAAACATAATTAAAAATTATTTTAAACTTAGAATATTAAGTGAACACTTCAAGAATTTAAACAATTTGACAATTTCTGGATAAAACTTGAATTTAATTTAGTAAATAAATTGAATTAGAAAGAACAAAATAGTGAAATAAATACCAGATAATTTAAGAGTTCGATAAAATAAAATTTTAAGCTAAGGAATAAGCTTAGAATGTTAATTCATGACTTTAAGAATTATTATCTTATATTATTTTCGTTAACAGTTGATACTAATTAATTTATTTGTAAATATTATTACAGTATTAAAATAAAAGAAATTGTGTAAAAAAAATGTAAATATCAATTCATTATTCCTCATAAATATGAATAATTTATCGGAGCTAAGAATTAAATTTAAATTTATAACATCGAAAGATTTTGAATTTTAGCAAAAATAAAATCGGAAACTATTCAGTAAATGGATACCTAAAGGTAGATAAAATCAAAAACAACTTTTAGTCATGATAAAGTAATTTTTTAAGAATATAAATGTTTTTCAAATATTATTTTAAGGTTATAGGATTTTTTTTTGTTGAAGTTTTCGGGTTCCTTATATTTAGCTCGTTGTACTCTCCATTTTGAGTGTATGCATTGTTCATGTTATGTCATATAATTATGTAAATATATATATGCTAATGTCTTCTTGTGATTTCATTGATATAACTTGAAATTATTTGCCTTCATTTGATCTTGATGAATTGTGTGGACTACTCGGCAGTGAGGTTGTGATTCTTGTTTTTGTGAAGTTATGACATGCTAAACTTGTTTTTAAGTGTGTTTAATATCTTAGGAGGTTACCTAAAAATTAGTGAGCATTAAGGAAACTCTTCCATATAAAAACATAGTCAAAATAGCTTTTATGTGGATATGTTTGCACAAATTACTATTTTGTAACCAATCTGTTCAGCCATGTCTTAGTCACCTTTTGAGTTTGTTAAATGTTTACCCAAGTGTATTTTAACCTCAAATGATTTTGAAAGGTTAAGGGAATATTGTAGGGTTAGGTTGGTGAAAATCGCTTATGAAACGGACTAAAAATCACATGTTTTTTGCGTCTAATTTAATAGTTTGTTATGAAATTGTCCAACCCCACTTTCTCAAAAGAAATGAACATTTTGAAACCTTCATTCAAAGGTACTTGACATCTTAGAAATGATCTAAAATTTTACAAGTTTCAATGAATCTTTTTGTATACAAAAGTTAATGTAAATAAGTTTGTTTGGGTGAATTACATTGTATTCTTCGCTAAATTAATTGAAAATGTTAAACCATTTTCTCTTTGTGAATGAATCATTTTAAATGGTGTTTTAAGTGTATTTTTTTTAATCTTTTTTTTTTTTTTTTTAATTTTTACCTCAAAACGTAATTCTTATAAAATATTAACAAAATAATTTAGTGGCAAAATTCACACAAATTTATGACTTTTAATAAATTTTAGTCATTAAAAAATAATAAATCAAGAATTAAGATATGAAATAAAAGCAAACATATTGTATTGTGAGTCCTAATTCTCGAGAATGTGCCACTAGTTTTTATTTTTGAAAAAGTGTTACAAAATTTATCGCTTTTAGGAGAGTTAATTATTGCAACTAATTGAATAACCAGCTCTTTTAATAGTGTACATGCATTGTGGATAGATAATGTAAAATGTTATAGCCAGCGTATAATTTAAAATTTTTATTTTATTTTATAAATACTCTTATAAAAATTAGTTTATCCTACGATAATGGTTGTGCGTGTGTTTTAGTTAATATATTAGTTTTAATTGCAAAATTCAAACGAAAAATTATGAATTTTGGTTGTACTTTTTTGAATTATATTTTTGTCTCTTGTACATACAATCTATGATTTCTAATTTTAATTATGCAATTTTAAATCTAAAGTTTTATAAAATTTACAATTTGAATCTCATCTCAAAATATCTGATCATTAAAATTATAACATTGAATATAATCTTTAATTAAATGATGTGATAATTAGTATTTAATAAAATTTATTAAATTATGATTTAGTTCTCATTTTTATTTTTATTTTATTTTTTTATAATTATTTTTATGAGATAAAATAATAATTAAAAATAATTTAAATTAATATTATTTAATATTAATTACTATAACATTTATTTAATTTCTAGTCTTAGTCAACATTAAAATTTTAATACAACATATAAACATTCAGGAAAGAAATCAAAATTATAAATTTTATAAGATTGAGAAATTAAAATCGGGAAATCAAAATTATTAATTAAATATTATAAATAAAATAAAAAGCAACTTAGCCTTTATGTTTTTTATTTTTCGGGCAAAGCCCATGGCCAGTTATTTTCTTTGGGTATTGGAAATTTTGAATTGAGTGGTTTTGTTTTGACCCGGCCGGTCCAGAGTTAATAGGGCCATAAGTTTCAGTAAGCGTACATATGGCAACAGATCCAGCCCAAAGTTTAAGATATTTTGTTCGATAAAAATGCGTTTACATTTTGTAGTTCAGTTTAATTTGCCGTTATCTAGTTTTTTCCTTTCAATAGTTATCAATAAAAAAAAATTAAAATATAAATTACATTTAGGGTTATAATAAATAATGTAAATTATGATATAAATTTATATTTAATTATTGATATTTTGTTAAAAATATTGAAATTAAATTTAAACTAGTGGGATGCATGGGAGAATTTTTTTTTTTTTGGAGTGTAATAAAAAATGACAACAGAAGTGAAGATTTATATAGTGATTTTCAAAAATATGTTCTCAGACAAATAACAAATTAATGAATCATGAAAATATTATCCAAATAAAACATATAATAATGCACAATATTGTTATAAATCACTTACAACGTTTTTATATAATAAATTAACTAAATTTATATACATAAACCACAAAAACATCATCAAAAGTTTCCTATCTATGAAGATAAAGTTTTAAAAAGAAATAATGAGTGGTTGATCATTATGATGAATTTCCCAACCCATTGTTCAAAACTAAATTTAGCTTTGTAATTTGTCTTCTTCTTTCGTCATTTTTTCGAATGTTTAAAATGTAGAAGAAGCATGCCAAAAAATCAAATTTCAAAGCAATTAAAGGTGAAACTGTTTAGATAAATTTTTCTAAAAATATTTTTAAGAAAAAAATAATAAAGAGAAAAAATGAAACAAGTTTTTACATAAGATAAAACTAGTTTATATACAAACTAATTTATAATTTTTTTAGAGAATTTATATGAGATAGTTTTTACAAATTAATTTTAGTTTATGAAGAAACTTATTTCATTTTTTATTCTTATTTTTTTCTTCTAGAAATGATTCTAAGGAAATTTATCTAAACAGACCTAAAATCATTAAATTTGTCTTCAAAAAAAATGAAACAAAATTAATTAAAAATAAAATTGGTTAATTAAAAAAATCAAAACTCTTGTTGCAAGAACATTTTCTTGTTTTCAAACTAATTAATATACAAAAGTGATGTTAACTTAAAAGACAACAATATGATTTTTTTTCCCCCAATATTCACCGTTTGAATTAGGGATTAGAATGCTATCTAGTTAGAGCCGTTAAAGCAAATTACAAACTTAGAACAAAATCAAATAGAAATTAATTCACTTACACCAAAATCAAAACTAAATTATAAACTTACAAATTACTTATTAACTAAATTTTTTGATAGTCCACAAAACAAGTTCAAATACGATTAATCAACTTTGAATTTCTATTTCAAGAATATTAGAAGCTCTCTTGGAAGAAGTTGTCTCTACTTTTTTTCTTGATCATTTTCATCTTCATCTTCTACATCAAAATAAAATAATTAAATATAAAAAAAATAAATTATGCGGGCTGGCGGATTGTGGCGGGTCAGCCCGCTATTTGGCCCGGCAAGTTGGCGGATTTGACTGTAACATCCTAAAATTTTATTTTTATGTATTGGGATTGTTAAAAGGATTATCATATTTTTTTTTATATGTATTTTACTATTTATGTATACGTATTTTACTATTCACGTATACGTATTTTTGAATAGTAATATATGTATTTTTGAACAGTAAATCCGTGGACGAACAGTAATCTCGTGAATGCACAGTATTTTACTATTAATATTATTTTAATGAATAGTGCATAGTAAATATAATATTATTTTAATCTGCATAGTAATTCCAGAATTTCTATAAATAGAGGCTAGGGACTGAAGGAAATTCATAACTTGAGATAAGGAAATTCTGGAGGAAGAAAGAGAGAGAGAGAGAAGAATCTAGAAAGAGAGGAGGTTCTGCTCTAGTTCCGGTCCTAGTTAATAAAAAAGAAGAGGAAGTTCTACTCAAATTTCTATTTAATCAGGTACGGGGGAAAAGAGGATTATTTATATGTAAAATACATGAGGGTATTGGGTAGAATTTCTTAGAATAACGTTTGATTTATGTGAATGGACGGCCAAGCCTCCTATTGATTTAAAATTTGGAATTTATGTGAATGGACGGCCAAGCCTCCTATTAATTTCTAATTTGGAATAATTAGGAATTTTACTGTTATTCTATTAACTTTTATGTTAATGAAAGTTAATTGCTATATTACTTGTAAGAATGAAGAATATTGATATAATATGCTTGAGGGGTATGTAGATCTTACTTTGTTAAGTTTATTTGTTATATGGAATTATACATGTGTTATAAATTTGATGAGATGTTGTATGGTTGTGATATGATTGTGATTGTGATGTCTCACATCGATGGCTAGTATGGCACAGCTCTGTATAAGTGGTGTTACAGGGAAGGCGTGACCCTAGCATGGTGTGAGATGAGAAAAACAGTTAACACCACCACTTATGTCAGTTATGGCAGCCCTGACATAGGGTTAATTGCAAGAGATTGTACTGATTGTAATGTGATTGTTGTTACTCACACTAAAGGATTAAGGATGATACGAACCCTGTGTGGTGGATACTTCAGGGACGAGCGTACTCCTCGTAAATCAGGGATGATACGAACCTTGGGTAGGTGATGCTTCAGGGACGAGCGTACCCCTGGTATGGTGTGAGTAAGGGAGGCAATTAACCTGTATCACTTGTGTCAGATGTGGCGAGGTCTTGGCATAGTGTTAATTGTGATATTGATGGACATGAAAATGATTTTATGATTGTGAAAGTGACATGTATAATGGTTTGTGAAATGGTTGAATATTTGATAATTAAATCTATATACGTTTATATGAAATAAACAAGTTGTTATAATAAATTATACTGTGATGTGTTTGTATGTGTTTTGCATATAGATAATTTTTCTTTTCTCACCGTATAAATTGTGGATATTTTTAGGTGGAGAGGATCCAGCTGCAATTGGTATATAGTATGTCAGCAGTTTTATTTGGGAAAATGCTCTGATAGTGTGACATCGGGGCAGAGGATTTCTAGTTTAAGATATTTATGAAAATTCTGTAATATTATTTTGAAAACAATTTTAGAAACTCTTGTATTTTAGGTTTGATATTTCTATTAATGTGGTGTATTGAATTTTTGTTATGTGAACCCTTTTACCAATTTCAAAAGTTTATTTTCTTTAATTTTGTTATATTATTTCGATATATGTTTTGGGGTAGTAAGGGTGTCACATTTAGTGGTATCAGAGCAGGTTGATTCAATCGGCCGTGAGTTATGAGTCTATTGTGCTTGTTTGATAAATGAATGTTGTAGTAAATTGATTGTTGAACATATTGATTTGTTAAAATGACAATTGATTAAAATTGTTGTTTTTAAAGCATAATTGTTAATTTTTCTGGGAGGACAGAAAAACAATGGCAGGAGGTAGAAATGATCTTGCAATCGCCGACGCTCTGCAAGCAATGGCTCAGGCTCTTGGTAATTTGAACCAACGACCAGAAGTTGATTGGCTAGAAAGATTCCAGCGAAATAATCCACCAAGTTTTCGTGGAGGCTATAATCCTGACGGAGCTGCTGACTGGATATTTGAAATTGAAAAGATATTCCAAGTCATGGGATGTCCTGTGACGCAGAAGGTGACTTTGGCTACCTTCATGCTCTCTGGAGAAGCTGGTATCTGGTGGCAAAGTACTTGGCAAAGAATAATAGCCATAGGAACCCAAGTAAGTTGGGATTCTTTCAAGCGGTTATTCTTGGAGAAATATTTTCCCCGAGATGTAAGACACAAGAAACAGGTAGAATTTCTTGAGTTAAAACAAGGAGAAGATTCGGTGGCCGAGTACGTGACTAAGTTTGAAGATTTGGTGAGATTCTGCCCTATGTACGACGGTGTGGGCAATGAGGAGGACAAATGCGTAAAGTTTGTGAGCGGTCTTCGCCCAGAGATTAAACAAGTGTTCAATTATCAAGGGATCACGCACTACCATGAATTGGTAAACAAGTGTAGAGTTTATGATGAGGACAACCAAGCTAGGGTAACTCATTATAAAAGTGGAGGACCAATGAGAAATAATAAGTTTGGTTCATCCAATAAAGGTAAACCTTATAACAAGCCTGCTGGAAATGCGAATACTAAAGTGAATAATCAGGACTTTGTGCAAGGAAACCAAGCTAGCCAACTTTCTGGAGGTGGAAATCGGAGTATTGTTCCACACAAAAACTGCTATAACTGTGGAAAGTCAGGTCATAAAGCAGCTGAGTGTCGGATGCAAAAGGTACTGATATGCTTCAAATGCAAAGCAGAAGGACACAAGGCTAGTGAATGTCCTCAGAATAGGAAAGAAACAACAGAGATTGAAGGGAACGCTAACAAACCTCGAACCACAGGAAGAGTATTTGCTTTGAGTGGTGCTGAAACTACTCAATCCGAGGACTTAATTCAGGGTATGTGTTTCATTAATGGAACTCCTTTAACCGTTTTATATGATTCTGGTGCAACTCACTCTTTTATATCACACGCATGTGTGTCTAAGTTAAAATTACCTGTCTCTTCCTTATCTTTTGAGTTAATTGTCGAAACACCCACTAATGGTTCTGTAATTACTTCTGATGTCTGTCCAAAATGTCCTCTAACTATTGAAGGTAGAGATTTCCTGGTTGACTTAATTTGTTTACCTCTAAGTCAACTAGATGTTATTCTGGGTATGGACTGGTTATCTTCCAATCATGTCCTTTTGAACTGTGCTTGTAAATCTATTGTTTTTGGTGAACCTGTTGAAAGAGTGAGTAAGGATTATTTGACTGCCAACCAAGTTAAGGTGTCTATGCAAGCGGATGCCCAAGTGTACATGTTGTTAGCTTCTTTAAATTCTGAGAAAAATGTTTCAGTAAATGAACTGCCTGTTGTATGTGACTTTTCGGATGTCTTCTCTGAGGTGTCTAGCTTACCACCTAGAAGAGAAGTAGAATTTTCCATAGATTTAGTTCCAGGAGCAGGACCTATTTCTATTGCACCTTATAGGATGTCACCCATAGAGTTAGTGGAACTGAAAAAGCAAATAGAAGAATTGTTGGAGAAGGGGTTTGTGAGACCTAGTGTATCACCTTGGGGAGCACCCGTACTCTTAGTCAAAAAGAAAGATGGTAGCATGAGATTGTGTGTGGATTATCGCCAGTTGAACAAAGTGACCATTAAGAACAAATATCCATTGCCTAGGATAGATGATCTTATGGATCAGTTGGCAGGTGCTTGTGTGTTTAGTAAGATTGATCTTAGATCAGGATACCACCAGATTAGGGTTAAGGAAGAAGATGTACCTAAGACAGCCTTTAGAACTCGCTATGGACACTATGAGTATCTAGTAATGCCTTTCGGTGTGACAAATGCTCCTGCAATTTTTATGGACTACATGAACCGGATTCTTCATCCATACTTGGATAAATTTGTAGTTGTCTTTATAGATGACATACTAGTTTATTCTAAGACTAATGAGGAGCATGAGGAACACTTAAGGGTAGTACTACAAACTCTCAGGGAGAAACAACTTTATGCTAAGTTGTCCAAGTGTGATTTTTGGCTAGAGGAGGTGAGTTTCTTAGGACATGTAATTTCAAGTGGGGGAATAGCAGTGGATCCATCTAAGGTTGAGGCTGTGCTTAATTGGGAGACACCTAAGTCAGTTAGTGAGATTAGGAGTTTCCTTGGATTGGCTGGATACTATAGAAGATTCATAGAAGGATTCTCTAAGTTAGCATTACCCTTGACAAGTTTGACTAGGAAAGGAGTTATGTTTGTATGGGATAGTAAATGTGAAGATAGTTTCCGAACCCTTAAGGAAAAATTGACTAGTGCACCTGTTTTAGTATTGCCTGATCTTAGTAAGACTTTTGTGGTTTACTGTGACGCTTCTAAGATGGGTTTGGGTGGTGTATTAATGCAAGAGGGTAGGGTTGTATCTTATGCATCCAGACAATTGAAGGTACATGAGAGGAATTACCCCACCCATGATCTTGAATTAGCAGCTGTGGTATTCACACTTAAGATTTGGAGACATTATTTGTATGGTTCAAAATTTGAGGTGTTTAGTGATCATAAGAGTCTTAGGTATTTATTTGACCAAAAAGAATTAAATATGAGGCAAAGGAGATGGTTGGAATTCCTTAAAGACTATGATTTTGATCTTAATTATCATCCAGGAAAAGCTAATGTGGTAAATGATGCCTTGAGTAGAAAATCTTTGCATTTGTCTTCTCTTATGATTAGAGAGATGGATCTTTTGACACAATTTAGAGACTTGAGTCTGACTTGTGCAGTGAACCATAATAGTGTAAGACTAGGTATGACTCGGGTGACTAGTGAGTTGTTGGGGGAAATTAGAGAAGCACAGTTAATGGATTCATTTCTAGAGGCTAGACGAAAGGATATAGGACAAGGGATTGGAGAAGAATTTACCTTGGGTGCAGATGGAGTGGTAAGATTTAAAGATCGAGTATGTGTGCCTAGTAACCCTACACTTAAACGACTGATACTAGAGGAAGGTCATAAGAGCAAGCTTAGTTTTCATCCAGGAGCAACTAAGATGTATCAAGACCTAAGGAAGATATTCTGGTGGCCTAGGATGAAGAAAGATATAGCTGAATTTGTGAGTGCCTGTCTAGTATGTCAGAAGGCTAAGATAGAGCATCAAAAACCTTCAGGACTACTTCAACCTTTGAGTATACCCGAGTGGAAGTGGGATAGCATTTCTATGGACTTTGTAGTTGCTTTGCCTAGGACTAGGAAAGGGCATGATTCCATTTGGGTTATAGTTGATAGGTTGACCAAGAGTGCACATTTTCTACCTATTAACATTAGGCATTCTCTAGAGAAATTGGCTAGATTGTACATTGATGAAATTGTGAGATTGCATGGGATACCATCTAGCATAATTTCAGACAGAGACCCTAGATTCACCTCTAGATTTTGGGAGAGCCTACAACAAGCCTTGGGAACCCAACTGAGACTTAGTTCAGCATATCATCCTCAAACTGATGGTCAGACTGAGAGGATTATTCAGTCTTTAGAGGATTTGCTTAGAACCTGTGTTTTGGACCAAGGAGGAAGTTGGGATAGCCTTTTACCTTTGATAGAGTTTACCTATAATAATAGTTACCACTCTAGCATAGGTATGGCACCCTATGAAGCCTTGTATGGTAGGAGGTGTAGAACTCCTTTGTGTTGGAGTGAGCTTGGAGACAATGTCATCTTAGGACCTGAGATTGTGCAACAAACTACTGAAAAAGTTAAATTGATACAGGATAGGATGAGGACAGCTCAGAGTAGACAGAAAAGTTATGCTGACAGAAGAAGAAAGGATTTAGAATTTCAAGAAGGTGACCATGTATTCTTGAAAGTCACTCCGTGGACTGGGGTTGGCAGGGCATTAAAATCCAGAAAACTTACTCCTCGATTTATTGGTCCTTTTCAAATTCTTAAAAGAGTCGGCAATGTTGCCTACCAAATTGCTTTGCCTCCTAATTTGTCAAATCTTCATGATGTCTTTCACATTTCTCAACTTCGAAAATATATCCACGATCCTTCGCATGTGATTGAGTCGGATCATATTAAGGTTAAGGAGAACTTGACGGTGGAAGCTACCCCGATAAGAGTCGAGGATCGAATGGTAAAGCAACTTAGGGGTAAAGAAATTCTTTTGGTAAAGGTTATTTGGGGAGGAGCTATACCTGAAAGTGCTACTTGGGAATTAGAGGAAAAGATGAAAGCTTCATATCTATTTTTATTTGCATCAGGTAATTTCGGGGACGAAATTTCTAAAAGGAGGGGAGTAATGTAACATCCTAAAATTTTATTTTTATGTATTGGGATTGTTAAAAGGATTATCATATTTTTTTTTATATGTATTTTACTATTATGTATACGTATTTTACTATTCACGTATACGTATTTTTGAATAGTAATATATGTATTTTTGAACAGTAAATCCGTGGACGAACAGTAATCTCGTGAATGCACAGTATTTTACTATTAATATTATTTTAATGAATAGTGCATAGTAAATATAATATTATTTTAATCTGCATAGTAATTCCAGAATTTCTATAAATAGAGGCTAGGGACTGAAGGAAATTCATAACTTGAGATAAGGAAATTCTGGAGGAAGAAAGAGAGAGAGAGAGAAGAATCTAGAAAGAGAGGAGGTTCTGCTCTAGTTCCGGTCCTAGTTAATAAAAAAGAAGAGGAAGTTCTACTCAAATTTCTATTTAATCAGGTACGGGGGAAAAGAGGGTTATTTATATGTAAAATACATGAGGGTATTGGGTAGAATTTCTTAGAATAACGTTTGATTTATGTGAATGGACGGCCAAGCCTCCTATTGATTTAAAATTTGGAATTTATGTGAATGGACGGCCAAGCCTCCTATTAATTTCTAATTTGGAATAATTAGGAATTTTACTGTTATTCTATTAACTTTTATGTTAATGAAAGTTAATTGCTATATTACTTGTAAGAATGAAGAATATTGATATAATATGCTTGAGGGGTATGTAGATCTTACTTTGTTAAGTTTATTTGTTATATGGAATTATACATGTGTTATAAATTTGATGAGATGTTGTATGGTTGTGATATGATTGTGATTGTGATGTCTCACATCGATGGCTAGTATGGCACGGCTCTGTATAAGTGGTGTTACAGGGAAGGCGTGACCCTAGCATGGTGTGAGATGAGAAAAACAGTTAACACCACCACTTATGTCAGTTATGGCAGCCCTGACATAGGGTTAATTGCAAGAGATTGTACTGATTGTAATGTGATTGTTGTTACTCACACTAAAGGATTAAGGATGATACGAACCCTGTGTGGTGGATACTTCAGGGACGAGCGTACTCCTCGTAAATCAGGGATGATACGAACCTTGGGTAGGTGATGCTTCAGGGACGAGCGTACCCCTGGTATGGTGTGAGTAAGGGAGGCAATTAACCTGTATCACTTGTGTCAGATGTGGCGAGGTCTTGGCATAGTGTTAATTGTGATATTGATGGACATGAAAATGATTTTATGATTGTGAAAGTGACATGTATAATGGTTTGTGAAATGGTTGAATATTTGATAATTAAATCTATATACGTTTATATGAAATAAACAAGTTGTTATAATAAATTATACTGTGATGTGTTTGTATGTGTTTTGCATATAGATAATTTTTCTTTTCTCACCGTATAAATTGTGGATATTTTTAGGTGGAGAGGATCCAGCTGCAATTGGTATATAGTATGTCAGCAGTTTTATTTGGGAAAATGCTCTGATAGTGTGACATCGGGGCAGAGGATTTCTAGTTTAAGATATTTATGAAAATTCTGTAATATTATTTTGAAAACAATTTTAGAAACTCTTGTATTTTAGGTTTGATATTTCTATTAATGTGGTGTATTGAATTTTTGTTATGTGAACCCTTTTACCAATTTCAAAAGTTTATTTTCTTTAATTTTGTTATATTATTTCGATATATGTTTTGGGGTAGTAAGGGTGTCACATTGACGGGGCGGGTTGAAATGATAGGCCCACTTTCTCATCCCTAATTTCTAATTTGTGAATAACTTTGTATTCTTTCTATGTTCAAAACATATCAATGCTTCCAACTTATTTTAACCACATTCACATTCTTACTTACACTCACTTAAGATGTCACGTAATTTTTCTGAAGTATAAGAAAAAAAGAAAAAAAGAAACCCAAACTTAATTACAACTCGAGTCATCTTTTGCAGTTGCCATGAAGAACATTGAATTAGTACTATATAACAAAGCAATTAATCACATATTTTCAAAACTCAAGATGTCTGTCTGACCAATGCGAAAATATTAACCTGCCATAAATAGGTTCTTTGCTTTTCTGACAGTGAAAAAAGTTGAGGTTGTTAAGACCGTTTTTTCATGAGTTTTACATTTCCTATTAAATTTTTTTTATATACACATTACCGAAAATTGAATTCTTGAAAGGAAAATATATACCAATACCCAGCATTAGTTAAGAAATCAAAAATATTTTTTCATTAAAAATATATTTACATATTAATTCTTTCATATAATTTTATTCTAATTTTAATAATTTTTTTTACATATTAATTCTTTAACTAATATCTTAAAGACATTAGTTCGCAAAACTCTTTGTAAAAAATATGTTTAAGACTTAGTTATTTACTAAATTTAACTTTGTTGGTAATATTAAGTATGATATTAATATGAGAAACTGCATCACTTTAAGCAGTACAATTTTTTTCCCCTTATCTACCGAAGTAGTTGCAATTATAAACACCAATACAGGCGGCAATGAGTAAATGATTTCAGCAGTTAAACTCACATGCATAAGGTTAAAGAAGCATCTGAATCATCTTCTTTAGCCAAAAAATAGTTTTGCAGAATATATGGCTAAGCAATTATATTCCCCTTGCGTGAGAGTACGTATAAATTAAGAGACAATGATCAAAGATCATGGAACCATCTTCGGATATATATTTTCAGCAATGTGTGTACAACGAAATATCACCATGCTTCATCAAATGGACAGCATAGCAGCCAGATGGAGAATCCAATTCGCAAATAATGTTATTATTGGAACCAAACTAATGCTAACATTACGTACATTTCATTCTCAAAAGACTTGATATATTTTTTTTGTTTAATTACATTTTTTTCTTTTAAAATTTCACAATCTCACAAATTTTATCTCTAAAGATTTGTTTTTCCACAAGTTTTGCTCTTAGAAAACTCACAATTAAGACAACTTTTTCTTTAAACTGACACAATTTTCTAGCGGGTACAAAATTCACAATAATTTATAAATTGATGAACAAAATTCACAATTTTTTTAAACAAAACATTTGCGAAATTGTAAAATTTTGAGTGCAAAAAGTATAATTAAACCTTTTTTTATGTTGTACATAATTAATGCATATTTCTTTAAATTTATCACAATATATTTTTTTATACACATATAATTCCATCGAGTATCTCCAATCATTTACCAAAATTAATTTTCTTCAGAGAATTTGAATGCTCTTATAAGTGAGTTGCACTCTCTCGGGCAAGTTTTTTTTCTTTCTTTTTTTTTTCTCTAGATACTATAATAATTAATCTTAATTATTTATATACATCGATTATATAATTAGGTTCAGAAGTAATTTTTTGAGCATTCAGTTGTTAAGAACAACAACTAACAAATTGATTCGTGTTGAAATATGAAAATAAATACATGTCAGTACAGAAACAAGTTGCAACCACATGTGAGCATTATCTGAGAAGAAGATGGTTCATGGCTCATGGCCCACCAAAATCAATGTTATTTATTAAATTAGAAGAGCTCTAATTGTGAGTGCATGTGACGGGTTTGAAAGACAAAGACAAATCTAACACAAGAATATAATATGTTGTAGGCAAATGGAAGCATCTTGGATCATTTTAATAGCACATAATGACAAACTTCATAGGATACCTTGTTCGTTAGACTTGTTCCTCTTCTAAATTATTATGATCAATTTCAAAATCACCAATTCCTCATCTATCTTGTTGATTGGAGGCTCACGTCTCTGATAATGAGTTATTTAGACTACGATGTGTGGCCTACCACATAGACACTATAGTGCCCAAGCAGGTCCTATATATTGTTTCTTACATAGGATGCTTATCCGTGACGCATGAAAATAGACTTCAAACCACCCACATATCACACTTTTGGATTAACACGTTCTTTTATGTGGAATTTACGTGTTTTACCAAAAAGAGTTACGTGCATTTTACCTGTGCATGCACTCACTAGCTACCAATTTTTTTTAAAATTTTTTTTTATAGGGGTTGTGGATGTCAACGAGAATTTAAAAAGAGTCAAAAACTAGAAGCCTTCCTTTTGGAGCTTTTTATAATTTCAGAAGAAAAATGAAGGCAGCATCAATGCGTTATGTTGACTACTTCCACCCATGAATAATTAATAATAATCAATTATAAACTTCAATTTGCCTTTTGGACTTTTTCTTCATATTATTCAGTTTCTCTTTTGAGAATCATGACATCATATTTTATTTGAAGATCTATGTAAAAAGCAGTGACGGGAAACCCAACACATATATATGTATATCTAAACTAGTTGAATTAAAATTTCTTTAACGTTAGAGAACTGCATAATTTTTAATCTTAAGTTTTGAAGTTGGTCAAAATAAATTAATTTGATAGGGCGAAATTTACCATATATATCGAGAATAACTGGCTGCACCATCAACACGTATATATATTCTCTCTCCTTTGACAACATTTTCCTTAAACATGTGTAAGCTAAAACCAGCCAGATTCACTTTCTGACTCCGTTTACTTACAAAATAAGCAAGAAACATCTTATTATGCCTTCACCAATGTTGACAATCTTCTCTATATAGCTTCCCATTATTACTCAAATGTTTGTTTGTCTCGTTGCGTTTAAGACAAATATATATATATATAATATATATATATATATATATATATTGATTACTCTAGTTTAAAGTTAATTAGTTTTAACAACCCACAAAAACTATGCCCCTTTAGAGACAAAATAATCATATATACGTGCATTACACATATGTCATTTGGATTGTAATGGGTAACACCATACTATCTAGTGCAGCAATGAATATATTTGATTATTTTCTCTTGCTCTTACATGCATGAATGAGAGGACAAAGTCTTGAGTGGTAAGTAAAGAATCGAAGACCAGAGGATGTTGCTTTGAAGATTACAGCTCAATTATATTATATTATATTATATATGGTGGCCTGGCCTCCATGTTTAATGGAAACTTCGAGTCTTGAGTGACACATATTTCAGTGAGGTGTCTTTAGTGCTGTAAAATGTAGACTATATATATATGCAGTTAGTATAGATATAGATTAATTTGCTCCCTTTATGCGTGTGTGAGATACACATGGCGCTAATTAATCTTACGCATTTGGTCTGCAGCACTGGGACAAGGATCATATATATGATTGACACAATATACATATAATTATATATTACACCATATATTACATATAATTAATCAAGCTTGATCATTTAATTTAATTAGGAGTAGCGGCCAGGCCAGTAGGTATATTAATTTAATTAGAAAACAACGAAGATATATAACTTAACGAGAAATCGATCACTATCAGTCATGATGATATTTGAAAAGAGGGGAAAGCAAGTCAGTATATATGCAATAAATTTATATGCCGTATTGGAAAGTGAGGGAAATTAACAAATCAATCTATCCTGAAGTAGAAGTTTGAAATGCATGCTTTAACTAAGTTTATGGATATTTTGGAAAGTGCCTAGCATCTGCATATAGCATGTTAGTGTCTCATTTTGTAGGAGTTAATTAAATTGACCAATGTTAGTTAAAGTCTTTTAAAATAATATAAAAGAGAAAAATAACCAAAATATAATTTTTCATTCAAAATATAAAATATTTAACATTTTCTCTTTTTAATTAAAAATATTTAATATATCAAATGCTTCTTTAATGATATTATTAAGATTTATTTATTAATATATATATATATATATATAATACAGAATTAAAGATTATAACAATAAATTACATTTATTCTAACCATTTCACTATCAGGTCGAACACAATAGTTCACATTATTGAAATATTTATTATAATAGGATCTAATTTAATTTTAAAAAATTATTATATTCCGTGGTTGTTATTGAAAAATAGCAACTGATAGCAACTATTTGAAAGCTAAAAATCTTTTCTTTAGGAAAATGTTGTTAAGTTAATTTGTTTACATAATTAATAATTAAAAGTGTTTAGTAAAATTAGTTGTTGAATTTGTTATTAATAAAAATAAAATGACATGAGAGGTATGTTTAAATGATTTTAATATATTATTGTTTATTATGTATAAAAATATTTATTTTGGTACCAAAAATGTAATTTAAAAATTAAAAATTAGAAATTCAATAGTTTTTAATTTTAAAAAATAATTAGGTTATTAATGTTGTAACATTACTTTAACAATAATTTTTAAATATTTTATTGTTCTTAATATCAATTAATTAATTAATTAAAATATAAACATGATAATATTTGCATTCATTTAATTAATATTGTTGTAGGTTTTAGTTTTTTTCATCAAACATTATTAAAAAAATTAGTTTTTAATCTAAAAAATTAAAATTTATTAAATTATTAATATATTAATATTATTTTATCAACAAATTATAAATATTTTTATCATTATTAATATTATTTCAAATAAATTTGGGTATTAATTAAAATATGAAAATGATAATATATACAGTCCTTTAACTAACATTATTTTAGGTTTTAATTTTGTTCTTGTTCCTGTTAATTTATTTTCCTCTAATTTACTTATTTTTTGTTTTGTCTTGTTTGTTATCTCTTTAAAATCTATTGTAACGGTGTTAAATTTTACTATAATTAATTTCCCCAGAATCTAGGTTGTCTCACTAAAAGACTTTAATTAGTTGTGACTTGGACTGTGGAGACAGAGGAGAACAAGATGCATGGTGGGTGAGATGAGTAAAACACCATATGAATGTATATCAGAAACATTTTCCATATCAAATCTTAATTATCAACACCAACTTTTTTTTTTCTTTCAACGATTATCAAATTTGATTGAAGGATATCGATCTTCTAGATGTTGGTCATTTTAAAAAATTGGGACTTTCATCAGCTAAAATAAAGGATAATCAGATTGTTCATATAACCCATTTTACCCAACATATTTGCTTCAAATATAAGTCTTTATAATTTGAAAATAATTCATCCTCTAATATTTATCTGCATTATAACCACGGAGAACTAAACCAAGTTGCAAGATGATACATATGATGACCTAGTGAGATTCCTATAAGCTAATAAGGAAACTAAAAATCCCTTTCAATGAAAAGAAAGGAATTAGTTTGGTTTCATATAAAATTCACAAAACATGCGTGTCACAAATGCAAAAGAAACATAATAATATGAAAATGAAAGTAAGAATTAAAGTAGTCCGCTTTCAAGACATGCCACTTGAATTTATATCAATTTTTTATCTATAAAAATTACAATTTATATTAATTTCATACTAGTCATTACCTAAGTAATTAATATATAAAAAGTTTTTATATATTAGGAATTATGAAACAAATGTATTAATTTTTTTTTTTACATTTTTCAATGAAAATATTTATAGTTTTTTTTTAAACAATTATATTAAAGGAAATAATCGACAAAAATGTATATAAATGTAATATAAAAACAAATATTAATATGTTGTATCACATATATAACAATAACGAAGGTTGTTTTGAAAGTGAGGTCATGTTATTAATTAATGTTGAAGCCTTTACTTACAACGCTGATCAGTATTTATATTGTGTTAATTTTAATTGGAATACTTAATATATACTAAATATAATATTAGAATACCAAATATATACCGAAAAATATTAATATCATTTATATATTAATAGTTAGAGAATTTTTGTATAAATTCTTAAGTTATACTTTTCAATCATTTGTATTTTTTTTTTAATTAAAAGTATAAATTAATATCATAATTTATTTGACAATATTTAAGCTCATTATTAATTTATTGATGAATTTTGGAGACCTAATATATATATATATATTTTAATATATAATTACACACAATCTTAATATTAACTTTAAATGAAATTTAATAATATATAATACATTTTATTATTAATATATACTTATACTTTTTAATAACAAATCAACATATATTATATATAAAACATAAATAAAAATAATTTTTAGTAATAAGTATTGTATTATTATAAGATTATAAGATGTATAATATTTTATATAAAAAATTTATATTCCATATTTCTAACTTTATTGTAGGTATATAATAAAAGGTGATATCTACATAATTAGATTTCTTTTATTATTATACATTCAAATGATATTTATGTTTAATTTATTAAAAACTTAAAATTTAGAGCATGTTGTGAAATAAAAGAAGACTTATTCTTAAAAGTAGAGAAAAT
Source organism: Cajanus cajan (assembly GCF_000230855.2). Taxonomy (NCBI): domain Eukaryota; kingdom Viridiplantae; phylum Streptophyta; class Magnoliopsida; order Fabales; family Fabaceae; genus Cajanus; species Cajanus cajan. Next base: position 66,597,329 of record NC_138521.1, read on the forward strand.
GCAGACAATTTTTTATATACTTGATTGCATATTTAACGAGTAAATATTATTGATATTCTAAATTCATATAAAATCTATTTTTATTAATTTTTCCTACCTATAATAACCCCAAAAATATATAAGCAGACAAAAACAAGAAGATTGATAGGTAAAATCAGTTGAGTTTTTTTTTTTCTTACTTTAAATAAAAAGAGCATGATTGTTTTAGAAGGGAAGGTTGAGCAAATGGCATGAGTGTGAGAAGGGAAGAAATTGTTGTATTGTTGGCCACATCAACAAATGCCTTTGTGTCAGTGCTGCCTCTTCAAATCTGCATACATGTCCTTTTAACCTTGTAACACTCACTTTCACGCACGTACAACACCGCCGACAACTAACATGTTTTTTTTTTTCATCATAAGTATTCACACAACCTACTAAATTAGATAGATTAAAGAGTAATTGTCCTCGGGATATTGTGACGGCTGTTAACTCCATGAATTTTCCTATTACCATTATAGTTTCTGTCTTTCTTCTTCACTAATCTTGTTTTTATATTATTACTATTTGATGATTTACACTATTTTTATTTTCTATCACATTCTTTTCTTTTCTTTTCTTTCTCTTCTCTTTTATATCTTTCTTATGTATAACTTAATTATTATTATCTTCTTAAGTTTAATGCATCAATAAGTTCCTAGATTTTTAAAACTTTATGATCAAATCTCTAAATTACAAACTTATAATGATCATTTTTATAATTAAGTCCCTAAAGTTATTTTATGACATTTTTCAAATAGTAAAGAAAACAAAAGACAACATGTGACAATATTAAACTGCTTAGTTTTTTTGACAAGATATTGTTGTTAATTTTTAAGAAACATAAAAATAGCTAACGAGTCTCAATAAAAGATTTCGATATCTTAAATTTATTGGTATATACATACAAATAGGATACAATGAAATATATGGAGCATAATAATAGAAATAGTAGTAGAGAGGAGATTATTATATTGGTGTTTGTGATGGCATGTACATGTGTACCCCCACCTTATTATAATTAGTTTCTTCTCTCATATATGTGTCTCTCATATTCTCTCTTGAAGCATTCCCTCACACAAATGGGTCTTGAAATCCTAGACGAATATCGGGCACTTATGCCTCTACGCAGCGTTAGAACGTTGAACCAGCTGGCAGAGGTAGAGACAGCGTCGAAGGAGGAGCAAGAGTGCCACACGCCCACCTCATCACCACCTCCAACATTGCTCTGTCCACCACCTCCAAAGAAACCACGACCCTGCACAAATAAAACCACTTTACCTTCTCAACCCTTCTTTCAAGTACCCCACGATCTTGCTTCTGTCTTTCTGCTTCGCGCTAAACCCGACGAACCCATATGCTAGCTACATTGTTACTTCTCTAATATTCCACCAGAGCCAATGGTATATCGTATATATATATAATTATATCTTTTAAATAATTAAGCACTACATCATATATACTATATTCTTTTCTTTTCTTTTCTCTTGTTCCTATCATCGTCATTTTGTTGCTATTTTCAATGAGTAATGATACATACTTCCTTTAGCACTTACCATATATCTGATATATATACTTAACTCTCTATCTCTCTTGGTGTCTGCATTCTTCATCTTTCTTTCAATATTTAAGCTGCACAAATTGTAATTCTAAATTGCGGTCTGCAACTGCAATGGCAATGTGGGCACGATATAAAGGATTAATTTTGTACTAAGGATTCGTAATTACAATTGTGGTCACAGTCACATTTTTCCAGTACAGTTTCAAGAATTACATTGAAACCGCAATTTAGATATTCTTAGATTGATGCATGGTGCGTGATCCATTTCTCTTTAACATGAATATAAAGCAGGAAGTTAGTCATTAACCAAACACATCGTTGTGTTGAGTCTCTTTCTTAAGAAGGGTGGTATATGGATGTGGAGCTTGCTAGAAGAGTTAGAATGATGCATACAGGAAGCTTAAATTGGTTATATGAAGGTTTAAATAATTTTGAATCATCTTACTTGTTGGAAGATAGAACATTAGAAGCTGGTGGATTGAGAACTCCACCATATGACCTACAACAATCACTCCAAAAGGCTGTGCTTTGGCTGTTTCTTATTTACCTTTTCCCTACCTTACCACTTATCATCTTATTAACAGTTTTGTGATTAGCTCAGCCTTTTCGAAAAAAAAAAATATATATAATGACATAAAAGGAAGTTAATATTCTAGGTAATTGGCCTGTTCAGAAAACCAGAAAATGGAATGTGTTTAACATTGTCAATGTTTTGGAATTTTTAAAGGGAAAGCAAAAAATCACCACACGTGTATATTTATAGATGTCTAAACTACGATTTCAATATCCCCTCAAAGATACCACAATTTTCATTTTTATCCATACTATTTAAAAATTTATAATTTATTTTTGTTAAAATATTTTTTTTAATTCCTATAATTTCACTCTACTTTGTTTAAAATTGATTATTTTAGTCTTTCAATTTATATATATATTTTTTAAATTTTTTTAGTCTTATAATTTAAGATAAATTTTTTTAGTCTTAATCATTGATTTTTTTTATAATATTATATGTTTTGTGTCGACGTGTTTAAAGTCTTTAATTCTGTGAAAAAAAATAAAAAAAAATATAACATTATAAGTGAGAATACAAAAAAATTATGAAGTATTGAAAGATTTAATTTATAATAATTTTAATAAAATAAATTTAACATTCGACATAAAAAATTAAATTAATATCTCAATTATATGAACACAAAAAAGACAATATTACAATAAAAAAATCACGATAAAGACTAAAAAAATTTAAAAAACTATAAATATAGTAACTAAAAAGACATATATATTAAATTATAAGGATTAAAAATGATTTAAAAAAATAAGTATAAAGATTAAAAAATGTCTATATTAAATTATAAGAACTAAAAAAGTAAAATAAATGAATGTATAGAGACTTAAAAAATATTTTAACCTTAATTTTTACTTCATTATATTTCTCCTATATAACTTCTGTATTAATTAATCTTTCTTAATTTTGCAAATGAATACTTGTCTTGTTTTATTTATTTTGTTAATATTTTTTTTATTCATCCAAGCAAAAATACAAAATCAATAATATTTTGAGGGACTAAATAATTAATAATATTATTTTTAGTTTTTGGTCCTTTTAAATATATATTAAAAAATAATTTGATTTTTTTTTATTGTGTTATAAGTATACTTGTCTCAAGATTTAAGAGTAATTTTCTTCTCCAATGCTCATTCACTCTCAAGTTTCTCTAACAAGTAGTCGACGACCAAACAATCTAATGGATGGATATATACTTACCAAAGGTACTATAAAACTCAAGTAAGGATTTGTTTCAAAATAATACATGTTACTAATAAATTAATGAGTGAACAATTATAATCTTGCCCCAATATATAATATTCTATTTATACTATTTATAGTGGATTTTGGGCTTGTGGACTTTTATCTCTAATTACCAATTAAGCAATAGCTCTTTAATGATGGTTTAGTGTGTTGATGCTCTAATGATCTTGATTAATATTCATTTTCTCACCTTTCCTATTTAGTTGTATTGATGGGAGGATTTCAACCATTCAACCATCTTAAGCATTTTTAGTTGGGGTTGAACTATAAGAAAAGGGTTCGATTATTGAGAGAATCGAACACATGAACAAAGAGTTTGGCTATCGAGAGTCGAACCATAAAATAGGTTTGGCTACTGAAGGCGTCAAATCATAGGTAAGTATTCACTGATACAATTGTCTCTTTTATTTAAGCATTTTTTTTTCCAACTAATCTTGAAATTTTCGATACTAAATTGATCGGGTACCTATATAGTATAATAAGCACTTATCAAAGAAAATAAACAAGAAACGTAACTAAAAGAAATTATATGGGACCATATTTTATTATTTTTAAATTGGGAATCCAGTAAAAGAAAATCGTAATATTCCTGAGAAATAAAAAATATATAATTTAACCCGTATACATCTGTATTCTCTATGGCTAGTGATAAGTGATATGTTAGGTAAAGCTGAGGAAAACGCAGTGAGTTATGATGGTGGTTTAAGCTTAGAGAAGGAATTCATAAATTCCATACTTTGAAAAAGAAACTTTTTTTTTTCTCTTAATAGTTTTGAAGGGAAGCAAAATTGTAAATATATTATATTCATTAGAGCTATCACTCATCGGACATTTATTAAATATTTAATAGGCTTAATGTGCCCAATTTGGGCCATTGGATAGCAAGTACAGTCCATTGGATCCAATTATTTTCAGGTTGACTTGGCCCGAATTGAAAATGACTATCACGAGCCACAAGCTGTAAGACCATATTTGGTCTCTTTGAAAGTGCTAATTTCATATTGTGCTGTGGGCTGTGGCAGTTAATTTTTTTTTTGAATTATGAAATTTGTTAAGAAACAATATAAATAAAAACAAAACAATATATCCATAGAGAGAGAGAGAGTAGAGATAAAGAGAAGAAAGATGTAAGAAAAAAATGTGTTTTATTTTCATTTATATGGGAGTATTTATACAAATATGAAAGAAATAGAAAATGGAAAGTCGCTGCAAGTGTGAAAAAATATGAAATAAAGGCTTTAAAATTTTGGTAGTTTGGAGTCTAGTGTCATTACACAAAACTTTGATCGTCATTTTTTTTTTTCTTTTTATGTGAAAAACCAATGTTTAGAAATTTGACTCCAATAAAGCGGTACCTAACTTGACCGAATATAACAAATTAAAGGTTTGAAAAGAGTATGATTGTATGAATGTCAATTCCACAGTCACATTAATTATCTTCTTAATCATGCTTCCTTCCTTCGGTCTTCTCTCTTTCTGGCGTTTATGACTTTATGATAATGATTTTTGGCATATGATGCAGAATCCGTTTCTTTTTCCTTGTCTCCTGCTACTTTAGCAGCACGTTTAATGGAAAAGTGAATTGGGACTTCCTAGAGTTAGATACCAATTGCTTCGGATCATGTTTTAAGAGACAACTGGGTCAATGAGAAAGAAAGCATGCCACCACATTTGCTTCACAATGAGTCTCCACTCACATGGCACTTTGGTGCTGTCGAGAATTTCATTCTTTCTATCTCATCTCTTCAGTTTTGGTAACGAAGCCAAGAGTCCTCAACTTCATTATTATTAATTTCACCCCTTTTACATATTAATTGATAATTTCATCCTAGTTTTAAGTATCCAATCAAGTGCCACTTTGCTTTTTGGGGGTGCAGTAAGTAAAAGCTATGTGTCAATTATATCACCGTTTCAAGCTAGCCTTATTTTCAAGTATCTAATCAAGTGCACACTTTGCTAGCCTTATCTGTTTTTATCAGTTTGGCAGTGCAGACACTATCACTGTTTCATCCCTAACCCAAACATGTTCTGCTGGTCCTGTTGGCATATATATGTGCATTTTACAAGCTCAACCCACTAATCCAGTATGGACTATCACGTATCCGCTTACCAGCCAGCATCTCCATCAAAACAATCCCAAATCCTTACATATCTAGAAATTATTAGGTAGTGCAGTATTGCTAAATATCTATCGTCCAAATCAATCACTATATAATATATATTTAAGTTTTTCAATTTATGTGAAAAATTTAATAACACTTGATTATATATCATGTTAGAACTACCTAATAATTTCTCATACAAATTGGATTTAACATACCAGTGACCTACTTCATTGGCATTTCTCAACAGCTTAATAAAGATCAACTTGAAGGAGGCAACTTGTTGACATTACCTGCGGCAATGTATTCAGAACTTGTTAGGGGACCATGATCAGCAGCAGGACCATAGTAGGACAAGACTATTGTTGTTATTGTAGCAAGTATGAGTCGTTAGTATAAGAAATTGAAAAAAAATTACACAAAAGAACAACTATTCAATATTCATTGATTGATACAATACAAACTCCGAGAATAATTAAGTGTAAGAATTAATGGAAAAATAGAGATGGACAAGGGGCACCTTCTTGTTTATCAATATACTAGGGGTCAGCCTAGTTTGAAGCCTCTTTCTCCTAGTTTTGGGGTGCACATAATGCTAAACACCCCAGGATCTCCCTTGGGCAGATACCCTCGGGGCTTTACCCCAAAGCCAAATGCATTCCCAGATCCTTTTGGCATATGTGTATGCATACTGTACAAGCTCAACTCCACTAGGCCACTGAAGTAGAGGCACTTTTAGCATTTAGCAATAAGTCAATAAGATCTTTAAGGGTGTGTTTTGATAAACTTTTCCAGAAGCACTTTAAAAAAGAAATTGAATTAAGTTTCTCCATAAGTTAAAACTAGCTTATATGTAAGTTAAAAATAAGATTTTGGAGAAAAAAGCTTCTACAAATTAATTAATACATGAGCTAATATTAGTTTATGGAGAAATTTATTTCTTTTTCTTTTTCTATTTTTCTCTTCTAGAAGTACTTCAAAAAAAGTTTACCCAAAGATGCCTCAAGTCCACAATTCATCAGCTGCAAAGGAATATAGTGTTGATGGGTTCAATTCCATTAACCACTATCTGGCTCTGGCTGGCCATGTTGTTGAACTGGCCGGGAACGAGTAACCCGTTTTCTGCTGTTATCAGCTGGTTTCTCATTGGCTGCTTCAATCTGTTCCAATGTTTCAACAACTTCTTTCATTGATGGCCTCACTTTGGGCTCTGCTTGTATGCATTTGAGAGCTAGTTCAGCTACTTGCAAAGCTAAGTTGTTTGGATACTTTCCTTCCAACTTTGCATCCATAGAGCTTCTTATTTTCCCTCTATTTAGTAGATTTGATTTTAGCCAATCCCTCAAGGACGTTTTCTCACTCAGCCGCAATATATCATTTATCCTTTTGCCAGTCAGCACCTCCACCAAAACAATTCCAAATCCATACACGTCACTTTTCACATACAAATGGCCTACAAGATTGAAATGAGACTATTTAGCGTCACGTTTCCACGACAAGATTATGAACGGTTTAAGAGTAAATTTGTTGGTATTACCTGTTGCTATGTATTCAGGAGCAGCATAGCCGTGAGTCCCCATAACCTGTGTTGATACGTGACTCTGATCAGGCGAAGTAACAGATCTGGCTAAGCCAAAGTCCGATAACTTTACTGCATATGTCTGTGACAACAGCAAAAAATTAGAAAGATTTTTTCTTACATTACCATTTGCCATGAATTCTTCAATAGCATGCATGCTCCAAGTTGGATAAAAGAATTTTGTTTTTCACTTTTCAAGACATTCAATTGCAAAATGGGATAAGGCCTCGTTGAGTAAACTTTTTTGTAAGTACTTTTGGATGATAAAAATAGGAAGGAAGAATGAAAAAACTTTTTCATAAGCTAAAATTACTTTTAACCCATGCATGAACTAATTTTAGTTTATGGAGAAGCTTATCCCAATTTTCCTTCTTTTTTTTTTTTCCTTAACAGAGTTTATAGAGAAATTTATCTAATCAGTATCATAATGGGATATTCAATGTACGAACCATGAACCTTACCTTGTCAATTAGTATATTTGAGGGTTTGACATCTCTATATATAATTTTCTTCTCCAAGGAATGAAGGAAATTCAGTCCCCTTGCCGCTCCAATCATAACCTTTAGCCTTGTGTCCCAAGAAAGTGGCCGAACATTTGCACCTCCTGCAGAACCAAAATCATGTGCATAGATTAGATAAAATGACTAATCAATTTGTTACACATGCTATTAGCACTTAGTTCTTACTTCCAAATAGGTGGTTATCCAAGCTTCCACGATGCATAAATTCATACACCAGAAACAGCTCATTATCCTCTCTTCCGAATCCCAACAACTTAACAAGGTTGGGATGAGAAAGTCTCCCTAAGAAATTCACCTCTGACTGCACAAAAGAAAGCATCAATATAAATACTAAACATATAAGTCAAGAGTCAGTTTGGATACAAATTTAAAGGTACTTTTGAAAGTTTCTTAATTGAAAAAAAAAAAAAAAAACCTTTAATAGAAAAACTCTGAAAAGTACTTTTAACTTGTATTTAAGTAGTCCTAAGTCACATATCAATAAAAGGTGTGATCCTAATTTTGAAGTGTTACTAATGCCAATACCTGCCATTCCGCAATTCCTTGCCTGCTTTCAGAATTCAATTTCTTGATGGCAATAGTCAACCCCTCACCTCTTTTTTTTGCTGCTTTATCTTCAATCAAACCCTTGAATACTTTGCCAAAACCCCCCTCACCTAACAAAGTGTCAGCTCTGAAATTTCTGGTGGCAGCCCTCAATTCTGCCAAAGTAAATGCTCTCAAGTCTGCAACATCCAAGATCTGCCCTTGAGGAAACTCCTCTTCATCTCTGACTCGAGAGGCTTGGCTATTCTCAGAGCCCCAAAGGGATGTGCTAGTGTTATTGCCCGTTGAGAAGTTGTTGCTACTACTTGGCCCAAATAACCTGCTGATTCCTCCAGAGTGGCTGCTATGACCAAGAGAAGTAGAATTGCCATTTTGTATCAATCTTGCGTTGCTGAGACCAGAAGAAAACTGAATACTCCCTGAGAGATTGGAACAGCAAGACAAACTTTGTCATGTAAAGTAACAAAATGATGCTAGGATACTCGAGTCTTAAATCTGAATTGTCAGAAACAGGATCAAATCTTTCATAATGAACTATTGCTATTGCCAAGGAGTATCTTCTATGTTTTAAATTAGCTGCAAATTGAGGTTGACTTCTGTGCTTGACTTGTTGAATTGGTTTTAAATTGATGAAATGATTGTGCACTTATGCTAGCAAGCAAAGCAATAACAAGAAATCCACCAAGGAAAAACCCATGAACTCTCCTTTCTTGAAAATATTTGATTTCATATTCATGGAAGATACATTTTTAGCACGTAGAGTTTCTATAATAATTCTATGAATGAAATAAGGAAAGTGTTGTTGACATGTTGGTTTACCTAATTGATTGTTGGGGTTGGGGGCAGTACTGGACTCGGGGGGATAACGTGATTGAAGACTCCAACAATTTCCCATTGAGTTTGAGTTGTTTCTGCATTTACCTCAGCAGAGAAAGGTTAAGAGAGAAACGCTGAGAGGCGTATGTGACTTGGTTTTATAGTGACAGCAGTGTAAAAAGAGCACAGAAAATATTACTTGACAGTTGACACGTGTAAACAAAGGAAGGTTCCAAGAATTCTCCAAGAAAATGCAATGCTAATTGCTGCTGTTGCCCAATAACATCGGTTGCTTGTTCATTACAGTTCCCTGAATTCAACAATAATCATAAAAGCTTTATAGCGTCAAAAAAGAAAAATCTGTGACCACTTTTGCCTTTTATTTTTCTTCTTCTATTAAGGCATCACTCTTCTAGATAAACTCAATTCCTATCATCTGCAATCAGAAATCAGTTATGAGTAATTATATATTCTCTGACAATTACTCCAAAAAGGTTTTTAACATTTTATTATAAAGTTATTGGATAAAAAATATATATCGACAAAAACATAATTTTGGTCTTATTTTAGTAAAAGTCAACAAAACATAAATAAAGCATACGCGTGACAAAATTATGATTCTAATTAACTAAATTTATTTAACTGATATAAAACACTTGGATGTAGAAAACATTCAGGGGAGCAGTCAATTATAATTTATTTATTTTAACTTTCTAAGTCCCCTTAATGACGAGAGAAATTTTGGATTGTTTATATGGAGATGCTTCTCGATTCAAATCACACTGTAAAAAATATATAATTAAAATCTTTAATTGAAGTGATATTTATCTTAAACTTATTTTTTAAGTTAATAATGAAGTTCATAGTGTTAAAATAATATTTAGTAAAAACAATTTGTGAGTGCAAATTAATATTATCAGCTCTGAGATGTATATGCATAAATAAATAAAAAATCAACAATTAAGTGATATTTTATATACTATTTTCTAAAACAGATTCTGATTTTATTATGAAGCGAAAACACATTTCTGAAACAATTTTTGTACCTTCTATTCTCAAGTCAAGTGTTATGTTATAAAATTATGGAAAATGTTTAACCCTCCAAATTCGAAACACCGAAAAATCTTCCGCCATTTTAAACTTTAATATTCTGTCAGTTAATTTAAAATAAAAACAATAATTTAAGTTAATAATTTTAACTTTTAACCTTTCAGATAGTAATTCGGTAAAAAGTTTTTAAAATTAAAAGATTATGTTTTAAAACTGTAAAAACTTGATTGAAGCATTTGACGGTATACAATAGTTCTATATCTCAAACTGTCAAGCCCACGTTTAAGGCAATCAATTGTAATAATAAAAAATAATAAAAAAAGTAATCATTTTGTATTTATAACTTCAAATTCATTTTTAACTAAAATAAATTTTATAAAATTATCAAAAGTAAAATTTATTAACATACATCAAAGCACCATAAAGCAATACAACTTTTACTGTCTTATTGAGTTTTTTTTTTCCGGCTATGCTCTTAAAATAAAAAAATGATAATTTATTTAGTTAATCAATTTCTTTATTAAGTCAAATTTAAATGTATTTAATATTTGATGAAGGTTAACAATATATTCTCTAACACACTCGTTTTTATAAGTTAGAATTTATTAAAAATTACAAATTTAAAAAAAAGAATCATTAAATGAAATGTAAAACCTATCAAAATTTGTGTTTTTTTTAATAAGTTTCAATCAATTAAAGTGAGTGTGCTTAAATAATGTGCTGTTAGCATTTTTATTAATATTTATACTATTATTTTTGGTGTACAATATCTATACTATATTAAAGCAGGATTAGTCTTGGGCCTTGATTATAGGGACAACTATCCAGGACTCACGAGCAAGAGAGATCCATTTTTTTTTTAAAACAATATAATTGTGTTATAATTTTTATATTATTTTAAAAATAAATTCAACTTATCATCTTATATATATTTTTATATATTCAAATATAAAGTGATACGATTATAATGTCTTATTATCTTTATTGTTAATTTTATATATTACATTTATAAAAGGGGTAAAATATGTTTTTGATCCCTCTAAAATTTTCAAGTTTGATTATAATTTCTTAATTTATTTTTGTCTTATTTTTATCCTTTTAATTTAGAGATATATTATTTTTCATATATTGCTTTATAATAAACAACAGTATGAAAGTAAATTGAATATAAAATATAGTATATTTATTTTAGATTTGTTAACATTGTTATTTCTTTAATGTAATAAAACATGTTAATTTTTTTATATTAAAGGTTTAATACATGATATGATCTATAAACTTTTTGGAAATCTTGATCAGGTTTCTAAATAAAAAAAATTGTAATCAAATCATTCATATATATATATATATATATATATATATATATATATATTTGTAATTTTGTCCTTAAGACTAGATATTTGTTTACATTTTATGAAATATATTTTTATAAAATCTTGATATATGTAAAGTCACCTCAAATTATTATTTTATATATCATTATAAGTGTTTAATAGATTTTAATCTACCTATAAAAATTTTCATAATCTCTTTAATCATAACAATTCTAGAATAACATAAAATTTTAACCAATGAGATTTAAAACCTAATACACATGAATAATAACATTACATAGTAATTTAATATGATTATCTAAGTATAAAAAAAATAAAAATATTAAGTCAAATTAAATATCAAGTTATAAACAAATTTCTAATTGTAGAGACTAAATTATAAAAAATGAAACACCAAATTATAATATATATATATATGTATAATTTAAGACCTAATTAAAAATTTTCAAAAAAAAAATCATAAACTAGCAGAGATATTAAACCTTAATTAAATCATGTATCTAGTTTTATATTATAAATACTTACATTCTAAATTGTTTATAAATAAAAAATTCATCCTTATTTCGACTAGAACCCATAAAATATCAGGACGATCCTGATATCACAGTTCTTATATTGTGAACGTATGAATTAATTGCACCACACAGCATAACATGCATAAAATATAAATGCGTCTAGTTATTGAATGCTCTTCGCGGAGAATACATAGAAAGATTTATAAAAAAAATTACAGCGAAACTACATCAGAAATTATTGTAAAAGAGCATATATAACACTTTCTTAGAAAAAAAAAACTTTTGTTTCTTTATCTTTTCCAATTTAAATGAGTGGAAGGAAAATTTACATTATGGTAACAACTACATTGGAAGTTATTTCTACCAAAGTGAAACTACACTATGTGACACGGATTAGAAGAATAACCATGACAAATACACATGTCATCACAAACATGACAAGCCAAGTTAAGCAAGAAGTCTTGGAACTCTCCGAGTAGATTGCGCTTGCTCGCACATTGACTCGACCGGTGCTTGCCAAGCTATGCTCAATAGCCTTCTCGGTAGAATCAAGTATCTGCAAGCCAGCCACAGTCAATTCATTAGGTTAACACCTCATCATTCAAACACCCAAATGTGAGACAATATTCAACCAAATAGCAAGGTTATGACTGATGAATCAACACTATAGCATGCCCTCAGTGTGTAGAAGTAATATTACAGAACCTCCATAGCTATAGGCCGCAGTACAAAAATAAATCTGTTATGACAAACTTTCAAGAAGATGAAAGTAGAATAATGCAATAAATAAGGACCATACAAAGAATATTCAATCCTAAAAATCTGACCGCCTTCCATTTCATATATATTCACATCGTGGGAGGGGACATGTATAAATATAACTCATTGCTATCAAGATCACCAGAAGAGATATATTTTTATTATAAAATAACTAGCAGAAAAAAATACTCCTTGTCTCTCTCATTTAAAAATAAAAAATAAAAACAAAAAGAAATAGTGAAATTGTTATTTGAAAGGTATGAGTTGTTCGTAATTGAAAATGAAAAAACGGTTTTAAGGGTAAAATTAGAAAATAAAATGTATATGCAAAAAAGACTTATAGATTATAGATAATTATAAAATAATAAAACCAAATTTCATTTGAGTTAAAAGGGGGGACGAGAACTGTATTGACTATCAGATCACTGTCATCATAAGGTATTAACAGTCCCCTTCACTCTCACCACGCTATTATAGGACACATTTAGTATCGCCATCTCATACAACCGTTTAGCAGAGTTACGCAAGCAGGATTGAATGAAAAACATGAGAATAGGACCTTTTCAGTGTTTTTCAGGGATTGGTTCATCACGAGACTACTCTCTTTGAGTTGCTTTGCCAATACCACCATCTCATCAGTCAAATCATCTTGAAGCTTTCTAGAGTAAAAAAATGAACAAAATAAAACACTCGAGTGAAGTTAAAAGAAAAAGTGCAATAAATGCAAAAAGCCTAGAGTGTCAAGGTAAGTGACTATAAAAGTTTTTATTTAAAACATTTGCATACATAATTCAATGACAATTGTTAGGTATTGGTATCGTAATGATAGTGATTCCGGAACATGCTGAGGACTAGTCAATGATGACCAAGTAAACTACCGAATCTATATGACCCTAATAGTCCACCATATTAAGCCAGCAACATAACTGGTAAGTCACTAAAAATGTATCCCAACAATTGACCTTAATACATCAGTGCTTGTCCTGAAGAAAGATATACTTTGTTGTTCTAGACAAGTTGACATGAATATTTGTAAGTTAGGTACTCTTCACCAAAGCAGGACTGAGTCTGTTCAGTTGACCCACCATTACATAAACTTTAAATAACAATTCAAGTAAACACAGTACCTGTGCTTTTCAATGTGAGCATGTGCCGTAGCATCCAGTTTAACATGTGGTGTGTGGTCAGTCTCAGCTGGCTCGTGTGCTCTATCTTCAGTACTAGAGGCCGGTCTGTCCAATGAATCAGATGAGCAACGGTAAAACAGCCTACAAAATACACGTAGCAGTAAGAAAGGCTAACTATAGCTTACACAGGCCTTCTTCTCAATCCAGAAGAAAGGGGTATCTTCTTTTTTTCCTCAATTTCAGAAGGGTTTTCTTTAACAAAATTCCCTTCAAAGTCCTTCTCGGATACTTCTGGGTCAGGCTGGGTTAAAAAAAATTATGTGATTAAACGATGATGCCTATTTGGCCAAAACTAAAGTGAAATACATGAAAGGTAACAAACAAAAAATGAGCAAATTTTATGATTTCATGATGCATTCCCACAAGGTCACAAAAAACCAAGCCATTAAATGTTTATATTTTATATACAATTTTCACATTCAATAGTGAATGTATTATGATTTTCTCCACTTTGTAATAAATCCTTAAAGTTTGTTTGGTTGATTAAGTTAAGTGGAAAAGGAGTTGAAAAATTAAAATGATTCTGCACATAAGTTATGATCCAAGTGACAATGTGCTATCAACCCACAAGAAAAAATGCGGAGAAATGAAAGTGAAAAAATATGCAAAGATTTATTGAATTTCAACAGAAAAAGGAAATAATATCACATCCAAGGCTTTCACCTTTAACAAAGCGTTTTTCCATCTACAGCTGCGCTAGTGTTTGGTTCTCCAATACAATCATATCAGAATACCTCTCTTCTGCATGTCCCCCACTTAAGCCCCTGCTATTATCCCTTTTGTTGATCTAAACCACCTAGCAGTTTTAACTGTCTTGTTCCACATACCTAATCTAACTGCTTTGCCTCGCTTCTGTTGGCTTTCTTTTCTTCTTCTCTCCAGTATCCTATCCAAATGAATATATTTATATTTCCATCTTACATCTACCTCTAAATTGTAAATACGAGTACTTACTCGTGAATAAGAGGATTTTAAGAATCTATCTTTCTCTTGGTAAGCCACATGGTTTCTCAAGCATCAAGTATATCATAGTTTAATTTTTTTTCTATTCCTCTCGAACATTATTGCCTAATATTAGTCAATCCCAATTTGAATTTAAATTTAATTACACCATATCAAACCAATACACATAGAAATTACATGTTTTATTCAAATATTTTACTTGCATAATTTTCTCTTTAATTTCAAAAGTCTTATCTCTTCAATTTATTCTTCTCTTACAAAATAGAATCCTCATTACTGACAATGAAGACATCTTCCATTATACTTTCTTTTTTTATTAAAAATATGTGATGTCGCCATTATTTAACAATGATGATAAACTAAGTGTGAAGTAATATCCATAAAATTTCCACCTGATCACTAACCACCAATTTAACCTGAACCAAGCAGACCCTTACCTCAAAGTTTATAGGACTGATTTACCTATGTAAAACAGATATAGTCATATAGGGCAATGTTTTTATTTTTATAATGTGTAATTTGTATTTCATTTATTGTATCACCATAAAACAAATGTTGCCTAAGGATCTTTTTTACACTTCAATAGCTCTCCAGGATACATTATTTCACAAATACATACCACATGGTTAACCAATTTGGAAGCAATGGCTTCAATCTTCTCTGAATAATCATTCAACGTGGCCTTTGAAATCCTGCATAACCAGAGCATAGCTTATATACACACAAATGAATGCACACACATTCAGCAGAGAAACACATAGAAAGTAGGGGGAATACAACAGCTTTAGTTTTATAAATAACAAAGGAGAAGAGAAGATTATTGACTATCTAGGGGAGGTGGAAGATGAAACAAATAATGAAGTAGGTTTACTATAAGGAGGCATTTGGTACATGACAAATTTTTTCGTGTTTGGGAATCATGATTCCTAAGAATCATAAATCTTAAGAATCGTGATTCCTTGGAATTATGAAAATTTGTTTGGTTGATCATAAATGTTTCCAGAAATGTTTTTAAATGTTACTTTGGAATCAAATATTTTCACTGCATTAAATAAACAAATAAACATAACATTTTTACTACATTAAAATTTTATTTTTACCTTAGGAAAGTTAGTTTCCTATAACACTGAGTTTTATTAATAATTATTGTTTCATTAATTTATATATCTTGATGTGCTTAGTTGATTAGTTGTAGAACTCTAAGGAGTTAGGAATCCTGATGAGTTATGGTGTTTGGGGAGCTGCTTTGAGCAGAGGTCAAACTGATCAATCTCAGAAAAGTATATAAAGTTTTCTTTAAGACTTGAACTTCATATATTCATTCTTAAGAAAAGTTAGTGAGAGGAACTCTGAAATTTTGAAATTTCCCTTTCTTCTTACTAGCCTTCATAAGAGTGTAGAAGATTGTGTAGAGTTGCTAAGTAGAAATTCAAGCTTGGAGAGCCTCGAATCAAAGACCTTGGAGGACTGGTGTGGAGTTCTTCGAAGGGTCTCGACTTTCTTCTTCCTTCTCCTCTTTTCTCTTGAATTTAGAAGTAAGGGAAGCTACAACTTGAATCTTTGTTGGATTGTCTAAGTTGTAGGTTGTTTGATTTCATGAAACCATGGTTGTGTGGATGATTTAAGTTGTTATCCTTGTGTTGTGGGGTTTTGAGGTTCTTGAACATGTTGGGAAGATTTTGTTGAGTTGTGATCATTTCTTGGTTGCATGTTGGGCGCAACTTCAAGGCACCAGGTGTGATGCAAGCCACAGTTCTCTGTCTCACTGACACTGAACATGGGATTGGTAGCATCGAACATGAGTTAGAGAAGAGTTCTTTGATTTAGTCACATTAGACATGGGTTGAATGGTACCAAGCGTGGATGTCTCTGGAGCTCTTTGACTTGGTGACATCAAACTCCAAGTTGAGTGACATCAGGCATGATCAAAACAGAGATTCTCTGCCTAGACAACATCGGGTGCAGTGTAATGAAATCAGACAATGTTGAGTTGATGAATTATGTTGTTCATATACTATGATGTTGTGTGGATAAGATGTACTATGGTTGTGTTGTTCAAAATGAAAATTGAGTTGTGTTGTTCACATGTAGTGTTAACATGTTGATAGTTGCTTGATTGTGTTGTAAGTTGAGGATAATGTTATGTTGCTAAGCTATTGCCTTAAGTGGTTGTTGAATGTTAAGTTATTTAAGTTGTTGTATAGCTAGTTTAATACTTTTATACCTTGTTATTTTTGAATGCTAGTTTACCTTGAATGTTTATGTATGGTTGGATTGTGATTTATGAAAGCAGGGCAAGGATAGGTTGGAGAAGGTTGAGTTGAGAGCTATGCTGGATGGCGGTGTAGCTTGGTGCTACTTTTTGTAGCTAATTTGTAGAGTAGCTTGACTAATAACCTAGGTTTACATTTTAGTTTTGGATTACTGTAGATGTATATGTGTACGGGACATGATGTAGTTCCATTGAGAGAGATTTATGATTTCCAATTGATTTTAAATTCCTATGGATATATTATTGCATGTATATCTGGGAACTACTTGAATGCTAACCCTAGGTAGTTAGTTATATTTATGTTTTCTGCTGTGACTAGCGAAGCTATAAAATGTAGGAACCTGCCAGGTCATTACATTTTCCACCACCCCTATGGGAATAATTTTGTGGGAAATCCATGGAAAAACCATTCTTGGGAAACAATGCTTCCTAGGAATGTTATTTTTTAAATAACAAACCAAACACGGAAAACTGACATTCCCAATATTAGATTTTCAGGAAAGTAAAAATCTTTCGTATACCAAATGCCCTCTAAAGGAATTTAATATAATCATTTCTATAAATCTTAGAGTTACAAGGCAGGAAAACACAACTTATGTTCAATGAGAGTAATATTTTCAAGAGAGCTCATTGTGAATAATAAAATAATAGCATTCTTTTATTCCGTACGCTGCTGGAACTATATGTATGTTTGATTATATGGATAATTATTGTGGTAGTACTCCTATTATGTTAGGTATGTTACTAGGCTGGGCTTATACTAATTGCTCCACATTGACCTAGAATATTAGCATGAATGTTAGCATAAATAAAAGTATTAGATTACTATTTTATATTACAACATCATCACTCCTCTTTTTTCTTTCCACTACACTCCTAAAATTTCAATAAGTATTAGTTTCCAACATTCATCTGTTCAAACCCAAAAACTGCCCATTTTCAGAAAGAAAATCCTACCCTACTTAATAGTAGTAGATATTGATTAAAATAAATTGGGGTGGCCCTAAGATTGTTTTGATCATGTTTAAGGTAAAGTATGGCTAATTTTTTCTTTTAGATATTTCTATTCAATGGAATTCTTAAACTTTTGGGGCAGCCACCTTCGCCCATCCTATGAAGATCCTCCCCTGCCACTTAAGGTATATTAGTATAAAGGGTAAGATCTCCAAAAATTAAAACTAACTGATTATTGTGTTGTGATGTATGAACAAACACTGAAGTTATGTAGTTTCACTAATAATTCCATTACATCTATGTGTATCAGATGGTAAATAAAGGGACATACAACACCTCGGTAAGCCTTCCGGTGTCCTTTCATCAGCCAATTGTTCCACTTGTTCACGCAAAGTAGCAACATACTGCAGAATGCAAGAATCAACTAATGATCAAGTTTGTGTTTTCCAGAGTTAACAAATGACTAAATTAATAATACATATTTCAAGAAAATTATAAAAGATTATAGGCATAACCCTGTCAACCCAAATAAATAGTCAAGACTTATCTTCAGACTTACATGTATAAGTTTTGCCTGGTTTTGCTGTTGAGGAGAAGCTGCAAGCAACCTCCTCAAGTTTATTTCTGTTTTACTGATTCCCATAACTACAGTGTTCAGCAATTATACTAATTATCTATAAATCAAACATCATCAGGCAAAGAAACAATTAATTATATATAAAACTGGAAAAATTATTAGTAAAGCTAATCTGATCAAGCTACCCAAATTTTAAACACAATCGAACACGCCAAATATGAATCAAACTATTTCAACAAGTTTAAAGTTGAATTAACCTTTGCTTCCAAGCATGGGCATACTGGTGCCTCTTTTTGCAACAGTAATACCTTTCTATGGTACAGACTACAGATATTAAATAAATCAAATTATACCAATTTCTTTAGTGATATATAAATTATAATTGAATTTTTATTTAAACGCGTAAATTGAAAATCTGACAAGTTTACCATTACAAAATAATTCCACCTCACTATATTCTTAAAGCAAAACAAAACTATTACTACAGTATGAGGTTGCTGACAAAGCTAAAGGTAGAGAAGATGATATTTAGAAAGGTTTGAATTATAAATAGCCAAAGGATCCTAGAGCCATAAGACTAGAATGTTCTGTGTGAAACAAAGACCAAAGTTTCTATTAGATTACTGCAAAACAAAAAGGGAAAAGTACAAAGAAAGGAAGATAATGGCCCATCAGTAAGTCCCCAAATGCATGTAAGAAGTCCATCACTATAACACCCAACAGGCTGATCTGATCATTTTTTATTTGATTTCATATGTACCAAAATGAAATCCAAACCGTTCAACATTTCAGCCATAAATCTTGTTCCAACACTCATATCACGTAAATGCCTTAGATCGAGAAACTAAAAATAGAACTAGTCAAACTCAGATAAAAAAAAAATTAATATCAAAATGAAATAATATGCTATAGAATCCATGAAGGAACACAAACAAACACACACACACACGATGAGAGAGATTATTTGTCCTTCATAGAGAAGAATATGAAGTAAGGTGGGTTGCAACCCGTGACGGATTCACCGTGAGGTTCTCATCGGAGACTGATGAAGTTTTTAAAGGCTGGGGAGGGACAAACACAACTGTGTAAAGCATGAACAACTTTGCAGACCTAACTTTTATAAAACAAGGCAAAACATCTCTATCAACAGATACGATAAAGCAGCAAAAACCTGCTAATCAGAAAACCATAACGAATTGCATTCCAAATGCATCACACACACCAATATGCTCCCATAAACCAAAAAAGGCAGTGTTCACAAAATCATAGACCTAAAGTGATCGAGATTCAGCTCCTAACTAAAACCGATAAGTAAAATATGAAAACCTTCCAACAAAGATTCGCCAATTATGTACCTGAAATATTCGCAGCTTCTGAATCAATTCCGAAACCAAAACCCGAAGGAGCTGCAACCTGCAACGGAAACCAAAAACTAAAAATAAAAATAAATAAATAAATAAATATGACAGTTGTAAGAGATCCTGTTATGTGGCACTGTAAAAGGAAGAAGACACGAAGTTACTAACAATGGAGATCGGAGATGGAGGACAATGGTGGTAGAGATCGAATCTGAATTTGATTTGAAACGGTGAAACCGAATTCTGTAAACGAGAAAGAAAATCTTAAACTGAAACTAAACGTTTCCCTCTCATTTCATTGACCTGAGGTAATTTTTATTCATCCCTTTATTTTTTTTCTAAAAGATAAAATTACACCAGTATCATTTTTACTTTTTTATTAGTTTAATTATTCATTTGTTACTTATAAATATACGAGCTTTTATATTTTAAAAAAACCTATTTTAATTTTTAATTTTACACAAACATTTTCAATTGTTTTTGTCTTGCAGTTCAATGAAACTAACGGGTGAATTCTCTGAAAGACCACTTTCACAAGTGGTTCATGGGTGTATCATCAATTTTCACCCTTAGATGCATCTAAATTAGTAGACCATAATACACCTTACCACACTGGATCTAAATTTTTGATTTTTTTACTGATTTTTTTTTAAATTACCCAAAAAAAAAAACTCGTGACAACAGACGCAGCTACTACTGACACTCGGAACGAGCCGTTCTGAAATCAGAACGGGCCGTTCCAAATGAACAAATAACACATAAATATTGGACCAGAACGGGCCGTTCCAGATGACAAAAAAACACATGACGAATGGAACGGAACAACCCGTTCCAACATCAGAACGGCCTGTTCCGAATTCAAAAATGACACATCAATAATTAAATCAGAACGGGCCGTTCTGAAAACGGAACGGCCCGTTCTAACTACAAATTTGTCACACGAATTTTTTAAAGCAAAATAATATATTTTTTTCCATTCTACTAAATTACATCTACACCCTAAGTCCTAAACCCAAAAAATCTTATACTAAGGTCCATAATACAAGACCAAACAATATAAACTCTTGTACTACCAAATATATAAGAAAAGTGGTCATCCACTAAGGCTCATAATACAAGACCAAACATTATAAACTCCTATACTACCAAATATATGAGAAAGGCGGTCATCCATGTAAAGTCCAAGTAAAGAGAACCTTAGGCCCACCAAACCCATTGGGCTCACTAAGCTCAGAAGTAAACAAAAGCCCAAAGGCCCACAAAGCCCAAAACTAGGCCCAATAAGCTTAAAACCCAAAAAGTCTTATACTAAGGCCCATAATACAAGACCAAACATTATAAACTCCTATACTACCAAATATATGAGAAAGGTGGTCATCCATGTAAAGACCAAGTAAAGAGAACCTTAGGCCCACCAAACTCATTGGGCTCACTAAGCTCAGAAGCAGTCAAAAGCTCAAAGGCCCATGAAGCCCAAAACTAGGCCCAATAAGCTTAAAACCCAAAAAGTCTTATACTAAGGCCCATAATACAAGACCAAACATTATAAACTCCTATACTACTAAATATATGAGAAAGGTGGTCATCCATGTAAAGCCCAAGTAAAGAGAACCTTAGGCCCACCAAACTCATTGGGCTCACTAAGCTCAAAAGTAAACAAAAGCCCAAAGGCCCATAAAGCCCAAAACTAGGCCCATAAAGCCCAAAACTAGGCCCAATAAGCTTAAAATCCAAAAAGTCTTATATTAAGACCCATAATACAAGACCAAACAATATAAATTCTTATACTACCAAATATATGAGAAAGGTGGTCATCTATATAAAGCCCAAGTAAAGAGAACCTTAGGCCCACCAAATCCATTAGGCTCACTAAGCTCAGAAGTAATCAAAAGTCCAAAGGCCCATGAAGCCCAAAACTAGGCCCAATAAGCTTAAAACCCAAAAAGTCTTATACTAAGGCCCATAATACAAGACCAAAACAAAAGCCCAAAGGTCCATGAAGTACAAAACTAGGTTAGTGAGCCCAATGGGTTTGGTGGGCCAAAGGTTCTCTTTACTTGGGCTTTACATAGATGACCACCTTTCTCATATATTTGGCAGTATAGGAGTTTATATTGTTTGGTCTTGTATTATGGGCCTTAGTATAAGACTTTTTGAGTTTTATGCTTATTGGGCCTAGTTTTGGGCTTCATGGGCCTTTAGACTTTTGATTGCTTTTGAGCTTAGTGAGCCCAATGGGTTTGGTGGGCCTAAAGTTCTCTTTACTTGGGCTTTACATAGATGACCACCTTTCTCATATATTTGGTAGTATAGGAGTTTATATTGTTTGGTCTTGTAACATTGTAAAAAAAAAAAAAAAAAAAAAAGAGGCTGATTCAGTAGCCCAGAACGGGCCGTTCCCAAACTGGAACGGGCCGTTCCACACTACTGAATTGAACTACATATTGTAGTTGAGAACGGGCCGTTCCGGCAAGGAGAACGGGCCGTTCTAGGAAGGAGAACGGGCCGTTCCGGAGGGAGAATGGGCCGTTCCGGAGGGAGAACGGGCTGTTCCTGAGGGAGAACGGGCCGTTCTGGATGAGTCCCGGAACGGGCCGTTCTGTTTTCAGAACGGGCCGTTCTGGGCGTGGATTTTGTGCGTGATCTGGGAGTTCAGAACGGGCCGTTCCGATATCGGTACGGGCCGTTCTGGCCACTCCGGATTGCCTATAAATAGGGGTGAAGGGGGGGCCGTGAGGAGTTATGGTTCTAGAGAGAAGTTTTAGAGAGAAGGTCTCTGGGTCAGTGAGCTCCTTTCTCTCCCAAATTTCTCTGTTTAACTCCTTTTCTCCTCTAGATCAATAACTCCTTCTGTCTTTTCTTGAATTTCAGATTAGAAAGCTTGTTTTGGGAGGACTGAAGTTTCGAGTTGAGCCTCGAGGAGAAATTATACTTTTGATTCAGTCTTTGGCTATCTGAGCCAATCTTCAGGTAAGGGAAGCTAGATTGTTTGCATGTGGCTGAATTTGTTAGTTTGGATGAGAATTTTGAACTCTCTGAATAGTTTTAGGCCGGGCGCAGGTTGAGCGTATCAGGCGTGGAAGAGCTTAGAGCTCTTGGGTTGGTGTTAGGCCAGGCGCGAGTTGACGGCACTGTGCTTGAATATATTTATGAATGAATTGATGCTTATGCATGTTTAAAGTTGAAGTTTTAGATCATGTATGTATGATATATGATGTATGGTGAGGTGTGATTCATATGTATGCTTTGTGATGATATATATGAATGTTTGAATATGATACGTTCATATGGTATGTATTGATCATAATGGTAGGTAGACCATTTATGATGTATGATGCATTATTGCATGTGATGTCTTATGACATGTGTATGGTTGTTGATCATGATGGTGGGCAGACCATTATGATGTATGATGCATGATTGCATGTGATGCCTATGGCATGAGTCTAGCCTAGGACTTGAGGAGAGGAAAAATATTTCGAACTGGAAGAGCTCACATAGAGTCTCTTGAGAGTGGTGCTTGGATAGGCAACTAATATATGAGAGTGGTGCTCTGGGAGGCCACTGGATTTGGGAGAGTGGTGCTCAGATAGGCCACTGGGTTGGGTGAGTCTCCTCTAAGTCCTTAGCTAGTGTTGGAGCGGGGTATGAGGTCGAGGGTTATTCCCTTAACCAAGTACTCGGGAAGGTGCGTGGATCCTTGCGGATAGTCGGTGGGCGAACTCCACAATTGACTTGGTTAATGCATGCCAAGGTCGTGGTAAGCCCGTACCCAGCTGTGCTATACCTGACGGTGGATCTGGACTTCCAAGTGTGTAAGTGACATCATCCGAGTAAACCCGAGTGAGGATTATATATCCTGTTTAGCTGTGACCGAGCGGGCGCATTGGGCGTGAAAACGGTTGGGGTGGTTTCGGTAGGATGGAATGTCACTTATATAGCTCTATTGTTATGGAGATCTCCTAGGTGTATGCGTGACGACGCATTAGATGATTGATATGTATGCCTATCTGTCATGAGTTGCATTCATTGCATGATTATTAATATGATGAAGTGTGGTGTTTGACTTCATGTTTGGTGAATGAATGATTGATTGAGATGAAAGGTTCCTTAGGGACAGGATTTGGGATGCATGTGTAGTATAGAATTTTTATTCTGTACTTGTATTATTGATCTTTGAATTCTAGCTTACCCTTCTGTTTTCCATGTGGTGGAACTGCGATGATCATACTTGGTATGGGAGCAGGTCAGGGATAGCTTGGGAGTAGAGATGATCGTTGTGAGACGAGGAGCTGAGTCTCGTGTTTTCAGTTACCATTCTGGGTAACATTTTTTTTGTCAGTGCTTGACCGGCACTAAGGAATATTTTGGGATGACTGTACATATATGGTGCTATATTTTATATACAGAAACTTAATTATTTCGATCTTTATATTTATGCCTGTATGTATGTGTTATCCAGTTTAATATTCTCTTAGTTAACTAGTTGTAGTGCGATTCCACTAAGTGTAGAGACCGTGGCGGGTCGTTACACTTTTATGGTATCTGAGCCGGTCGAGTCTTTTAGGATACTATGTGGGGAGTGATCCTTCTAGGTTTCTGTTGTGTCATATCTCTGATATGTGTTAGCCTTTGGTGAATTGTGGGGGTATTATGTTACTAATAGGATGTTTGAATTCTTGTAGTATGGTGAGACCCCAGTATGACCAGATTGCTAGGGCCATGGAGATGATAGCCATGGCGATGCAGCAGCAGAGTGCTCACTTTGCTCATATGGAGGCAGGTAGAGCTGCGGCTGAGGCAGCTAGAGCTGCGGCTGATGCAGCTAGACCGGTGGTCTCTCAGGAGGGGAGAGATTTAGCAGAGTTCAGGGGATGTCAGCCTCCTCAGTTCAGAGGGGATTCAGATCCTGATGTGGCGGATCAGTGGTTGAGGGATATGGAGAAGATTTTTAGTGTTTTAGGATCTTCTGATGAGAGAAAGTTGGCTTATGCAGTTTACATGCTGGGGGGCGAGGCTGAGTACTGGTGGAGAGGCACCAGGCAGATGTTAGAGAGCAGGGGTGTGCCTGTTGACTGGGATTGCTTCAGGAGGGTCTTTTTGGAGAAATATTTCCCGGATAGCGTTAGATACGCTAAGGAGGCAGAGTTCATGAGATTACATCAGGGGAGCTTGTCTGTTTCTGAGTATGCTATGAGGTTTGAGCATCTAGCTCGTTTCTACTCTCAGGCCATATCTGAGGCTTGGAGATGTAGAAAGTTTGCGGAGGGATTGAGGCACGAGCTGAAGAGGGTTATAGTCCCCATGTCCATAGTAGAGTTTCCTGCCTTGGTTGAGAAGGCAAAGACTGTTGAGAGTTTGGAGAGTGGTGGTAGCAGCGGTAAGGCTGCTAGAGTTCAGGAGGGATCATCTGGGTCCAGGAGGGGAGGCCAACAGAGGGGACCTTATGACAAACCTGTACAGTCTCAGAGAGGAGCTGTTAGTAGGGGACCTCGACCTGTTACTCCTCAGGGCGGAGCACAGTCGATGCGGTGTTATCGATGTGGAGGAGCACATATGGTGAGAGATTGTTCCCTTCCGGGGAATGTTTGCTTCAGATGTGGTAGGCCAGGCCACATCTCTAGAGATTGTCAGACACCGGCGACTTCATCTGGGAGTGCCCCGAGGCCACCCAGACCTACAGCTGCGGGGAGAGTGTTTGCATTGTCAGGTGCAGAGGCTTCTACTTCATCAGACTTAGTGAAGGGAAAGGGGAAGGCAGCAGGTGAGGATGTTTTATTTTTATTCGATTCTGGAGCCACGCATTCTTTTATTTCTGTTGATTGTGTGAAGAGATTGGGTTTGTCAGTATCTTCCTTGCATGTTGATTTGTTTGTGTCTACTCCGGCTTCAGTTTCTGTGGTGACGTCGGAGATGTGTGTGAGATGCCCGATAGAGGTGTCTGGTAGGAGGTTCCGAGTGAACCTGATTGTGTTGCCCATGGTGGATATCGACATAATCTTAGGGATGGATTGGTTATCTGCCCATCACATCCTTATAGATTGTGCTCGGAGAGAGTTGATGTTTCCTCAGTTGGAGGATGAGGTGTTGGTATCAGCGGGTCAGGCTGAGCAGTTGATGAGGGATGGAGCTGAGTGCTTCATGTTGTTTGCAACTTTGAGTATTGAGACAGAGAGAGCTATCGCTGGGATCGAGATTGTCAGTGAATTTCCTGAGGTGTTTCCAGATGATGTGCCAGGATTGCCACCCAGGCGTGATGTTGAGTTTAGCATTGATCTGGTACCAGGTGCAGGACCGGTATCAGTGGCTCCTTATAGGATGGCTCCAGCTGAGTTGGTAGAGCTGAAGACACAAATTGAGGATTTGTTGGAGAAACAGATGGTGAGGCCCAGTGTTTCTCCTTGGGGTGCTCCGGTACTGTTAGTGAAGAAGAAAGATGGTGGGGCCCGTTTGTGTGTTGATTATCGGCAGCTGAATAAATTAACGATAAAGAATAAATATCCCCTTCCAAGGATTGATGATTTGATGGATCAGCTGAGGGGAGCTTCAGTGTTTTCAAAGATTGATTTGAGATCCGGATATCACCAGATTAGGGTGAAGGAGAGTGACATACCGAAGACTGCCTTTAGGACTAGGTATGGTCACTATGAGTATGTGGTGATGCCTTTTGGTGTCACTAATGCTCCAGCAGTGTTCATGGATTACATGAACAGGATCTTTAGACCGTTCTTGGACAGATTTGTGGTGGTCTTCATTGATGATATTTTGGTGTATTCTAGATCATTGGAGGATCACCGTGAGCATTTGAGGTCGGTTTTGGAGGTGTTAAGAGAGAGACAGTTGTATGCCAAACTGTCCAAGTGTGAGTTTTGGTTGTCCGAGGTGAGATTTTTGGGGCATGTGATATCGGCAGAGGGGATTGCAGTAGATCCAGCCAAGGTGGAGGCTGTGATTCAGTGGGAGCGTCCGATGACTGCTACAGAGATTAGGAGTTTTCTTGGGTTGGCGGGTTACTATCGGAGGTTCATTGAGGGTTTTTCTCGAATAGTAATGCCTTTGACTCAACTGACTCGAAAAGATCAACCTTTTGTTTGGACGGACGCTTGTGAGCAGAGTTTTCAGGAACTAAAGAGACGGTTAACCACTTCTCCAGTTTTGGTGTTACCTAACACTGGTGAGCATTTTGATGTGTTCTGTGATGCTTCTCACCAGGGGTTAGGTTGTGTGTTGATGCAGGGAGGGAGAGTAGTGGCATATGCTTCGAGGCAACTGAAGACCCATGAGAGAAATTATCCTACTCATGATTTGGAGCTTGCAGCTGTGGTATTTGCCTTGAAGTCGTGGAGGCACTATCTGTATGGTGCGAGATTCAGTGTATACAGTGATCACAAGAGTTTGAAATATCTGTTTGATCAGAAAGAGTTAAATATGAGGCAGAGGAGGTGGATGGAATTTCTAAAGGACTTCGATTTCTAGTTGATGTATCATCCTGGAAAGGCGAATGTGGTAGCTGATGCATTGAGTAGGAAATCCATTCACATGTCGGCTATGATGATTAGGGAGTTGGAGTTGATTGAACAGTTCCGAGATTTGAGACTAGAGGTGGAGGTTGTTCAGGATCACATTAGATGTGGTATGATCACCATAACTAATGAGTTCTTGAAGCAGGTGGGAACTAAACAGTTACAGGATCCAGAGTTGTTAAGGACTTTGGGATTACTTGGTACTGAGAGGGCAGCTGGTTTTGAGCTTGGTACTGATGGGATTCTAAGATTCAGAGGTCGAATTTGTCTGCCTTGTGATTCAGAGTTGAGGAGAGTTGTTCTAGAGGAGGGACACATGAGTCGTCTTAGCATACATCCTGGTATGACTAAGATGTATCAAGACATCAAGAAAAGTTTTTGGTGGCCTGGTATGAAGAAGGAGATAGCAGAGTTTGTAGCCGCTTGTTTGACTTGTCAGAAGGCGAAGATTGAGCATCAGAGGCCCGGAGGGGTTTTACAGTTGATGGAGATTCCTGAGTGGAAGTGGGATAGTGTCACTATGGACTTTGTGGTTGGATTGCCTAGGACAACTAGGAACAGTGACTCTATCTGGGTGATTGTTGATAGGTTGACAAAGTGTGCTCATTTTCTTCCTGTCAACAAGAGGTGGTCCTTGGAGAGGCTTGCACAGTTATATATCCGAGAGATAGTACGGCTGCATGGAGTGCCTTCCAGTATTATTTCTGACAGAGATCCAAGGTTTACTTCAAGGTTTTGGCAGACTCTACATCAGGCGTTGGGAACGAGATTGAGGTTGAGTTCCGCCTATCATCCACAGACAGATGGTCAGTCGGAAAGGACAATTCAGTCACTAGAGGATCTTCTGAGAGCTTGTGTGTTGGACCATCTGGGTAGCTGGGAGGAGGTGTTGCCATTGGTAGAGTTTACCTATAATAATAGTTATCATGCGAGTATTGGCATGGCACCTTTTGAGGCTCTATATGGCAGGAGGTGTAGGACTCCATTATGTTGGTATCAGGAGGGTGAGTCAGTAGTGGTTGGTCCAGAGTTAGTTCTTCAGACTACTGAGATGGTGAGACAGATTCAGGAGAGGTTGAGAGCTACTCAGAATCGACAAAAGTCTTATGCTGATAAGAGGAGGAGACCTCTAGAGTTTGAGGAGGGAGAGCATGTGTTTCTCAGGGTGACACCCACTACTGGAGTGGAAAGGGCTGTAAGGGCCAAGAAACTCACACCGAAGTTCATTGGTCCTTATCAGATCCTTCGTCGTGTAGGTCCAGTAGCTTATCAGTTGGCGTTACCTCCGATTCTGTCCAACCTGCATGATGTGTTTCACGTTTCACAGTTGAGGAAGTACATCAGAGACCCGAGTCACGTGATAGAGATGGATGAGGTGCAAGTTAGAGAAAACTTGACTTACGAGAAGAGACCGATAGCTGTAATTGATCACAAGTTGAAAGAGCTTCGAGGCAAGTCTATTAGCTTAGTGAAGATTCTTTGGGATGCAGCTACTAGTGAGGCAACCTGGGAAGAAGAGAGTCGGTTCAAGGAACAGTATCCATTCCTCTTTTCAGGTAAGCCTATTTTCGGGGACGAAAATTCTTATTTGTTGGGGAGTATTGTAACATTGTAAAAAAAAAAAAAAAAAAAAGAGGCTGATTCAGTAGCCCAGAACGGGCCGTTCCCAAACTGGAACGGGCCGTTCCACACTACTGAATTGAACTACATATTGTAGTTGAGAACGGGCCGTTCCGGCAAGGAGAACGGGCCGTTCTAGGAAGGAGAACGGGCCGTTCCGGAGGGAGAATGGGCCGTTCCGGAGGGAGAACGGGCTGTTCCTGAGGGAGAACGGGCCGTTCTGGATGAGTCCCGGAACGGGCCGTTCTGTTTTCAGAACGGGCCGTTCTGGGCGTGGATTTTGTGCGTGATCTGGGAGTTCAGAACGGGCCGTTCCGATATCGGTACGGGCCGTTCTGGCCACTCTGGATTGCCTATAAATAGGGGTGAAGGGGGGGCCGTGAGGAGTTATGGTTCTAGAGAGAAGTTTTAGAGAGAAGGTCTCTGGGTCAGTGAGCTCCTTTCTCTCCCAAATTTCTCTGTTTAACTCCTTTTCTCCTCTAGATCAATAACTCCTTCTGTCTTTTCTTGAATTTCAGATTAGAAAGCTTGTTTTGGGAGGACTGAAGTTTCGAGTTGAGCCTCGAGGGGAAATTATACTTTTGATTCAGTCTTTGGCTATCTGAGCCAATCTTCAGGTAAGGGAAGCTAGATTGTTTGCATGTGGCTGAATTTGTTAGTTTGGATGAGAATTTTGAACTCTCTGAATAGTTTTAGGCCGGGCGCAGGTTGAGCGTATCAGGCGTGGAAGAGCTTAGAGCTCTTGGGTTGGTGTTAGGCCAGGCGCGAGTTGACGGCACTGTGCTTGAATATATTTATGAATGAATTGATGCTTATGCATGTTTAAAGTTGAAGTTTTAGATCATGTATGTATGATATATGATGTATGGTGAGGTGTGATTCATATGTATGCTTTGTGATGATATATATGAATGTTTGAATATGATACGTTCATATGGTATGTATTGATCATAATGGTAGGTAGACCATTTATGATGTATGATGCATTATTGCATGTGATGTCTTATGACATGTGTATGGTTGTTGATCATGATGGTGGGCAGACCATTATGATGTATGATGCATGATTGCATGTGATGCCTATGGCATGAGTCTAGCCTAGGACTTGAGGAGAGGAAAAATATTTCGAACTGGAAGAGCTCACATAGAGTCTCTTGAGAGTGGTGCTTGGATAGGCCACTAATATACGAGAGTGGTGCTCTGGGAGGCCACTGGATTTGGGAGAGTGGTGCTCAGATAGGCCACTGGGTTGGGTGAGTCTCCTCTAAGTCCTTAGCTAGTGTTGGAGCGGGGTATGAGGTCGAGGGTTATTCCCTTAACCAAGTACTCGGGAAGGTGCGTGGATCCTTGCGGATAGTCGGTGGGCGAACTCCACAATTGACTTGGTTAATGCATGCCAAGGTCGTGGTAAGCCCGTACCCAGCTGTGCTATACCTGACGGTGGATCTGGACTTCCAAGTGTGTAAGTGACATCATCCGAGTAAACCCGAGTGAGGATTATATATCCTGTTTAGCTGTGACCGAGCGGGCGCATTGGGCGTGAAAACGGTTGGGGTGGTTTCGGTAGGATGGAATGTCACTTATACAGCTCTATTGTTATGGAGATCTCCTAGGTGTATGCGTGACGACGCATTAGATGATTGATATGTATGCCTATCTGTCATGAGTTGCATTCATTGCATGATTATTAATATGATGAAGTGTGGTGTTTGACTTCATGTTTGGTGAATGAATGATTGATTGAGATGAAAGGTTCCTTAGGGACAGGATTTGGGATGCATGTGTAGTATAGAATATTTATTCTGTACTTGTATTATTGATCTTTGAATTCTAGCTTACCCTTCTATTTTCCATGTGGTGGAACTGCGATGATCATACTTGGTATGGGAGCAGGTCAGGGATAGCTTGGGAGTAGAGATGATCGTTGTGAGACGAGGAGCTGAGTCTCGTGTTTTCAGTTACCATTCTGGGTAACATTTTTTTTGTCAGTGCTTGACCGGCACTAAGGAATATTTTGGGATGACTGTACATATATGGTGCTATATTTTATATACAGAAACTTAATTATTTCGATCTTTATATTTATGCCTGTATGTATGTGTTATCCAGTTTAATATTCTCTTAGTTAACTAGTTGTAGTGCGATTCCACTAAGTGTAGAGACCGTGGCGGGTCGTTACAGGTCTTGTATTATGGGCCTTAGTATAAGACTTTTTGGATTTTAAGCTTATTGGGCCTAGTTTTGGGCTTCATGGGCCTTTGGACTTTTGATTGCTTTTGAGCTTAATGAGCCCAATGGGTTTGATGGGCCTAAGGTTCTCTTTACTTGGGCTTTACATAGATGACCACCTTTCTCATATATTTGGTAGTATAGGAGTTTATATTGTTTGGTCTTGTATTATGGACCTTAGTATAAGACTTTTTGGGTTTTAAGCTTATTGGGCCTAGTTTTGGGCTTCATGGGCCTTTGGACTTTTAATTGCTTTTGAGCTTAGTGAGCCCAAGTTTGATGGGCCTAAAGTTCTCTTTACTTGGATTTTACATAGATGACCACCTTTCTCATATATTTGGTAGTATAGGAATTTATATTGCTTGTTCTTGTATTATGAGCCTTAGTATATGACTTTTTGGGTTTTAAGCTTATTGGACCTAGTTTTGGGCTTCATGGGCCTTTGAGCTTTTGATTGCTTATGAGCTTAGTGAGCCCAATGAGTTTGGTGGGCCTAAGGTTCTCTTTACTTGGTCTTTAGTATAGGAGTTTATATTGTTTGATCTTGTATTATGGACCTAAGTATAAGACTTTTTGGGTTTTAAGCTTGTTGGGCCTAGCTTTGGGCTTCATGGGCCTTTAGACTTTTGATTGCTTTTGAGCTTAGTGAGCCTAATGGGTTTGATGGGCATAAGGTTCTCTTTACTTGGACTTTACATAGATGACCACCTTTCTCATATATTTGGTAGTATAGGAGTTTATATTGTTTGGTCTTGTATTATGGGCCTTAGTATAAGACTTTTTGGATTTTAAGCTTATTGGGCCTAGTTTTGGGCTTCATGGGCCTTTGGACTTTTGATTGCTTTTGAGCTTAATGAGCCCAATGGGTTTGATGGGCCTAAGGTTCTCTTTACTTGGGCTTTACATAGATGACCACCTTTCTCATATATTTGGTAGTATAGGAGTTTATATTGCTTGGTCTTGTATTATGGGCCTTTGTATATGACTTTTTGGGTTTTAAGCTTATTGGACCTAGTTTTGGGCTTCATGGGCCTTTGAGCTTTTGACTGCTTCTGAGCTTAGTGAGCCCAATGAGTTTGGTGGGCCTAAGGTTCTCTTTACTTGGTCTTTAGTATAGGAGTTTATATTGTTTGGTCTTGTATTATGGACCTAAGTATAAGACTTTTTGGGTTTTAAGCTTGTTGGACCTAGCTTTGGGCTTCATGGGCCTTTAGACTTTTGATTGCTTTTGAGCTTAGTGAGCCTAATGTGTTTGATGGGCATAAGGTTCTCTTTACTTGGACTTTACATAGATGACCACCTTTCTCATATATTTGGTAGTATAGGAGTTTATATTGTTTGGTATTGTATTATGGGCCTTAGTATAAGACTTTTTGGGTTTTAAGTTTATTAGGCCTAGTTTTGGCCTTTATTCATAAGATGTTTGATGTCATTGAGGAAGGGGCTTCATATCTCGCTCAATTGAAAAACTATACTTAAATTTTAAATGTGATTTAGTAGAATGAAAAAAAAAACAAACAAATATGTAGCCAGAACGGGCCGTTCCGAATTCATAACGGCCCGTTCTGGTTTAAGTAATCATATGTTATTTTTAAATCTGGAACGAGCCGTTCATATTTCAGAACGGCCCGTTCTGGTGTAGTTTATCACGTGTTTTTTTTTCTTATAGAACGGCCCGTTCTGGTGCATTATTCTTGTGTTATTTTTTCATCTAGAACGGGTCGTTCTGGTTTCAGAACGGCCCGTTCTGGAAGTGACAGCTGCTGCGTCAGTCATCGTAATACGTGTTTTTTTAGGTAATTTAAAAAAAAAAAATTCAGTAAAATATTCAGAAATTTTATCCAGTGTGTGAAGGTGTACAATATATTTTCTCACTAAATCACAATCTCAACCATTCATTGTTTTTAATATTATATCTATGGTGATTTTAAATGCACCATCCATGGACCACTTGTCCAACTTCTCCATCATAGACATCACCGTGATGGAACTAATATGATATTTATATATATATATATATATATATATATATATATATACTTTTACTTTTTTTTTTTATCGACATATTCATAACATTTATGTTTTAATCCTTACATTTATAAATTATATGTTTTAGTTTCTACATGAACAACTTTTGTTTATGTTTTAGTTTGTGTGAATACTTTTTTATCCTTCTTTTTGTTATTTTCCTTTTTATCAACACCCCTCATCTTTTATGTTGTTTTTAAATCTTTTTATATTAATTAATTTTTTCGATTTTAAATCAAAAAATTTCAATATCGAAGAGTTTATATGTGATTCTAATACAAAACAATATGTTGTGAATAATAATTTGTGTTGCCATTATTTATGGTGACATTGATATGTTGAATCATTTTAATTATATTGCATGAAATTTTTTAAAATGTGTGAGCTGTCATTTAATTCATTTTCTCGTATAATACTTCTGTGATATATCATGCCCAGAATTCATCTTTGGAGGCTATGTATGATGAAAATGTTTTCATTTTCAAATTATTGACAATTTAGCAATCATCAAATTTTATTTAATTTTTATAATTTTATATTGTCAATTTCAAATTTTTTGGTAGTGTTAAAAACTCTAAAAATAATAGAGTTACATGACTATCAATAAGAAGGTCTCAAGCATAAAAAAAATGTTCATATAATAGTGATATGAATATTTAAGTGTTTGATATTACTAGATTAAAATTATTAAATTAATGCAACAAATGTTTGATGCATTATATATCTCCAAGTGTTTCATACAACAAAATTATAAATGATGCAATAAGTCTTCATCATTACAATAATTGTCAACACACGTTGTTATTCACATACTATTTTGTCTTATTTAATAAGTATGTTTAAACTTTTCAACCTCAACATTAATCTTTTTAGTGTCTCGATATTAATTGATATAAAATAATTTTAAAGAATCTGCTCGTACAAAAATTAAGATGTATAATTTCTAAGTTTTGAGACCAAAATATAAAGATTTTATAAGCATATGAACCGAAAGATTAATATAATGCAAGTATATAGAAAATTAGTATAAGTAGAATAGAGATGATAAAGGATAAGGTCTCATAATTTTCACCTCGAACTCATGTCCAAAATTGTAGGTATATACTCGCCTTATATTCATACCCAAAATTGCAGGTAAACACTTATCCCACTTGCGAATATTTTTGCGAGTACCTATAGAATCCAAATACACTATGTTATCCCTAAAGTATAAGTACTATGTAAGTGTAAAATGTAAAGTGCAACAAATGCCAATTTCACATCAATCATATTAAAAACGCTAAGTGTTGTTTAATGATATGATTATAAAAATAGTTTAAAATTAAAATATAACTTTATAAAAAGGAGCATAGATTCTCATATTAAAAGAGTATTGAGGTAGGTTCACTCTTCAAAATTAACATCATATTTGGAAATGAGAATGGAAATAGAGAAAATAAATGAGAAGAGAAGAAAAATAAACAAGAAATAAAATATAAATTAAGTTTATTTAATAAGAGGAAAGTAGAAGAGAATTAAATGAAATATTATTTTTTTATTGATTTAAATTAAATTCAATAAAAAGGCTAAAATGATATTATAAATTAATTTAAAAAATATCTTTTATAATTAAATTGTTGATTCAAGTATTTTTTTATTAAATAAGTTCATATTCAATTATATATAATAATTATAATCGATTATATACAATTTTTAGAAAATACAAAAATACAAATGAGGTTGATATAATTAATTATATAATAATCATATTCAATTATATAGACCTCTAAAAAGTATTAAAATATGTTTCAGTTCACACAATAGATAATACTTATAATAATTTTTTTACACTAACAACTAATTATA
Source organism: Cajanus cajan (assembly GCF_000230855.2). Lineage (NCBI taxonomy): Eukaryota > Viridiplantae > Streptophyta > Magnoliopsida > Fabales > Fabaceae > Cajanus > Cajanus cajan. The sequence continues at coordinate 66,632,499 of NC_138521.1, forward strand.
TTTTTAATAAATTTTATTTTATTTTATTAAATAAATAAATGATATAACACTATTAAAAAATATAATTAATTACTAATATAAAAAATTATTACTAACTCATAAATTATATCAACAACACGATATTTGAAGTAAGGAGAAGCACCCCATAATCATTTATGGTCGCTCAAAGTCTAACCTCCATAATCATTTATGGTCGCTCAGAATTGACATCCCAACGCCTCTAGAATACATTTCCCACCATGTTTAAAACATTAACATTCAACTCATTTTGAAAGTGAGAGTATTTATTATTATTTTTTTATGTACTCACACGATAGAGGGAAAGGGAAGAACACAATTATAAAAACATAGTACAAACATAAGAATAGAGAATATATATAAATATAATGTGATCGTCCGTGGCTGATACCAGAGCATCGAGAAACGTGCATAAAGAGGTGGAACTTTATTACAAAGCAAAGCGGAATTGAATCAACACACGCAGACGCAACTCTCTCGTGTTAATCTCATCAATCGTCGAAAACCTTAGCTAAATCTACAAACCAAAGAAGAGAGAGAGAGAGAGAGAGAGAGAAAATGTACGTGGATCACGCATTCTCGATTTCAGATGAGGACATAATGATGGACACACCGTACACCGTCAGCAACAAGCCACCCACCAAGGAGATCGCCCTCGCCGTCGCTCTCCTCGTCTTCGGAACCCTAGGCATCATCATCGGTTCCCTCATGGCCTACAATCACGTCGGCGGCGACACCGCTCACGGTAACGCTGCTTTCCGTCTAATCGTTTTTTTGCCCTTTATTATTATTATTTTTTAAAATTTTAATTTTATCTTTATTTTATAGGCCTCTTCTTTGCGATTCTGGGAACAGTCTTGTTCATACCGGGTTTCTACTATACGCGATTTGCATATAATGCTTACAGGGGATACAAAGATTTCTCTTTCTCTAACATACCTCCCATATAGCTAACTTACCTCTCTCTCTCTCTCTTTTCTTTTTATTTTGTCTCACTAATGTATATTTATATTGCTTGCATTGCTCTAAACAAGATTCTTTATTACTGCTGAGATTTTGTTTTACTCAATCGATCTTCCTTCGTGCTCTGAAATTTCCATTACTGGATTCTCATAGTTGAATGTTTCCATGCATATTGAGTCTCTGTTGAGCGTGCAGAAGATCCCCTTGTAATTGTTGATTATGCAAATTTTGGTGAGTTAAGAAAGTTGCATCAGTTGATTTAAAACTACAAGGAGTTTTCTGCACGACCAATTTAGTTGGAGGCAGGTTATTGTATTTCAAGTTTTCAACACTAACAAGAAGTTGTGGGGATTGCATCCCAACCTTCCCCTCTCTGCACATGGGAACTACGGGCATCAAAAGATTCAAAATTACTTCAACTTGTGTCTCACTTGTAGGAGCATGAAGTTTTAAATTGAGTCTAATAACAGTCATGATTTTAAATTGTGAGAAATTGCAGTTGATGCAGCTGCAATTGTGTTGTGATGACGGGCGAGTAAAGAAAACCGTTTTGCAATTGCGATTGTAGACTCCAATTTAAAACCATGATAACAGGTAATTGCATCTTTTCCCGTTTGATAAATGATAAGAGGGTATGATTGGAACCTGCATATGCCTCCTGTTTACATATGTACATGCACTGTCACTTACATTCCAGATGCAGTCACAATTTCATCATGATCTTTGATGTTATGAGAAACTTTCTGTAATTGCGATTTGCGAAGAATCCAAAAACCTTGATGTTGTGATTAAAATTGCAGTCAGACCATTTTTTAGAACTTTGTGAAAGGATTTGATTTAATTACTGTGTGGAATGTTTAACAGTTTGACTGCAGATAGCGACAACCAATGTATGGGATCTTCAGATTCTTTCTGAAGATTTGTTATGGGGATTCCCTTTGGGCATGTTTAATGTTATTATTCCTTTTTTAGTTTGCTTGATTTTAGATTTATATGCTCAGGCATGGAAACAATGGCATTAGTTTTTCCTATTGATCTGCCTTCTGCATCTTGGATTATTCTTTTGAATACTATTCATGAGATAGTACTAAATTCTCTTGACAATTCTGCTATCATGTTCTCAATTTTCTGCCACAACCACAAGTATCGTTCATCAAATTCTATTCAGAGTTGTGATAATAATATAGAAATGGTTAAATACGGTTCATATTACTTGTCTGGGGCTTTTAAGACAATTTATAATTTTAAAATATCATACATCAGAACCCAACCCACCATGCCAATTATTTGTGCAAGAGGAAGAAAATAACTAATAATCGAACGGATAGTTAAGGCCTGTGTTGCTCAACAGTGAAGTACACACGTCATTGCATTTTAGCTCAAGTCGTATGTATCCCCATCTTTGATTAAGTCTACGATATACAAGCTTGTAAAGGGTAATTTTTTATGCTTAAAAATGGTAGGTAAGAGATGATACTTTCATGATCATCATCCAACAAGAAGTTAATGGCATCTTGAAAAAGAGTATTTACTAACTTTCTAAAATTGAGTTGTTCCTTAAATTTGTTAAAATTAGTTCACAATTTATTTTAAATAAAATTTAATTAATATAATTTTGTAATTATTACTTTATTTTAAAAAAATTTATTGTTATACTTTTTTGTAAAAAAAATTAATTAATTTCTAGGCAAGTATAAATACACTTGATATTTGATGATGATGGAGATAAAATACAAATTTTATGTCTACCATGTATGAAAATAGGAATAGACATACAGTACGAGAATGAAAATAAAGACTAAAGACAGAGATATTATAACATATACCAACTCGCCGTCCCATCTAAATCCGCATTATGCTTCATCTTTAATTATTTTTAATTCATCTGCCTTTTTTTTTCTTTTTCTTTTTCTTTTCTGGTTTTATATATTATTGTTAGTATTTTAGTATGTGCACTTCATATGTTAAATATTTATTAAATTTAAAATAAATAAGTATTATATTTAATATTTATATAAATAAATATTTTTAAATGTATAAATTATATTTAAATTTAAAATAAATAATTTATATTATAATATAAAATTATTTTTAATTATTGATGATTTATTTTAAAATATTGAAATTTAATTTATAAATAACATGATAAATAAAATTTTTAATTAGATGAAAAATCATAAAAAAAAATAACCTTTACGAAAAAATTGTTTATGTCTAATATATAATGAATTATTATTATTATTATTATTATTTTCTTCATAAAAGTAGTTTGTCAATATATTTAAATCAACCATAGAGATCTTAACTCTGCAATTTGCCCAAACAGAGGACTGAAGTATCTCATAAATTCTACAAACATACAGAGTTTTGAAGTTTGAAGCAACAACATCGACTACAATGGTATGCTTGATTTGCTGTTTAAATACTTAATTAATTGGACATTATGTTATTGAACGGTAACTCTATTTGTTTGATAATTTTTTTCATCGAATGATATTTATGATTTAATGCACGTCTCAACAACATATTCTTCGTTTGAGTTAACTTATTTTATTGAACAATATTTGATTCTTCAATATATAAGACACTAATATTTATTAAATTCATAGAAATTTTAATATATATTTAACAATATGAACTATTTTTTTTTATGAATAATGTTGATGTGATAATTCATAATATTATCACAATTTTAATAATAATAATAATAATAATAATAATAATAATAAATTATTAATTCAAATATAACTAAAAAGTAATTAAATAAATAATATTCATATTATATTACATTATAAAATTCATATACATAATAATTACACATTTAATAGTATTTTTAATTATTACTATTATTCAAACAAATTTTTATTTTGACAAAAATACTTTTTAAAATAAAGATCTTCAAACAGTTAAATTAAATTTATTTTTAATTAGACTTAAATTTTTTAAAAATTAACTTCAACTTAACTTATTCATTATGCTTTTAATTTATTCATATGATGATTACGTTGCGTTGAAATTAAAGGCATGACTGTAGTTTACTAATTTAGTACTACATAGAGCTGAAACCGAGTTTTTGATTTATATCATGCAATATAATTTTTTTTATTATAAACTATATTATTAGTTTGAACTATAAAGTCTTTGTGATCCAAAATACCGACTAATTTATATGGGATGGACACAAGATTAATATTATCCTCTCTGATCGTTAATTGATTACTAATAAATACAATAGTGGGCTTATTATTGGGCCTTGAAGGCCCGCTTGGTGAATGATCATTCATGTTGGAATGTAAACGATTTCCCTCCCTCGGCGAGAAGAATGGAGAAGGAGAAGAAGCAGAGAGTTAAGAGAAAAAGGAATGAGAAACCCTCGGCGCGTGACCTTCACGGCCCTCGTTCCTCAGATAGCAATGCCATCTTCGCTTTGTTGCTCGCAGCTCTCTCCAAAAGAACCCACTCTGTTATCCTCATCAACAAATGCTTATTCAAACTTCGCCGTTCCCTTCTTCTCTCGCCAACCTCCATGACGCCCATGCTGGCGTTGCTCCCAACCCTACTCCGCTCCAAGCGCGCCGAAATCGCATGCCGCACTGCGGACGTCATCGGCGCCGCCTCGCTCGTTTCCTTCGATGCCAACGAGGAAATCGCTTCCGATTCTGAAACCGTCGAGGGATTAGTCTCGCTGTTAGAGAGTCGCAAGAGAAAGGTTCTGTTATCTGTCTGCAATGCCGTTTTGGACTTTTCTGCTACCACCTTCGCCCGACGACAAATGCTCAAGTTTTTTGCCCTGAACAAGCTGATGTAAGCATTTATTTATGGTGCGTCGTTTTAGGTCATGAAATTTTGTTATCTTTAGTCTTTTGATGGTGCATTAAGTATAGTATACGATGGATGACTAAACGATTGAATTGACGTTCCTTAGGTTTGTGTTTCTTCAGATTTTCAAGGGTTTGGAATTTGTGTGTTTATGGTCTGACTCTGAGGGTGATCAAAGTCCTCACTCTCTTAAGATTGGGATTAAGGAAGATGAACTCTCATTGGCTTTTCTCACTGCGACTGTTGTTCTTATCAATGCCTGTGAAGTTGATCAGCTACAGAATGTCCCACCAAGTCTTTCTGAAGCGTTCCTGAACGTTTTGAGAGATATAAGGGCGAGAGTAAGTGAAGAAGAGGTGATCAAAGGTGCCAGGAAATGTAATGAAGAAGGGCGTTTTTGTAAAAGCAATATTGCGGTTAGTAATCTTGCAGAAGGCATCTTTAGGCTTTCCATTAATGCTTCTCAACTCACTGGCTCTCTGCCATTTGAAGTGGTTCAAAGAGGTCTTTTTGGTGAGAGTGATACTGGTTTTGGTGATTTTATATCAAATTACTGGGAGGTTTCGCCTTTTCTTCTAACAAGGATCGTGAAGGATCCAGATATGCATGATATGTTTGGTGCATTTATGCAGTCTTTGAACTGGAATGGCAGTGTTCCTTCCCTTATTTCATCAATTCTTCAAGGTCTAGTGGCTTGTTTTCCTATTGCCTCAGATGAACAAAACATACTCAATTTTCTGAATGAGGTGAAAGGTAGATTGGGTTGTCCTATAATCTACCAGCAGGATATACGAGTTGTAAAAACAGAGAGCCAATCAAGCAAAGAGATGCATTACTTTCAGGACTTTCATTCATGCTGCGTTAAGGAACCTCTCTATTTTACTTTTGATGACATCTTAAAGTGCAGGCAAGCTTATAAAGAGGGTTATTCTGTTGCCCTGCGTGGTCTGGAGTTTCGCTATCAGAGCATTGCAGCTATTGCAGATACATTAGCACTTATGTTTGGCCAACCTTCAGTAGGTGCCAATTTGTACTTAACACCCCCTAATTCTCAGGGCTTGGCTTGTCACTTTGATGATCACTGTGTATTTGTATGCCAGATTTTCGGTTCCAAGCAGTGGACTATATTTTCTCCACCCGGTCAGCTGTTACCTCGCTTATATGATAATTTACTTGGTTCTGATATTGACTGTACAAAAGCTTGTAAAAGAGAGTTCTCTCTCAGGGAAGGTGATGTATTATATATTCCCAGAGGTTTTCCTCATGAAGCTTATACAAACTCTGATGATGGGGATGGTTATCCTGGGTTCTCATTGCACCTTACCCTTAGTATTGAGGTTGAACCTCCTTTCGAGTAAGTAAAGGTTAACTTCAGCTATTTTTTTTTATTGGTTCTAATTCAAATACAATAAGCGTTGGCTATAAAGGTTCCCTTTGTTCTTTTACAGTTACAACTTTATTAATTTTATTATGGCACTTTATTTTTTTTCTCCTTTTTTTCTGTTCATTGCTATATAATTTAAGGTTGTGGTTGTAAATTCTATTAACTCTTATTTTCTGCATGCAATGAAAGGGATAATATTTGACCCGATGATTGTCAGATGTTATGTGGTAAGGTCCAAACTGAACCTGCCGCTTGTTTCCTTATTATATTACAGGAATGCATTCACGGTAGAAAGAAACATAATAGTTAAAAAAGGAAGATACATCATTTTAGATGTTTCGAAGGCATAGACTCTTTGCAACTGTGCCATAATTGCATGATGTCATGTGCACTATTTATAAATAGAACAGAACTTTAAAGCATATATTTACAATAACATGAGCTATAGGTACACAAACAAACAGTTATATTTATGTATTTGTTAAGTCTCAGCCTCAGGACATTGGGTTCAAGTTCAACTATGCAAAATCATTAGAACTTTGATTGGGTATACTCCACCCTTCCTTTTTATTGTGTGGTAGCTAAAGTAGTCATTTAAAATAACTGCAAGGACTGTGTAAAGTTAAAAGAAAAAGCAAATAAATTATAATAATTTAAGCAGAGTCTGAAATTTCCATGAAGGAAGATTTCCTTCATGAAGAGTAATGGATAAAATCCAAGAGAAGGGATTAGCAAAAGCATCTGGTGCTGAAGTTGTGACCTGTGGGTCCTTTGGTTAATAAATTAGGTGGTCTCTGTCTAGGTATTCAAGCACTTGTGTACACCAGAGGAAGGAGGCCTATGTCCAAAATTGTTGGTAGGATTAAGTGGCCTGTGACTGATGTGTGTCTTCTATTGGCATTTGGCAGTGAATGGCAAACAAACATGTTGTCATTAGCTGACAGTAAAAATAAGGATGATGTTGCTGAGAATTATGAATCTCATGGATTGCTTGAATTTGTTCACGAAGTAGGAAGTACTGCTTTTCAAAATACAAAATCATGAAAAACAATCACACCAAGAATAACATGTGGAAAACATGGACATAAGCCTTCCAAGGTTATTGCTGAATCTTAGAGTTTCCTTTTATGCCTATGGTAATTTCCCCTATATGGTGTGATTTTGTCTCTTCTCTTTTCCTCTAGCCACTTCAATGCATTTTTTTACTATTGGAGTGTTGTTGCCACATTTGAGCTTAGTTCAATGTATTGTAATGTTACAAAATCCTATTTGTCGCCATTTTAGAGTGTAGTAGATTTGATGCTAGGATGAAAATGGCTCACATGCAATCTTCCATGCCTGTGGATGAAGCTCATCTGTATACTGTCAATATGAAGTGTCTATTCTATGCATATATGAATGCAGTTAATTGATATTTTTAATGCTTAGAGTGATCAAATTATATTATACAATATATCATTTCACAAATACTTGATAATAACATTGTCAGTTTCTTTTTGCTCTTTCTCAATGGAAAATTAGAAGTCATGTAAATGTATTATCTTTATCTACATTACACCACACGTTTAACAGTCCTACTGGTCCACTATTGCTGGCAATCATGCTTGTTTTCAAAATTCCGAATCAATAACCTGTTAAGCTAGTGGTTACGTTTCGATGTTCTCATTCCCATTCAGTCAAATTTGGTCCATCTTTGACTACATGGTACTAGTAGGTCCTTTAGTTCATGAGCAATGTCAATAAGCATGGGCCTACATTCATGAGGAGGGGGCAACTGCTTCCCCATACATTAATTATTTTTTCTAGGTTTAATTGAGTCTGCAATAAACTAAAAATATAAAATATTTATACTATTTGTATTCCTAAATAATTATTGTTGTTTTGCTCCTGACCGTAAGTTTTATTGGTTGGTTATCAATAGCCACAGGAGCACAGGACAACCTATTTGGTTGAACCACTAAGCCTGCCAGAGTTTGGTTTCTTTTAACATCGCAGAATATTGCTTGTGGAAACATCATCTAACACCTCTTGTTCCTTAGCAATTAATTCTCACGTTTCTCATTGATGTCAAGAATTATGAATACATTTTTTTTTTTCATTTTCTTTATTAGTTATTGTCATTCCCTCGAGTTGAATGAGTATATTACTCTATATTAATAAATTAAAAATTATTTGATAGATGTTTTTGAAGCAGAAGACTGAAACAATGCATGTGGAATGACCCACTCTAAATCAATTATTAAAATTAGACCAGTCTGCAGGACATAGAGGCAGGCTTTTAGACACATGTTTTTGGAAAGCTGGTTCATGGACCATTTTTTCTAGTATTTTATGTAATAATGATGTCTGTGTCAATTATTACTCTATTGATAAGGATGAATATAAAATTATCAACCTTTCATCTTCTTGTTGGTCTGTCTTCAATCCCACATGGAGAGAGAAATTGGGATTTACCATGTTTGGTGAATGAGAGATATGTTACAACTTAAAACTTGATTTCTTTTCTTTGGGAAGATCATTTAATCTGTAGGTCTTCCTATTAACTCATGATTCTTTTTCTATTTTATTTCAATTGTCCTTTTCCTTTGATTGTCTGCTGGATTATAAGTTATATTTGGGGCTCGTATTGATGTTTTTACTCGCAAATGAGTGAGGTGATTGAAGGGACTAAAGCACTACAGCACTGTGGATGACATTAAATTATATGTTTTAAAAAATCATATCCTTTTCCTTTGATTGTGTGTGATTGCTGGATTATAAGTTATATTTGGGCCCCATATTGATATTTTTACTTGCAAATGAGTGAGGTGATTGAAGAGAAGACTAAAGCACTATGGATGACATTAAATGGTATGGTTTAAAAAGTCATGAGAAACTAGTTTGATAAATATAATATGTAGAATATGCAGTTATTTTAGAAATATTGAAGTTCTTCATCCATGGCACGTACACTCTGTTCATGGTGCAATTGCATCATTACAAATTAAAGATTGTACTTGCTACTTAAGAGTTCAAAATGTTGTTGCCATGATTAAAAGCTTGTTATTGGTGATGGTTTAAATATCTGAGTTTCACTCGAATGTTTGTATGTCCAGGTGGGGAGGAGTAGCTCATTTTGCGCTTCACTGCTGGAGTGAAAACCAGAAAAGACTATGTTATAATGGCTCGAATATTTTGTCACAAAAACTTGATCGTATGTCTGTGAATCTATTACATGTTGCCATTGGGATTATTGGCAATTCTGATCCTAGCTTTAGGAAAGCATGCTTGACTGCTGCAGTTTCCTTGCCACCAGTTGTTTATGATAGTCTTTTTGAGGGTCAGAGAAACACTTTTTTCTACATAATTGATAAAGTTCGTACTGAATCTAGATTCATGGAAGTGCTTAGTAGCATAGAGATTGCAATTCAGAAAAATGAAGATCCATTCCAGCAAATCCAATGGCTCTGGATTCTTAGTATGGAAACAGAGACCAGCGGTGAATACAACAACAATAAATCTTTCATGATTGAAGATCTACTTTCTTTGTGTGCCCAACAGAAGGATAAATTAGAAACTGCTTTTTTAAATGTGAAGTCAAGGTTTTGTGGTGAGGTGGTATTTGAAGAAGTTGTAACTAGTCACAGGATGCTGCTTCAGAAGTATAGAAATACTAGAAAGCAGTATATTAATGGAATGGTTTCACTTCATAATAAATTATAATACTTTTTTATTTTTCTTTAATTTTCATTACTTGGGCGTGGAATATATGAGATCATCTTCACCTAGTGGAATTGCTCACATCAATATGCAATAGTCTTAGCAGCCAACTCATCAGGTTTAGTAATGTTTCTGTAAGCTATGGCTTACAAGATATGTGCAATATATTGAGCAAACCACATAAGCAATGATAATGCATCATGTAATCAGCTTTTAGGTATATAAGCAAAACTTTTTCTCCCACACAAATCATTTCATTTATATATTGATAAGAACAAGAATACATATCTGAATAAATCTCTTGCGATGCAAAACTAAAGCGGCAGTTTATGGTTTGGGATGTTTGGGAGTTGGATGAGTTGTTACTCCATGGTAATCTATATGATAGACAAGATCATGGAGACTGTAACTGTTGGGGGTATAATCTGGTGTCATTGAATCTTCCTTTGCAGGGGTACTTTCCATTGCCTTATCTGCTTCCTGCATTTTATACTATCATGTGCCAGGAATCAGTGGAAACAAAGAAAAATAGATGCATGGACATATATTTATGAGTAGCATTTCAGGGGAAAGGTTAAAGGCTTGTAGATGAAAGTTCGGTTTGTGCCATCCTATGTACTGTTTTCTAGATTTAATTGGGGGATTAACGTACCTGGGTATTGTGATCGTGGACAGGGGCTGAGATGCTCAACTTCCTTGTTGGCGTAGCATCTAGGGAGTAGCCTGTATGTTGGGAGAGGGAATATAAACAGAATGTGAGAAGGCAGCATAGAAGGAAGATGGAAGAACTCATCATATAATCAATCTGAAAAATGAAAATAAGGTTTGCGGGCAGGTTGTTGATTACATAAAACATTATATAGAAGAGTCTGGAAGTGCATGTCAGAAGGAAGTGATGGGGGGAGAGAGAAAGAGAAAGTGTATGCAATTATTGATCAAGGAGATGAGGAAACATGTTTAAACCTACGTGCCCACGGTTCTAGTGCTTATGTTGGACTAGCCTCTCCCTCTCCCTCTCCGTTTCTTCGTACTCCTCTCTCATGATATGAAAATAGTGAAAGAGTTCTTCCCTATTAAACAAAGAAAAGATGTTTAGTTCACGTGTATGTCTCATGCCAAATGAAACTACACTGCAACATCATCACTCGTGCTTTGTCCTCAACAATAAAGACTGGTTGTGATATGTCATCCTCTGGCTGCTATCTTTCGATGATATCTCACCCTTTCTCAATATCTTGAAGATTTTGTTGGCATCCCCAGACACTTGTCAGTTGCTGTAATTTAGTCAAGATGTACCCTATCAATCTTTGTTGTACTTGGACCATCCTAGTAGAGTCACACCATGTTACATTCAACATGACTGTCTTCGTCTTTTGGGTTTGGCGTTCGGAAGACTATGGACCACCCCAACCGAGTCACTTTCCGTCTGATTGAGCTACACCCAGGGTTATTTACCTATTTACTGACTCTCAGTGGGATTTGAATCTTCTCCAACAGCTCCCTCTCTAATTCATCTTTCTCTGTCCATTATTTACCTAAGCTCTCTTCATTTTTTCTACTTTTCTACTTATGTTTTGTGCTGCAGAGACAACACAACTAGAGAGAATCCAATTTGCTCATTGTGTCATCTTGGATATTAGGGCCTGTCCAAATTGTTTATTCAAGGTCACATTTGCTACAAAAATAACTTAGTTAGTCCTTGTTAATTTGTTCCTTTCGATATTCCTAAGATTTCTAACTAGGGTGAAAGCAGGTGTTGGTAGACTCACCAACTCGACCCGATCCAAACTGTTTTTTGCGGGTTGGTTTGGGCAATTGGTTTGGTTCGGTTATTATTTACCTCAACATTCAAGCAACTGGTAGCATCTCTTATTTTATGCCTTCAATATTATCTCAGTTGAAAATGGAAACAACACAAATATTCACCATTTCCATTTTTAAAGTCTCAAAATTCGATCCAATCCAATGCGGTCATACTTCTAATTGTATAATTCAACCTTTCAAAATCCTCCCTCATGAGTTACCGAAAGCTCATTTAAATATATGATTTTTAATCCTCCTAGGATATGTTTAAACTAATCTTCCACTTCCTTTACATAATAAGTATTGGAATGTGTTTTATATTTTAGGGGCATTAAAAGCATTACTCTTTACTCTTGAGAAATGAGGTAATACTAAAATTAGTAAAATCATATCCCCATCCCCTTAGAGTGAAAAAAAACACCTAAATTTCAGTGGAAATTATTGTTTGTCACGGAAAATATTATATGAAAGAGACAAAATTTTGGAATTTTTTTTGTAATCATGACTTTAGTACGATTTAATCACTTTTGAAAGTGTTAGGAGACTCTTAACACATTTTTCTCTCAATATTCCATTTCAGATTAGGATTGGAATTCAGGACAATTTGATTAAGTGGTACAAATCATTATCACTTGTATTAATTAATATTAATTATTTTCTTTTTGCTTTAATTATAAATAACCAATAATATATATATATATATATATATATATATATATATATATATATATATATATATATATATATATATATGTGTGTGTGTGTGTGTGTGTGTGTTTATTCATGCAAATTCGTACCATGATTTAATGTTCATACTAAACAGTAGAACACAACTACATTTAATTGAGGAGGATTAAGTTTCTGATAACCAATATACTATTTTTTAGTTTCATTAAGAGAAATGTGTGTGAAGAACCAAATTAAACCAAGAGAAGTCGAACCAATGAAAGATCTATACCTTTATTGAGTTATGAATCCAAATTGAGGAGCTAGATTAGATCATGTTTTGTCATGTTCGGGTTCCATTTGAACACTGAAAGGGACTAGGGTTGGCAGTAACAGCTCCGTTGTTGTTGGTTAACAATATCAACATAGGACATATGAGAACACTTCTCATAATTTGATCAATAAAATTAAGTTCGAACCAAGGCTCATTCTTTCTTTTCTTCTTTTACTTTTTTTTTTTCCATATAAATGTAGCTCACAACCTAAGGAATGTAAACGATAAATGGTAAGGAGTGAAAGTTGAAACCTGGAGACAAGAGTTGTAGAGTTTGGGTCTACAACACATGGACCAAATTAAGAGTCGATAACCTAACGTGAATCGAAGTACCAAAACACGATCCCTTATGGCTCGACGTGTGCTAATTGACTAGTAAAACATCACATACTTTGATAAAAATAAAATAATTATTCATTAGCTTCAAATCTTAACTAATAACAATAACAATAATTGTTGAGTATCATAAACTAACACTAATTGTCATTGATCATGCCCGTTAATTATACCTTCTCTGTATCATTAACACTTCATGAGTTAATCATAAAAATTGTTGTGCACCAAGAGTTATCATACTCATGTCTTCACAATAATTTTTAAGTATCATACACTAACACTAACTGTCATTCATAGTGGTTGTTAGTTATACCTTCCCTATATCATCAACACTTTACCAGTTAATTATAATAATTATTGTGCACCAAGAGTTATCACATACATGTCTGCACATTGGTAAAATATTATCTATTTTGGACTTAAGTCTTCATAGTTTTATTTTTAGATATTACCCAAAAGACCTTTAACTAATGGAGACATTGTATGTATATAAATTCATGTCTATCCTTTTGTTTGAACGATGTGGGACTTTGATTGTATTCCAACAATCATTTCCTCAAACAAAGGACTTTGATTTAATCCCTTAAAACCTATATATTAATTCATGAATATATTCGATAGTGACCCATAGAGCTTAGTCACACTCCAAATACTTGCACCGTAGCTCCATTGGTAACTCACAATAGTAAGACACGTTTCCTAACCCTCTATGTTACCATGAAGACTCCCTTTTATATATAGACCTACCATTAAGAAGACTTTTAATATAAAGGATCTTATATTCAAATCTACTTACTAACTTCATTATACTCACTGAGCCAGTCACCTAGTCAACTATTGACTCTGATATCACTTATTGGGCATTGGAGGTTCACACACATCTCCATATTTGTAAGATATTATCCACGTTGAGTCTAAGTCCTCATAATTTTATTTTTGGTCATCACCCAAAAGACCTCTTATCAATGGAAACTTTGTGTGTGTTTATAAACTCATGTTCATCCTCTTATTTAAATGATGTATGACTTTAATTGTATTTCAACAATAATGAAATTATACACAAATTGAAAATATATCAGGCGTTGCCATTGGTCCAAAACAGAAAGTAAAAACTTTTCATTAAAAAATATTATTAGTACATTTACGTTTTAATTTTTTTAAATTGTACTTTTGGTTCACTATCTTATTTTTTTAGATTATTTTAGTCATTTATATGCTTAAAATGTTCATTTTGATAATTTATCTTTTATATTTAGATCAATTTGATTCTTTTAAAATAATGGTCATTTTTTGCGACACAAATTTAAATTAATTTTAACTTATTTAAGACGTGAAACTTATAACATTAGATTTACTTATATAAAAATTATGAAATTTAATTGGCATTTGAATCTAAAAAGACTGTAAAGATAGTGAAAATTGTCTACAAAAATATCTCTTGAATAATTAGAAAATAATATAAAATTAATTTTTAATTTTTTTTATACTTTATGTGGTTTTTATCATGTTTATAACACAACAACAATAAATGGATTTGAAGTTGGAACATGTGTTGATGTGCATATTACCCTAACTTACACTAATAGGTTGATTCTAGTGATTTATAATGGTGACCGTCAATAAACTTGTTTATTTATTAATTCTCTAATTATCTTTGATTATAATTATAAGCAATGTAAGACAAATCATTGTGACCAAGAAAAAGTAACTACTTGATATGATATTTCATTAATTCAAATCAACATATAAAATTTGTATAATTATCCATCAATTTGAATTAATGAAACGAAATATCAAATAATTTTTAAAAATTTGTGAATTTGATTTATTTATTAAGAACATCTAATTTAATGGTTGGATCCTTAAAATTTGATGTAGAAAAAAAATTATTGAGTGAAATAAATCTTAATATATTTACAGACTTGATTTATGCATTAAGAACTTTAAATTCAACGATTAGACTGTTGAAATTTAATGTAGAAGATGAATTATTGAACGAACTAAGTCTAAGTAGATTTACTCTTAGAGTAAATAGATCCCTCAAATATATCCTTTGTTTTATTTTCTAAGATATCATTAATCTTTTTTTTATTGTTCAAATAATTTTTAAAACATTAATTTCATTTCTTTGAAAAGTACTTTCTGAAACATTAAAATTATTTGAAATATTGAATTTAATGTTGTGTTTTCTAAACGTGTAAAAGGGAGAAGTGTTCAAAGAAAAAATACATATTTAACTCGATACCTTCAAATTATTAAAGAAGTCATACACTCCTATAATGTTGTCGAGCACTAATCTTACGTCTTGAATGTATGTGAGAGAAGATAAGGTGTATGTAAAAATTGAAAAGATGAGGGAAGATATGTGAAAAAGAATAAGAAAGTGTTAAGTTAAACGTCAAAAGTGTAAAATTAAAAATATTTTAGAAATTATTTATAAAAAAAATGTACTTATGAAAAAATGAAATGTATATTTCATGAACCTATATTTTTTTTAAGAGTCGGGAGAAAGGATAAATCCAAAACGATTGTGGCTCGGGCTTAGCCCACAAAAGTCCATACAAAGTTGGCTTTCTTTGGCTTGAGACTTATTTTAGAAACTTAAATTGAATGTACCTTTGACCTATTATAGTTTGTGACTGAGAATTGACATGTAACCCCTTTGATGAAATGTAAAGCTTGGACTTTAAATTCTAAGTACGAAATAAATTTAGGCTTGTTTAGTTTAATCAATTTTGACCATATATAAGCTTACCCTACAAAGACCCATACAAACTAAATTTTTATCGAGTTTGAGTCTTATTTTAAAAGCTTAAATTAAATTTGGTCTTTTTCATGTTATAAATTGTAACCTACATCAAATCCGGAGTGACTTGAACTAATAAGGTTGAAACTTTAAATGTTTAGTATGAATTAAATATCATCATTTCTATGATTTGATAATGATTTAATTTGGTCTTAGCCTAGAAAAGTCTGTAAAAATCATGCTTTTACCATATTTGAGCTTTTAGAAACTCAAATTGAATTTGGGCTTTTGACCCGACATGCTATAGCTTACAGCTGATCTAAATCATTTTTGGTAGCCCATTTTGTCAATCTAGTCTTCTCTTCCACCACCTTCATCCCTTCACCTTCATCCCTTCCCTCCGACATCTCCACCATTGCATTTGTTCATTTTCACCATCATTTGCAACTCCACCAACAGTTCCTATACCCATATTGATCTTAATTAACGACTATTTTGTCTTCACTTGTGACTTTTCCAACTCAAACTTTTGCCAAAATATAAAAGAAAATGTCTCTATACCATCATCGTTAACAATGACAGATAAAAAAATATATTTAGTGGAGATAATAAGATATCTTATAATATTTATACAGAAAAAAAATATAATTTTTTTATCAAATACATAATTTTTATGATAAAAAAATCTAGAATATCTATTTTTTTGTAAATTATAATTATCTTGTGAATAAAGTGACAATTTGTTTTTCTTTTTCTTTATTTTAGATTATATTAAAGTATAAATTTATGATTTTGTGTGATTTGCTTAATATCAAAGAAATAAAATAGTAAAAATCAAAAGAATAAAATTAGTATTAACTTATTTTCATTTTTATCTCTTTTTTTTTTTTTTTTTACATTCATTATATATATATATATATATATATATATATATATATATATGTATATATCTCTTCTATTTTTTTAAAATTGTGCATACGTGGTTAAACCGTTGAGTTGTGTGATGTATATGTTACGTTGTATTATTGATGAGTTGCATTGTTGTAGAATGTTGAGGTGAAATGTTGTTCTGTTGTGTTGAAAGGTTGTAGGTGAAATATTGTTCTATTGTGTTGAAAGGTTGTAAGTTGATAAAAAATGTTGAAGTAAGTTAAGTTGTGTATGTTGATAGTATAATTATTTTTCCTACTATACTTATTATGTGGTTTTCTCTTAAATACTAGCTTACTCTTACATGTGTTTTAGTGGAGAGTCATACTAGATGGTGATGTTGTTTTATACTACGATGATGTTGTAGTTTTTTTTTGTAATTGTTGCTTGACTGACAACTAAGATTTTCATATTTTTAGGAAATTACTATATATATATATATATGTGTGTGTATGCACGCGCGTGCACGTGTATATATATAGAACATGATGTAGTTTCGATAAAGAAACATTTATTATGTTATAGTTAATTTTTATTCCTATACATATATTGTTACATGTATTTCTAGGAATTTTTTTCATGTTTATGCTAAGTAATTGTATTTATATTTTTGCTGCTAATAGTTGAATCATTAAATATAGCGACCATGTTTAATCGTTGCATAAACAAATATTAGTTCAAAATTTCATGTGTCCAACAAAAACTAAATTATCTAACATGAACTAAATTGTTTATCATAAGTCAAATTATTCAACTTAAATCAAAATTTTCAAAATAAATAAAATTGTGCAAAATAAAATAAATAAATAAATAATAAAATATTTTTTTTGATAGATATTTAATTAGTTCAAATTTTAGATTAATGAATTTATAAAGTGTAAATTTGTTACCCAAACTAATTAATGTTGAATTTATTTGATTAAGATTTGATTTGATCTAATAAAAAATAAATAAAATTAATTTAATTAACTTAATTTAAATCGTGATATTTATATTATCCAAATTAAAAAAATTTGCAAATAAACGTTACAAGCTGAAAAAAAAAATTGTTCTTATCAAACACTACTAAAGTCAAAAAAGTTTTTCAGCTAGAAAAGAAAAATTAAAAATTAGCTGAAATACTATGTACCAAACATAACCTATCATATTATCGGTGTAGATATATATAACATTAACGCTAATAATTTTATTTATGACCCGGTTAAAATTCTTTCATCTATTACTAAATATGTTTTTATTTTTATTTTTATTTTGTATTAATATTTTACTCTTGAAAAATTACTGAGGATATTTGACACAGAGACAAAAACGATGATCACGATGAGTTCAAATCTTTTTTTTTTTTTTTTAATTTCTCATCCTATTATATTTTCAGCGTGTATAAAGTACATTAAAATATTATTAATGGTGGACATTTAATTTTTTACTTTTACACTAGCCTACAAGAAATGGAGGAGAGTCATATACTGTGGAGAGGCTAATTCCAAGTGCTTGGGATGGAATTAAAAATGTGAAATGCATTTTTTTTTAAAGAAGGTAGCTAGTGATAGTAATAATAATAGAAGCTAGGGAAAGTGGGTACCATATATAATATAATGTATATGATAGCTCGGCACTATTTGGGTTGCCACCTACAACAAAGTATCAGAGTCGGTTAGCAATGAAAAATGTTGTGCTAAAGTTGATGCTATCTTTGTTTACTCTCCAACCCTACCTTGCAATAGCCACCTTTTAACATGTGCATTGTCCAAATATCATTGAGATTTAGAAAATGCTTCATCTTCTGTGTATATTATGCTCCTTTCTAAATATGACACTCTTTTAATTAATTTATATTTATTATAAAGTTGGTTAATTTAGTTAGGATAATTAATTTTAAGTTTAATACATTATTTGTCCTGATTCTTTTTGAAAATTTTCAGAAAAATTGAAGACTATTTAATATGTTAAATCTTAACTTGATTAATAATTTGTATTATTTTTTAAAATTATTCTTAAAATTATCAAGACTTGCTGTTTCAATTTAATTACTTTTACTTAACTAATTAATTTGGAATAATCATCTTCTTCAATCTTTTGTAACAGAGAAAATAAAATCATCTTATTAGCTTATAATATTTGTTGTGGAATAATTAAGAATATTTTAATAAAAATAATAATTAACCAAGATACACTTAAAAATAGACTTATAAAAAGGATAAATTAATTTTAAAACTAAATCCTAATTATAATAAACATAATTCACACTAAGATGTATTCCAACATGTTGGTTCCACTTCGAGATAACAATGAATTGAACTAACTCGAAAATAGTTTGAAACTTAATTCAATAATTAACTTATTAAATTTGATTTATGAACTAAATGAGTTAAATTTGAACTAAAAATTAAGTTCAATAAATAAATTAGTTAAATTTGAGTTGCGTATATTATGACTCATTGATTTATGAATCAACTCAATATATAAATATATAATTTTTATAATTAATTTTTTATTTAATTTCAACTAATAATTAAAATTAATTTGAAAAAACTTTGAAAGCTAGTTATAAGTTAAAATAATAATAATAATAATAAAGTAAATGATTTATAATTTTATGGTTATGAATTGAGTTTCTTGTTGTTTTAATTTAAGGTCGTGGAATAATTTTTATTTATATAAACATTGGTTGTAATTATATTTCTTTGGAGTCATACCTTGTAGTCTTACAAAGTCATGCCTTTTCAAGTTATGTTTTTCCTTTTAAAAAAAAGTTAAACAATCATTTTTATCTAAAATCTATTATTAAATCAAAATTTTGAAATGTAATAAGATTAAAAAATTAATTTTTGATTCATGTGATTCAAGCTGATTTGAGTTACTAGCGAGTTTAAATTGAGTTGAGCTTGAGTTAGAAAAAATAATATTTATGTTAAACTTGAATCAAGTAACGAGTTGAACCTAATATTATCTAATCAAGTTGAGTTAGCCCGAGCTCAGATCAAATCAACTCATTTTTAACCCTAGTTCTGGTGACCAAATCTCTTAAACAAAGTCGAAAGTTTGAGTCTAGTAAATATAAAAAATACAACTAGAAAATTAGACGTCTTTATTTAAGATGGTTAACTAATTAGATTTTTTAACAAAATTTAGTCATTAATAAAATCATTTAATATTATGTATAAATTACTATTACTCTTCGTGTTAATAACATGATGATCAAATTTTTCTAAATAATGTATAAATTACTATAAATTTTTTTGTCGTATTCTTCATTTATCATGAAATTTAGTAATAACACAGCTACTCATCTCTTGTGTAATAGATGTATTTATCGATCTATTAACTATACAAGTTATAGTCATTAATATTGTTAGATTAGGTGCAGTATGATAAATATAACCAGAAACCATTTATTTCAAAGAGTATTTTTAGAATAAAGATTAAATTTATGACATTATTAATTAAAATTAACTAACTCAACTATTTTTTTTATTAATTTTAATAAATGAATTATTTATTTTTCATATAAAATGAGTAATAGACCTTATGTTTTTCTTTCAATTTAGGGACAATTGGAAAACAATAAAACAAAAGTTTGACAGTAATGTATTGGTAGAATAAAATAGTTTTACACTTTTAATAAATTATATATTGAGTCTGTTTGTTTAAGTTTTTTCATAAAAAAAAATTGTGAAATAAAATAGACACTTGTTATTTTTTTTTGTGCTTGTTTAAGCCTTTTTTTAAAGTAGTTTTTTTCTTTTTTAAGAACCAACTTTAATTTAATTCTTAAAGAATTATTTAAGAAAAAATACTTGTTGTAATGATCTCAGGTCACTATACTTAACAATTTTCTACTAGCAGTAGAAAGATATAAATGTAACTATCTAAGATTTTTTCACACTTACAATACATGAATATACATTTCATAAGATATATATACAAATAAAAGTTTATCAACTACTAAAATATATATATATATATATATATATATATATATATATATATATATATATAAAAGGAGAGATCTATTTATTCTAGGAGTAAGTCTACCTAAATTTATTTCGTTCAATAATTCATGTTCTACATTAAATTTCAATGATCCAACCATTGAATTTAAAGTTTTTAATGCATAAATCAAGTTTGTAAAATTTTAAAAAAAATTGAAAATTATTTGATATTTTGTTTCGTTAATTTAAATTAATGAATAATTATAAAAACATTCCATACATTGCTTTGAATTAATAAAATGCAGTATTAAATAGTTTCCAAGTTTTTTTTAAAAATTTGCAGATTTAATCTAAGTATTAAGAACTTTAAATTTAACAGTTGGATCGTTGAAATTTGATGCAAAATATGAGTTATTGAATGGAGCAAGTTCAAGTAAACCTACTTCTAAAGTAAACAGATTCCTTCTATATATATATATATATACACACACACACACGCACATACAATAATCTTGTACTAAAGTATGAAAAAAAAATCCCAATTGTCACTTAAGCAACACTACTACCATTTAGCTAGCTACACTAGGATAGCTCAAAAGATCCACACTACAATCACCCAACACGACCTCAAAAGTCAAAATGAACTCCAATGATGACCTATCCATGCTCTGCTCTTATATTAAGTATGATTATCGCAGTTCAACTACATGGAAACATATGCAAAAGATAAACCAGTATTCGAAATAATAAAAAATAACCAATATAGAAGTAGCGCCTACTATACTACCAACATAATGAAGTCAACTTAATAAACACAATACAACATATTATTCAACTTGAACAACACAATACAACTAAATCACAACTCAACATAGTAGGTGAACAACATAGATATCAACACATCACATGCATAACTTATCATTAAACTTACACATGCAACACCACATCATTTCATATGTATTATACAACTCAACCAAAAAGGCACAACAATCAACCACATATACACAAAAATCAACTACATGTGTTGTCACGTATTCAACTATGGAGATCTCTTACAACACAGGTGAGCAATTTAATTAAGTGACTTTACCTTATCAAACTAATAACCAATTTGAATAAAATCTACAAAAACATGATTTCCCAGACTTTGTCACTTAAACTAGAAAGTATAGTATTCATTTCAAGGTAGAACAAATTGGATGTGAGCCTACCACGACATTAGCTTTGCATAAATAAGTCACTAATAGGATTAGCCCGTCGATGACTACCCTCCAAATACTATGACCTTCCAATATATAGTTAAGAATTTTGTTCCCCAACCTTATAATTTACTCTAATTTTATCACTTTATACTAGTATATCTTGACCTTTCCCACATACAAATTAACATTGGTCGCTTTATAATCAGTATAGCTTAACCTGACCCCTATATTATGGTCGCTTATAGCTAATATGCCTCGACCTTTCTCACATATCACATTAACTAAGATTTTAGAAGAGACTCAATAATCCATTTCAAGAGTCAACTACTCAACAAGGTTTTTCAACATTAGGTTTGTAAAATACCACAACAATATCCTCACAATGGGACATTGAACTTTTAAACAACCTCTCCTCTAGTCCTTAGTCGATTAACACAACTCTAGCACAATGCCTTAAACATTCTCAAAACAACTACTCAATTGAATAACATATAACTCAACTCAACTTTCAACATATATACCCATGCTTGATGTCATTCAACTTGTGACTGGTGTAGATGAGGTGGAAACCCCTGGACTCTCATGCTTGACGTGGAAAAATCCACGTCTAACCTCTTTTCAAGTGGAGAATTTTTGTTTGACTCACGCCCGACATCGTTCCATTGGCGCCTGTCATCAATTGAAGCAAAGGCATTTCTTTTTCCTCACTCACAACGTCATTCAACTTAACATTCAATATAACCAATTCAGAGACAATTCTTTCTCCTTATGCTTGACACCATTAATCTTGTACCCGATGCGAGTAAGACAGAGGACCCTTAATTTAAGTCACACTTAACGCCATGAAGGCACACTCGACATGATGGTGAATTTGCACATAGTAGCATAACGAATTTGACTCAAGCCACCTAGAAATCATAAAATACCAACATGCAATGATAAAAAGTACATCTACTCATCATAAGTGACATAATTGATGAGCCTAAATTATACTTGTTTTTATACAAGATTTAATGATCAAATTCTTCCATTCTTTGTATCATTGCATTTTAATTGTTCTCATTTTGGTTTCTTTTGTATATGCAGGTATTCAAGTAGAGAATTGAGGATAAAAAGGCCATTGGAGTGGAAACTCAAAGAATTAAGGAGCAGAGAAGGCTACCGCGCTGAGCGCGCCAGAACACGCGCCGAGCGGGCACAAAACAGAGAGAACTCTCAGCCTTTGGAGCTTCACGCTGAGCGCGCAAGTAAAACGCGCTGAGCGCGCTCGAGGCCGAGAGCAATTGGAGCATCAGGGAAAGCACCCGCGCTGAGCGCGAAGCTTAACGCGCTGAGCGCGTAAAACCTAATTTGTCTCCCCAAATGCGTATAAAAGGCAAATTTTGAGGGTTTTCTCCCTCATTCACTCAGGGGCGCCTCCAGGAGCTGTGGAAGGGATTCCCTGAGCTTGGGAACGACCATGGTGGATCATTCCTTCGGTTCTTCCTTTCCTCTTCCATCTCTATTTTATTTTTCCCCTCTTTGTTTTGAGAGGTTCTATCCTTTGTATTGGGGTTTTGATGTAACCAACGAACTTTATTGTAATCCTTTTGTGTTAATGATATATATATGTTTTGTTTCATTCTTTGTTGTGTATGATTCCATGCTTAATGCTTGCTTTGGCTTGATCACCCTTTGCATGATTTAAGGTTTCATTGAGTATTGGGAAATATCCTTGAAACTAGTTCTGAACATATGCCTAGTGGGAATTGTACCTAGGGATAGGGCTTGACCCATTAGTAGTCTTAAAACCCTAACCGGTAATGCGGGTGGAGGTATTGAGTACTCAAGGGATTGATATTCAATATTTTGCACCTAGGCTCTTTCTCTAAGGAATTAGGTCTGAGTAAATTTATGGTTGACTGAACAATGAATGTAACAAGAGACATAGGATTCACTAGTGTTTGTTTGGTGGAATCAAACCCCCACAACTTCAAGTGTCCATTTTACCAATTCTCACCCCATTTCATTTCTAATTCATTTATTTGTGTTTTAACAATTCCAGTAGTTTTGTTCTTAAATTCATATTCATATTTATTGGGATTGTTCTCAAGTCACAAGTAGCCAATGAATGCTTAGTTTACCTTCTAATCCCTGTGGATACGATATTTTTACTACTTGTACGGCCGGTACACTTGCCGTGTTTGAGTCCGTTGAGAGGTTCACATCTGATATGGCGCGCTGAGCGTGAATGATGTCGCGCTGAGCGCAGCGTCAAGCGCGCTGAGCGCGATGGTTCCAGAGACCAAAATCTGAGAATTGCGCTGAGCGCGGAAATATGCGCCCAGCGCGAAGCCACTGACTTGGTCAGTTTTGCCTGAATTTTACTTTGAAAGAAGGCCTTATAACCACCCATAAACAGAATTACCTCATTTCTCACACTCCAAACAAAATATACCCTATATTCAGCCATTCAAGCATGATTCACACACTTAACAATTGACACAAACAACACATAACACAAAACATATATACATATAAGCAAACAAGTCACAAACAGCTATAAATACTCAATTTGCCATTCTAATCCCCGGCAACGGCGCCAAAAACTTGTTGAGATTTCCGTTGAAGTACTTTTTATTATAATTATAGATTAGGTTACTTCCCTCAACGGACTCAAACACGGCAAGTGTATCGGCCGTACAAGTAGTAAAAATATCGTATCCACAGGGATTAGAAGGTAAACTAAGCATTCATTGGCTACTTGTGACTTGAGAACAATCCCAATAAATATGAATATGAATTTAAGAACAAAACTACTGGAATTGTTAAAACACAAATAAATGAATTAGAAATGAAATGGGGTGAGAATTGGTAAAATGGACACTTGAAGTTGTGGGGGTTTGATTCCACCAAACAAACACTAGTGAATCCTATGTCTCTTGTTACATTCATTGTTCAGTCAACCATAAATTTACTCAGACCTAATTCCTTAGAGAAAGAGCCTAGGTGCAAAATATTGAATATCAATCCCTTGAGTACTCAATACCTCCACCCGCATTACCGGTTAGGGTTTTAAGACTACTAATGGGTCAAGCCCTATCCCTAGGTACAATTCCCACTAGGCATATGTTCAGAACTAGTTTCAAGGATATTTCCCAATACTCAATGAAACCTTAAATCATGCAAAGGGTGATCAAGCCAAAGCAAGCATTAAGCATGGAATCATACACAACAAAGAATGAAACAAAACATATATATATCATTAACACAAAAGGATTACAATAAAGTTCGTTGGTTACATCAAAACCCCAATACAAAGGATAGAACCTCTCAAAACAAAGAGGGGAAAAATAAAATAGAGATGGAAGAGGAAAGGAAGAACCGAAGGAATGATCCACCATGGCCGTTCCCAAGCTCAGGGAATCCCTTCCACAGCTCCTGGAGGCGCCCCTGAGTGAATGAGGGAGAAAACCCTCAAAATTTGCCTTTTATACGCATTTGGGGAGACAAATTAGGTTTTACGCGCTCAGCGCGTTAAGCTTCGCGCTCAGCGCGTTAAGCTTCGCGCTCAGCGCGGGTGCTTTCCCTGATGCTCCAATTGCTCTCGGCCTCGAGCGCGCTCAGCGCGTTTTACTTGCGCGCTCAGCGTGAAGCTCCAAAGGCTGAGAGTTCTCTCTGTTTTGTGCCCGCTCGGCGCGTGTTCTGGCGCGCTCAGCGCGGTAGCCTTCTCTGCTCCTTAATTCTTTGAGTTTCCACTTCAATGGCCTTTTTATCCTCAATTCTCTACTTGAATACCTGCATATACAAAAGAAACCAAAATGAGAACAATTAAAATGCAATGATACAAAGAATGGAAGAATTTGATCATTAAATCTTGTATAAAAACAAGTATAATTTAGGCTCATCAATAATTCAAACCAGAAATACAACATACATTCAATAATTAACTAGAATCATCAATTTCATCTCAATATGCTCTAAAGACACAAAAAACTCACAACATAATCATTTTCTCTCAAACATCATCATAACCACCGATTTATTGATAACCACACAACATGCAACTCCACAATTCAACAAAGACACTAGTTTTAACTTCCATTACCTCAAAATCCAAGAGAAAGAAAGGAATAAAGAAGAAGAAATAGTCACTACAAGAAAAATGCAAATTATCGACGGATACAAATCTATCAGAAAATTTATATTTTCAACAGAAAAAAAAAATCGTAGTAAAACTTATATTACCGACGGATAATTTTCGATGAATACAGATCTATCAAAAAATTTATATTTTCGACGAATTTTACTGACGGATAATTTCCAACGGATACAAATTTGTTAGAAAATTTATATTTTCGATGGATTTTACAAACGGATAATTTTCGATAGATATAAATCTGTCAATAAAATGTATATTTTCGATGAAAAAAAATCGTAAGAAAAGTTATATTATCGATGAAATATTTTCAATGAATTTATATTTGTCGAAAATGTAAGAATTTCTTACAAAATTTTTGGCAGATGCTTAAGTCAAATTTTTTTGACGAAATATTATTAATGGATAATGATTTGTTAAAAATGTTTGATATTTTATCAGAAATTGCTTCCATCGAAAATGTTTAATATTCTGTTTGGTAACAAAAAATATAATTAAAATTGACTATCATATATTTAAAAAAATCAATAAAATTTTAAATATATATTCTAATAAATTGTTATCTAAAAAAGACTAGTAAATTATATATATATATATATATATATATATATATATATATATATATAGAGAGAGAGAGAGAGAGAGAGAGAGAGAGAAAGAGAGAGAGAGGAGAAATCAAATAACTCGCAAAGTAACTTTAGGTAAAGTTACTTCACTCAATAACTCATGGTATATGTTGAATTTCATCAATCCAACTTTTAAATTAAAAATTATTAAATTTTACTAATAATTAATATAGAGAAAAATTGATTAGCTCTTGAATAAATTATTTGCTAACAATATAGTTGAAAAATTGATTATTTTAAATTATTTAATTATAATCTTACTGACAATTTACTATATGATCTTGATATTTTTGTATAACTAATATCTGATTTTAAATTTGATATGAAAATGTTATGATATAATTAAATAATATTTTAAATTAGTATTTTATTAATGATTTATGATTAGAAAATAAAACAAGGATAAATACATATTTTGAATTTTATATCTTATATTTAAGATAAATAAATATATTAAGTTAATTAATAATTTATTTAAAATGTTAAAATTTAATTTATAAATATATAATAAATAAATACTTATAATTTTATAAATTATATTATCATTATAAATTATAAAAATAATATTTTAAAATATATAAATGATTATTTAAAATTTTAAATTTATAATAAATAATATAAATTGTATCATAATATTAATTTTAAATAGAAATAAGTATATTATTAATTATAAAATTAAGTATATATACAAATAAAGATTAATTAAATATAATATAATTTTTATTATTGGTTAATATAATTAAATATAATATAATTATTATATATATTATTATTTTTTTATAATAGTCCGAACACACCGGAATGAGAGGGGTCCAAAGATAGTACAAGTATGAGATTATATAATTGATGATGATTTAAAAAAATTAATTTGTACTACCTATACTAACAAAATGTATCTACTTGTCGTTAACTTATCTCATTAGAACTTCATAGTTAAGCATGTTTGATTTGAAGTAATTTAATGATAGGTGACCTTTTAAGAAGTTTTCCAAAAAGTGTGCCAATAAGGACAAAGTACGCTGAAATTACCGACGAATATTTACCATAGAATCATTCGTCAAAAAATTTTGATGGATTTTTTTTTTCGATGTTCCTTTTTTTGAAGGATTTGCATTCGTCAAAAATTCTCTTTTTTCGATGAATATTCTTTTTTACCAATGAATTATGTTTGTAAAAAAATTACATTTTTCTTCTAGTAAGTTTCAAGTTTCAAGCTCCAAGAAACTCCTCACCACACCACGACTTAATTCTTAGCTCCAATAGATTTGAATCACCATTCTGTTGATCAACAATGATCTCCTACACGCTCAAGGAGTTTAGAAAAAAGAAAGAAGATTTTAGAATCTCATAGCTCTTCTCTCTATTTTTATCTCTCTAGAAATCTTGAGAATAAACTTATGAAATTCAATTTTGAAAAGAAATTTTATATACCTTTCCCTCATAATCAAATTGAACATCTATCCAAAAAAATCCTCCATACCTTTAAAACTCATAAGAATTCCTAAATTCTCTAAGTTTCTCAACAATAAACACTAAAATACCACAACACAATAATTTCAATAAAAATTAACAATAATTAAGAAAATATACAACGTTACACTTATTTAAAACACTTTAAAAAAAAATAAACAAACGGATCTCCTATCATTTATATGACTTTTTTTTTGGGCGTATTTTCTATAACATCAACAACTTATTTTAAATAATAAAATATAATTAAATAATAATGTAAAATTATTATTTTTATATTACTTGTCTTCTCGTATAAAAGAATCGGTATGGGTTATCACCCGTATCTAAAATTTCATCTAACTGCTTAGATAAAAAATCTAACATTACCGATCACATATTCATTTAAATTACTCGATTCAATCCCTTTAGTATAGAAAATAAGTAAAGCATATTAATAACCTTCTTAGCCCTTTGGCTAATTACAGAGACAGATACAAAACCTAAGTTAATGGAGAGAACTTATAGAAAACAATATTACATATTTCAGATGGATAAAAAATTAAATGTAATGAGTTCAAACATATAAATGTAACAAAAACAAAATATAAAAATATAAAATATTTATTTTGAGTAAAAATTAAATTAAATACATAAAATTAGATACACAATTTTAAATATTTATTAAGTATTTTTTTTTTTAATTTGAAGTTGCATACCATATAGTTACCATATGTAGGTCCAACATTGGCTAAGATGGAGTGTCTAATTATGTAAGCATCATCACCTCCAACCCTTTTGCGAGCTGTCACGATCAGAAGTGAGGATGGAACATGAAATTTAAAAGCATATTGAAAAACTAGAATAACATTCATTGCTCATCAGAATTATCTGTATGGCTCGTTTTCCTTTTGATTTTATTAGTTATTATTGTTAGAGTAATGATTAACAATAAATTAATTAATAATATTTTTTTTATAAACATGTTTTTATGTATTAAAAAGTTACGTTTTCTGATAACATTTTTAATTTTTTTTTACAATTACATATAATGGAAAAGAAAGTCCTTTTTTTTTCTAATTTTAAAAATAATCAAATGGAAAATAAAATCATTTTTTTTCTAATTATAAAAAACAATCAATTTCTGACTATAAAAATATACTTGATATAAATAAAAAATATATTCAATGATGTTTTTTATATTTATTTTCATGTATTTTTTTCCTTTAAAGATAATTATGTTCAAGTCATTATCATATATTAATATGAATATTATTTTTAATTCACTGTATATAATAGGAGAGTAGTTTGGAGCCAATTATTATTATGAGAAGCATCGAGTAACATATATGATTAAAGCAGCCGGTTGAATAGTGACTTGTGAATTGAATTCCACCATGCATCCGGAAAGTGGTCACTGAGAGAAGAAACAAACAAATAAATAAATATATGCTTTCAAATTTAACAGCACCACTTTGCCTTTGGCTTGGGTAACACTGTTTCATCATATCATATGTATCTTGAATATTCGGTCATTGACTATGTAAACCTAAATTTCCATCGAGTCTGGTCCAACATTATAATAATTAGCAAATTAACAGCGCGTAATCAATTAGCTATCGCAATTCACACTAATTAATGCTAATGAGATGTAACTTGATTGAATTATTTGTCAATTATTTGAGTATGTGAATTTATTAATTTCTTTTTATCAAACTCATTTCTTTAACTAAACAAATAAACTCAAAATTAAAGCTAATTAGCTCTCATAATTCCCACTAATTAATTCATAGGAGGCGTAAAATAATTGTATTATTAATTAGTTGATTTTTTTTATATGTATAATATAGATAGAAAGGGAAGACATTTTCAATATTATTAAGCAGGGCGCTAATGATATGTTAATTGAAGTCCACCTAAAAAATTATTGGAGAAGCTTGAACTATAAATAGTTTTATTCAGTTATAGCTACTAAATAACCCTTAAGCATCAATGGATCTACTTGGAGAGGGTTATCCACCAAGTTAAAAATGAGGTTAGAGAGATTCGAATCAACACGCATGTAGAAGCTCAAAGTTATAGTGATTTTTTTTTATCAAGCTCATTTATTTAAGTAATCAAATAATCTCATCAAGATTAAAGTTATGTTAATAAACAAGTTACAAAGTTGAGTATATAGATCAACATATTGACATAGAATTGATTTGGTTTATTCAACAGTTTTAAGTTTAAACTTTCGTTATGAGATTGCATCAAATACTTAAAAAAAGTTTTACTTGTCGTTCATATTATTCTTACCCAAGCAAAATTGTTTTTCATAATTAAAGAATATATTTAGTATCATAATTAAAAAATATATAGTTACGTCCAGGTTTTATAAATGTAATATTATTAATTGGTAAATATTTTTGTATGTGTATAACTCTTGGAGAATTATAATTTTACTTATGATAAATGTTTTAATAGTTGTTCATATAAATTTCACCCAAGATATATGCATGGTTAATTATGATATAAATATAGTTAATTTTACTTTATTAACGGTTAAAAGTAAATGAAATATATATAATTATCAATATATAGACTCATATACTAGTAAAAACAATGTGTAACAATATTGAATTTACAAAATTAGTCTTATCTAATATTTTTAACTTAAAAATGTAATGAAAGCATTATATATAATAAATATGATTAAAAATATTTTTAAAAATATAATATATATTGTATACGAAATCATAAAAATTATATATATTTTTTAATTATTCCGTTCAATAACTCATGTTCTACATTAAATATCAACGATCCAACCGTTCAATTTAAATTTCTTAATGCATAGATTAAATCTGAAATTTTTTAGAAAATTTGAAAATCATTTGATACTTTGTTTCATTAATTCAAATCAATGTATAAAATGATTTTATGATTATCCATCAATTTGAATTAATGAAATGAAGTATCAAATAATTTTCAAATTTTCTAAAAATTTGCAGATTTGTTAAGAACTTTAAATTGAACGGTTGGATTGTTGAAATTTGATATAGAACATGAGTTATTGAATGAAGTAAGTCTATGTATACTTACTTCTGGAATAAAAAGATTCCTCATATATATATATATAGATAGATAGATAGATAAATAGATAGATAGATAGATAAATAGATAAATAGATATATAAATAGATAGATAGATAGAGAAAGAGGAGTTGAAAGGAAATATTAGAATTTTTAAGTAAATTATATTAAGGGCCACACTAGCGAAGGGTTCCATATCTTTCACATATATGTTAAGGGATATGTAACCGTTCACTAAATGATCCTTCAATGTAGTTAAATTATATATATGTTAATATAATTTTGAATGAATTATATATAGTTAAAATGTTTATTTTAACATAGGGACTGTGATGTAATATTTAAATCTTTAAAGGAATATTAGTGTAAATGATTTTTGAATTCTTTTTTAACAAAAATTAATGGAACTTTAACCATTTTTTTATATAAAGAAAATAGATAAAGTGTTATATACTAAAACTTGTTGAGGGAAGAGGTTAGAATTTTTAACATATTCGTATATCTCAAAAGAAATGAATATAATTTACTCAAATATTTTTAATAACTTTATCAAAATATTAATCACTTCCAATGTAAAGGTAACCAATTTATTTTATCATTATTAATATATTTAATCTTCTTAATCACTTATCAATATGTACTATCTTTTATTCTTATCTTCAAGTTGACTTTCCATAATTTTTAAAAATTAATAATTAAAAATAATCTTCTATCACAATTTAAAATTGTTTATATTTACAAACTTGAAAATAAATTTATATATGTAAATATGTTTATTTATTATAATTTTTAATTATAAATATATATTTTTTAAGTTTAATTGTATAAATATACATTTTATTTGTATAATGTACAAACTAAACCAGTATATTAGCTATTTGTGTAATTATTTCAAAATTATTCTTAGAACTAATAGATTTTTTTGTTGTTTTTGACATAAACTATTAGAATTTTGTTCTCTTAATTTTCTCACCTAATGAATTTATTTATATTTTATTTATGGGTATTTACAAACGCGGTACTCAATTTTGAAGGAGTATGTATTATTAAAACAAAAAAAAATCTTAAAAGGATTCCTATAAAAAATAATAATAGAAGGAAGCATCATTTTATACAATCTTTTCGGTGAAAAGTTGTTATTTTGACGTAGATAAAGCTTAAAAGAAAAATATCTTAAATAAGTGGGCCCACTCTTCTTTTTATTATTATTAAAAATACAGTCTAAACAAAAATTATATCATCACCTTCGTGTATATATAAAAAAGAGTTGATTTTATTAACATCATCCGCTTGACGTTTAGGGAAATAAAAGTGATTTTTTTTATTAAAAAAACATCTATATTTTTTTATGTAATAAATATTTTTTAAAAAATTTATATTTAATTTTTGAATATCCACCTTGAAAACTAATTGTAACAACTTGTTATGGTCGTTATATCATATGAAATCACTATTATTAATAGGGAAACTAGTTTACTAAAATTATAAACATTTAACTAACATATATATGAACATACATAAAATATGAATATAAAAGTCTCAGTATTGTACTATTATAAGTTATATACATGTGTATACAACAATTTCAAAGATAAATTATATAATCTAGTGTTGGTTGAACACACATATACAAGTTACATGAAGTAACACTATTACCAACAAAATCACAACACCTGCTAGTAACAACTCCTCGAACCTATCCTTGATTTACTCACATACACGTATAATCATCACAATACAACCCACAATGGAAATAGATGACTAAGTTAGAGTTTGAAAACATGTAAGCATAGAAATATTTCTAAATCTTACATCATATCATAACCATACATGGAAGCTAAACACTCTAAGGCAAACGTGTATCTCATCCAAATCATGTCAAACAAGACATTCATCAATGTACATGATCGCACTACACCATACATCATATGCAAACACTTCAACTAATGTATCATTACGCATTAACTATCAAGATCTCCTAACAACATGAGCAATCTAAGTGACTCCACCCTACCGAACCAAACCCAATAGTTTTTGCTCTCGAAGCATCGACTTGATCATAGCAAAATGGGATAACAATCCCTCCTTCTAGTTTCTCGACTTTTGTCACTTACACTAAGAAAGTTCGATTCCACCGTTAGGAATATTACAACTCGATATAATCTTACCACAACCTTGACATGCATTACTAAGTCACATACGAAATTTAGCCACTAACTATCCTCAAGGAATCACACAAGCTCTCCAGGTACTTGGTTAAGAGTTGTAATTCTTAACTTCTTACCTTACTCAACCACTAACTCAGGACCTATAAGAGATATCATATACCTCAAAATCCACTCCCAGGGACACTCCTACTCAATGAGCTAGGATTTTCCAACAGTGGCCTACTCGAGCACCGCTCCAAGACTTTCAATGTGGGATCTTCAGTTTTCAAAACAATTTTCTCTCCTCAAGTCCTAAGTTAGCAACATGCCTCAATGTCATACCACATTCTCAACATCCACACCTTACCATACATCATCTATGATTTTATATGCATCACATCTAGTCAATACACATAGAGATTAACAATATCATACACATATACAGTATATATATGCTCATCATCATTTATCACCATACAAACATCCATGTATGTCATATCTAATTAACATACATAGATATAGTCCTCATATATCATATAACATGTCATAGAACTCATACATCTACTAATGTTCATCATACATTCCAAAAACACGTCCTTCCTTTAGGCATCATGTGCCCAACGCAACCTACCTCACGCTCAGTGCCATCGAGGCAAGGAACTCTCTACTTTTTTCACTCTCGATGCCATTCAAACTGTGTCCAGCGTGATCAAGGTGGAGACCCCATGAGACCTCACGCTCGACATGTTAAAACACACGTTCGACCTCATATGAAGTATAAAGGCTTTGTCTAATTCACACTCGGTAGCGTCACCAAGTGAAAGACTTCCCATACTCATGCTTGGCACCATTCAAACCACGCTCGACGTTATCCCAACCTGAGACGAGTTTCTCTTATCACACCTGGTGTCATTAATCTTACAACTAGTGTGATTGAGACATGACTCTTTGATTGGAATTGTGCTCAACACCACGAAAGTGCACTCCAACATAACTGTAATTTCTACACAATGCAAATCACGAAAATCACCCCAAGCACTTGAAACTAAAAAAATCCAAGACATGCAAGACCTCCAACACTTCATATACATCATATATGACTTAAAATTAGGCTAAAATAACACATGCAACCACAAAATCAACTGAAATCATGCAACACCACTACAAGAAAACACTAAAATAGCTGCAGAAATAAGGGTCGACTAATAGTTGACGGAAATACTATCGAAAAAACCAATTCTATTTTAAGATGTAGTGTCATCTTTTTCAACACTAAATTTAAATTGAGTTTAGTGTTAGAAAAGCTGACGCTATTCTTTAAATATAGCGTCAGCTTTTTCGACGCTAAACTTAAAATACTTTAAATACACATGCGAGTCTTTTTTAAAAAAAAATTATAATAAAAAATAATTTACTCTATTATTATTAAAATTTAAATTTTAAAATAAAATAATAAATTATCTGAAGGACAACTCATGCATATCCCATACACACATACAAAACTATAATGAAAGAAAATAATCTTATAAAAATAAATTTTTAAATATTTTCTTTATCTCGTTTGAAGTATTTTAAATAATCAACTATGAAAATGATTGTTACAATTATTATTTTTGATTTTGTATGAATAAGGAATGTAAAAAATATTGATAATTGGATTTTTATATAAAAAAAATATTTATTTAATTATGTTTTTATAATGTAATATGTATATTATTTTTGTATCATATAGATAAATAAATTGATCTATCAAGTTAACATATTTTTTT
Source organism: Cajanus cajan (assembly GCF_000230855.2). Taxonomy (NCBI): domain Eukaryota; kingdom Viridiplantae; phylum Streptophyta; class Magnoliopsida; order Fabales; family Fabaceae; genus Cajanus; species Cajanus cajan. The sequence continues at coordinate 66,667,534 of NC_138521.1, forward strand.
TTATAAGTCTAAGTCCAACTTTTTTAAATAAATAAACTTTTATAAAAATCTAAATCTAAATTTTTATTAAATAAGTCAAGTTAAAATATACTTTAAATAAAACAAACCTTAGACCCTTATTTAAGATCCGATTTACTCTCATTCCTAAACACAACTAACAAATATAGTATTTCATAAGTAAAATTTTATATTGCATTGTATGGGTATATGATGTATAAATAATTTGTAAACATGTTTTAGAAGAAAAGAAACGAAAATAAGTAAAGGGATATTTCATCATTAATAAAAATAAAAATATAAAATTTTATTTTAAAAACAATTAACTTAACTAGTTAAAATTGTTTAATATTAACTTTTATATATATTAAATATTGATTGAAAAAAGTAAACATTAATTAAAAAATAAATAAATAAGATTTAAATATAACTTTTCCTCATAAATAAGTTAGTTTTGATTTTGGTGTCCTATACTTTTATTTTAATTATTTTTCATCCTTTTAAATTTTAATTTTTTTTTGATTTTGTAAAACAAGTAAAAAAAAATAGTCTCTATACAAATATTTTGTTTAATTTTTATCCTTCTAAAATATGAAATTATTATTTTTATCCTTAATATCTAATTTAACCTACATAAATAATATACATATTTTAAAGATTTATATATATATATTTTTTTATAAAAATCACATGTTGATTTGATATTACGGGTCTCATATAATTATTTGATCATTCATTAAACACATAACTAATTAATGAGTGAAACTTGAGCATATGAATTAAAATTTAAGTAATATTTAATATATTTGAGGGATTAAAACAAATATATATTTGTTTTCAAAAGCCAAAATCAAAACTCACTTACAAAGATCAAAAATACATTTAAACAATAAAAATATTATTTAAATTAGTAATTATTTATAAAATAAAAGTTAGGATTAAATTATAATTTTAATCTTTATATAATATTCAATCCGTGATTTTGGTTTTCAAATTTTGATTTATGATTTTAATTTTTTTATTTCATAAAATCTAATGTTTTAGTTCTACTTCTACAACTAAATATAACCATCCATTTATTATAACGTTGACATGATAATTACTATTTAATAATATTTAAGATAAATTATACTATTAATCTTAATTTTTATATCATAAATATGATAAAACAAGACAAAAATAAAATTTAATTCAAATATTATTTATATTAACTAATTATTGTGTTATTTATTTAATTTAATTATAATATTACAATTTTAGTGACAAATATATGAAACTAAAATTATAGAACTAAATTACGTAGTTAGAAATTAGGAAACCCAGATTCTGAATATAATATAGTAACAAAATGCAATTCAGAATATTAATTTGATTTGAAGCGTGTTATAAAATGAAAAAAGGGACTACATGAAATTCAGAATATTTTTTTTAATGGATAAAAATGATGGTAAGAAGGAGATGACACTGAATTACTGAATAATTCTAAATAGCAATAATTTATTTATTAATTTTTACAGGAAATAGCAATCATATAACTACTCAGTTTAACAAAAAAAACAAATCTTTAACCATGTGTCGTGTATTTCCATTTTGGTAAAAATAAGAATGTATAGAAAGAATATTTACCATTAATTTTAAATCAACAAATTAGATTTTATCTAGGCCATAAACTTAAAATCAATACTGAAGATCCTTTTCTAAACATGCATTAATTATGTTTTAAAAAACGTGTAGTGATTTAGTTTATGTCAACCTTTCAGTTGCCACACCATTAACTCCAAATTAATGCCAACCACTTTACCAAAATGCCCCTCATAGACTCATAGTTCCAATAGATTAACAGGAACGCATGCCTTCATGATCTGTGAATGTTGACAGCGTGGTAGTAATTTTTCTGATTAACAGTTTCACATTATTCTTATTGTTCATTCGTTTATTTTGGTTTAATTTTTCTGGTTACGTGTTTCAGCCTTTTGGGCCAATTATAACAGTTTTAATTTAACGCATGGAATGATGCATGAACATGAATATTGTTGGAACCCACCTGTCAAGACAAGACAACGCAAATCATAGGAAAGTACTGGGAAAGAAGCTGACTCGAACAGGCTTTGAATTCACATAAAAAAAAATGAATTTGTCAAATTATATTAGTATAATATGATCATGTACCAATAATATATTAGTATATATAATACCATTATCATTTAGAAAAGTTTTTGTTTCCTAAAATGAGTCACAATCCTAATAACGCATGCTTTTACTCGTCTCCCATTTTTTTTTATCATTACATTTAATACATGAGTCGTCATTAATTAGTACCATAATTATTCTACATACACATTTTTTTTTTCTAATGAAGGCAAGTAGCCCAATAATAACTGATATTGAAATTGAATCTCTATGACCCAAGACCAAACCCAACAATAAAATCTGTATTAAATCCACCTCTTTCATAAAACCCAACTTTCCCATTTGACTATAATTCACACAACTCTAATTCCTTCTCTCTACCCTTTCTCTCTCTCTCTCTCTGTGCAATGGAAAACGATGAAGAATGCATCACTGGGTTGTGTTTGGGACTGGGAATGGGAGGGCATGTTCCTAAAAGGGCTAAGCATAAAGAGAACAAGCCTGTGAAGTGCCTTGACCTAGCGTTTGAGCTTTGTCCAAAAGAAGAAGCCATGAACGTGAATCATAATATTGATTCTGATAACCCCAATGAAAAGAGCACCGATTCTGATAACAGCAACAACAACAACAACAGCGGTTGCAGAAAGAAACTGAGGCTTTCCAAGGAGCAATCAGCCATGCTTGAGAACAGCTTCAAACTACATAGCACTCTTAATCCGGTATTCATTCTTAACAACCCTTTTTCTCATTTTAATTGCTATATTTTCCTAAATACTTATGTGTGTTTGCGTGTATATAATTAAATTCCATAGGATAATATTCTAGAAATATTTTCGATAAATTAATTTTACGGATGATAATTTAAATTGCACGCTGCAAGTCACTAATATATATAAGGCATATTATTTATTTTGTTGCATACATATATCATACATGTTAATTTATCAGTTTTGTTTCGTACGACGTGGTAAGAGGAGTTTATGCGTTGGTTTTGGTTTTAATTTCCACATGCAGGTTCAGAAACAAGCACTTGCTGATCAATTGAATTTAAAGGCTAGACAAGTTGAAGTTTGGTTTCAGAACCGAAGAGCAAGGTACGTGTTATATCGTGTAGTTTCCGTTTCAATACCTTATTGTTCATCAATTTTGCTTTGATTTAAATAATTATCTGGGTTGTCTCCTAATCTTGGGGAGGGGTAGAGATAAAAAGAAAGAAAAAAGAAATTAAAACAGAGTTTTCTACAGTTTTATTTGTTTATTTAATAGTTAATTTATTGTGTTGACTATATGGATCGACCTGTGGCAATTAAGAATTTAATTTGAGAAACGTTTATAAATTATATTAAATAATGATAATTTTCAGGACGAAGCTGAAACAGACAGAAGTGGACCGGGAGTTTTTGAAAAAGCACTGTCAAAATCTAAGTGATGAGAACAGACGATTGAAGAGGGAATTGCAGGAACTACGTGCACTTAAGGTTGGACCGTCGCAGTTATGCATTCAACTATCCAAAACTACGACTCTGACTATGTGTTCTTCGTGCGAGAAACTAGGAAAGAACAATATAGAGTTAGAGGGTAGAAATTAATTAAATTAAATTGATAGGTATATTGATCGATCATTAGATGAAAATATTGGAATATATCATATGGAGCATCCATTTTCTGATTACAAGGAAAGACACAAGTACATATTATATTTCCTCATGTCCCCACACACACATCACATAATCGGGTGTCTCTTTGTTGATTCAATTTATACTAATTGATCAAAATTAACTTGCCACATTTTCGTTAAAGTTTTCTGCTTTTGCCTGTGTGTGGTGTACGGATAAGGAATAAAATTTTGAGTCGTTGAAACTCCAAGAGAAAACAATTCCCTAAGTCAGTCCACTAATTACAGATTAGGGTTAAAAGTTGGAATATTGAATCTGAGCTAGATAGGATTTGTTTTGTATTTGTGATCCATATGACGTGAGAGTTGGGTGTACGTATAAGTTATCATATACTTACGAGAATAATGATTTCTGGACATCATCTTATTTTAAATATTTTATTAACATTTTTTATTTTATCCCTTTCTTCTCTTGTCAAATTATATCCCTTATACCAATTTAAGTGTTTTCTTTTCTCTCTCTTACTGGGTGTTTAGTAGTATTTGAAGTATTCAAATATATTTTTTCCAACTTACAACCCATTTTGAAAGATCTATACATATATAGAGACAGCTTGGATATACTTATTTATAAAAATTTCGGTTATAAGAAAATAAGAAAGAAAAATGAATATAAGTCAGTTTTTTTTAAAAAAAGTTAATATGAGATAATTTTTATAAATTAACCTATGTATAAATTGATTTTAACTTATGAAAAATTAATTTCATTTTTTTTATAAGTACTTTTAAATTTTTTTTATCTAAATACACTTATAGATAAAAATGGAAAGGAAGATCAAAGAAGAAGAAAAATAAACAATAAAAAGGAAGAATTAAATAGAAAAAAATTATATATGTAATAAATGATGTGATAAGAAAGAATTCAAGAGATATCAATTGACAAAATAGAATAAATGAGTTTAAATATAAAAAAGTAATTATATCCATATATACGAATCATTAGTCAACTTATAGTAATTTTAAGAGAGAGAGATATAAGTTCATTATTCTATGAGGAAAGAATTTAATTATATAAAGTCTTGATGATATATATATATATATTATTTGTGGGTGGTCCTAGGGAAGTCATACCGAAATTTCACCACAATTTTCTTGTTGACGGGTTTGGAATTGTATATAGATAACTTATGATATACTTCTCTTCATGGTCTCCAACATTTTCAATCAAGAAAAATACTTAAAATAATACACGCGTTTAGAAATGTGGTTGTTCAATAGAAAAAGATGATCGTTATTAACTAATATATACTATATATCTCAACGATCCTAAAACTATATCTTTGAAATAATATATACCAAGCTAATCCGTCACCTCACGTGTATTGAGATTTGAGAAGGCATATATGCATGTCACATTTAATTAATTATAAGCGCACCACCAATTCTCTTTTGTGTTGTGTCTTAAGGTGGTCACTGAACCAACCCACAATTAGGTTGCAAGTCACAATAGGGACCGTCCAATGGCCATTTAGAGAAATTAATGGATGGGATTTGCTAAGCCATCCAACCATATATAAGTGCCACTGTGCCAATACTTCATATCTAAAACAAATCATTACTTACACAGAATGCGTGCCCTTATGATGGCCTTATAAACAACCCAATATGCAAATTTAATTGGTTATAGAGAAACTTTAAGGGGGTACCCAATTACCCAACTTGGATATAGATGTCAGAAAGGTGTTTTCTCCAAACACTTTTTACAGGTTGACAATCCAGTCTGTTCAATTAATATTCATAAAAATTATTTATAATAAGTAAGGTATTTGTCTATCAAATTATTGTCTAAGTTTAGGTATAAGTGTAGTTTCTCATAAATAAAAAATTCTATACATGGGTACACGTATAGGTATTATATTACCAAATCTCAATATATATAGCTGCATAATAGCTTTGTTTTATTATAAGAATTAATTCAAAAGATTTTTAAACATTTTTTCAAAAGATTTTTAAACATTTTTTTATTAAATTCTTGAATTTTATTGTGATACTTATTATAATTAGAAATTGAATTATCTTTATCTTCTAATATTTATTTCATTAAATTATTCATTTTACTTTTAATCAATGCTCTTTCTATTAAACTATATAACATTAATGTTAGAATAACATTTACGTTTTATTAATTTGTTAATCAAATGAATAATGACAGACCATATTGAAGTTAACTATAAAATATGCATGTAATGAGTCCGGCCGGATCTAAATTATATAGATAACCAATTATAAGAATATATAAAATTGACGGTACATTTTATATATATATATATATATATATATATATATATATAAATATTTTATTCATCAGTTTAAATTAATAAAATAAAATATTAAATAATTTTTAATTTTCTTACAAAATTATAATTATTCTTGAAATAAGTGGATCTCTTATTCTCTTTTTATAGAAAGAGAGGGAATGAAAGAAGAAATCTATTTATTTAAAGAATAAGTCTTATTAAATTAACTTCTATCAATAATTTATATTTTATATTAAATTTCAACAATTTAATTATTAAATTAAAAATTTATATTGTATAAATCAAACTGGCAGATATTTAAAAATTTTTAAAAATATTTAATATTTTGCTTCATTAATTCAAATCAACATATAAAATAATTTTTTGATTATTTATTAATTTAAATTAATAAAATAAAATATTAAATAATTTTTAAATCTTTTAAAAGTTTATAAATTATCAAAATTTATTCTTAAAGAAAGTAAATTTCTCCTTATATATATATATTTATTTATTTATCGTAAAACATGGTTTAGTAGTTAAACATTATAATAAATATATGTATTATTTTGAAATGTTCATATACATAAAGTTCAACATAGCAACATTTTTTCTTAATTTTGTTATTGATACGAATTGTTACTAATTAATTTTACTGATAATTAATTTCAAAAACTTTTGATAACATCATGCATAACACCTTAATTATCTAAACCTTAATCATTATCTATATGTTAATATAACTCACATTAAAATTAAAAAGCCAACAATATTAAATTATATTCTAGAATAAGATAAATAAAGGAGCTATAGATAAACATTTTTATATAAGCAATTGAAATTTAACAACCTACGCACATCTGTTTTTAAAGTCTTAAATAACAATTAAATTTATTTATTTAGTAATTAGAATAATTTAACTTATTTAAAAAATCCGAAGAATTTAGGATTTAAGTATTTGTTAAAGACCAAAAATTTGCTACTAAAAGATATTTAGTATATTTAAAACAAAAATGGAAATAATAATATTATATTATTAATTTTCTTCACAAATTAAATTTTAGATAAATTACAAATATATTTTAGAGAAATAATACAAGAAAGTTTTTACAAAAATATCTTATGCATAAAAGTTATAAGGTTAGTATAACAGTTTGGGAGGAAAGACATAAAGTTGGCGTGATAAAGATAGTATGAGTTTCATTCCTCTCACTATCATAATCACCATCAATTATTATTTTTTTATAAAATAAAATAAAAAAATAACTTATGTATAAATTGATTTATAATATTAGAGAAACATGTTTTATTTTTGTTATTCTTTTTTCTTTTATAGATATTTATGAAGAAATATTTATTCAAATAAATCTTATTACGTTAATTAATGTATAGTTTGATATACTTTTCTAAATAAATTAAAAAAAAAGAGGTTACGCTTTCTTATTTTACTAAATTAAAATAGAACGACAAAAACCTTTTATTAATATTAAATAACGAAACTAGTCGTATACAAAAATCCGTTGGATCCGTAACATTCAGTAGCAATATTATAAAAGAGATTAGCCTGTAACTCAATACTCAATAAATTGAATACAGTATAGAACAATATATATATATATATGACATTAACAAAACATATGAATTGTCGAACACTTGATACGACATTCTGTTTTTTCTATAAACTTAATTATCAAAATATTACAACAACTAATTTTATCTTATTTTATTTATTTATTTATGACATTATTTATTATCATTATAAAAATAATGGATCATCTTAGACATAATATATATGGTTATATGTGATTTAGAATATAAACTACTATTAAAATGATAACTATTTTAAGGGTTTTACTAACCGTACCCTATTAAAGAATTAGTAATAACTTTAAGACATGAAGTACCATTTGCCTTATTTCAAAACATTTTTTTTTTGAAAGGGAACTATTTATCTGTATAGGAAAAGGTTCATGATTACCTAGTTGACAAAGAATAATTAGTTTCAAATTTCAAGTGCCAACAATTAAACATTATGTCACACCTATGACCCAAAAGACGAGCAAGCCCCAGAAAGTCCTAAGCTACAATCAATTAATTTAGTTTGTGTCATAAAGGACACCATCCATTATTATGTATATATATATATATATATATATATATATATATATATATATATATATATATTATTGAGTGATACGTAGGCTATACTTTTTTTAACACATTTCTAACATTTTTAATTTGTTTATAATGTACTTTATTATCTTTTTTAAAAGAATTTTTTCTTTATTAATTTCTTAAACAGTGTTAATTGATCATAGTTAGTACTATGTTTAATAAATCTAGCGAATTAAATTGAAGAGTAACTGAATACGTTATGATTTAATGAATGAGAAATCCAATAACTAAAACTTAGCTACCATTATATTTGACTATCAGCTAGCAAGTTAACATCTTTGTAAATTGAAGAGACTGAGCAGTGCTTGTGTACGTGTAGTAGGGTTTTTTCCTTTTAGTCTTGCTGATTTCTATAAATAAAAAGATTAGTACTCCTTAAAAGCGGTTATACTTTAACTAACGTTATAAGTAAGGACTTATTAAAGTACATTTGTTTATTTTTTATATAAAGATACACACACATTAACCGTAAAAGAAAAAAAAACTTACAAAATATCAAAATTAAAGTCGTATTATAATACACACTTAATAACACCAATAAACAAGATTAAAAGGTAAGTTGACCTCAACGTTGAACAAGAATTATTCTAGAAAGCACGCCCGTACAATACGACAATAATACTGGTCTAATATGACACTGATAAATACGTCAATATATAAAATTAAGAAGGTCGTGTGTAGTAGTATATTATTTATTTCTTTTCTCTTTCGAGTTTCGATTGTAGTAGTGGTGGCCACGTGGCGTATCTTAGCATTATAAGGTTTCTTCCAACATATTACGTGGGTCCCCATTTCCCAATGTGCAAGATTTCAGGTTGATATATCTTGCGGCTTAAGCAAAGCCTCTATTTAACAAATGAAACTTGACTTTTGTTCGTGTTGATCAATTTATTTATAAAATTGTGAAGGAATGAACAGTTTCCACTTTGAAATTTATATATGGGAGTTGCTACGGTACCCTCAAAGATCGAGGGGTTCCAATACATTTTTCTATGTAAACTCATAAAATTTTTTAAAAAAATTAATTTAATTATAAAATGAATAATCTAAATTATATTTATAAAATAAAAAGTAAGATAAAATTATAAAAATTAAAATTATAAGATTTCAATAATATTATAAAATATTAAAAAAAAGAAAAATTAATAAATAGTAAAAATAAAAAATTATTAAAATTACAATATAGAAATTCAAAAATTTATGACAAAAAGACAAAAAAAAATACTTAAAAAATTATTAAAATTAAAATATAGAAATTCAAAAAATTTAAGTGAAAAAATAAAAATAAACTTAAAAAATTATTAAAATTAAATTATTTAAATATATAATAATATTATTGCAAATAAATTAGAATATATAAAATAAAAAATAAAATAACTAAATAATTTAAAAATTGAAAGAATAAAATATTATAAATATTATTTAAATAAATTATTAAAAATATAAAATATTAAAAACTGTACCGGTACCCTCTCAAATAAGATGGGTACCATAGAATTTCTCTTTATATATAACTAAAAATCATGGTACACTTTTCCCATGTTTTACTTTTTTGTCATGAACTTTTATTACAGGGGATTAAGGTCCACCCAAGTAGAGATCATCAGGTGGCAATAGTATTGTGAGAGAGAAAGAAGGAAAGAAAGCATAAACAATGATCCTGGTCACCAATCATTTGGTCATCCCTTTCATCAGCCTCCACCAACTCCATTTCGTAGCAATTGAATAATACCAAATAAGATTAATACCATGCATGACACAGTGGTGTGAAAAGAGCCATTGCTTCATGGAAAATTAATAATTCATCGTACAATATGTAATCTGGAAGGTTGTCCTAATTGAATTGTTCAGCTCATCAAACTTAAGCCTTTGAATTGGACTCTGGTTATGCATACATATAATATAGAGAAGGAGGGGTACCCCGAATTATTGATTTGTTCATTCCAATTCCACAGCACACCGAGCGAAAAACCAATGAATCAAAACACTCGTATAAGATCCTTCTTGATATTTGAGCAATGAGCATGGCCCACCCAATGTTGGCTTTTTTGTCCCCTTTGCACCGCCACAAACGCAAATCACAAGTCTCGTTTTATGTCACTCTTGAAATTAAGTTCATTACATTATTGTTAGTATAATATAAATCCAACTAATTCAGTTTATGAATTTTTTTTATATGCAATTTATTTTTGGACATCTCATTTTTTTTTATACACTCAATCAACTTTTTTATATTTTTTTATTTTTCTCTTCTTATCACATCATATCATTTATCATTTTTTTTATTTTTTTATTTTTTTCTCTTCTGTCAAATTTTTTTATTTATAAAAATTTTAACATAATTCAAATATAAAATGCTTTGAATCCTATCTCAATTGCTATCTCAATCCTATCTCAATTTTATCATCTTTTTTGAAGTGTTCAAATATATTTTTCTTATAATATGTCGGTCTTCATTCATTATGTCCCATTTTTTAATTTTTATTTTCATAATTATATCCTCATTATTTATAGATTCTCTTAAATCCAATCGATCTTATCAAAATTAAATTAACTAAAATAAGTTTTTTGTCTTATATAACGGAACTAAAATACTAGGTTAAACCCTAAACAGAAAAAATTAAGTGCTCCTCTTTGTTTTATACCTAGGATTTTGAGTAGCAAATCATCCTATATATGTAATTATTTTTCCTTAAGTTTGAGGAGTGAACACTCTTCCAATTTGTACATGGGATTGTGAAATTGCTTTCATAAAGCTTCATTGAATATGTCAGCTTGTTGTTAACTCAAATGGTCAACAAACTCAAAGAGGGGTGAATTGACATTAGAAGAAAAAGATGTTATTATCTTCGGTCAAAAATCGTTGGTGTAGCTATAATGTTGTCTTGTCTATATTGCGTTTTTTCTGACGGATTACCAATGAACAAATCTCAGTCATAAATGAAGGTTTTGGTAGCTATATTCGACAGACAAAAAAAAACATCATGGTTCAATACTTGCATCTTTATCATCGGTGATCACCAATGGCAAAAGTTGTCATTGATTATTAACCACCAGATTGTCGATGTAATTATACTGTAGTTATACTAAGATTGTCAACAATAATACAGTATTTCACTCAGTTTTAATATTTTATTTTATAAAAACTCTATAAATATTCAATCCCTCCGAGACTCTAATTAACTTAGTATCTATACAAAAGTTATTAAATAGATCTCACCAATTAATTTATAATCATATATTTATAAAATATAAATTTATAATTTATTTGTCAATAACTTTACATTGTTACTATTATTTTATTTTATTTAGTAATACAAAATAAAAGTTAAAAAATAATTAATTTTCATAAATTAATTTTTTTAAAAATGATGAAAATATTCAATCCAACTAACAGTAAAAATTCAATCAATGCAACTTGCTCGCCTCTAATTTCTTTATTTTATTCTCATTATAAAATCAATTGTAGTGCATATCCATTCTCTTTTAACATTTGTTAAGCCCACTGCTGATGTTAAGGACATGTGCTTCTATAAACATCCGGTCATAAATAAGAACGCACTCCAATATATATATATATATATATATATATATATATATATATATATATATATAGAAAGTCGTCAATAATAAACCTAAAAATTATTAATTTTATTTTTCAGTACAATAACTAATTTTACTAATTAATTTTAATAATATTATTTTTATATCATCAATCTAAAAACTAATAATAATTACAATTCATAAACCACAAAATAAAATTTAATATAATCTAATAATCATCACAGTGTCCATGTATTGAGAATGAAGTACTTCATTACATTGTATTTTTAAATGATATTTTACTTTCTGACCCATGTGATCTGATTATTTAATCAAATATTATGATAATCGTAAAAACACTGTGTATGTAGTCAATAAAAGCAATAAAAAGGGGATGACATGTATTATTCTTGTGAGATTTGGGCACTATTCGCGTGTTGGGGGAAGTAATACTAAGAGACTCGATCTAGATAATTACTAGATGGACTTAAATACCAACTAGTTATTTTTTTTTATTTAGTCATAAATACTCAAGGCATCAAGGATTTTCATGTCCTAGTTGTGTATTAAACAAGATTTTGAATGACTTTTATATAGAAGTATTTAAACACACATCTATGAGAAAAAAATGAATTTCCTTTCATACCCTTTATCATTTATACTAACTTGCACGGACACAAAATAACTATTTTAGTTATATGGGCGAAATTTTTAACTTTCCTGTGAAATTATTTCAAGATAATTAATAGTATCATATGTAAACTTTGAGTATACAATTGTATTAAATAATTAAAGAAAAATGTTATCATTTTTGGCGAACAAATTCAACTTGGATAAGATTGTCTTATATAAAAAAATACTTTTAATTTCTATCAAAAATGTAAAAATTATAATTAAATTAATTTAGACATGCATTTCTTTTGTATTAACAGTTTAAATAAATAAATAAATAAATAATTTGTATCTCAGCAAATTGGACTTTAATCCCGCAGCCCATAAGTAGTTAAAGCAATATTTTGTCATGACATGGACAGAAGTGATTGCCCAATAATAGTCCAATCGGTTCGTTCTCCTCCTGAGCTAGTCCAGATCAATGCACCTGTTCTAAAAAAAAAAACCGCAAAATCGTATTACTTTACTTAAAATCGTATCACATGGATCAATGCACCTGATCGGTGAAAATGTCTTACACTCTTACTGCTCTAGGTTATATTTAGTGGTGTTCTAGTGAACATAATATCGTATAAATTTCTATCATTAGTTGATCCTGGTAAGCTGATATAGTTGCTTTTAATTCCTTCAAACTAAATAATAATGCTTAAAATATAAATTATAACTATTAATTATTATTTTTTATTAAAATGATAATAAAATTTACACACATATATATATATTTCAAATTCAAAATTTATTAGAACATATACTTAGGACCTGTTTGAAGAAACTTAATCACAAATACTTTTACAAAGAAAAAAAAAATTTACTTGTTTATAATTTTTTGGATAAGTTATATGAGAGAACTTTGACAAATTAACATATACATAAACTAATTTTATTTTATGGAAGAAGATATTTCATTTTTCCTTTTTGTTTTTTCTTTCTAGAAATACCTATTAAAAAGTTTATTCTAACAAATCCTTAACTTTTAGTTAGGAATTATAAATTCATGTATTTTTCTTTTAAAATACATTGATTTATGTTAAGCTTTGATAATTTAGGGTCAACTAGATCTCCTTAATCAATTAAGGATGATGAAGATGAAGTTAACTTGTAGTGACAATATAGTGGGAGATTTATGATCTTTATATGTTAAACTGTTTGGATTAGAATAAACTATAATTAGGATATCTAAATGTAATTGATAAAAATACATTAAAATGTGAATTTCATTTTATGAGTCATTGGTGTGCAGTAAACTTTCATGTGTTAGTTCTTAGATAGATCCTCAAATCAAATAATGTTGAAATTACTTATCCATCACCATTAGTAAGGATGAGTAAGGAATGAGTTTATTTTTATATTTATTTAGCTAAAAAAATTGACCAAATTATTTATTAAACTGAATCCTACTTGGTTAAGACTCGAAATATATGAGACGAGATTGAATCAATCCAATGTTTTAACTTAGTATATCAATATTATCACATGCATAGTTAAATTATGAAATAAAATAGATATAAAACTTAAATCAAGATACATTTTACAATATATACTTTAATGTCATTATAAATATAATATAATGTACACAAAGGTATTTCTATTTTAAAAAATTATTATTAAAATAATTATTTTAAAATTTTATACATTTTAAAAGAATGAAGCACAATTCGAGACGATCCAAAGTGTAACTCAAATCTATCCTAAAAATTATGTTGAGCCTAATTTTAATATTTGAACCCATCCAAATTAACAAAAGATTGAGTTAGATCCATATGTAGGTTGGATCATGTTTACCCTTAACCATTAGAATAATAAATAAGTCAAGTGAAATTAAACTTAATTTAATTTAAAAAATGATTTAGCTCAACTTAAATTCAATAATTTTTTTTTTCACTTAAAATTTATTCAATTCAAGTTTGCAAACAACTTGATTAAAATCATTAGCTTATGTCACACAAACCAAATGTATTTTGACATAGGACCTATTTGAATAATTTTTTTCAAAAAAAAAACTTTTGGAAAGAAAAAATATGTAGAAAAATTGAAGTAAGCTTTTGCATAAGTTAAAATTATCTTATGCATAAGGTTATTGGTATTTTTCTTTTGGAGAAACTATATAAAAAAGCTTTTACAAATTAATTTATGCACAAAATAATTTTAGCTTATAAAGAAACATATTTCATTCTCTTCCTATTTTTTTTCTTCTAGAAGTGTTTACGCAAAAATTTATGCAAACATACTCTTATTTTTATACTTGATAAAATTTAAAACTATGATTGTCTCAAATTTGTATTTATTTATTTAGAATAAAAAAATTACTTATGAGAACTTAGATATATATTAAGGCATTATATAAAATCAAATTATAAATAACCCATGTTCATCTCATCATCTCATTTATTTAACAAAATTTTTCACTCATTTAATTCACCAATCAAATTCAACATATTTGACATGAAAATTTTCAGCATGTCATTGACTCCATACTTAATAGTCATGAGATGTTATTCTTTCTCAACTATTTTTCACTAATTAAAAAAAATCTACATATTTATTGTCAAACTAAATCTCAAATTAATTTCAAACTAGTTTAACTAATTGTCAGCTCAAATCACCATATCATCAATGATTAGTAAGCTGGCCCTAGTACGCCTTATTCAGGATCAAACTCCTTACTCTAAAACCATAATCGAATTAACAAATAACAAAGTAAAATTAACAACACCGTGTCCCATGTTGAGTTGATTATATATATATAAAAAAAAATATATACCTTTTAGTAATACTCGAGAATCCGACATTAACCACACAACAATTCCTGTAGATTTAGCAATGAGCAAATGACATCACTATATATCATACTAACTTTTGACTTGATTATGTGCGCTATAAAGTACACTTTCCGTATTATCCGAACAATTAATCTCATGATAAAGTACCACAGGGGGTAAAAAAACACTTTCTTTGGTTCTCTATGACCTTCTTAATGTGAGTCAAGGCCCCAAGAAGTTCAGTGTTCCCCCCTTCTTTGCTGCACAAAAAGTAAGCCCCAAGAAATAAAGATGATTGCAAGTCAATTCCTTGAATTTGTGTTGAAAAACTCGAGTGGCGTAAATTAGCTCATTCCATGCATCAGGAACCCCAGGAAGACACAAATGGCTGCAATCTTGCTTCCTTGTAGAGGTGATGTAAGTCAGTTCCTTGAATCTGTTTGTTGAAAAACTAGAGTGGCGTAAATCAGCTCATTCCATGCATCAGGGACCCCAGGAAGACACCAATGGCTGCAATCTTGCTTCCTCGTAGAGACTTTCTTTCCACCCATTGTATTCTTGCCATACACAGATGGGTGGCCATCCTTGCGGAAATTGGTCATCCTTGTCACATTTAATAACTTTACTGGAACCTTCATACCTTGGATCACTTCCTCCACTATCTTCATTTTCAAAGGATAGTTATCTATGATGGATCCATTAAAAACCGGTTCCGTTTCACCGTTGCATGACCCGCCTGAGTCCCAGTCGCCACCTCTGTCAAAGATTCATGAACAATGTTATATGGTTGAAAGAGCTATTAGTGGACTGGTCGTGTACTATTGGTTTCTTTCTTCTATTTTTCTTTCCTCCATTATGATGCTCAAACAATTGGGTCTTGATTTCTTTTACAGAAACATGTCATAGCAAATAAACTGGGAAGGGAAGGAGATAAGGATTTTATGTCAGAGAAAATATAGAAAAATCAATACCTGAAATGGGCATTAGAATATCCGCGATAGTAAACAATCTGTTTCCGTGGATTGATATTGTCATCGATCCATTTTGCCCAGGTCTTTATAGCCTTTCTGTATGCCTCAACTGAGTCAAATTTTGGATATAGATAATCATCTTCTTTATAGTAATTTATCCTGCACAAATCAGTCACTATCATTTTTTTTTGCTAGATTTTTGGAAAAGAATTAAGAATATTGTTCTTTCTTTCTTTAGATTGATGACTTCTTAATTTCAAAGGAATGAAAGAGTAAAGACAAACCAACTCATAGCAATGAATAAAAACTAATTCAAGTATAAAGGAAAACAAAAATGTGGCAAAACCAAAAAGGTTAGATAAAAGTGTACAACTATTCTTAATACATAATTTTTGATAGTGCATTATATATCAATATTTATATTCCTTGTTGCCAAGAGAAGTTTAAAATAAATGGTCGCATTCTTGTGCAGCAAATGCTAGCATGAATCTTTTAATTGCTTAACCAAGCTAGAGTTCAATAAACAAGGGGGAAGCAAACAAACACACATAACCAGTTTCCAAAATTCTTTGCATACAATTTTCAACGCATTGATCAATCAAAATAAAAATTTAAAATAATTGCATCCTAACCCTCGAGCAGTTTTTCCATGAGTCCACCAGTGTCCGGTATTGAAGACAAGAATGTCAGCCTTCTTCCAACGACCCGATGTCTTGTCAATCCGATCTATTGACAATGTAGGATTTGAGCTCCCTTGTGCATTAAGACGAACTCCTTCCCTCACAAGGAAATGAGATCTCACAAATAGCACTGAGCAATCATAGTCCTGTCCAGGCATTCCAAAATCTTAGTACAACAAACTGCAGTCTGTCATCCACATTTGCTTGATACAGGAAAATAATGCAGTCCAGCTGGCCTGATCATTTTGTATGCAAATTTCACATGATTATACAAATACTTTACTTTATAGGAAGTTATGGAGTTTTAACTTGTAAGATAGATGAATTCATTTTTTGGGAGAGAAAAGAAACTTCACCATCTGCTGGATAAATTTATACTTTGCAAACAATTTTAATTCAAGTCAATCAGACCTTGAAGAGACAAATTTAGAGAAAAAAAAAATTGAATAGAAGAAAAAAAAATCTAAAAGAAAAAACAACAGTATAAAAGCAGGTCTTGCTATTAGTTCTTAGAAGTCAGAAGAAACTACATATGCAAGGAAACAGAAAAGTTTACCTCAAATTTAAAAACGAAGTAGCCTCTTCCTTTTGTTATTTTGTGTCCGTGTACCTCATACATTCTGCTCTTATTCTGCAGGCCTTCACGTAGTACGCAAAGAATGGACTCAAATTGGTTCCGGTTCATAGAATCTCCAACCAGCATTAGTCTTTTACCCTTCAGTCTCACCAAGAAGTCTGTAGCATTAAACCTTCAAGTAATATTGGAAAGAAATGAATGAAGCAGATATGGATAGTTAATTTTTCAGTAAACTACTAAAAGATGAAAAACAAAAGATAGCTGTTTGAAAAACACTTTAGTGACTATAAGTAATTAACTGTTACATCACGCTAGAGTGTAGGAGATGCTTTTATTAAAAGAAAATTAAAAGTTGAAAATCCGATGAGAAAAATAAAAATTGTGAGATATAGCTAAACCATTGCCTGAAGGCCACCTAATAACAACAGCACGTTGCTAGTGGTCAACAATATCCAAAGAGAATACAGAGAGAAACTAAAATAATCAGTTACTGCTTCATTATGTCATACTGAACAGGATTCGGCATTTCCATTTATCAACCAAAGAAATAGCACACATTGAATGACCATCAGTTAATATTTTTAAAGGTGAAATGTGGAAATAATTAACAACAAAGCATACCACTCCCAGCTAAGCTTCAATGGAATTTAAATGCTATAAGTATGCATGATGATTTATAGGTCTACTCATATGTTAACAGCTCAAGTATATTATTGAGATGGTATAAATGAGATGGTCAAAAGTTATAAACTGAGAAAGGATAAAAAAAACCAGTTTCCTTTTACAGTCAAAAAATCATGATGCCGGGTTAATTTGCATTCTAAGAATATGGAAAGAATAGAATATGCTTCTTGATATTTCAAGTTGAGTTTCCACTTGTCAGCATCTGAAGAAATGTTCAAAAATCTGTAAACATTTCCAAAAAAAAAATATATATAGATCCCATTGCCTGAAACATTGCTACAGAAACCATGTGTTAGAGAACCAAACTAATTAGGTACATTTTTTTTTCTTTCAATTTTCACAAGTATGGGTACCATTTCTAGAGCCCTTCAATCCAAATTAGCCCAAAGACAAAAATCCAAGTGCTGAAAATTCATTTTCCTCCAATCACCTACGAATCTGCAGCCGAGTCTGATACATTAAAATTAGATGCTCAGCAATAATTCGCTCATTGAGATGTTTTGATACGCAAAAGTTGTTTAACTCAAGATGGTCCCCCATGGGGAACATCCATATCAAGTTTATGCAAAGAGAAATTTACTCAAACTCTCTCTAAACATTCCTAAAATATGAGATCCTCGTACTTGAATATATTAAGACAATCATTCTTAAAAATTTTGACATTATTTCTTAGAATGTGGATTCTTCGATAAACACGTTTTAGGTCCAGGACTAGACATCTTAAGTGTAAAATTTGCAAGATAGAACATCTGCATGTGCTCGGATAACGCCGGATAATGGGTAGCCTGATAAGCTCAACGAAAATAACAGGATGGTTCTCCAAATATTATTAATTTGGCATGCAGCAAGGTTAATTCCAACTAATTCCTTTAATGCAAGAGGATTCATTCCCTATAAGCTGGTATGAACATGAGAGAACAAAAGAGTAACATAAATTAGCAAATGAAGTAGCAATAAGAGTTTGTATGTGGTCCTAAAATAAAAGAAGAATACCTGGGAAGATCACATCCATCAGGCTTCCAACGCCATTTGGTGTAGAGAGTGTCGGTCCTTCCGTTAACTTTGCAATCATAAGCCTCGTCGACGTAAGGGCAAGACCCCGGTTGGTAAATGGGGTAATTCTCATCCTTCACCCACGTTCCCGTGAACAAATCACACTCCTTGTTCAAATTCACCGCTGCATCGTCGCCAACACTTTCCGTTACCGGTTGGGGATCTGGTTCGGCGTCGGTGACATCGTCAATGTCAGCGGCAGGTGGGGTTGGGGTGGCGAGGGGCAATTGGTGTTCCTGCGGCGGAGGAGAAGGTTGGAGAGGTTGGAGGCGGAGGTAAAGATCTGAGTGGATGGAGGGAGCGGGTTGGAAAGTAGTTCTGGTGGAGAAGAAGAGGAAGATGGAGAGAAGGAACAATGCGAAGAAGAAGAGGGTGGCCACAGTGTAAGGCCTCTTGTGGCTGTGGGAAACCATGTTTCACTCCCTTTCTGTCCCAATTCAAACATAACATTACCACGCATCTCCTTTTCTTCCACGACAATCATTGGACCACACTCATGCTAATTCTTAAACATTCCTTAATAACCTCTAAACAACCTACCAAATTAATTGTTTATATGTCTGAATTACACTTTTAATCCCTTTATTTTAGGATTTATTTTATCTTTTTGATAAAATCATTTTCATTTTTTTATTTTTTTTATTTATATATTGGAGTCAAATTCTTTTAAAATATTTATTATTTTTAGTTTTAAGAAATAATTGATGTTAAAAAATTATAAAATATAAAATTCAAATCTTATTATAAATTGAGTTATTTATTTTTATTTTTATTTTAAATGAGATATCAAAATTTATTATTATTTTTTATCTCCATTTTTTAATAAATTATTATATTTTTTTAATGTGAAAAGAATTTCATATTCTCTTTAAATAATTATTTACAATCATTTAATATCTCGTTTACGTACTAGTACGAAGTGTGTTGAACTTTTTAGTTTTAATTATGTTTCTAAAATTGTTTTTGTATGACCATCACTTTGGATTTACTATAAATCTTTTCTTTTTTTGTGGTACCGTAAAGAAATTAAGACAAAGATCAAAATAAAAACTAATATACTCCTAACATATCTTTGCTGGAAGCTTCAAGAGTGAAATTTGGGGTTAAGTGGCATAAGATATTGTTTGTTTTTTCATTTAACTTTACATTGTTTATGAGTTAGGTCTCTAATCCATGTAATAAGTTCTGAGTGTATATGTCATCTTCTTATTCTTCTTCTGTTTACATCACGCTCTTGTATTGCTTGTGCCGCATCAATGCAAGTTGTTTCAATAATAATATCTTTCAAGCCTAGAACCCAACAGTGGAACAGGCCATCTAAGCAAGCTTGCAATGCCACCTATAGCCGATCACCGTGAGCAAATCCTGTGAGATCCATCTGCCAATCTCATCGCCACTGAATTGGAGCATCTTGGACGATCACTAATCTGGGTGAGGTCATTATCGTATCTTTTCTGGTTTGTTGGTAGTGCTTGGTGAAATGCATTATGCAAGCCAAAGAAAAGATTTCTTTCTCCAAATTGTGTCATGCTGCGTGGTACCAGAACTAATAAGCTATCTATACCCCCACCGGCCAGAGTATTAATCAGGAGGATCTCCTTCCAAGTGAAAGTATCCTTCGCCTCATGAGTGTTTAGGACCAGAGTGTCTAAAATACGATCTCTTAGTTGGTTTGGAAGATTGGTGAAGTACATGTTAACCAACAAGAGAAAAGCTTGAATTGTCCCGTTTCTTAAAGATTAAGTCTTTATAAAATTATGATAATCAAGAGTAGGTGCTTTTGAATGTTTTTATCACCTTAGTTTTATCAAAGTTTGTTTCTAAATAATTTTTTATGAAGTAATTCTTCAAAAATTGATGCTTGTGATTCTATAGACTTGGTTATTTCTTATAAAAAAATTTAGCTGATTTTTACATAACAGTTGAGTATGCATTACATTTATAATTAAAAATAAATAGTTGAAGCAAGTAAAGGAGATAAGGTAAGAGAATTGCAAATATAAATTTATAATGGTCCATCCAACCTTGGACTACGTTCAGTCTAGTCCTCACATACACCGTGAGATTTTTCACTACGATCAATAATAACTACTCTAATAATAAACTCTTAGCTACTTGTTAAGTAACTCTCAACACTTGTTGAGTAAACCACTAATACCTGTTGGATTTCCCCTACACAGACCAACCACATACTATTTGTGTAATCACCCTTAGCCAACTGCTAAGTAACCCTCAACACCTGTTTAGTAAACTACTCTCACAGTCCACAATTATGAGTCAAACCACAACCAAATGGTTGTAACTTTTCTACCTTTTCTTTCCCTCCACATACTAGATTCAAGAATGGCAATCAAATGTGCTTACAGATTTGAGAAGCCTTGACAATTGTTAAAGGTTTCTATGTAACTCTCCTAGGATAGGAACTTCCACTAAGAAAGTATTCTCACTTTTTTTCTTCTTCTATTACACGTATGTTTACAAATGTAGAAGATGAGATCCGTGAAAATAGAGTATGAAGCACAGATTATAGTTATGAAAGTTTGTATTTTGATGACTCTCTTTTATCTTACTTATTTCAAACAATTCCCTTTGTCTTCCTTTTATAAACTCTAAAATAGGTCCGTTAGAGTTGGCTTGAATTTTAAGCAATGCTGACATCATCATGTATTTTTATTCTAGTGATGTTAACATATCATTTAGAAGTAGTTTGCTTTTGAAACTTCCTTCTAAGTGTTATGAATAATACTTGATAGTTCAATTAGTGAATGTCAATATTTAATGTCAATTATTACCATTTATATTTTTGTTACATCCTTTTTTTATGTAATTGTTCAACTATCACATTCATTTATAAATAGGCTAGTCTTTTTCAAAGACAATACACTAGTCAGATTTTTTTATCTATCTCATATTGTTTTATTTGTTCTCTTTACTTTATCTTTCTTTTCATAACATGTTATCAGTTCAATAGTCTTTCATCTATTGGTGTTTCAACCTGCAAGACAAAGTTATGAAGATTTTCTAGAAAAAAAGTTATATTTTTCAAGATAAATATTTTAAGTATTAAACATGTCAAATATTGTAAAACTTGAAGTTGTTGCTTTTAACATTATGGAAAAGAATTATTTATCTTGGATATTAGATGTTGAAATACAATTAGATGCAATAGGTCGTAAAGACTCTATTAAAGAAGGAAATGTAGTATCTAATCAAGATAAGGCTAAAGTTATCATTTTTCTTCGTTATCACATTCACAAAGGGTTAAAAGTTGAATATCTTATCATAAAAGACCCACATGTTCTTTGGAACAATTTAAAGAAAAGATATGACCATAAAAAAATTGTGATTCTCCCAAAAGCTCGTTATGATTGGATGCATTTACGCTTATGAGATTTCAAATATGTAAGTGAATAAAATTATGCAATATTTAGGATTATTTATAAATTGAAATTGTGTGGAGAAAAAATTACTAATGAAGTCATGTTAGAAAAAAAAAATCTCCATTTTTTATCCATCTAATGTACTCCTGCAACAACAATATCAAGAAAAAGGGTTTAAGAAATATGTTGAATTAATTTATTTCCTCCTTGTGACTAAACAAAATAATGAGCTTTTATTGAAAAATCATGAGGCTCGATCATCAAGTTATGCTCCATTCCTAGAAGTGAATGTAGCAACATAGAATGGACAAACTCATGATCGTGGTCGTGGTCATGGCTATGAAAATAGTCATGATTGTGGCTATGGAGGCAATTATGGTCATGGTTATGAGGTAAATAACAATTTTTCACACAAGAAGTGGAAAAATAATGGAAAAAATAAGAAGGAAACGGGTGGACATGGTAACAGACACGAGGAAAACAAATGCTATCATTGTGGTGGCAAGAGTCACTGGTCACATACCTGTCGTACACAAATGCATCTTGTTGAAATTTACCAAGAATCACTTAAAAATAAGAAGAAAAAGATAGAGACACATTTTACTTATGAAGACGGTGGTTCAGATTATGGTCATATGGATGTTACTCACTTAGATGTTATTGATTTCTTTGTTGATCCAAATGAAAAAATTAATCACCTTATTGGTGATGAGAGTATCCAGAAATAATTTTTTTTATTTTCTCTTCTTTCTTATTATTGAGTTTTGAATATTTTTTATGTTTTGATATTATTGAACTATGTATATATATATTCTTAGTAGATTATTATCATTTAAAATGTTATTATATTGCTTATTTACATTTAACTTTTTTATGAAAAATGAGTATTGACACTACATCAATAATAAAAATGTGTCTCTCTAATAGTGCAACAACTCACAATTTTCAAGAATGATAATTTTTTTTTCAAATTTAGTAATGTGAGAAATCAATATTAGTATTATATCTGGTGCTTCAAATATAATTGAAATCTTTAAAAGAGCTAATATATTGTTACCATGAAGAACGAAGTTGCATATTACAAATGCATTATATTCTTCTAAGTCTTGTAGAAATTTATTAAGTTTCAAGGGTAATAATTTAAATGGGTACCATATAGAAACAAACAATGAAGAAAATGTAGAATATTTTTATATTACGAAATTTCACTTGAATAAAAATGAAGTATTGAAAATTTTTTTTCTCATATGAACTATATTACATGTATATTAATATAGTTGAAACACATATTATTGTAAACCAAAAACTTGCAAATCAAAATAAATTTGAGGTTTAGCATGACTAATTGGGTCACCCAGGATCTACCATGATGTAAAAAATAATTGAAAATTCATGCGAACTCTTATCGAAAAGTTAGGAGATTCTTCAATCCAATATTTTCTCATGTACCGCTGTTCCCAAAGGAAATTAATAATTAGATCATCTCCAACAAAAATTGGGAATGAATCTATCTTACTTTTAGAACGAATACAAGGTGATATTTGTGGATCAATACAACCTCCATGTGGACCATTTATATATTTTATGGTTTTAATTGATGCATCAACAAGGTGGTCGCATGTTTGTTTATTATCAACTCACAATCAGACATTTGCGAGATTATTAACTCAACTAATTAAATTACAAGCTTATTTTTCTGACTGTCCAATTAAGAAAATTCGTTTGGATAATGCTGGTGAATTCACATCTCATTCTTTTAATGAGTATTGTATGTCCATGGAAATTGATATTGAACATCCGATAGCACATGTTCATACATAAAATGAAAGAATCATTCATCAAACGTTTAAAATTGATCATAAAATCATGGCTAAAACACTAATTTGGTCCCTTATATTAATTGTTTGTTTCAATTTAGTCTCATTTTAATTTTTGGTTTCAATTTGGTCCCAAACTAATTAATTGGTTTCAATTTGGTCCCTTAAAAATTAATTGGTTTCAATTTAGGACTTCTGTCCAAATTATTTAAACGGAGTTAATTAACTTTTGCCCACGTGGATGCCATGTAGATACATACGTGGATACCACGTGGATGCCATGTGGATGCCACGTGGATAATTTTTTTTTATTTAAAATACCTGGACCCAGAACGGCCCGTTCTGAAACCGGAACGGGCCGTTCTGGTTTCTTTTTTGGTGTATTAATTTTGCATTCAGAACGGCCCGTTCCGAATGCAAAATTAACACACAAAAAGTGAAACCAGAACGGGCCGTTCCGGTTTCAGAACGGGCCGTTCCGGTTTTAACTTTTTTTTATTTTTAAAATATAAATATTAATAATTTTACAAAATATATATTATTAATTATATTTTAATTATGTTGTTATATCTAATAAAATAAATATTTTAATAAAAATAAGTAATTTTAAAATTTTTACCATAAAAAAATATTTTTCAAAATTATTATATTTTTTAATAAAATTAATAAAGAATATCATAACAATACGATTTTAGTTTCTCCCATTAAAAATTAATAATTTTAATATATATATATATATATATATATATATATATTGCGGAAAAATACAATGTATATTTCTCTGATTTGGGAAAAATACAAAAGTGGTATAAATAGAATACAAGGGAATAAATCTGCACACTAATCTATCCCTAAAAATCTGGGAAATAATTCTCCCTATAAATGCTGTATCTAAATAGTTAAAGGAGGGGAAATAAAATTGATCTTATTAACATTAAATCTTTACAAATCACAATTGAATATTCTGATTGATATATGCTGATTTCCAACAGATTCTGATTGATATGTGCTGATATCCAACATATATATATAATATTTTAAAATTAAACAATTATTTATCTATTCAAATTAACATATGTTATAATTTTTGATATTATATCAATAATATTATTAATATATTTATAGATAAACTAATATACTTTTACAAAAATATAAGTATATTAATTAGAAAAATATATCTGATCTTATATATTTATATTTTTGTAAAAATATATTAATATATATTTATCAAATTATTAGTTTATTTATAAATATAGGAAAAATATTATTGATATTAATTTATTAGTAATATTAAAATATTAATAATATATAAATTTTATTTATTTAGTAATAATAAATATATATCATTTGATACACTACAAAAAATTATAATATATGTTAATTTGAATAGATAAATAATTATTTAATTTCAAAACATTATATATATATTAAAATTATTAATTTTTAATGGGAGAAACAAAAATCATACTATTATGATATTCGAGGGACTAAAATTGTTCAATTAAAAATTGAAGGACCAAAATCGCGCAATTGTAATTCTTTAAGCACTAAAATTATGCAATTAAAATCTTGGAGATCACAAAACTGCACAATTGTTTGAGAGATATAAAATGCAATTAAACCAATATTCTTGATTAATTTTATTAAAAAATATAATAATTTTGAAAAATATTTTTTTATGGTAAAAATTTTAAAATTACTTATTTTTATAAAATATAATTATCTTATAAATAGAGTAATAATTTTTTCTTTCTCTTTCTGTTTGAAGAAATATTTAAATATCACTTTATAATTTTTTGCAACTTATTTAAGATTAAAAGAATAAAATGATAAAAATTAATAAAATAAACATAATAAAATAAAATATAAAAAAATATTAATATATTTATTTTATTAGATATAATAACATAATTAAAATATAATTAATAATATATATTTTATAAAATTATTAATAATTTATATATAAAAAAAATAAAATAAAACCGGAACGACCCGTTCTGAAACTGGAACGGGCCGTTCTGGTTGCATTTTCGTTGTGTTAATTTTGCACCTGGAACGGGTCATTTCGGATGCAAAATTAACACACCAAAAGTGCACCCAGAACGGCCCGTTCCGGTTTCAGAACGGGCTGTTCTGGGTCCAGGTGTTTTAAAAAAAAATTTTGATCCACGTGGCATCCACGTATGCATCTACGTGGCGTCCACGTGGCCAAAAGTTAACACCGTTAAAGCAATTTGGACGGAAAGTCCCACATTGAAACCAATTAATTAATATGGGACTAAATTGAAACCAATTAATTAGTTTGGGACCAAATTGAGACCAAAAATTAATGAGGGACTAAATTGAAACAAAAAAAGATTATAAGGGACCAAATTAGGTTTTTAGCCTAAAATCATTATTCATGATATCAAAACTTTCAATGTTAACTTGGGGGCATGTAATTTTACATGCTGCAATATTAATTCGCATTAGATCAACAAGTTATCACAAATTCTCTCATTTATAGTTGGTGAACAACCCAATATTTCTCATTTAAGAATCTTTGGGTGTGTTATATATGTTTCAGTTGTCCTACCTCAAAAAACTAAAATGGGTCCTCAAGGAATGTTGGGAGTATGTGTTAGGTATAAATCTTCATCTATAATAAAATATCTTAAACTATTAACTGGAGATTTATTTACATTTAGTTTGTCGATTGTCATTTTAATGAGTTAATTTTCCTAACATTAGGGGGAGAAAACAAAAGAACTAAAAAAAGATATTAGTTTGAATGAATTATCACTATCTTATCTTGATCCTCCTATAAAATAATGTGAATTGGAAGTTCAAAATATAATTCATTTGTAAAATCTAGCTAACCAATTACCAAATGTATTCACATATCTAAAAAGGGTGACTAAGTCATATGTACCAACTGCTAATAATCCAATAAAAGTTGAAGTCCTTGTTGGACAGTCTAATATTACAAACAATAACAAATACACCTAAAACGTGGTAGACTAATTGGTTCAAGAGATAAAAATCTTCGAATAAAAAAGAGAGTTAAAGAACAAAATGACCAAATTGAGGATGTAAAAGTTCAAAAATATTCCTCTAGCATAACTAATATTTTAGTTCCAAGAGAAACTCAAGTACCTGAAATTATTGAAAATGAAGAGATTTCAATAAATTATGTCATGGATATGGAATACGGTGGAACTAAAACAATGTCAATATTGATGATGTATTTACATATAATATAATACTAAATGTAATAAATAATATTGAGGATCAAGAACTAAAGTCCATCAAAGATTGTCAACAAAGAAATAATTGATCAAAATGAAAATATGCAATTGATGCAGAATTAGACTTGCTTACTAAGTGAAATTTTTTTGGACCAATAGTACATACACCAAAAGGTGTAAAAACAATTGAATATAAATGAGTTTTTATGCAAAAACTAAATGCAAATAGTGAAATTAAGAAATACAAAGTAAGACTAGTTGCTGAAGGATTTTCACAAAAACTTGATATTGATTTTGAATAGACATATTCACCTGTAGTGGATGCAAGTATTTTTCGATACTTAATTAATTTGGTTGTATATGAAAAACTTAATTTACATCTGATAGATGTAGTTACAACATATTTGTATGACTTTCTAGACGCTTACATTTATATGAAATTTCATGAAGGATTTAATTTGTCCAATGATGCAATTTCTAGAGAAGATTATTCGATCAAGTTGAATAAATCCCTATATGGACTAAAACAATATCTACATAAACATTTTTGGAATTCCTGAAGAGTTTTCAAAATTAATACATTGTTTAAAGAAAGAATTTAAAATGAAGGATCTAGGAAGGATAAAGTTTTGCTTGGGACTACAAATTGAATATTTAGAAAATGGAATTATTGTGCATCAAGAAGCTTACATAATAAATGTGCTTAAAATGTTTTATATGGACAAATCATATCCATTGTGCACTCCGATGGTTGTAGGATCTTTAGATCCCAAGAAAAGGATGAAGAAATATTTGGTCTTGAAGGACCATATCTCAATGATATAAGAGTTCTAACTTATTTTGCTAATTATATACATGACCTGATATAACATTTGTTGTCAATTTGTTAGCAAGATATAATTCTTCAGCGACACAAAGATATGAAGTTAAGCAAATCCTTCGTATATTAGAGCTAGAGGTACAATAGATGTGGGGTTATTATATTCAAATATTTCCAAACTAGAACTAAATGGTTATGTAGATATATGTTATTTGTCAAATTCTCATAATGATAAATCACAAACAGGATATTTGTTTAGAAGTGGTGATACAACCATTTCATGTCAATCTATAAAATAAAACCATAACAGTCACTTCATCTAATAATGCAAAAAATTTAGCATTACATGAGACAAGTTATAAATGTGTTTGTATAAGATTTCTGATTCAAAATGTACTAGAAACTTGTGGTTTATCTTTTTAAAAAATGACACTGACAACTATATATGAAGATAATGTTGCATGTATTGTACAATTGAAAGACAGATACAGAAAGGAAAATAGAACCAAACATATTTTACCATTTTTTTATTCATGATCTTCAAAAGAATGGTGATATAAATGTGTAGCAAGTTCACTCATGTGACAACCTAGCAGTTCTCTTTATAAAGTCACTTCTAAGAAATTTTTTTGAGTAGTTGATACACAAGATTGGACTCTGTCATCTTAAAGATAATTGTATGCATGCGAGAAAGAAATAAATATTTATGAATGATGTACTATTTTTCTTTCACTAGGTTTATATCTTGTAGATTTTTCCTAATAAAGTTTTAACAAGACATTCTAAATATTGGACATCCAAGGAAAGTGTTATGAATAATAATTGGTGTCAATATTCAATGTCAATTATTACTATTTGTATTTTTGTTATGTATTATTCTCTTTTGTATAATTGTTCAGCTATCACATGTACTTATAAATACGTTAGTTCTGTTCCAAAAATAATACATCATTCAGATTATTTTCTCCATCTCATCATATTGTCTTATTTATTTTTTCTACTTAATCTTTCTTTTCATAACAATATACATATTTGTTCATTTACTTTATATTTACTAGTGAGGTCGAGACACTTTGTACCTCTATTAAAGATAAAATAAAAATAAAAATTAAGTAATAAAAGTATATTGATCTAATTGGTGTTATAATTAGTCCATTAGTTTCAAGTTCTTGAATTTGATTAAAAATATTATTATTTTTTTTTTAAAATAAAAGACTATATTGGTCAACAAAATATGAAGATCAAGGTGATTACTAAAAAAATATCTCCTTATATATTAGTATAGATAATTATTCCAAAATAGTTGTACCTATACATCGTAAATAATTCATTATTTAACTTATAATATTTTATTTATTTTATTTTATTTTTATTAAAATACATAAATTTATAACTTTTACTTCATAATAAGAAAGTATTTTAAAGACAATAATCATACACATGACATTTTTAAATAATCATATAATTAATAATTAATTTTAAATAATTCTTATTATATGCTATTTTGTTCTATTTACCTTAGTTTAAGTTATACTTTTCCAACACTTCCTCACATTTGTTCTTTGCATCATTTACATTTTATCATTGTATTCATTTCTTTCACTTTTCTTATGTCTTCGTTGCATATTTCATGATTCACCTTTTTACACTACAAAGAAAAAAAAAAAAGAAACTATCATATTTTAATATGAAAGGGCTTCTAAAAAAATAATAAATAATTTTGTATGTTGTGATTCTACACTACTATAATGTACACTTATGCACACAACTCATTTCTCATTAAAAGAAATCTTGACAATTTGACATTTATTATTATTATTTTTATTTAATTATATTATTAATAATGTAATGTGTATATTAATTTTTTTATTATATTATATAAATAAATAAATTGGTATATCAAGTTTAAGTTTTTTTTTTTTTTTTTATAAATTAAGTCTAATATTTTTAAATAATTAGATTAAATCTTAAATTTTAAATTTGATTTTTTATTAAATAGATTAGGTCAAATTAAATTTTAAACATGTCAGAATATAAACCTCTTATTTAAAGTGAGTTTATTCTCATCCCTACTTTTAACTTATTAAAAAAATGTTTTTAAATAATTACTTATTATTTTCTTTCACATTATAATCCTGAAGTGAAAATTATAGAGAAAAATAATAGATATAATAAATAATATGTTGAATGAAAAAAAATGTTAAAAAGTAGAAGGAAAAAATGAGATAAAAATGAAAGCAAAAATAATATGTCGGATATTTTTCATCTTTCTATTCTGTATCCATTCATTGGTGTTGTTTCTGACTTTCTGCTATGTTTCATATGAAAAAATTATAATCATTTCCTTCCCATCAAATTTATATATATTTTTTTATGTTTTATTCTTTTTCACTTTTATTGCATGACTCCTCACATGCATTTGATAATTTCTTGGTATCTGTCTCCTTTTTCATCCGAGTCCAATGAGAAACGCTATAGATTTGGCTCTAGACAGAAGGTGGAAAGGGAGGGAACAGAGATAATTTTATGATAGGAGTGAGACTCAGCCATTATGGGTCACATCGCTTATCGCTGACCTCTGTACATTTTTTCTGTGTGGAAGATAGATAACTAACCATTAACCAACCTTCCTCTTTTAACAGAAATGGCCGGCTTTAACCAAGCACCAACTGTCGTTTCATAACTCCGGCGTTGCCATTCTCACTTTCTCTATATATGTAACATTTGCAACTTGCGTCCACAAGACGTGCTTTAAAAGCAAAACAAAACCATTGATTCAATGCATGCCACAGTCAAAACCACCACCCATTTAAATGAGTGTCAGCTTTTCAAGCATGGTCCACAAATGAAGCACCACGTGGAGGAGAATTTCTCTAATCCCAAGTGGCCAGGGTTTAGAGTAGAGGTGGGGTGTGTGTCTTTTGTTGTTCTTGTTAGGCTGGCTCTAAGGAACAGAATGTTGTGCTTTTAGCACGTCATTTATGTTGAAATTCCGTTTGGTTTCAATAACCTACACATTGTCAAGTGGAATTGAAGTCAATTAATGAGGTTTGGTGAAGTTTCTGACCACAGAGATGTGATGTATCAAATTCAAAGTCTTTTACTGCATATCCGAGGTACCATACTTAATGTCCCATTCCTCTTATTATACCTCACCACCAACTCCTCTTCTTTATTCCCTTCCCTTCCCTACCCTCTCTTCTCTTCCCACTCAAACACTTTTCTGAGGATGAGAATACCAAAGCTCATACTCGTGTTCTGCCTCTTGTTGTGGGCTTGTATTGGGTCCAACACCTTGGCAAGGAAGACCAATTTGTTTGATGGAGCAAATAAGAAGAAGACAAGCATGTCACTCCATGGTGACCACAAATGCAACCCCAAGAGACACTTGTCTTGCTATGACAACAACACCACGTCATCAGATTACAAAAGACTCGTTCCAACAGGACCAAATCCCTTGCACAACAGGTAGAAATTTACAGAAGAACCATGGTTTTGCGCACCGACACATCATGAATCATGATATCTCTTCCTTCAAGTTATAGTTTTGTTGCCATATATATATATATATGTCAATGTCATTTTTGGAAGAAAAGCACACATTTTCTTCCGAGATTTTTACTTTTATCCCAATTCCCAGTTGAGTTCCCCAGTTCTTTTGTTTTTGGCTTCCTTTTTGTTTTGTCTTGTAAATGAATTATTATTGAAAGGTTTCTATGATTCTATCATTTGCACGGAGACATAGCTAGCTGACTGTCTTAAACTGTATTTTTATATGTGGGCATGGAAACAGGCTCGCATGTAAAGGATGCAACTATTTTCATGTTTGTGCTGTGTGTTAAGCTCTACTGCATATGGACAAAAATGTTGATTTTTTTGTTTTTTGTTTTTGTTCAATGAGAGCACGGAAAATTTTATTTATTTAGAATGTATGAAATGGTGTGAAAGGAAAGAGAATTATGAGAAAATGACGTGATGAAAGTAAGAGGAGATGTTACGTACATTTGGGGGTGGGGTCTGGATATGATTCATAGGTTAAAAGGAGAAATGAGGATTTTGCAGTTTGCATTTGACCCATGACCTTCGTTACTAATCAAGAAAAGCCATTTAATTGGATCTCAACTCCATCTATGGAATATTTCGTATAACTCGCAATGTAGGTTACGTTTGCAAAAATTTAGGTTCTTTTAAAAATTGTAAGTTAAATGAACTGAGTCTCCTGGCCATCAGGTGTTCACAAAACTATTTAAAACTAAATTTTTTAAATAATTAAACTAAACTAAACTAAAATAAACTAAATTATTTTTTAATAGTTTAAACTAAACTATTACTTTTAGTGTAGTTTATAAAGCT
The DNA here is from genome assembly GCF_000230855.2 of Cajanus cajan. Classification (NCBI taxonomy): domain Eukaryota; kingdom Viridiplantae; phylum Streptophyta; class Magnoliopsida; order Fabales; family Fabaceae; genus Cajanus; species Cajanus cajan. Next base: position 66,700,284 of record NC_138521.1, read on the forward strand.
AAACCATTAAAATTAATAGTTCAGTTCACTAAAATCAAATACAAGCACTGATTCACGGAGACTACCACGTTCGTCGTACGGACTCGTGGAAACGTAAGGTGTCTGTTCGGATTGAAGCACTGAAGTACATTCACGGAAACCAAATGTCATGGTAGCCAGTTAATATTAGAGCTGTCAAAATGGGCTCAACCCGGTGAGCCAACCCGGCCCACCACGGGTTCGAGCCGGGTTGGGCTAAATTTTTTTTGCAAATTTCAGTGTGGGCCAATTTTAAACCCGGCCCACTAACAACCCGGCTCACCCGGGTTCAACCCGTGGTGAGCCGGGCTGACCCACCAGCCCATAAAAAAAAAAAAAAAAAACTTCTGCTATTGGGTTGGGCCAAATAAAACTTCATAGACCATCATAGGTTCTCAATTTTATGTATTTTTTCTTCAAATTATGTAATTAGTGTATGAATTTATTTACTTTTCTCTAGAAAAACTTATGTGCATACTATTTTTGCAGGATTAGGCATTAAATTTGATTACATTTTTTTTAAATTAGGTGATTTTTTCAAATTAGGTGAGCCAACCCGTTTAGCCCACCAACCCGTGGTGGGCCGGGCAGGGCTCAATTTTTTCCAGCTCACCAATAAACGAGCCGGGTTGGGTTGGCCCACCAAAGACTCAACCCGTGGTGGGCCGGGCCGGGCCGGGTTACCCGTTTTGACAGCTCTAGTTAATATGAAGGAGTAGGAGATTTTTTAGGTAACAGTGCTCTCACACCCACAAGATGCAAATATTACCAATTGATTCTATTTCTATCTCATTACTGACAACATACCTTTATTATTTTCCAAAAACAAATAATAAATTACATATCAGCATTAAAGCTAAGGGATTGATGTCAATGTAATATTTGTTTTGTATTTCAAATTATTTTAAATTTAATTTATAATTAATATCAATGATTTGGTAACTCAATTTAAAAATATTAATTTTAAATTTATTTTTTTAATGTAGTTTAATTTAGTTTATAATTAATAAATTTAATTTATAATTAATAATAATTTAATTTAATTGATATTATAGTTTAGTTCAAATTCTTAGAACTATAGTGCACTAATCTAGATAATAGTTTAGTTTAGTTTAGTCAATATTTATTTTAGTTCAATTTAGTTTAGTGAACTATTTATTATAGTTTAGTTTAGTTTTCTTCTAGTTTAGTTTAGTTTAGCAATTTGAACACCCCTACTGCTCATGATGTTACTATTCAGCTTGAAATACTTCCGTAAGAAAATACTTATCAATGGTCTATAAAATAAAATGAATCTATTGGTTAATAAGTACATGTTAATATATTTAATATTTGAATTTAAATAAGATTTATTTGATTTTTCGTCAATTATATTTCACAACTTTGTAAAGGGGAATGTTACCACTTTCAAATCCTAAAAAATTATTTTTGTAAGTGTTAAAATTTGACAATGTTAAATTAAATTATTTTTTTCATTTAAATCAATTGATAAATATCAACTTTTCAATTTGATTAGAATTAAATATAAATGTATATTAATGAAATTAACATTAAATTTTAGGTACATATTATTGAGGTAAAACCCCAATTTTTATTAAAAAGAAAATAATACCGACCACACTTTAAGAATTATATTTAAGTTTTATCTTTCAAATTCTTACACATTTTATCTCTCATTAATTGATTGCTACATGTTATTAATTGATTATTAACATGATATGCTATTCCCTAATATATAATCTTAATTGATAGAGTGAATTTTTTATGGGATATACGAATAATGATGTGACATAATACATGTTAACAATTGTGACATATCAATGGTCAATATTTCATATCTGTATCACAAAATTCATCCAATATCACAAAATTAATAATTAAAAATTAATATGTACTCATGAAAGAATCTTTTGTCATTAAGGGTTGATCCACGCTTAAGTAATGTCAGGGATTTAAATCCTATCTTGTGTATGCAGCCGTGTTAAATCTTGGAGCCATCGATCTGGATATTCCAGGAACGAAAAAAAAATATTATTTCGAGGCAGTGAGTTTAATATGTAAAGCACCCAGAATGTATATATTGTTTGTTTTTATTGACTTCTACAAATTTTCAATTTTTATTTTTTATCTTAATATATTATATAATTAAATAGGTCAGCTCATTAACTAACGAGTCAAAATAGATAAACTAGGATCCATAATTTGATAGATCCGTTTAATTTGCAGGCAACCCGATAAGTTTAATAGTGATATGTCCTAGACTCTGAACCAAGACCTACATTGAATGGGTGTCGGAGGAGAATTGAATGTGATGCCTGTGACACTGGTTATCTTATCTGCCATGCAGTATTAATTAGAATGGCAAAGGCAAAATTAACACAGATATACACAAAAGTCATTTTTCTTTTGTCTTTGTCTCCCTGTTTGTATCCCACCAAAAGTAACTTTTTGACATAAACCATGGTGCTTTTCCATTCTTGTTTATGGTCTCTTTCTCTCATTGTTTATCTCGAGGTTACGTGCATAGAATTGTATGTATCATCTCATCCCTTTTGGCAATTCAAGAGTCAACACACACTATTATAATCATATTCATACCAATAGCCAATGAGTATGTATGGAGAAAATTAAAGTGCTTCCATGCCCTTCATCCTTTCTTCTTGTCTCTCTCACTAGGAATATCTTGCTTGACACACCTCGAAATTGCTTTGCTAATTGTTTTTTTGGAAGAGAAGGAAAGACAGGACTAGAGAGTAAGGTTTCACGATGAAGACAGGAGAGAATGATTTTGATATCTAACCTACTTGAATATGTTTTATAAGAATTTTTTTTAGAGATTTTTTATTGAAAATATTTTTTTTTATATAAAAAAGCTTTTAAAAACATTTTTAAGTTTGTATTCATATATGTTCATTATTAATTTTTATGGAATAAGTAATAGTAATGTGTGTATAGAGGAAATGATTAAATAAGATGATAAAAATATCTATGTTTACTTATATTCACAAATAAAATACATAATACATGATGCTAGTAAATAAATAGTTAAATGATTTTTTATTTTTATTTATTAAGAAAAATAAGATGAGAGTGGGTATTATCAAGGTATCTCTCACAAGTATTGATTATTCTAGTAGTTTATAATTTATTTTTATAAACTACTTCAACTAATTTATAAAAATAAGTTAATAGATAAGTTATTAACTTTATTATTATTTTAATCTTCATTAATTTATTTAAATATCTTTTTTTACTACAAATAAATAAATATTATTTTATACCATTTTACATCCTAAATTAAACCATAAAATATTAAGATTCTATCACTTTTTTCTCTTCCTTCTATAGATGTGAAATAAATATTTTTGAAATTTAAAATATAGGAGATTACCATGATTTCTAGCTTGACTTTGATGCGGTTTAACAATCAAACCCAAGCTTGGTTTTAATTTTGATAAAGTCAAAAAAAAAGATAAAATTTGGTAGAACTTACGTTTTATGCATCGTATGCTAGGAAAGAAAAAATGTTTGTTTGTTTTTTTTTTTTTTTTAAAGTATAAGTGTAAGAAACAAGTATATTAAAACTTGTAAAAAAGTAAAAAACAGAATTCTATACATAATGTTTTGTTTGAAAGCATTCTAGATTGTAGAATTCCAGTATCTCGTCGGGAAACTCACTTATTGAGGACTGTTATTTTGTCTATCTACATCTATTGAAGTAATTTCTTCAGGCTATTTAGGGAAGCACATACCTATCACAAGCCTTGAAGCAAAAACTTCACAGAACTCTCCTACAGCATATACATACATATATATATATATATATATATATATATATAATAATTTTTGTAACTACTGTTCAATTTCTGCCAAGGAAGAGAAAGACACAAAATTTGGGATGAACATGACATGATTCATTTCCGAATATATACACACATCTAAAGCAAATGAAATGCATAACCTTTGAACTTTTATGTTGTTCATTCTTTTAAGGAAATGGTTCCTTATTTGACGGGATCAGCTGTGCTCTAGAGTATTGGAGCTTTAGGTGGGGATGCAGAATCACTTGCCACTGCAGTAGTGAAAGCCTCTGATACGGCTTCCCATGAGTGGTGTTCATCATCCATCACGCGCCTTCGATCAAGGAATGCTGGCCTCATTGGTGTTGAAATCATCTCAACTTTGAATGTCAACATTGCCACGATATCTGACATGGCAGGTCTTAAGTCCGCGTGTGGCTGAAGGCATAACAGGGCCACGTGGAATGCTTGCATGACATCCTTTTCCACTATTCCATGTTCTCGCAGCTTTGGATCTACTATTTCCATCAACATTGACTTCTCATAAAGTTTCCATGCCTGTAATGAACATTGATTTATACAAGCGTTTCAATGCATTTGAGGGGAAAAAAAATAGTGTAAATAATAGTTATTATGAAGTTTGTAGAATTAAGTGAGAAGTTACATATTCAGGGAGATACTGCATTTCTGATGGTAAAGTAAGGTCTGTGTTTTTCCTGCAGCTGATGATTTCAAGCACAAGAACTCCAAAACTATAGATGTCTGCCTTTTCGGATAATTCTCCTCTAATAGCATACTCAGGAGCTGTATAGCCTCTGACCAAAACATATAAGAAAAAGATCATTTATTGAAAACTTGATAAAAATAATGTTTGCATTGAATTTGTGGTGGGATGTGAAAAAAAAAGTTTAAACTAATGCAAAAACAAATTATTTTGAGAAAAATTGAATCAATTTACTTCATAAAAATAGTTTAATAATCGGTTCTATTTGGTTAAAAAATTTAACCATGTGAGTATAATAGATAACTGATCTATATTGAATCAATCTAATTTAAAATTTTTGATTTTTTTTATATTGAACTAAATACTAATTCATTCTATATAAGGCAATTTGGTTAACTAGTCTATTTTATAAATAAATTGATGATTCCATTTAGATTTTAATAATTCTACCTATGTACTAATTGGTGGATACTAATTAAAAATTTTAATTACAAGAGTGACATTAGCACTTCAATAAAGTTATAAGACAACTTCGATGATAAAAACCTTAAGTTTAGATGTTTATTCAAGAGTCAACAAGGATAGCTTCAATGTGCTGCTAAATTTGATCATATTAAATGAGGTGTCTCCAACCATAAAATCTCAACAGAAATGAAAGTTTTAATGGTCTTGGTCGTTGGTAGCACTATAATTAATCATAAATGATGAGTACATTGCAAAAGAGTGATGAACATGATTGGCCATATAGCTACAGTAGGGGATATTTATTTAACTAGTGATGGGTGCTTTTGAGGAGAGTTATTTACTTACAATGTTCCTGCGAACTGAGTGCTAAGGTAAGCTTGGTCTTCAGGGAAGAACCTAGCTAGCCCAAAGTCTCCAATCCTCGGCTGAAACTTCTCGTCAAGAAGAATGTTGCTTGCTTTGATGTCTCTGTGAACAATTCTTAAATGCGAGTCCTCGTGGAGGTATTGCAATCCCCGTGCTACTCCAAGAATGATTTGGAATCTAGTTCTCCAATTCAAAAATTGATCACTCTTCCCTGACCACAGAAATATCCAAAATGGAAATTATTTTTTAAAGCTTAAAATAATTCATTTCTTTCAATTATTACTCATGAGTCATGACCCATTGAACTAAACAAACTAAAATTACCTTACATATAAATTAATTTGTCAAAAATCTCTCTTATTAACTTCTTCTCTTATTTTTTTTTTGTAATATTTACTATTTACAGAAAAATTTATTCAAACATGTCCGAGATCTACAGATTTCAAGGAAAGTACTTTTATCAATAACTAGGATGGACTTTTTTTTACATATAGTAAACACTATGCTGATATTTGGTATAAAATAAAGTAGGTATACCATGTATTATGAGGTCCAAACTTCTATTCTTCATGTATTCGTACACAAGTATCCTTTGAGAGCCATCTGTGCAACATCCGAGAAGGCGAACCAGATTTTTGTGTTGGATGCTGGTGATCATTCTCACTTCTGCCAGAAATTCTTTTTCTCCTTGTTGTTGAGACTTGTCAAGAGACAATGTCTTGACTGCAATAAGCCTTCCATCTGCCAACTTTCCCTGTCAAAACTACAGAAATTCAGGATAGTAACCACAATAGGAGTACACCCATTTATGTGAGACTCAACTACCAAACTTCAACACCCCATTAATATGAATTTCAACAAATTGTCCATTGCCTTCTTAATATTTGAAATCATGTAATATAATTTGGAGAACATTAACAAGTGCATTTAGTGCCATGCTTAATGAATCAAAACTTCAAATTTTCAAAACTGAAAAGCTTTTAGGGAAAAGTGTTACTGACTCACCATGTTTTCCGGTCCAATTCCCTCAGAACTCTATTAAGAAATTTCTATTTATTATTCCTTAATCAAGCCTTCAGAACAATCATTGACAGGACTCATAATTAACATGGATGCATCATGATTAAGAGATCAGGTTCTCAAAATCAACAAATCAAATTGTCTATGAAAGCAAGTGACATTAGATTTAGTACCTATACCTGATAGACAGGTCCAAATCCACCACTTCCAAGAAGATTTCGAGGATGGAAATTTGTAGTGGCTCTCCTTAATGTCCGGAAGTCAAAGTAGCTAATTGTCCTAAGGTTTCCGCTAAAGAACCCCATTGGTCCTATATACATAAAGGAACTTCAATAGTTCTTACAATGGTACAGTGTATACTAAATATATTTCAAGTGTCAAATAATTTTTATGCTTTCTTTAAGATACCTGACTGTTGTATGTTTGGGACTATCATCTTCATCACCTCTGCCGATTCAAATATTTCCCATATGGTAAGTGCCAAGCAAAAATAACAGAAGTATGATCTTTGTAAGCACAACTATCAGCAAAATTAACCAATTATACCGCAAGCATATAGATATTGAGGTACTAAATATTTTGCTTTTATGTTATTGTTTTATTTATCATGCTTTTTTCAAATTATCGACGAGTGGTTGGTCCAACTAAAACTGGATTCGCATCCCTTTTTTAGAACTGAACTTGAATTCTTGAAGTAAGATTTCAAGTTCGCGAATTGTTGATGAAAAAAAAATATGGTTAAAAAATGATATCTTGGTAAAAGTGGTCAACTAGATTTCTTAGAAAAGATTAGTCATTCATTAAGCAGATATGAATGCTTCGAACTTGAAACATGTGATAAAGAAAAAATCACCATGCTGTTTACTTGCTACGGCTGTGTTCTCCATCTCCTTTGCTGGCCGTTTAACTCGCCTCCAAAATATAAACACGAGAATCAGCAACATGATGATCACTGCAATCACTCCGAGGAATAAGAACATTCCAGCATCGTGGTGTGTCGGGGAGATATTTAAATCCAGAGAGGATGAAGGAGGCTCCTCTGCTGTCAATCAGTCACAAGTCTTCATCATTGTTCAAAGAACTAAGAACATGAAAGTTTCAAGAAAGCTAAAAGAACCCTTTTATTTGTCCTATTCCAATGCCTTGATTTTCACACTTGTCAAATGTAATATTTAGAAATTGGAATACCTTTTCTCAAGGATGATTCATATAATACAAGTTATTGTGTATGATGTAAATAATGCATGAATTTGCAATATTCATGTTAATGAAACAACTAATTATCTGAGGTGGGAAAATACCGAGTAGAAAAACAAGTTGAGAGTATGAAATGAAACCTTGGACTTGGAGTATTCTTCGGGGCATTCTTGGGAATAGAAGCAAGCATTCTGGTTGAACCGTGTTGGTGAATATTGCCATGGCCAAATATGAAGTGATTAAGTTCAACAACTGGCAACAGCAACCATGTTCCGATGGTTTTTCCTTCTAGTTTAGTATTTACTGATTCTTTGTTGTTGGAAAACAAAAAAGCAAGTTGGAGAAGCATTCTATTCTAAGGGAATCCCATAGAATTGATCGAAACAATGTAATAGTAACATTGTCGGAGATTTCAATTGGGGGGCAACATACAGATGCGGTCGAATGCAAACATTCAGATCAAGAATTTGTCTAGTCTTTGATAGTTAAGTTATGAATAAAAAAGTATGAATGAGAGGGATTCTCTCTTAATTTCTCCATCACAATGACAGGTAATAGTAGCATTGTTCATTGTAATTGTAACTGTATAGCCCACTTCCAAGTTCATTTTGAAACATTCACAATTCTTTATTTTATTTTATTATGATAAGTACATTCTCTATTCTTTTGTAATGCCGCCTTGCCTTGCCACGTGTCACTTTCTGTGACCGTGGTTTCTCCCCTCCACTGGATCCGTGGGCCCCACCTTCGCTGTTAATTTAGAGAAAGGAAACTTCGGGCCAAGGCCCATTATGCTCATTGCTCAATACCCATAGGATCCAAGGACCATTTCCATGTTTCTTGATTTGAACTTTCCGTTTTAGAAGTAGGTTGATGATATATACACCTCCATTTTTTTATACATACACCCTCTTTTTAAAAAAAAAATATTAAATTCCTAAATTTTCCTTAATATTATTTAGAATAAAAAAAAAATTATTCTGGAAAGTGTTTTTCAAAGGCTGATGATATATACACCACCTTTTTCTATAAGTACACCTCCTTTTCAAAAAAAATAATTAAAATTTTAAAATATTCTTAATTTTTTTCTTTTTTTTTTTTAATTTTACATTCACAACATTTAATTTAGTACTTTTTTTTTACAGATTTTTTTTTTCTTTTTTTCTTTTTTCAATTTTTACATGCACCCCGTTATCTTTCCTCCACCCCACCTATTTTGGTAGCATGTAAAAATTGAAAGAGAAAAAAAAAGTGTGTGAAAAAAAAGGAAAAAGTAGAAAATTGAAAGTTAAAGATATAAAATTAAAAAAATATATATAATATTTTATAATTTTTTAAAAAAAATAAAGAAGGTGTACTTATAAAAAAAACAGGAGGTGTATATATCATGAGCCTTTCGAAAAGAACTTTCCGTCAGAATAATTACGGAAAGTACTTTCCGGAATACTAAAATTACTATTCCAGAACGGAAAATAATTATGGAAAATACTTTCCGTAACACTAGAATTACTATTGCGAAAAATTCTTTCCGAAATATTAACAATGTGTGTATTTGTTACCATAATTCCGGAAAGAACTTTCCGCAATAGTAATTTTAGTGTTACGGAAAGTACTTTCCAGAATTATTCCGACGGAAAGTTATTTCTGGAATAGTAATTTTAGTATTCCAAAAAGAACTTTCCATAATTATGTACAAATACACCTCTGAAAAAAACTTTCCAAAATAATTTTTTTTATTCCAAATAATATTAAGGATAATTTAGGAATTTAATATTTTTTTTTAAAAAGGAGGTGTATGTATAAAAAAATGGAAGTGTATATATCATCAGCCTTAGAAGTAAGTTTATCCAGTTATCTTGTATAAAAATCAATCTAATAAACTTTTTTTCGATGAATACAAAATTGCTTTTATTTTGAGGATTTTTTTTAAAAAAATTATGTTTAGCCTACTCTGCCCATTTAAGAAAAAGATAAATAAAAAATTAATTAGTCAAGTTTGAAAATTGAAAGTCCATGAACCTCTATTTCAATTATCAACCGATTTGATTTTTTTTTTTATCTTTAATCGAAAATTGAAACGTTATTAATTAATTTTTTTTCTTTTCTATTGTTAGTTTTTTATGCATTTTTTTAATTATAAAAACATGAAAAGAAACATACTTAAGTGACTAGTGATTTACTTTTGTTTTAAAACAAAATACTAATATATTGTCAATAATTTTAAATAATGCTACTAATTCTTACACATTTAACTGCAAACTTACTTAATCTCCATACTTGTTTGGTGTGTGTTTGAAACTAAATAAAAAAAATGTGATCAACACTCTCTCTTTATATCTATCATAGGAAACAAATAGTAGTTTTTTCATTAATTAATACAATTCTAATTTAGATGTGAATCTCACGTGTGCATCCAAACATGTCGTTAGTAACCTACTCTATATATATAATTTTTTTCTTTTGATACAATGGAGAGCTAAAAGTTTAAGCTAAAAACCTAAAAAAACAAAAAGAAAAAAGGAACTGTTGAAATATTAGCAAGTAAAAATAACTCAATCCATGAAAGAGAATTCTAAAAAATATGTAACCCTTACCTATCATGCTTGACTAAATACTTTACTACTTGATTTATTTCTTAATATATGTGATCACAAGACATACCCCAATCTCCATCAATCATACCCACAACTTTATTCATTAAAGAATATAACACGAGTAATATCATAAATAATTATGATTTTTAAAAACTTAACAGCTAAAGTTGAATCGACTTATTATATGATACTCCCATAGTTTTCATTATTTCATTACAGCATTTGCTATCCCATTTCTTTTACACCAAGTTTGTTTTTTTTCCATCTAACACGAAGGATAATTTGATCTGTTGGCAGCGGCCGGTAGGTGTGGAAAGAGATGAAACATGAGAACGGTTTGTGAATTTAAAGATATGAGTAAATAACTAAATTCATATATTAACTATTTAATCAATTAAAATATTATATATTAGAAAAGGGGTTTCAAATATAAAACGATGGTAAAAATCAAAGTAAATTAGAATTAACTAATTAGTAAAATAAATTAACGAAATTGACATTAAATGTATTTGAATGATCTTTTATTTTTTTAATTACGTATTAATGCCAACTATTGTGAACTAAATAAGTAAATAAAAGGTATTAATGAGTTTTTAATGTCTTATTAATGAAAACTATTTTCTTTGTGTATTTGGCATTAATTTGAATTTTATATTTAAATATTTATTTTTTTTATATGTATAGGAGAAGGGTTATTATGCCAAACTTTGTTGCCCAAACTAAGAATAAATAACTCATCATTTACTTGTTTTTTAAATCCATTAAAATGCATAATTATAGTAAATAAAGTGATTATAGAGAATTATGTGTATATATATATATATATATATATATATATATATGGTAATTTAGAGTAATTTTTTTTTCAAAATAAAAATATTTTGGTCATTAGACTATTTAAATATAAAGAATATTATATTTAAAAGAAAAGTTCCAAATACAAAACAGTTGTAAAAATCAAGTTAACTTAGTATTAATTGATTAATAGAATTAAAAAATAAATAAATAAATAAAGGAACTCACAATAATTGCATTTGAATACTCTTTTATTTATTTATTTTTTCATTTGTATATTAATGCTTACTATACTTGTTACACAAGTTAAATAGAAAGTATTAATGAGTTTTTAATGACAACTATTTCCTTGTATATTTGGTATTAATTTAAATTTGAATTTTAAATTAAAAAAAGGTTATTAGGGCAAATTTTTCTGCCCAAAATAAGAATAATATATAACTCATGATCAGTATTTAATTTATTAAAATATATAATTATAGTAAATAAAGTGATTATAGTAAATATATATAGAAGTAAGGAATTTTGGGGTAATTTCTCCTGCTCAATTTTTGTCATTAAACAATTTAAGCTATTAAGGATATTATATTTGAAAAAAAATGTTTCAAATAAAAAATAGAGGTAAATATAAGGGTAACTAATTAGTTGAATTAAAAAATTATTAAAAAAAATTACATTGATTTGTATTTGATTTTTTTTTTTTTGTTTTTTTTAGTTGCATGTTAATGTATAATATTATGCATTAATAAGTTAAATAAAAGGTATTTACAAATTTTAGCAATAATAGCCGTGAATGACAACGTTGATGTAAGTAATAGTTCTAGCGAGAAAAGTCATGTCAAATATAATGAGAATATGATGTTTTAAAATCAAAAATCAAATTCATAAATTATTTATTCTAATTTGGTAATTAAATTATTTAAACATTATTTTTTGAATAACCTAGGCCTACATATTGTCAAGTGGATTGCTTATATTGAAGTGTATTTTAGGACAAGTGGGAGATGATTGGATTTGGATGTGGAAGTGGATTGCTTTTAAGTTGTGTCCATGCACATCATATAAGACAGAATTTTGGCAATATGCATGCCTAACTCCTGGAAGTATGCATGCTTTGACTCCAACAATAATTGGGTCTTATTTGTCAAGGTTATGTGAACCAATCTCAGTCTACACAACTGTTGCCAAAGATAAACATAAACTCTACTCTAGAATAACCCTCACCACACGCCCTTTTAATTCAAATTACAACGTGTATATAAATAACAAAGAAGAAAAACTACTGCTAGTTTATCAATGAATCCGCACAATTATATGAACTTTGTTTTTTTGGGTTTGTTCCTTCTGGTGTTAACAAAGTTTGATTTTGAATCCCTTTATTTTAATTATTCAAACATCATTAATGCTTTAAAACTTTAAATTTATCAAAATAAAGCTTGTGTTACTTTATGTTAATGATTTTTTAAACATTAAAATTTACAACGTGAGATGACACAATTATCATATTATTAAAGAATAACAACATATTGATGTTAATGACACCGTTAGTTTTTTTTCTTTTACGTAAAGATGATTATTTTATTTCATTAATGATAAAAGAGTAAATACAAGTAAGAATTTGTTCAAATACATAGTTGATAATGACAAAAGCTCTAATAAGAAAGAAGTCAAGATTTTGTAAAGAAGCTGTAGGCTTTGCACTAACTCGAAACTGAACCAGGATACTTCCCTTTGGTTAGAGGGGGGAATTGTGGGTCTAGTCATTATGCAGTGGCTTCGAAATTTATCAACCATGCAAGTTTGAAAACAAGGAAATAATATGCATATTTCATTCAATGAATAAATTCAACAAAGAAAAATGCATTTTGCTTGTAGAAAGCCAATGTGAACACATGCTAAGGAAGGATAGAAATTTTTTACCTTCCAACTACACCATTGGGTGCATTAATTGCACCAAGTGCAATCCTTCCCAATAAATAGAGAAAGAAAAGTCATGAATCAAGCAAGGTAAAGAAGCACATCCTCACATAGAGAAAGAGTGTGAGAAAAAAAAAATAGAGTTCTTCTTAGAGAGTTTCTTTGAAAAAGAAAAATTAGTATATTAATTTGTGAGTATTATCCTTAAATTAAAGATACATTGTTATTGTATTTTATGTTTTCATTATTGTTATAGTGGAAGTTTAAGTGACTTACGAGTCTCATGATTTTTTTTATTCATATTGAAAATATTTTTTACGTTAAAAATATTTTGTTTTTTAAAATATCTATTTTGAGTTATGAAAGGAGGGAAATTATGATGGCATTTCCCAACAATTCTATCCTCTTAAAAAAGATAACTTTAAATAGAAAATACACGTAAGTTAGAAAGAAGGAAAAAAAAAAAAAAAAAACCCTCACAATTCAAAAGTAAATATTGAAACAATCATCTTCGCTCATTTTCGTCGTCATAGGCATTCTCACCCATCATATCTATTGAAATAGTCAAATAGAGTTCAATTATTTGCTATATGTTATTAATGTCTGGGTTTTCTCTCTTATCCTATTCAGTTGTAAAACTTTGACGCATTTCAGTGGAAGACAGGAATATCACCTCAGCCAACCCAACAACGACCATGACTGTATCATAATAGACAGTGAAAAGAAGTTTCTTTCTTTGTTTTCCCCTTTCCTTTTTGATAAAGTAGATTAAAATGAAAAGGCTATGGATTGATTAGCCAGTGGATCTCAAATTAATAATTAAACTTTCATAACCAAAGTCCAAAGGTGATGAACCTATCAGCATATTTTCCAGTGTTAAGTTTTCAATTATATTTGCCATATTTTTGTTGTGTGGAGATCCAATTTGCAAAACCACGAGTTTTCTAAATGGAAGACAGCAATATTACTTACTGATGGCAACCAATGACATAATAATGTTTTTATCTAGAAAGTCGAGTGCCAGAGTTATCTTTGATGGAATGGAATAGACTCCCCAACTTGATCATAAGTAGAAAACTCCAAACTCAAACGTTTCTTTTACACATATCATTGTTAATATCCCAATATTAACAGACAAAATTGACCGACTACTGCACAATGAATTGATCTTGACATGCATACAATTAATTATTACACATCTAGAAAGTAAAATAAATTTTCAAATCAATACTTTAGATTTATGGATAGCAAGATTTTAAAACTTTTTTTAATCATTGTTAATATGTGTTGAGATAGAAACAAATCTCACATCCATAAGAAATAACAACTTATAAAAATATAAACATACTCTAATAAAAGAGATTTTTTGAGTGATGACCAAAAGTAAAATTGGAAAGACTTAAGCCTAAAGCGGATAATATCTCGTCATTGTCCCATTTCTGGTATCAGGAGTTATATGTGTAATAACCTTATAAAAATAATACTTAAAAAATATTTTTCTCAAACAAATAACATAAAATAACTCTAATAATATGAAACATATTTTTCACTTTAATTATTTTCTATACAAAATGATAGTAAAAATAAAACAAATGACTTCTTATAAAATCATATATTAATCGAGAATTTTTAAAATCTCAAAATTAAAATATCTATTATGTAATCAGAAGGATAAATTTAAATTTCCCACTTTAAAAATAAGACGCTTCGCCTGAGGTTCTGCTGGATTATTAATTTATTGATTGGTATAAATTATATATTTTTATGACACCATTGGTAAATTAGTTATTAGAAACATAGTTAACAGAGATATGATTATGACACGAGGGTACGGCAAATATGACCATTTCCTCTAAAAAAAAAGGGCAAAAGTATCTGATAGGCAAAGAATGAGAAGTAAATAAAAGAATTTACGCGTTTTGGCGGTTTTGCAGCTTGAATAGCGTTCACTTTCGTTAAACATGAGAATGAGCTTAAACACATGAAATCACGTTAAAGGTGCTTTAGAAATGAAAATAGAGATTAAATACGTAAAGAAACACGCCACGAAAGCAGCTTAGGGAAGAATCTGATGCAAGTTGCGACCACTTTTTGGTTGTGGTCCTTCCATAGTCCATACAACCATTGATGTCCCAATACCTAATATTGCCCATGTTTTTTTCCTGTACATATTCGACGCACATTTCAAATGATCCACCAATTATTTTATTCGCATTTCAAACGCGATTCCAATTCTTTCTTATCATATTGTCATTTTGCCTGACTGATTTAAGAAAAATACATATACCATAAAATAATATATAAAAAAATCTTGCCTTGGCATATATTTGATTTTGAGAAGTCATTTCTGTTAATTTATTATGTATTTGATTTTTTTATTCATATTATATATTTGATTAGTTTATATAATTAAGGAGAATGTTTTATCATTATGTACGTGTCAAAACGGAAATAACATTAAATGCAATAAATAATGATTCTCAAAGTTCATATTTGTAGATAGAAGAAAACTTACTTTAGAGCTTTGGCATAAAAGCCTCAAGAGTGAGTTACAGATAATAGAAAACTCGTAATAATTTATTGGGAAACAAATAAGTTTTATATTGATAAAATAAAAGAAGAAATAATAACTTATAACACACATTCTGTAATGATTGAGAGATTTTTTGAGTGATTACTAAAAGTAAAACACTTAAGTCTAAAGCAGATAATGTCTCATCATTGTAAAATTGTGTGAAATAATTTTATAAAATATTCATTCCCTTATACAAATACCATAAAATAACATAAACCCTAAACCCTAAACATAACTCAGTTTCGTTTATAATCTATCATTTAGAAGTAATAGTTTTTGTAATTTTGTAAATATTTTATAAGTACATGAACAATTTTTTGTAAATACATTATAAGAACGATTTATTCAACAAAAAATTTCTTGTTCAACCTATACCATGTTTGTATGATAAAATTTTTCAGATCAATGACGATTATAATATAGTAGATGAGATTTACTTTATTCAATAACTTATATTTCACATCAAATATCAGTGATTTAATTATTAAATTAAAAGTTTTTAATGCATAAATCAAGTATACAAATTTTTTAAAATTTTGAAAATTATTTAATACTTGTTTCATTAATTCAAATTGACAGATAATCATAAACATATTTTATACATTGATTTGAATTAATGAAACGGAGTATTAAATAGTTTTCAAAATTTTTAAAACTTTGTAAACTTGATCTATGCATTAAGAATTTTTAATTTAATAATTGGATCATTAAAATTTGATATAAAATATGAATTATTGAGTGAAGTAAGTTTAAGTAAAATTACTCTTAGAGTAAATGAACCTCTCTCCTTATATATATAAGGATAGGTCTACTTACTTTAAAATTAAGTCTACAAATTTTTAAAAAAATTAAAAATCATATAATACTTTATTATATAAATTTAAATCAACGTATAAAATATTTTTATGATTATCTATCGATTTAAATTAATGAAACGAAATATCAAAAGATTTTTAAATTTTTTTAAAATTTGTAGACTTAGTCTATATATTAAATTTTTTTTTAAATTTAACGATTAGATCATTAAAACTTAATATAAAATATAAATTATTAAACAAAGTAAATCTATCAAAATGTATTCTTAAAATAAATATATATCCACCAAACTTATAAAGGATGATAGTATATATTATCCTACTTGATTAAGAAAGCTTTGAGGGATGAATTAGTACAATTACTTGAGATTGTGTCTGAAAAGGTAACTATGAATCATACTTAGGTTAATCTTGAAGGGACTAGTTAGAAAAAGGACGAAAAACTTGATTTGAGTCCGAAGAGATTTGAGAGAAAAAAAAGATACTTGTAACAATGTGAGATTCGGTTCCGTTAAATCCATATTTAGTGAAACTCTTGGCAAAGACTAAACGTGATTTCGAGAGGTAATGATAAGTCAATATATGTAAAATAAAATCTTGCTCTCTATTTTCACTAACATTAAGGAAGATAAACTTGTGATAAAAACATTTTTGTTTTTCAAATTAAATATTTCATAAAAGTATTTATTTTACCATAGGATGATAGATTTGTTTTTATCTTGTTAAAGATCAAGCTATTGCATAAATTATCTTTTGTCTGTTTAACTTGTGTTTTCTTAAAATTTGTACACAAAATATATACCAAAAAAAATTGTACACAAAATATTAAGAAACACAATTGTATTTTTCTTATATAATTACATTGATGTAAATTCATTCCTCGTATGATATTATCATTAGAGTTATTATAATTGGATCAACTTTTTACTATAGTGATTTCATATTAAATACTTACTAATTTATTAAGATTAAATTCGCTAGTCTACTTAGAGGCTCGAACAGGTTAATCATCTAAAAATTTTGATTTTTTTAAAATAAATTTAAGTTTCCTACATATTTTCCGATACAACATTTTGGTTATGATATTGAAAATGTCATATAAAATGTTGCTAGAAAAAGAAGTTTAGGTAAAAATTGATTATGATATTATCTTTTTTTTTTTTTTTAAATTAAGGTATCCTTTACCTAAAAGCAAATGAGTAATCTTTCGAAGTATCGATATTTATTTAAGGTTACAATATCAATAGAAAATGTTTAAGGTTATAATATCAATAGAAAAGTGTATTGAAATTTTAAATTTTACCATTTTTTACAACAATAAAGTTTACCATTTAAATCGTTTAACATAGAAAAATGCATAGTTTAATTAAAATTAAGAAAGAGTGTTGCTAATATTTTTCTAAAATTAATTACATTAAGGAATCAATTAAAGAAAAATAAAAATAAAAAATCAGATAATTAAGAAGAAGAAAAAACAAACAGGCCTATTTTCAAGAAGATGAAGAAGAAAAAATCAATTTATACATGTTTATTAATTAATTACTTATTAAAAAATATATATTATAAAAAAATTATTTGAGGGCATTTTTCATTTAAAGGCATAATTTAGCCTGAATTGGCCCTACCATTCAGGGACAAAACTAGGTATATGACTATCGAGGCTTCCTCCCACCTAAAAGAACAAAAACTTCTTAGCATCTACTTAAATGAAAATTTTGACCCATATCCTCTAATATTGGCCCTAAGCAATTAAGTTTGTTTGACTAGGATAACCCAACAATGGAAGGGATTGACAATGTTACATACTTGCATTTACCTTTAACTTTTTTTATTTTATTTTTTCAAACATCTACTTTTAATTACTCTCTTATAAATGAACATCTACGTGTGAAAAAATAACAATTTTTAACTTTTAGGATTTAAAGTTTAATGCTATATATAGTTTCCTTTTTCTCACCTCTTTCAACTTGTTAATTAATGTTTTTCTCCTTCTAATATTTGTTTTTTGAGTTTTTTCCCCTCTAATAATTTCTTCAGGTTCATCCCCACTGTTACTAACTTATTTATTTGTGTAGATTTTAGGGTATAATAGTGACACAAAATTAAAACCTAAAATGTTGTGCATATTGTTCAAACCCTTCATCTCTAAACTAATCTGATTAGGTTAGAAATATTAGAAATGATATTTGAACCTCTACACTCTCTAACAACAACAACAACAACGCAATAAACTTTAAAAAATGATTAATTTTTATATATTGAGTATAAAAGAATTTTACAGACCAATTATAAAACGCTTATTTTTAAAGTAATTAACTATTACAAAAGTCGATAACTTTACTATATTTAATCATCTATAATTAAATGACAGTGAAAAAAAATATTGTCAATGCATTATGATTAAAATCTTTGTTGAATTATTTAAAAATTGGATGTTGAAAATGTCATGTTGAACTTAAAAAAGAACCAAACAAATAGATCAAACTTGCATGTTAATTTTAAAAGAACAAGCGTATTTAATTAAACTCTTGAAGAAGTTTCTTTCAAAACGTATGTAATACAACATACACACAAACAAGGGAGCATTTTTGAATGATTGTCTTTAATTGGTATGGTTAAAAAAATAGAAAACACAGCCTTGATTAAGTCACAGTTTGACAACACGAGTCCAGAAGAAGGAAATGGTCTTGCCTAAGGAAGCGTATGCGATATTCCACTTCTCATAAATGGCGACGAATATATACTGTGAAATGTGTATGTTCATAACCAGCTTTGCACGAAAGCAACATTTGACCAGCGAAAGACCCATTTTTTTGGCAGAAAGCTTATATGATTTAACAAATAACAACTCATATCTCTACCTTCTCCAGCCCCTTAATTATACCAACTCCAAAGTCCAAAATACACCAGTGATTCTTTTTACACTATAATAAATATCCACCACTCCTTCGTACGTCACATTATTTGAAACTTCCCCTGTACCACCACTTATTCTATAAACTAGTAATTGATGACATAATACCAATAACAGCTGTCAAAAAAATCCCATTGTTTTTCTTTGTTACGAACCCATGAAAGCTTAGTTTAGTTACCTAACTATTCCATTCTCATTTTCACTTTTATTAACTAACGTATACCGCATGTCCTCTGTATATCCCACAAGCTTATGTATCTTAAACCATGTCGTATGTTCCAATTTTAGGATAAACTTGTTAGTTTCACCAAATCCAAACAAGTTTCATGTTAGATAAAAAGGTGTTAATTAAGGTGGGACTTCTTCCAACTGGCATAATTAAAAGCATGAATTTAATACTACCACTTTGTAATAAGTCGATTCGTGGAACTATTAACTAAAAGAAGAATACCCCCAAAATCAGGACAGCTGCCATTTGATTTGAGTTTTTTTTTTCTTTAGACACCGTAAAATTGATAATCAAGAATTGATCTTTACTTAATCAGTCAAATATTATTTTAATATTAATGAAAATTGATTTTGAGATTATTACATTGTCGACAAACTTTACAACTAATAGAACAAGATGCATGGTTTGATTTGAGGTTTCAAAGCCAATGTCTTTAAGTGCTCACATTTATTAAGAAGAAGAAAAAAAGAAAAACTTTAATTAGGTTGAGAAGCCAAATAATTCGAGAACATTTGGATATACCATCCCTCCTTAGCTGTCATGGTCCCACATTCAGCCAGCCCTCCACTAAGGACAAGTCAACCCATATCTCTCTAACACTCTACACGTTTGTAATATTTTCCCAACCACTTCCACCACCTCCAAAACCCAATGGCACTTCACATTCATAATTATCATTGCCCCCTCTTAAGGCACTCCCTATATATAGTTTCACAACTTTGCATGCACTCCAGCCCTCACCAAATACTTCTCTTGGCTTTTTCTGTCCCTCTCTTTCTCTTGCTCCATATTTTCCAACCTTATTAATTAAAACACTTATTGGAATGTCAAGTAAGATATTTCTTGCCCTTATAATAACAACCTTTGTGGTTGCAGCCTCTGCTGGTAACCTCAACCAAGACTTTGAGATAACATGGGGTGATGGTCGTGCCAAAATCCTCAACAACGGGAACCTTCTCACCTTGTCCCTAGACAAAACCTCTGGCTCTGGATTTCGTTCTAGGAACGAGTATTTGTTTGGAAAAATTGACATGCAACTTAAGCTCGTGCCTGGTAACTCTGCAGGAACAGTCACAGCTTATTATGTAAGTGTCACAGCTTGCATGTGGTTCTCTATTAGTTTTGCCATATCAAATGTTTTAACATGAAAAATTGAATCAAATCATTAACAAAATATTTATTTGTGGTTGCTGCAGCTATCTTCTCTCGGGGATACTCATGACGAAATTGATTTTGAATTTCTGGGTAACTTGAGTGGTGATCCTTATATTCTTCATACAAACGTATTCACACAAGGGAAAGGTAACAGGGAACAGCAATTCTATCTGTGGTTCGACCCCACCAAGGACTTCCACACATATTCCGTTCTTTGGAATCCTCAGAGCATCATGTAAATATATGCATGCCCTTCTCTCTTCATGCCTTACTTCATTAATTGAATTGAATACCTATAACTTCATCAGAAAAATGTAAACCGAAAATGAATCAGAAATATATGTTAATCCAACTTTCAAGTTGATTACTGAAAAGTTATAAAACTTACTACACGTAATAATTTGTAATCAGATAACAGTTACTCTGCTTGATTTGTAATCCGATATCGGTGTAAAAACACTTGATGAATATACTATTTGCTCTGCTTATTAAACTTAATAATTACTAGAACATATCTATGTTAACTTTAAGATTAACCTTTTTTAGTTCTTTTATTTTAGATTCTCAGTGGATGGGACACCCATAAGGGAGTTCAAGAATCTTGAATCAAAAGGGGTTTCTTTTCCCAAAAACCAAGCTATGAGGATATATTCAAGCCTATGGAATGCTGATGATTGGGCCACAAGGGGAGGCCTAGTGAAGACTGATTGGAGCCAAGCCCCATTCACAGCCTCATATAGAAGCTTCAATGCTCAAGCATGTGTTTGGACTTCTTCAGGCTCATCATGCTCTTCCAACAATCCATCATCATCAAACCAAGCATGGTTGAAACAGTCATTGGATGCAACAGGGCAAGCCAGAATTAAGTGGGTGCAAAAGAACTACATGATTTACAACTACTGTGCTGATACTAAGCGTTTCCCGCAAGGCCTTCCTCCAGAATGCACACTCGCATGAAAACAGAACCATTTCATATTATAAAACTCTCACAATCCATGAGTTCAATTTTTTTCTCTGTCTTGTGTAAATTAATAAAAATACTATAGTCTATAGGGTCCTTTGTTATGCATTCTATTGTCTGTAAAATAGCGTGCAAATGAGATTTGTTGTAATTTTGGTTATTAATAATTTTATTGGAGAGTCATAAATTAATATAAAAAATGTGGACGTCAGGTTGTGTTTGCTTCATCTTCTTCCTCTCATGGTCAGAGGTCAAATAAAAATCTAAGAAAAAACAGAATGTTGGTTAGCATAATATAAAAGAATAATAAAATTCAAATAAGAAAATAATCATAACTCAGTCAATACTTCAATTGAATTGATAATCTTGAATTGGTAAAAGCACTTGGTTGATTGGATTTTTCTGTGGCCTCTTGAGTCTTGGCTTAGTGTCTTTATTTTGACCATACATATTGTCAGATTAGTAAATGTTGGGAAACTTCGATATTTTTTAAGATTTTGATTTTATAAAATTAAATAAGACTAAAAATGTATTTGAAATGATACAACTAAAATATAAATAATTTTGTTTATGTATATTGATAAAAACAAACAAACAAACAAATAAATAAATAAAACTCTTTTTAATCTATAATTATCATTAGAATATGTGAAATAGTATTATAACATTCAGTTTTTTTTTCCTGCATTATAATTCAGTTATGAATATATTTTTACAACAAAAAATATTGTATGGGCATGTTTTACATATGGATGCAACCGAGTGTTTTTCATCGTATATAAAATAAAATGTTACTTATAACGAAAAATGATGTAAGATGCTTAACTATTTTCTTTTCAAATTTATCTAAGAAATTTGGCACAATTATAAAAGTTCGTTTACCATGATTAAACATGGTTCTATGAACCCAGATATTTCCTTTAAAATTAAAGGTGAAATAGACCAGGTAATATTAGTTTTACGGTACTCCCAGATTTATTCTTATAAAGTAATTTTTTATCAATCAGAATTGCATTCTATTAATACAGATTAGTTATTAGTTATAAATTTTGAGATATTACGTGAATTATATTTATAAAAAAAATATTAGTTTTTATTGAACCTTAACCTGATTTTAGTAAAAAATATGATATGTTTATTTAATTTAAATATAATTAATTAATATTTTTCAACTTTTAAAGAAAATTCTACATATCATTGTCATTATTTTTTAAAAAAAAACTTGCCTAAAATATAAATCACATAATATATGTTTTCTTCCCTTTAATCATTACAACGCAAATAAATACTATAAACGATTTTTTAATACACTTTTTTTTTATCGTTAAAATATATTAAAATTTTATTGTTATATTAATGTACATTCTCAAACATAAATCATTTAAATCAATCGGATTATGAGCCACGAAATAATATTCACAATGTTCTAATTTTTAATCTTGTTATCACCATTATAATTCCTACTAATAGAAAAGAATAAGTCCCTCACACATTAAGAAACTTTCTTTCGTGAAAAAGTACATATTGATACGCTAATAAACTTGCTTTGTGGGAGGAGTATCCACTTTGATGCATTTTTTTATATAAATTATACTTTTCATTTTTCTATTTTAATCAATTCACAAATTGAGTTTCTCTATTTTAAAATACAAAATTTTAATCATACTATTAATTTAATATTTATTAATAGTTAAATTTTGATGTTCAGTAACTTATCATCACTTAAATAATGTAATATGTAAAGATAAAAAACTAAAAAATAACATACAATAAAAATTAGTTCTATATATTTTAATAAATAATTGATATTTATTTTATTAATAAATATCATTTATATTTTTTTTATCTCTAAATATTATATTTAAAATACCACATCACTTAAATAAAAATAAACATTAAAATTTAATAACTAATAGAAGTCAATTTAAGGAGAGAAAAATAATTCAAAATCTTACTTCTTGACAAGTTTTTAGCAAACATTCAAAATTAAAAATGAATGAGAAATATAACAAAATAATTATAAAGTTTAGATTTTGATAAAGAAAAATAAAATCAATATAATTCTTTAATAACTAATCTTTTAATTTTTTCTTAACAAATAAAAATGAAATCCTATTTTAGTTAGAAAATGTACGACCACCACTAAAATAATTGACATGTATGAATTAAAAGACAAAATAATAAATATTAAATTATAAATAAAATAATTAATGATTAAAATTAAAATTTTATTATAAAATTCCTCTTATTGAATTATTATATTGTTCCAATTATAATCACTACAACCACCATAAACCACACTATCATTGTCACCATGTTGTGACAACAATAGTGGTGTCAGCCGATGAAAATAATGTATAATGACACAACACTAATAATAGTAGCAACATTGTCGCCAAAATCACCACCACCACTATTATTATTAACACTACCATCATCTACACAACTACCATTATTATCATTACTTACATCATTATCACCATGACTAACATTACTATCACCATGTAGTGACGACGACAATAATAATAATAGGGATGAAAATTGCTTGTCTCACACTCCATTTCTTGTTCCACCAATAAAATCTTATCACATCAGTTAAAAATGCATGTCTTTTACGTGCCTCTTTTTATTCCCTATTTTATTTCCATATCCCTCTTTTGCCGCGTTACAAAAGGCATGCCAGATCCCATCATCTTGTACCCAACCATTGTATTTGAGACACAGATGTGGTAGTTATGACCAATTATAGAAATGGCACTACCAATAATGATTGGTGGTGATAATAATTGACAACAAAAATACTAATAACATACGAGACAAACTCATAATTAAATTTTAATCTTAACTATTTCATATTTTTATCTATAATTTAAAGATTTCTCTCAACTCGGACGATCGGCTTGGTGGAGAATTTACTCGGTGAAATAGAGAAAATGTATATAAATAAGACATGCCGGGCGAAATAAAAACATATTTTTTTAAAAAGAAAAAATTAATGTCCCTGTATAGAAATTAAAATATTTAAATTTTTATTTTTTATAATTTCACTTATTCTAATATGAATTATTTGGTGAAATTTTATTAGTGTTTTCTTTTAAAATTATTAAAATATTTTTATTTATATTTTAAGCCTCAAAATTTTAAAATTAATAAGTGTCCTTTAACTTGAATAAAAAATTTTAATGATGCTCTTAATATTTTAATTTTTCAAAATTAAAATACAAACTTAATTGGTATTTGAATTTTTTATTTTTATTTTCTAAATTTTTAAAATATAACTTTGACATTATCAATTTAGAAAGTCTTTTACATTGTCATGATTTTTAACAAACTATAAAATCTTCACAAAAATAATTAAAAAGAATAAACAGTTGTCTTTGTTTCTTTTAGTTTATCGCTAAATAAAAACATGTTTTAGGTCCGTTGATAGAAATCCTATAAAATCAAATTTAAAATTATTTTTGTTTGTAAATAGAAGAATAGCTATTTTTATTTTTCATGAATAAAAGATAATAAAGATAATCAACCCAAAATCGACGGAAAAATATGAAGATATTACAAATGAGAAAGAGTGATTTCTGGACAATGTTAGAAATATAATTTAAAATGTTTATAATCTCATATGCATCATATGTCGATTAAAGTATCCCTATATAAAGGCAACAAATATGTTTAATGTTTATCATGTGCCGATCAAACTTCTTGTTAAATAAGAGCTACATAAACTTTTAAATTCAGGGACATGGAGAACTTTTTAGGATTCATATACCCCACATGTTCTCGTGATGAATAAAAAACTCATATCAATTAAACAACCACATTTTTCCGACATCAGGTAATAGATAACCTTAAAAAGTTTATAATCTCACATGCATCATATGCCGATCAAAGTATCCATACATAAAGGCAACCAAGACGTTTAATGTTTATCATAGACCAATCAAACTACTCATTAAATAAGGGGAACATAAATTTTTAAATTCAGGGACATTGACAACTTTTTAGGATTCATATACCCCACATGTTCTCGTGATGAATAAATGTTCATATCAATTAAACAACCACATTTTTCGACATCAGGTAAGAGATAAACTTAAAAATTTATAATCTCATATGCATCATATGTCGATGTAAGTATCCATACATAAAGGCAACCAAGATGTTTAAGGTTATCATAGACTGATCAATCTACTCATCAAATAAGGGTTACATAAATTTTTAAATTCAGGGACATGGACAACTTTTTAGCATTCATATACCCCACACGTTCTCCTGATGAACAAAAAAACTAATCAAACAACCACATTTTTTGACATCAGGTAAGAGATAACCTTAAAAAGTTTATAATCTTATATGCATCATATGTCGATCAAAGTATCCATACATAAAGGCAACCAATATGTTTAATGTTTATCATGTCCCGTTAAAACTACTCATTAAATCAGGGCTACAATAATTTTTAAATTCAGGGACATGAACAAGTTTTTAGGATTCATATACACCACACGTTCTCTTGATGAATAAAAAAATCATATTAATTAAACAACCACATTTTTCGACATCAGGTAAGAGATAACCATAAAAAGTTTATAATCTCATATGCATCATATGTCGACCAAAGTATCCATACATAAAGGCAACCAATATGTTTAATGTTTATCATGTGCCGATCAAACTACTCGTTAAATAAGGGCAACATAAATTTTTAAATTCAGGGACATGGACAACTTGTCAGGATTCATATACCCCAAATGTTCTCATGATGAATAAAAAACTCATCAATTAAACAACCACATTTTTCGACATCAGGTAAGGGATAACCTTGAAAATTTTATAATCTCATATGCATCATATGTCGATCAAAGTATCCATATAAAGGCAACCAATATGTTTAATGTTTATCATGTGCCGATCAAACTACTCGTTAAATAAGGGCAACATAAATTTTTAAATTCAAGGACATGGACAACTTGTCAGGATTCATATACCCCAAATGTTCTCGTGATGAATAAAAAACTCATCAATTAAACAATCACATTTTTCGACATCAGGTAAGAGATAACCTTAAAAAGTTTATAATCTCATATGCATCATATGCCGATCAAAGTATCCATACATAAAGGAAACCAAGATGTTTAAGGTTTATCATAGACTGATCAATCTACTCATTAAATAAGAGTTACATAAATTCTTAAATTTAGGGACATGGGCAACTTTTTAGGATTCATATACCCCACATGTTCTCGTGATGAACAAAAAACTCATCAATTAAACAACCACAATTTTCGACATCAGGTAAGAGATAACATTAGAAAGTTTATAATCTTATATGCATCATATGTCGATCAAAGTATCCATACATAAAGGCAACCAATATGTTTAATGTTTATCATGTGCCGTTAAAACTACTCATTAAATAAGGGCTACAATAATTTTTAAATTCAGGGACATAAACAACTTTTTAAGATTCATATACCCCACACGTTCTCTTGATGAATAAAAAAATCATATCAATTAAACAACCACATTTTTTGACATCAGGTAAGAGATAACCATAAAAAGTTTATAATCTCATATGCATCATATGTCGATCAAAGTATCCATACATAAAGGCAACCAATATGTTTAACGTTTATCATGTGCTGATCAAACTACTCGTTAAATAAGGGTAACATAAATTTTTAAATTCAGGGACATGGACAACTTGTCATGATTCATATACCCCAAATGTTCTCGTGATGAATAAAAAACTCATCAATTAAACAACCACGTTTTCGACATCAGGTAAGGGATAACCTTGAAAAGTTTATAATCTCATATGCATATGTCGATCAAAGTATCCATATAAAGGCAACCAATATGTTTAATTTTTATCATGTGCCGATCAAACTACTCGTTAAATAAGGGCAACATAAATTTTTAAATTCAGGGAGATGGACAACTTGTCAGGATTCATATACCCCAAATGTTCTCGTGATGAATAAAAAAACTCATCAATTAAACAACCACATTTTTCGACATCAGGTAATAGATAACCTTAAAAAGTTTATAATCTCATACGCATCATATGTCGATCAAAGTAAACATACATAAAGGAAACCAAGATGTTTAAGGTTTATCATAGACTAATCAATCTACTCATTAAATAAGGGCTACATAAATTCTTAAATTTAGGGACATGGACAACTTTTTAAGATTCATATACCCCACATGTTCTCGTGATGAGCAAAAAACACATCAATTAAACAACCACAATTTTCGACATCAGGTAAGAGATAATCTTAAAAAGTTTATAATCTCATATGCATCATATGTCGATTAAAGTATCCATACATAAAGGCAATCAAGATGTTTTGATGTTTATCATGTGCCGATCAAACTACTCATTAAATAAGGGCTACATAAATTTTTAAATTCAGGAACATGGAAAAATTCTTAGGACTCATATACCCCACATGTTCGCGTGATGAGTAAAAAACTCATCAATTAAACAACCACATTTTTCCACATCAGGTCAGAGATAACCTTAAAAAGTTTATAATCTCATATGCATCATATGTCGATCACAGTATCCATATAAAGGCAACCAACATGTTTAGTGTTTATCATGTGCCGATCAAACTACTCGTTAGATAAGGGTAACATAAATTTTTAAATTCAAGGACATGGACAACTTGTCAGGATTCATATACCCCAAATGTTCTCGTGATGAATAAAAAACTCATCAATTAAACAACCACATTTTTCGACATCAGGTAAGAGATAACCTTAAAAAGTTTATAATCTCATATGCATCATATGTCGATCAAAGTATCCATACATAAAGAAAACCAAGATATTTAAGGTTTATCATTAACTGATCAATCTACTCATTAAATAAGGGCTACATAAATTTTTAAATTTAGGGACATGGGAAACCTTTTAGGATTCATATACCCCACATGATCTCGTGATGAACAAAAAACTCATCAATTAAACAACCACATTTTTCGACATCAGGTAAGAGATAACCTTAAAAAGTTTATAATCTCATATGCATCATATGTCGACCAAAGTATCCATACATAAAGGCAATCAAGATGTTTAATGTTTATCATGTGCCGATCAAACTACTCATTAAATAAGGGCTACATAAATTTTTAAATTCAGGAACATGGAAAAATTCTTAGGATTCATATACCCCACATGTTCGCGTGATGAGTAAAAAACTCATCAATTAAACAACCACATTTTTCCTCATCAGGTCAGAGATAACCTTAAAAAGTTTATAATCTCATATGCATCTTATGTCGATCAAAGTATCCATACATAAAGGCAACCAAGATGTTTATAATTCTGGAATAAGGATAACTTTTTAGGGTTCACATTCCCAACCAAGTTTTTTTCTGAATTGAAGGACAATAACAACATTGAAATGTTCAAGTTGGCAAAATTTTTCTTTTAGTGGGTAAAAATTTATATCATTAAGGCAATGAAAACAATATTATACCATCTAAGTAAAATTGATCAAGGATTGACTCAAACATTCTAATTCAACTAAGGGTCATTAATAGTTAACAATAGCAAAATATCGCATTCTCAAAATTCAAAAATAGTAGCACCCACAAAAATAAACACGAACGCAAATATGACCACACACAAACAACCACACAGAGGGAGTGTCCAAGATACAACCACAAATAGATAAAGACACAAACAGACACACAAACAAACACAATTTGAAATAAAGCACACATACAAAAATGAGGACAAACATAGAGACAAAGATAAATCACACAAGGACAAATGAGCAAAACCTTAGGTTGTCTTATACGATGGTGTCTTATAGGCTAATTTGTTTCAAATAAATAATTAATTCAACTACTAAATTAACTTAATTCATTTTAGCAATCAACATATTTCATGCTTAGTATAGTTTATGGATTGACTTATCATTTTTATTTTATTTTTATTAAAAAATATACAAGTTAAGATGAATTTATATAAAAAGAAACATAAGTAATATATTAACCCATATCATTGTTCTAAAAAATTAATATTTTAGCAAAACTTAAAATAACCACATTTTCTATAAAATTATGATAAACACACCGATTAACAAAGAATATTCAATAACAAAAACTTAACCTTACCCAATCTTTGAAATATCATAAGTTATTTTATATTTGATTGTACTTATTGTACTTATTGTCAAGATGCAAGATCACACCCCAAGTCCCAACCCCTGAAATACTATATCTATATCTCACTTATAATTGGTTTTTCCTTTAGTCATGAGTAATGCAATCCTTTCTCTTTTAATTAAGTATTGTAATTGTACTAGATTTATTATTTATAAATATACTCATATCTCATATACAATTTGTTTCTCTTATAGTCAAGACTACACTATAAATATATAATAAAAAGACATATTGAATAAAGGATTTTGGACTATACGGAAAAGTCAACAAAGAAATCATACCTGTCTAGACTCTCAGAACCTCCTAAACCAACAATTAAATTGGAAGAACAGTGACCTCTGGATGATGTCTGAAATACACTTAAAAATGCTTAATTTAAGATGTATAAAATTATTATCCAACCATTTATTTGAGGTTTGCACAGGAAACAATCTGAACTAAATCTGAAAATAAAAAATAGAATACATTGCACATCATCAAAACACGTGCAACTTACTTTTTTTCAAAAAGGCTAAAAGAAATGAGCGTACCTGATCATAGAATATTTTATGGTTTAGTGTAACCCGAAGATGCTTCTCAAGAATATCTTGAACAACAAATTTCTCACCCTCATTTTGTAGCTTTTCTGCCAAAAGATAATAGCTATGTTTCGCCAAATCTCCATATGAGTTGCCAAATCTCTGGTAACAATCAGCCTCATTAAAACAAGTCTTTAGGTGTTATAAATCCATGTTTACCAGAAAATAATTTTTCTGTGTGTGCAACTGAAGAGAATAGCAAGTTGGTAATGTTACTATTAGAGATTAATGATTAATGAATGAGATTTTTTTGATAGCAATAGAGAGCGGTTTATAATTTAAGTAAATGTCATTGTTTATATCGAGGAAAATGATTATATATATATATATATATATATATTTGTTTGTGTATGTGTGTATGAATATATAGATTACACAAACAAGTGACATTATATATGTAACTTAATAAAAATTTCTCATGCCCAAAGAAATTTATTTGACAAGATAAATACAAGTTAATGGACCTACTGATATCATCATGCCATCTTTAAACTTGAGAGGGAATAGACCAAATAATAACACTTGCATAGTATTTGGTTAGAGGGGAGGGGAGAGAAATGTCAACAACATACATTGCATTGCGAGGAAGGGAAGACCATGATCAAATGATGCAACATCAATAAGATGGCTGCTCGAAATTCCTGAATATTGTCAACAGAAAATTCAAAATTAAAAAAGGAAAGAAAAATTTAAAAAAATGAGAAGTAGAAAAATACATGGGAAACTATTAAATATTGGCAAAAATATTTCAATATCTAAAATAATTGACCACTTAACTAGTTAAGATGCTCAACAAGTTGTTACTTACAACCAAGAACCGAGTTGATTAACCACTTAAGTGGTTAAGAGTCTAAGTTAACCAAAACAAAGAATATCTTGATCAAGAATTCTGTCTGAAATTTTACCAGAAACAAACATAAAGGAATACAAAAAATTAAATCTTGAAAACTAGAACCTGTCTTTCATGGCTAAATTGTTTCAAAAAAAAATTTATAATCTCATGTTGATCAATTAAAGCCCAATCACTAATATATAGACACATAATAGAAATACAGACAAAGCGCACACAAACATATAGGCATGAAACATACAAGAAAACAACAAGTCCCAGACACACCCACTCAGAGGGAGGGAAAGAGATATTAAAGATCTTATACTACTACTAGTCTCATAGACAATTGAAAAGGATTAGTAATGCAAGTGAAAAGTCACTAACATGGATAGGCACTAACACTTGTGATAAATTAGAAAAGTTGTGACCATTGAACAAAAAATAAAACTATATAAATTGACCTCAAAAGATTTATGAAACCAATACAAGAAAGAGATAGCATCAAGATTCGTGATTTTGCATTTCAAAAGTCTTACCTCTGAATGAAGCTCTTGCATTATTTCATACATGCTAAATAGTACATAAAAAATTTATGGGGATCTATTGCTTTTGCCAATTGTTTCTCCAAAACTGAGTAGCATTGAGACAATGTTTGTAGTCACCTTCGCAAAACACTGTTCACTACGTGAATCAAAGCCTTAAAATATTAGATCACAAACTTTTCTCTCGCCAGAAAAACAGTTCATGTATAATTAAATATTTGGAAAAATTAATAACACAATGACGAGAAAAAACATAACACCAATCCTACAATCATCTTACCGCTATGCGCATGAAATTAATCCAGTTTCCAATTTTGGGTTTCAAAATCCCCCATTGCAGCTTTTGAACATCATCTTGCTAGAGTCTCTCAACACCAAGCTTTTGGAAGCTCTTTTCCAATACAATTGAGCGGGTATCCCTACATAATTATAATAAAAATGCAATAGTAATGTTAATCATTGTTAGAAATGCGTATCACAAGAAAATTTTAGAGCACTATACCTAGGGGTGTCAAAACCATGTTGTATATTAAGCCACCACTGCAAAGTCTACAGAATTATGTTTCTCTAATGCAGTCCAATTTATTTTCAAGACCCACAAGCTCTTGACATGAATTAAACTGCATTATTAGAAGATGTTAGCAGTAACAAATAAAATTTTCACAATGCATGGGAAAAAGGAAGCACACATTCAACTATTACATAGGAAGCTGTTTTGGTTTAGCATTAAAGAATATATCATTTTCTTGAAAGATTGACCATCAATGGTTACTTGGTTTACGCAGGCTAATGAACTTTTTGTCAAGCATGCCAAAAGATGAACAACATATAAAGTATAAAAATACATACCTGTAAGATGATAATGACTGCTTAAACTCATCTTCTTCTTACTGCCAAAAAACTGAATGTTGCTTCTCAACTTATCAATTGCTTCAAGATAGTTTTCCAAGTCTTCACATGGCTTTTGTCGCTGCCCCTATAATAGATCAATGATAATAAATAAAAATGTAAAAACATTTATTCCATATATCTTATAAAAAAATGGAGAAAAGACATTTAGTTGTCATCTTGTAAATCAATTTTTTTAATTACAAGAGCATGAAGAAAATTTAAAGAGCTATCCATAACATATTACTATCCATAACATATTACGAAATTGCTTCCTTATTCTTTTGCATTTAAAAATAAATAAATATCTCTCATCACAAACACAATTACAAGCCACAATTCACATTTGTTAAAATTAAAAAAAGAAAAATCAACTCAAACAAAGACATTTGTTTCATTCTACCACTCCACGCACACATACTGATTACATCACTTTAATTTCTACCTTCCATTGTCACAAGGTAACCAAATTGAGAAATAGATAGAAAAACCTTAGCAAGTAACAAAGACAAACAAAAATTAGAAAGAAATGAAACGAGAAATTGATTTGAAAAGTAGAAAAGCAAAAACAATTCGTAACATTACTTTAATTCTACCTTCCATAAACACCACGTCACCAAAGTGAGGAATCGTAATATCCATTTCCATCAGTTGTTGCACCACACTAAAAGAACATCAAAACAAAAAGAAAAACCTAGTGCAAAACAAAGACAAAAAAGAATTAAAAAAAAATGAAACAAGAATAAAAAAGAAATCATACAAGAAATTGACATGAAATGCAAAGAAGCAAATGCAGTACTTTAATTTCTACCTTCTACTGGTACAATGTCACCGGCATGAGGAACCATAATATCCATATCCACTAGTTGTTGCACCTCACAAAAAGAACATCAAAACAACAAGAAAAATTCCAATACATAAAATCGCTTTTTGGATAGGGAAAAATGTTATGTATGTAAGCCAATTAGGCATAAAAAGAAAAGGAAGGAATAAAAGGGAACTTACACAAAGCTTGGTCTTGATCAAGTCTATGGGGAAAGTTGTGGTCTCAGCCACCATAGCTGAGAGTGATATAAGAAAAAAATTTGTGAGAGCAGTATCAACTCCTCCATGTTGATAGCCATTTCACAGGTGCATTCAAGAAAGACTTAACTCACCACAAGGCTGTTCAAGGAAACTAGGAACCACTGAAAGTTATGTGCCAAATGATATCTTTTGGCTGCAATAATCTCTTCAAATTGAGAAGTCTAACACTGATCAAAAACCCAACTGCCAACAAATTTTATTAGGAATATAGAGTTTATATACCTAATTCTTATTTGTCAAGTTTGTATGCTCTTGAATGAACAAAATATAAAAATAATACCATCTCTTTTTATGTTGATGAATAAAAAATATTATCTCCCTGAATTAAGGGACAATTATAACATACAAATTGAGTAAAGATAATTCATGGACATCTAAAACAACACTGCTGCTTGGCAAGAAATGCACACATAAACATAAACACAAGGACATCGATAAAGATACACACATATAGAACACATACACAAAGCAAACACAAACAGAGACAATGAACACACACAAACACAATCACAAAGAATGAGAGATACACACTCATAAAGACACGACTCACCTCCCATAAATGAGATAGAAGTGGTAGGACAATCGACTTTGAATAAGAATTGCCTAGAAAGCATGCCAAAAAATTCAGCATTATAGGAAGGGAATGGTACAATACCTACTTTTTCTCTTTGTTGAATACTTGCAAGGTCTTCGCTGCCAACATCATCAAGACCTAGCCTGTTATTTAAATAAAAGTTACTTGTCACACTTCTACCATTAGATGAATCATTGGACTAGATAGTGAAGACTTACTTGGGAAAGAAGGAAAATGTAATTGCTTCATCAACAATTAAATTGGAAGAAGAGTGACTTCTGAACAATGTCAAAACACAGATAAAAAATTTAATTAAGATTAATTTATTAACCTTCTTCAACTATTTATTTGCGGTATTGCACAGGAAATATTATGAACTAAATCTGAAGAAAAAAAAATTTCCAACATAATGCCCGAGAACTCAGTCCCAAAAATAAAAAATTATCATACACAGCACATCATCAAAATAAGTACAAAAGACTTCTTTTCAAAAACACTAAAAGAGAGGACCATACCTGATCATATGTCTTCCTAAATTCTTTTTGGCACTTTGATCTGTGACTACATATGGATGTTGCACCCTTTCTAATAGTGTGAGGTCAAGTTTGAAAGCATTTATGAGTAAATTATTGAAATGGTTAAAATTCAGAGTCAAAACAATAATAAAGTTTCAAAACAATCAATTTAATTAGATTATCTACTTAACCAAAAATCAAAGTGAAAAGTAGTAACGAATGTAATAAAAAAGGAACATAGTCAAGCAAAATCAAACAACCTTGTTGATTGGGGAGAAGCACACATATAAACATAGACACAAAGAAAAAGATAGAGATATAAGATAGAGATACACCAATAGAACACATACACGAAGACAAATACAAACACAACGCACACACACAAACATAGACACAAAGAAAACGAACACAAACACAAAGACGGAGAGAAACACACAAAGATGTATATAAAGACGCCAAACACAAAGGTAAACATAGACACAGAGCACGCACACAAACACAAATAGAGGCAAAGTGCACACAAACATAAACCCAAATGCACATATAGAGAAAGGCATGACATCACACAAGCACACATCAACTAAGTCACAGATAGACCCACATAGAAGGAGTGATAGAGATACAAACACATAAATAAAGGACATAAACAAAAAAACACATCTAAATACTTCAGACTCAGATAAATCACACAAAGACAAAGATAGGCATACACACATAGAGACAGCAACAAAAACACAATACATGCAAATAGACATAGACACAAACATAAACACCAAGAACACATATAAAATTGAGACAAGCATAGAGCACACACACAAACACCAATACAAGGCATAGATATGCAACCACTTTTTTCGACATCAAGGTTAGCAACATCCTTAAAAGGTTTTAAACTCCTATGTTTACCATATGATGATCAAACTACTCATTAAATAAGGGGTACATAAATTTTTAAATTCAGAGACATGGACAACTTTTTAGGATTCATATACCTCACATGTTATCGAGATGAATAAAAAAATCAAACCAATTATATCACCACATTTTTCGACATCAGGTAAGAGATAACCTTAAAAAGTTTATAATCTCATGCATCATATATCGATCAAAGTATCCATACACAAAGGCAACCAAGATATTTAATGTTTATCATGTGCCGATCAAACTACTCATTAAATAAGGGTTACATAAAATTTTTAAATTCAGGGACATAGACAACTTTTTAGGATTCAAATACCCCACATGTTCTCGAGATGAATAAAAAACTCATCAATTAAACAACCACATTTTTCGACATCAGGTAAGGGATAACCTTAAAAAGTTTATAATCTCATGCATCATATGTGGATCAAAGTATCCATACATAAAGGCAACCAAGATGGTTAAGGTTTATCATAAACTGATCAAACTACTCATTAAATAAGGGCTACAAAAATTTTTAAATTCAGGGACATAGACAACATTTTAGGATTCATATACCCCACATGTTCTCGTGATGAATAAAAAACTCATCAATTATATCACCACATTTTTCGACATCAGGTAAGAGATAACCTTAAAAAGTTTATAATCTCATGCATCATATGTCGATCAAAGTATCCACACATAAAGGCAACCAAGATATTTAATGTTTATCACGTGCCGATCAAACTACTCATTAAATAAGGGCTACATAAAATTTTTAAATTCAGGGACATGGACAACTTTTTAGGATTCAAATACCACACATGTTTTCGAGATGAATAAAAAACTCATATCAATTAAATAACCACATTTTTCGACATCAGGTAAGAGATAACGTTAAAAGGTTTATAATCTCATGCATCATATGTCGATCAAAGTATCCATACATAAAGGCAACCAGGATGTTTAAGGTTTTTCACAGACTGATCAAACTACTCATAAAATAAGGGCTACATAAACTTTTAAATTCAAGGACATGGATAACTTTTTAGGATTCATATACCCCACATGTTCTCGTGATGAATAAAAAACTCATCAATTAAACAACCACATTTTTCAACATCAAGTAAGAGATAACCTTAAAAAGTTTATAATCTCATATGCATCATATGTCGATCAAAGTATCCATACATAAAGGCAACCAAGATGTTCATTGTTTATGATGTGCAGATCAAATTACTCATTAAATAAGAGCTAGATAAATTTTTAAATTCAAGGACATGGACAACTTTTTAGGATTCAAATACCCCACATGTTCTCGAGATGAATAAAAAAATCATATCAATTAAACAACCACATTTTTCGACATCAGGTGAGAGATAACCTTAAAAAGGTTATAATCTCATATACATCATATGTCTATCAAAGTATCCATACATAAAGGCAACCAAGATATTTAATGTTTATCATCTGCCGATCCAACTACTCATTAAATAAGGGCTGTAACGACCCGGCTGGTCACTACACACTACACAGTACACCTGAAAACCGGACAGAAAGGAACAAGTGTATATATATAGTGTATAGAATATACATATATACATGACCCAAGTCTGACTAGATTCAAATGTACAAAATACATCAATCGCCACTACACCTAGTAGCTAAAACACCAAAACATCCACAAGAATTAAGCTCTATCTGCCAGCTGCAGACCTGCCGTAAGCCACCAACCTATCCCTGCTCTGCTCCCATGCGTAGTATGATCATCACAGTCCAAACCACATGGAAACAACAAGGGTAAGCTAGTGAAAAGAAACAACATACAAATATATAATTTAAGAATAGTAAACAGCTACCGCTATCAGAACATCAATTAGCAATAACAACCGTAAACAACAGTACACATCGATAAATAGTAGTAAACACACAATGCGTCGTCAAGCATATCAACTCAGAGATATCCTACCACAGCTCAGCCTTACGGCCTACAACAGCTCCTATCAACGTGGAGCACAGCACCGACTTAGCGGCTACAACAGCACCGACTTAGCGGCTATAACAGCACCACAATAGTGGCTAACAGCACCGACATAGTGGCTATAACAGCACCACAATAGTGGCTAAACACAACATACAACTCAACAATAAACAGCACAACAAAACAGCTCACAGCACAGCACAACACAACAAAATCAGCATACAGCACAACTAAGTAGTATTCAACACAGCTTACTACTCACAACTCGGCTCATCATTCTAGAGCACAACCATATTATAAATCAGCATTTAAAATCATCAATAACAGCCCAGCTCAGCATAGCGAGATACATCTATTACAGCTTAACATCATTTTTCAGCATTTACATCTAGTCAGTACAACATATTTATCAATTACATCTCAACTCAGCAATTACAACATAATTCAACAACTATCAGCATATAATTCAGCTCGACTCAAACAATAAAGTTTAGCATTAGCATCACATATCACAACTCAACGTTACATCATTAACAACATACCGCACAACACAACTTTTCATCACACGGCATTGGCAGCATTAATCAGCATAAACAACATTCAGCACAACTCAGCTTAATAGCACAGCGTATCGTCTTACAACACTTCTAAGCATCTTACAGCAATATACACCTAACACAGCTCAACATCCTCAAACAGCAATTTCAGCTAGTCATCACATCATATTCCTCAATTTCGGCTTAGTTCAGCATAAAACAATATTATCAGCAATTCAGCATATAACTTCACATCCTCATACGCGCCCGGCGCACTCATGGTCGCGCCTGGTGTGGCACAACCAGAGGGCTCCAGGGGCCATCACGCCCAGCGCAAGAGTGCTCGCGCCCGGCAAGACTTAGTCAGAGAGTCCAAGGCTCTCTCGCGCCTGGCGCAATACCCGATTGCGCCCAGCGTAGGCCAGGCAGAGACCTCCCTTGGTCTCGCGCCCAGCGTAAACCAAATTGCGCCCAGCGCCCTCGAGGCAGAGACTCCCAAGGAGTCTCACGCCCAGCGCGACAAGGGCCGTGCTCAGCGCAGCACATCAATATCATCATTCAGCTCAATAATCATTCATCATTAACAGCTTAAAACAACATGATCAACACATAATACGACCCAACCATCTTGTTTACAACTCATCTATCTTGTCAAATTACTCACCCAAACAACAAGAGTACAACTAAGCACCTAAACAACTTTCAACTTAACCAAATCACTGAAAGTGAAATGACAGCCTTCACATAAAACAGCGCATCAGGAGTTATACTACTCCTACCATACTCATCCTCATCTCATATGAAAGATAAGAAGATTTCTTACAACTCTCATGAATACACCAAGTCCTAATTCCTTCATCTACCTTGTTAAAAATTCTAAAAACTGCAACCGCTATAAGTAATGCTGGCAGCTTGACCCCTCTTCACTAAAACAACCATATCTGGAGTTATAAAACTCCTTTTTGGGTGATTCCAGCGCCATTGGAAAGATAACATCCAAGGCTACAACTTTGATGAAGACTATAAGGTCAAATTCTGAAAATCAAAGGCGCGCCAGGCTCATTAAAATCGAGCCCGGTGCAATTCTCAACCAGAGACCTACAGAGGTCTATTGCGCTCGGTGTGGTTCTCCATGCGCCCGGCACGATTCACCCAGAGATTTCCCATTTCAAACCGCGCCAAGCGCTAAGAACTGCGCCCGGCGCAAATTCAAACAGTAACTCTCTCCAGTTCAGAAAATTTCATCAAACATACACAAATCAAGTCATCCAACACATGCAATCCAACCAAGATACCACATTTTCATCCAGGAGTTCAAAGATAACATCTTTTCACACATGCATCCACAAATCAAATAAAAACCAAGAATTTTCTCAAAACCCCAAAGTCCCCAAAACTCAATATTTCACCCAATCAGTCAAGAATCCGACAATCTTTAACAACCCAATGAGTTCTCAAACCCATTTCAACCAAAACGCAGCAAGAAAACTAACTTCCCTTACCTCGGGCAAGGATTCCGAGCTTTCGGGAAGGAGAAATAGAGAAGAGAGTTGAAGAAGAGCTTGATCAACCGAAAGAGAAGAAGAGAAGGCTCCAAATACTCAGCTAGATGTCCACGATTACTCCGCATTACTACCTAGAGTCAACAGCAAGGAGAAGAACAAGAGAGTGAGTGAGAGTCTTAGAGTGGAGAGGAAGAAAGTGAGAAAGAAAGCCACGGGTCTCACAAGGGCTATATAAAATTTTTAAATTCAGGGATATAGACAACTTTTTAGGATTCAAATACCCCACATATTCTCGAGATGAATAAAAAACTCATCAATTAAACAACCACATTATTCGACATCAGGTAAGAGATAACCTTAAAAAGTTTATAATCTCATGCATCATATGTCGATCAAAGTATCCATACATAAAGGCAACCAAGATGTTTAAGGTTTATCATAGACTGATCAAACTACTCATTAAATAAGGGCTACATAAATTTTTAAATTCAGGGATATGGACAACTTTTTAGGATTCATATACCCCACATGTTCTCGTGATGAATAAAAAACTCATCAATTAAACAACCACATTTTTCGACATCAGGTAAGAGATAATCGTAAAATGTTTATAATCTCATGCATCATATGTTGATCAAAGTATCTATACATAAAGGCAACCAAGATGTTTAAGATTTATCATAAACTGATCAAACTACTCATTAAATAAGGGTTACATAAATTTTTAAATTCAGGGATATGGACAACTTTTTAGGATTCATATACCCCACATGTTCTCGCGATGAATAAAAAACTCATCAATTAAACAACCACATTTTTCGACATCAGGTAAGAGATAATCGTAAAATGTTTATAATCTCATGCATCATATGTAGATCAAAGTATCCATACATAAAGGCAACCAAGATGTTTAAGATTTATCATAAACTGATCAAACTACTCATTAAATAAGGGCTACATAAATTTTTAAATTCAGGGATATGGACAACTTTTTAGCATTCATTTACCCCACATGTTCTCGTGATGAATAAAAAACTCATCAATTAAACAACCACATTTTTCAACATCTGGTAAGAGATAACCTTAAAAAGTTTATAATCTCATGCATCATATGTCGATCAAAGTATCCATACATAAAGGCAACCAAGATGTTTAAGGTTTATCATAGACTGATCATACTACTCATAAAATAAGGGCTACATAAACTTTTAAATTCAGGAACATGCACAACTTTTTAGGATTCATATACCCCACGTGTTCTCGTGATGAATGAAAAACTCATCAATTAAACAACCACATTGTTCGACATCAGGTAACAGATAACCTTAAAAAGTTTATAATCTCATGTGCATCATATGTCAATCAATGTATCAATACATAAAGGCAACCAAAATGTTAATTGTTTATGATGTGCCGATCAAACTACTCATTAAATAAGGGCTACATAAATTTTTAAATTCAAGGACATGGACAACTTTTTAGATTCAAATACCCCACATGTTCTCGAGATGAATAAAAAAATCATATCAATTAAACAACCACATTTTTCGACATCAGGTGAGAGATAACCTTAAAAAAGTTATAATCTCATATGCATCATATGTCTATCAAAGTATCCATACATAAAGGCAACCAAGATATTTAATGTTTATCATCTGCCGATCAAACTACTCATTAAATAAGGGCTATTTAAAATTTTTAAATTCAGGGATATAGACAACTTTTTAGGATTCAAATACTCCACATGTTCTCGAGTTGAATAAAAAACTCATCAATTAAACAACCACATTGTTCGACATCAGGTAAGAGATAACCTTAAAAAGTTTATAATCTCATGCATCATATGTCGATCAAAGTATCCATACATAAAGGCAACCAAGATGTTTAAGGTTTATCATAGACTGATCAAACTACTCATTAAATAAGGGCTACATAAATTTTTAAATTCAGGGATATGGACAACTTTTTAGGATTCATATACCCCACATGTTCTCGAGATGAATAAAAAACTCATGAATTAAAAAACCATATTTTTCGACATCAAGTAAGAGATAACCTTAAAAAGTTTATAATTTCATGCATCATATGTCGTTCAAAGTATCCATACATAAAGACAACCAAGATGTGTAAGATTTATCATAGACTGATCAAACTACTCATAAAATAAGGGCTACCTAAACTTTTCAATTCAGGGACATGGACAACTTTTTAGAATTCATATACCCCACATGTTCTCGTGATGAATAAAATACTCATCAATTAAACAACCACTTTTGTTGACATCAGGTAAGAGATAACTTTAAAAGTTTATAATCTCATATACATATGTCGATCAAAGTATCCATACATAAAGGCAACCAAGATGTTAATTGTTTATGATGTGCTGATCAAATTACTCATTAAATAAGGGCTACATAAAATTTTAAATTCAAGGTCATGAACAACTTTTTAGGATTTAAATACCCCACATGTTCTCGAGATGAATAAAAAACTCATATCAATTAAACAATCACGTTTTTTGACATCAGGTGAGAGATAACCTTAAAAAAGTTATAATCTCATATAAATCATATGTCGATCAAAGTATCCATACATAAAGGCAACCAAGATATTTAATGTTTATTATCTGCCGATCAAACTACTCATTAAATAAGGGCTACATAAAAATTTTAAATTTAGAGACATGGACAACTTTTTAAGATTCAAATACCCCACATGTTCTCGAGATGAATAAAAAACTCATATCAATTAAACAACCACATTTTGTGACATCAGGTAAGAGATAACCTTAAAAAGTTTATAATATCATGCATCATATGTCAATCAAAGTATCCATACATAAAGGCAACCAAGATGTGTAAGGTTTATCATATGCTGATCAAACTACTCATAAAATAAAGGCTACATAAACTTTTAAATTCAGGGACATGGACAACTTTTTAAGATTCATATTCCCCACATGTTCTCGTGATGAATAAAAAACTCATCAATTAAACAACCACTTTTGTCGACATCAGGTAAGAGATAACCTGAAAAAGTTTATAATCTCATATGCATCATATGTCGATCAAAGTATCCATACATAAAGGCAACCAAGATGTTTAATGTTTATTATGTGTCAATCAAACTACTTATTAAAAAATGGCTACATAAATTTTTAAATTCAAGGACATTGACAAGTTTTTAGGATTCAAATACCCCACATGTTCTCGAGATGAATAAAAAACTCATCAATTAAACAACCACGTTTTTCGACATCAAGTGAGAGATAAACTTAAAAAGGTTATAATCTCATATGCATCATATGTCGATCAAAGTATCCATACATAAAGGCAACCAAGATATTTAATGTTTATCATGTGCCTATCAAACTACTCATTAAATAAGGGCTACATAAAATTTTTAAATTCAGGGACATGGACAACTTTTTAAAATTCATATACCCCACATGTTCTCGTGATGAATAAAAAACTCATTAATTAAACAAGCTCATTTTTCGACATCAGGCAAGAGATAATCTTAAAAAGTTTATAATCTCATATGCATCATATGTCGATCAAAGTATCCATACATAAAGGCAACCAAGATGTTTAATGTTTATTATGTGTCGATCAAACTACTCATTAAAAAAGGGCTACATAAATTTTTAAATTCAAGGACATTGACAAGTTTTTAGGATTCAAATACCCAACATGTTCTCGAGATGAATAAAAAATTCATATCAATTAAATTAAAGAGGCATGAAATTAGTGAAACCCGAATCCTTC
Organism: Cajanus cajan; assembly: GCF_000230855.2. NCBI lineage: Eukaryota > Viridiplantae > Streptophyta > Magnoliopsida > Fabales > Fabaceae > Cajanus > Cajanus cajan. The sequence goes on from NC_138521.1 coordinate 66,743,719, forward strand.
TCACGAGCATATATGCAGCTCAATTCACTCTTTTCTAATAAAAGAAGAAATGAGAAGGAATATAGCACAAATAAGGATAAGATATTCCTATAAAAATGAGAGATTTTAAGAAGGCAAAAAAAAAAACCATTGAACCTGCCATCAGACAGTTAAACTAGTCAAGCAAAATACCAATAACTAATAGGAAACAATAATATATAATTGAGAACAGATTGGGTTCATCTCAACTCTGAAAGCTTGTCTGAAGGGAAGAGGATGAACAAGTCATTGAAAAGACCATTGCAACCATTATATGCTTATCCGATGTGGGATCTTAACACACAAACCTCAAGCAAACTAGACACCTCAAGGCTAAGTTAGCAAGATTGGAAATTTGTAAAAGTGATTAATAGTATAAGTGAATATACATACACATGCAATGCACAAGTACAAAATGTAGTTTGTAATAAACAATGCACAAGTACATTGCTTCCTTATACTCTAGCAATTAAAAATAAATGAATACCACTATCACAGACACAATCACAAACCACAATTCACATTTGTAAAAACATTAAAAAAAAAATCAACTAATTTTTCAACCTGTTCTGAATATGCTATATTCCAAATTCCTATATGAAATTTGATGCCAGAATATTATACCAATTCCTTGTTACATGCAATTGCCCTCAAGACTGCTAAAATTTCAGTCATATAATTGCAAACTTGTAACCGCGGCAGAAATACATTTGCCTTCTAGACAAATAAAGATCAGATCAGATAAAGAATTTTAAGAAAACTGAACATCAGATCTACAATAAAGATCCTGAAAAAAATTACCCACACACATATTAGAGAAGAGTACAACATTATCCTTCTTACAAAGGGAATGAAAACTGAACTTTAAGAAACAGTTTCTCTTAAATATAAATAAATAAAATAGAAGAATGGGATTGCACAATTCCCTCTTAGACATCATCATTTTATAATAAGGAAAATAAAACTCAAGTTCAAATAGTTGGAAATATTTGATTGGCTCAAGACAGATCTAATCATTCATTATTTTCTAGTTCTACCCTATATCCTAACTAAGACACAACATTTGGTATTTCGGGTTCATCAATAAAAATTAATTCTTTCCTTTAGATTCTAAACCAACTCTATCAATAAGATATCCCTTCAATAAAACTACAAAAGAAACACCTAGAAACTAAGTGACCAAACATGTAACATGGCATGTCAATCTCTCAGCATATCTAACAAAGAAATGCACTAAAATGTCCACGAGCAGAATAAATCAGAACTGTAAAATAAATTTTAAAAATCTTAACATCTAAGGTATGATAATAAATAATGACTAACAAATTTGTCATATCATCAATGAACACGGCAAAAAATGTTAGAAGATATGACTACGAAATTGGGATCAGACAACACTGAATTTACCCAAACACTGAACTTACTCAAAAAAATACCTCACATAGTTAATCACAGAGTGTTTCAAAGGATGGACAGTTCCATATGTTATGGCAGTATTTGTAGCATCTTTCTCGATTGTCACTTCAAATTCTTCAAAGGTCTCGTGAGCTCTTTGTGCAAGATGGTTTGTCAAACTAGTTGCAGCTTCTTTTATTCCATAGCAAGCTTTGCCTTTAAGAAGAGTTTCAATCTGCAAAATTTAAGGAAATTGTTTATTGCAAGATTATAATACTATGCAAAATGCCTTGTTCTTGTTTTATGAACGAAACAAAACAACTATCCAAACCTAATATGTATCATGATAGTAAACTATATAACATCTAGTGTGGTGACTAGTGTAAAGTGTAAACCTCTATCAATAAGTTGAAAGTAAAACACTGAGGCAGATGACACAAACACAGGCCCATTCTAATGACAGAATTATAATGCCTTAATTGAAATAAACACACTGTGGCACCTATTAGAGGTTTTTTTTTATATATATATATATTTACTAAACAGTTTTTCTCTTGAATTCTATAAATAATTTAAAAGTGGCAATAGTATGGTTCCAAACTTTTACTTAAGACTTGTAAAGAAAAAAATGTCCGTATATAAGAAATATCAAGAGTGTAGTCCCCTTTCATGGTAGTCACAATTTATCAAAGACAACCATAATAATAATGTTAAAACATAACAAGACCAAAGAATTGGAGTTCAGTGATCCAGACAAATTTCATGATTTTATGATAGAGCATTCTTTCTTAAAAGAATAATAATTAAATTAAAGGCCTTTTAATACTAGTAGTCTCATAGACAACTCAAAAGGAAACTACAAATAAATTAGTAATGCAAGTGAAAAGTCACTGACATGTATAGGCACTAAAACTTTTACGTGATAAATAAGAAAAGTCATGACCACTGAATATAAAATAAAACTTTACAAATTGACCTCTTAATATTTAGGAAACCAATACACAAAATAGATAGCATCAAGATTCGTGATTTTGCATTTCAGAGGGAGGGAGAGAGATACAAACACATAGAGATAAGACACATACAAACTTGTATCCAAAAACAGGCAGATAAAGCACACATACACAAATAAAGGCAAACACGGAGACCAAGATAAATCACACAAAGACAAAGACAAGGCATAGGCATAGATAGACACCAGCACAAACACATCACATGTAAAGAGACACACAGACAAACATAAACAGCAAGCATACACATAAACAAAGAGATGAAGACATAGCATACACAAACACAAATACAAGGCATAGATATGCACACACAAAGACATACAAGCAGGCACACTCATAAACATACAAAGACAAAGACAAACACACAGAACACACAAAGATAGAGCATAGACATAAACAAAAGAGATAGGGCACAGACTTACATACTTTAAAGATAATCAGAAAGAAAAAAGTGAGAAAGAATACAAAACATATCATGCTCTAGAGTCACAAACAACATGCACACATACATTTCAAAAACAATCAATGACAAAAAGGTGTAAAAGAAATAAAGAATGGGTTACAATTTGTTAGTACAACTAATAATGGGCTACTATCACAAAGACCAAAACCAAAAGCTTAGCTTATGAAAATCATGATCCAGCAGAAAAAAAAAATCAATTGGTGGGAAATTGAGCTTCTGCCGCAAGGAATATCAAAGTTACCAACAATTTTAAATATGTTTCAAATCATAAACCAGTTGTAAACTATAATCAATTTTAAAACTAAATTTTAATTATAATAGTTTTAAAAACAAGTTTGAAACGATAATCAAGTTAAAACTGATTTAAATTATAGACATTTTATCCCTCTTTTTACCTTGTTAACATTAAATGTAAGTATGCTGGTATAGTTATACCCACAGATAATACATTCACAGAACATAATATAAAATAATTATCATTATATATAAGAAATGAAAGAAATTGGAATAATAAATATGAACAAAACCTTAGGCAGTCTTGTAGGATGGCATCTTGCAATGCCACGGCTGCTTCGTCCTCTCGCATCTCTTCGACATGAAAAAAAGATTTTTGGATTCTTGCATCTGATTGAAATAAAGCGGAAAAACACAAAGTGAAGATAAAAACCGACTTCTCTAAAAAAAATACTTCAACAATGAAAATAAAAAATAAATAAAGAAAAAAAATATTTGAAATATGATTTTACCATATATTCCCAATTACACCAAAAGCTAGGAAGAGTGTATTTTATAAATGTGGTTAAAAAGCAACTCAACAAAGAAAAAATAAATAAGACATTCAAGAATTTCAACAAGAACGGCTTTTCTTGAATTTTGAGGAAAAAAAGAAATTTTCAATTTCAATCAAGAAGGGGTGCAGAATTGAATTGTTGAACAATGTTTTCTTAACTTTCCTTTGGCAGCCTTGGCAGAGGAAGAAGACAATGACTACAAGGGTCGTAGAGACAGAAGCGTTTACCTAACATAGGGGAGATTCTACTAGTACTTTTGCATGTCCTTTGGCTTCTTGAGTTTCGCTCTTGAACTATGAAGAGAGAAGAAGCAGAGGGCAGAGGACGCCACACAAGAGACCTCGGAAACAGATAGGAAAGCCTAAGAAAGCAGAGAGACAGTTAAGTGTTTTAGACAAGTGAATCCATTATATCGAAAGAGACTGCCAAAAAAGCCCACAACCATAAAAGTTCATGGATGAAAAAATTCATAAAGTCAAAAAGCCCACTAAACCGTATACGCTAGGGTAAGTCCATGGGCTAATTTTTTTAAATAAATAATAAATTCAACTATTAAAAATTAACTTAATTCATTTTAGTAATCAACTTACTTCACCCTTAGTTCATTATATGGACTAACTTATCATTTTTATTTTATTTTTATTAAAATATATAATTTAAGATAAATTCAATTTAAAAAAGAAGTAATATTTTAATCAATATTAATATTTTAATAAATCAATATTTCAACAAAAATTAAGATAACTACATTTTTTATAAAATTTTGATCAACACACCAATTAACAAAGAATAATCAATAACAAAAAACTTAATCTTACCCAATCTTTGACGATATCAAAAGTTATTTTATATTTGATTGCACTTGTTATACTTGTCATCAAGATGCAAAATCACACCCAAGTCCCAACACCTGAAAAACTACATAAACATGATCATCGCTAAGGCAATACACATTATTATGCTAACAAAATAAAAAATCCACAATTCAAAGAGAATTAAAAGAACTATGCATACAGCAGATTTGTATCCTTCTCCATCATTCTTCTTTCCATTCACTCTATCTCTAAAAATCATTTATCCACTTTTTGTTTTCTTTTGCTTTTTTGTACCAGAGAGGGCTCCAGAGTGAATCAAGTTTACCACCAAATAACACTCCTAAAAGCAGAATACCAATAACTAATGGGAAACAATATTATAATTGAGAACAGATTGGGTTCATCTCAACTCTGAAAGCTTGTCTGAAGGGAAGAGGATGACACAAGTCATTAAAAAGACCATCACAACCATTATATGCTTAACTGATGTGGGATCTTAACACAAACCTCAACCTGACTAGACACCTCAAGCCTAAGTTAGCAAGATTGGAAATTTGTAAATGTGATTAATAGTATAAGAACTGAATATACATACACATGCAATGCACAAGTACAAAATGTAGTTTGTAATAAACAATGCACAAGTATATTGCTTCCTTATACTCTAGCAATTAAAAATAAATAAATACCACTCATCACAGACAAAAAATCAACTAATTTTTCAACCTATTATGAGTATGCTATATTCAAAATTCCTATATGAAATTTGATGCCAGAATATTACACCAATTCCTTGTTACATGCAATTGCCCTCAAGACTGCTAAAATTTCAGTTATATAATTACAAACTTGTACCCGTGGCAGAAATACATTTGCCTTCTAGACTATATCAACTCAGTTGACTTTAACCCACATTCAACATCAATCCAACACTGGCACAGCTTCAACCTTTATATGTTGAAAAATGCAAAACTTCTGGAAACAAACTTCCAAACAAACCCTAAAAACTAAGGCAGAAAATTAAACGAACTATACAGAATCATTCACCATCTTATCACACAAAAAACCAACGATAACTCCTTTTTAGCTACCAAATAAAACCTGGTGAATTACAACAAGTGAGAGTGAGAAAAGAAACCAAACCACAGTAAAGGCATTAACCAATAACCACCAAATACCATCATGCTAAATTTAAAATACACATATCTTAAGTTATCAACAATTATTTTACCACTTTGTTTCACACATCTTTTTTCCTTCAAAAAATTCACCCAACATTCGGTCTAGATCTTTTGGTGTGTATTTGATGCACTTGTGAGGATTCTTTACACTCCCCACTAGAGGTCAATGACATACCAGGTTCCCAATTATGCACTTATTGCAAAATAGTAATAGATCATACAAAAACCACAAGGCATCAAAGGCAAAGATAAGCATATGTATTTCTGTTTCAAAGGCACCATTTCACATTCATGGATGCTAACCCACTACATAATAAATAGGAATGACATAAATTAAAATGAGAACCCACCAAAAATGTTTAACAAACGATCTATAGGCTGGCAACAAGATTTCAGCAACTGCAAGCCTGAGACTCCCAATTTGGTGTAAAGAACTGGGATTGTTTCCGATGGAGTTCCTCAAACATAACATCAAACCTGATAACATAATACATGTAGATGTGTCAAAACTAGTAAAGAAATTACTCATAAAAAAGCAATTGAAAGGCTATCTGTCTTTAACAATTTCTCTTGAAGCACCGCTACTGCTTCCAGTTCCACCATCACAGCCACCAGTACAACTACCACCACCTGATGAGCTAAGGCCCTGAATAGATAAGCACTGAAGAATCTTCCATGAAAAGAAACCAAATTAAAAAAAAAAAACAATAACAAATATTAATGTTAAGAAGAAATAGACTATTCGCATGAAACCAAACATAAGAAAAATTAAATCAATCTACTGGAATGCCTTTATAATAAAAAACAAAAGGGTAAAATATGTTTTTGTTCCTATTCCTAAGAAAATTTTTCAAGTTTGGCTTTGGCCCATCTAAAATTTTGTCCAATTTTAGTCCCACAAAATTGGAAATACACTTATTTATCTTCAAATTAGTTTAAATAAAGTCTTAAAACCATGTTTAAGCCCTACTTAAGTATTTGGAGGACTAAAGGTGATGAATTTTTAAATTTGGGGACTGGAATAGGACAAAAAAAACTTGAGGCGAAAAGCTAAGTTCGATAATTTTAGAGGGACTAAACATATTTTATCATTATCCAAGTGACATCCAAGAAAGCTGCAAGACATGTAATAATCAGTAAGGTCACTAGAACAAGACATTTGCCAAGTATTTCTTTTGTATTGATTTGCATGCTGCTGAACAATCCTCCCATATCATTGTACCCAGTCATCCCCTGGCAAATCCTTGGCATCAGACCTAGAATAGAAGAGGGTTCAGACGAAAAAAGACTTTAAACCACCAAAACATGCAATAAAATTGGGATTTAAAGAAATTCATAATCAAAAATGTCAAAAACATACATCCGAACCGATCTGACAATATAATGAATATTGTTCCTGAGAAAAAGGATGTGTCAATGCAGGGTCTTTATACTGCTTTAATTTTCCATCCAAATTTGTTTGCAAAGCTTCCATTATGCACACTGTTACAGATCCCAGCGAAGAATAATAATAAAAAAAATAGAAATATGATTTACCAATTACACAAAAGTTAGAAAGAATGTATTTTCTAAATGTGGTCAAAAAGATACTGAACAAAGAAAAAAATAAAATACACATTCAAGAATTTCAACAAGAACGACTTTTCTTGAGTTTTGAGGAAAAAAAAAACAATTCCAACTATAGAAACATCAAATAGCTTTTCAATTTCAATCAAGAAGCAGTGCAGCACTGAATTCTTGAACAATGTTTTTGGCAGAGAAGGAGTTTTGGCCGCCCTGGTAGTGCAAGGAGAAAATGACCACAACAGTCGCAGAGACAAAAGCGTTTACCTTGAAGAAGCGGAGAACAAAGGACGGAACGGAAGAGAACCCAGAAACTGATAGGAAAGCTTAAAAGCAGACAGATCAGTTATTGAGTCATGTGAATCCGGTTTACCACCAAACAGCACTCCTGAAAGTGAAATGCAATCAATATCCCTATCAAATACATTACAAAAAGAAAAATACCCGATTTTGAAAACAAGAACACGCAAGTTCAAGAAAGAACCAGCCGGTCTTGAAAACAAGAACATGAAAGTTCAAGAAAGAACTTGAACACAGACACAGGAATCAAAAGCAGAGTCTGAATTGCAGAAACAGAAGAAAAGGGGAAGAAGAGTCTAGACATTTAACCGAATATGAGGCATTGGCGTGTGGCAGTGCGAAGAAACAGAGAGACTCTAGACACTGGAAACGAATGAAGAGTGAGAGAAGAGAGTGACTCTTGACGGTGGAAATGAGAGAAGAAAGTGACACGAAACATTTATACAGAGAGACAGAAGAAACGGTAAACATTTATACAGAGAGACAGAAGAAACGGTCACGCGACACGGTGGAGAATTAGTGCTGTGAAAGAGAGAAAATGTATGTTTATAAATAAGACATGCCGGGTAGAATAAAGAAATATTTTTTTAAAAATAAAAAAGTAATGTCTCTGTATAGACATTAAAATATTAAAATATTTATTTTTATAATTTTATTTATTCTAAATGAATTATTTGGTGAAATTTTATTAATAAATTTTATTTGAAAATATTAAATATTTATTTAGTAATATTTTAATTCTCAAAATTTTTAAAATTAATAAATGTTCATCAACATGAATAAAAATAAAATATTTTTATGAATTCCTAATATTTTAATTTTTAAAAATAAAATACAAACTTAATTAGAATTTGAATCTTTCTTTTTAATTTTTGATTTTTTATCCTCTAAATTTTAAAAATATAACTTTGAAGCTACCAATTTAAAAAATTTCACTTAGTTTTGTTAAATTGTTTATGTTATACTTCTATTCAATATTCTCATTTTCAATTTATAATTTAGCACAATATATAATCTTTTATATTAATATTTTTTAAAAAAATAAATAATAATTAATTAAAAAGGACAAATAGTTATTTTTGTTTCTTTTTATTTTATCATTAAATTAAAAAATTTAAAACATATTTTAGTTATGTTCATGAAAATCGTATAAAATTAAATTTAAAATTAATTTTCGTTTGTAAATAGAAGAATACCTATTTTTATTTTTCATGAATAAAAGATGATAAAGCAACCCAAAATCGATGGAAAAATATGAAAATATTACAAATGAAAAAGAATGACCTCAATGTCTGAAATACAATTATAAATGCTTGATGTAAATTGTTTAAATTATTCTTCAACTACTTATGTAAGGTTTAGATAAGATTCAATCTGAACTAAATCTAAAAATAAAAAAAGTAGAATATATTGTACATCGTCAAAACACATTCAACTTCTTTTCAAAAAGGCTAAAACAAAAGATAATACATGATCATACAATACTTTATTATAAAATTTAAACCAAATATGTTTTTCAAGAACATCTTGATCAACAAACTTCTCATCCTCATTCCGTAGGATAATAGCCATCTTTGGAAATAACATTATATATGTAACTTATTGGAAATTTCTAATGCCCAAAGAATTTTATTTGAAAAGATAAATACAACTTAATACACCTAACGATATCATCATGTCATCATTAAACTTGAGAGGAGAATAGAGCAAAGGATAACACTTACATAGTATTTGGAATAGACCACAGGATAACACTTGCATAGCATTTGGTTACAGGCTTTGAGAATCTTAAATATTCAATGTGAGAATGCTGTATTAATGACCACGAGCTCTTTTGCCTTTGAACCAGAAGATCAAAACTGCGTAACTCCATTTATAAGTCATTTTTTCCGTTCTGCAATGTGCAATCCTGATCTTCTCATTTATATTTGTGGTTTATAGTCTAGGACAGTAATTGCCTAATAAAAACTGATTTATTTTATTCCTCTACTATTTAAAGTTTGTTATTATAAAAGATGAATAAGTTATTCATTGTGTTTATTTGTTTTCTTTTAAAAACTAGGTGGGGTAGATGTCTTGGAATTAAAGATAGAATCCTTCAAAGAAGGTTGTAATGATACATGGGTAAGAAATCAAGGAAGGATATGCCCACATCTTGAGGATCAACCTTTACCTCCACCTAGGAAGCAGAGAAGATTGACAGACACAGTGCTCACTAAAAGTCCTTGCCAGGCAAGACATTGTAATTACTATACTATTTTTTAGCATTTCAGCTCTTGTGAGTATTAGTTTGAATATATGTTATGATAGGCTGTTTAACATTTTTTAGTTGGCCTATGATTGGTGCGTGTGGTGCATTAAAATGGTCCCTTCATAAATTTGAGTAAAATGGGGAAAAATGTTTTACCTGATGCATGAGGCTTTACTAATGTATTTGGTTCAGTTTTTCGGTAGTACAGATACCAATAGGAACACGAATATGATATAATACAGCTAGCAGAATACAACTATTTAAAAGTACATGGCCAGCATTGATATAACAGAATTATCCATATCATATTAAGTCATTGCTTCCTAAATCTTTCACAAATACAATAAATTTGTAAATACCACTCATCCCAAACATAGTCGCAAATCACAATTCTCACTTGTAAAATTTAAAAATAACAAAGAAAAATCAATTAAAATAAAGACATTTGTCTACATCACTCTACACACACTCACCGATTATATAACCATTAACAACACATCATTTAATTTCCACCTCGATTATATAACCATTAACAACACATCATTTAATTTCCACCTCCTATCGACACAAGGTCACCAGAGCGAGGAAAACATCCATTTCCACAGGTATTTAAAAGTACATGCCCAACATTGATATAACAGAATTATCCATATCATATTATGTCATTGTTTCCTAAATCTTTAGGAAATAAAATAAATTTGTAAATATCATTCATCCCAAACATAGACGCAAATCACAATTCTCACTTGTAAAATTTAAAAAGGAAAAATCAATTAAAACAAAGACATTTATTTACATCACTCCAGCCACTCACCGATTACATCATCATTAACAACCCATCATTTAATTTCTACCTCCTATTGACGCAAGGTCACCAGAGCAAGGAACTGTAACATCCATTTCCCCAGGTTACTGCATCACACAAAAAGAACATCAAAACATACAAAGAAAAACCCTGGTGAGTAACCAAAACAAACAAGAAAATAAAAAAAATGAAATAATAATAGAAAGAAATGAAACAAGAAATTGCAAAGCAAAATCCAAATTCTAGAGACAAAAGAAAAGGAAAAAGAAGAATGATGACATTTAACGGAAGAGGAGACATTCATGCGTGCAGTTGCTATTGAAGAAATGGTGAGACTCTTAATAGTATAAAACCTCTGAACGAATGATGTGAAAGCAGACACACATGAAATAATTATAAATAGAGAGAAAGAAGGGTTGGAGACAATTATAATTTCTTGTGATTATTTTTATTCTTATAACTTTGTGTATTCTAATCTGCAATGGTGCAGTGGCTTTTACCTTCACAATCACAATCCTCTTCGAAAAAACTCAACACAAGCTTTCAAACACTACATGAGCACAGCATCAAGGCTGTTCCTCCTCCCATAATGCAGGTCTGGATCCATTGAGGCTTTGGAATAAATTAGTATAAACTAAAACAATATTAACTATTTTGAATTACAACATAAACCCTATCATGAGACTAGCTAGAGATTTAAAAGAGCATAACAAATGCAAATAAAATAAAATAAAAAAAGGACATTATTTTAGCATTAAAATAACCTTGGTTGCAACAAACTCACTGTCTCAAGCTTTCGCTTGTGCCTGTTCTTTAGATCAATTGCATTGATCTATCACCTAAAATTAAACAACAAATATACAACAAATTAGGATCATTATATATATATATATATAATATCACAAGCAAAATTGATAATGGAATTTTACATGAAGATAAGCATGCAACTTAAGTAACCTATTTCACTACTATTTAGAATAATACTACAGCAACAAACACAAAACCTGATACATGAAGAAAGAAAGAAACCCCTTCAAAACAAGAGTATGTCTTCAAAATTCTTTTTTGCACTTTAATCTGTGACTACATACACCCTTTCTAATAATGAGAGTTCAACTTTGAAAGATTTTCTGAGTGGATTACTGAAATGTTCAAAATTGAAATCCTCCTTATTCACAGGACCAAAGCTTCAACCTCAAGATAAATATGGAACCCATAAACAACCAAGCAACAAATTCAATATAGAAAGAAGATACACAAAGTTACAAAGAAAGAAAGAAAAATAAAACATATACTAAAACCCAAAGGTATTTTCTTTTCACCATCACTACCTACACCTCCTTTTTCGTTTTTCTTATCTATGCTCTTCATTTTATTTATCTTCCTACTCTCATCAAGGGGCAACATGTGAAGATCACGTCAAAAAGAAATGGACCACGGTATACCATTTGATTCACTTGTTCAATTAGAACTCGTCTAAAGTGAGTTATAAAGAACTGAAATATAATTTAAATCCCTCTTTAAAAATATACAGGGTCTCGAGTTTAAAAACCCATCCGAACTTGGAACAGAATCAACTGATAGTTAAACATGAAATCATGCTGAGTGTAGACCAATGAACTACATGACAGATTAGTCCATGATAATGTTGAAAAGTATTAGTTTTATAAAATAAAAGCTTGCCACTTTGATTTGCATGGAATATTGTACAAATTTTTAGCATTTTTCAGCTTGAAAAAAACTTCAAACCAAGTAGGCATCCCAAAGGATATTAAACCACTCCTTCAAGCCAATATTATAAAAGGCCAATAAAGGACTCAATCCTGTGTCAACGCCATCGAGATAAATTGTGTTTCATCCACAACATCGAGTGAACAAGCCAAGCTCTGATGCCACATATGAGAAATCAGTTAGATATTTTCCATCAACCTCCTCTGCCACCAATATTATACCTTACTTTATAAAGGTACACTTTTGCAAAGATTCAATATGGATATAGGAGAAAAGTTCTCCATCTTGTATGAATATATCAACTACAGATATTTTCCATCAACCTCCTCTGCCACCAATGCATCACTGCTCCCATAAATTCAAAAAAAGAAGATGCAGAAAATGTTGAGCAGAAACTTTAATGTGAACATTAAATCCAAAAAATATTATTGTGATGCACAAACACAGGTAGAGATAGAGCATAACTCACATACTTTAAAAATAATCAGAAAAGAAAAAATGTGTGCAAGAATACAAAAGATATCAAGTTTTCACTGATAGTGACAGTGACCCCCACAATTTTAACTTTTCATGGTCAAGGTCAATAGACGACATCTATAGCATATAGATTCCATTTAGGTTCAATAACCCTAAAAAAAATAGCATAACATCTCTTTTTCAAAATTCATCTCATAGTGACACCCAAATTTAATAAGGTATCTAGAATTTATATACCATATTTTTGTTCAACACGTTTGAGCATTCTTGAACAAACAACAACTAGACAAAAACATTCCATTTTCTCATGCTTAAAAAAATTCATTTGTTAGTCGAATTTGGGAGCAACTATATTGTACCATCTAACTAAAAATGATCATGGATCGACTCAAACATTCTAATTCAGCTTAGGGTCATTAACAATTAATAATAGCGAAACATCCCTTTCTCAAAATTCAATTTTATAGTAGCACCCACAAACATAAACAGAAACGCATATATAGACATAGAGGCATGACCACACACACAAGCAAACATGCACAAAAGTCACAGAAACACCCACGCAGAGAGTGAGAAAGATACAAGCACAAATTAGGGGTGTTCAAATTGCTAAACTAAACTAAACTAGAAGAAAACTAAACTAAACTATAATAAATAGTTCACTAAACTAAATTGAACTAGAATAAATATTGACTAAACTAAACTAAACTATTATATAGATTAGTGCACTATAGTTCTAGGAGTTTGAACTAAACTATAATATTAATTAAATTAAACTATTATTAATTATAAATTAAACTATTATTAATTATAAATTAAATTATTATTAATTATAAACTAAATTGAACTATATTAAAAAATAAATTTAAAATCAACATTTTTAAATTGAGCTACCAAATCATTGATATTAATTATAAATTAAATTTAAAACAATTTGAAATGCAAAACAAGTATTACATTGATAAAAGTCCTCATGATAGATCTTTCATTCATATTTTTTTTGAAAATCAATCAAATCTTAGTCTTTCAAATTTCCTCTAGAGAATTTCCTTTGATCATGTTGGTTACAATCTTGCATGTACAGTCCAAGGCTTCTTGATATTGAAATAGTTTGTAACCTAAAAAAAAATTATCACATTAATATGCAATATAGATTTAACTTGCTAAATAAATAGAGCACTATATGTTAGCTTCAAATAATTTTTTGCTAATAAATGCCTTTTCTACCACCTTCATGCAACTGTGTCTGGTACTTTTTTGTGTTATAACTTCCAAACACAAATCAAATAATTAATTTTTTCTTCATCATTTCTCTCCAATATATGATGGCAGGCAGTATTCTATGGCGGCACTTTATATTAATATTGATTAAAAAATAACATCCAAAAAAAATATAAGAAGCAAATCCTACTGAGATATGATATTTGGACCCAGCAAAGATAACGTGCAACAATGATTTTACTTCATTTTCTAATGTATCTCTCAGTTTCCTTTCTCAAAAAAGCAAAAAACAAAAATGCATCTCCCAATTTCAATCAATCTGCTAACTACTACTGTATAATTATTAGTTAGTGAGGCCAGGGTGTAAATGTGATTGAATTAATGTAAAGGATTTGAATTTAATTCATCAAACATTTGATAAAATTTATTTACTTTATTAAATAAATGAATTTAATAAATTTTATTTTTAATTTAATTCAATGTTACGTTAAATTCAAATTTTGTAAACCTGAAATTAATTTTTTTTATAAACAACAAATATTTTTCTACCGCTAAATTTTTTCATACTCTAAATCATACTTGTCCAAAAACAGAGTAGATAATGCCTGTTTTTGACTTTATTATTAACCCTGCTACTACACAATCACCCCTAAAAAATGCACCTTAATCAGCCTAAAGCTCCATACTTGAGTATGTCTTCACTTAAATTTCCAAATATTGCTAATTTAATTTCACATACAATACAACCAGTAACCACAAGTTTCTCTACTGTTAAAAGGCTCAATGAAGGTTTAACTGTATTTGTTTAGTTGATGAGAAGCTCTTGAAGTATCACAACTATCCCTCCCTCAAATCATTAATACACTCTCTAGACCCAACAAAATAACTTAAACTCCCCAACACCTCCCCCCTTTATACTACTGCACTAACTCAATCTGGTTAGACAAAGTTGCTTAGTAGAAAGACCTGATTCTTAATATATTGTGATTTAAACTTTCACAAATTTAATCAAAGTTAAACACAGCATCAAGTTCTACAAAGCAATCTAGGATGACCATAAGCAACGTTGGCCTTATCTATACCCTCAATTTTCCATCAACCATTAGCTGCAACATATTCCAGTGTAAATGTAACCTTGTCTAGTAGATACTGTCTCAACATTATACATATTCATCAGTGAGCAAAACAATTTCTTTCCCTGATGTTGCATTAGAGAAACCATCTGTCTACAACTATTGAGAATTGCTTCAAACATTTACAATTTCTAACACAACCCAAAAGGCAGAAATGAAAGAATAAGAATCTAGAGCACACAGGAAAGCTAATGAGAGAAGAATGAACTGTAGCATGTGCAAGCCCTTCGCCTGCAGCTTTTAACTTCTCCGGGTTAACATGGATAGCATACCGTTCATGACGCAATTCATTTCTATGAATGTGTTTGATGCTAGTTTATGAATGTGACCCTTTACTTCTAAACTAGACCATTGGATCACTCATAATGCAGGGAATTGAAGTCTAGCAAATTGCCTACAAATTATCAAACACATGGAGTGCAAGCAACAAAAATATTTCTTTACTTATACAACTCAAACCCAAATTGAACAGAAACACCCAATAGTTCAGTCAAAGTCAAATAACCCAGTAAAAGTGAAAAGTGAAGAGGAATTCGAGGACCCACCTGCGAGTTTGTCACACAATCAAGGGTGAAGAATGAAGAAGAATCGAAAGAAGTGAAGAAGAATCAGAAGAAGTGAAGAACCATCCTTGAGAAGTGAAGATTGAAGCAAAATTGGAAGACCCACCTACGTCTCCGCGAGTCCGATCGGCGAACGTTGTAGTCTGGTAACTCTCCGTGAATGTGTTTGGATTTAGTTTTCCGTGAATGTGTTTGGATTCAGTGCTTAGGATTTAGTATTCTTAATTTTAATAGTTTAACTTTATAAAGTACACTAAAAATAATAGTTTGGTTTAAATTATTAAAAAATAATTTAGTTTATTTTAATTTAGTTTAGTTATTTAAAAAGTTTAGTATTAAATAATTTTGTGGACACCCCCTAGATGCAGCTTATTTACACCATCCATCCTTGCAGACATGAGATAGAGATAGAGATAGAGGATAGACATACACACGAGATAGAGCACAAACTCACATACTTTGAAGGGAATGGTACAGTAGCTACTTTTCCTCTATGTTGAATACTTGCTAGGTCTTCGTTGCTTATTTCATCAAGATCTGTCCATTTATTTAAATCAAAGTTTCTTGTCACACTTCCACTGTTAGATGACCCATTAACTGGACATTGAAGACTTACTTGGTAAAGAAGGAATATGCAGTTGCTTCATCAACTTTAAATTAAGATCAAGTTCCACATTTATACTATCATGTGATCAAGATTTTAATAAACTACGCAAATCACCATCCTCAAAATTCCTTTCATCTGCCACATTTAAGTCAAAATCTAATGGAGGGAAACTTTGTTCGATACAAGTGACATGAACAAAAGGAATATCATTAGTAGTTGACCTTATTTGATACCATTAAAGCAGGTGACTTTTATAAATATCTACTTAGTTCTCCAAAATTGGTGAATCCTTTTAAACTAGTATACCCGTACATATTGCCTTCTCCACAGTGTTTTGTTTCCCATTATCCATGCCAATGTTGCACAAACCAATGCATGAAGTAAAGCCAACAAAATTCAACAGACTTATCACCTTCATTAGGCCTATTTCCATCACCAATTTTTCCCTTATGGACATGCTGCAGCTAATTCACCTAACACAAGCAAACTCAGATTGTACAAACCAACCAAGACAACCTATTTTGTCATCACCATTACCAAGATGAATAAGTTGTACCTTCACTGTGTAAAAGGTCAAACTTTTAAGATGTTAGGAAGTCAACACAATGACAAAATGCAGTGACAACTTTGGTCCTCCCAATTAGGTAACGATCCAACAAAGTCACAGACACACCCCACACAGAGTGAGTGAGATTCAAACATAGAGAGATAAAGCCAAAAAAAAAAAGCACTCATCTAAACACAAAGACAAGGATAAAGCACATACAGAAAAAGACAAACACAGAGAGAAAAATAAAGCACACCAAGACAATGAGAGACATACATAGAGAGAGAGACAAGCACAAACACATCACATGCAAAGAGACAAACATAAACACCGAGCACACACATAGAGACACAAATACACAAAGCCATATAAACACACACAAACAAAGACAAAGACACCAAGCACACATATAAATAGAACATAGCCATACACACAGAGATAGAGCCCAAACTCGCACACTTTAAAAGGAAGGAATAAAAGGGAACTTACACAAAGCTTGGTCTTGATCAAGTCTATGGGGAAAGTTGTGGTCTCCGCCACCATAGCTAAGAGTGATGTTCGAAAAACATTTGTGAGAGCAGTATCAACTCCTCCATGTTGATAGCCATTTCATCGGTGCATTCAAGAAAGACTTAACTCACCACAAGACTGTTCAAGGAAACTAGGAACCACTGAAAGTTATGTGCCAAATGATATCTTTTGGCTGCAATAATCTCTTCAAATTGAGAAGTCTAACACCGATCAAAAACCGAACTGCCAACAAATTTTATTAGGAATATAGAGTTTATATACCTAATTCTTATTTGACAAGTTTTTATGCTCTTGAATGAACAAAAATATAAAAAAAAAAATACCATCTCTTTTTATGTTGATGAATAAAAAATATTATCTCCTTGAATTAAGGGACAATTATAACATACAAATTGAGTAAAGATAATTCATGGACATCTAAAACAACACTGCTAATTGGCAAGGAATGCACACATAAACATAAACACAAGGACATTGATAGAGATACACACATAGAACACATACACAAAGCAAACACAAACATAGAGACAATGAACACACACAAACACAAGCACAAAGAATGAGAGATACACAAATAGAGACACGACTCACCTCCCATAAATGAGATAGAAGTGGCAGGACAATCAACGTTGAATAAGAATTGCTTGGAAACCATGCCAAAAAATTCAACATTATGGGATGGGAATGGTACAATACCTACTTTTCCTCTTTGTTGAATACTTGCAAGGTCTTCACTGCCAACATCATCAAGACCTAGCCTGTTATTTAAATAAAAGTTACTTGTCACACTTCTACCATTAGATGACTCATTGGACTAGATAGTGAAGACTTACTTGGTAAAGAAGGAATATGCAATTGCTTCATCAACAATTAAATTGGAAGAAAAGTGACTTCTGAACAATGTCAAAACACAGATAAAAAATTAAATTAAGATTAATTTATTAACCTTCTTCAACTATTTATTTGCGGTATTGCACAGGAGATATTATGAACTAAATCTGAAAAAGAAAAATTATTTCCAACATAATGCCCAAGAACTCAGTCCCAAAAATAAAAAATTATCATACACAACACATCATCAAAATAAGTACAAAAGACTTCTTTTCAAAAATACTAAAAGAGAGGACCATACCTGATCATATGTTTTCCCAAATTCTTTTTGGCACTTTGATCTGTGACTACATATGGATGTTGCACCCTTTCTAATAGTGTGAGGTCATGTTTGAAAGCATTTATGAGTGAATTATTGAAATGGTTAAAATTCAGAGTCAAAACAATAATAAAGTTTCAAAACAAACAATTTAATTAGATTATCTACTTAACCAAAAATCAAAGTGAAAAGTAGTAACGAATGTAGTATAAAAAGGAACATAGTCAAGCAAAATCAAACAACCTTGTTGATTGGGGAGAAGCACACATATAAACATAGACACAAGGACAAAGATAGAGATACACCTATATAACACATACACGAAGACAAATATAGATACAACGCACACACACAAACATAGACACAAAGACAAAGAACACAAACACAAACACCAAGACGGAGAGAAACACACAAAGTTAAACATAGACATAGAGCACGCACACAGACACAAATAGAGGCAAAGTGCACACAAACATAAACACAAATGCACATATACACAAAGGCATAACCACACATGAGCACACACCAACAAAGTCATAGACACACCCACATAGAAAGAGTGAGAGAGATACAAACACATAGATAAAGGACACAAACAAAAAAACACATCTAAATACTGAGACACCGATAAATCACACAAAGACAAAGATAGGCATACACACAGAGAGACATAAACAAAAACACATTACATGCAAATAGACACAGAGACAAACAAAAATACCAAGCACACATATAAAATTGAGACAAGTATAGAGCACATAGACAAACACCAATACAAGGCATACATATGCAACCACTTTTTTCGACATCAGGGTTAGGAACATCCTTAAAAGGTTTTATACTCCTATGTTTATCACATGTCGATCAAACTACTCATTACATAAGGGCTACATATATTTTTAAATTCAGGGACATAGACAACTTTTTAAGATTCAAATACCTCACATGTTATCGTGATGAATAAAAAACTCATATCAATTAAACAACCACATTTTTCAACATCAAGTAAGAGCTAACCTTAAAAAGTTTTCAATCTCATATGCATCATATGTCGATCAAAGTATCCGTACATAAAAGCAACCAAGATGTTTAAGGCTTATCATAGACTGATCAAACTACTCATTAAATAAGGGCTACATAAATTTTTAAGTTCAAGGAGATCGACAACATTTTAGGATTCATATACCCCACATGTTCTCGTGATGAATAAAAAAATCATATCAATTAAACAATCACATTTTTTGACATCAGATAAGAGATAACCTTAAAAAGTTTATAATCTCATATGCATCTTATGTCGATCAAAGTATCCATACATAAAGGTAACCAATATGTTTAATGTTTATCATGTGCCGATCAAACTACTCGTTAAATAAGGCCAACATAAATTTTTAAATTCAGGGACATGGACAAGTTGTCAGGATTCATATACCCCAAATGTTCTCGTGATGAATAAAAATCTCATCAATTAAACAACCACATTTTTTGACATCAGGTCAGAGATAACCTTAAAAAGTTTATAATCTCATATGCATCATATGTCAATCAAAGTATCCATACATAAAGATAACCAAGATGTTTAAGGTTTATGATAGACTAATTAAACTACTCATTAAATAAGGGCTACATAAATTTTTAAATTCAGGGACATTGACAACTTTTTAGGATTCATATACCTCACATGTTCTCGTCATGAACAAAAAACTCATCAATTAAGCAACCACATTTTTCGACATCAGGTAAGAGATAACCTTAAAATGTTTATCATCTCATATGCATCATATGTCGATTAAAGTATCCATACATAAAGGCAACAAATATATTTAATGTTTATCATTTGCTGATCAAACTTCTCGTTAAATAAGGGCTACGTAAACTTTTAAATTCAGGGACATGGAGAACTTTTTAGGATTCATATACCCCACATGTTCTCGTGATGAATAAAAAACAAATATCAATTAAACAACCACATTTTTCCGACATCAGGTAAGAGATAACCTTAAAAAGTTTATAATCTCACATGCATCATATGCCGATCAAAGTATCCATACATAAAAGCAACCAAGACGTTTAATGTTTATCATAGACTAATCAAACTACTCATTAAATAAGGGGTACATAAATTTTTAAAATCAAGGACATTGACAACTTTTTAGGATTCATATAGCCCACATGTTCTCGTGATGAATAAAAACTCATATCAATTAAACAACCACATTTTTCGACATCAAGTAAGAAATAACCTTAAAAAGTTTATACTCTCATATGCATCATATGTCGATCAAAGTATCCATACATAAAGGCAACCAAGATGTTTAAGGTTATCATAGACAGATCAATCTACCCATTAAATAAAGGTTACATAAATTTTTAAATTCAGGGACATGTGCAACTTTTTAGGATACATATATCCCACATGTTCTCGTGATGAACAAAAAATTAATCAATTAAACAACCACATTTTTCAACATCAGGTAAGAGATAACCTTAAAAAGTTTATAATCTCATATGCATCATATGTCGATCAAAGTATCCATACATAAAGGCAACCAATATGTTTAATGTTTATCATGTGCCGTTAAAACTACTCATTAAATAAGGGCTACAATAATTTTTAAATTCAGGGACATGAACAACTTTTTAGTATTCATATACTCCACATGTTCTCTTGAAGAATAAAAAAATCATATCAATTAAACAACCACATTTTTCGACATCAGGTAAGAGATAACCTTAAAAAGTTTATAATCTCATATGCATCATATGTCAATCAAAGTATCCATACATATAGGCAACCAATATGTTTAATGTTTATCATGTGCCAATCAAACTACTCATTAAATAAGGGCAATAGAAATTTTTAAATTTAGGGTCATGGATAACTTGTCAGGATTCATATACCCCAAATGTTCTCGTGATGAATAAAAAACCCATTAATTAAACAACCACATTTTTTGACACCAAGTCAGAGATAACCTTAAAAAGTTTATAATCTCATATGCATCATATGCCGATCAAAGTTTCCATACATAAAGGCAACCAAGATATTTAATGTTTATTATGTGCCGATCAAACTACTCATTAAGTAAGGGCTACATAAATTTTCAAATTCAGGGACATAGACAACTTTTTAGGATGCTTATACCCCACATGTTCTCGTGATGAATAAAAAACTCATCAATTATACAACCACATTTTTCGACATCAGGTAAGGGATAACCTTCAAAAGTTTATAATCTCATATGCATTATATGTGGATCAAAGTATCCATACATAAAGACAACCAAGATATTTAATGTTTATCATGTGCTGATCAAACTACTCATTAATAAGGGCTACATAAATTTTTAAATTCAGGGACATGGACAACTTTTTAGGATTCATATACCCCACATTTTTCGTGATGAATAAAAAACTCATTAATTAAACAACCACATTTTTCAACATCAGGTAAGAGATAACCTTAAAATGTTTATAATCTCGTATGCATCATATGTCGATCAAAGTATCCATATAAAGGCAACCAATATGTTTAATGTTTATCATTTGCCGATCAAACAACTCGTTAAATAAGGGCAACATAAATTTTTAAATTCAAGGACATGGTCAACTTATCAGGATTGATATACCCCAAATGTTCTCGTGATGAATAAAAAACTCATCAATTAAACAACCACATTTTTTGACATCAAGTAAGAGATAACCTTAAAAAGTTTATAATCTCATATGCATCATATGTCGATCAAAGTATCCATACATAAAGGAAAATATGATGTTTAAGGTTTATCATAGACAGATCAATCTACTCATTAAATAAGGGTTATATAAATTTTTTAAATTTAGGGACATGGACAACTTTTTAGGATTCATATACCTCACATGTTCTCGTGATGAACAAAAAACTAATCAACTAAACAATCACATTTTTCGACATCAGGTAAGAGATAACCTTAAAAAGTTTATAATCTCGTATGCATCATATGTCGATCAAAGTATCCATACATTAAGGCAACCAATATTTTAATGTTTATCAGGCGCCGTTAAAACTACTCAATAAATAAGGGCTACAATAATTTTAAAATTTAGGGACAGGAACAACTTTTTAGGATTCATATACCCCACATGTTCTCTTGATGAATAAAAAACTCATATCAATTAAACAACCACATTTTTCGACATCAGGTAAGAGATAACCTTAAAATGTTTATAATCTCATATGCATCATATGTCGATCAAAGTATCCATACATAAAGGCAACCAATATGTTTAATGTTTATCATGTGCCGATCAAACTACTCGTTAAATAAGGGCAACATAAATTTTTAAATTCAGGGACATGGACAACTTGTCAGGATTCATATACCCCACATGTTCTCGTAATGAACAAAAAACTAATCAACTAAACAATCACATTTTTCGACATCAGGTAAGAGATAACCTTAAAAAGTTTATAATCTCGTATGCATCATATGTCGATCAAAGTATCCATACATTAAGGCAACCAATATTTTAATGTTTATCAGGCGCCGTTAAAACTACTCAATAAATAAGGGCTACAATAATTTTAAAATTTAGGGACAGGAACAACTTTTTAGGATTCATATACCCCACATGTTCTCTTGATGAATAAAAAACTCATCAATTAAACAACCACATTTTTCGACATCAAGAAAGAGATAACCGTAAAAAGTTTATAATCTCATATGCATCATATGTCGATCAAAGTATCCATACATAAAGGAAACCTTGATGTTTAAGGTTTATCATAGACTGATCAATCTACTCATTAAATAAGGGTTACATAAATTTTTAAGTTTAGGGACATGGGCAACTTTTTAGGATTCATATACCCCACATGTTCTCATGATGAACAAAAAACTCATCAATTAAACAACCACATTTTTCGACATCGGGTAAGAGATAACCTTTAAATGTTTATAATCTCATATGCATCATATGTCGATCAAAGTATTCATATAAAGGCAACCAATATGTTTAATATTTATCATGTTCCGATCAAACTACTCGTTAAATAAGGGCAATATAAATTTTTAAATTCAGGGACATGGATAACTTGTCAGGATTCATATACCCCAAATGTTCTCGTGATGAATAAAAAACTCGTCAATTAAACAACCACATTTTTCGACATCAGGTAAGAGATAACCTTAAAAAGTTTATAATCTCATATGCATCATATGTCGATCAAAGTATCCATACATAAAGGCAATCAAGATGTTTAATGTTTATCATGTGCCGATCAAACTACTCATTAAATAAAGGCTACATAAATTTTTAAATTCAGGGACATGGACAAATTCTTAGGATTCATATACCCCACATGTTCGCGTGATGAGTAAAAGACTCATCAATTAAACAACCACATTTTTCCACATCAGGTCAGAGATAACCTTAAAAAGTTTATAATCTCATATGTATCATATGTCGATCAAAGTATCCATACATAAAGGAAACCAAGATGTTTAGAATACTGGAATAGGGATAACTTTTTAGGGTTCACATACCCAACCAAGTTTTTCTGAATTGAGGGACAATAACAACATTGAAATGTTCAAGTTGGCAAAATTTTTCTTTTAGTGGGTAAAAATTTATATCATTAAGGCAATGACAACAGTATCATTACATCTAAGTAAAATTGATCAAGGATTGACTCAAACATTCTAATTCAACTAAGGGTCATTAACAGTTAACAATAGAAAAATATCGCATTCTCAAAATTCAAATTTATAGTAGCACCCACAAAAATAAACACGAACGTAAATATGACCACACACAAAAAAGTCACACAAACAACCACAGAGAGGGAGTGACAAAGATACAACCACAAATAGATAAGGACACAAACAGACACACAAACAAACACAATTTGAAATAAAGCACACATACAAAAATGAGGACAAACATAGAGACAAAGATAAATCACACAAGGACAAATGAGCAAAAGCTTAGGCTGTCTTATACGATGGTGTCTTATAGGCTAATTTGTTTCAAATAAATAATTAATTCAACTACTAAATTAACTTATTTCATTTTAGCAATTAACATATTTCTTGCTTAGTATAGTTTATGGACTAACTTATCATTTTTATTTTATTTTTATTAAAAAATATACAAGTTAAGATGAATTTATATAAAAAGAAACATAAGTAATATATTAACCCATATTATTGTTCTAAAAAATTAATATTTTAGCAAAACTTAAGATAACCACATTTTCTATAAAATTATGATAAACACACCGATTAACAAAGAATAATCAATAACAAAAACTTAACCTTACCCAATCTTTGAGATATCAAAAGTTATTTTATATTTGATTGCACTTATTGTACTTATTGTCAAGATGCAAGATCACACCCCAAGTCCCAACCCCTGAAATACTATATCTATATCTCACTTATAATTGGTTTTTCCTTTAATCATGAGTAATGCAATCCTTTCTCTTTTAATTAAGTATTGTAATTGTACTAGATTTATTATTTATAAATATACTCACATCTCATCTACAATTTGTTTCTCTTATAGTCAAGACTACACTATGAATATATAATAAAAAGACATATTGAATAAAGGATTTTGGACTATACAGAAAAGACAACAAAGAAATCATACCTGTCTAGACTCTCTGAACCTCCTAAACCAACAATTAAATTGGAAGAACAGTGACCTCTGGATGATGTCTGAAATACACTTAAAAATGCTTAATTTAAGATGTATAAAATTATTATCCAACCATTTATTTGAGGTTTGCACAGCAAACAATCTGAACTAAATTTGAAAATAAAAAATAGAATACATTGCACATCATCAAAACACATGCAACTTACTTCTTTTCAAAAAGGCTAAAAGAAATGAGCGTACCTGATCATAGAATATTTTATGGTTTAGTGTAACCCGAAGATGCTTCTCAAGAATATCTTGAACAACAAACTTCTCACCCTCATTTTGTAGCTTTTCTGCCAAAAGATAATAGCTATGTTTCGCCAAGTCTCCATATGAGTTACCAAATCTCTGTAACAATCAGCCTCATTAAAACAAGTCTTTAGGTGTTATAAATCCATGTTTACCAGAAAATAATTTTTCTATGTGTGCAATTGAAGAGAGTAGCATGTTGGTAATGTTACTATTAGAGATTAATGATTAGTGAATGAGATTTTTTTGATAGCAATAGAGAGCGGTTTATAATTTAAGTAAATGTCATTGTTTATATCGAGGAAAATGATTTTATATATATATATATATTTGTTTGTGTGTGTGTATGAATATATAGATTACACAAACAAGTGACATTATATATGTAACTTGATAAAAATTTCTCATGCCCAAAGAAATTTATTTGACAAGATAAATAAAAGTTAATGGACGTACCGATATCATCATGCCATCTTTAAACTTGAGAGGGAATAGACCAAATAATAACACTTGCATAGTATTTGGTTAGAGGGGAGGGGAGAGAAATGTCAACAACATACATTGCATTGCGACGAAGGGAAGACTATGATCAAATGATGCAACATCAATAAGATGGCTGCTCGAAATTCCTGAATATTGTCAATAGAAAATTCAAAATTAAAAAAGGAAAGAAAAATTTAAAAAAATGAGAAGTAGAAAAATACAGGGGAAACTATTAAATATTGGCAAAAATATTTCAATATCTAAAATAATTGACCACTTAACTAGTTTAGATGCTCAACAAGTTGTTACTTACAACCAAGAAACGAGTTGATTAACCACTTAAGTGGGTAAGAGTTTAAGTTAACCAAAACAAAGAATATCTTGATCAAGAATTCTGCCTGAAATTTTACCAGAAACAAACATAAAGAATACATAAAATTAAATCTTGAAAACTAGAACCTGTCTTTCATGGCTAAATTGTTTCAAAAAAAATTATAATCTCATGTTGATCAATTAAAGCCAATCACTAATATATAGACATATAACAGAAATACAGACAAAGCGCACAGAAACATATAGGCATGAAACATACAAGAAAACAACAAGTCCCAGACACACCCACTCAGAGGGAGGGAAAGAGATATTAAAGATCTTTTACTACTACTAGTCTCATAGACAATTGAAAAGGATTAGTAATGCAAGTGAAAAGTCACTAACATGGATAGGCACTAACACTTGTGTGATAAATTAGAAAAGTTGTGACCATTGAACAGAAAATAAAACTATATAAATTGACCTCAAAAGATTTATGAAACCAATACAAGAAAGAGATAGCATCAAGATTCTTGATTTTTCATTTCAAAAGTCTTACCTCTGAATGAAGCTCTTGCATTATTTCATACATGCTAAATAATACATAAAAAATTTATGGGGATCTATTGCTTTTGCCAATTGTTTCTCCAAAACTGAGTAGCATTGAGACAATGTTTGTAGTCACCTTCGCAAAACACTGTTCACTACGTGAATCAAAGCCTTAAAATATCAGATCACAAACTTTTCTCTCGCCAGCAAAAAAGTTCATGTATAATTAAATATGTGGAAAAATTAATAACACAATGACGAGAAAAAACATAGCACCAATCCTACAATCATCTTACCACTATGCGCATGAAATTAATCCAGTTTCCAATTTTGGCTTTCAAAATCCCCTATTGCAGCTTTTGAACATCATCTTGCTAGAGTCTCTCAACACCAAGCTTTTGGAAACTCTTTTCCAATACAATTGAGCGGGTATCCCTACATAATTATAATAAAAATGCAATAGTAATGTTAATCATTGTTAGAAATGCGTATCACAAGCAAATTTTAGAGCACTATACCTAGGGGTGTCAAAACCATGTTGTATATTAAGCCACCACTGCAAAGTCTACAAAATTATGTTTCTCTAATGCAGTCCAATTTATTTTCAAGACCCACAAGCTCTTGACATGAATTAAACTGCATTATTAGAAGATGTTAGCAGTAACAAATAAAATTTTCACAATGCAGGGGAAAAAAGAAGCACACATTCAACTATTACATAGGAAGCTGTTTTGGTTTAGCATTAAAGAATATATCATTTTCTTGAAAGATTAACCATCAACGGTTACTTGGTTTACGCAGACTAATGAACTTTTTGTCAAGCATGCCAAAAACATGAACAACATAAAGTATAAAAATACATACCTGTAAGATGATAATGACTGCTTAAACTCATCTTCTTCTTACTGCCAAAAAACTAAATGTTGCTTCTCAACTTATCAATTGCTTCAAGATAGTTTTCCAAGTCTTCACATGGCTTTTGCCGCTGCCCGTATAATAGATCAATGATAATAAAAAAAATGTAAAAACATTTATTCCATATATCTTATAAAAAGAAATGGAGAAAAGACATTTAGTAGTCATCTTGTAAATCAATTTTTTTAATTACAAAAGCATGAAGAGAATTTAAAGAGTTATCCATAACATATTACTACCCATAACATATTACGACATTGCTTCCTTATTATTTTGCATTTAAAAATAAATAAATATCTCTCATCACAAACACAATTGCAAGCCACAATTCACATTTGTTAAAATTAAAAAAAAGAAAAATCAACTCAAATAAAGACATTTGTTTCATTTTACCACTCCACGCACACATACCGATTAAATCACTTTAATTTCTACCTTCCATTGGCACAAGGTGACCAAATTGAGAAATAGATAGAAAAACCTTAGCAAGTAACAAAGACAAACAAAAATTAGAAAGAAATGAAACGAGAAATTGATTTGAAAAGTAGATAAGCAAAAACAATTCGTAACATCACTTTAATTCTACCTTCCATAAACACAACGTCACCAAAGTGAGGAATCGTAATATCCATTTCCATTAGTTGTTGCACCACACTAAAATAACATCAAAACAAAATGAAAAACCTAGTACAAAACAAAGACAAAAAAGAATTAAAAAAAATGAAACAAGAATAAAAAAGAAATCATGCAAGAAATTGACATGAAATGCATAGAAGCAAATGCAGTTCATAACATCACTTTAATTTCTACCTTCCACTGGTACAATGTCACCAGCATGAGGAACCATAATATCCATATCCACTAGTTGTTGCACCTCACAAAAAGAACATCAAATCAACAAGAAAAATTCCAATACATAAAATCGCTTTT
The DNA here is from genome assembly GCF_000230855.2 of Cajanus cajan. Lineage (NCBI taxonomy): Eukaryota > Viridiplantae > Streptophyta > Magnoliopsida > Fabales > Fabaceae > Cajanus > Cajanus cajan. The sequence continues at coordinate 66,772,393 of NC_138521.1, forward strand.
TGGATGAGGGAAAAATGTTATGTATGTGAGCCAATTAGGCATAAAAAGAAAAGGAAGGAATAAAAGGGAACTTACACAAAGCTTGGTCTTGATCAAGTCTATGGGGAAAGTTGTGGTCTCAGCCACCATAGCTAAGAGTGATATAAGAAAAACATTTGTGAGAGCAGTATCAACTCCTCCATGTTGATAGCCATTTCACAGGTGCATTCAAGAAAGACTTAACTCACCACAAGGCTGTTCAAGGAAACCAAGAACCACTGAAAGTTATGTGCCAAATGATATCTTTTGGCTACAATAATCTCTTCAAATTGTGAAGTCTAACACCGATCAAAAACCCAACTGCCAACAAATTTTATTAGGAATATAGAGTTTATATACCTAATTCTTATTTGTCAAGTTTGTATGCTCTTGAATGAACAAAATATAAAAATAATACCATCTCTTTTTATGTTGATTAAAAAATATTCTCTCCCTGAATTAAGGGACAATTATAACATACAAATTGAGTAAAGATAATTCATGGACATCTAAAACAACACTGCTGATTGGCAAGAAATGTACACATAAACATAAACACAAGGACATCGATAGAGATACACACATATAGAACACATACACAAAGAAAACACAAACATAAAGACAATGAACACACACAAACACAATCACAAAGAATGAGAGATACACACTCATAAAGACACGACTCACCTCCCATAAATGGGATAGAAGTGGTAGGACAATCGACTTTGAATAAGAATTGCCTGGAAAGCATGCCAAAAAATTCAGCATTATAGGAAGGGAATGGTACAATACCTACTTTTTCTCTTTGTTGAATACTTGCAAGGTCTTCACTGCCAACATCATCAAGACCTAGCCTGTTATTTAAATAAAAGTTACTTGTCACACTTCTACCATTAGATGACTCATTGGACTAGATAGTGAAGACTTACTTTGTAAAGAAGGAATATGCAATTGCTTCATCAACAATTAAATTGGAAGAAGAGTGACTTCTGAACAATGTCAAAACACAGATAAAAAATTTAATTAAGATTAATTTATTAACCTTCTTCAACTATTTATTTGCGGTATTGCACAGGAAATATTATGAACTAAATCTGAAAAAAAAATTATTTCCAACATAATGCCCAAGAACTCAGTCCCAAAAATAAAAAATTATCATACACAACATATCATCAAAATAAGTACAAAAGACTTCTTTTCAAAAACACTAAAAGAGAGGACCATACCTGATGATATGTCTTCCTAAATTCTTTTTGGCACTTTGATCTGTGACTACATATGGATGTTGCACCCTTTCTAATAGTGTGAGGTCAAGTTTGAAAGTATTTATGAGTAAATTATTGAAATGGTTAAAATTCAGAGTCAAAACAATAATAGTTTCAAAACAAACAATTTAATTAGATTATCTACTTAACCAAAAATCAAAGTGAAAAGTAGTAATGAATGTAGTAAAAAAGGAACATAGTCAAACAAAATCAAACAACCTTGTTGATTGGGGAGAAGCACACATAAACATAGACACAAAGAAAAAGATAGAGATATAAGATATAGATACACCAATAGAACACATACACGAAGACAAATACAGACACAACGCGCACACACAAACATAGAAACAAAGAAAAGAACACAAACACAAAGACGGAGACAAACACAAAGACGGAGAGAAACACACAAAGATGTATTCAAAGACACCAAACACAAAGATAAACATAGATATAGAGCACGCACACAGACACAAATAGAGGCAAAGTGCACAGAAATATAAACCCAAATGCACATATAGAGAAAGGCATCACATCACACAAGCACATACCAACTAAGTCACAGACAGACCCACATAGAAAGAGTGATAGAGATACAAACACATAAACAAAGGACATAAACAAAAAAACACATCTAAATACTTGAGACACAGATAAATCACACAAAGACAAAGATAGGCATACACACATAGAGACAACAACAAAAACACAATACATGCAAATAGACACAGAGACAAACATAAACAGCAAGCACACATAAAATTGAGACAACCATAGAGCACACACACAAATACCAATACAAGGCATAGATATGCAACCACTTTTTTCGACATCAAGGTTAGGAACATAAATTTTAAAGTTTATCATAGACTGATCAAACTACTCATTAAATAAGGGGTACATAAATTTTTAAATTCAGGGACATGGACAACTTTTTAGGATTCATATACCTCACATGTTCTCGTGATGAATAAAAAACTCAAATCAATTATATCACCACATTTTTCGACATCAGGTAAGAGATAAACTTAAAAAATTTATAATCTCATGCATCATATGTCGATCAAAGTATCCATACCAAAGGCAACCAAGATATTTAATGTTTATCATGTGCCGATCAAACAATTCATTAAATAAAGGTTACATAAAATTTTTAAATTCAGGGACATGGACTTTTTAGGATTCAAATACCCTAAATGTTCTCGAGATGAATAAAAAACTCATATCAATTAAGCAACCACATTTTTCAACATCAGGTAAGGGATAACCTTAAAAAGTTTATAATCTCATGCATCATATGTCGATCAAAGTATCCATACATAAAGGCAACCAAGATGTTTAAAGTTTATCATAGACTGATCAAACAACTCATTAAATAACGGCTACATAAATTTTTAAATTCAGGGACATGGACAACTTTTTAGGATTCATATACCCAATATGTTCTCGTGATAATTAAAAATCTCCTCAATTATATCACCACATTTTTCGACATCAGGTAAGAGATAACCTTAAAAAGTTTATAATCTCATGCATCATATATCGATCAAAGTATCCATACATAAAGGCAACCAAGATATTTAATGTTTATCATCTGCCGATCAAACTACTCATTGAATAAGGGTTACATAAAATTTTTAAATTCAGGGACATGGACAACTTTTTAAGATTCAAATACCCCACATGTTCTCGAGATGAATAAAAAACTCATCAATTAAATAGCCACATTTTTCAACAACAGGTAAGAGATAACCTTAAAGATTTATAATCTCAAGCATCATATGTCGATCAAAGTATCCATATATAAAGGCAACCAAAATGTTTAAGGTTTATCATAGACTGATCAAACTACTCATAAAATAAGGGCTACATAAACTTTTAAATTCAGGGACATGGACAACATTTTAGGATTCATATACCACACATGTTCTCGTGATGAATAAAAAACTCATCAATTAAATAACCACATTTTTCAACATCAGGTAAGAGATAACCTTAAAAAGTTTATAATCTCATATGCATCATATGTCAATCAAAGTATCCATACATAAAGGCAACCAAGATATTAATTATTTATGATGTGCCGATCAAATTACTCAATAAATACGAGTTACATAAATTTTTAAATTCAAAGACATTGACAGCTTTTTAGGATTCAAATACCCCACATGTTCTCGAGATGAATAAAAAACTCATATCAATTAAACAACCACATTTTCGACATCAGGTGAGATATAACCTTAAAAGGGTTATAATCACATATGCATCATATGTCGATTAAAGTATCCATTCATAAAGGCAACCAAGATATTTAATGTTTATCATGACCCGATCAAACTACTCATTAAATAAGGGCTACATAAAAATTTTAAATTCAGGGACATCGACAACTTTTTAAGATTCAAATGCCCCACATGTTCTCGAGATGAAAAAAAAACTCATATCAATTAAACAACCATATTTTTCGACATCAGGTGAGAGATAACCTTAAAAAGGTTATAATCTCATATGCATCATATGTCGATCAAAGTATCCATACATAAAGACAAACAAGATAATTAATGTTTATCATGTGCCGATCAAACTACTCGTTAAATAAGAGTTACATAAAATTTTTAAATTCAGGGACATGGACAACTTTTTAAGATTCAAATACCCCACATGTTTTCAAGATGAATAAAAAACTCATATCAATTAAACAACCACATTTTTCGACATCAGGTAAGAGATATCCTTAATAAGTGTATAATCTCATGCATCATATGTCGATCAAAGTATCCATACATAAAGGCAACCAAGATGTTTAAGGTTTGTCATAGATTGATCAAACTACTCATAAAATAAGGGCTACATAAACTTTTAAATTCAGGGACATGGACAAATTTTTAGAATTCATATACCCCACATGTTCTCGTGATGAATAAAAAACTCATCAATTAAACAACATTTTTCGACATCAGGTAAGAGATAACCTTAAAAAGTATATAATCTCATATGCATCATATGTCGATCAAAGTATCCATACATAAAAGCAACCAAGATGTTAATTATTTATGATGTACCGATCAAATTACTCATTAAATAAGGTTTACATAAATTTTTAAATTCAAGGACATGAACAACTTTTTAGGATTCAAATACCTCACATGTTCTCGAGATGAATAAAAAACTCATATCAATTAAACAACCACATTTTTCGACATCAGGAAAGAGATAACCTTAAAAAGGTTATAATCTCATATACATCATATGTCGATCAAAGTATCCATTTATAAAGACAACCAAGATATTTAATGTTTATCAAATGCCGATCAAACTACTCATTAAATAAGGATTACATAAAATTTTTAAATTCAGGGACATGGATAACTTTTTAGAATTTAAATACCCCACATGTTCTCGAGATGAATAAAAAACTCATATCAATTAAACAACCACATTTTTTGATATCAGATAAGAGATAACCGTAAAAAGTTTAGAATCTCAGGCATCATATGTCGATCAAAGTATCCACACATAAAGACAACCAAGATATTTAAGGTTTATCATAGACCGATCAAACTACTCATAAAATAAGGGCTACAGAAATTTTTAAATTCAAGGATATGAACAACTTTTTAGGATTCATATACCCCACATGTTCTCGTGATGAATAAAAAATTCAACAATTAAACAACCACATTTTTCGACATCAGGTAAGAAATAACCTTAAAAATTTCATAATCTCATGCATCATATGTCGATCAAAGTATCCATACATAAAGACAACCAAGATGTTTAAGGTTTATTATAGACTGATCAAACTACTCATAAAATAAGGGCTATATAAACTTTTAAATTCAGGGACATGGACAACTTTTTAGGATTCATATACTCCACATGTTCTCGTGATGAATAAAAAACTCATCAATTAAACAACCACATTTTTCGACATCAGGTAAGAGATAACCTTAAAAAGTTTATAATCTCATATGCATCATATGTCGATCAAATAGGTCGATCAAATTATCCATACGTAAAGGCAACCAAGATGTTAATTATTTATGATGTGCCGATAAGGCTACATAAATTTTTAAATTCAATGGATAACTTTCTAGGATTCAAATACCCCACATGTTCTCGAGATGAATAAAAAATTCATCAATTAAACAACCACATTTTTTGACATCAGGTGAAAGATAACCTTAAAATGGTTATAATCTCATGCATCATTTGTCGATCAAAGTATCCATACATAAAGGCAACCAAGATATTTAATGTTTATCATCTGCCAATCAAACTACTCATTAAATAAGGGCTACATAAAATTTTTAAATTCAGGAATATGGACAACTTTTTAGGATTTAAATACCACACATGTTAAATACCACACATGTTCTCGAGATGAATAAAAAACTCATCAATTAAACAACCACATTTTTCGACATCAGGTAAGAGATAACCTTAAAAAGTTTATAATCTCATATACATCATATGTCGATCAAAATATCCATACATAAAGGCAACCAAGATGTTAATTGTTTATGATGTGCCGATCAAATTACTCATTAAATAAGGGCTACATAAATTTTTGAATTCAAGCAAATGGACAACTTTTTAAGTTTCAAATACCCCACATATTCTCGAGATGAATAAAAAACTCATATCAATTAAACCACCACATTTTTTGACATCAGGTGAGAGATAACCTTAAAAAGGTTATAATCTCATATGAAATTTGATGCCAGAATATTAAACCAATTCCTTGTTACATGTAAAACTACAAAAGAAACACCTAGAAACTAAGTGACCAAACTTGTAACATGGCATGTCAATCTCTCAGCATATCTAACAAAGAAATGCACTAAAATGTCCATGAGCAGAATAAATCAGAACTGTAAAATAAATTTTAAAAATCTTAACATCTAAGGTATGATAATAAATAATGACTAACAAATTTGTCATATCATCAATGAACACGGCAAAAAATGTTAGAAGATATGACTATGAAATTGGGATCAGACAACACTGAATTTACCCAAACACTGAACTTACTCAAAAAATACCACACATAGTTAATCACAGAGTGTTTCAAAGGATGGACAGTTCCATATGTTACTGCAGTCTTTGTAGACTCTTTCTCGATTGCCACTTCAAATTCTTCAAAGGTCTCGTGAGCTCTTTGTGCAAGATGGTTTGTCAAACTAGTTGCAGCTTCTTTTATTCCAGAGCAAGCTTTGCCTTTAAGAAGAGTTTCAATCTGCAAAATTTAAGGAAATTGTTTATTGCAAGATTATAATACTATGCAAAATGCCTTGTTCTTGTTTTATGAACGAAACAAAACAACTACCCAAACCTAATATGTATATGATAGTAAACTATATAACATAGTGTGGTGACTAGTGTAAAGTGTAAACCTCTATCAATAAGTTGAAAGTAAAACAGTGGCAGATGACACTAACACAGGCCCATTCTAATGATAGAATTATAATGCCTTAATTGAAATAAACACTAACACAGGCCCATTCTAATGATAGAATTATAATGCCTTAATTGAAATAAACACACTGTGGCACCTATTAGAGGTTTTTTTTTTTTATATATATATTTACTAAACAGTTTTTCTCTTGAATTCTATAAATAATTTAAAAGTGGCAATAGCATGGTTCCAAACTTTTACTTAAGACTTGTAAAGAAAAAAATGTCCGTATATAAGAAATATCAAGAGTGTAGTCCCCTTTCATGGTAGTCACAATTTATCAAAGACAACCATAATAATAATGTTAAAACATAAGCCAGAGTACAAGACCAAAGAATTGGAGTTCAGTGATCGAGACAAATTTCATGACTTTATGATAGAGCATTCTTTCTTAAAAGAATAATAATTAAATTAAAGGCCTTTTACTACTAGTAGTCTCATAGACAACTCAAAAGGAAACTACAAATAAATTAGTAATGCAAGTGAAAAGTCACTGACATGTATAGGCACTAAAACTTTTACGTGATAAATAAGAAAAGTCATGACCACTGAATATAAAATAAAACTTTACAAATTGACCTCTTAATATTTAGGAAACCAATACACAAAATAGATAGCATCAAGATTCGTGATTTTGCATTTCAGAGGGAGGGAGAGAGATACAAACACATAGAGATAAGACACATACAAACTTGTATCCAAAAACAGGCAGATAAAGCACACATACACAAATAAAGGCAAACACGGAGACCAAGATAAATCACACAAAGACAAAGACAAGGCATAGGCATAGATAGACACCAGCACAAACACATCACGTGCAAAGAGACACACAGACAAACATACAGCAAGCATACACATAAACAAAGAGATGAAGACATAGCATACACAAACACAAATACAAGGCATAGATATGCACACACAAAGACATACAAGCAGGCACACTCATAAACATACAAAGACAAAGACAAACACACAGAACACACAAAGATAGAGCATAGACATAAACAAAAGAGATAGGGCACAGACTTACATACTTTAAAGATAATCAGAAAGAAAAAAGTGAGAAAGAATACAAAACATATCAACCTCTAGAGTCACAAACAACATGCACACATACACTTCAAAAACAATCAATGACAAAAAGGTGTAAAAGAAATAAAGAATGGGTTACAATTTGTTAGTACAACTAATAATGGGCTACTATCACAAAGACCAAAACCGAAAGCTTAGCTTATGAAAATCATGATCCAGCAGGAAAAAAAAATCAATTGGTGGGAAATTGAGCTTCTGCCGCAAGGAATATCAAAGTTACCAACAATTTTAAATATGTTTCAAATCATAAACCAGTTGTAAACTATAATCAATTTTAAAACTAAATTTTAATTATAATAGTTTTAAAAACAAGTTTGAAACGATAATCAAGTTAAAACTGATTTAAATTATAGACATTTTATCCCTCTTTTTACCTTGTTAATGTTAACATTAAATGTAAGTATGCTGGTATAGTTATACCCACAGATAATACATTCACAGAACATAATATAAAATAATTATCATTATATATAAGAAATGAAAGAAATTGGAATAATAAATATGAACAAAACCTTAGGCAGTCTTGTAGGATGGCATCTTGCAATGCCACGGCTGCTTCTTCCTCTCGCATCTCTTCGACATGACAAAAAGATTTTTGGATTCTTGCATCTGATTGAAATAAAGCAGAAAAACACAAAGTGAAGATAAAAACCGACTTCTCTAAAAAAAATACTTCAACAATGAAAATAAAAAATAAATAAAGAAAAAAAATATTTGAAATATGATTTTACCATATTTTCCCAATTACACCAAAAGCTAGGAAGAGTGTATTTTATAAATGTGGTTAAAAAGCAACTCAACAAAGAAAAAATAAATAAGACATTCAAGAATTTCAACAAGAACGGCTTTTCTTGAATTTTGAGGAAAAAAAGAAATTACAACTTTAGAAACATCGAATAGCTTTTCAATTTCAATCAAGAAGGGGTGCAGAATTGAATTGTTGAACAATGTTTTCTTAACTTTCCTTTGGCAGCCTTGGCAGAGGAAGAAGAAAATGACAACAAGGGTCGTAGAGACAGAAGCGTTTACCTAACATAGGGGAGATTCTACTAGTACTTTTGCATGTCCTTTGGCTTCTTGAGTTTCGCTCTTGAACTATGAAGAGAGAAGAAGCAGAGGGCAGAGGACGCTACACAAGAGAACTCGGAAACAGATAGGAAAGCCTAAGAAAGCAGAAAGACAGTTAAGTGTTTTAGACAAGTGATTCCATTATATCGAAAGAGACTGCCAAAAAAGCCCACAACCTTAAAATAAAAGTTCATGGATGAAAAAATTCATAAAGTCAAAAAGCCCACTAGGGTAAGTCCATGGGCTAATTTTTTTAAATAAATAATAAATTCAACTGTTAAAAATTAACTTAATTCACCCTTAGTTCATTATATGGACTAACTTATCATTTTTATTTTATTTTTATTAATATATATAATTTAAGATAAATTCAATTTAAAAAAGAAGTAATATTTTAATCAATATTAATATTTTAAAAAATCAATATTTCAACAAAAATTAAGATAACTACATTTTTTATAAAATTATGATCAACACACCAATTAACAAAGAATAATCAATAACAAAAAACTTAATCTTACCCAATCTTTGACGATATCAAAAGTTATTTTATATTTGATTGCACTTGTTATACTTGTTGTCAAGATGCAAAATCACACCCAAGTCCCAACACTTGAAAAACTACATAAACATGATCATCGCTAAGGCAATACACATTATGCTAACAAAATAAAAAATCCAAGAACTCTGCATACAGCAGATTTGTATCCTTCTCCATCATTCTTCTTTCCATTCACTCTATCTCTAAAAATCATTTATCCACTTTTCGTTTTCTTTTGCTTTTTTGTACCAGAGAGGGCTCCAGAGTGAATCCAGTTTACCACCAAATAACACTCCTAAAAGCGAAATAACGGGCATACAAATGCAGGCAAAACATTAGTGATCAAGTTGATATTAACCTTTGTCACATATGACCACATCATCTTTTTTTCTTATATGCAATCAATATCCCTGTCAAAATCATTAAATAAAAGAAAAACACCCAGGTCTTGAAAACAAGAAAATGCAAGTTCAAGAAAGAACCAAGACACAAACAGAGGAATCAAAAACAGCAATAAGGACAGCAAAGGAGTCTAGTCTCATTGCACTCCAAACAGAAGAAAACAAGAATCAGAAAAATTGAACAAGAATCGAGTTCGATTCAAAACCAGAGAAGCAAAAGCAATCCACAATCGTCTCTGAATTGAAGAGAAAAAAAAAAAAGAAAAAAAAAAAGAAACACAAAAGACATAGAAGGCATTGGATGTGGAGACATAAAGAAATTTCAGATTACAAAGAAAGAAAAGAGAAGGAAAAAAAAGGGCAAAAAAATTTGAACAGAAGTGATTAGGGGAGACAGGAACTCAGAGTGAGACAAATAAAGATCAAAAGAATATGAATAAGATTGGAGTGTGAGATTATAAATAAGCTGTCTCTGCCTTAAATTAAAAATTTCAAATAAAAAACATTTATGCCTAGTCTAATGTAGTTTACCTAATATCAATTATAAACATAGAAAGACAAAAAAAACATTAATTATACAATATGCTGTTAAAAAAATATTAGTTATATATAAGATTTTTATAATAATTTTGTTAAAAAGTTATACTCTAAAACAAGGATTGTGATCTGAATAAGAGAATTAATGTAACAACTCCTTGGGTTTTCAGTTCGACAATATCGGTTTCTTTTTTTTTTTTGTTGAGAAATGTGACCGGTAATCAAGAGTGTTACACGCAACAACATCAACCTCAATTATACATCAAGCATTCACCCAAAAACCTCTAGCAGCATCATAGAAGTCAGCAAGAGGCATGAAATTAGTGAAACCCCAATCAACTCTCACAAACTTTGAACTGATGCTATGATTTTGCAATATGCAACTCAATTAACTCTTTTATAATAAAAGAAGAAAAGAGAAGAAATACAACACAAATAAGGATAAATATTCCTTAAAGAATGAGAGATTTTAAGGAGGCAAAAAAAAAAAAAAACCTACCATTCAACCTGCCATCAGACAGCTAAACTACAATCAAGCAAAATGTCAATAACTAATGGGAAACTATTAAAATTGAGAACAGATTGGGTTCATCTCAACTCTGAAAGCTTGTCTGAAGGGAAAAGGATAACTCAAGTCATTAAAAAGACCATTGCAACCATTATATGCCTAAATAAAAAACACCCAGTCTTGAAAACAAGAACACACAAGTTCAAGAAAGAACCAGGACACAGACAGAGGAATCAAAAACAGCAATAAGGACAACAAAGGAGTCCAATCTCATTGCACTCCAAACATAAGAAAATAAGAATTAGAGATATTGGAAAAAGACTCGAGTTCAACTCAAAATCAAAATCAGAGAAGCGAAAGCATTCCACAATCATCTCTGAATTGAAGAGAAAACAAAAGAAAAGAAACACAAAAGACATAGGAGGCATTGGGTGCGGAGAAATAAAGAAATTTCAGATTACAAAGAAAAGAAAAGAAAAAAAGAAAACAAATTTGAACAGAAGTGAGAGGGGGAGACAAGCATTTAGAGAGGCAGACAAATAAAGCTCGAAAAAATATAAATAAATTGGAGTGAGTGAGATTATAAATAAGCTCGCCTCTGCCGATAAAAGACATTTATTCCTAGTCTAATCTAGTTTACCTAATTATCAATTATAAACAAAGAAAAAAAGCCAACATTAATTATACAATATGAATTTTTAAAAAAAAATAGCTATGTTGTATATCTTTATAATAATTTTGTTAAAAAGTTATATTCTAAGACAAGGATTGTGATAGTGTCTGAATAAGAGAATTCATGTAACAAGTAGTTGGTTTTTCAGTCTTACAATATCAGTTTCTTTTTTCGAGAAATGTGACCAGAAATAAAGAGTGTTACATGCAGCAACATCAACCTCAATTATACATCTATCATTCACCCATAAACCTCTAATAGGATCATCATAGAAGTCACCAAGAGGCATGAAATTGGTGAAACCCCAATCATTCTCACGAGCATTGAACTGATGCTATGATTCTGCAATATACAACTCAATTCACTCTTTTCTAATAAAAGAAGAAATGAGAAGGAATATAGCACAAATAAGGATAAGATATTCCTTAAAAAATGAGAGATTTTACGAAGGCAAAAAAAAAAAAAATCATTCAACCTGCCATCAGACAGTTAAACTAGTAAAGCAGAATACCAATAACTAATGGGAAACAATATTATAATTGAGAACAGATTGGGTTCATCTCAACTCTGAAAGCTTTGTCGGAAGGGAAGAGGATGACACAAGTCATTAAAAAGACCATCGCAACCATTATATGCTTAACCGATGTGGGATCTTAACACAAACCTCAACCTGACTAGACACCTCAAGCCTAAGTTAGCAAGATTGGAAATTTGTAAATGTGATTAATAGTATAAGAACTGAATATACATACACATGCAATGCACAAGTACAAAATGTAGTTTGTAATAAACAATGCACAAGTATATTGCTTCCTTATACTCTAGCAATTAAAAATAAATAAATACCACTCATCACAGACAAAAAATCAACTAATTTTTCAACCTATTATGAGTATGCTATATTCAAAATTCCTATATGAAATTTGATGCCAGAATATTACACCAATTCCTTGTTACATGCAATTGCTCTCAAGACTGCTAAAATTTCAGTTATATAATTACAAACTTGTACCCGTGGCAGAAATACATTTGCCTTCTAGACTATATCAACTCAGTTGACTTTAACCCACATTCAACATCAATCCAACACTGGCACAGCTTCAACCTTTATATGTTGAAAAATGCAAAACTTCTATAAACAAACTTCCAAACAAACCCTAAAAACTAAGGCAGAAAATCAAACGAACTATACAGAATCATTCACCATCTTATCACACAAAAAACCAACGATAACTCCTTTTTAGCTACCAAATAAAACCTGGTGAATTACAACAAGTGAGAGTGAGAAAAGAAACCAAACCACAGTAAAGGCATTAACCAATAACCACCAAATACCATCATGCTAAATTTAAAATACACATATCTTAAGTTATCAGCAATTATTTTACCCCTTTGTTTCACACATCTTTTTTTCTTCAAAAAATTCACCCAACATTCGGTCTAGATCTTTTGGTGTGTATTTGATGCACTTGTGAGGATTCTTTCCACTCCCCACTAGAGGTCAATGACATACTAGGTTCCCAATTATGCACTTATTGCAAAAAATAGTAATAGATCATACAAAAACCACAAGGCATCAAAGGCAAAGATAAGCATATGTATTTCTGTTACAAAGGCACCATTTCACATTCATGTATGCTAACCCACTACATAATAAATAGGAATGACATAAATTAAAATGAGAACCCACCAAAAATGTTTAACAAATGATCTATAGGCTGGCAACAAGATTTCAGCAACTGCAAGCCTGAGACTCCCAGTTTGGTGTAAAGAACTGGGATTGTTTCCGATGGAGTTCCTCAAACATACATCAAACCTGATAACATAATACATGTAGATGTGTCAAATCTAGTAAAGAAATTACTCATAAAAAAGCAATTGAAAGGCTATCTGTCTTTAACAATTTCTCTTGAAGCACCGCTACTGCTTCCAGTTCCACCATCACAGCCACCAGTACAACTACCGCCACCTGAGGAGCTAAGGCGCTGAATAGATAAGCACTGAAGAATCTGCCATGAAAAGAAACCAAATTAAAAAAAAAAAACAACAACTTTAACAAATATTAATGTTAAGAAGAAATAGAGCATTCGCATGAAACCAAACATAAGAATGTATTTTCTAAATGTGGTCAAAAAGATACTGAACAAAGAAAAAAATAAAATACACATTCAAGAATTTTAACAAGAACGAATTTTCTTGAGTTTTGAGGGGAAAAAAACAATTACAACTATAGAAACATCAAATAGCTTTTCAATTTCAATCAAGAAGCAGTGCAGCACTGAATTCTTGAACAATGTTTTTGGCAAAGAAGGAGTTTTGACCGCCCTGGTAGTGCAAGGAGAAAATGACCACAAGAGTCGCAGAGACAAAAGCGTTTACCTTAAAGAAGCGGAGAACAAAGGACGGAACGGAAGAGAACCCAGAAACTGATAGGAAAGCTTAAAAGCAGATCAGTTATTGAGTCATGTGAATCCAGTTTACCACCAAACAGCACTCCTGAAAGTGAAATAATGGGCACACAAAACATTAGTGATCGAGTGGATATTAACCTATGTCACATATGACCACATCACCTTTTCCCTTAAATGCAATCAATATCCCTATCAAATACATTACAAAAAGAAAAATACCCGATTTTGAAAACAAGAACACGCCAGTTCAAGAAACAACCAGCCGGTCTTGAAAACAAGAACATGCAAGTTCAAGAAAGAACTTGAACACAGACACAGGAATGAAAAGCAGAGTCTGAATTGCAGAAACAGAAGAAAAGGGAAAGAACAGTCTAGACATCTAACCGAAGATGAGGCATTGGCGTGTGGCAGTGCGAAGAAACAGAGAGACTCTAGACAGTGGAAACGAATGAAGAGTGAGAGAAGAGAGTGACTCTTGAGGGTGGAAATGAGAGAAGAAAGTGACACGAAACATTTATATAGAGAGACAGAAGAAACGGTCACGCGACACGGTAGAGAATTAGTGCTGTGAAAGAGAGAAAATGTATGTTTATAAATAAGACATGCGCGGGTAGAATAAAGAAATATTTTTTTAAAAATAAAAAAGTAATGTCTCTGTACAGACATTAAAATATTAAAATATTTATTTTTATAATTTTATTTATTCTAAATGAATTATTTGGTGAAATTTTATTTGAAAATATTAAAATATTTATTTAGTAATATTTTAATTCTCAAAATTTTTAAAATTAATAAATTTTCATCAACATGAATAAAAATAAAATATTTTTATGAATTCCTAATATTTTAATTTTTAAAAATAAAATACAAACTTAATTAGAATTTGAATCTTTCATTTTAATTTTTGATTTTTTATCCTCTAAATTTTAAAAATATAACTTTGAAACTACCAATTTAAAAAATTTCACTTAGTTTTGTTAAATTGTTTATGTTATACTTCTATTCAATATTCTCATTTTCAATTTATAATTTAGCACAATATACAATCTTTTATATTATCATTTTTTAAAAAAAATAAAATAAATAATAATTAATTAAAAAGGACAAATAGTTATTTTTGTTTCTTTTTATTTTATCACTAAATTAAAAAATTAAAAACATGTTTTAGTTATGTTCATGAAAATCGTATAAAATCAAATTTAAAATTAATTTTCGTTTGTAAATAGAAGAATACTTATTTTTATTTTCCATGAATAAAAGATAATAAAGCAACCCAAAATCGATGAAAAAATATGAAAATATTACAAATGAAAAAGAGTGACCTCAATGTCTGAAATACAATTATAAATGTTTGATGTAAATTGTTTAAATTATTCTTCAACTACTTATGTGAAGTTTAGATAGGATTCAATCTGAACTAAATCTAAAAATAAAATAAAAAAATAGAATATATTGTATATCATCAAAACACATTCAACTTCTTTAAAAAAGGCTAAAACAAAAGATAATACATGATCATACAATAATTTATTATAAAATTTAAACCAAATATGTTTTTCAAGAACATCTTGATCAACAAACTTCTCATCCTCATTCCATAGGATAATAGTCATCTTTGAAAATAACATTATATATGTAACTTATTGGAAATTTCTCATGCCCAAAGAATTTTATTTGAAAAGATAAATACAACTTAATATATCTAACGATATCATCATGTCATCATTAAACTTGAGAGGAGAATAGAGCAAATGATAACACTTACATAATATTTGTAATAGACCACAAGATAACACTTGCATAGCATTTGGTTAAAGGCTTTGAGAATCTTAAATATTCAATGTGAGAATGTTGTATTAATTACCACGAGCTCTTTTGCCTTTGAGCCAGAAGATCAAAACTGCGTAACTCCATTTATAAGTCATTTTTTCCGTTCTGCAATGTGCAATCCTGATCTTCTCATTTATATTTGTGGTTTATAGTCTAGGATAGTAATTGCCTAATAAAAACTGATTTATTTTATTCCTCTACTATTTAAAGTTTGTTATTATAAAAGATGAATAAGTTATTCATTGTGTTTATTTGTTTTCTTTTAAAAACTAGGTGGGGAAGATGACTTGGAATTAAAGATAGAATCCTTCAAAGAAGGTTGTAATGATACATGGGTAAGAAATCAAGGAAGGATGTGCCCACATCTTGAGGATCAACCTTTACCTCCACCTAGGAAGCAAAGAAGATTGACAGACACAGTGCTCACTAAAAGTCCTTGACAGGCAAGACATTGTAATTACTATACTATTTTTTAACATTTCAGCTCTCGTGAGTATTAGTTTGAATATATGTTATGATAGGCTGTTTAACATTTTTAGTTGGCCTATGATTGGTGCGTGTGGTGCATTAAAATGGTCCCTTCATAAATTTGAGTAAAATGGGGAAAAATGTTTTACCTGATGCATGAGGCTTTACTAATGTATTTGGTTCACGAATATGATATAATACAGCTAGTAGAATACAGCTATTTAAAAGTACATGGCGACCATTGATATAACAGAATTATCCATATCATATTAAGTCATTGCTTCCTAAATCTTTCACAAATACAATAAATTTGTAAATACCACTCATCCCAAACAAGGTCGCAAATCACAATTCTCACTTGTAAAATTTAAAAATAACAGAAAAATCAATTAAAATAAAGACATTTGTCTACATCACTCTACACACACTCACCGATTATATAACCATTAACAACACATCATTTAATTTCCAACTCGATTATATAACCATTAACAACACATCATTTAATTTCCACCTCCTATCGACACAAGGTCACCAGAGCGAGGAAAACATCCATTTCCACAGGTATTTAAAAGTACATGCCCAACATTGATATAACAGAATTATCCATATCATATTATGTCATTGTTTCCTAAATCTTTAGGAAATAAAATAAATTTGTAAATACCATTCATCCCAAACATAGTCGTAAATCACAATTCTCACTTGTAAAATTAAAAAAGGAAAAATCAATTAAAACAAAGACATTTATTTGCATCACTCCAGCCCGATTACATCATCATTAACAACCCATCATTTAATTTCTACCTCCTATTGACGCAAGGTCACCAGAGCAAGGAACTGATCCATTTCCACATGTTACTGCATCACACAAAAAGAACATCAAAACATACAAAGAAAAAACCTGGTGAGTAACCAAAACAAACAAGAAAATAAAAAAATGAAATAATAATAGAAAGAAATGAAACAAGAAATGGCAAAGCAAAATCTAAATTCTAGAGACAAAAGAAAACGAAAAAGAAGAATGATGACATTTAACGGAAGAGGAGACATTCATGCGTGCAGTTGCTATTGAAGAAATGGTGAGACTCTAGTATAAAACCTCTGAACGAATGATGTGAAAGCAGACACACATGAAACAATTATAAATAGAGAGAAAGAAGGGTTGGGGACAATTATAATTTCTTGTGATTATTTTTATTCTTATAACTTTGTGTATTCTAATCTGCAATGGTGCAGTGGCTTTTACCTTCACAATCACAATCCTCTTCGAAAAAACTCAACACAAGCTTTCAAACACTACATGAGCACAGCATCAAGGCTGTTCCTCCTCCCATAATTCAGGTCTGGATCCATTGAGGCTTTGGAATAAATTAGTATAAACTAAAACAATATTAACTATTTTGAATTACAACATAACCCTATCATGAGACTAGCTAGAGATTTAAAAGAGCATAACAAATGCAAATAAAATAAAATAAAATAAGGACATTATTTTAGCATTAAAATAACCTTGGTTGCAACAAACTCACTGTCTCAAGCTTTCGCTTGTGCATGTTCTTTAGATCAATTGCATTGATCTATCACCTAAAATTAAACAACAAATATACAACAAATTAGGATCATTATATATATATATATATATATAATATCACAAGCAAAATTGATAATGGAATTTTACATGAAGATAAGCATGCAACTTAAGTAACCTTTTTCACTACTATTTAGAATAATACTACAGCAACAAACACAAAACCTGATACTTGAAGAAAGAAAGAAACCCCTTCAAAACAAGAGTATGTCTTCAAAATTCTTTTTGACACTTTAATCTGTGACTACATACACCCTTTCTAATAATGAGAGTTCAACTTTGAAAGATTTTCTGAGTGGATTACTGAAATGTTCAAAATTGAAATCCTCCTTATTCACATGACCAAAGCTTCAACCTCAAGACAAATATGGAACCCATAAACAACCAGGCAACAAAATCAATATAGAAAGAAGATACACAAAATTACAAAGAATGAAAGAAAAATAAAACATATACTAAAACCCAAAGGTATTTTCTTTTCACCATCACTACCTACACCTCCTTTTTCGTTTTTCTTATCTATGCTCTTCATTTTATTTATCTTCCTACTCTCATCAAGGGGCAACATGTGAAGATCACGTCAAAAAGAAATGGACCACGGTATACCATTTGATTCACTTGTTCAATGTAGAACTCGTCTAAAGTGAGTTATAAAGAACTGAAATATAATTTAAATCCCTCTTTAAATTCAATTATATAGTAGCACCCACAAACATAAAACACAAATGCATTTATAGACATAGAGGCATGACCACACGCACAAGCAAACTCCCACAAAAGTCACAGAAACACCCACGCAGAGGGAGTGAGAGAGATGCAAGCACAGATAGATAAAGACACAAACAGACACAAAAACAAACAGTGACAAATAAAGCACACATACACAAATAAAGACAAACATAGAGACAACCCTAAATCAGACAAGGACAAATGAGCAAAACCTTAGACAGTCTTATACGATGGTAATGCCACTGCATCTTCTCGCGTCTGTTCCATATGACAAATAGATTTTCGGATTCTTGCATCCGATTGAAATAATGAGAAAAAACACAGAAGATAAAAGCCACTTCTCTAAAAGGAACTACTTCAACAACAAAATAATAAAAATATAAAGAAAAAAATCAAAATATGATTTACCAATTACACAAAAGTTAGAAAGAATGTAATTTCTAAATGTGGTTAAAATGCAACTGAACAAAGAAAAAAATAAAATACACATTCAAGAATTTCAACAAGAACGTCTTTTCTTGAGTTTTGAGGAAAGAAAACAATTACAACTATCGAAACATCGAATAGCTTTTCAATTTCAATCAAGAAGGAGTGCAGCATTGAATTGTTGAAAAATGTTTTCTTGACTTTCCTATGGCAGCCTTGGTAGTGCAAGGAGAAAATGACCACAAGGGTCCCAGAGACACAAGTGTTTCCCTTGCATAAGAGAGGTTATACTTTTATTTGTGCGTGTTCTTCAACTTCTGTAGTTATTCCGTTCTTGAAGAAGCGGAGAACAGAGGATGCAACTGAAGAGAACCCAGAAACTCTGACGAGTAACAAAAATCAAAGAAAAGCATATCCACGGGTTGCTGCACCACACAAAAAGAACAATCAAAGAAAAACTCACAAATAACAAAGACTCTTCGAAACAAAGACTTTTAAAAGCAGTCTGAATTGCAGAACCAGAAGAAAAGGAAAAGATGAGTCTTCACATCTAACCAACGTGTGGCAGTGCTATCGAAGAAACAGAAACTCTTCGAAACAGAGACTCAAGAGAGACTGACATTGGAAACGAATGAAGAGTGAGAGAAGAGAGTGACTCTTGACAAGGAAAACGAATGAAGAGTGAGAAGAGAGTGACAACATTTATATATAAAGAGCAAAGGGACGGAAAGCGGAATAAAAAAATAATTTTTTTAAAATAAAAATGTAATGTCCCTGTATAGATATTAAAATATTAACATTTATTTTTATAATTTTACTTATTCTAATATGAATTATTTGGTGAAATTTTTAACATTTATATTTTAAGTCTCAAATTTTTAAAATTAATAAGTATTCTTTAACTTAATAAAAATAAAATATTTTAATGATGCTCTTAATATTTCAATTTATTAAAATTCAAATTCAAATTTAATTGGAATTTAAATATTTTATTTTTATTTTTTATTTTTTTATTTTCTAAAATTTAAAAATATAACTTTGACGTTTCAATTTAGAAAGTTTCACTTTATTTTGTTAAATTGATTATGTTATGATTTTATTCAATATTTTTATTTTCGATTTATACTTTAGCACAACATATAATCTTTTACATTGTCATCATTTTTAACAAAAAATAAAAACTTCACAAAAATAATTAAAAGGATAAAAAGTTGTTTTTGATTCGTTTATTTTATTTAGGGATAAAAACATATTTTAGGTAGGTTGATGGAAATTCTATAAAATCAAATTTAAAATTAATTTTTGTTTGTAAATAGAAGAATACCTATTTTTATTTTCCATAAATAAAAGATAATAAAGATAACTGACTTCTGGACAATGTCTGAATTACAATTAAAAATGCTTAATGTATTGAATTATTCTTCAACTATTTATCCAAGGTTTGCACAGAAAATAACTTGAACTAAATCTGAAAATAAAAAGTAGAATATATTACACATCATCAAAACACATACAACTTACTTCTTTTCAAAAAGGCTAAAAGAAAAAATCGTACCTGATTATACAATACTTTATTATTTAGTAAGTTTAAACCAGAGATGCTTTTTAAGAACATCTTGATCAACAAACTTCTCATCCTCATTCCGTAGCCCTTCTGTCAAAAGATAATAGTCATCTTTGGCCAAATCTGCTTATGAATTACCAAATCTCCAACAACAATCAATCTAGCAAAACAACTCTTTAGGTGTTAAAATCTATATTTACCAAAAAATACTCTTACTCTATGTGTGCAACCGAAGAGAGTAGTGTGTTGGTAATGTTACTATTAGTAATTAATGATTAGCGAATAATATTTTTTTTTCCAACTTTAGTGAAGGGATTATAATTTAAATAAATGTGATTGTTTATACTTTATATCAAGGAAAATGATAATTATATATATATATATACACACATTTGTGTGTGTGAATATACAAATTACACAAACAAATAAATTATATATGTAACTTATTGAATATTTCTCATGTCCAAAGGAATTTATTTGAAAAGATAAATACAACTTAATAGACCTAACAATATCATCATATCATCATTAAACTTGAGAGGGAAATAGAGCATAAGATAACACTTGCATAGTATTTGGTTAGAGGCTTATGAGAATCTTAAATATTCAATGTGATAATGCTGTATTAAGTCATTTTTTCAATTCTGCAATATGCAATCATAATCTTTTCATTTATACTTATGGTTTATAGTCTGGGACAATAATTGACTAATAAAAAATGATTTATTTTATTTCTCTACTAATTTAAATTTTGTTATTATAAAAGATCAATAAACTATTCATTTTATTTTTTTGTTTTCTTGAAAAAAGTAGGCGGGAAAGATGACTTGGAATTAAATATAGAATCCATCAAAGGCTGTTGCGATACATGGGTGAGAAATCAAGGAAGGATGTTTCCACATCTTGAGGATCAACTTTTACCTCCACCTAGGAAGCAGAGAAGATTGAAGATTGACAGACGCAACGCTCACTAAAACTCCTTGCAAGGCAAGACATTGTAATTACTATACTATTTTTTAACATTTCAGCTATTGTGAGTATGATTAGTTTGAATATATGTTATGATAGGTCGTTTAACATTTTTTAGTTGGTCTATGACTGGTGTGTGTGGTGCATTAAAATGGTCGCTTCATATATTTGAGTAAAATGGGGAAAAATGTTTTACCTGATACATGATGCTTTATTAATTTATTTGGTTGTGTACAAGAAATCCTATGAATGTGCTAGTTTTTTGGTATTACTGATACCAATAGGAACACAAATAGGATATAATACAGCTAGAAGAATATAGCTAACTAAAAGAAGTACATGGCCAGCATTGATATAACAGAATTATTCATCATATTATGTCATTGCTTCCTAAATCTTTATCAAATAAAAAAAAATTGAAAATAACACTCATCCCAAACATAGTCGCAAATCACAATTATCACTTGTAAAATTAAAAAAAAAATCAATTAAAACAAAGACATTTGTTTACATCACTCCACACACTCACCGATTACATCACCATTAACAACCCATCATATAATATCTACCTCCTATCGACACAAGGTCACCGGAACAAGGAACTGTAACATCCATTTGCACCTGCTGCTGCACCACACAAAATGAACATCAAAACATATAAAGAAAAACTCTGGTGATTGACCAAAACAAACAAGAAAATAAACAAAAAATGAAACAATAATAACAAGAAATGAAACAAGAAATTGCAAAGCAGAATCTAACTTGTAGAGACGAAACAAATGGAGAAGTATAATGATGACATTTATCGGAAGAGGAGACATTCATGCGTACAGTTGCTATTGAAGAAATAGAGAGACTCTTGATAGTGTCAAAACCTGAACAAATGATGTGAAAGCAGAAGACACACATAGACACACATGAAACAATTATAAATAGAGAAAGTTGAAGAAATAGAGACTCTTGATAGTATCAAAACCTGAACAAATGATGTGAAAGCAGAAGACACACATGAAACAATTATAAATAGAGAAAGAAGAGTTGGAGACGGTGATCAAGGAAAATGCTAGCACGATAGAAGCAACTTTAAATTTGTTAAATGCAAAAGGGAAAACGTAAAAGACTTGTTTTGTTGAAGAATTTCTTTTGATTATTAGTAATTTAACACTATTAAATGTTTTGTTCATAAAATTTGGTAAAAATTGCAACTTAAGTAACCATCTATTCAAAGTTTTAAATATTAAAATATTTTTTATTCTTATAACTTTCTTTATTCTAATCTGGATTATTTGGTGAAATTATATTAATAATTGCTATTTAAAAAGAATACAAATATTTTTTTTTAATTAAATTCTCAAACTTTATAAAAATTAATAAATGTTCATTAAGAGGAATAAAAATAAGATATTTTTATGATGTTCCTAATAATTTAATTTTTAAAAAATAAAATAAAAACTAAATTAGAATTTAAATATCCTATTTCAGTTTATTTTTAATTTTTTATCCTCTAAATTTTAAAAATATAACTTTGGTATAACAAGTTTAAAAGGTTTCACTTTGTTTTGTTAAGAGTATTTCTGTTATGTTTCTATTCAATGTTCTCACTTTTAAAAATTGCATAAGTTCTGAGATTCATGCAGTAGACAATAGAGTTTTAAAATACTTGCCATAAAATGATTCTTCTCTTGTTGATTTATAATCAAAAATTGATGCATTCGATATATAATATGGTGACCTTCAAACAACTGCCGTATGGTGCCTTCAGTACCTGATACAAAAGAAAATCTATACACAAAACTCTCCTAAACAACACACATGTACAAAAATACAAGCATAAAAAAATGTAACATCACTGTTGGCAGTTTACCATAAAAGACAATGTACCTTCATTTTATCTTCTAACTTTTCACAAAGACCATTTTACCTTTATTATATGCCTAACCCATGTTAACACATAAACCTCAACCTAACTGGACACCTCAAGGCTGATATCTGCAAGATTGGAGATTTGTAAATGTGATTAATAGCATAAGAACTAAATAAACATAAACATGCAATGCCCAGGTACAAAATGTAGTTTGTTACAATCGATGGGATATTATTCCAACTCTTGAACAGAAGAAACTCAATTTATATCCAATCAGAATTTAGATCTCAGAACTATAATCTGATCTTATAACATGTACAGAAAATCAATTAAAAACAAAACTAGAGTTATTTTAAGAGCAGATAATAATAAATAAATAAATAAACCACTAAAGTCTCTACAAATTATAATTTGTTGCCTAAATGTAGACATATATAACAGAACTTTTATTCAGGAATTCTGATTCCATTAAAATACAGTAAATACATCACAACATTCTCACTCAAAAAATCTGCAGGTCCACATGCAAAGAATGAAAGAATCTTGAAATTCTAACTAGCTATTTCACCAATTAAACAACTCAACATTCAATCTAATGAAAAAATCTTGAAAAAATAATTACCCACTTTGTTAATCCAACAAGTCCATACAAAGTAGAGAAATAATCTTAAAAGTTTAAAATCAAATTACTCGCTTGATCAATAAGTCCACCCACATGACAGAAAACAATTTTGAGCTACTTAACAACATGCAATATCACACCCCACCCCAACCCAAGTCCCGACACTTAAAACACAACATGCAAGAACTCGAAGAGAGTTAAAAGAGCTATCCATAACATATCATGACAATATGACATTACTTCCTTGTTCTTTAGCAATTAAAAATAAATAAATACCTCTCATCAGACACAATCGCAAACCACAGTTCACATTTGTAAGAATTAAAAAAAGAAATATCAACTACCTTTTCAACCAGTAATGAGTATGCTATATTAAACATCCAAAGGAAAACTGTCTTTCATTAATATTTCACATGCAGTGAAAAATATGATATTATACCCAAAATAAAAATAATAATTAAATTTATAAATAAATGCTTATTAACTATTATTAGTGAAAAAGATAAAAGAGAATATCAATCAAGAAATTCCTTTTATTAATAGTATTATAGATATAAATATAGATTGATAAACATTAAGACCGGGCAAAACTTTGGCTAGTTTCGTCAACCAATCATTTTGGCACAAGTATTCCTATTCCAAGACAATTTGAGGAGTTTACACTCTTATATGGCTGTGGCTTCGAGAAATATAAATTAAAAAATCCTAAATGAAATTTTATGCCAGAATATTACACCAATTCCTTGTTACATGCAGTTGCCCTCAAGACTGCTAAAATCACAAACTAGTACCCGTGGCAGAAATACATTTCCCTTCAATACTATATATCAATTCCATTGACTTTAACCTATATTCAACATCAATCCAACACTGGCATAGCTTCAACCTTTATACATTGAAAAATGCAAAACTTCTATAAACGAGTTTCCAAACACACCCTAACAACTCAAGCAGCAAATCAAGCAAACTATACAAAATCATTCACCATCTTATCACACAAAAAACAAACTATAACTCCTTTTCAGCTACCAAATACAACCTGGTGAATTAGAACAAGTGAGATTGAGAAAAGAAACCAATGCAAAATAAAGGCATTAACCAATAACCGCCAAATACCATCACGCTAAATTTAAAATAGAACTATCTTAAGTTATCAGCAATTATTTTACCGCTTTGTTTCACTCATCTTTTTTCCTTCAAAAAATTTAACCAACATATGGTCTAGATCTTCTGTTGTGTATTTGATGTATTTCTGAGGATTCTTACCAGTCTCCACAAGAGGCCTGCGACACAGTAGGTTCCCAATTATGCACTTATTGCAAGGTACTAATAAATCATACAAAAACCACAAGGCATCAAAAGCAAACATAAGTAAATGTATTTTTGTTTCGAAGGGGAAAAAGACATCATTTCATATTCATGGATACAATTATTCCCCCACATATTAAATAGGAATGACATAAATTAAAATGAGAACCCACCCAAAACGATTGACAAACGATCTATAGGCTACCAACAAGACTTCAGCAACTGCAGGCCTGAGAGACACTAGCAGATGGATGTCAGAAGCTGTCCACTAAGATTATCTCTAATGGAGTTCCTCAAACATAACATTAAATTTCTTAAACCTGATAACACATTACATGTAGACGTGTCAAAACAAGTAAAGACATTACTCATAAAGAAGCAACTGAAAGGCTACCTGTCCTTAATGAAGCACCACTACTGCTTCCAGTTCCACCATCGCCGCCACCAGTATCACTCCTGCCACCTGATGGGCAAAGGCCCTGAATAGATAAGCACTGATGAATCTGCCGTGAAAAGAATAAAAATTAAAAAAAAAATAGACAACTTTAACAAATATTAACGTTTATAAGAAATAGAGCGTTCGCATCAAACAAAACATCAAGAAAAAACAAATCAATCTACTAGAACACCTTCATTATCAAAAACAAACGGGTAAAATCAGTTTTTGTTCCTATTCCCTCCAAAAAATTTCAAGTTCAGTTTTAGTCCTTCTAAAATTATCTTATTTTAGTCCCTGAAATTTTGGAATGCACAGTTTTTTTATCTTCAAAGTAGTTTAAATAGCTACTTAAAACCATTTTTGAGCATTACCAATGTACTTGGAGGAATAAAGTGATGCATTTCTAAATTTAGGGGACTGAAATAGGACGAAAAAATAATTAAAGAGAATAAAAGCGAATTTTGATCAATTTAGAGGGGCTAAACATATTTTACCATTATCCAAGTGACATCTAAGAAAGCTGTAAGACATGCACTAGAACAAGACCTTTGCCCAAGCATTTCTATTTTATTGATTTGCATGCTGCTGAACAACTCTCCTATGTCGTTGGCTTCAGACCTTGGCTTCAGTTATCCCCTAGCAAATCCTTGGCCTCAGACCAAGAACAGAAAAGGGTGAAGAGGAAAAAAGGCTTTCAAACACCAAAACATGTAAAAAAAATTGTGATTTAAAGAAATTCATAACCAAAATATATTTTGATAATTTTAAAGGGGCTAAACATGTTTTATTATTATCCAACTGACATCTAAGAAAGCTGCAAGACATGTAATGGTCAGCAAGGTCACTAGAACAAGACCTTTTCTTTTTTATTGATTTGCATGCTACTGAACAATCCTCCTATGTCGTTGGCTTCAGACCTTGGCTTCAGTCATCCCCAGGCAAATCCTTGGCCTCAGACCTAGAACAGAAGAGGGTTAAGAGGAAAAAAGACTTTCAACAACCAAAATATGCAAAAAAAAAAATTGTGATTTAAAGAAATTCATAACCAAAATATGTCGAATACATACCTCAAACCCCATCTTACAATATAATAAATATTGTTCATGAGAAAAACATGTGTTAATGCAGGGTCTTTATACTGCTCTGATTTTCCATCTAAATTGGTTTGCAAAGCATGCATTATTCACACAGTTACATATGCTAGCTGTGAAGAATCATCACCACTTTCAAATTCCAGAAAACGTTGCTTCAAGGTGGATTGATAGCTGCAAAGTTTATAGAATTTTGATCAGGTCAAATATGTGAACATCAGATCTACGATAAAGATCCTGAAAAAAATTACCCACACACATCAGAGAAGAGTATAGCATTATCCTTCTTACAAAAGTAATGAAAATTGAACTTTAAGAAACGGTTTCTCATAAATATAAAAAAATAAAATAGAATAATGGGATTGCTCAATTCCCTCATAGACATCATCATTTTATAATATGGAAAATAAAATTCAAGTTCAAAGAGTTGAAAATATTTGATTGGCTCAAGACAGACCTAATCACTCATTATTTTCTAGTTATACCCTATATCCTAAGGCTGCTACCACAATGGCACAACATTTGGTATTTCAGGTTCATCAATAAAAATTAATTCTTTCCTTTAGATTTTGAACCAATTCTATCAATAAGATATCCTTTCAATAAAACTACAAAAGAAACACCTAGAAACTAAGTGACCAAACATGTAACATGGCTCGTCAATCTCTCAGCAAATCTAACAAAGGAATGCACTAAAATGTCCATGAGCAGAATAAATCAGAACTGTAAAATAAATTTTAAAAATTTTGACATGTAAGGAATGATAATAAATAATGACCAACAAATTTGTCATCTCATCAATGAACATGGCAAAAAAGGTTAGAAGATATGGCTACGAAATTGGGATCAGACAACACAGAATTTACTCAAACACTGAACTTACTCAAAAAAAAATACATCACATAGTTAATCAGAGTGTGTCAAAGGATGGACAGTTCCATCTGTAACTGCAGTCTTTGTAGAATCTTTCTCGATTGTCACTTCAAATTCTTCAAAGGTCTCCTGGGCTCTTTGTGCAAGATGTTTTGTCAAACTAGTTGCAGCCTCTTTTATTCCAAAGCAAGCTTTGCCTTTAAGAAGAGTTTCAATCTGTATAATTTAAGGAAATTGTTCATTGCAAGATTATAACACTACTGCAAAATGACTTGTTCTTGTTTTATGAATGAAAGAAAACAACTACCCAAACCTAATATGTATCATGATAGTCAACTATATAACATCTAGTGTGGTGA
The DNA here is from genome assembly GCF_000230855.2 of Cajanus cajan. Taxonomy (NCBI): domain Eukaryota; kingdom Viridiplantae; phylum Streptophyta; class Magnoliopsida; order Fabales; family Fabaceae; genus Cajanus; species Cajanus cajan. The sequence continues at coordinate 66,800,501 of NC_138521.1, forward strand.
CTAGTGTAAAGTGTAAACCTCTATCAATAAGAAGTTGAAAGTAAACACTATGGCAGACGACACTAACACAGGCCCATTCTAATGACAGAATTATAATGCCTTAATTGAAATAAACTGGCTTCAATAAATGAGATGAAGCACCTATCAGAGGTTTTTTTTATATTTACTAAACAGTTTTTCTCTTGAATGCTATAAATAATTTAAAAGTGGCAATAGTATGATTCCAAACTTTTATGTAAGACTTTTAAAGAAAAAATGTCCGTATACATGAAATAACAAGAGTGTAGTCCCCTTTCATGGTAGTCACAATTTATCAAAAACAACCATAATAATGTTAAAACATAAGTCAGAGTACAAGACCAAAAACTTGGAGTTCGGTGATCGAGACAAATTTCATGATTTTATGATAGAGCATTCTATCTTAAAAGAATAATAATTAAATTAAAGGCCTTTTACTACTAGTAGTCTCATAGACAACTGAAAAGGAAACTACAAATAAATTAGTAATGCAAGTGAAAAGTCACTGACATGTATAGGCACTAAAACTTTTATCTGATAAATAAGAAAAGTCATGACCACTGAACATAAAATAAAACTTTACAAATTGACCTCTTAAGATTTATGAAACCAATACACAATAGAGATAGCATCAAGATTCATGATTTTGCATTTCAAAAGTCATACCTCTGAATGAAGCTCTTCATTATTTCATACACAATACATGTAGACGTGTCAAAACAAGTAAAGACATTACTCATAAAGAAGCAACTGAAAGGCTACCTGTCCTTAATGAAGCACCACTACTGCTTCCAGTTCCACCATTGACGCCACCAGTACCACTCCCAACACCTGATGAGCTAAGGCCCTGAATAGATAAGCAATGAAGAATCTGCCGAGAAAAGAATCAGAATTAAAAAAAATACACAAGTTTAACAAATATTAATGTTAAAACTATAAATAGAGCATTTCCATGAAACCAAACATCAGGAAAAATTAAACCAATCTAATAGAACACATTTATTATCAAAAAAAAAAAGGGTAAAATATGTTTTTGTTCCTATTCCTTCAAAAACATTTCTAGTCTAAAATTTTGTCCTATTTTAGTACCACAAATTTGGAAATGCAGTTTTTTATATCTTAAAAGTAGTTTAAATAGCATCTTAAAACAATTTTTAAGCGCTACCTAAGTACTTGGAGGACTAAAATTGATGAATTTTTAAATTTGGTGACTGGAATAGAACAAAAAAGAATCCAGACTAAAAGGAAATTTCGATAATTTTAGAGGGAATAAATATATGTTATCATTATCCAAGTGACCAGCGCTACCTAAGTACTTGGAGAACTAAAAGTGATAAATTTTTAAATTTGGCGACTGGAATAGAACAAAAAATAATCAAGACTAAAAGGAAATTTCGATAATTTTAGAAGGACTAAATATATATTATCATTATCCAAGTGACATAAAAGAAAGCTGCAACGAAATAATCAGTAAGGTCACTAGAAAAAGACTTTGCCCAAGTATTTCTTTTGTATTGATTTGAATGCTGCTGAACAATCCTCCCATGTCATTTGTACCCAGTCATACCTAAGCAAAACCTTGTCTTCAGACCTAGAATAGAAGAGAGTTCAGACGAAAAAAGACTTTGAACCACCAAAACATGCAATAAAATTGGGATTTAAAGAAATTGATAATCAAAAATGTCGAAAACATACCTCCAAACTAATCTGACAACATAATGAACATTGTTCATGAGAAAAAGATATGTCAATGCAGGGTCTTTATACTGCTTTGATCTTCTATCTAAATTTGTTTGCAAAGCTTCCATTATGTGCACTGTTACAGATCCTAGCAATGAAGAATCATCAACACTTTCAAATTCCTCAAAGAGTTGCTTCAAGGTGGATTGGAAGCTGCAAACTTTAAAGAATTCCGATCAGGTCAAATATGTGAAAAGTACACAAGCTTGAGCATTATCCTTCCTACAAACGAAAAGGAAACTGAACTTTAAGAAATAGTTTCACTTAAATATAAAAAATTAAATAGAAGCATGGTATTGTACAATTCCCTCAGACATCATCATTTTATAATAAAGGAGATAAAACTCAAGTTCAAATAGTTGGAAATCAATTCTTTTTAACTAGCACGAAGAGAGAGTTAAAACTATCCAAAACAAATTACGCGGTCATTTCCTTATTCTTTAGGAATTAAAACAAATCAATATCCTTCATCACAAACACAATCACAATCCACAATTCACGTTTGTAAAAAAAAAAAAAATCTGCTAAAATAAGGACATTTTATCAATCCACCACTCCACGCACACACTCACCAATAACATCACCATTACATGACTTTAATTTTTACCTTCATCGGCACATGGTCACTAGAGTGAGGAACAAAGAGAAAAACCCTAGCAAGCAACAAAGACAATCAAGAATTAAAAAAAAAAAAGAAACGAGAAATTGATTTGAAAAGTAGAGAAGCACAAACAGTTGATAACATCACTTTACTTTCTACCTTCTATCTGCACAACATCACCAGAAAGAAAAACCCTTGCCAATAACAAAGACAAACATGAATGAGAAACAAATGAAACAAGAATCTGAAATAAATGATACAAGAAATTGATTTGAAAGATAGAGAAGAAGCTGTGCATAACATCACTTTAATTTTTACCTTTTAAAGAAGGTCACCAGCGAGGAACGGTAAAATTCATGTCCACCGGTTTCTGCACCACACAACAAGAACAAGAATTAAAGAAATACTATCACGAATAACAAAAACAAAAAAGAACAAACAAGAACAAAAAAAACAGAGTCTGCAAGTGTTATCGAAGAAAGACTCTTGAAGAGAGATTCTTGGCAATGGAAATGAGAGAAGAGACTCTTCGAAGAGAAACTCTTACACGGGAAACGAATGAAGAGTAAGAGAAGAGAGTGACTCTTGAGAATGGAAATGATAACATCACTTTCCTTTCTACCTTCCATCTGCACAACGTCACCAGAAAGAAAAATCCTTGCCAATAACAAAGACAAACATGAATGAGAAATAAATGAAACAAGAATCTGAAATAAATGATACAAAAAATTGATTTGAAAGACAGAGAAGAACCGGTGCATAACATCACTTTAATTTCTACCTTTTAAAGAAGGTCACCAGCGAAGAACGGTAAAGTTCATGTCCACCGATTTCTGCAGCACACAAAAGGAACAAAAATCAAAGAAAAACTCTGACTAGTAACAAAGACAAACAAGAACAAGAAAAAAGAGTATGTAGAAACAGAAGAAAAGGGAAAGAAGAGTCTAGAAGACAAGTGCTATGGAAGAAAGACTCTTGAAGAGAGACTCTTGACACCGGAAACGAATGAAGAGTAAGAGAAGAGAGTGACTCTTCGAAGAGAAACTCTTACACCGGAAATGAATGAAGAGTAAGTGAAGAGAGTGACTCTTGAGAATGGAAATGAGAGAAGAGAGTCATATAATTATAAAGTGAGAGGAGAGAGTGACACATCACTTCCATCTGCACAACGTAATCAGATTGAGGAACTGTAATACCCATATCCACCGGTTTTTGCACCGCACAGAAAGAAAATGAGTAAGAGAAGAGAGTGACTCCTAAGAGTGATTCAGAAGAGAGTCAGACATATAGAGTCAAAGGAGAGAGTGACACAACATTTATATAGAGAGAAGAGACGTCACGACGCATTAAAGAATTTAAAGAATTTCACTTTTTTTAAAATTATTTATGTTATATTTCTATTAAATATTCTAATTTTCAATTTATAATTTATAATGATATATAATCTTTTATATTATCATGTTTTAAAATAAATAAATCTTCACAAAATTAATTAAAAAGGAAAAATAGGTTTTTTTATTTTTTTTATTTATCATTAAATAAAATAAGTAAAAAAAAAAACATAGAACACAAACATAGACACAAAGATAAAGAACACAAACACACAGAATACAAACACAAACACAAGACGGAGAGAAACACACAAAGATATATACAAACACACTAAACACAAAGTTAAACATAGACATAGAGCACGCACACAGACACAAATAGAGGCAAAGTGCACACAAACATAAACACAAATGCACATATACACAAAGGCATGACCACACATGAGCACACACCAACAAAGTCATAGACAGACCCACATAGAAAGAGCGAGAGAGATACAAACACATAGATAAAGGACACAAACAAAAAAACACATCTAAATACTGAGACACCGATAAATCACACAAAGGCAAAGATAGGCATACACACAGAGAGACATAAACAAAAACACATTACATGCAAATAGACACAGAGACAAACATAAATACCAAGCACACATATAAAACTGAGACAAGTATAGAGCACACAGACAAACACCACTACAAGGCATAGATATGCAACCACTTTTTTCGACATCAGGGTTAGGAACATCCTTAAAAGGTTTTATACTCCTATGTTTATCACATGCCGATCAAACTACTCATTACATAAGGGCTACATATATTTTTAAATTCAGGGACATAGACAACTTTTTAAGATTCATGTACCCCACATGTTATCGTGATGAATAAAAAACTCATATCAATTAAACAACCACATTTTTCAACATTAGGTAAGAGCTAACCTTAAAAAGTTTTCAATCTCATATGTATCATATGTCGATCAAAGTATCCGTACATAAAAGCAACCAAGATGTTTAAGGTTTATCATAGACTGATCAAACTACTCATTAAATAAGAGTTACATAAATTTTTCAATTCAGGGATATCGACAACTTTTTAAGATTCATATACCTCACACGTTCTCGTGATGAATAAAACACTCATATCAATTAAACAATCACATTTTTCGACATCAGGTAAAAGATAACCTTAAAAAGTTTATAATCTCATATGTATCATATGTCGATCAAAGTATCCATACATAAAGGCAACTAATATGTATAATGTTTATCATGTGACGATCAAACTACTCGTTAAATAAGGGCAACATAAATTTTTTAATTCAGGGACATGGACAACTTCTCAAGATTCATATACCCCAAATGTTCTCGTGATGAATAAAAAACTCATCAATTAAACAACCACATTTTTTAACACCAGGTCAGAGATAACCTTAAAAAGTTTATAATCTCATATGCATCATATGTCGATCAAAGTGTCCATACATAAAGGCAACCAAGATATTTAATGTTTATCATGTAGCGATCAAACTACTCATTAAATAAGGGCTACATAAATTTTTAAATTCAGGGACATAGACAACGTTTTAGGATTCATATACCTCACATGTTCTCGTGATGAATAACAACTCAAATCAATTAAACAACCACATTTTTCGACATCAGGTAAGAGATAACCTTAAAAAGTTTATAATTTCATATACATCATATGTCGATCAAAGTATCCATACATAAAGGTAACCAAGATGTTTAAGGTTTATGATAGACTGATTAAACTACTCATTAAATAAGGGCTACATAAATTTTTAAATTCAGGGACATTGACAACTTTTTAGGATTCAAATACTCCACATGTTCTCGTGATGAACAAAAAACTCATCAATTAAGTAACCACATTTTTCGACATCAGGTAAGAGATAACCTTAAAATGTTTATAATCTCATATGCATCATATGTCGATTAAAGTATCCCTACATAAAGGCAACAAATATGTTTAATGTATATCATGTGCCGATCAAACTTCTCGTTAAATAAGAGCTACATAAACTTTTAAATTCAGAGACATGGAGAACTATTTAGGATTCATATACCCCACATGTTCTCGTGATGAATAAAAAAACTCATATCAATTAAACAACCACATTTTTCTGACATCAAGTAAGAGATAACCTTAAAAATTTTATAATCTCACATGCATCATATGCCGATCAAAGTATCCATACATAAAGGCAACCAAGACGTTTAATGTTTGTCATAGACCAATCAAACTACTCATTAAATAAGGGGTACATAAATTTTTAAATTCAGGGACATTGACAACTTTTTAGGATTCATATACCCCACATGTTCTCGTGATGAATAAATGCTCATATCAATTAAACAACCACATTTTTCGACATCAGGTAAGAGATAAACTTAAAAATTTATAATCTCATATGCATCATATGTCGATGTAAGTATCCATACATAAAGGCAACCAAGATGTTTAAGGTTCTCATAGACTGATCAATCTACTCATTAAATAAGGGTTACATAAATTTTTAAATTCAGGGACATGGGCAACTTTTTAGTATTCATATACCCCACATGTTCTCCTGATGAACAGAAAACTAATCAATTAAACAACTACATTTTTCGCAATCAGGTAAGAGATAACCTTAAAAAGTTTATAATCTTATATGCATCATATGTCGATCAAATTATCCATACATAAAGGCAACCAATATGTTTAATGTTTATCATGTGCCGTTAAAACTACTCATTAAATAAAGGCTACAATAATTTTTAAATTCAGGGACATGAACAAGTTTTTAAGATTCATATACACCACACGTTCTCTTATGAATAAAAAAATCATATTAATTAAACAACCACATTTTTCGACATCAGGTCAGAGATAACCATAAAAAGTTTATAATCTCATATGCATCATATGTCGATCAAAGTATCCATACATAAAGGCAACCAATATGTTTAATGTTTATCATGTGCCGATCAAACTACTCGTTAAATAAGGGCAACAGAAATTTTTAAATTCAGGGACATGGACAACTTGTCAGGATTCATATACCCCAAATGTTCTCATGATGAATAAAAAAATCCGTCAATTAAACAACCACATTTTTCGACATCAGGTAAGAGATAACCTTGAAAAGTTTATAATCTCATATGCATCATATGTCGATCAAAGTATCCATATAAACGCAACCATGTTTAATGTTTATCATGTGCCGATCAAACTACTCTTTAAATAAGGGCAACATAAATTTTTAAATTCAGGGACATGGACAACTTGTCAGGATTCATATACCCCAAATGTTCTCATGATGAATAAAAAACTCATCAATTAAAGAACCACATTTTTCGACATCAGGTAAGAGATAACCTTAAAAAGTTTATAATCTCATATGCATCACATGTCGATCAAAGTATCCATACATAAAGGAAACCAAGATGTTTAAGGTTTATCATAGACTAATCAATCTACTCATTAAATAAGGGCTACATAAATTCTTAAATTTAGGGACATGGGCAACTTTTTAGGATTCATATACCCCACATGTTCTCGTGATGAACAAAAAACTCATCAATTAAACAACTACAATTTCTGACATCAGGTAAGAGATAACCTTAGAAAGTTTATAATCTTATATGCATCATATGTCGATCAAAGTATCCATACATAAAGGCAACCAATATGATTAATGTTTATCATGTGCCGTTAAAACTACTCATTAAATAAGGGCTACAATAATTTTTAAATTTAGGGACATAAACAACTTTTCAGGATTCATATACCCCACACGTTCTCTTGATGAATAAAAAAATCATATCAATTAAACAACCACGTTTCTCGACATCAGGTAAGAGATAACCATAAAAAGTTTATAATCTCATATGCATCATATGTCGATCAAAGTATCCATACATAAAGACAACCAATATGTTTAATGTTTATCATATGCCAATCAAACTACTCGTTAAATAAGGGCAACATAAAATTTTAAATTCAGGGACATGGACAACTTGTCAGGATTCATATACCCCAAATGTTCTCGTGATGAATAAAAAACTCATCAATTAAACAACCACATTTTTCGACATCAGGTAAGGGATAACCTTGAAAAGTTTATAATCTCATATGCATCATATGTCAATCAAAGTATCCATATAAAGGCAACCAATATGTTTAATTTTTATCATGTGCCGATCAAACTACTCGTTAAATAAGGGCAACATAAATTTTTAAATTCAGGGAGATGGACAACTTGTCAGGATTCATATACCCCAAATGTTCTCGTGATGAATAAAAAAACTCATCAATTAAACAACCACATTTTTCGACATCAGGTAATAGATAACCTTAAAAAGTTTATAATCTCATACTCATCATATGTCGATCAAAGTATCCATACATAAAGGAAACCAAGATGTTTAAGGTTTATCATAGACTAATCAATCTACTCATTATATAAGGGCTACATAAATTCTTAAATTTAGGGACATGGGCAACTTTTTAGAATTCATATACCCCACATGTTCTCGTGATGAACAAAAAACTCATCAATTAAACAACCATAATTTCCGACATCAAGTAAGAGATAACCTTAAAAAGTTTATAATCTCATATGCATCATATGTCGATCAAAGTATCCATACATAAAGGCAACCAATATGTTTAATGTTTATCATGTGTCGTTAAAACTACTCATTAAATAAGGGCTACAATAATTTTTAAATTCAGGAACATGAAAAACTTTTTAGAATTCATATACCCCAAATGTACTCTTGATGAATAAAATAATCATATCAATTAAACAACCACATTTTTCCACATCAAGTCAGAGATAACCTTAAAAAGTTTATAATCTCATATGCATCATATGTCGATCAAAGTATCCATACATAAAGGCAACCAAGATGTTTAGAATTCTGGAATAGGGATAACTTTTTAGGGTTCACATACCCAACCAAGTTTTTCTGAATTGAAGGACAATAACAACATTGAAATGTTCAAGTTGGCAAAATTTTTCTTTTAGTGGGTAAAAATTTATATCATTAAGGCAATGACAACAATATCATACCATCTAAGTAAAAGTGATCAAGGATTGACTCAAACATTCTTATTCAACTACGGGTCATTAACAGTTAACAATAGCAAAATATCGCATTCTCAAAATTCAAAAATAGTATCACCCACAAAAATAAACACGAACGCAAATATGACCACACACAAAAAAGTCACACAAACAACCACACAGAGGGAGTGTCCAAGATACAACCACAAATAGATAAAGACACAAACAGACACACAAACAAACACAATTTGAAATAAAACACACATACAAAAATGAGGACAAACATAGAGACAAAGATAAATCACACAAGGACAAATGAGTAAAACCTTAGGTTGTCTTATACGATGGTGTCTTATAGGCTAATTTGTTTCAAATAAATAATTAATTCAACTACTAAATTAACTTAATTCATTTTAGCAATCAACATATTTCATGCTTAGTATAGTTTATGGACTAACTTATCATTTTTATTTTATTTTTATTAAAAAATATACAAGTTAAGATGAATTTATATAAAAAGAAACATAAGTAATATATTAACCCATATTATTGTTCTAAAAAATTAATATTTTAGCAAAACTTAAGATAACCACATTTTCTATAAAATTATGATAAACACACCGATTAACAAAGAATAATCAATAACAAAAACTTAACCTTCCCAATCTTTGAGATATCAAAAGTTATTTTATATTTGATTGCACTTATTGTACATATTGTCAAGATGCAAGATCACACCCCAAGTCCCAACCCCTGAAATACTATATCTATATCTCACTTATAATTGGTTTTTCCTTTAGTCATGAGTAATGCAATCCTTTCTCTTTTAATTAAGTATTGTAATTGTACTAGATTTATTATTTATAAATATACTCATATCTCATATACAATTTGTTTCTCTTATAGTCAAGACTACACTATAAATATATAATAAAAAGACATATTGAATAAAGGATTTTGGACTATACGGAAAAGTCAACAATGAAATCATACCTGTCTAGACTCTCTAAACCTCCTAAACCAACAATTAAATTGGAAGAACAGTGACCTCTGGATAATGTCTGAAATACACTTAAAAATGTTTAATTTAAGATGTATAAAATTATTATCCAACCATTTATTTGAGGTTTGCACAGGAAACAATCTGAACTAAATTTGAAAATAAAAAATAGAATACATTGCACATCATCAAAACACGTGCAACTTACTTCTTTTCAAAAAGGCTAAAAGAAATGAGCGTACATGATCATAGAATATTTTATGGTTTAGTGTAACCCGAAGATGCTTCTCAAGAATATCTTGAACAACAAATTTCTCACCCTCATTTTGTAGCTTTTCTGCCAAAAGATAATAGCTATGTTTCGCCAAATCTCCATATGAGTTGCCAAATCTCTGGTAACAATCAACTTCATTAAAACAAGTCTTTAGGTGTTATAAATCCATGTTTACCAGAAAATAATTTCTGTGTGTGCAACTGAAGAGAATAGCAAGTTGGTAATGTTACTATTAGAGATTAATGATTAGTGAATGAGATTTTTTGATAGCAATAGAGACCGGTTTATAATTTAAGTCAATGTCATTGTTTATATCGAGGAAAATGATTATATATATATATTTGTTTGTGTATGTGTGTATGATTATATAGATTACACAAACAAGTGACATTATATATGTAACTTAATAAAAATTTCTCATGCCCAAAGAAATTTATTTGACAAGATAAATACAAGTTAATGGACCTACTGATATCATCATGCCATCTTTACACATGAGAGGGAATAAACCAAATAATAACACTTGCATAGTATTTGGTTAGAGGGGAGGGGAGAGAAATGTCAACAACATACATTGCATTGCGAGGAAGGGAAGACCATGATCAAATGATGCAACATCAATAAGATGGCTGCTCGAAATTCCTGAATATTGTCAACAGAAAATTCAAAATTAAAAAAGGAAAGAAAAATTTAAAAAAAATGAGAAGTAGAAAAATACACGGGAAACTATTAAATATTGGCAAAAATATTTCAATATCTAAAATAATTGACCACTTAACTAGTTAATATGCTCAACAAGTTGTTACTTACAACCAAGAACCGAGTTGATTAACCACTTAAGTGGTTAAGAGTCTAAGTTAACCGAAACAAAGAATATTTTGATCAAGAAATCTGCCTAAAATTTTACCAGAAACAAACATAAAGGAATACAAAAAATTAAATCTTGAAAACTAGAAGCTGTCTTTCATGGCTAAATTGTTTCAAAAAAAAATTATAATCTCATGTTGATCAATTAAAGCCCAATCACTAATATATAGACACATAATAGAAATACAGACAAAGCGCACACAAACATATAGGCATGAAACATACAAGAAAACAACAAGTCCCAGACACACCCACTTAGAGGGAGGGAAAGAGATATTAAAGATCTTTTACTACTACTAGTCTCATAGACAATTGAAAAGGATTAGTAATGCAAGTGAAAAGTCACTAACATGGATAGGCACTAACACTTGTGATAAATTAGAAAAGTTGTGACCATTGAACAGAAAATAAAACTATATAAATTGACCTCAAAAGATTTATGAAACCAATACAAGAAAGAGATAGCATCAAGATTCATGATTTTGCATTTCAAAAGTCTTACCTCTGAATGAAGCTCTTGCATTATTTCATACATGCTAAATAGTACATAAAAAATTTATGGGGATCTATTGCTTTTGCCAATTGTTTCTCCAAAACTGAGTAGCATTGAGACAATGTTTGTAGTCAGTCACCTTCGCAAAACACTGTTCACTACGTGAATCAAAGCCTTAAAATATCATATCACAAACTTTTCTCTCGCCAGCAAAACAGTTCATGTATAATTAAATATTTGGAAAATTAATAACACAATGACGAGAAAAAACATAACACCAATCCTACAATCATCTTACCGCTATGCGCATGAAATTAATCCAGTTTCCAATTTTGGCTTTCAAAATCCCCCATTGCAGCTTTTGAACATCATCTTGCTAGAGTCTCTCAACACCAAGCTTTTGGAAGCTCTTTTCCAATACAATTGAGCGGGTATCCCTACATAATTATAATAAAAATGCAATAGTAATGTTAATCATTGTTAGAAATGCGTATCACAAGCAAATTTTAAAGCACTATACCTAGGGGTGTCAAAACCATGTTGTATATTAAGCCACCACTACAAAGTCTACAGAATTATGTTTCTCTAATGCAGTCCAATTTATTTTCAAGACCCACAAGCTCTTGACATGAATTAAACTGCATTATTAGAAGATGTTAGCAGTAACAAATAAAATTTTCACAATGCAGGGGAAAAAGGAAGCACACATTCAACTATTACATAGGAAGTTGTTTTGGTTTAGCATTAAAGAATATATCATTTTCTTGAAAGATTGACCATCAACGGTTACTTGGTTTATGCAGGCTAATGAACTTTTTGTCAAGCATGCCAAAAGATGAACAACATATAAAGTATAAAAATACATACATGTAAGATGATAATGACTGCTTAAACTCATTTTCTTCTTACTGCCAAAAAACTGAATGTTGCTTCTCAACTTATCAATTGCTTCAAGATAGTTTTCCAAGTCTTCACATGGCTTTTGCCGCTGCCCCTATAATAGATCAATGATAATAAAAAAAAATGTAAAAACATTTATTCCTTATATCTTATAAAAAAATGGAGAAAAGACATTTAGTTGTCATCTTGTAAATCAATTTTTTTAATTACAAGAGCATGAAGAAAATTTAAAGAGCTATCCATAACATATTACTATCCATAACATATTACGAAATTGCTTCCTTATTCTTTTGCATTTAAAAATAAATAAATATCTCTCATCACAAACACAATTACAAGCCACAATTCACATTTTTTAAAATTAAAAAAAGAAAAATCAACTCAAACAAAGACATTTGTTTCATTCTACCACTCCACGCACACATACTGATTACATCACTTTAATTTCTACCTTCCATTGACACAAGGTAACCAAATTGAGAAATAGATAGAAAAACCTTAGCAAATAACAAAGACAAACAAAAATTAGAAAGAAATGAAACGAGAAATTGATTTGAAAAGTAGAGAAGCAAAAACAATTCGTAACTACTTTAATTCTACCTTCCATAAACACCACGTCACCAAAGTGAGGAATCGTAATATCCATTTCCATCAGTTGTTGCACCATACTAAAAGAACATCAAAACAAAAAGAAAAACCTAGTGCAAAACAAAGACAAAAAAGAATTAAAAAAAATGAAACAAGAATAAAAAAGAAATCATACAAGAAATTGACATGAAATGCAAAGAAGCAAATGCAGTACTTTAATTTCTACCTTCTACTAGTACAATGTCACCGGCATGAGGAACCATAATATCCATATCCACTAGTTGTTGCACCTCACAAAAAGAACATCAAAACAACAAGAAAAATTCCAATACATAAAATAGCTTTTTGGATGAGGGAAAAATGTTATGTATCTAAGCCAATTAGGCATAAAAAGAAAAGGAAGGCATAAAAGGGAACTTACACAAAGCTTGGTCTTGATCAAGTCTATGGGGAAAGTTGTGGTCTCAGCCACCATAGCTGAGAGTGATATAAGAAAAACATTTGTGAGAGCAGTATCAACTCCTCCATGTTGATAGCCATTTCACAGGTGCATTCAAGAAAGACTTAACTCACCCCAAGGTTGTTCAAGGAAACTAGGAACCACTGAAAGTTATGTGCCAAATGATATCTTTTGGCTGCAATAGTCTCTTCAAATTGAGAAGTCTAACACCGATCAAAAACCGAACTGCCAACAAATTTTATTAGGAATATAGAGTTTATATACCTAATTCTTATTTGTCAAGTTTGTATGCTCTTGAATGAACAAAATATAAAAATAATACCATATCTTTTTATGTTGATGAATAAAAAATATTATCTCCCTGAATTAAGGGACAATTATAACATACAAATTGAGTAAAGATAATTCATGGACATCTAAAACAACACTGCTGCTTGGCAAGAAATGCACACATAAACATAAACACAAGGACATCGATAGAGATACACACATATAGAACACATACACAAAGCAAACACAATCAGAGACAATGAACACACACAAACACAATCACAAAGAATGAGAGATACACACTCATAGAGACACGACTCACCTCCCATAAATGAGATAGAAGTGGTAGGACAATCGACTTTGAATAAGAATTGCCTGGAAAGCATGCCAAAAAATTCAGCATTATAAGAAGGGAATGGTACAATACCTACTTTTTCTCTTTGTTGAATACTTACAAGGTCTTCACTGCCAACATCATCAAGACCTAGCCTGTTATTTAAATAAAAGTTACTTGTCACACTTCTACCATTAGATGACTCATTGGACTAGATAGTGAAGACTTACTTGGAAAAGAAGGAATATGTAATTGCTTCATCAACAATTAAACTGGAAGAAGAGTGACTTCTGAACAATGTCAAAACACAGATAAAAAATTTAATTAAGATTAATTTATTAACCTTCTTCAACTATTTATTTGCGGTATTGCACAGGAAATATTATGAACTAAATCTGGAAAAAAATTATTTCCAACATAATGCCCAAGAACTCAGTCCCAAAAATAAAAAATTATCATACACAGCACATCATCAAAATAAGTACAAAAGACTTCTTTTCAAAAACACTAAAAGAGAGGACCATACCTGATCATATGTCTTCCTAAATTCTTTTTGGCACTTTGATTTGTGACTACGTACGGATGTTGCACCCTTTCTAATAGTGTGAGGTCAAGTTTGAAAGCATTTATGAGTAAATTATTGAAATGGTTAAAATTCAGAGTCAAAACAATAATAAAGTTTCAAAACAATCAATTTAATTAGATTATCTACTTAACCAAAAATCAAAGTGAAAAGTAGTAATGAATGTAGTAAAAAAGGAACATAGTCAAGCAAGATCAAACAACCTTGTTGATTGGGGAGAAGCACACATATAAACATAGACACAAAGAAAAAGATAGAGATATAAGATAGAGATACACCAATAGAACACATACACGAAGATAAATACAGACACAACATACACACACAAACATAGACACAAAGAAAAAGAACACAAACACAAAGACAGAGAGAAACACACAAAGATGTATATAAAGACGCCAAACACAAAGGTAAACATAGACACAGAGCACGCACACAGACACAAATAGAGGAAAAGTGCACACAAACATAAACCCAAATGCACATATAGAGAAAGGCATGACATCACACAAGCACACACCAACTAAGTCACAGACAGACCCACATAGAAAGAGTGATAGAGATACAAACACATAGATAAAGGACATAAACAAAAAAACACATCTAAATACTTCAGACTCAGATAAATCACACAAAGACAAAGATAAGCATACACACATAGAGACAGCAACAAAAACACAATACATGCAAATAGACACAGAGACAAACATAAACACCAAGCACACATATAAAACTGAGACAAGCATAGAGCACACACACAAACACCAATACAAGGCATAGATATGCAACCACTTTTTTCGACATCAAGGTTAGCAACATCCTTAAAAGGTTTTATACTCCTTTGTTTATCATATGATGATCAAACTACTCATTAAATAAGGGGTACATAAATTTTTAAATTCAGAGACATGGACAAATTTTTAGGATTCATATACCTCACATGTTCTCGAGATGAATAAAAAACTCAAATCAATTATATAACCACATCTTTCGACATCAGGTAAGAGATAACCTTAAAAAGTTTAAAATCTCATGCATCATATGTCGATCAAAGTATCCATACACAAAGGCAACCAAGATATTTAATGTTTATCATGTGCCAATAAAACTATTCATTAAATAAGGGTTACATAAAATTTTTAAATTCAAGGACATAGACAACTTTTTAGGATTCAAATACCCCACATGTGCTCGAGATGAATAAAAAACTCATATCAATTAAACAACCACATTTTTCGACATCAGGTAAGGGATAACCTTAAAAAGTTTATAATCTCATGCATCATATGTGGATCAAAGTATCCATACATAAAGGCAACCAAGATGTTTAAGGTTTATCATAGACTGATCAAACTACTCATTAAATAAAGTCTCCAAAATTTTTAAATTCAGGGACATAGACAAAATTTTAGGATTCATATACCCCACATGTTCTCGTGATGAATAAAAAACTCATCAATTATATCACCACATTTTTCGACATCAGGTAAGAGATAACCTTAAAAAGTTTATAATCTCATGCATCATATGTCGATCAAAGTATCCATACATAATGGCAACCAAGATATTTAATGTTTATCACGTGCCGATCAAACTACACATTAAATAAGGACTACATAAAAATTTTAAATTCAGGGACATGGGCAACTTTTTAGGATTCAAATACCACACATGTTTTCGAGATGAATAAAAAAATCATATCAATTAAATAACCACATTTTTCGACATCAGGTAAGAGATAACCTTAAAAGGTTTATAATCTCATGCATCATATGTCGATCACAGTATCCATACATAAAGGCAACTAAGATGTGTAAGATTTATCATAGACTGATCAAACTACTCATAAAATAAGGGCTACATAAACTTTTAAATTCAGGGACATGGATAACTTTTTAGGATTCATATACCCCACATGTTCTCGGGATGAATAAAAAACTCATCAATTAAACAACCACATTTTTCAACATCAGGTAAGAGATAACCTTAAAAAGATTATAATCTCAAATGCATCATATGTCGATCAAAGTATCCATACATAAAGGCAACCAAGATGTTAATTGTTTATGATGTGCTGATCAAATTACTCATTAAATAAGAGCTAGATAAATTTTTAAATTCAAGGACATGGACAACTTTTTAGGATTCAAATACCCCACATGTTCTCGAGATGAATAAAAAACTCATATCAATTAAACAACCACATTTTTCAACATCAGGTGAGAGATAACCTTAGAAAGGTTATAATCCCATATGCATCATATCTCGATCAAAGTATCCATACATAAAGGCAACCAAGATATTTAATGTTTATCATCTGCCGATCAAACTACTCATTAAATAAGGGCTATATAAAATTTTAAATTCAGGGATATAGACAACTTTTTAGGATTCAAATACCCCACATGTTCTCGAGATAAATAAAAAACTCATCAATTAAACAACCACATTATTCGACATCAGGTAAGAGATAACCTTAAAAAGTTTATAATCTCATGCATCATATGTCGATCAAAGTATCCATACATAAAGGCAACCAAGATGTTTAGGGTTTATCATAGATGATCAAACTACTCATTAAATAAGGGCTACATAAATTTTTAAATTCAGGGATATGGACAACTTTTTAGGATTCATATACATCACAAGTTCTCGTGATGAATAAAAAATTTATCAATTAAACAACCACATTTTTCAACATCAGGTAAGAGATAACCGTAAAATGTTTATAATCTAATGCATCATATGTCGATCATAGTATCCATACATAAAGGCAACCAAGATGTTTAAGATTTATCATAGACTGATCAAACTACTCATCAAATAAGGGCTACAGAAATTTTTAAATTCAGGGATATGGACAACTTTTTAGGATTCATATACCCCACATATTCTCGTGATGAATAAAAAACTAATCAATTAAACAACAATGTTTTTCGACATAAGGTAAGAGATAACCTTAAAAAGTTTATAATCTCATGCATCATATGTCGATCAAAGTATCCATACATAAAGGCAACCAAGATGTTTAAGGTTTATCATAAACAGATCATACTACTCATAAAATAAGGGCTACATAAACTTTTAAATTCAGGAACATGGACAACTTTTTAGGATTCATATACCCCACATGTTCTCGTGATGAATGAAAAACTCATCAATTAAACAATCATATTTTTCGACGTCAGGTAAGAGATAACCTTAAAAAGTTTATAATCTCATATGCATCATATGTCAATCAATGTATCAATACATAAAGGCAACCAAGATGTTAATTGTTTATGATGTACCGATCAAATTACTCATTAAATAAGGGCTACATAAATTTTTAAATTCAAGGACATGGACAACTTTTTAGGATTCAAATACCCCACATGTTCTCGAGATGAATAAAAAATTCATATCAATTAAACAACCACATTTTTCGACATCAGGTGAGAGATAACCTTAAAAAAGTTATAATCTCATATGCATCACATGTCGATCAAAGTATCCATACATAAATGCAACCAAGATATTTAATGTTTATCATCTGCCGATCAAACTACTAATTAAATAAGGGTTACCGAAAATTTTTAAATTCAGGGACAAGGACAACTTTTTAGGATTCAAATACCCCACATGTTCTCGACATGAATAAAAAACTCATATCAATTAAACAACCACATTTTTCGACATCAGGTAAGAGATATCCTTAAAAAGTTTATAATCTCATGCATCATATGTCGATCAAAGTATCCATACATAAAGGCAACCAAGATGTGTAAGATTTATCATAGACTGATCAAACTACTCATAAAATAAGGGCTACATAAACTTTTCAATTCAGGGACATGGATAACTTTTTAGAATTTATATATCCCACATGTTCTCGTGATGAATAAAAAACTCATCAATTAAACAATCACTTTTGTCGACATCAGGTAAGAGATAACTTTAAAAGTTTATAATCTCATATGCATCATATGTCGATCAAAGTATCCATACATAAAGGCAACCAAGATGTTAATTGTTTATGATGTACTGATCAAATTACTCATTAAATAAGGGCTACATAAAGTTTTAAATTCAAGGACATGGACAACTTTTTAGGATTCAAATAACCCACATGTTCTCGAGATGAATAAAAAACTCATCAATTAAACAACCACGTTTTTCGATATCAGGTGAGAGATAACCTTAAAAAGGTTATAATCTCATAGGCATCATATGTCGATCAAAGTATCCATACATAAAGGCAACCAAGATATTTAATGTTTATCATCTGCCGATCAAACTACTCATTAAATAAGGGCTACATAAAAATTTTAAATTCAGGGACATGGACAACTTTTTAAGATTCAAATACCCCACATGTTCTCGAGATGAATAAAAAACTCATATCAATTAAACAACCACATTTTTCGACATCAGGTAAGGGTTAACCATAAAAAGTTTATAATCTCATGCATCATATGTGGATCAAAGTATCCATACATAAAGGCAACCAAGATGTTTAAGGTTTATCATAGACTGATCAAACTACTCATTAAATAAGGGCTACAAAAAATTTTAAATTCAGGGACATAGACAAAATTTTAGGATTCATATACCCCACATGTTCTCGTGATGAATAAAAAACTCATCAATTATATCACCACATTTTTCGACATCAGGTAAGAGATAACCTTAAAAAGTTTATAATCTCATGCATCATATGTCGATCAAAGTATCCATACATAAAAGCAACCAAGATATTTAATGTTTATCACGTGCCGATCAAACTACACATTAAATAAGGACTACATAAAATTTTTAAATTCAAGGACATGGATAACTTCTTAGGATTCAAATACCACACATGTTTTCGAGATGAATAAAAAACTCATATCAATTAAATAACCACATTTTTCGACATCAGGTACGAGATAACCTTAAAAGGTTTATAATCTCATACATCATATGTCGATCACAGTATCCATACATAAAGGCAACCAGGATGTTTAAGGTTTTTCACAGACTGGTCAAACTACTCATAAAATAAGGACTACATAAACTTTTAAATTCAGGGACATGGATAACTTTTTAGGATTCATATACCCCACATGTTCTCGTGATGAAAAAAAAACTCATCAATTAAACAACCACATTTTTCAACATCAGGTAAAAGATAACCTTAAAAAGATTATAATCTCAAATGCATCATATGTCGATCAAAGTATACACACATAAAGGCAACCAAGATGTTAATTGTTTATGATGTGCTGATCAAATTACTCATTAAATAAGAGCTAGATAAATTTTTAAATTCAAGGACATGGACAACTTTTTAGGATTCAAATACCCCACATGTTCTCGAGATGAATAAAAAACTTATATCAATTAAACAACCACATTTTTCGACATCAGGTAAGAGATAGCCTTAAAAAGGTTATAATCCCATATGCATCATATGTCGATTAAAGTATTCATACATAAAGGCAATCAAGATATTTAATGTTTATCATCTGCCGATCAAACTACTCATTAAATAAGGGCTATATAAAATTTTTAAATTCAGGGATATAGACGACTTTTTAGGATTCAAATACCCCACATGTTCTCGAGATGAATAAAAAACTCATCAATTCAACAATCACATTATTCGACATCAGGTAAGAGATAACCTTAAAAAGTTTATAATCTCATGCATCATATGTCGATCAAAGTATCCATACATAAAGGCAACCAAGATGTTTAAGGTTTATCATAGACTGATCAAACTACTCATTAAATAAGGACTACATAAATTTTTAAATTCAGGGATATGGACAACTTTTTAGGATTCATATACACCACATGTTCTCGTGATGAATAAAAAACTTATCATTTAAACAACCACATTTTTGAACATCAGGTAAGAGATAACCGTAAAATGTTTATAATCTCATGCATCATATGTCGATCAATGTATCCAGATATAAAGGCAACCAAGATGTTTAAGATTTATCATAGACTGATCAAACTACTCATTAAATAAGGGCTACAGAAATTTTTAAATTCAGGGATATGGACAACTTTTTAGGATTCATATACCCCACATATTCTCGTGATGAATAAAAAACTCATCAATTAAACAACCACGTTTTTCGACATCAGGTAAGAGATAACCTTAAAAAGTTTATAATCTCATGCATCATATGTCGATCAAAATATCCATACATAAAGGAAACCAAGATGTTTAAGGTTTATCATAAACTGATCATACTACTCATAAAATAAGGGCTACATAAACTTTTAAATTCAGGAACATGGACAACTTTTTAGGATTCATATACCCCACATGTTCTCGTGATGAATGAAAAACTCATCAATTAAACAACCACATTTTTTGACATCAGGTAAGAGATAACCTTAAAAAGTTTATAATCTCTTATGCATCATATGTCAATCAATGTATCAATACATAAAGGCAACCAAGATGTTAATTGTTTATGATGTGCCGATCAAATTATTCATTAAATAAGGGTTACATAAATTTTTAAATTCAAGGAACTGGACAACTTTTTAGGATTCAAATACTCCACATGTTCTCGAGATGAATAAAAAATTCATATCAATTAAACAACCACATTTTTCGACATCAGGTGAGAGATAACCTTAAAAAAGTTATAATCTCATATGCATCATATGTCGATCAAAGTATCCATACGTAAATGCCCAAGATATTTAATGTTTATCATCTGCCGATCAAACTACTAATTAAATAAGGGCTAAGAAAATTTTTAAATTCAAGGACAAGGACAACTTTTTATGATTCAAATACCCCACATGTTCTCGAGATGAATAAAAAACTCATCAATTAAACAACCACATTTTTCGACATCAGGTAAGAGATAACCTTAAAAAGTTTATAATCTTATGCATCATATGTCGATCAAAGTATCCATACATAAAGGCAACCAAGATGTGTAAGATTTATCATAGACTGATCAAACTACTCATAAAATAAGGGCTACATAAACTTTTCAATTCAGGGACATGGACAACTTTTTAGAATTTATATATCCCACATGTTCTCGTGATGAATAAAAAACTCATCAATTAAACAACCACTTTTGTCGACATCAGGTAAGAGATAACTTTAAAACTTTATAATCTCATATGCATCATATGTCGATCAAAGTATCCATACATAAAGGCAACCAAGATGTTAATTGTTTATGATGTACTGATCAAATTACTCATTAAATAAGGGCTACATAAAGTTTTAAATTCAAGGACATGGATAACTTTTTAGGATTCAAATAACCCACATGTTCTCGAGATGAATAAAAAACTCATATCAATTAAACAACCACGCTTTTCGACATCAGGTGAGAGATAACCTTAAAAAGGTTATAATCTCATATGCATCATATGTCGATCAAAGTATCCATACATAAAGGCAACCAAGATATTTAATGTTTATCATCTGCCGATCAAACTACTCATTAAATAAGGGTTACATAAAAATTTTAAATTCAGGGACATTGACAACTTTTTAAGATTCAAATACCTCACATGTTCTCGAGATGAATAAAAAACTCATATCAATTAA
The DNA here is from genome assembly GCF_000230855.2 of Cajanus cajan. Taxonomy (NCBI): domain Eukaryota; kingdom Viridiplantae; phylum Streptophyta; class Magnoliopsida; order Fabales; family Fabaceae; genus Cajanus; species Cajanus cajan. The sequence continues at coordinate 66,822,598 of NC_138521.1, forward strand.
ACAACCACATTTTTCGACATCAGGTAAGGGATAACCTTAAAAAGTTTATAATCTCATGCATCATATGTGGATCAAAGTATCCATACATAAAGGCAACAAAGATGTTTAAGGTTTATCATAGGCTGATCAAACTACTCATTAAATAAGGGCTACAAAAAATTTTAAATTCAGGGACATTGACAACTTTTTAAGATTTATATACCTCACATGTTCTCGTGATGAATAAAAAACTCATTAATTAAACAACCATTTTTGTCGACATCAGGTAAGAGATAACCTGAAAAAGTTTATAATCTCATATGCATCATATGTCGATCAAAGTATCCATACATAAAGGCAACCAAGATGTGTAAGATTTATCATAGACTGATCAAACTACTCATAAAATAAGGGCTACATAAACTTTTCAATTCAGGGACATGGACAACTTTTTAGAATTTATATATCCCACATGTTCTCGTGATGAATAAAAAACTCATCAATTAAACAACCACTTTTGTCGACATCAAGTAAGAGATAACTTTAAAAGTTTATAATCTCATATGCATCATATGTCGATCAAAATATCCATACATAAAGGCAACCAAGATGTTAATTGTTTATGATGTACTGATCAAATTACTCATTAAATAAGGGCTACATAAACTTTTAAATTCAAGGACATGGATAACTTTTTAGGATTCAAATAACCCACATGTTCTCGAGATGAATAAAAAACTCATATCAATTAAACAACCACGCTTTTCGACATCAGGTGAGAGATAACCTTAAAAAGGTTATAATCTCATATGCATCATATGTCGATCAAAGTATCCATACATAAAGGCAACCAAGATATTTAATGTTTATCATCTGCCGATCAAACTACTCATTAAATAAGGGTTACATAAAAATTTTAAATTCAGGGACATTGACAACTTTTTAAGATTCAAATACCTCACATGTTCTCGAGATGAATAAAAAACTCATATCAATTAAACAACCACATTTTTCGACATCAGGTAAGGGATAACCTTAAAAAGTTTATAATCTCATGCATCATATGTGGATCAAAGTATCCATACATAAAGGCAACCAAGATGTTTAAGGTTTATCATAGGCTGATCAAACTACTCATTAAATAAGGGCTACAAAAAATTTTAAATTCAGGGACATGGACAACTTTTTAAGATTCATATACCCCACATGTTCTCGTGATGAATAAAAAACTCATCAATTAAACAACCATTTTTGTCGACATCAGGTAAGAGATAACCTGAAAAAGTTTATAATCTCATATGCATCATATGTCGATCAAAGTATCCATACATAAAGGCAACCAAGATGTTAATTGTTTATGATGTGCCGATCAAACTACTCATTAAATAAGGGTTACATAAAATTTTTAAATTCAGGGACATAGACAACTTTTTAGGATTCAAATACCCCACATGTTCTCGATATGAATAAAAAACTCATCAATTAAACAACCACGTTTTTCGACATCAGGTGAGAGATAACCTTAAAAAGGTTATAATCTCATATGCATCATATGTCGATCAAAGTATCCATACATAAAGGCAACCAAGATATTTAATGTTTATCATGTGCCGATCAAACTATTCATTAAATAAAGGCTACATAAAAGTTTTAAATTTTTAAATTCAGGGACATGGGCAACTTTTTAGGATTCATATACCCCACATGTTCTCGTGATGAATAAAAAACTCATCAATTAAACAAGCACATTTTTCGACATCAGGCAAGAGATAATCTTAAAACGTTTATAATCTCATGCATCATATGTCGATCAAAGTATCCATACATAAAGGCAACAAAGATGTTTAAGGTTTATCATAGGCTGATCAAACTACTCATTAAATAAGGGCTACAAAAAATTTTAAATTCAGGGACATTGACAACTTTTTAAGATTTATATACCTCACATGTTCTCGTGATGAATAAAAAACTCATTAATTAAACAACCATTTTTGTCGACATCAGGTAAGAGATAACCTGAAAAAGTTTATAATCTCATATGCATCATATGTCGATCAAAGTATCCATACATAAAGGCAACCAAGATGTGTAAGATTTATCATAGACTGATCAAACTACTCATAAAATAAGGGCTACATAAACTTTTCAATTCAGGGACATGGACAACTTTTTAGAATTTATATATCCCACATGTTCTCGTGATGAATAAAAAACTCATCAATTAAACAACCACTTTTGTCGACATCAAGTAAGAGATAACTTTAAAAGTTTATAATCTCATATGCATCATATGTCGATCAAAATATCCATACATAAAGGCAACCAAGATGTTAATTGTTTATGATGTACTGATCAAATTACTCATTAAATAAGGGCTACATAAACTTTTAAATTCAAGGACATGGATAACTTTTTAGGATTCAAATAACCCACATGTTCTCGAGATGAATAAAAAACTCATATCAATTAAACAACCACGCTTTTCGACATCAGGTGAGAGATAACCTTAAAAAGGTTATAATCTCATATGCATCATATGTCGATCAAAGTATCCATACATAAAGGCAACCAAGATATTTAATGTTTATCATCTGCCGATCAAACTACTCATTAAATAAGGGTTACATAAAAATTTTAAATTCAGGGACATTGACAACTTTTTAAGATTCAAATACCTCACATGTTCTCGAGATGAATAAAAAACTCATATCAATTAAACAACCACATTTTTCGACATCAGGTAAGGGATAACCTTAAAAAGTTTATAATCTCATGCATCATATGTGGATCAAAGTATCCATACATAAAGGCAACCAAGATGTTTAAGGTTTATCATAGGCTGATCAAACTACTCATTAAATAAGGGCTACAAAAAATTTTAAATTCAGGGACATGGACAACTTTTTAAGATTCATATACCCCACATGTTCTCGTGATGAATAAAAAACTCATCAATTAAACAACCATTTTTGTCGACATCAGGTAAGAGATAACCTGAAAAAGTTTATAATCTCATATGCATCATATGTCGATCAAAGTATCCATACATAAAGGCAACCAAGATGTTAATTGTTTATGATGTGCCGATCAAACTACTCATTAAATAAGGGTTACATAAAATTTTTAAATTCAGGGACATAGACAACTTTTTAGGATTCAAATACCCCACATGTTCTCGATATGAATAAAAAACTCATCAATTAAACAACCACGTTTTTCGACATCAGGTGAGAGATAACCTTAAAAAGGTTAATAATCTCATATGCATCATATGTCGATCAAAGTATCCATACATAAAGGCAACCAAGATATTTAATGTTTATCATGTGCCGATCAAACTATTCATTAAATAAAGGCTACATAAAAGTTTTAAATTTTTAAATTCAGGGACATGGGCAACTTTTTAGGATTCATATACCCCACATGTTCTCGTGATGAATAAAAAACTCATCAATTAAACAAGCACATTTTTCGACATCAGGCAAGAGATAATCTTAAAACGTTTATAATCTCATGCATCATATGTCGATCAAAGTATCCATACATAAAGGCAACCAAGATGTTCAATGTTTATCACGTGTCAATCAAACTACTCATTAAATAAGGACTACATGAATTTTTAAATTCAAGGACATTGACAAGTTTTTAGGATTCAAATACCCAACATGTTCTCGAGATGAATAAAAAATTTATATCAATTAAATTAAAGAGGCATGAAATTAGTGAAAACCCAATCCTTCTCACGAGCATATATGCAGCTCAATTCACTATTTTCTAATAAAAGAAGAAATGAGAAGGAATATAGCACAAATAAGGATAAGATATTCCTTTAAAAATGAGAGATTTTAAGAAGGCAAAAAAAAAAACCATTGAACCTGAGTTAAACTAGTCAAGCAAAATACCAATAACTAATAGGAAACAATAATATATAATTGAGAACAGATTGGGTTCATCTCAGCTCGGAAAGCTTGTCTGAAGGGAAGAGGATGAACAAGTCATTGAAAAGACCATTGCAACCATTATATGCTTATCCGATGTGGGATCTTAACACACAAACCTCAAGCAGACTAGACACCTCAAGGCTAAGTTAGCAAGATTGGAAATTTGTAAAAGTGATTAATAGTATAAGAAGTGAATATACATACACATGCAATGCACAAGTACAAAATGTAGTTTGTAATAAACAATGCACAAGTACATTGCTTCCTTATACTCTAGCAATTAAAAATAAATAAATACCACTATCACAGACACAATCACAAACCACAATTCACATTTGTAAAAACAAAAAAAAAAAAATCAACTAATTTTTCAACCTGTTCTGAATATGCTATATTCCAAATTCCTATATGAAATTTGATGTCAGAATATTATACCAATTCCTTGTTACATGCAATTGCCCTCAAGACGGCTAAAATTTCAGTCATATAATTGCAAACTTGTACCCGCGGCAGAAATACATTTGCCTTCTAGACAAATAAAGATCAGATCAGATAAAGAATTTTAAGAAAACTGAACATCAGATCTACAATAAAGATCGTGAAAAAAATTACCCACACACATATTAGAGAAGAGTACAGCATTATCCTTCTTACAAAGGGAATGAAAACTGAACTTTAAGAAATAGTTTCTCTTAAATATAAATAAATAAAATAGAAGAATGGGATTGCACAATTCCCTCTTAGACATCATCATTTTATAATAAGGAAAATAAAACTCAAGTTCAAATAGTTGGAAATATTTGATTGGCTCAAGACAGATCTAATCATTCATTATTTTCTAGTTCTACCCTATATCCTAACTAAGCCACAACATTTGGTATTTCGGGTTCATCAATAAAAATTAATTCTTTCCTTTAGATTCTAAACCAACTCTATCAATAAGATATCCCTTCAATAAAACTACAAAAGAAACACCTAGAAACTAAGTGACCAAACATGTAACATGGCATGTCAATCTCTCAGCATATCTAACAAAGAAATGCACTAAAATGTCCATGAGCAGAATAAATTAGAACTGTAAAATAAATTTTAAAAATCTTAACATCTAAGGTATGATAATAAATAATGACTAACAAATTTGTCATATCATCAATGAACACGGCAAAAAATGTTAGAAGATATGACTACAAAATTGGGATCAGACAACACTGAATTTACCCAAACACTGAACTTACTCAAAAAAATACCTCACATAGTTAATCAAGGAGTGTTTCAAAGGATGGACAGTTCCATATGTTACTGCAGCATTTGTAGCATCTTTCTCGATTGCCACTTCAAATTCTTCAAAGGTCTCGTGAGCTCTTTGTGCAAGATGGTTTGTCAAACTAGTTGCAGCTTCTTTTATTCCATAGCAAGCTTTGCCTTTAAGAAGAGTTTCAATCTGCAAAATTTAAGGAAATTGTTTATTGCAAGATTATAATACTATGAAAAATGCCTTGTTCTTGTTTTATGAACGAAACAAAACAACTATCCAAACCTAATATGTATCATGATAGTAAACTATATAACATCTAGTGTGGTGACTAGTGTAAAGTGTAAACCTCTATAAATAAGTTGAAAGTAAAACACTGAGGCAGATGACACTAACACAGGCCCATTCTAATGACAGAATTATAATGCCTTAATTGAAATAAACACACTGTGGCACCTATTAGAGGTTTTTTTTTTATATATATATATTTACTAAACAGTTTTTCTCTTGAATTCTATAAATAATTTAAAAGTGGCAATAGTATGGTTCCAAACTTTTACTTAAGACATGTAAAGAAAAAAATGTCCGTATATAAGAAATATCAAGAGTGTAGTCCCCTTTCATGGTAGTCACAATTTATCAAAGACAACCATAATAATAATGTTAAAACATAACAAGACCAAAGAATTGGAGTTCAGTGATCCAGACAAATTTCATGATTTTATGATAGAGCATTCTTTCTTAAAAGAATAATAATTAAATTAAAGGCCTTTTAATACTAGTAGTCTCATAGACAACTCAAAAGGAAACTACAAATAAATTAGTAATGCAAGTGAAAAGTCACTGACATGTATAGGCACTAAAACTTTTTCGTGATAAATAAGAAAAGTCATGACCACTGAATATAAAATAAAACTTTACAAATTGACCTCTTAATATTTAGGAAACCAATACACAAAATAGATAACATCAAGATTCGTGATTTTGCATTTCAGAGGGAGGGAGAGAGATACAAACACATAGAGATAAAGACACATACAAACTTGTATCCAAAAACAGGCAGATAAAGCACACATACACAAATAAAGGCAAACACGGAGACCAAGATAAATCACACAAAGACAAAGACAAGGCATAGGCATAGATAGACACCAGCACAAACACATCACATGTAAAGAGACACACAGACAAACATAAACAGCAAGCATACACATAAACAAAGAGATGAACACATAGCATACACAAACACAAATACAAGGCATAGATATGCACACACAAAGACATACAAGCAGGCACACTCATAAACATACAAAGACAAAGACAAACACACAGAACACACAAAGATAGAGCTAGACATAAACAAAAGAGATAGGGCACAGACTTGCATACTTTAAAGATAACCAGAAAGAAAAAAGTGAGAAAGAATACAAAACATATCATGCTCTAGAGTCACAAACAACATGCACACATACATTTCAAAAACAATCAATGACAAAAAGGTGTAAAAGAAATAAAGAATGGGTTACAATTTGTTAGTACAACTAATAATGGGCTACTATCACAAAGACCAAAACCGAAAGCTTAGCTTATGAAAATCATGATCCAGCAGGAAAAAAAAATCAATTGGTGGGAAATTGAGCTTCTGCCGCAAGGAATATCAAAGTTACCAACAATTTTAAATATGTTTCAAATCATAAACCAGTTGTAAACTATAATCAATTTTAAAACTAAATTTTAATTATAATAGTTTTAAAAACAAGTTTGAAACGATAATCAAGTTAAAACTGATTTAAATTATAGACATTTTATCCCTCTTTTTACCTTGTTAACATTAAATGTAAGTATGCTGGTATAGTTATACCCACAGATAATACATTCACAGAACATAATATAAAATAATTATCATTATATATAAGAAATGAAAGAAATTGGAATAATAAATATGAACAAAACCTTAGGCAGTCTTGTAGGATGGCATCTTGCAATGCCACGGCTGCTTCGTCCTCTCGCATCTCTTCGACATGAAAAAAAGATTTTTGGATTCTTGCATCTGATTGAAATAAAGCGGAAAAACACAAAGTGAAGATAAAAACCGACTTCTCTAAAAAAAATACTTCAACAATGAAAATAAAAAATAAATAAAGAAAAAAAATATTTGAAATATGATTTTACCATATTTTCCCAATTACACCAAAAGCTAGGAAGAGTGTATTTTATAAATGTGGTTAAAAAGCAACTCAACAAAGAAAAAATAAATAAGACATTCAAGAATTTCAACAAGAACGGCTTTTCTTGAATTTTGAGGAAAAAAAGAAATTTTCAATTTCAATCAAGAAGGGGTGCAGAATTGAATTGTTGAACAATGTTTTCTTAACTTTCCTTTGGCAGCCTTGGCAGAGGAAGAAGACAATGACTACAAGGGTTGTAGAGACAGAAGCTTTTACCTAACATAGGGGAGATTCTACTAGTACTTTTGCATGTCCTTTGGCTTCTTGAGTTTCGCTCTTGAACTATGAAGAGAGAAGAAGCAGAGGGCAGAGGACGCTACACAAGAGAACTCGGAAACAGATAGGAAAGCCTAAGAAAGCAGAGAGACAGTTAAGTGTTTTAGACAAGTGAATCCATTATATCGAAAGAGACTGCCAAAAAAGCCCACAACCATAAAAGTTCATGGATGAAAAAATTCATAAAGTCAAAAAGCCCACTAAACCGTAAAGGCTAGGGTAAGTCCATGGGCTAAATTTTTTAAATAAATAATAAATTCAACTATTAAAAATTAACTTAATTCATTTTAGTAATCAACTTACTTCACCCTTAGTTCATTATATGGACTAACTTATCATTTTTATTTTATTTTTATTAAAATATATAATTTAAGATAAATTCAATTTAAAAAAGAAGTAATATTTTAATCAATATTAATATTTTAAAAAATCAATATTTCAACAAAAATTAAGATAACTACATTTTTTATAAAATTATGATCAACACACCAATTAACAAAGAATAATCAATAACAAAAAACTTAATCTTACCCAATCTTTGACGATATCAAAAGTTATTTTATATTTGATTGCACTTGTTATACTTGTCATCAAGATGCAAAATCACACCCAAGTCCCAACACCTGAAAAACTACATAAACATGATCATCGCTAAGGCAATACACATTATTATGCTAACAAAATAAAAAATCCATAATTCAAAGAGAATTAAAAGAACTATGCATACAGCAGATTTGTATCCTTCTCCATCATTCTTCTTTCCATTCACTCTATCTCTAAAAATCATTTATCCACTTTTTGTTTTCTTTTGCTTTTTTGTACCAGAGAGGGCTCCAGAGTGAATCCAGTTTACCACCAAATAACACTCCTAAAAGCAGAATACCAATAACTAATGGGAAAATATTATAATTGAGAACAGATTGGGTTCATCTCAACTCTGAAAGCTTGTCTGAAGGGAAGAGGATGACACAAGTCATTAAAAAGACCATCACAACCATTATATGCTTAACTGAGGTGGGATCTTAACACAAACCTCAACCTGACTAGACACCTCTCAAGCCTAAGTTAGCAAGATTGGAAATTTGTAAATGTGATTAATAGTATAAGAACTGAATATACATACACATGCAATGCACAAGTACAAAATGTAGTTTGTAATAAACAATGCACAAGTATATTGCTTCCTTATACTCTAGCAATTAAAAATAAATAAATACCACTCATCAAAGACAAAAAATCAACCAATTTTTCAACCTATTATGAGTATGCTATATTCAAAATTCCTATATGAAATTTGATGCCAGAATATTACACCAATTCCTTCTTACATGCAATTGCCCTCAAGACTGCTAAAATTTCAGTTATATAATTACAAACTTGTACCCGTGGCAGAAATACATTTGCCTTCTAGACTATATCAACTCAGTTGACTTTAACCCACATTCAACATCAATCCAACACTGGCACAGCTTCAACCTTTATATGTTGAAAAATGCAAAACTTCTGTAAACAAACTTCCAAACAAACCCTAAAAACTAAGGCAGAAAATCAAACGAACTATACAGAATCATTCACCATCTTATCACACAAAAAACCAACGATAACTCCTTTTTAGCTACCAAATAAAACCTGGTGAATTACAACAAGTGAGAGTGAGAAAAGAAACCAAACCACAGTAAAGGCATTAACCAATAACCACCAAATACCATCATGCTAAATTTAAAATACACATATCTTAAGTTATCAACAATTATTTTACCACTTTGTTTCACACATCTTTTTTCCTTCAAAAAGTTCACCCAACATTCGGTCTAGATCTTTTGGTGTGTATTTGATGCACTTGTGAGGATTCTTTCCACTCCCCACTAGAGGTCAATGACATACCAGGTTCCCAATTATGCACTTATTGCAAAATAGTAATAGATCATACAAAAACCACAAGGCATCAAAGGCAAAGATAAGCATATGTATTTCTGTTTCAAAGGCACCATTTCACATTCATGGATGCTAACCCACTACATAATAAATAGGAATGACATAAATTAAAATGAGAACCCACCAAAAATGTTTAACAAACGATCTATAGGCTGGCAACAAGATTTCAGCAACTGCAAGCCTGAGAGTCCCAATTTGGTGTAAAGAACTGGGATTGTTTCCGATGGAGTTCCTCAAACATAACATCAAACCTGATAACATAATACATGTAGATGTGTCAAAACTAGTAAAGAAATTACTCATAAAAAAGCAATTGAAAGGCTATCTGTCTTTAACAATTTCTCTTGAAGCACCGCTACTGCTTCCAGTTCCACCATCTGATGAGCTAAGGCCCTGAATAGATAAGCACTGAAGAATCTTCCATGAAAAGAAACCAAATTAAAAAAAAAAACAACTTTAACAAATATTAATGTTAAGAAGAAATAGACTATTCGCATGAAACCAAACATAAGAAAAATTAAATCAATCTACTGGAATGCCTTTATAATAAAAAACAAAAGGGTAAAATATGTTTTTGTTCCTATTCCTAAGAAAATTTTTCAAGTTTGGCTTTGGCCCATCTAAAATTTTGTCAATTTTAGTCCCACAAAATTGGAAATACACTTATTTATCTTCAAATTAGTTTAAATAAAGTCTTAAAACCATGTTTAAGCCCTACTTAAGTATTTGGAGGACTAAAGGTGATGAATTTTTAAATTTGGGGTCTGGAATAGGACAAAAAAAACTTGAGACTAAAAGCTAAGTTCGATAATTTTAGAGGGACTAAACATATTTTATCATTATCCAAGTGACATCCAAGAAAGCTGCAAGACATGTAATAATCAGTAAGGTCACTAGAACAAGACATTTGCCCAAGTATTTCTTTTGTATTGATTTGCATGCTGCTGAACAATCCTCCCATGTCATTGTACCAGTCATCCCCTAGCAAATCCTTGGCATCAGACCTAGAATAGAAGAGGGTTCAGACGAAAAAAGACTTTAAACCACCAAAACATGCAATAAAATTGGGATTTAAAGAAATTCATAACCAAAAATGTCGAAAACATACATCCGAACCGATCTGACAATATAATGAATATTGTTCCTGAGAAAAAGGATATGTCAATGCAGGGTCTTAATACCGCTTTGATTTTCCATCCAAATTTGTTTGCAAAGCTTCCATTATGCACACTGTTACAGATCCCAGGAGTGAAGAATAATAATAAAAAAAAATAGAAATATGATTTACCAATTACACAAAAGTTAGAAAGAATGTATTTTCTAAATGTGGTCAAAAAGATACTGAACAAAGAAAAAAATAAAATACACATTCAAGAATTTCAACAAGAACGACTTTTCTTGAGTTTTGAGGGAAAAAAAACAATTACAACTATAGAAACATCAAATAGCTTTTCAATTTCAATCAAGAAGCAGTGCAGCACTGAATTCTTGAACAATGTTTTTGGCAAAGAAGGAGTTTTGGCCGCCCTGTTAGTGCAAGGAGAAAATGACCACAAGAGTCGCAGAGACAAAAGCGTTTACCTTGAAGAAGCGGAGAACAAAGGACGGAACGGAAGAGAACCCAGAAACTGATAGGAAAGCTTAAAAGCAGACAGATCAGTTATTGAGTCATGTGAATCCAGTTTGCCACCAAACAGCACTCCTGAAAGTGAAATAATGGGCACACAAAACATTAGTGATCGAGTGGATATTAACCTATGTCACATATGACCACATCATCTTTTCCCTTAAATGCAATCAATATCCCTATCAAATACATTACAAAAAGAAAAATACCCGATTTTGAAAACAAGAACACGCAAGTTCAAGAAAGAACCAGCCGGTCTTGAAAACAAGAACATGAAAGTTCAAGAAAGAACTTGAACACAGACACAGGAATCAAAAGCAGAGTCTGAATTGCAGAAACAGAAGAAAAGGGAAAGAAGAGTCTAGACATTTAACCGAATATGAGGCATTGGCGTGTGGCAGTGCGAAGAAACAGAGAGACTCTAGACACTGGAAACGAATGAAGAGTGAGAGAAGAGAGTGACTCTTGACGGTGGAAATGAGAAAAGAAAGTGACACGAAACATTTATACAGAGAGACAGAAGAAACGGTCACGCGACACGGTGGAGAATTAGTGCTGTGAAAGAGAGAAAATGTATGTTTATAAATAAGACATGCCGGGTAGAATAAAGAAATATTTTTTTAAAAATAAAAAAGTAATGTCTCTGTATAGACATTAAAATATTAAAATATTTATTTTTATAATTTTATTTATTCTAAATGAATTATTTGGTGAAATTTTATTAATAAATTTTATTTAAAAATATTAAATATTTATTTAGTAATATTTTAATTCTCAAAATTTTTAAAATTAATAAATGTTCATCAACATGAATAAAAATAAAATATTTTTATGAATTCCTAATATTTTAATTTTTAAAAATAAAATACAAACTTAATTAGAATTTGAATCTTTCATTTTAATTTTTGATTTTTTATCCTCTAAATTTTAAAAATATAACTTTGAAACTACCAATTTAAAAAATTTCACTTAGTTTTGTTAAATTGTTTATGTTATACTTCTATTCAATATTCTGATTTTCAATTTATAATTTAGCACAATATATAATCTTTTATATTATCATTTTTTTTAAAAAAAATAAATAATAATTAATTAAAAAGGAAAAATAGTTATTTTTGTTTCTTTTTATTTTATCACTAAATTAAAAAATTAAAAACATGTTTTAGTTATGTTCATAAAAATCGTATAAAATTAAATTTAAAATTAATTTTCGTTTGTAAATAGAAGAATACCTATTTTTATTTTCCATGAATAAAAGATGATAAAGCAACCCAAAATCGATGGAAAAATATGAAAATATTACAAATAAAAAAGAGTGACCTCAATGTCTGAAATACAATTACAAATGCTTGATGTAAATTGTTTAAATTATTCTTCAACTACTTATGTGAGGTTTAGATAGGATTCAATCTGAACTAAATCTAAAAATAAAAAAGTAGAATATATTGTACATCGTCAAAACACATTCAACTTCTTTTCAAAAAGGCTAAAACAAAAGATAATACATGATCATACAATACTTTATTATAAAATTTAAACCAAATATGTTTTTCAAGAACATCTTGATCAACAAACTTCTCATCCTCGTTCCGTAGGATAATAGCCATCTTTGGAAATAACATTATATATGTAACTTATTGGAAATTTCTCATGCCCAAAAAATTTTATTTGAAAAGATAAATACAACTTAATACACCTAAAGATATCATGTCATCATTAAACTTGAGAGGAAAATAGAGCAAAGGATAACACTTGCATAGTATTTGGAATAGACCACAGGATAACACTTGCATAGCATTTGGTTATAGGCTTTGAGAATCTTAAATATTCAATGTGAGAATGCTGTATTAATGACCACGAGCTCTTTTGCCTTTGAGCCAGAAGATCAAAACTGCGTAACTCCATTTATAAGTCATTTTTTCCGTTCTGCAATGTGCAATCCTGATCTTCTCATTTATATTTGTGGTTTATAGTCTAGGACAGTAATTGCCTAATAAAAACTGATTTATTTTATTCCTCTACTATTTAAAGTTTGTTATTATAAAAGATGAATAAGTTATTCATTGTGTTTATTTGTTTTCTTTTAAAAACTAGGTGGGGAAGATGTCTTGGAATCAAAGATAGAATCCTTCAAAGAAGGTTGTAATGATACATGGGTAAGAAATCAAGGAAGGATATGCCCACATCTTGAGGATCAACCTTTACCTCCAGCTAGGAAGCAGAGAAGATTGACAGACACAGTGCTCACTAAAAGTCCTTAGGCAAGACATTGTAATTACTATACTATTTTTTAGCATTTCAGCTCTTGTGAGTATTAGTTTGAATATATGTTATAATAGGCTGTTTAACATTTTTTAGTTGGCCTATGATTGGTGCGTGTGGTGCATTAAAATGGTCCCTTCATAAATTTGAGTAAAATGGGGAAAAATGTTTTACCTGATGCATGAAGCTTTACTAATGTATTTGGTTCAGTTTTTCGGTAGTACAGATACCAATAGGAACACGAATATGATATAATACAGCTAGCAGAATACAACTATTTAAAAGTACATGGCCAGCATTGATATAACAAAATTATCCATATCATATTAAGTCATTGCTTCCTAAATCTTTCACAAATACAATAAATTTGTAAATACCACTCATCCCAAACAGTCGCAAATCACAATTCTCACTTGTAAAATTTAAAAATAAAAAAGAGAAATCAATTAAAATAAAGACATTTGTCTACATCACTCTACACACACTCACCGATTATATAACCATTAACGACACATCATTTAATTTCCACCTCCTATCGACACAAGGTCACCAGAGTGAGGAACTGTAACATCCATTTCCACAGGTATTTAAAAGTACATGCCCAACATTGATATAACAGAATTATCCATATCATATTATGTCATTGTTTCCTAAATCTTTAGGAAATAAAATAAATTTGTAAATACCATTCATCCCAAACATAGTCGCAAATCACAAATCTCACTTGTAAAATTAAAAAAGGAAAAATCAATTAAAACAAAGACATTTATTTACATCACTCCAGCCACTCACCGATTACATCATCATTAACAACCCATCATTTAATTTCTACCTCCTATTGACGCAAGGTCACACCAGAACAAGGAACTGTAACATCCATTTCCACAGGTTACTGCATCACACAAAAAGAACATCAAAACATACAAAGAAAAACCCTGGTGAGTAACCAAAACAAACAAGAAAATAAAAAAAAAAAATGAAATAATAATAGAAAGAAATGAAACAAGAAATTGCAAAGCAAAATCTAAATTCTAGAGACAAAAGAAAAGGAAAAAGAAGAATGATGACATTTAACGGAAGAGGAGACATTCATGCGTGCAGTTGCTATTGAAGAAATGGTGAGACTCTTAATAGTATAAAACCTCTGAACGAATGATGTGAAAACAGACACACATGAAATAATTATAAATAGAGAGAAAGAAGGGTTGGAGACAATTATAATTTCTTGTGATTATTTTTATTCTTATAACTTTGTGTATTCTAATCTGCAATGGTGCAGTGGCTTTTACCTTCACAATCACAATCCTCTTCGAAAAAACTCAACACAAGCTTTCAAACACTACATGAGCACAGCATCAAGGCTGTTCCTCCTCCCATAATGCAGGTCTGGATCCATTGAGGCTTTGGAATAAATTAGTATAAACTAAAACAATATTAACTATTTTGAATTACAACATAAACCCTATCATGAGACTAGCTAGAGATTTAAAAGAGCATAACAAATGCAAATAAAATAAAATAAAAAAAGGACATTAGTTTAGCATTAAAATAACCTTGGTTACAACAAACTCACTGTCTCAAGCTTTCGCTTGTGCCTGTTCTTTAGATCAATTGCATTGATCTATCACCTAAAATTAAACAACAAATATACAACAAATTAGGATCATTATATATATATATATATATATATATAATATCACAAGCAAAATTGATAATGGAATTTTACATGAAGATAAGCATGCAACTTAAGTAACCTATTTCACTACTATTTAGAATAATACTACAGCAACAAACACAAAACCTGATACATGAAGAAAGAAAGAAACCCCTTCAAAACAAGAGTATGTCTTCAAAATTCTTTTTTGCACTTTAATCTGTGACTACATACACCCTTTCTAATAATGAGAGTTCAACTTTGAAAGATTTTCTGAGTGGATTACTGAAATGTTCAAAATTGAAATCCTCCTTATTCACAGGACCAAAGCTTCAACCTCAAGATAAATATGGAACCCATAAACAACCAAGCAACAAATTCAATATAGAAAGAAGATACACAAAATTACAAAGAAAGAAAGAAAAATAAAACATATACTAAAACCCAAAGGTATTTTCTTTTCACCTACACCTCCTTTTTCGTTTTTCTTATCTATGCTCTTCATTTTATTTATCTTCCTACTCTCATCAAGGGGCAACATGTGAAGATCACGTCAAAAAGAAATGGACCACGGTATACCATTTGATTCACTTGTTCAATTAGAACTCGTCTAAAGTGAGTTATAAAGAACTGAAATATAATTTAAATCCCTCTTTAAAAATATACAGGGTCTGATTTTAAAAACCCATCCGAACTTGTAACAGAATCAACTGATAGTTAAACATGAAATCATGCTGAGTGTAGACCAATGAACTACATGACAGATTAGTCCATGATAATGTTGAAAAGTATTAGTTTTATAAAATAAAAGCTTGCCACTTTGATTTGCATGGAATATTGTACAAATTTTTAGCATTTTTCAGCTTGAAAAAAACTTCAAACCAAGTAGGCATCCCAAAGGATATTAAACCACTCCTTCAAGCCAATATTATAAAAGGCCAATAAAGGACTCAATCCTGTGTCAACGCCATCGAGATAAATTGTGTTTCATCCACAACATCGAGTGAACAAGCCAAGCTCTGATGCCACATATGAGAAATCAGTTAGATATTTTCCATCAACCTCCTCTGCCACCAATATTATACCTTACTTTATAAAGGTACACTTTTGCAAAGATTCAATATGGATATAGGAGAAAAGTTCTCCATCTTGTATGAATATATCAACTACAGATATTTTCCATCAACCTCCTCTGCCACCAATGCATCACTGCTCCCATAAATTCAAAAAAAGAAGATGCAGAAAATGTTGAGCAGAAACTTTAATGTGAACATTAAATCCAAAAATATTATTGTGATGCACAAACACAGGTAGAGATAGAGCATAACTCACATACTTTAAAAATAATCAGAAAAGAAAAAATGTGTGCAAGAATACAAAAGATATCAAGTTTTCACTGATAGTGACAGTGACCCCCACAATTTTAACTTTTCATGGTCAAGGTCAATAGATGACATCTATAGCATATAGACTCCATTTAGGTTCAATAACCCTAAAAAAAATAGCATAACATCTCTTTTTCAAAATTCATCTCATAGTGACACCCAAATTTAATAAGGTATCTAGAATTTATATACCATATTTTTGTTCAACACGTTTGAGCATTCTTGAACAAACAACAACTAGACAAAAACATTCCATTTTCTCATGCTTAAAAAAATTCATTTGTTAGTCGAATTTGGGAGCAACTATATTGTACCATCTAACTAAAAATGATCATGGATCGACTCAAACATTCTAATTCAGCTTAGGGTCATTAACAATTAATAATAGCGAAACATCCCTTTCTCAAAATTCAATTTTATAGTAGCACCCACAAACATAAACAGAAACGCATATATAGACATAGAGGCATGACCACACACACAAGCAAACATGCACAAAAGTCACAGAAACACCCACGCAGAGAGTGAGAAAGATACAAGCACAAATAGATAAAGACACAACCTAAGCAGACAGTTCAGTTATTCCGCTCTTGAACTTTTAATTCTGGGGTTCTTTGACTTCTTTAGTTATTCTGCTCTTAAACTTTGAAGACAGAAGAAGCGGAGATTAGAGTAGGCAACTGAAGAGAACTCAGAAACTGATAGGAAAGCTTAAAAAGCAGACAGTTCAGTTATTGAGACATGTGAATCCATTATATCAAAAGAAACCATAACCTAAAAAGTCCATTGATGAAAAAATTCATAATATGAAAAAGGCCCCAAATCCCTACAAAAAAGTGAAATAATTTTTTCAAATAAATAATAAATTTAACTATAAAAAAAATATCTTAATTCATTTTAGAAATCAACATACTTCATGCTCAGTTCATTTTATGGACTAACTTATCATTTTTATTTTATTTTTATTAAAAAATATATAAATTAAGATAAATTTATTTTTTTAAAAAAAGTAATATTATAATCCATATTATTGTTTTAAAAAAATAATATTTTAGCAAAAATTAAGATAACCACATTTTTTATAAAATTAGGATAAACACACCAATTGACAAAGAATAATCAATAACAAAAACTTAACCTTACCCAATCTTTGAGGATATCAAAAGTTATTTTATATTTGATTGCAATTATTGTACTTTTTGTCAAGATGCAAGATCACACCCCAAGAGTCCCAACACCTGGAATACTACATAAACATGATCATTGCTTAGGCAATACACATTATGCTAACAAAATAAAAAATCCACGATTCAATGAAAATTGAAAGAACTATTCATACAACGGATATGTATCCTTTCCATCATTCTTCTTTTCATTCACTTTATCTCTAAAAATCATTTTATCCACTTTTTGTTTTCTTTTGCATTTTTGTACCGGAGAGGGCTCTAGAGTCAATCCGATTCACCACCAAACAGCACTCCTAAAAGTGAAATAATGGACACACAAATGCACCCAAAACATTAGTGATCCAGTTGATATTAACCTATGTCACATATGACCACATCATCTTTTTTCTTATATGCAATCAATATCCCTATCAATTACATTAAAAAAAGAAAAACACCCGGTATTGAAAACAAGAAAACGCAAGTTCAAGAAAGACGCAGGACACAGACACTGGAATCAAAAACAACAATAAGGACAGCAAAGGAGTCCAGTCTCATTGCACTCCAAACAGAAGAAAATAAGAATCAGACATATTGAAAAAAGAATCAAGTTCAATTCAAAATCAAAGAAACAAAAGCATTCCACAATCGTCCTTGAATTGAAGAGACAAGAAAAGAAAAGAAACACAAAAGACATAGGAGGCATTGGGTGTGGAGAAATAAAGAAATTTCAGATTACAAAGAAAAGAAAAAGAAAAAGAAAACAAATGAATTTGAACAGAAGTGAGAGGGGGAGACAGACACTCAATGAGGCAGACAAATAAAGCTCGAAAAATATAAATAAGATTGGAGTGAGTGAGATTATAAATAAGCTCGCCTCTGCCTTAAATTAAAAATTAAAAATAAAAAACATTTATGCCTAGTGTTATCTAGTTTACCTAATATCAATTATAAACAGAAAAAAAAAAAAGAAGCTAAGATTAATTATACAATATGCATTTAAAAAATGCAATAGTTATATTATAATGATTTTATAATAATTTTGTTAAAAGTTGTATTATAAAATAAGGATTGTGATAATGTCTGAATAAGAGAATTCATGTAACAATTCCTTGACTTTTCAGTCCGACAATATTAGTTTCTGTTTTCGAGAAATGTGACATAGAGCAACATCAACCTCAATTATACATCTATCATCTAAAAACCCTTTATCCACTTTTTGCTTTCTTAAGCTTCTTTTTTTTTTTTTGTATTGGAGAGGGTTCCAGAGTAAATCCAGTTTACCACCAAACAGCACTCTTGAAAGTGAAATAATGGGCACTCAAGAAAGAACCAGCCGGTCTTGAAAACAAGAACACGCAAGTTCAAGAAAGAACCAGAACACAGACACGGGAATCAAAAGCACAGTCTGAATCGCAGAAAAAGAAGAAAAGAGAAAAAAGAGTCTAGACATCTAACCGAAGATGAGTCATTGGCGTGTGGCAGTGCTATCGAAGAAACAGAGAGACTCCAGACACTGGAAACGAATGAAGAGTGAGAGAAGAGAGTGACTCTTGACAGTGGAAAAGAGAGAAGGGAGTTGCATTTACGGTAAGAGAATAGAATGACACAACATTTATATAGAGACAGAAGAAATGGTCACGCGACGAGGTGGAGAAATCGTTCTGTGAAAGAGAGAAAATGTATGTATATAAATAAGACATGCCATGCAGAATAAAGAAATATTTTTTAAAATAAAAAAGTAATGTCTTTGCATAGACATTAAAATATTAAAAAAAAATATTTTTATAATTTTATTTATTCTAAATGAATTATTTGGTGATATTTGTTAATAAATTTTATTTTATATATTAAAATATTTATTTATTTATATTTTGTTTCTCAAATGTTTTAAAATTAATAAATGTTCACTAACATGGATAAAAATAAAATATTTTTATTATGTTCCTAATATTTTAATTTTTAAAAATAAAATAAAAACTTAATTAGAATTTGAATCTTTCATTTTGATTTTTGATTTTTTATCCTCTAAATATTAAAAATATAACTTTGAAAAGATTTCACTTAGTTTTGTTAAATTGGTTATGTTATATTCTATTCAATATTCTCATTTTTTATTTATAATTTAGTACAATATATAATCTTTTATATTCTCATTTTTTAAAATAAATAAATAAAATTAATTAAAAACAAAACGACAAATAGTTATTTTTGTTTCATTTTATTTTATCACTAAATAAAAAATACTTAATGTAAGATGTATTAAATTATTATTCAACTATTTATTTGAGGGTTTGCACATGAAACAATTGGAACTAAATATGAAAATAAAAAATAGAATATATTCGCATCATCAAAACTCATACAACTTTTCGAAAAGGCGAAATTAAAATATACAATACTTTATTGTTTAGTTTAAATCAAAGGTATTTTTCAAGAACATCTTGATCAACAAAAAAGATAAATTCATTTTAAAAAAGAAATAATATTTTAACCAATACTAATGTTTTAAAAAAATTATATTTAACAAAAATACGATAACTACATATTCTATAAAATCATGATCAACACACTAATTAACAAAGAATAATAACAAAAGCTTAACATTACCCAATCTTTGAGGATATCAAAAGTTATTTTATATTTGAATGCACTTATTGTACTTCTTGTCGAGATGCAAAATCATACCCCAAGTCCCACCACCTGAAATGTTATATAAACATGATCATTGCTTAGGCAATACACATCATGCTAAGAAAGTAAAAAATCCACGATTCAAAGAGAATTAAAAGAACTATTCATACAACAGATTTGTATCCTTTCCATCATTCTTCTTTTCATTCACTTTATCTCTAAAAATCATTTTATCCACTTATTGTTTTCTTTTGCGTTGTTGTACCGGGAGGGCTCCAGAGTCAATCCGGTTAACCACCAAACAGCACTCCTGAAAGTGAAATAATGGGCCCACAAATGCACCCAAAACATTAGTGATTCAGTTGATATTAACCTATGTCACATATGACCAATCATCTTTTTTCTTATATGCAATCAATATCCCTATCAAATACATTAAAAATAAAAAATAAAAAATACCCGGTCTTGAAAACAAGAAAACACAAGTTCAAGAAAGAACCAGAACATAGACAGATGAATCAAAAATAGAAATAAGGACAGCAAAGCAGTCCAGTCTCAATGCACTCCAAACAGAAGAAAAGTAGAATCAGAGATATTGAAAAAAGAATCGAGTTCAATTCAAAATCAGAGAAGCAAAAGCATTCAACAATCGTCCTTGAATTGAAGAGACAAAAGAAAAGAAAAGAAACACATAAGGCATTGGAGGCATTGGGTGTGGAGAAATAAAGAAATTTCAGATTACATAGAAAAGAAAAAAGAAAAAAAAAGCAAACGAATTTGAACAGAAGTGAGAGGGGGAGACAGGCACTCAGTGAGGCAGAAAAATAAAGCCAAAAAAATATAAATAAGATTGGAGTGAGTGAGATTATAAATAAGCTTGCCTCTTCCTTAAATTAAAAATTAAAAATTAAAAACATTTATGCCTAGTCTTATCTAGTTTACCTAATATCAAATTATAAACAGAGAAAAAAAGCCAACATTAATTATACAATATGCATTTAAAAAAAACAAGCAGTTATTTTATAATGATTTTGTTAAAAAGTTGTATTCTAAAATAAGGATTGTGATAATGTCTGAATAAGAGAATTCATTGAACAACTCCTTGACTTTTTAGTCCGACAATATCAGTTTCTTTTTTCGAGAAATGTGACATACATGAAGATAAGCATGCAACTTAAGTAACCTATTTCACTACTATTTAGAATAATACTACAGCAACAAACACAAAACCTGATACTTGAAGAAAGAAAAAAACCCCTTCAAAACAAGAGTATGTGTCTTCAAAATTCTTTTTGGCACTTTAATATATGACTACATACACCCTTTCTAATAATGAGAGTTCAACTTTGAAAGATTTTCTGAGTGGATTACTGAAATGTTCAAAATTGAAATCCTCCTTATTCACAGGTCCAAAGCTTCAACCTCAAGACAAATATGGAACCCATAAACAACCAGGCAACAAATTCAATATAGAAAGAAGATACACAAAATTACAAAGAAAGAAAGAAAAATAAAACATATACTAAAATCCAAAGGTATTTTCTTTTCACCATCACTACCTACACCTCCTTTTTCGTTTTTCTTATCTATGCTCTTCATTTTATTTATCTTCCTACTCTCATCAAGGGGCAACATGTGAAGATCACGTCAAAAAGAAATGAACCATGGTATACCATTTGATTCACTTGTTCAATGTAGAACTCGTCTAAACTGAGTTATAAAGAACTGAAATATAATTTAAATCCCTCTTTAAAAATATACAGGGTCTCAATTTTAAAAACCCATCCTAACTTGGAACAGAATCAACTGATAGTTATACATGAAATCAAGCTCAGTGTAGACCAATGAACTACATGACAGATTAGTGCATGATAATGTTGAAAAATATTAGTTATCTAAAATAAAAGCATACCACTTTGATTTCGTGGAATATTGTACAATTTTTTTCAATTTAAAAACAACTGCAAACCAAAGAGGGAACCCAAAGGATATTAAACCACTCCTTGAAGCCAGAATTATAAAAGGTCAATAAGGGACTCAATCCTATTCCTATGTCAACCCCATCGAGACAAATAGTATTTCATCCACACCATCAAGTAGACAACCCAAGCTCTGATGCCACATAACAAATGAGAAATTAGTTCAATTAATTAAAACAAGTTATGCAGAAATATTAATTGGTACCTTGAAATATATCACTACATTCCCAGTTGCATCTTGCTTTACAAAGGTACACATTTGCAAAGATTCAATTAGGATATAAGAGAAAAGTTCTCCATCTTGTTTGAATATATCAACTACAGATGTTTCCCAACAACCTCCACTGTCACCAATGCATCGCCGCTCCCATAAATTCAAAAAAAAAAAAAAAAGATGCACAAAATGTTTGGCAGAAACTTTAATGTGAGCATCAAATCCAAAAATTTAATTGTGATACACAAACACAGGTAAAGATAGAGCATAACTCCAATACTTTAAAAATAATCAAAAAGAAAAACTGTGTGCAAGAATACAAAAGATATCAAGTTTTCAATGATAGTGGCCCCCACAATTTGAACTTTTCATGGTCAAGGTCAATCAAAGACATCTATAACATAAAGATTCCATTTAGATTCAATAAGGCTAAAAAATAGCATAACATCTCTTTTTCAAAATACATGTCATAGTGACACCCAAATTGAATCAGGTAACTAGAATTTATATACCCAATTTTCGTTCAACAAGTTGGGGCATTCTTGAACAAACAACAACTAGACAAAAACATCACATTTTCCGATGCTTAAAAAATTCATTTGTTAGTCAAATTTAGGGGCAACTATATCGTACCATCTAAGTAAAAATTGATCAAGGATCGACTCAAACATTCTAATTCAGCTAAGGGTCATTAACATTTAATAACAGCAAAACATCCCTTTCTCGAAATTCAATTATATAGTAGCACCCACAAACATAAACACGAATGCATTTATAGACATAGAGGCATGACCACACACACAAGCAAACTCCCACAAAAGTCACAGAAACACCCACGCAGAGGGAGTGAGAGAGATGCAAGCACAGATAGATAAAGACACAAACAGACACAAAAACAAACAGTGACAAATAAAGCACACATACAAAAATAAGGACAAACATAGAGACAACCCTAAATCAGACAAGGACAAATGAGCAAAACCTTAGGCAGTCTTATACGATGGTGACTTGTAATGCCACTGCTTCTTCCCACGTCTGTTCCATATGACAAATAGATTTTCGGATTCTTGCATCCGATTGAAATAATGGGAAAAAACACAGAAGATAAAAGCCACTTTTCTAAGAGGAACTACTTCAACAACAAAATAATAAAAATATAAAGAAAAAAATCAAAATATGATTTACCAATTACACAAAAGTTAGAAAGAATGTAATTTCTAAATGTGGTTAAAATGAACAAAGAAAAAAATAAAATACACATTCAAGAATTTCAACAAGAACGGCTTTTCTTGAGTTTTGAGGAAAGAAAACAATTACAACTATCAAAACATCGAATAGCTTTTCAATTTCAATCAAGAAGGAGTGCAGCATTGAATTGTTGAACAATGTTTTCTTGACTAGTTGACTTTCCTATGGCAGCCTTGGTAGTGCAAGGAGAAAATGACCACAAGGGTCCCAGAGACACAAGTGTTTACCTTGCATAAGAGAGATTATATTTGTATTTGTGCGTGTTCTTCAACTTCTGTAGTTGTTCCGTTCTTGAAGAGAACCCAGAAACTCTGACGAGTAACAAAAATCAAAGAAAAGCATATCCACGGGTTGCTGCACCACACAAAAAGAACAACAATCAAAGAAAAACTCACAAATAACAAAGACTCTTCGAAACAAAGACTTTGAAAAGCAGAGTCTGAATTGCAGAACCAGAAGAAAAGGAAAAGATGAGTCTTCACATCTAACCAACGTGTGGCAGTGCTATCAAAGAAACAGAAACTCTTCGAAACAGAGACTCTTGAAGAGAGACTCGTAACACTGGAAACGAATGAAGAGTGAGAGAAGAGAGTGACTCTTGACAAGGAAAACCAATGAAGAGTGAGAGAAGAGAGTGACAAAATTTATATATAAAGAGCAAAGGGACGGAAAGCGAAATAAAAAAAGAATTTTTTTTAAAATAAAAATGTAATGTCCCTGTATAGATATTAAAATATTAACATTTATTTTTATAATTTTACTTATTCTAATATGAATTATTTGGTGAAATTTTATTAGTGTTTTCTTTGAAAATATTAAATTATTTTATTTATTTATATTTTAAGTCTCAAATTTTTAAAATTAATAAGTATTCTTTAACTTGAATAAAAATAAAATATTTTAATTATGCTCTTAATATTTTAATTTTTTAAAATTAAAATACAAATTTAATTGGAATTTGAATATTTTATTTTTATTTTTTATTTTTAAAATTTTAAAAATATAACTTTGACGTTTCAATTTAGAAAGTTTCACTTTATTTTTTTAAATTGATTATGTTATGATTCTATTCAATGTTTTTATTTTCGTTTTATACTTTAGCACAACATATAATCTTTTATTTAGCACAACATATAATCTTTTACATTGTCATCATTTTTAACAAAAAATAAAAATTTCACAGAAATAATTAAAAGGATAAAAAGTTGTTTTTGATTCGTTTATTTTATCCCTAAATAAAAACATATTTTAGGTACGTTGATGGAAATTCTATAAAATCAAATTTAAAATTAATTTTCGTTTGTAAATAGAAGAATACTTATTTTTATTTTCCATGAATAAAAGATAATAAAGATAACTGACTTCTGGACAATGTCTGAATTACAATTAAAAATGCTTAATGTATTGAATTATTCTTCAACTATTTATCCAAGGTTTGCACAGAAAATAACCTGAACTAAATATGAAAATAATAAAATAGAATATATTACACATCATCAAAACACATACAACTTACTTATTTTCAAAAAGGCTAAAAGAAAAAACCATACCTGATTATACAATACTTTATTATTTAGTAAGTTTAAACCAAAGATGCTTTTTGAGAACATCTTAATCAACAAACTTCTCATCCTCATTTCGTAGCCCTTCTGTCAAAAGATAATAGCCATCTTTGGCCAAATCTGCTTATGAATTACCAAATCTCCGACAACAATCAATCCAGCAAAACAAGTCTTTAGGTGTTAATATCTATATTTACCAAAAAATACTTACTCTATGTGTGCAACCGAAGAGAGTAGTGTGTTGGTAATGTTACTATTAGTAATTAATGATTAGCGAATGGTATTTTTTTTTCCAGCTTTAGTGAACGGATTATAATTTAAATAAATGTGATTGTTTATTTTAAAGAAAATGATAATTATATATATATATATATACACACACACATTTGTGTGTGTGAATATACAAATTATACAAACAAATAAATTATATATGTAACTTACTAAAAATTTCTCATGTCCAAAGAAATTTATTTGAAAAGATAAATACAACTTAATAGACCTAACGATATAGAGCACAGGATAACACTTACATAGTATTTGGAATAGAGCACAAAATAACACTTGCATAGTATTTGGTTAGAGGCTTATGAGAATCTTAAATATTCAATGTGAGAATGCAGTATTAAGTCATTTTTTCAATTATGCAATATGCAATGATCTTTTCATTTATACGTCTGGGACAATAATTGACGAATAAAATTTTTTTATTTTATTTCTCTACTAATTTAAATTTTGTTATTATAAAAGATCAATAAACTATTCATTTTGTTTTTTTGTTTTCTTGAAAAAAGTAGGCAGGAAAGATGACTTGGAATTAAATATAGAATCCATCAAAGGCTGTAGTGATACATGGGTGAGAAATCAAGGAAGGATGTTTCCACATCTTGAGGATCAACTTTTACCTCCACCTAGGAAGCAGAGAAGATTGAAGATTAACAGACGCAGTGCTCACTAAAACTCCTTGCAAGGCAAGACATTGTAATTAGTATACTATTTTTTAACATTTCAGCTATTGTGAGTATGATTAGTTTGAATACATGTTATGATAGGCTGTTTAACATTTTTTAGTTGGTATATGACTGGTGTGTGTGGTGCATTAAAATGGTCGCTTCATATATTTGAGTAAAATGGGGAAAAATGTTTTACCTAATACATGATGCTTTATTAATTTATTTGGTTCTGTATACAAGAAATCCTATGAATGTGCTAGTTTTTTTGGTATTACTGATACCAATAGGAACACAAATAGGATATAATACAGCTAGAAGAATACAGCTAACTAAAAGAAGTACATGGCCAGCATTGATATAACAGAATTATTCATCATATTATGTCATTGCTTCCTAAATCTTTAGCAAATAAAAAAAATTGAAAATAACACTCATCCGAAACATAGTCACAAATCACAATTATCACTTGTAAAATTTAAAAAAAAAATCAATTAAAACAAAGACATTTGTTTACATCACTCCACACACTCACCGATTACATCACCATTAACAACCCATCATATAATATCTACCTCCTATCAACACAAGGTCACCAGAGCAAGGAACTGTAACATCCATTTGCACCTGCTGCTGCACCACACAAAATGAACATCAAAACATATAAAGAAAAACCCTGCTGATTAACCAAAACAAACAAGAAAATAAACAAAAAAATAAAACAATAATAAAAAGAAATGAAACAAGAAATTGCAAAGCAGAATCTAAATTGTAGAGACGAAACAAAAGGAAAAGTAGAATGATGACATTTATCGGAAGAGGAGACATTCATGCGTGTAGTTGCTATTGAAGAAATAGAGAGAGTATCAAAACCTGAACAAATGATGTGAAAGCAAAAGACACACATGAAACAATTATAAATAGAGAAAGAAGGGTTGGAGACGGTGATCAAGGAAAATGCTCGCGCGATAGAAGCAACTTTAAATTTGTTAAATGCAAAAGGGAAAACGTAAAAGACTTGTTTTGTTGAAGAATTTCTTTTGATTATTAGTAATTTAACACTATTAAATGTTTTGTTCATAAATTTGGTAAAAATTGCAACATAAGAAACCATCTATTCAAAGTTTTAAATATTAAAATATTTTTTATTCTTATAACTTTCTTTATTCTAATCTGGATTATTTGGTGAAATTTTATTAATAATTGCTATTTAAGAAGAATACAAATTTTTTTTATAATTAAATTCTCAAACTTTATAAAAATTAATAAATGTTCCTTAAGAGGAATAAAAATAAGATATTTTTATGATGTTCCTAATAATTTAATTTTTAAAAAATAAAATAAAAACTAAATTAGAATTTAAATATCCTATTTTAGTTTATTTTTAATTTTTTATCCTCTAAATTTTAAAAATATAACTTTGGTATAACAAGTTTAAAAGGTTTCACTTTGTTTTGTTAAGAGTATTTCTGTTATGTTTCTATTCAATGTTCTCACTTTTAAAAATTGCATAAGTTCTGAGATTCATGCGGTAGACAATAGAGTTCTAAAATACTTGCCATAAAATGATTCTTCTCTTTTTGATTTATAATCAAAAATTGATGCATTGGATATATAGTATGGTGACCTTCAAACAACAGTTTACCATAAAAAAACAATGTACCTTCATTTTATCTTCTAACTTTTCACAAAGACCATTTTACCTTCATTATATGCCTAACCTATGTGGGATGTTAACACATAAACCTCAACCTAACTGGACACCTCAAGGCTGATATCTGCAAGATTGGAGATTTGTAAATGTGATTAATAGCATAAGAACTAAATATACATAAACATGCAATCCCCAGGTACAAAATGTAGTTTGTAACAATCGATGAGATATTATTCCAACTCTTGAACAGAACAAACTCAATTTATATCCAATCAGAATTTAGATCTCAGAACTATAATCTGATCTTATAACATGTACAGAAAATCAATTAAAAACAAAACTAGATTTATTTCAAGAGCAGAGAATAATAAAAAATAAATAAATAAATAAACCACTAAAGTCTCTACAAATTATAATTTGTTGCCTAAATGTAGACATATATAACAGAACTTTTATTTAGGAATTCTGATTCCATTAAAATACAGTAAATACATCACAACATTCTCACTCAAAATCTGCAGGTCCACATGCAAAGAATGAAAGAATCTTGAAATTCTAACTAGCTATTTCACCAATTAAACAACTCAACATTCAATCTAATGAAAAAATCTTGAAAAAATTACCCACTTTGTCAATCCAACAAGTCCATACTCCATACAAAGTAGAGAAATAATCTTAAAAGTTTAAAATCAAATTACTCGCTTGATCAATCAAGTCCACCACCCACATGACAGAAAACAATTTTGAGCTACTTAACAACATGCAAGACCACACCCCACCCCAACCCAAGTCCCGACACTTAAAACACAACATGCAAGAACACGAAGAGAGTTAAAAGAGCTATCCATAACATATCATGACAATATGACATTACTTCCTTGTTCTTTAGCAATTAAAAATAAATAAATACCTCTCATCAGACACAATCGCAAACCACAGTTCACATTTGTAAGAATTAAAAAAAGAAATATCAACTACCTTTTCAACCAGTAATGAGTATGCTATATTAAACATCCAAAGGAAAACTGTCTTTCAATAATATTGCACATGCAGTGAAAAATATGATATTTATACCCAAAATAAAAATAATAATTCAATTTATAAATAAATGCTTATAAATGCTTGGATACAATTTATTAATGCTTATTAACTATTATTACTGAAAAAGATAAAAGAGAATATAAATTAAGAAATTCCTTTTATTAATAGTATTATAGATATAAATATAGATTGATAAACATTAAGACCAGGCAAAACTTTGGCTAGTTTCGTCAACCAATCATTTTGGCACAAGTATTCCTATTCTAAGACAATTTGACGAGTTTACACTCTTATATGGCTGTGGCTTCCAGAAATATAAATTAAAAAATCCTAAATGAAATTTGATGCCAGAATATTACACCAATTCCTTGTTACATGCAGTTGCCCTCAAGACTGCTAAAATCACAAACTAGTACCCGTGGCAGAAATACATTTCCCTTCAAGACTATATCAATTCCATTGACTTTAACCTACATTCAACATCAATCCAACACTGGCATAACTTCAACCTTTATACATTGAAAAATGCAAAACTTCTGTAAACGAGTTTAAACACACCCTAACAACTCAAGCAGCAAATCAAGCAAACTATACAAAACCATTCACCATCTTATCACACAAAAAACAAACTATAACTCCTTTTCAGCTACCAAATACAACCTGATGAATTAGAACAAGTGAGAGAGAGAAAAGAAACCAATGCAAAATAGAGGCATTAACCAATAACCGCCAAATACCATCATGCTAAATTTAAAATAGACCTATCTTAAGTTATCAGCAATTATTTTACCGCTTTGTTTCACTCATCTTTTTTCCTTCAAAAAATTTAACCAACATATGGTCTAGATATTCTATTGTGTATTTGATGTATTTCTGAGGATTCTTACCTGTCTCCACAAGAAGCCTGCGACACAGTAGGTTCCCAATTATGCACTTATTGCAAGGTACTAATAAATCATACAAAAACCACAAGGCATCAAAAGCAAACATAAGTAAATGTATTTTTGTTTCGAAGGGGAAAAAGACATCATTTCATATTCATGGATACAATTATTCCCCCACATATTAAATAGGAATGACAAATTAAAATGAGAACCCACCCAAAACGATTGACAAACGATCTATAGGCTACCAACAAGACTTCAGCAACTGCAGGCCTGAGAGACACTAGCAGATGGATGTCAGGAGCTGTCCACTGAGATTATCTCTAACGGAGTTCCTCAAACATAACATTCAATTTCTTAAACCTGAAAACACATTACATGTAGACGTGTCAAAACAAGTAAAGACATTACTCATAAAGAAGCAACTGAAAGGCTACCTGTCCTTAATGAAGAACCACTACTGCTTCCAGTTCCACCATCGCCGCCACCAGTATCACTCCTTCCACCTGATGGGCAAAGGCCCTGAATAGATAATCACTGATGAATCTGTCGAGAAAAGAATCAAAATTAAAAAAAAAAAAAAAAAAAAAAATAGACGACTTTAACACATATTAACGTTTAGAAGAAATAGATCATTTGCATCAAACCAAACATCAGGAAAAAAACAAATCAATCTACTAGAACACCTTCATTATCAAAAACAAACGGGTAAAATAAGTTTTTGTTCCTATTCCCTCCAAAAATTTTCTAGTTCAGTTTAAGTCCTTCTAAAATTATCTTATTTTAGTCCCTGAAATTTTGGAATGCAGAGTTTTTTTATCTTCAAACTAGTTTAAATAGCTACTTAAAACCATTTTTGAGCATTACCAATGTACTTGGAGGACTAAAAGTGATGCATTTCTAAATTTGGGGGACTGAAATAGGACGAAAAAATAATTAAAGAGACTAAAAGCGAATTTTGATCAATTTAGAGGGGCTAAACATATTTTACCATTATCCAAGTGACATCTAAGAAAGCTGTAAGACATGCACTAGAACAAGACCTTTGCCCAAGCATTTCTTTTTTATTGATTTGCATGCTGCTGAACAACTCTCCTATGTCGTTGGCTTCAGACCTTGGCTTCAGTTATCCCCTAGCAAATCCTTGGCCTCAGACCAAGAACAGAAGAGGGTGAAGAGGAAAAAAGACTTTCAAACACCAAAACATGTAAAAAAAATTGTGATTTAAAGAAATTCATAACCAAAATATATTTTGATAATTTTAGAGGGGCTAAACATATTTTACTATTATCCAAGTGACATCTAAGAAAGCTACAAGACATGTAATGGCACGTCAATCTCTCAGCAAATCTAACAAAGAAATGCACTAAAATGTCCATGAGCAGAATAAATCAGAACTGTAAAATAAATTTTAAAAATTTTGACATTTAAGGAATGATAATAAATAATGACCAACAAATTTGTCATCTCATCAATGTACACGGCAAAAAAAGGTTAGAAGATATGGCTACGAAATTGGGATCAGACAACACTGAATTTACTCAAACACTGAACTTACTCAAAAAAAAAAAATACCTCACATAGTTGATCACAGTGTGTCAAAGGATGGACAGTTCCATCTGTAACTGCAGTCTTTGTAGCATCTTTCTCGATTGTCACTTCAAATTCTTCAAAGGTCTCCTGGGCTCTTTGTGCAAGATGTTTTGTCAAACTAGTTGCAGCTTCTTTTATTCCAAAGCAAGCTTTGCCTTTAAGAAGAGTTTCAATCTGCAAAATTTAAGCAAATTGTTCATTGCAAGATTATAACACTACTGCAAAATGACTTGTTCTTGTTTTATGAATGAAACAAAACAACTACCCAAACCTAATATGTATCGTGATAGTCAACTATATAACATCTAGTGTGGTGACTAGTGTAAGGTGTAAACCTCTATCAATAAGAAGTTGAAAGTAAACACTGTGGCAGATGACACTAATGACAGAATTATAATGCCTTAATTGAAATAAACTGGCTTCAATAAATGAGATGAAGCACCTATCAGAGGTTTTTTTTATATTTACTAAACAGTTTTTCTCTTGAATGCTATAAATAATTTAAAAGTGGCAATAGTATGATTCCAAACTTTTATGTAAGACTTTTAAAGAAAAAATGTCCAATACATGAAATATCAAGAGTGTAGTCCCCTTTCATGGTAGTCACAATTTATCAAAGACAACCATAATAATGTTAAAACATAAGCCAGAGTACAAGACCAAAAACTTGGAGTTCGATGATCGAGACAAATTTCATGATTTTATTATAGAGCATTCTATCTTAAAAGAATAATAATTAAATTAAAGGCCTTTTACTACTAGTAGTCTCATAGACAACTGAAAAGGAAACTACAAATAAATTAGTAACACAAGTGAAAAGTCACTAACATGTATAGGCACTAAAACTTTTATTTTATGTGATAAATAAGAAAAGTCATGACCACTGAACATAAAATAAAACTTTACAAGTTGACCTCTTAAGATTTACGAAACCAATACACAATAGAGATAGCATCAAGATTCATGATTTTGCATTTCAAAAGCCATACCTCTGAATGAAGCTCTTCATTATTTCATACACAATACATGTAGACGTGTCAAAACAAGTAAAGACATTACTCATAAAGAAGCAACTGAAAGGCTACCTGTCCTTAATGAAGCACCACTACTGCTTCCAGTTCCACCATTGCCGCCACCAGTACCACTCCCAACACCTGATGAGCTAAGGCCCTGAATAGATAAGCAATGAAGAATCTGCCGAGAAAAGAATCAGAATTAAAAAAATACACAACTTTAAAAAATATTAATGTTAAAAATAAATAGAGCATTTCCATGAAACCAAACATCAGGAAAAATTAAACCAATCTAATAGAACATATTTATTATAAAAAAAAGAGGGTAAAATATGTTTTTGTTCCTATTCCTTCAAAAACATTTCTAGTTCAGTTTTAGTACTTCTAAAATTTTGTCCTATTTTAGTACCACAAATTTGGAAATGCAGTTTTTTATATCTTAAAAGTAGTTTAAATAGCATCTTAAAACAATTTTTAAGCGCTACCCAAGTACTTGGAGGACTAAAATTGATGAATTTTTAAATTTGGTGACTGGAATAGAACAAAAAAGAATCCAGACTAAAAGGAAATTTCGATAATTTTAGAGGGACTAAATATATGTTATCATTATCCAAGTGACCAGCGCTACCTAAGTACTTGGAGAACTAAAAGTGATAAATTTTTAAATTTGGCGACTGGAATAGAACAAAAAAAAAATCAAGACTAAAAGGAAATTTCGATAATTTTAGAGGGACTAAATATATGTTATCATTATCCAAGTGACATAAAAGAAAGCTGCAACGTAATAATCAGTAAGGTCACTAGAACAAGACTTTGCCCAAGTATTTCTTTTGTATTGATTTGAATGCTGCTGAACAATCCTCCCATGTCATTTGTACCCAGTCATACCTAAGCACAACCTTGTCTTCAGACCTAGAATAGAAGAGAGTTCAGACGAAAAAAGACTTTGAACCACCAAAACATGCAATAAAATTGGGATTTAAAGAAATTGATAATCAAAAATGTCGAAAACATGCCTCCAAACTAATCTGACAACATAATGAACATTGTTCATGAGAAAAAGATATGTCAATGCAGGGTCTTTATACTGCTTTGATCTTCTTCTAAATTTGTTTGCAAAGCTTCCATTATGTGCACTGTTACAGATCCTAGCAATGAAGAATCATCAACACTTTCAAATTCCTCAAAGAGTTGCTTCAAGGTCGATTGGAAGCTGCAAACTTTAAAGAATTCCGATCAGGTCAAATATGTGAAAAGTACACAAGCTTGAGCATTATCCTTCCTACAAACGAAATGAAAACTGAACTTTAAGAAATAGTTTCACTTAAATATAAAAAATTAAATAGAAGCATGGTATTGTACAATTCCCTCAGACATCATCATTTTATAATAAGGGAGATAAAACTCAAGTTCAAATAGTTGGAAATCAATTCTTTTTAACTAGCACGAAGAGAGAGTTAAAACTATCCAAAACAAATTACGAAGAGAGAGTTAAAACTATCCAAAACAAATTACGCCGTCATTTCCTTATTCTTTAGGAATTAAAACAAATCAATATCCTTCATCACAAACACAATCACAATCCACAATTCACGTTTGTAAAAAAAAAAAAAAAATCTGCTAAAATAAGGACATTTTATCAATCCACCACTCCACGCACACACTCACCAATAACATCACCATTACATGACTTTAATTTTTACCTTCATCGGCACATGGTCACTAGAGTGAGGAACAAAGAGAAAAACCCTAGCAAGCAACAAAGACAATCAAGAATTAAAAAAAAAAAGAAACGAGAAATTGATTTGAAAAGTAGAGAAGCACAAACAGTTGATAACATCACTTTACTTTCTACCTTCCATCTGCACAACATCACCAGAAAGAAAAACCCTTGCCAATAACAAAGACAAACATGAATGAGAAACAAATGAAACAAGAATCTGAAATAAATGATACAAGAAATTGATTTGAAAGATAGAGAAGAAGCTGTGCATAACATCACTTTAATTTTTACCTTTTAAAGAAGGTCACCAGCGAGGAACGGTAAAATTCATGTCCACCGGTTTCTGCACCACACAAAAAGAACAAGAATTAAAGAAATACTATCACGAATAACAAAAACAAAAAAGAACAAACAAGAACAAAAAAAAAAGAAAATGAATGAAGAGTAAGTGAAGAGAGTGACTCTTGAGAATGGAAATGAGAGAAGAGAGTCATATAATTATAAAGTGAGAGGAGAGAGTGACACATCACTTCCATCTGCACAACGTCATCAGATTGAAGAACTGTAATACCCATATCCACCGGTTTTTGCACCGCACAGAAAGAAAATGAGTGATTCAGAAGAGAGTCAGTCATATAGAGTTAAAGGAGAGAGTGACACAACATTTATATTGAGAGAAGAGACGTCACGACGCATTAAAGAATTTAAAGAATTTCACTTTTTTTTAAATTATTTATGTTATATTTCTATTAAATATTCTAATTATCAATTTATAATTTATAATGATATATAATCTTTTATATTATCATATTTTAAAATAAATAAATCTTCACAAAATTAATTAAAAAGGAAAAATAGATTTTTTTATTTTTTTATTTATCATTAAATAAAATAAGTAAAAAAAAACATAGAACACAAACATAAACACAAAGACAAAGAACACAAACACACAGAATACAAACACACAGAATACAAACACAAACACCAAAACGGAGAGAAACACACAAAGATATATACAAACACACTAAACACAAAGTTAAACATAGACATAGAGCACGCACACAGACACAAATAGAGGCAAAGTGCACACAAACATAAACACAAATGCACATATACACAAAGGCATGACCACACATGAGCACACACCAACAAAGTCATAGACAGACCCACATAGAAAGAGTGATAGAGATACAAACACATAGATAAAGGACACAAACAAAAAAACACATATAAATACTGAGACACTGATAAATCACACAGAGACAAAGATAGGCATACACATAGAGAGACATAAACAAAAACACATTACATGCAAATAGACACAGAGACAAACATAAAAACCAAGCACACATATAAAACTGAGACAAGTATAGAGCACACAGACAAACACCACTACAAGGCATAGATATGCAACCACTTTTTTCAACATTAGGGTTAGGAACATCCTTAAAAGGTTTTATACTCCTATGTTTATCACATGCCAATCAAACTACTCATTACATAAGGGCTACATATATTTTTAAATTCAGGGACATAGACAACTTTTTAAGATTCATATACCCCACATGTTATCGTGATGAATAAAAAACTCATATAAATTAAACAACCACATTTTTCAAAATCAGGTAAGAGCTAACCTTAAAAAGTTTTCAATCTCATATGTATCATATGTCGATCAAAGTATCCGTACATAAAAGCAACCAAGATGTTTAAGGTTTATCATAGACTGATCAAACTACTCATTAAATAAGAGTTACATAAATTTTTCAATTCAGGGACATCGACAACTTTTTAAGATTCATATACCCCACACGTTCTCGTGATGAATAAAACACTCATATCAATTAAACAATCACATTTTTCGACATCAGGTAAGAGATAACCTTAAAAAGTTTATAATCTCATATGCATCATATGTCGATCAAAGTATTCATACATAAAGGCAACTAATATGTTTATTGTTTATCATGTGCCGATCAAACTACTCGTTAAATAAGGGCAGCATAAATTTTTAAATTCAGGGACATGGACAACTTGTCAAGATTCATATACCCCAAATGTTCTCGTGATGAATAAAAAACTCATCAATTAAACAACCACATTTTTTAACATCAGGTCAGAGTAACCTTAAAAAGTTTATGATGGAAATCTAATCCCCAAGGATCCCTTTGGAAGAGGTAAGACCAAGAAGGGTGAAGGATAATCTAAGGAGTCTCCATTGTACATACTTGTATAGTTAATTTCTTGTACCTTGTATATAGTAGATACTTGTATAGGTGTATTTTTGCCTTTGTATTTGAGAGGCACTTTATTTCCTTTTAGTAACTATTGTATATTGTTTCTAGGGTAGGTTACTTGGGCACTTTGACTTCATTTAACCTAACCAAGAAATACACTCTTTTCTTAGTTTTCTAGTAGTAGGATTGGGAGTGGCATTAGCAAGCTAGAGAGTGCCATTAGCAAGTTAGAGAGTGTTACTAGCAATTTAGCCAAAAGGTGGTCCTAGGCTAAAATTTACATATTGGACTCATTTTACTCCTAATTTTTCATAGATTTGATTTAGCTAGGTTCCATTCACATTGGATGAACCTAACTAAACCAAATTATCAATTTCAAAACCGGTTGGAGTAAATTAAGTCCAAAGAGCCACCAACCTAGATGTGTTCACACTTGGCCGAATAGCTTGGTGCTTCTCAAGCTTGGAAGCTTGAAGCACAAGCTTCTCCTTAGCTAGCTTACCAAGCAAGCTAAGTGAGAAGCTTGCACTTCAAGCCTCTTGACCTTGGACGGATTAGCTAGACCTTACCATGGTTCCTAGTGAACCATGGTTAAGGCTAGCTTGCTCTCTAAGCTTCCTACTCCTATATTTTCGTTTTTCCTTCATTGTAAAACACTTTTGGATGTATTGAGATTTCATTTCTGAAATATTGTTCAGATTTCTCTCTTCTAAAAGTCCCTAAACCTCTTTGATATTCATCCAATTCTCTTATCCCTTCACTAAAAGAGTGTGGCGAGAATTGAAGAGGCTTATCTCTTCATCAAGGAGTAGCGCCTCTTGGGAGAGTTCTCCACCAAACCTTGGTGGTTCTAAGGCCTCCTACTCCATAGGAGACCTTAGCCAAGCTTAGAAAGGATCAAGGAGCCGAAGATCTAGGGAGGAACTTGAAGAGGATTCACATCAATCCGGATTCTCCAAACAAGTTTCCATCAGTTTATAATCTCATATGCATCATATATCGATCAAAGTGTCCATACATAAAGGCAACCAAGATATTTAATGTTTATCATGTGCCGATCAAACTACTCATTAAATAAGGGCTACATAAATT
Organism: Cajanus cajan; assembly: GCF_000230855.2. NCBI lineage: Eukaryota > Viridiplantae > Streptophyta > Magnoliopsida > Fabales > Fabaceae > Cajanus > Cajanus cajan. The sequence continues at coordinate 66,860,124 of NC_138521.1, forward strand.
TTTAAATTCAGGGACATAGACAACTTTTTAGGATTCATATACCCCACATGTTCTCGTGATGAATTACAACTCATATCAATTAAACAACCACATTTTTCGACATCAGGTAAGAGATAACCTTAAAAAGTTTATAATTTCATATACATCATATGTCGATCAAAGTATCCATACATAAAGGTAACCAAGATGTTTAAGGTTTATGATAGACTGATTAAACTACTCATTAAATAAGGGCTACATAAATTTTTAAATTCAGGGACATTGACAACTTTTTAGGATTCAAATACTCCACATGTTCTCGTGATGAACAAAAAACTCATTAATTAAGCAACCACATTTTTGGACATCAGGTAAGAGATAACCTTAAAATGTTTATAATCTCATATGCATCATATGTCGATTAAAGTATCCCTACATAAAGGCAACAAATATGTTTAATGTTTATCATGTGCCGATCAATCTTCTCGTTAAATAAGAGCTACATAAACTTTTAAATTCAGGGTCATGGAGAACTATTTAGGATTCATATACCCCACATGTTCTCGTGATGAATAAAAAACTCATGTCAATTAAACAACCACATTTTTCTGACATCAGGTAAGAGATAACCTTAAAAAGTTTATAATCTCACATGCATCATATGCCGATCAAAGTATCCATACATAAAGGCAACCAAGACGTTTAATGTTTGTCATAGACCAATCAAACTACTCATTAAATAAGGGGTACATAAATTTTTAAATTCAGGGACATTGACAACTTTTTAAGATTCATATACCCCACATGTTCTCGTGATGAATAAATGCTCATATCAATTAAACAACCACATTTTTCGACATCAGGTAAGAGATAAACTTAAAAATTTATAATCTCATATGCATCATATGTCGATGTAAGTATCCATACATAAAGGCAACCAAGATGTTTAAGGTTCTCATAGACTGATCAATCTACTCATTAAATAAGGGTTACATAAATTTTTAAATTCAGGGACATGGGCAACTTTTTAGCATTCATATAGCCCACATGTTCTCCTGATGAACCAAAACCTAATTAATTAAACAACCACATTTTTCGATATCAGGTAAGAGATAACCTTAAAAAGTTTATAATCTTATATGCATCATATGTCGATCAAAGTATCCATACATAAAGGCAACCAATATGTTTAATGTTTATCATGTGTCGTTAAAACTACTCATTAAATAAGGGCTACAATAATTTTTAAATTCAGGGACATGAACAAGGTTTTAGGATTCATATACACCACACGTTCTCTTGATGAATAAAAAAATCATATTAATTAAACAACCACATTTTTCGACATCAGGTAAGAGATAAGCTTGAAAAGTTTATAATCTCATATGCATCATATGTCGATCAAAGTATTCATATAAAGGCAACCAATATGTTTAATGTTTATCATGTGCCGATCAAACTACTAGTTAAATAAGGGCAACATAAATTTTTAAATTCAGGGACATGGACAACTTGTCAGGATTCATATACCCCAAATGTTCTCGTGATGAATAAAAAACTCATCAATTAAACAACCACATTTTTCGACATCAGGTAAGAGATAACCTTAAAAAGTTTATAATCTCATATGCATCACATGTCGATCAAAGTATCCATACATAAAGGAAACCAAAATGTTTAAGGTTTATCATAGACTAATCAATCTACTCATTAAATAAGGGCTACATAAATTCCTAAATTTAGGGACATGGGCAACTTTTTAGGATTCATATACCCCACATGTTCTCGGGATGAATAAAAAAATCATATCAATTAAACAACCACATTTTTCGACATCAGGTAAGAGATAACCTTAAAAAGTTTATAATCTCATATGCATCATATGTCGATCAAAGTATCCATACATAAAGGCAACCAATATGTTTAATGTTTATCATGTGCCGATCAAAATACTCGTTAAATAAGGGCAACATAAACTTTTAAATTCAGGGACATGGATAACTTGTCAGGATTAATATACCCCAAATATTCTCGTGATGAATAAAATACACCTCAATTAAACAGCCCCTATTTTTGACATCAAGTCAGAGATAACCTTAAAAAGTTTATAATATCATAGGCATCATATGTCGATATACATAAAGGCAACCAAGATATTTAATATTTATCATGTGCCGATCAAACTACTCATTAAATAAGGGCTACATAAATTTTTAAATTCAGGGACATGGACAATTTTTTAGGATTCATATACCCCACATGTTCTCGCAATTAATAAAAAACTTATCAATTAAACAACCACATTTTTCGACATCAGGTTAGAGATAACCTTAAAATGTTTATAATCTGATATGCAGCATATGTCGATCAAAGTATCCATATAAAGGCAACCAATATGTTTAATGTTTATCATGTGGCGATCAAACTACTCGTTAAATAAGGGCAACATAAATTTTTAAATTCAGGGACATGGACAACTTGTCAGGATTCATATATCACAAATGTTCTCGTGATGAATAAAAAACTCACCAATTAAACAACCACATTTTTTCGATATCAGGTAAGGAATAACCTTGAAAAGTTTATAATCTCATATGTATCATATTTCGTTCAACGTATCCATATAAAGGCAACAATATGTTTAATGTTTATCATGTGCCGATCAAACTACTAGTTAAATAAGGGCAACATAAATTTTTAAATTCAAGCACATGGACAACTTGTCAAGATTCATATACCCCAAATGTTCTCGTGATGAACAAAAAAATCATCAATTAAACAACCACATTTTTCGACATCAGGTAAGAGATAACCTTAAAAAGTTTATAATCTCATATGCATCATATGTCGATCAAAGTATCCATACATAAAGGAGACCAAGATGTTTAAGGTTTATCATAGACTGATCAATCTACTCATTAAATAAGGGCTACTTAAATTTTTAAATTTAGGGACATGGGCAACTTTTTAGGATTCATATACCCCACAAGTTCTCGTGATGAACAACAAAGTCATCAATTAAACAACACATTTTTCGACATCAGGTAAGAGATAACCTTAAAAAGTTTATAATCTCATATGCATCATATGTCGATCGAAGTATCCATACATAAAGGCAACTAATTTATTTAATGTTTATCATGTGCCGTTAAAACTACTCATTAAATAAGGGCTACAATAATTTTTAAATTCAGGGACATGAACAACTTTTAGGATTCATATACCCCACATGTTCTCTTGATGAATAAAAAAATCATATCAATTAAACAACCACATTTTTCGTCATCAGGTAAGAGATAACTTTAAAAAGTTTATAATCTCATATGCATCATATGTCGATCAAAGTATCCATACATAAAGGCAACCAATATGTTTAATGTTTATCATGTGCCGATCAAACTACGCGTTAAATAAGGGCAATATAAATTTTTAAATTCAGGGACATGGATAAGTTGTCAGGATTAATATACCCCAAATGTTCTCGTGATGAAGAAAAAACTCGTCAATTAAACAACCACATTTTTTGACATCAAGTCAGAGATAACCTTAAAAAGTTTATAATATCATATGCATCATATGTCGATCAAAGTGTCCATACATAAAGGCAACCAAGATATTAAATGTTTAGCATGTGCCGATCAAACTACTCATTAAATAAGGGCTACATAAATTTTTAAATTCAGGGACATGGACAACTTTTTAAGACTCATATACCCCACATGTTCTCGTGATGAATAAAAAAATCATCAATTAAACAACCACATTTTTCGACATCAGGTAAGAGATAACCTTAAAAAGTTTATAATCTCATATGCATCATATGTCGATCAAAGTGTCCATACATAAAGGCAACCAAGATATTAAATGTTTAGCATGTGCCGATCAAGCTACTCATTAAATAAGAGCTACATAAATTTTTAAATTCAGGGACATGGACAACTTTTTATGATTCATATACCCCACATGTTCTCGTGATGAATAAAAAAATCGTCAATTAAACAACCACATTTTTCGCCATCAGGTAAGTGATAACCATAAAATGTTTATAATCTCATATGCATCATATGTCGATCAAAGTATCCATATAAAGGCAACCAATATGTTTAATGTTTATCATGTGGCGATCAAACTACTCGTTAAATAAAGGCAACATAAATTTTTAAATTCAAGGACATGGACAACTTGTCAGGATTCATATATCACAAATGTTCTCGTGATGAATAAAAAATTAATCAATTAAACAACCACATTTTTTCGATATCAGGTAAGGGATAACCTTGAAAAGCTTATAATCTCATATGTATCATATGTCGTTCAAAGTATCCATATAAAGGCAACAATATGTTTAATGTTTATCATGGGCCGATCAAACTACTCGTTAAATAAGGGCAATATAAATTTTTAAATTCAAGCACATGGACAACTTTTTATGATTCATATACCCCACATGTTCTCGTGATGAATAAAAAAATCATCAATTAAACAACCACATTTTTCGACATCAGGTAAGAGATAACCTTAAAAAGTTTATAATCTCATATGCATCATATGTCGATCAAGGTGTCCATACATAAAGGCAACCAAGATATTTAATGTTTATCATGTGCCGATCAAACTACTCATTAAATAAGGGCTACATAAATTTTTTAATTTAGGGACATTGACAACTTTTTAGGATTCATATATCCCACATGTTCTCGTGATGAATAAAAAACTCATCAATTAAACAATCACATTTTTCGACATCAGGTAAGGGATAACCTTGAAAAGTTTATAATCTCATATGCATCATATGTGGATCAAAGTATCAATACATAAAGGCAACCAAGATATTTAATGTTTATCATGTACCGATCAAACTACTCATTAAATAAGGGTTACATAAATTTTTTAAATTCAGGGACATAGACAACTTTTTAGGATTCATATACCCCACATGTTCTCGTGATGAATAAAAAACTCATCAATTAAACAACCACATTTATCGACATCAGGTAAGAGATAACCTTAAGATGTTTATAATCTCATATGCATCATATGTCGATCAAAGTATCCATATAAAGGCAACCAACATGTTTAGTGTTTATCATGTGCCGATCAAACTACTCGTTTGATAAGGGCAACATAAATTTTTAAATTCAAGGACATGGACAACTTGTCAGGATTCATATACCTCAAATGTTCTCGTAATGAATAAAAAACTCATCAATTAAACAACCACATTTTTCGACATCAGGTAAGAGATATCCTTAAAAAGTTTATAATCTCATATGCATCATATGTCGATCAAAGTATCCATACATAAAGGAAACCAAGATGTTTAAGGTTTATCATAGACTAATCAATCTACTTATTGAATAAGGGCTACATAAATTTTTAAATTTAGGGACATGGGAAACCTTTTAGGATTCATATACCCCACATGTTCTCGTGATGAACAAAAAACTCATCAATTAAACAACCACATTTTTCGACATCATGTAATAGATAACCTTAAAAAGTTTATAATCTCATATGCATCATATGACGACCAAAGTATCCATACATAAAGGCAATCAAGACGTTTAATGTTTATCATGTGTTGATCAAACTACTCATTAAATAAGAGCTACATAAATTTTTAAATTCAGGAACATGGAAAAATTCTTAGGATTCATATACCCCACATATTCGCGTGATGAGTAAAAAACTCATCAATTAAACAACCACATTTTTCCATATCAGGTCAGAGATAACCTTAAAAAGTTTATAATCTCATATGCATCATATGTCGATCAAGGTTTCCATACATAAAGGCAACCAAGATATTTAGAATTCTGGAATAGGGATAACTTTTTAGGGTTCACATACCCAACCAAGTTTTTCTGAATTGAAGGACAATAACAACATTGAAATGTTCAAGTTGGCAACATTTTTCTTTTACTCGGTAAAAATTTATATCATTAAGGCACTGACAACAATATCATACTATCTAAGTAAAATTGATCAAGGATTGACTCAAACATTCTTATTCAACTAAGGGTCATTAACAGTTAACAATAGCAAAATATCGCATTCTCAAAATTCAAAAATAGTATCACCCACAAAAATAAACACGAACGCAAATATGACCACACACAAAAAAGTCACACAAACAACCACATAGAGGGAGTGTCCAAGATACAACCACAAATAGATAAAGACACAAACAGACACACAAACAAACACAATTTGAAATAAAGCACACATACAAAAATGAGGACAAACGTAGAGACAAAGATAAATCACACAAGGACAAATGAGCAAAACCTTAGGTTGTCTTATACGATGGTGTCTTATAGGCTAATTTGTTTCAAATAAATAATTAATTCAACTACTAAATTAACTTAATTCATTTTAGCAATCAACATATTTCATGCTTAGTATAGTTTATGGACTAACTTATCATTTTTATTTTATTTTTATTAAAAAATATACAAGTTAAGATGAATTTATATAAAAAGAAACATAAGTAATATATTAACCCATATTATTGTTCTAAAAAATTAATACTTTAGCAAAACTTAAGATAACCACATTTTCTATAAAATTATGATAAACACACCGATTCACAAAGAATAATCAATAACAAAAACTTAACCTTACCCAATCTTTGAGATATCAAAAGTTATTTTATATTTGATTGCACTTATTGTACTTATTGTCAAGATGCAAGATCACACCCCAAGTCCCAACCCCTGAAATACTATATCAATATCTCACTTATAATTGGTTTTTCCTTTAGTCATGAGTAATGCAATCCTTTCTCTTTTAATTAAGTATTGTAATTGTACTAGATTTATTATTTATAAATATACTCATATCTCATATACAATTTTTTTCTCTTATAGTCAAGACTACACTATAAATATATAATAAAAAGACATATTGAATAAAGGATTTTGGACTATACAGAAAAGTCAACAATGAAATCATACCTGTCTAGACTCTCTGAACCTCCTAAACCAACAATTAAATTGGAAGAACAGTGACCTCTGGATGATGTCTGAAATACACTTAAAAATGCTTAATTTAAGATGTATAAAATTATTATCCAACCATTTATTTGAGGTTTGCACAGGAAACAATCTGAACTAAATATGAAAATAAAAAATAGAATACATTGCACATCATCAAAACACGTGCAACTTACTTCTTTTCAAAAAAGCTAAAAGAAATGAGCGTACCTGATCATAGAATATTTTATGGTTTAGTGTAACCCGAAGATGCTTCTCAAGAATATCTTGAACAACAAATTTCTCACCCTCATTTTGTAGCTTTTCTGCCAAAAGATAATAGCTATGTTTCGCCAAATCTCCATATGAGTTGCCAAATCTCTAGTAACAATCAGCCTTATTAAAACAAGTCTTTAGGTGTTATAAATCCATGTTTACCAGAAAATAATTTTTTTGTGTGTGCAACTGAAGAGAATAGCAAGTTGGTAATGTTACTATTAGAGATTAATGATTAGTGAATGAGATTTTTTTGATAGCAATAGAGAGCGGTTTATAATTTAAGTAAATGTCATTGTTTATATCGAGGAAAATGATTATATATATATTTGTTTGTGTATGTGTGTATGAATATATAGATTACACAAACAAGTGACATTATATATGTAACTTAATAAAAATTTCTCATGCCCAAAGAAATTTATTTGACAAGATAAATACAAGTTAATGGACCTACTGATATCATCATGACATCTTTAAACTTGAGAGGGAATAGACCAAATAATAACACTTGCATAGTATTTGGTTAGAGGAGAGGAGAGAGAAATGTCAACAACATACATTGCATTACGAGGAAGGGAAGACCATGATCAAATGATGCAACATCAATAAGATGGCTGCTCGAAATTCCTGAATATTGTCAACAGAAAATTCAAAATTAAAAAAGGAAAGAAAAATTTAAAAAAAAATGAGAAGTAGAAAAATACATGGGAAACTATTAAATATTGGCAAAAATATTTCAATATCTAAAATAATTGACCACTTAACAAGTTAATATGCTCAACAAGTTGTTACTTACAACCAAGAACCGAGTTGATTAACCACTTAAGTGGTTAAGAGTCTAAGTTGACCAAAACAAAGAATATCTTGATCAAAAATTCTGTCTGAAATTTTACCAGAAACAAACATAAAGGAATAAAAAAAATTAAATCTTGAAAACTAGAACCTGTCTTTCATGGCTAAATTGTTTCAAAAAAAATTTATAATCTCACGTTGATCAATTAAAGCCCAATCACTGATATATAGACACATAATAGAAATACAGACAAAGCGCACACAAACATATAGGCATGAAACATACAAGAAAACAACAAGTCCCAGACACACCCACTCAGAAGGAGGGAAAGAGATATTAAAGATCTTTTACTACTACTAGTCTCATAGACAATTGAAAAGGATTAGTAATGCAAGTGAAAAGTCACTAACATGGATAGGCACTAACACTTGTGATAAATTAGAAAAGTTGTGACCATTGAACAGAAAATAAAACTATATAAATTGACCTCAAAAGATTTATGAAACCAATACAAGAAAGAGATAGCATCAAGATTCGTGATTTTGCATTTCAAAAGTCTTACCTCTGAATGAAGCTCTTGCATTATTTCATACATGCTAAATAGTACATAAAAAATTTATGGGGATCTATTGCTTTTGCCAATTGTTTCTCCAAAATTGAGTAGCATTGAGACAATGTTTGTAGTCACCTTCGCAAAACACTGTTCACTACGTGAATCAAAGCCTTAAAATATCATATCACAAACTTTTCTCTCGCCAGCAAAACAGTTCATGTATAATTAAATATTTGGAAAAATTAATAACACAATGACGAGAAAAAACATAACACCAATCCTACAATCATCTTACCGCTATGCGCATGAAATTAATCCAGTTTCCAATTTTGGCTTTCAAAATCCCCCATTGCAGCTTTTGAACATCATCTTGCTAGAGTCTCTCAACACCAAGCTTTTGGAAGCTCTTTTCCAATACAATTGAGCGGGTATCCCTACATAATTATAATAAAAATGCAATAGTAATGTTAATCATTGTTAGAAATGCGTATCACAAGCAAATTTTAAAGCACTATACCTAGGGGTGTCAAAACCATGTTGTATATTAAGCCACCACTGCAAAGTCTACAGAATTATGTTTCTCTAATGCAGTCCAATTTATTTTCAAGACCCACAAGCTCTTGACATGAATTAAACTGCATTATTAGAAGATGTTAGCAGTAACAAATAAAATTTTCACAATGCAGGGGAAAAAGGAAGCACACATTCAACTATTACATAGGAAGCTGTTTTGGTTTAGCATTAAAGAATATATCATTTTCTTGAAAGATTGACCATCAACGGTTACTTGGTTTACGCAGGCTAATGAACTTTATGTCAAGCATGCCAAAAGATGAACAACATATAAAGTATAAAAATACATACCTGTAAGATGATAATGACTGCTTAAACTCATCTTCTTACTGCCAAAAAACTGAATGTTGCTTCTCAACTTATCAATTGCTTTAAGATAGTTTTCCAAGTCTTCACATGGCTTTTGCCGCTGCCCCTATAATAGATCAATGATAATAAAAAAAAATGTAAAAACATTTATTCCATATATCTTATAAAAAAAAATGGAGAAAAGACATTTAGTTGTCATCTTGTAAATCAATTTTTTTAATTACAAGAGCATGAAGAAAATTTAAAGAGCTATCCATAACATATTACTATCCATAACATATTACGAAATTGCTTCCTTATTCTTTTGCATTTAAAAATAAATAAATATCTCTCATCACAAACACAATTACAAGCCACAATTCACATTTTTTAAAATTAAAAAAAGAAAAATCAACTCAAACAAAGACATTTGTTTCATTCTACCACTCCACGCACACATACTGATTACATCACTTTAATTTCTACCTTCCATTGGCACAAGGTAACCAAATTGAGAAATAGATAGAAAAACCTTAGCAAGTAACAAAGACAAACAAAAATTAGAAAGAAATGAAACCAGAAATTGATTTGAAAAGTAGAGAAGCAAAAACAATTCGTAACATTACTTTAATTATACCTTCCATAAACACCACGTCACCAAAGTGAGGAATCGTAATATCCATTTCCATCAGTTGTTGCACCACACTAAAAGAACATCAAAACAAAAAGAAAAACCTAGTGCAAAACAAAGACAAAAAAGAATTAAAAAAAATGAAACAAGAATAAAAAAGAAATCATACAAGAAATTGACATGAAATGCAAAGAAGCAAATGCAGTACTTTAATTTCTACCTTCTACTGGTACAATGTCACCGGCATGAGGAACCATAATATCCATATCCACTAGTTGTTGCACCTCACAAAAAGAACATCAAAACAACAAGAAAAATTCCAATACATAAAATAGCTTTTTGGATGAGGGAAAAATGTTATGTATCTAAGCCAACTAGGCATAAAAAGAAAAGGAAGGAATAAAAGGGAACTTACACAAAGCTTGGTCTTGATCAAGTCTATGGGGAAAGTTGTGGTCTCAGCCACCATAGCTGAGAGTGATATAAGAAAAACATTTGTGAGAGCAGTATCAACTCCTCCATGTTGATAGCCATTTCACAGGTGCATTCAAGAAAGACTTAACTCACCACAAGGCTGTTCAAGGAAACTAGGAACCACTGAAAGTTATGTGCCAAATGATATCTTTTGGCTGCAATAATCTCTTCAAATTGAGAAGTCTAACACCGATCAAAAACCCAACTGCCAACAAATTTTATTAGGAATATAGAGTTTATATACCTAATTCTTATTTGTCAAGTTTGTATGCTCTTGAATGAACAAAATATAAAAATAATACCATCTCTTTTTATGTTGATGAATAAAAAATATTCTCTCCCTGAATTAAGGGACAATTATAACATACAAATTGAGTAAAGATAATTCATGGACATCTAAAACAACACTGCTGCTTGGCAAGAAATGCACACATAAACATAAACACAAGGACATCGATAGAGATACACACATATAGAACACATACACAAAGCAAACACAAATAGAGACAATGAACACACACAAACACAATCACAAAGAATGAGAGATACACACTCATAGAGACACGACTCACCTCCCATAAATGAGATAGAAGTGGTAGGACAATCGACTTTGAATAAGAATTGCTTGGAAAGCATGCCAAAAAATTCTACATTATAGGAAGGGAATGGTACAATACCTACTTTTTCTCTTTGTTGAATACTTGCAAGGTCTTCGCTGCCAACATCATCAAGACCTAGCCTGTTATTTAAATAAAAGTTACTTGTCACACTTCTACCATTAGATGACTCATTGGACTAGATAGTGAAGACTTACTTGGAAAAGAAGGAATATGTAATTGTTTCATCAACAATTAAATTGGAAGAAGAGTGACTTCTGAACAATGTCAAAACACAGAAAAAATTTAATTAAGATTAATTTATTAACCTTCTTCAACTATTTATTTGCGGTATTGCACAGGAAATATTATGAACTAAATCTGAAAAAAAATTATTTCCAACATAATGCCCAAGAACTCAGTCCTAAAAATAAAAAATTATCATACATAGCACATCATCAAAATAAGTACAAAAGACTTCTTTTCAAAAACACTAAAAGAGAGGACCATACCTGATCATATGTCTTCCTAAATTCTTTTTGGCACTTTGATCTGTGACTACATATGGATGTTGCACCCTTTCTAATAGTGTGAGGTCAAGTTTGAAAGCATTTATGAGTAAATTATTGAAATGGTTAAAATTCAGAGTCAAAACAATAATAAAGTTTCAAAACAATCAATTTAATTAGATTATCTACTTAACCAACAATCAAAGTGAAAAGTAGTAACGAATGTAGTAAAAAAGGAACATAGTCAAGCAAGATCAAACAACCTTGTTGATTGGGGAGAAGCACACATATAAACATAGACACAAAGGAAAAGATAGAGATATAAGATAGAGATACACCAATAGAACACATACACGAAGATAAATACAGACACAACGCACACCCACAAACATAGACACAAAGAAAAAGAACACAAACACAAAGACGGAGAGAAACACACAGATATGTATATAAAGACGCCAAACACAAAGGTAAACATAGACATAGAGCACGCACACAAACACAAATAGAGGCAAAGTGCACACAAACATAAACCCAAATGCACATATAGAGAAAGGCATGACATCACACAAGCACACACCAACTAAGTCACAGACAGACCCACATAGAAAGAGTGATAGAGATACAAACACATAGATAAAGGACATAAACAAAAAAACACATCTAAATACTTCAAACTCAGATAAATCACACAAAGACAAAGATAGGCATACACACATAAAGACAGCAACAAAAACACAATACATGCAAACAGACACAGAGACAAACATAAACACCAAGCACACATATAAAATTGAGACAAGCATAGAGCACACACACAAACACCAATACAAGGCATAGATATGCAACCACTTTTTTCGACATCAAGGTTACCAACATCCTTAAAAGGTTTTATACTCCTATGTTTATCATATGATGATCAAACTACTCATTAAATAAGGGATACATAAATTTTTAAATTCAGAGACATGGACAAATTTTAGGATTCACATACCTCACATGTTCTCGAGATGAATAAAAAAACTTAAATCAATTATATCACCACATTTTTCGACATCAAGTAAGAGATAACGTTAAAAAGTTTATAATTTCATGCATCATATGTCGATCAAAGTATCCATACACAAAGGCAACCAAGATATTTAATGTTTATCATGTGCTGATCAAACTACTCATTAAATAAGGGTTACATAAAATTTTTAAATTCAGGGACATAGACAACTTTTTAGGATTCAAATACCCCACATGTTCTCGATATGAATAAAAAACTCATACCAATTAAACAACCACATTTTTCGACATCAGGTAAGATATAACCTTAAAAAGTTTATAATCTCATGCATCATATGTGGATCAAAGTATCCATACATAAAGGCAACCAAGATGTTTAAGGTTTATCATAAACTGATCAAACTACTCATTAAATAAGAGCTACAAAAATTTTTAAATTCAGGACATAGACAACATTTTAGGATTCATATACTCCACATGTTCTCGTGATGAATAAAAAACTCATCAATTATATCACCGCATTTTTCGACATCAGGTAAGAGATAACCTTAAAAAGTTTATAATCTTATGCATCATATGTCGATCAAAGTATTCATACATAAAGGCAATCAAGATATTTAATGTTTATCACGTGCCGATCAAACTACTCATTATATAAGGGCTACATAAAATTTTTAAATTCAGGGACATGGACAACTTTTTAGGATTCAAATACCACACATGTTTTCGAGATGAATAAAAAACTCATATCAATTAAATAACCACATTTTTCGACATCAGGTAAGAGATAACCTTAAAAAGTTTATAATCTCATGCATCATATGTCGATCAAAATATCCATACATAAAGGCAACCAGGATGTTTAAGGTTTTTCACAGACTGATCAAACTACTCATAAAATAAGGGCTACATAAACTTTTAAATTCAGGGACATGGATAACTTTTTAGGATTCATATACCCCACATGTTCTCGTGATGAATAAAAAACTCATCAATTAAACAACCACATTTTTCAACATCAGGTAAGAGATAACCTTAAAAAGTTTATCATCTCATGCATCATATGTCGATCAAAGTATCCACACATAAAGGCAACCAAGATGTTAATTGTTTATGATGTGCTGATCAAATTACTCATTAAATAAGAGCTACATAAATTTTTAAATTCAAGGACATGGACAACTTTTTAGGAATCAAATACCCCACATGTTCTCGAGATGAATAACAAACTCATCAATTAAACAACCACATTTTTCGACATCAGGTGAGAGATAACCTTAAAAAGGTTATAATCTCATATGCATCATATGTCGATCAAAGTATCTATACATAAAGGCAACCAAGATATTTAATGTTTATCATCTGCCGATCAAACTACTCATTGAATACGGGCTATATAAAATTTTTAAATTCAGGGATATAGACAACTTTTTAGGATTCAAATACCCCACATGTTCTCGAGATGAATAACAAACTCATCAATTAAACAACCACATTTTTCGACATCAGGTGAGAGATAACCTTAAAAAGGTTATAATCTCATATGCATCATATGTCGATCAAAGTATCTATACATAAAGGCAACCAAGATATTTAATGTTTATCATCTGCCGATCAAACTACTCATTGAATACGGGCTATATAAAATTTTTAAATTCAGGGATATAGACAACTTTTTAGGATTCAAATACCCCACATGTTCTCGAGATGAATAAAAAACTCATCAATTAAACAACCACATTATTCGACATCAAGTAAGAGATAACCTTAAAAAGTTTATAATCTCATGCATCATATGTTGATCAAAGTATCCTTTCATAAAGGCAACCAAGATGTTTAAGGTTTATCATAAACTAATAAAACTACTTATTAAATCAGGGCTACATAAATTTTTAAATTCAGGGATATGGACAACTTTTTAGGATTCATATACCCCACGTGTTCTCGTGATGAATAAAAAACTCATCAATTAAACAACCACATTTTTCGACATCAAGTAAGAGATAACCGTAAAATGTTTATAATCTCATGCATTATATATCGATCAAAGTATCCATACATAAAGGCAACCAAGATGATTAATATTTATCATAGACTGATCAAACTACTCATTAAATAAGGACTACATAAATTTTTAAATTCAGGGATATGGACAACTTTTTAGGATTCATATACCCCACATGTTCCCGTGATGAATAAAAAACTCATCAATTAAACAACCACATTTTTCGACATCAGGTAAGACATAACCTTAAAAAGTTTATAATCTCAGGCATCATATGTCGATCAAAGTATCCATACATAAAGGCAACCAAGATGTTTAAGGTTTATCATAGACCGATCATTCAACTCATAAAATAAGGGCTACATAAACTTTTAAATTCAGGAACATGGACAACTTTTTAGGATTCATATACCCCACATGTTCTCGTGATGAATGAAAAACTCATCAATTAAACAATCATATTTTTCGACATCAGGTAAGAGATAACCTTAAAAAGTTTATAATCTCATATGCATCATATGTCAATCAATGTATCAATACATAAAGGCAACCAAGATGTTAATTGTTTATGATGTGTCGATCAAATTACTCATTAAATAAGGGCTACATAAAATTTTAAATTCAAGGACATGGACAACTTTTTAGGATTCAAATACCCCACATGTTCTCGAGATGAATAAAAAATTCATATCAATTTAACAACCACATTTTTCGACATCAGGTGAGAGATAACCTTAAAAAAGTTATAATCTCATATGCATCATATGTCGATCAAAGTATCCATACATAAATGCAACCAAAATATTTAATGTTTATCATCTGCCGATCAAAGTACTAATTAAATATAGCTACATAAAATTTTTAAATTCAGGAACATGGGCAACTTTTTAGGATTCAAATACCCCACATGTTCTCGAGATGAATAAAAAACTCATATCAATTAAACAACCACATTTTTTGACATCAGGTAAGAGATAACCTAGAAAAAGTTTATAATCTCATGCATCATATGTCGATCAAAGTATCCATATATAAAGGCAACTAAGATGAGTAAGATTTATCATAGACAGATCAAACTGCTCATAAAATGAGGGCTACATAAACTTTTCAATTCAGGGACATAGACAACTTTTTAGAATTCATATACCCCACATGTTCTCGTGACGAATAAAAAACTCATCAATTAAACAACCACTTTTGTTCAAGTAAGAAATAACTTTAAAAGTTTATAATCTCATATGCATCATATGTCGATCAAAATATCCATACATAAAGGCAACCAAGATGTTAATTGTTTATGATGTACTGATCAAATTACTCATTAAATAAGGGCTACATAAAGTTTTAAATTCAAGGACATGGACAACTTTTTAGGATTCAAATAACTCACATGTTCTCGAGATGAATAAAAAACTCATATCAATTAAACAACCACGTTTTTCGATATCAGGTGAGAGATAACCTTTAAAAGGTTATAATCTCATATGCGTCATATGTCAATCAAAGTATCCATACATAAAGACAGCCAAGATATTTAATGTTTGTCATCTGCCGATCAAACTACTCATTAAATAAAGGCTACATAAAAATTTTAAATTCAAGGACATGGACAACTTTTTAAGATTCAAATACCCCACATGTTCTCGGGATGAATAAAAAACACATATCAATTAAACAACCACATTTTTCGACATCAGGTAAGAGATAACCTTAAAAATTTTATAATCTCATGTATCATATGTCGATCAAAATATTCATACATAAAGGCAACCAAGATGTGTAAGGTTTATCATATACTGCTCAAACTACTCATAAAATAAAGGCTACATAAACTTTTAAATTCAGGGACATGAACAACTTTTTAAGATTCATATACCCCACATGTTCTCGTGATGAATAAAAAACTCATCAATTAAACAACCACTTTTGTCGACATCAGGTAAGAGATAACCTGAAAAAGTTTATAATCTCATATGCATCATATGTCGATCAAAGTATCCATACATAAAGGCAACCAAGATGCTAATTGTTTATGACGTGCCGATCAAATTTCTCATTAAATAAGGGCTACATAAATTTTTAAATTCAAGGACATTGACAACTTTTTAGGATTCAAATACCCCACATGTTCTCGAGATAAATAAAAAACTCATCAATTAAACAACCACGTTTTTCAACATCAAGTGAGAGATAACCTTAAAAAGGTTATAATCTCATATGCATCATATATCGATCAAAGTATCCATACATAAAGGCAACCAAGATATTTAATGTTTATCATGTGCCGATCAAACTACTCATTAAATAAAGGCTACATAAAATTTTTAAATTCAGGGAGATGGGCAACTTTTTAGAATTCATATACCCCACATGTTCTTGTGATGAATAAAAAACTCATCAATTAAACAAGCACATTTTTCGACATCAGGCAAGAGATAATCTTAAAAAGTTTATAATCTCATATGCATCATATGTCGATCAAAGTATCCATACATAAAGGCAATCAAGATGTTTAATGTTTATTATGTATCAATCAAACTACTCATTAAATAAAGGCTACATAAATTTTTAAATTCAAGGACATTGGCAAGTTTTTTGGATTCAAATACCCAACATGTTCTCGAGATGAATAAAAAATTCATATCAATTAAATTAAAGAGGCATGAAATTAGTGAAACCCCAATCCTTCTCACGAGCATATATGCAGCTCAATTCACTCTTTTCTAATAAAAGAAGAAATGAGAAGGAATATAGCACAAATTAGGATAAGATATTCCTTTAAAAATGAGAGATTTTAAGAAGGCAAAAAAAAAAACCATTGAACCTGCCATCAGACAGTTAAACTAGTCAAGCAAAATACCAATAACTAATAGGAAACAATAATATATAATTGAGAACAGATTGGGTTCATCTCAGCTCTGAAAGCTTGTCTGAAGGGAAGAGGATGAACAAGTCATTGAAAAGACCATTGCAACCATTATATGCTTATCCGATGTGGGATCTTAACACACAAACCTCAAGCAGACTAGACACCTCAAGGCTAAGTTAGCAAGATTGGAAATTTGTAAAAGTGATTAATAGTATAAGAAGTGAATATACATACACATGCAATGCACAAGTACAAAATGTAGTTTGTAATAAACAATGCACAAGTACATTGCTTCCTTATACTCTAGCAATTAAAAATAAATAAATACCACTATCACAGACACAATCACAAACCACAATTCACATTTGTAAAAACATTAAAAAAAAAATCAACTAATTTTTCAACCTGTTCTGAATATGCTATATTCCAAATTCCTATATGAAATTTGATGTCAGAATATTATACCAATTCCTTGTTACATGCAATTGCCGTCAAGACTGCTAAAATTTCAGTCATATAATTGCAAACTTATACCCGCGGCAGAAATACATTTGCCTTCTAGACAAATAAAGATCAGATCAGATAAAGAATTTTAAGAAAACTGAACATCAGATCTACAATAAAGATCCTGAAAAAAATTACCCACACACATATTAGAGAAGAGTACAGCATTATCCTTCTTACAAAGGGAATGAAAACTGAACTTTAAGAAACAGTTTCTCTTAAATATAAATAAATAAAATAGAAGAATGGGATTGCACAATTCCCTCTTAGACATCATCATTTTATAATAAGGAAAATAAAACTCAAGTTCAAATAGTTGGAAATATTTGATTGGCTCAAGACAGATCTAATCATTCATTATTTTCTAGTTCTACCCTATATCCTAACTAAGGCACAACATTTGGTATTTCGGGTTCATCAAAAAAAATTAATTCTTTCCTTTAGATTCTAAACCAACTCTATCAATAAGATATCCCTTCAATAAAACTACAAAAGAAACACCTAGAAACTAAGTGACCAAACATGTAACATGGCATGTCAATCTCTCAGCATATCTAACAAAGAAATGCACTAAAATGTCCATGAGCAGAATAAATCAGAACTGTAAAATAAATTTTAAAAATCTTAACATCTAAGGTATGATAATAAATAATGACTAACAAATTTGTCATATCATCAATGAACACGGCAAAAAATGTTAGAAGATATGACTACGAAATTGGGATCAGACAACACTGAATTTACCCAAACACTGAACTTACTCAAAAAAATACCTCACATAGTTAATCACAGAGTGTTTCAAAGGATGGACAGTTCCATATGTTACTGCAGCATTTGTAGCATCTTTCTCGATTGCCACTTCAAATTCTTCAAAGGTCTCGTGAGCTCTTTGTGCAAGATGGTTTGTCAAACTAGTTGCAGCTTCTTTTATTCCATAGCAAGCTTTGCCTTTAAGAAGAGTTTCAATCTGCAAAATTTAAGGAAATTGTTTATTGCAAGATTATAATACTATGCAAAATGCCTTGTTCTTGTTTTATGAACGAAACAAAACAACTATCCAAACCTAATATGTATCATGATAGTAAACTATATAACATCTAGTATGGTGACTAGTGTAAAGTGTAAACCTCTATCAATAAGTTGAAAGTAAAACACTGAGGCAGATGACACTAACACAGGCCCATTCTAATGACAGAATTATAATGCCTTAATTGAAATAAACACACTGTGGCACCTATTAGAGGTTTTTTTATATATATATATATATTTACTAAACAGTTTTTCTCTTGAATTCTATAAATAATTTAAAAGTGGCAATAGTATGGTTCCAAACTTTTACTTAAGACTTGTAAAGAAAAAAATGTCCGTATATAAGAAATATCAAGAGTGTAGTCCCCTTTCATGGTAGTCACAATTTATCAAAGACAACCATAATAATAATGTTAAAACATAACAAGACCAAAGAATTGGAGTTCAGAGATCCAGACAAATTTCATGATTTTATGATAGAGCATTCTTTCTTAAAAGAATAATAATTAAATTAAAGGCCTTTTAATACTAGTAGTCTCATAGACAACTCAAAAGGAAACTACAAATAAATTAGTAATGCAAGTGAAAAGTCACTGACATGTATAGGCACTAAAACTTTTTCGTGATAAATAAGAAAAGTCATGACCACTGAATATAAAATAAAACTTTACAAATTGACCTCTTAATATTTAGGAAACCAATACACAAAAGAGACACACAGACAAACATAAACAGCAAGCATACACATAAACAAAGAGATGAAGACATAGCATACACAAACACAAATACAAGGCATAGATATGCACACACAAAGACATACAAGCAGGCACACTCATAAACATACAAAGACAAAGACAAACACACAGAACACACAAAGATAGAGCATAGACATAAACAAAAGAGATAGGGCACAGACTTGCATACTTTAAAGATAACCAGAAAGAAAAAAGTGAGAAAGAATACAAAACATATCATGCTCTAGAGTCACAAACAACATGCACACATACATTTCAAAAACAATCAATGACAAAAAGGTGTAAAAGAAATAAAGAATGGGTTACAATTTGTTAGTACAACTAATAATGGGCTACTATCACAAAGACCAAAACCGAAAGCTTAGCTTATGAAAATCATGATCCAGCAGGAAAAAAAAATCAATTGGTGGGAAATTGAGCTTCTGCCGCAAGGAATATCAAAGTTACCAACAATTTTAAATATGTTTCAAATCATAAACCAGTTGTAAACTATAATCAATTTTAAAACTAAATTTTAATTATAATAGTTTTAAAAACAAGTTTGAAACGATAATCAAGTTAAAACTGATTTAAATTATAGACATTTTATCCCTCTTTTTACCTTGTTAACATTAAATGTAAGTATGCTGGTATAGTTATACCCACAGATAATACATTCACAGAACATAATATAAAATAATTATCATTATATATAAGAAATGAAAGAAATTGGAATAATAAATATGAACAAAACCTTAGGCAGTCTTGTAGGATGGCATCTTGCAATGCCACGGCTGCTTCGTCCTCTCGCATCTCTTCGACATGAAAAAAAGATTTTTGGATTCTTGCATCTGATTGAAATAAAGCGGAAAAACACAAAGTGAAGATAAAAACCGACTTCTCTAAAAAAAATACTTCAACAATGAAAATAAAAAATAAATAAAGAAAAAAAATATTTGAAATATGATTTTACCATATTTTCCCAATTACACCAAAAGCTAGGAAGAGTGTATTTTATAAATGTGGTTAAAAAGCAACTCAACAAAGAAAAAATAAATAAGACATTCAAGAATTTCAACAAGAACGGCTTTTCTTGAATTTTGAGGAAAAAAAGAAATTTTCAATTTCAATCAAGAAGGGGTGCAGAATTGAATTGTTGAACAATGTTTTCTTAACTTTCCTTTGGCAGCCTTGGCAGAGGAAGAAGACAATGACTACAAGGGTTGTAGAGACAGAAGCGTTTACCTAACATAGGGGAGATTCTACTAGTACTTTTGCATGTCCTTTGGCTTCTTGAGTTTCGCTCTTGAACTATGAAGAGAGAAGAAGCAGAGGGCAGAGGACGCTACACAAGAGAACTCGGAAACAGATAGGAAAGCCTAAGAAAGCAGAGAGACAGTTAAGTGTTTTAGACAAGTGAATCCATTATATCGAAAAGCCCACAACCATAAAAGTTCATGGATGAAAAAATTCATAAAGTCAAAAAGCCCACTAAACCGTAAAGGCTAGGGTAAGTCCATGGGCTAAATTTTTTAAATAAATAATAAATTCAACTATTAAAAATTAACTTAATTCATTTTAGTAATCAACTTACTTCACCCTTAGTTCATTATATGGACTAACTTATCATTTTTATTTTATTTTTATTAAAATATATAATTTAAGATAAATTCAATTTAAAAAAGAAGTAATATTTTAATCAATATTAATATTTTAAAAAATCAATATTTCAACAAAAATTAAGATAACTACATTTTTTATAAAATTATGATCAACACACCAATTAACAAAGAATAATCAATAACAAAAAACTTAATCTTACCCAATCTTTGACGATATCAAAAGTTATTTTATATTTGATTGCACTTGTTATACTTGTCATCAAGATGCAAAATCACACCCAAGTCCCAACACCTGAAAAACTACATAAACATGATCATCGCTAAGGCAATACACATTATTATGCTAACAAAATAAAAAATCCACAATTCAAAGAGAATTAAAAGAACTATGCATACAGCAGATTTGTATCCTTCTCCATCATTCTTCTTTCCATTCACTCTATCTCTAAAAATCATTTATCCACTTTTTGTTTTCTTTTGCTTTTTTGTACCAGAGAGGGCTCCAGAGTGAATCCAGTTTACCACCAAATAACACTCCTAAAAGCAGAATACCAATAACTAATGGGAAACAATATTATAATTGAGAACAGATTGGGTTCATCTCAACTCTGAAAGCTTGTCTGAAGGGAAGAGGATGACACAAGTCATTAAAAAGACCATCACAACCATTATATGCTTAACTGATGTGGGATCTTAACACAAACCTCAACCTGACTAGACACCTCAAGCCTAAGTTAGCAAGATTGGAAATTTGTAAATGTGATTAATAGTATAAGAACTGAATATACATACACATGCAATGCACAAGTACAAAATGTAGTTTGTAATAAACAATGCACAAGTATATTGCTTCCTTATACTCTAGCAATTAAAAATAAATAAATATCACTCATCACAGACAAAAAATCAACTAATTTTTCAACCTATTATGAGTATGCTATATTCAAAATTCCTATATGAAATTTGATGCCAGAATATTACACCAATTCCTTGTTACATGCAATTGCCCTCAAGACTGCTAAAATTTCAGTTATATAATTACAAACAACAGTTTACCATAAAAAAACAATGTACCTTCATTTTATCTTCTAACTTTTCACAAAGACCATTTTACCTTCATTATATGCCTAACCCATGTGGGATGTTAACACACAAACCTCAACCTAACTGGACACCTCAAGGCTGATATCTGCAAGATTGGAGATTTGTAAATGTGATTAATAGCATAAGAACTAAATATACATAAACATGCAATCCCCAGGTACAAAATGTAGTTTGTAACAATCGATGGGATATTATTCCAACTCTTGAACAGAACAAACTCAATTTATATCCAATCAGAATTTAGATCTCAGAACTATAATCTGATCTTATAACATGTACAGAAAATCAATTAAAAACAAAACTAGAGTTATTTTAAGAGCAGATAATAATAAAAAATAAATAAATAAATAAACCACTAAAGTCTCTACAAATTATAATTTGTTGCCTAAATGTAGACATATATAACAGAAGTTTTATTCAAGAATTCTGATTCCATTAAAATACAGTAAATACATCACAACATTCTCACTCAAAATCTGCAGGTCCACATGCAAAGAATGAAAGAATCTTGAAATTCTAACTAGCTATTTCACCAATTAAACAACTCAACATTCAATCTAATGAAAAAATCTTGAAAAAATTACCCACTTTGTCAATCCAACAAGTCCATACTCCATACAAAGTAGAGAAATAATCTTAAAAGTTTAAAATCAAATTACTCGCTTGATCAATCAAGTCCACCCACATGACAGAAAACAATTTTGAGCTACTTAACAACATGCAAGACCACACCCCACCCCAACCCAAGTCCCGACACTTAAAACACAACATGCAAGAACACGAAGAGAGTTAAAAGAGCTATCCATAACATATCATGACAATATGACATTACTTCCTTGTTCTTTAGCAATTAAAAATAAATAAATACCTCTCATCAGACACAATCACAAACCACAGTTCACATTTGTAAGAATTAAAAAAAGAAATATCAACTACCTTTTCAACCAGTAATGAGTATGCTATATTAAACATCCAAAGGAAAACTGTCTTTCATTAATATTGCACATGCAGTGAAAAATATGATATTATACCCAAAATAAAAATAATAATTCAATTTATAAATAAATGCTTATAAATGCTCAGATACAATTTATTAATGCTTATTAACTATTATTAGTGAAAAAGATAAAAGAGAATATAAATTAAGAAATTCCTTTTATTAATAGTATTATAGATATAAATATAGATTGATAAACATTAAGACCAGGCAAAACTTTGGCTAGTTTCGTCAACCAATCATTTTGGCACAAGTATTCCTATTCCAAGACAATTTGACGAGTTTACACTCTTATATGGCTGTGGCTTCCAGAAATATAAATTAAAAAATCCTAAATGAAATTTGATGCCAGAATATTACACCAATTCCTTGTTACATGCAGTTGCCCTCAAGACTGCTAAAATCACAAACTAGTACCCGTGGCAGAAATACATTTCCCTTCAATACTATATCAATTCCATTGACTTTAACCTACATTCAACATCAATCCAACACTGGCATAGCTTCAACCTTTATACATTGAAAAATGCAAAACTTCTATAAACGAGTTTCCAAACACACCCTAACAACTCAAGCAGCAAATCAAGCAAACTATACAAAATCATTCACCATCTTATCACACAAAAAACAAACTATAACTCCTTTTCAGCTACCAAATACAACCTGGTGAATTAGAACAAGTGAGATTGAGAAAAGAAACCAATGCAAAATAAAGGCATTAACCAATAACCGCCAAATACAATCACGCTAAATTTAAAATAGAACTATCTTAAGTTATCAGCAATTATTTTACCGCTTTGTTTCACTCATCTTTTTTCCTTCAAAAAATTTAACCAACATATGGTCTAGATCTTCTGTTGTGTATTTGATGTATTTCTGAGGATTCTTACCAGTCTCCACAAGAGGCCTGCGACACAGTAGGTTCCCAATTATGCACTTATTGCAAGGTACTAATAAATCATACAAAAACCACAAGGCATCAAAAGCAAACATAAGTAAATGTATTTTTGTTTCGAAGGGGAAAAAGACATCATTTCATATTCATGGATACAATTATTCCCCCACATATTAAATAGGAATGACATAAATTAAAATGAGAACCGACCCAAAACGATTGACAAACGATCTATAGGCTACCAACAAGACTTCAGCAACTGCAGGCCTGAGAGACACTAGCAGATGGATGTCAGAAGCTGTCCACTAAGATTATCTCTAATGGAGTTCCTCAAACATAACATTAAATTTCTTAAACCTGATAACACATTACATGTAGACGTGTCAAAACAAGTAAAGACATTACTCATAAAGAAGCAACTGAAAGGCTACCTGTCCTTAATGAAGCACCACTAATGCTTCCAGTTCCACCATCGCCGCCACCAGTATCACTCCTGCCACCTGATGGGCAAAGGCCCTGAATAGATAAGCACTGATGAATCTGCCGTGAAAAGAATAAAAATTAAAAAAAAAATAGACAACTTTAACAAATATTAACGTTTATAAGAAATAGAGCGTTCGCATCAAACAAAACATCAAGAAAAAACAAATCAATCTACTAGAACACCTTCATTATCAAAAACAAACGGGTAAAATCAGTTTTTGTTCCTATTCCCTCCAAAAATTTTCAAGTTCAGTTTTAGTCCTTCTAAAATTATCTTATTTTAGTCCCTGAAATTTTGGAATGCACAGTTTTTTTATCTTCAAAGTAGTTTAAATAGCTACTTAAAACCATTTTTGAGCTTTACCAATGTACTTGGAGGAATAAAGTGATGCATTTCTAAATTTAGGGGACTGAAATAGGACGAAAAAATAATTAAAGAGACTAAAAGCGAATTTTGATCAATTTAGAGGGGCTAAACATATTTTACCATTATCCAAGTGACATCTAAGAAAACTGTAAGACATGCACTAGAACAAGACCTTTGCCCAAGCATTTCTATTTTATTGATTTGCATGCTGCTGAACAACTCTCCTATGTCGTTGGCTTCAGACCTTGGCTTCAGTTATCCCCTAGCAAATCCTTGGCCTCAGACCAAGAACAGAAGAGGGTGAAGAGGAAAAAAGACTTTCAAACACCAAAACATGTAAAAAAAATTGTGATTTAAAGAAATTCATAACCAAAATATATTTTGATAATTTTAGAGGGGCTAAACATATTTTACTATTATCCAAGTGACATCTAAGAAAGCTACAAGACATGTAATGGCACGTCAATCTCTCAGCAAATCTAACAAAGAAATGCACTAAAATGTCCATGAGCAGAATAAATCAGAACGGTAAAATAAATTTTAAAAATTTTGACATTTAAGGAATGATAATAAATAATGACCAACAAATTTGTCATCTCATCAATGTACACGGCAAAAAAAGGTTAGAAGATATGGCTACGAAATTGGGATCAGACAACACTGAATTTACTCAAACACTGAACTTACTCAAAAAAAAAAATACCTCACATAGTTGATCACAGAGTGTGTCAAAGGATGGACAGTTCCATCTGTAACTGCAGTCTTTGTAGCATCTTTCTCGATTGTCACTTCAAATTCTTCAAAGGTCTCCTGGGCTCTTTGTGCAAGATGTTTTGTCAAACTAGTTGCAGCTTCTTTTATTCCAAAGCAAGCTTTGCCTTTAAGAAGAGTTTCAATCTGCAAAATTTAAGCAAATTGTTCATTGCAAGATTATAACACTACTGCAAAATGACTTGTTCTAGTTTTATGTATGAAACAAAACAACTACCCAAACCTAATATGTATCGTGATAGTCAACTATATAACATCTAGTGTGGTGACTAGTGTAAAGTGTAAACCTCTATCAATAAGAAGTTGAAAGTAAACACTGTGGCAGATGACACTAATGACAGAATTATAATGCTTTAATTGAAATAAACTGGCTTCAATAAATGAGATGAAGCACCTATCAGAGGTTTTTTTTATATTTACTAAACAGTTTTTCTCTTGAATGCTATAAATAATTTAAAAGTGGCAATAGTATGATTCCAAACTTTTATGTAAGACTTTTAAAGAAAAAATGTCCAATACATGAAATATCAAGAGTGTAGTCCCCTTTCATGGTAGTCACAATTTATCAAAGACAACCATAATAATGTTAAAACATAAGCCAGAGTACAAGACCAAAAACTTGGAGTTCGATGATCGAGACAAATTTCATGATTTTATTATAGAGCATTCTATCTTAAAAGAATAATAATTAAATTAAAGGCCTTTTACTACTAGTAGTCTCATAGACAACTGAAAAGGAAACTACAAATAAATTAGTAACACAAGTGAAAAGTCACTAACATGTATAGGCACTAAAACTTTTATTTTATGTGATAAATAAGAAAAGTCATGACCACTGAACATAAAATAAAACTTTACAAGTTGACCTCTTAAGATTTACGAAACCAATACACAATAGAGATAGCATCAAGATTCATGATTTTGCATTTCAAAAGCCATACCTCTGAATGAAGCTCTTCATTATTTCATACACAATACATGTAGACGTGTCAAAACAAGTAAAGACATTACTCATAAAGAAGCAACTGAATGGCTACCTGTCCTTAATGAAGCACCACTACTGCTTCCAGTTCCACCATTGCCGCCACCAGTACCACTCCCAACACCTGATGAGCTAAGGCCCTGAATAGATAAGCAATGAAGAATCTGCCGAGAAAAGAATCAGAATTAAAAAAATACACAACTTTAAAAAATATTAATGTTAAAAATAAATAGAGCATTTCCATGAAACCAAACATCAGGAAAAATTAAACCAATCTAATAGAACATATTTATTATAAAAAAAAAGAGGGTAAAATATGTTTTTGTTCCTATTCCTTCAAAAACATTTCTAGTTCAGTTTTAGTACTTCTAAAATTTTGTCCTATTTTAGTACCACAAATTTGGAAATGCAGTTTTTTATATCTTAAAAGTAGTTTAAATAGCATCTTAAAACAATTTTTAAGCGCTACCTAAGTACTTGGAGGACTAAAATTGATGAATTTTTAAATTTGGTGACTGGAATAAAACAAAAAAGAATCCAGACTAAAAGGAAATTTCGATAATTTTAGAGGGACTAAATATATGTTATCATTATCCAAGTGACCAGCGCTACCTAAGTACTTGGAGAACTAAAAGTGATAAATTTTTAAATTTGGCGACTGGAATAGAACAAAAAAAAAATCAAGACTAAAAGGAAATTTCGATAATTTTAGAGGGACTAAATATATGTTATCATTATCCAAGTGACATAAAAGAAAGCTGCAACGTAATAATCAGTAAGGTCACTAGAACAAGACTTTGCCCAAGTATTTCTTTTGTATTGATTTGAATGCTGCTGAACAATCCTCCCATGTCATTTGTACCCAGTCATACCTAAGCACAACCTTGTCTTCAGACCTAGAATAGAAGAGAGTTCAGACGAAAAAAGACTTTGAACCACCAAAACATGCAATAAAATTGGGATTTAAAGAAATTGATAATCAAAAATGTCGAAAACATGCCTCCAAACTAATCTGACAACATAATGAACATTGTTCATGAGAAAAAGATATGTCAATGCAGGGTCTTTATACTGCTTTGATCTTCTATCTAAATTTGTTTGCAAAGCTTCCATTATGTGCACTGTTACAGATCCTAGCAATGAAGAATCATCAACACTTTCAAATTCCTCAAAGAGTTGCTTCAAGGTCGATTGGAAGCTGCAAACTTTAAAGAATTCCGATCAGGTCAAATATGTGAAAAGTACACAAGCTTGAGCATTATCCTTCCTACAAACGAAATGAAAACTGAACTTTAAGAAATAGTTTCACTTAAATATAAAAAATTAAATAGCAGCATGGTATTGTACAATTCCCTCAGACATCATCATTTTATAATAAGGGAGATAAAACTCAAGTTCAAATAGTTGGAAATCAATTCTTTTTAACTAGCACGAAGAGAGAGTTAAAACTATCCAAAACAAATTACGAAGAGAGAGTTAAAACTATCCAAAACAAATTACGCGGTCATTTCCTTATTCTTTAGGATTTAAAACAAATCAATATCCTTCATGACAAACACAATCACAATCCACAATTCACGTTTGTAAAAAAAAATAAAAAATCTGCTAAAATAAGGACATTTTATCAATCCACCACTCCACGCACACACTCACCAATAACATCACCATTACATGACTTTAATTTTTACCTTCATCGGCACATGGTCACTAGAGTGAGGAACAAAGAGAAAAACCCTAGCAAGCAACAAAGACAATCAAGAATTAAAAAAAAAAGAAACGAGAAATTGATTTGAAAAGTAGAGAAGCACAAACAGTTGATAACATCACTTTACTTTCTACCTTCCATCTGCACAACATCACCAGAAAGAAAAACCCTTGCCAATAACAAAGACAAACATGAATGAGAAACAAATGAAACAAGAATCTGAAATAAATGATACAAGAAATTGATTTGAAAGATAGAGAAGAAGCTGTGCATAACATCACTTTAATTTTTACCTTTTAAAGAAGGTCACCAGCGAGGAACGGTAAAATTCATGTCCACCGGTTTCTGCACCACACAAAAAGAACAAGAATTAAAAGAAATACTATCACGAATAACAAAAACAAAAAAGAACAAACAAGAACAAAAAAAAAGAGTCTGCAAGTGTTATCGAAGAAAGACTCTTGAAGAGAGATTCTTGGCAATGGAAATGAGAGAAGAGACTCTTCGAAGAGAAACTCTTACACGGGAAACGAATGAAGAGTAAGAGAAGAGAGTGACTCTTGAGAATGGAAATGATAACATCACTTTCCTTTCTACCTTGCATCTGCACAAGGTCACCAGAAAGAAAAATCCTTGCCAATAACAAAGACAAACATGAATGAGAAATAAATGAAACAAGAATCTGAAATAAATGATACAAAAAATTGATTTGAAAGACAGAGAAGAACCGGTGCATAACATCACTTTAATTTCTACCTTTTAAAGAAGGTCACCAGCGAAGAACGGTAAAGTTCATGTCCACCGATTTCTGCAGCACACAAAAGGAACAAAAATCAAAGAAAAACTCTGACTAGTAACAAAGACAAACAAGAACAAGAAAAAAGAGTATGTAGAAACAGAAGAAAAGGGAAAGAAGAGTCTAGAAGACAAGTGCTATGGAAGAAAGACTCTTGAAGAGAGACTCTTGACACCGGAAACGAATGAAGAGTAAGAGAAGAGAGTGACTCTTCGAAGAGAAACTCTTACACTGGAAATGAATGAAGAGTAAGTGAAGAGAGTGACTCTTGAGAATGGAAATGAGAGAAGAGAGTCATATAATTATAAAGTGAGAGGAGAGAGTGACACATCACTTCCATCTGCACAACGTCATCAGATTGAGGAACGTAATACCCATATCCACCAAAAGAAAATGAGTAAAAGAAGAGTGACTCAGAAGAGAGTCATATAGAGAGAGAGGAGAGAGTCACACAACATTTATATAGAGAGAAGAGACGTCACGACGCATTAGATAATTTAAAGAACTTCACTTTTTTAAAAATTATTTATGTTATATTTCTATTAAATATTCTCATTTTCAATTTATAATTTATAATGATATATAATCTTTTATATTACCATATTTTAAATTAAATAAATCTTCACAAAATTAATTAAAAAGGACAAATAGGTATTTTTATTTTATTTTATTTTATCATTAAATAAAATAATTAAAAAAACACATTTTAAATATGTTGATGGAAATAGTATGAAATCAAATTTAAAATTAACTTTTGCTTGTAAATAAAAAAAAATATATTTTTATTTTACATGAATAAAAGAAAATAAGATAACCAAATTCAAAATAAAAAAATATAAAGATATTATAAATAAGAATATATATATATATATATATATATATATTATTATGATTGAATTTAATTAAATAGAAGACTTAAAAAGGTTAAAATCATTGTATTAAACATTGTATTATATTATTTATTGTTTATTGTTAGGTGATAGATGGATGTAGTTGATCTAAAGAGCATGCACAAGCGCAAGCTTGAGATACGGAGTTTGCTGCAACCAAGGTTTTTTTAATGTAAAAATAATCACCTGTTTTTTCTATTTTTTTTTGCATTTGTTATACTCTTTTTAATCTCTAGCTAGTCTCATGGATAGGGCTTATGTTGTAATACAAAATGGTTAATATTGTTTTTATTTATACTAATGGATTCAAAGGCCTCAATGGATTGAGATCTGCATTAGGAGCAGCCTTGATGTTGTGCTCATGTAGTGTCTGAGAGCTTGTGTTGAGTTCTTTGAAGACGATTGTGATTTTGAAGGTACAAGTCGTCGCACCATTGTAGATACAGATGTCAAAATCGGTCAGCCCGAGCGGTCTACCTTAACCCACTTTAAAAATGAGTCAACCCAACCCAATTCACTTTTGATTTTCTAAAAAAAAAATTGGCGCGACCCAGCCCACCACGGGTTGGTGGGTTATACGGGCCAGCCCACCAGCCCACCAAAAATTTTAAAAAAAATTATCAACAAAATTCAAAATTTTAAATTAATTATAAATTAACATAATAGTCATAAAATTAGCACCATTAATAATCATAAGTCATAATTCATCATACAAAATTAAATACAAATCATGATAAAAGTCCAAAATAAAAATTTTCAATATCCCATCATATAAAATTAATTGCAAATCATACTTAAATTTTATTGCAAAAAATAATTGGTGGATTGGTGGGCTACCCGGCCTATCACGGGTTCAGTCTGGGTAGGCTGGGTCAAAGTGGGCCGGGTTGAGATATACCCACCTACTATAAAACTTCAATTTTTTTTATCCGGCCTGGCCCGTTTTCAAGGTGGACTAGTTTGACCCACGAGCCTCAGTCCACTTTGACGGCTCTAATTGTAAATCCGAATGATATGTATGAGGTAATAGTTCTTATCATAGTTTGCAATAAAATTTATATTTTTTTTTCTTTATAACTTTTAAACTTGTATTCTTTTCAATTTTTATGGGATTTTTTTAACATTACTTTTAAGCTTTTGATAAACCTTGTTATACATATTTTATCTAAAACTATATATTCCTGGAAATTTTTTATAAATCTACTTTGATTTAACTTTTTTCAACTTCTAGCGCTTCTAAGCTGCTTTGACACAATTTTGATTCAACCTTTTCAACTTTCGTTGAAATATATTTTTTTTTTCCTACTTTTGACTTTTTATTATTTAAAAACTAAATATCCATAGATAATATTTGACTCATTTTTCGTGCAAGTTTATTACAAATTTCTTTGATAATTATATTTTCATTGAAATCTAACACTATTTAACTTTAAAATTTTTCAACTTCTTTTAAAATAATTCCTTTCTACATTGAACCTTTTATGATGAAAATATTTCTTTTATAGAAACTATTACCCAATTTTGATGTTGCCTTCTTACACACTTTTTCAAAAATTATGTTCACTAATTACTAATATTTGCTGATAAAAAAATTATATTTGAATAGAACTTTTAAACCAAATTATAAAAATCTTATTATATAACTATTTTTTTTTATGCCAGATAATATAATTAATGTTTTTTTTCTCTGTATATTATTAATATTAGTTAAAATAGATTAGAGTAGACATAAATAATTTTAATTTTTAATTTAAGGCGGAGGCCAACTTATTTATAATCTCACTCACTCCAATCTTTTGTCACAAAAATGGAAAGCGCTCTTGAGTGAATCCAGTTTACCACCAAACAACACTCCTGCAAGTGAAATAATGGGCTCACAAATGCATGGACAAAACATTAATGATCGAGTTTATACTTATTAAACTATGTTACAAATGACCACATCATTCTTTTTTCTTTTATGCAATCATTATCCTTATTAAAATCAATAAAAAAAAAGAAAAACACCCGGTCTTGAAAACGACACAGACAGTGGAATCAAAACAGCAATGAAGACAGCGAAGGAGTCCAGTCTCATTGCACTTTAAACAGAATAAAACAAGAATCAGAGAAATCGACAGAAGAAACATCAAATACACACCAAAAGATCTATAGACCGAATGTCGGGTGAATTTTTTGAAGAAAAAAAGATGAGTGAAATAATGCGTGAATTTTTTGAAGGAAAAAATATTGGTAAAACAAAGCGGTAAAATAATTGCTGATAACTTAAGATAGGTCTATTTTAAATTTAGCATGATGGTATTTGATGGATATTGGTTAATGCCTTTATTGTGGATTGGTTTCTTTTCTCACTATCACTTGTTGTAATTCACCAGGTTGTATTTGGTTGCTGCTAAGGAGTTATCGTTTGTTTTTTGTGTGATAAGATGGTGCATGTATCTCTATAGTTCGCTTGATTTGCTGACTGAGTTGTTAGAGTTTGTTTAGAAATTTGTTTACAGAAATGTTGCATTTTTCGATGTGTAAAGATTGAAGCTATGCTAGTGTTGGATTTACGTTGAATGTGAGTCAGATTAAATGGAATTGATATAGTCTACAAGGAAAATGTATTTCTGCCTGAGGTACAAGTTTGTGATTATATGAATAATGAAATTTTAGCAGTCTTGAGGCCAATTGCATGTAACAAGGAATTGGTGTAATATTCTGGCATCAAATTTCAGACAGGATTTTGTATTTCAATCTCTGGAACTCGCAGCCATATAAAAATGTAAACTTGTAAAATTGACTTGGTATAGGAATACTTGTATCAAAAGGATTCATCGAAGAAACTAGCCAAAGTTTTGCCGGGTCTTAAAAGGGTTTTTGTTACGGTAAGGACTTTGACCCGAGTAACATGACATAATGTTTATTAATCTATATTTTTATATCTATATCTATATTATTAATAAAAGGAATTTTTTCATTTCTATTCCTTTTTATCATTTTCATTTTACCCTTAATAATTATACATAACTTCTAATAACTATACAAATTACATGGGCAAATTTGTTAATTTTCTCTATTATAATGTAGGCATGTAGTGTCTTTTTTATTGCGTCTGAAACTCCATATTCTATAGTACCGAACACGCGAAAAAGTATAATTTTCTCCTTACCCGGCCTATTTTTGTATTATGTACACAAACAGAATTAGAAAAACATGTATAAGAAAAACAAAATTAACTCACAAAATGTCTCAAAAATTCTCCAGGAGGCTACAGTAGCGCACATCCAAAACCCCTAGTATTTCTCCTGTTTTCCCAACACATCACGCCATATGTGAATGGTTGAGAACCATGGCACCAGTGCTTCACCCTTGTCAATGATCCTATTGACCACCCTGTTAATCACCAGAAGCGAGGTATCACTGAAACAACTCCAACACAATGCAAAGCAATGAACCATAATTCTCAATTTCTTATCCACCCTAAACATAAAAGTAAACACCAGCAGGTAGAACTACTGCTGATCCAAGACTCACTCAAAAGCCTGCCTTCATTTCCCAAAGAAAGGCAAGCACTCTACTTGCCATCTACATCTTATAAATAGGCACCAACGAAGCTTGAGTTCAAAAAAGAACCCATCATGCTTAATTCTCAATAATTCAAGATCCATTTTCTTAAATAATTGCCAAGGCAAACCATGCCAACAATGTGAGGTTTGAAAAAAGAACAAAGCTATCATATTAATCAAACATAGTCCATTTATGATCATAGTCTACAACTTAATAGGCAGGAATTTGAGAAAAAAGGTTTCTAATTGGAAGCTTTTAAGAAATCACATATTCTTTAATTATCATTTTTATGTCACAAAAAGACAATAATCAAGAATTTAAAAGTTATTCTACCACGTGATAGCAAGAAGAAGGCATGGACATAGTCCCTTAAACTACAAGTCAATTTGCTTTTCAATTGGTGAAAAGATGAATTATCACAATAAAGTTTGAAAAAAATCACAACAATAACTAAAAAAGTAAAACTGTGTCACAAACAAGTCATGGAAACACAACCCCATAACAAGTGCAAGAAATCAAATCATTCATGCAGCACGAGATTTTAATTTCTTCAGGCGTTTGACAGAAGGAGAAACACCCTTAATTGCCTTCCTGGCCTTCTTCAGTTTTGGCTTTTTGGTAGGAAGAGGCATCTCCCTGATGGGACCCGGAGGCACACCCTTTTTCAGTGCACTTCCTCTGGGCGTTGCAGAGGGAGGCAATCTCAAACTCTGAGGAGGTAAAGGACTATGTGGCTTCCACACCAAGTTATTTTTCATCGAAAATCTTACCTTCTTTGCACTCTTCTCCCCACTCATTGCCACTGCACTCTCCTCACCATCCAAATCAGCAGAATCCTGAGACGCCTTCCCTTTCAAACTCTTCGTCCTCTTCCTCTTCTTAGACACATTTCCTGTATCAGATGGCGATTCACACGCACTCGCAATTCCATCATTCACACCCCCCTCCTCGGCAACCTTCTCAAATTGCCTCTGGAGATTCGCAATCACAGTTTCATCCAACAACACCGCCGCACCTTCATCATTCAAATTCGCACCATTCTCACTAGCTACATTTTCCTTGTCATTCGAATCCCTCGACACATCACCCTTGTTCTTCTTCTTCTTCTTCTTACTTTTGCTGCCACCATCAACAGAACCGTTAACATCCTTCTCGCACTTCTTCAACAACTCGCCATTACCATCAACCTCGGCAGGCCCCAACGGAACCAAGTCCGGCACTTCCTCATCATCAACAACATCAGGAACCGCGAAATCAAACCCGGACTTCGCCACATCCTTCTCAAGCTTCAAAAACTCGGAATGCAACGCAAACAGCACCTTCCTATTCCCCTGAACACACTCAGCAGAAGACGCCACCTCATACAACCTCCCAGAAAACCCCATGACCAACGCAACCGTCCCAAGAAGAAGAACATCATCACGCGAATCAACCTCTTCCCCAGCCTTCCTAAGCTCCAACAACCTCCTCCCCATCTTAAGCAAAAGATCAAACACCCCAGACTTGATCTTGGCCAACAAAACCTTATCATTGACCCTCCCCATGGCAGATAAAAAGGGCTTAAAAAGCAGGTGGAGAACCTGAGTGTTGAGCGGGAGAAAAGCGCGAAGCTCCTCGAGAAAGACGGTGGCAATGTGGTAATTAACGCCGTTGCCGTGGGTGTTAATATCGTGGGAGGAGAAAGTCCCCTGGTCGAGAAGGTGGAGAAGGTGTGGGTCCCAGGAGTGGGTTTTGAGGAGGGAGAAGAACTTAGCGAGGAAGGTGCGGATGAGGAGGTAGAACTTGTCGAGGCGGAGGGCGTCGATACCGGACCATTCGCGGCGCATGGTGAGGAGGAAGGTGGAGAAGTACTGAAGGGAGAGGGGGCGGTGGAGGGAGAGGAGGAGGGAGGAGAGGCGGTCGACGAGGTCGTGCTGGGCGAGGGGCTTGTCGGAGTGCCACATGCAGTAGAAGAGGCCCTTCCAGAGCTTCTTGGCGTCGTCCTCGGGGAGGGGCTCCGCCTGCAAGGGGAGCCACGATTTGAGGACGAGGCGGAGGGATTTCTCGCGTGTGGCCTTGTTGCAGCATGCTAGCTGCTTGATGAGGGCACCACCCTCCATTCGAGAACGGGAACGGGAGAAGGAAACCCTAGATGAAGACTGATTCAATTCTGGACACCTTCTTTTAACAAAACCCTAACGGGTCTCACTCTGGGTCTGGGTTATTGGATTTTACCCGTTCCCTCTCAATCTTCTACTTTATACTTCCCAATCAAGTCCACACAGTCCTGTTCTTATTAAAAATAAATTTGAATAATAAAAGTGTGTTAGTGTTATGATTAATTTTTAAATTTTTAGATTTTTAGTATAATAAATATATTAATTAATTATCTACTTTTTAAAAGAAAAACAAATATTATTTTAATAAAAGACTTTTTATTTTTTTTTTATATTTAAAAAAAGAAAGAAGAGAACAATAGAGGTTATATAAGACATAATAAGATTAGATGAGTAATAAAATTCATAATATTTTTTTACTAATAATTATAGATATTATA
Organism: Cajanus cajan; assembly: GCF_000230855.2. NCBI lineage: Eukaryota > Viridiplantae > Streptophyta > Magnoliopsida > Fabales > Fabaceae > Cajanus > Cajanus cajan. The sequence continues at coordinate 66,896,625 of NC_138521.1, forward strand.
TTATAAAGATTATAAATTAAAAAAATATATGCACCAAAGTATAAAATAACATTATACTATTATTTAATTACAAACCACTGCATATAATAAGTTTGTTAACTTATTAAAAAATAAATATTTCGAAAGTTATATAAACTATATTTTTTTATTGCTAATAGTGTAATAATTTTTACATTCAAATTGTGATTGTTTTCTATTTTGGTCTTTTTCTATTTTGAAGTAACGTTTATTGGTAGTGAAACACCTGGTGCTTTTTGGTTAAAATAATCTTGGATAAAAAAATTATCTAAATATATTTAGATAATTGTCACAAATGAGATTTGAATATCTATATAAAATTTTAAATATAGTGGAATACTGGATAATTATTTGATAGATCAGAGATGACATAATAAACTATATCCAAATATATTCACGAATAAAAACCACCATAAGTTGTAAATAAATAATTAAATAATAAAGTAAATATAGATAATAAAATATTTGTATCGATTTTAAAATATTAAAAATACTTTTAATTACTATATATAAAATAAATTGATTTTTATTATAAAATATATGTCAAAGTGTTTCGGTACCATATGGTTTCATACGGCGCGCTAAGGTATTTTAACCACCCACTCAACCATCTCGTGAGTTTATAATTAAACTAATAAAGAGAAAAATAATTATAAATATCAAATTTATTACAATAAAAATGCTTTATGTATACCAATAAATGAATTAGCGTTAGATGAATTACTTTTTATGCAAATAAAATAGGCTAAATTGTTTTTTTTAATTCACAATTTTATCCTTCTATTTTAAAATAATGACGATTAATTATCATATTTTTAAAAATATAAAATTTTGATTTTCATGGATATTTATTATTTGTTAATCATTATTTTTTTATATTATTTAATAAATTGTCACCATTTAAATGATGTGACATATATAAAAAAAATAAAAACTAATCTTAAAAAAATTGTTCATATATATTTTAACGAGTGATTGATATTTATTTTATTAATAAATTTTTTTTAAACTTTTTTATTTCCAAGTATCATATTATTAAATGTCGCATTCCTTAAATATAAATAAATACATTTCAATTTAATAGGAGAATTAAAATTTTGTATTTTTTTAAATTAAAATGACAAAAGGCTTATATTTTAAAATAAATAAACTAAAATTACATATTAACAAAAATAAAATGACCAAAAATACAATTTAGTCAATAAAAATATAAATAGAGACACAAAGTACATTAATCTCGCTAATAAATGACAATAAAAATATGATTACATAATCTTGAAATTATTCTTACTCTATATATAAAAATCATAATAGTTATCTAGAAAATATTTTTAAGAGTTATTTTTTAATGAAATCAATTTTATAAAATTTTCTTAAATCACTTTTGACCTATCTCTTATGTTTTATTTCTAATTTATATTTTAATATTTTTAAAATAAATTATTAATTGTTACAAATATTCTCATGTCATAATATAAAGTGTTCATAAATCAAAACTATAATTTGATTGATAAAAAAAAACATGTATTTATTATAATTTTAATCACTTTAGTATGTATATAAATTAGAATAATTCACTCTATAGAAAACATACTCCTCATTTTTTATGAGTTCATGAAAGAACAAGTTTTACTTTCTTTTAAAAATGATAAAATAAGTCACGACTTGTAGGTCAACCCACTAGTCCATAAAAAATTGGTGGTCTTACTAACTAACCTAGTCTGTCAAGTTAACAAACCAAATGACATGTCAGAGCAAATTGATCCACCAACTCACCTAAATTTTATTTATTACTTTTAATATTAAGTTTAATTAAATCACATCATATTTATTATGTTTGTAATATGTGATTTGTTGTACATTTGATTTATTTTATTATTATTTTTTTTGCAATAAATTTTTTAAAAGAACTATTAATATTATAATAATATACCTATTTTTTTATGCATCAAATTTTATATTTAGTATGCGTTAAATCAAATCAAATTTTATATTTATTTTATTATTTAGATACATTAATTTATATGAATCATTTAAATATTAAAAACAAATATACGAAAAGAAGTATTTAAAATAAATATATAAACTTCTCGTCTTGAAGTGGAGGCTCATATTTCACTAGTAACGACATTGTTTACTGGTTTCGCTGTAATCTCATGCGCAAGCATGGAGTTTATTTTGCTATATGTGGCTGGTTTATTTGGAGAGCCAAAACTGAGGAAGTTTTCAATGACGAGGTGGTCTCTTTGCTTCATTATTAATTTATTACCAATCAGATTTTATTTGATTTACTTACTTCTGTATTTTCAACGACATTAAGTACAGGTAAGGTCAAAGGTGAACTCCTCCAGTCCTCCTTACGTTTTGAAATTGAACATAGTTGGTAGCTCCTTGGACAACCATTCTGGTTTTGGAGGGGTGATTTGTGATTGAGACTGACTCGCATATGGCCTTTGGCTTGATAATGAATAATGAAAACACTTATCATCTTTATTTTTCTCAATTACAGAAAATTCGTGAGTTTATGTGCTTTACATGGAATGTCAAGTTACAATTAAGATAAAGAATGTTAAAATAACTTGAATATAAAGGTTTGGAAAAATAAATTAACTCGATAATATAAGAGTAAAGTAAGAATTAATGAGTTATAATATATCACATGTCAAATATAAATTTAGCCTGTATGCCCCAAATTTTCAAATTACAGCAATGTAAGTAATATTTACGTGTTAAGACATTCCTAACACCTTTTCCTTGTGCGGGGAATTACTGTTGTTGCTTTTGCTATGAGGAGCATGTCTTGATACAGCTTGCTTCCATATAAGATTAACATATTCCGGATGATCGACAAAAGGATTACGATTATGCTGATAAAATTTGCATATCCTTTCATTTCTCAGTTTTTCTTCCCTCGAAGGCGGATCAACTTCATTCCATTTTAATAAAGTGGAAAGAAGTCCCATCTCCCTGTTTTCTGCAGTAAAAATATAGTATTATTTTCATTAAGGTGACATCAGCTTCAACTGAAACAAAAGTAATAAAAGCTGGAGTGCATTAATTAGGTTGCAAAATCATGAGAATCAATTCAGAAGTTATTTTCTACAACTCTACTTAATACTCCTGCCGTATGATGGCATTAGTAAATCAAAACCAATGAAAAAAGTTTTATGCAGTTGCAGTGTTCAAAAGAATAACAAACTAAACATCAGAGCAATCCTTAGTCTTAAGCTCATTTCATGTCCACTTTTACATTGCAGAGTAATACAATATTCAAAATTAAACCTTTAAAAGTGTTAATAATATACCATAAAAATATTGTCATGAAGAATCAATTATTTAAAGTGTTAATAATATACCATAAAAATATTGTCATGAAGAATCAATTATTTAGATGCAGAGTAATGCAATAATCAAAATTAAACCTTTAAATGAAAAGTGTTTTAAAATGTACCATAAAACAATTGTCATGAAGAATCAATTATTTAGATGCCAGGCTTAAAAGATTCGTGCATCTATGAGACTACGACTAAACATGTGCGTTATATGATAAAATTACTGTTAGAAGAAATATATAACATCAAGTTATAAAATTAATCGTTCCATAAAAGCAAGATAATTTGATCAACACGTGTAAGGCGTGTATATTCCCCCTTGGGGTTTGCGTTCAAAATCCAAATAGGAGTGTTGAATGAGAACATCAATAATTCAAGTGTTAAACCTACCAACGTTTGGGGCATCCGAGAGGCGAAGGCCTGGACTTCCCCCTGGTTGTTGGAACCCATAACAGACTGCCATGTACATTAATGCCCTTGCTATATCGCCTCTAACCTGAGGTTAGTTTAAGTTCAACAAATATATATGGAGGTAACATCTCAAACAACGATTGAACAAAAACTAAATTAATTGTCCATGAGAAGAAACATCAGAGCTAATTATAAATAGATGGAGTACAGTACTGAGACTTTCAGTTTCACCATCTATCCTGATTCCTTTAACAGCTGTTACTGGTTTGTAGTGTACAAGTTACTAGTGAAAATCAGCTAAAACCCTAAATTAAAACAATTTGAATACAAACTTAAGGTCATAAGCTTAGTCCAGATTCTAGAGTAAAATGCTCCACCCCAGTCCAATACACCTTTAACCAAAATAACCCTCAGGTGACATAATTATAACAGCAATCCTTAATGGCTAAATCCTAAAATTTGGACACATAACCATACTCATACTCATAAGTCATAACCACAATCTTGACTAATTACATTACACCTGTCCTAAACTTCAAATTCATAAAATAACTTATGATAATTTCAAATAACCTTTAAGAACTTCTCCATATTTTGCCTCTCAAAGAAATGACTTGACTTGAAAATCATTAAAAATCTCCCAACTTAACAGTGGGCAGGAGAACCCAAATTATAAATTAACATATGACAGAACTACTAAGCCAGATATGAGATATCCATCAAATTTCAAGCATGATTACCAATCAGTTATAAGGCTTTGAAAATTATAATTAAAAACAAAAACAAATGACAAAAAAGAAGACCTGCATAGGTGGTGCCCACCTCTCCTTGTCTGCTTCAGTGTCCAAAGCAGCTTCTTTGTTAGCTGGCCTCAAACATTTGGTTGAGCTAGTAACACATTCACCATAGTACTTGTTCCCCCTTGATGAATTGACTGAGATATACTTGTAACATGAACTGAAATTGCAAACTTTACTAGTCAAATGTCGAGCAGTTGTTTTTCTTACCATTTACATCAGCAGGGCGAATGTTGTGTAAATCAGTCAAAGATGGACCATTAGTCAGTCCATAAGAACGAGGCCATAGATGCTCCCCTGTAAAAAAAGTATATAAATAAGTGAATCTCTCACTCTCGGTGTGGGTCCCATAAACTTAACCTTAATCCTGCTACAATACAAGATACCCTAGGCAAAATATAAAAGTCTCTCTTCCATCCCATTATATGATTAACCTTCTTTATTATATCTACATTCATTCTGGTTCATGGACTGTCATTGAACTAGTGTTTGAAACAAGTTTCATAAACAGTTGGGCAGTACATAAGACTTGAAAGGTTAAGCACAAATTTTTGCAGATTTGGAATGACCTAACGAGATTAAATACAGTATGTTTCCTTACTAAATACACATTGCATTTTCTCCCTATAGTTACAAATATGAACAGACAACGCGCATACTACAAAAAGGTGGAAAAAAAAATTGAAAAATCATATGATAATTAAGTCTAGTGAGAAACTAACATCCAAATCATGGAAAGTCCAACAAATTCATTAGTTGACTTGACTCACTATTCCATCCCTGCGGTTTTCCTGATAACCTTTTGGGGACAACTCTCAAGGAGTATATTTCAACTCTGCACAATGCATACATATCACAATCATTAGATATATATATAAGCTAATATGATCAAAAGCACGGCAAGTTCATACATTCCTGATGAAGCTTGTGGATTATCAACATCAGCAGCATCAAGAACCTTGAGGGCATCCCACACCTGTTAACTACACAAACATTTCAGGTTGTACTAGATTTAAATCAAAATTGATGAAGCTTGAAGCATGCATATTTAAACCACGTATGACCTCTCTGTAGGACAAGGAACGATGTGGGGCAATGATGCTATTCAATTGTCTCTTGAGTGCTTCGCCTCTTAATCTTAAATTCTTCACGGGAGAATAGTAATTGCTAATATTCTCACAAGCATAAGTAGAAGGAGTTGGATAATCAGATGCTGCAGCTACGAGACTGAGAGATAGCAAGTAAAAGGAGATAATTCTAGAAAGCCGTCTCCATGAGAAATCAAAACATGTTAGCCACATTCGTTCCCTCAAAGCCCTAAAAAATGGGAATAGCACTTAGCTTCTCAAATAACAACCACAACACAAATTATTTTATCTAGATAATTAAGGAAGACGAAAACAAAAAGCTTCTATATCCGTTTAGTTATGAACTAATTTTCATGTGAATAGAAACATGGATCATAGGGCGACACTTACGACGTAAAAGGAGGCACATGCCTCTCATCGATGTTACTAGAAATCGAAGTCGGCGGTTTTTGACGGCTTGCATGGGCGGCACAACCGCGGCAGCGCGGCGGCGATGTTGGTCTTGCGCGTAGGTGAAGTTGGAGTGTTGCGATTCCCGGCGAGTGCGAGCGGCATGAAAAGAATGGGGTTGGCATCAGCTCATTTGTGCCTAACCTCATATTTGCAACGAATGAATAAGCCACTGCATTATCTGCAATACAATAGAGGTGAGTTTTCTTTTTCTAATTTCTATGGTGAAAATGCATTTCAGAATGCACCACCATTTTGGTTTAAAAGAATCAAACTGGTTGGGCAGGGACAGATATAGAAAAAGATGACAAATAAATTATTCATCTAATAGATTATGTGATTTCACAAGAAAAGAAAAATAAACAGAAATGTTAAGTATACTTACATGTTTAAAAATAAGAAGAAAAATAATAAAATCTTATAAACCAAATAAATTTATTATAAGAATAAAATAAAAATAACTAGATCAAATTATTATTATCATAAAAACTTATATATAGTTTTAAAAAAATTTATGGCATGTTTATATATGTTCAAGGTATATATTTTTACTTATTCTCATATCTACATGTCGAAATCAAATCTTATATATTTAAATAATAACACATAAATTATATGAAAATATTTTTTGGAGCTTTTTTAAACAAAAATATTTTTTTAAAAATTCTTTTTTTATAAAAAAAATTGTAGAGATTATTTAATTTTTTTATATAATTTAATTTTTATTTATCATATTGATTTATAAATTAAAATTTAATATTTTAAAATAAATTATTAATAATTTTAAAATAATCTTACATTATAATATAGATTATTTATTGTATATAAAAATGTATTTATATATCTAAAAATATTTAGTTATACAAATTTTAAATATAAATTATATATAATAAAATATAATATATATATATATATATAATTTATTATATATTATATTTATATGTAAAAAAATATATTTATACATTACAAAATTAAAATATTAGTATACATAAAAGCAAGTCGCAGTTACTTCAGAGTGAATTGCGCCAAGGTTCTTCAACGCCCACCCAAACGCGTTATTACTTAAGTAAACACTAAACAATTAAAATAAAAAAAAATTGTTTTTTAATTATATTAATATAGATTATAATTTGACTATTTCAAAATATGATATATCATAAATAATAATTAAAAAGATTAAATATGTAGAAAAATTTAAAAACAACTTTGCATGGTTTATTTAAAATAATAATAAAAATCTAATTTGAGGAATAAATTATCATTAACTTTTTTATTAGTATAAGTTATCATTATCGATATATATAACAGAGAGAAATAGATATTTAATGTCTCTCTATTTCTTATAAAAATATATATAATAATAAAGATAATATAATAGGTGTTATTATAAGAGAGTGAGAAATTTGTATGGAAATTTTGTGAGAAACTTATGGTGGAGTAGAAAAAGAGAAAAATGAAATTAAATAAAAGAAAATAATGAAAAAATGTTATAGAGATAAAATTGTTCAAAAGTTTTTTTTTTTTTTATAAGCAAAAGAATTAGATTAAAAGGAGTACAAGGGGTACTCCAACCCATTACAGAAGATTTCAAAACCTAATAAAAAATTACGAAATACACAAACGTGGGCTAAAATACCAATTAGAGTAACTAAAAGAACAACCAGGGACAAAACTTTTAATCCACTTCCATGACCGCATTTTAATATTGTCCAACACTTCCTTGCAATCCATTACACCTTGCTGGAAAATTATACCATTCCGATGAAGCCATAGTGACCAAATTACAGACACCCAGACCACTTTAAAACACTGCTTGGATTTTTTATAAATACCAAGATTCGTCCAATATAGATAGAGAGAAGTTAGGGAATTTGGAAGGACCACCTCTACCTCCAACCAATTGGCTACAGATAACCAAATATTAAAAGCCATTGGGCACAATAGAAAGAGATGAATAGGGTCTTCTATAAATAAAGAGCAAAGAGAGCAAAGGTTATTTTCCACCTCCACACCACGAACTTGTAACAATGATTTGCAAGGGAATGCATTCATGAATACCTGCCAACAGAACATCAAGCACTTGATCGGAGCCTTGCATTTCCAAAGACTTTTTGTGACTAGAATAAAATCTAAAGAATATGAAAGTTCTCCACCCATCGAGTGTTGCAGCCAAGAGTACGCACTTTTCACTGAAAATACACCATCTTTATCACAAATCCATCTCCATTGATCTTGTTTAGAAGAGAAAATTTGAATTTCCTGGAGCATTTCTATTAATGTATTCACACTTCCTTCTTCATGGACAAAAGTTTCTCTTCTCCATTTAACCTGCCACAGCCATGTAGATCCCTCCCAATTACCATTATGACCCACCATTGACAACGGATCAAAAGCAAAGGAGTACAAACGAGGAAAGACATCCAACAAACGTAAACCACCTATCCACTTATCCTCCCAAAATCTGGTTGAAGACCCATCACCAATACAACGTTCAATCTTTTCATCCAACCAATAATTTCCTTGTTGGAGCACCCAAACTATATCCTTCCACCACCAAGAATCCCTCTTATCCACATTTGGAGTCTTAGGAAAGGACTCAATGCACCCATACCTACCTTGAAGAACCTTAGCCCATATCGTTCTTGGAGAGATCATACACCTCCACACCCACTTCCCCAATAGTGCCCAATTGAACAATCTGACATCCTTGATTCCTAGTCCACCCTTATCTTTTGACTTACATACCGTTTCCCATTTTACCCAAGGTATCTTTGATCCATCTTTGACACCTCTCCATAAGAAGTCACGTTGGATGGCCACAATTTCCTTAATCACCGAGTTCGGAGCTTTAAAGAATGACAAAAAATGGATGGGCATTGCGTTCAAAACTGCATTAATTAAGGTTACCCTCCCCCCAATTGACAAATACCTATGCTTCCAAGAGGATAGTCGTTTACGTAAGCCATCCAATATCGGTCTCCAAGTAGCCAACTTCCTAGGGTTTGCTCCAAGAGGTAATCCCAAATGCTTAAACGGTAGTTGACCCAACTTACAATGCAAAAAAGAAGCCGCCAACTCAGTAAAATCTTCCCCGGAGTGAACTTAAAAGTATATAAAAAGTTGTGTATACTTAAAGGGGTATCTCCTTTGTTACTAATATAAAAAATATAAGTATATAAAAATTAATTAAATTACTTAAAAGTGTAATTTTTCTTAGAGTTGTTTTACTGAATAATTTACAAATTATATTGAATTTTAATTATTTAATCATTAAATTGATATATTTTAATAAATATATCAATGTTATAAGATTTAAAAATTATTTAATACATTATTTTATTGATTTAAAAATTCAAACTGGTGTATATTCAAAATATATATTATATATTAATTTTAATATATATATATATATATATATATATATTTGAATTGATATTTAAAAATAAATAAAAGTATTTTTTATAACAAAATGATTTCGTATTATATATGAAATATCTTTTAATTTTATATCTGTATCAGTACATTAATAACAATTTAAACTTACCTAAAAACTATACAAATTCAAAATAAATTTATATATTAAATAATTTAAAATATAAAAGAAAATTTTGAAACATTTTATTATAATTTATTTAAAACAATAATCAATGTCATAAATTCAATAATAGATTATTAATTTATTACTACGTATTATTTATTTACACACATATATATATATATATATATATATATATATATATATATAATCTTTTAATGTATTTAAAATAATAAGGAATCAAAAGTCGTATTATTGAAGTTTGATTTCTTATGTACCAAGACTTAAACATGTACCAAAATTTGAATTATAACTTAAACACAAACTTGTGATTAAATTTACTATTTTATCTCATACATAGTGATTTTATTAAAATGAGTTATATCTCTTTTTTAGAAAAAACAAATTAAGAGTGTGATTTAAGGGATAAATTATAATTATCCTTTTACTGTATTCTTATTCTTATTCTTATTACTATTTACATACAAAAGTCATACACGCATATTAATCGAATTTTGTATTATATTAATATATATTTGACTTGTTATTTTTTAAAAGTGTTTTCAAATAAATATTAATTAAATAATAAAATTGGTTTCGTATTATATAAGAAATATATTCTTTATTTATATATTTGTATAAGTGTTACTTTATTTACATTAAATGCTATATTAAAATTTTATCTCAAAGCTTGAAAAATTAAAATTAATTTTTGCGTTAAAGATTTTTTAATTTATTTAAAATAATAATAAACTTGAAAAATTAAAAGATATATTATTATTATTCTTTAATTATTATTATTAAAGAAAGAGTGTATTTAATAAAAACGTATCTTATTATAATATTTTTTCAATCTCACGTCAAGTGTTGTATTTGAAAAAAATAAGTTTCAAAGTGTCATATTAATTTTTTAATGTAATATTAATTATCTCTCTTTTATTTATATCCCTTCGTAATATTTTTAAAAAATATTCTGTATTGCATCGTTTTTAACAAATTAAACTAATCATTAGGTTGAATTTGTAAAATAATTTATTTTCTTTTATCTATTTATTAATTTTTTAATGATCCGTATAAAATAATTTAAGATAACATTTATAATTAAATAAGATGAGTAAATGGAAGAATAAAATAATAATTTTTAGAGTATAGATAAAAATAAGTAATAATTGAAATTAAAACTCAGTTATAAACACTTACTCGTATTATATTATGAACTTGTGTATATTATCATAATAATATAATATATATTTGAAGAAAAATTTTAGTAATATTGTTTTTATTATTAGATAATTTATTGAAATTTTTTGCATACCATTTAGTGACACTCTTTCCTCTCTTGATTTGTTAGTAAGATCCACTAAAAATTGTGATTTACGACTAATAATAAAGTAAGTATTAGTAAGATAATAGTACAGTATTGCTAATATTTTTTCTGTATTTAAATTATCAATAATAATAATTGATTCAAGTGAAATAAAACTCAGATTTTTTAAGCAAAGTGTTAATTAAAATACTTGTAATATGTGATTAATACTTATTAAAAGTGGTTAATCTACTTAATGGGATTGATGAGTATTATTGTATTGATAACATATCTTTTAACACATTGTTTTAATACACTTACTTTTATTGGTTAAAACTATAAAATCATAAATAAAAAAAATAGTCATTAAATATAATATAAAATTCACTAAATTTTATGTTTTTCAACAAAATTTAACCAGTTAAAAAAATGTATTAAAAATGTGCTCTTAATATTTCTTAATAGATAACACTTATTCTGTAGAATAGATGATTTAAGGGTATAATTTTAAGAGATATAATTGATTTATTTTTTAACATACACTCTTAATATTATAAATAGGCACAATCACTTATTATACTATTATATATCACATGCATTAGATCTCATCCAGTGTTATATAACTACAGAGATGTTCGTTGTTCCTCTGTTTATCTCAATTAAAATTCGAATTAAACCGAAGTAGTTTAAATTAATTGGTTTTAAATATTATTTTTCCCTAAATTTGAACCAACAAATTGAAATCAACCCGAACCGAAAATCTCGTGTAAATGTGGACCGTTTAGGAGTCGAGGTCGAACCACTATTTATTACATGGCGATATCATTCACAGAAAAAGTGGGAAGAGTAGACACAACACAAGACATAGAAAACCACATCATAGTATTGGCAGTGAAACCAATACGAGACGCTTGGCACCTCCGTCAACCAACGCGTTACGGTTTTGATGCTTCCTTTTTTTTCCTACTTAAATGTCCTATCTACGCACACAAGTTTGATTCACATGTCCTAGTCTCATTCTATACCTCGTCTCTGTTGGCGCAACTTCGCTTCACGCATGGATTGGTGGCATAAGATCAAGAAAACTTGGTCTGCACTCGTCACCCGTATCAAGCTTCGCAAATCTAGTGGGTCCACTCTTCCTCACCTTCTATCCTTTCTTTATTTTTATTTAACATCATAGCCATTGTTTTCATGTAATTTAATAAATTGTTATTATTTTCCTTTCGGGGGGTCAAGTTGGTCGTGCTGCGGAAAGCCCCAACAATTGTGACGGAATTAGTGATGGGATGTTGAAGCTTCGAGATGATGTGCAAATGTGTGGGTCCAAAGATGTTGAGGTGATGTGGAACATGTTGAGCTTAAGTCTACAACATGAGCAAATGGAAGCAACAACAGCCTCCAATGAAGCTAAATTTCGCAAGCGTAGTTGCAAGCAAAGATCAGTTTTGAAGGGTTTCGTTTTGGAGCAACCATAACAGCCAATAAATTAAATGGTAAATTTTTGCTGTGAAATGTGAATGTGAATGTGATTGTCTCCTACATGTATAATAATAATGACATAGTCAATGTAATAAATTAATTATGAAAATAGTAATATAAGTTAATGTTGAGTTCCTTTGCACCGCCCATAATTGTTGTTTTGGTACGTTATATGATAAAGGTAATTGTTCTTTTTGTCCCTGTACGCGCAAATAAGGAAAAGAAAAGATGCATCTCCCATGAACCTCGAAAGATACTTGGGCACACAGTATTTCGTTTCGACTTTTCTTTATTAACAGAAATAAAAATGGCTTTATATTATCCTATTAGGCATTTCATTCATGTATCCCTCTCCCAAACTTTCAACTTCGAAAAGTTATAGACATTTCATTCATGTTAGAAAAATTATAATCATAAATGAAAAGTTTTTATCGTTCCAACTTTGAAATACACACTATAATATACTTTTACAAATATATGATATTTTTTTATCTATGTAACAAAATATAAAATAACTTGAAAATTTTGTAAGAATTTATAAATTTAATCTATTTAATAAAAGTTTTTAATTTAATGATTAAATTATTAAAATTTAATATATACTGTGAACTATAAAGAGAAATAATTATATTTTTAGAGTAACGTGATTCACATCCTAATAATAATAATGATATTATTATTATTATGTGATATGATAAAAATTGGAAAAAAGAAACGATATTTAAGGGATATGATATGCGTTAGATTAATGCCATTAATAATTAAAAAATATAAGTAATAATAAATTTCAAATCGTCAAAGATAATGCTATAAAATATTTAGCAACGATTAGGGAGGGAAAGGAAGTAATTATATAAACTTTATCCCAGATTTTCAGGGGTAGCTGAATTTAACAAGGTTTGAACAAAAAAAAAAGTCAAAGAAAGGAAGCGTTGCATTGGCAACACCGCAACAGGACTCGACGAGCACATGTAATGACATTAGTAGTAGTAAGTCAGATTACTTTCGTACAACTTGAACTAGGAATTTGCCACTTACCATAGAGGCAAGTCTTTTGCCGAAATGCCATTTTAAAATGCTTTATTAAAATAAAATTTCACTTAAAGCATCCACTAACTCACTAGTTTCAATTCTTTGCACACAACTCCCAAAGCAACATGCCGAGCCAAGCAATTGTTACCAAAATTTACTCATTGAGATAATTAATTTAAAAAAGAAAAAAGCAAAGATAATATATTAATTGGCTTGGTTAAGTGATAAAGCAAAATAACATTAACTAATGTAATTAAGGATCAATTCTTGCTAATCACCATTTTAACATGTTTTACTAAAATAAAATTTTACTTGGTGCCTACCAATCCACCAACCTCAACTCCTTGCACAAAAGAAACTAGAATATAAAAAATAAAGTAGCTAATACAAGACAAGCTTTATTAGTACAAAAAAAAGTACAAAAGTGAATTGCATATGAGAATATGGTCATTCTAGAAGGAAAAAAAGGTTAGGTTGGTGGGTGTTGACATTTAGTTAAATTGCATTCTAATGTTTCCTTTGTTATCCAATATGTGTTTTCTCAAGTTGTTTCTTTGATAACCATTTGTTGCAAGAACCATTTTTCACACAAAAAACTTGAATGATAACACTCATTAATTTCTCATTTTTAATTAATATTAAATGACAATCTTAAGTGAAATCCACAAATGTTTATTGTTTTTAGTATCATGTTCACAATTTAGGCTAATGGGCCGGTTCTTATCTATTGTGGTCCATAATGAGTAAATGGGGGAAGCTAAAGGATATTGGGCCTAAGGAGTGAAGTTTGGCGGCGCTGAGAAGAGAGGATTTGGCATTGCAGAGTGTAAGAGGGGAAGTTGAAATCAGCGATGGCGTACATGAGCATGGGAGAAGCGCACAGAAGGATCACGGAGTTTCTGAATCGCTTCTCCGACGCCGTTTCATCCCAAGACGGACCTTCCTTCAAGTCCCTCTTCGCTCTCTCTTCCAATTCCCCATTCCTTCTCTCTCTCGCCGACGCTCTCAACCTCTTCCAAGACGCCACCAGACTCATCAACCAATCCGATAACTATTCTCACTTCGCCGACATCCTCCTTCCTCTCTTCCGATCCATCCAAAACTACAGACAGGGCAACTTGCTCGAAGCATACAACGCTTTCGAAAAAACCGCCAAGTAATTCCACTCTTTCTCCCTTTCTTCTTCTTCTTCTTGTTATTTCAATTCACTACAATTCCTTAAAACGGTGGAGTTCAGTGCGTTTATCCAGGAGTTTCGCAATTGGGAATCCGCTTGGGCTCTCGAAACTTTGTACGTCATTGTTTACGATATTAGGGTTCTCGCCGAGAAGGTATTATTTATTATCTATCATGTTCAGCTAATTTCTTTTTATTTTCCCCCCTCTCTGGAAGTTTGGCTTGACTCTGTTTTTTTCTTTTCGATTTTAGGCTGATAGAGAATTGGCTTCGAATGGGAAATCTCCGGAGAAGTTGAAAGGCGCTGGTTCTGTCCTTATGAAAGTTTTTGGCACCCTTGCGGTATGTCAATATTTCGATTCAGTTTAATTTGAAATCTAATTATGCATTTTGAATTTAGTTTTTTTTTTTTTTTTTTCCAATGGCGACAAGACAAGGTTGGAACCAATCTGAAAACCAATTTATGGTATTAAACACACAGGATGATTTTAGCTAGCTTTAGTACTTTACTTCTACTCTTCTATCTAATTTTGCTGGTTTTTATACATATTTCCACAAAAAATGTCCTAATGCATTTTCTTCCCCTCTCGAACTGGATGGAAGAAATGACTGGATTAAAACTGACCGAACACCTGAGATTTAGCAGTTGAGGACCTCCAAATTAAACATTAAAAATATTTTATTATAATTTTCTCTCTTTACGGTCTAAAATTTGGCCATTTTTGAACCTAATTGTTTTTCTAGGACTTGCAGGACAAATTGTTTCTGTGTCTACCTATTCTTCTACATACTTTGGATGAAAGAAAAATTTCTAATTATATGAATCCTTTAAAAAAAAAACTGTCCATGCTTTGTGTTTTCATTGTGCAACATATATTTCTATGCTGCTGACTGCGATAAGTTAAATGTGGAGTTTGGCTTACAGAGGTACTCAACTGACTTGTAACTGTATTCTAGGGGAAAGGCTCTAAGCGTGTTGGAGCGTTATATGTAACTTGTCAGTTATTCAAGATTTACTTTAAGGTATTTGTTGCTGCTTTTACTTCTGTTGTTGGTGATTCATACTTTCATAGTGCTCTATTTATGATCTCATTTGTTGATATGCAATGACACTTTTCAGAACTTGTAGATTGGAGTTAATCATTTGTATGACTTGTTTATTGGAATCAGAGAATGTTGGTTACTGCCTAGGACAGAGATAAAAATGACATTTGTGGTTGAAAATTTAAATTAGAATTTGATTTTTATTCTGTTAATGTCTTGCAGCTTGGCACAGTTCACCTTTGCCGCAGTGTAATAAGAAGCATTGAAACTGCACGGATATTTGATTTTGAGGAATTTCCCAAAAGAGACAAGGTTAGAGTTGGATTAATTTATACAAGTTTATGTCTGTTAGTTTAAGGATTTTTATCCTGTCAACAAATTAGAAATCACTTTTGGTATGACTTTCAAAGTAATTATTATGAATGTCAATAACTTTACTGTATACAGTAATCTATGATTGGGTGATACTGAAAAAATCATCTCTCTGTCAATGTATTTTAATTAAACTCTGCTTATATACATATAATATCTAGGTAATTTATCTTTATGCCATGTTTCAGGTCACTTACATGTACTATACTGGTCGTCTCGAAGTTTTCAATGAAAATTTTCCTTCTGTAAGTGATCTATATTTCTTTTATTTCAATTGATGATCTGCTTGTGTTCTGTGTTCAGACATATTTTGTAATGCATGCTAATTTTATAATTTTCTGTTGATGGCTGTGCTAATTTTATATTTTATAATTTTATAATTTTCCTATGTGGTTGCAAGCAAAAGTGAATAGAAGTGTTGTTTTTTGTTATGAAGTTTATTATAATTATTACTATTATTTTTGAAGGATATTACTCCAGTCTAGTATAATTCATTCAAAGAAAAAAGGGACAAAATCGTGAAGTAACCACATTATCACTATTTTCAAATTATTTACTTTCGGACAATTGAAAATAAATTTTTCGATAATTAAATAAAATATATCAACAGCTAAGAACTACGATAAACACATTTTCTTTCATAAACTCAAAATTTAAACAAATATGGCATGCTTGTATGTTGGTTGTTGTTGTTACTATCTCATGGGTGGTTCATCTGAATCATGTCCTATTTTACCTGAATTGTACCTATCCAGCCGTGCAACATTGAAGAATATTGAAAATATTCCTTAAGATTTTATAAAATCATTTATACAGTTTATATTTCTTACTTGACAGGCTGATTATAAATTATCATATGCTCTGAATCATTGCAACCCTCAAAGTGAAGCCAATATAAGGTTTGGTTCAGGTGTGCCAACAGTGTACATTGCATTTGCATGAAATGGGTTATTAGTAGGTTGTGTATATATTTTACTTGCAATTATACATGCACCGTAAACATGCTTATATATATATATATATTTTTATTTTATTTTTTTCTTTTCTTTTCTTTTTTGTTGGAGATGGGTAAGACTCGGCTTTAAAATTGCTTAGTGCTTCTTTTATATAGTTTATTAACTCAAACCTTTTCATATATTTATCTGTTAAATACTCTTGTTGGATCTAAGCCAATAAAAGAAATATCTATGAGTAAGATAAATGAGGTTGAAAAGCTTTGATTAAGAAAATTTATCAATTGTTCATCTCATTGTTAAAGGAAAGTAAGAAAAGAAAGCCATTTATATTATCTTTAAACGAGTATAAAGGTTTATGACTTATTGTTTTTGTTTGACATAGGATGATTCTTAAACATCTAATTCCAGTGAAGCTTTCAATAGGCATATTACCTAAACATAGTCTCCTGGAGAAGTACAATCTACTTGAGGTATCTTGGGTGCTTTATTGAGGATTTTTACTAATCCTTATTTTTCTCTTTGTTACTACGAATGTTTCTCGTCTTATATTTTTATTACTAAACTTTTCAGATCCACTAGGTGCCAACTCTGTTATGTTTCCTTGTAAACCATAACATAGTTTACTTAGCTAATTGACTAGGCTGGCTGGTGAGCTTGTTCAGACAAGTCAGAACAAAATAAATTAACATGTATTATGATTCAAGTGTCGGTTTGCAGGTCATATACCCATCAACTTCTTGATGAGAACTCTTCTTTTTTCAAGAAAAAAACTTTGAATAACCACACTATAATACTACTTCCATTCCTCTATATAAGATTGAATTACCTACTTGCCTAAGATTAAGAAAAATAGTTAATTTAGTTGATAACAATGAATTTGTTTTATTTATATATATTTTTTTAAAACTACTGTATTATTACTTCTCTTTTCTAATTTATATTCATATCTTCTAACCAATTAGAATATATGTCCTATACTATTTATCTCTCCTAATTAATACTCATATCTGTCCTAACCAAGTAGAGTGCATGCTCTTTAAATAATTTATAATTAATGCATTTTCTCAAATTAAGAGAACACACTTTAATTAAAGGTATTTTAGTTTAAAAATAATTAATATATGAGATAATATGAATTAAATCTTATATAAAGGAACAAACGATTGTTCTGAATCGGGTCTTATAAATAAGAATGAAAGTAATAAAATAATTAATATTCAAAATGTGGCCACTGTGGGACAGATGATGGTTATCATGTTTATGCTTCTACCACAATCAGTAATGATATATACTCATCTTTTAGAATCTCATGACTCCTATTTTAAGTATGGTTGTCTTTCTAGGAAATTTGGATATTTTATTCGAAGGAAAATTTTCAATAAATAAACCCTTCACATTAACCAACGGGATGAATATGTAGTATAATTTTCTTAAGAAAGTATTCGTTAGATTTATTGCCTTTGGTAGTTGGCATTTACAGTATTTACATCTTTATGTGCCTTAGAAATGCTAATAATCTGTTTTACTTTTGGACAGTATAGTAATATTGTACAAGCTCTAAGAAGGGGTGATCTTCGACTTCTTCGGGGTGCTCTCCAAGATCACGAGGACAGGTAAAGTTGCCAATCATTGTTCCATGATGAGGAATTGTTGTTGTTCCTAAATTCAATATAGGGGGCATAATTAGATTCACTTGTTTTTTTATAGGTTCTTGAGATCAGGTGTATATCTTGTCCTTGAAAAGTTAGAACTCCAAGTATACCAGAGATTAGTAAAGAAGATGTAAGTATCCAGTATCACCTTGCACCCTACTATTCCAAAGTATATTAGGATTGATAAATGACTTGGCTATTTACTGAAATCACTAGTTTCATATTATTTTTTGGTTGCGACATGGCAGTTACAACATTCAAAGGCAGAAGGACCCAAGCAAAGCTCATCAGGTGAAGTTGGAAGTTATTGTTAAAGCAATGAAATGGCTTGAAATTGATATGGACGTGGATGAGGTAATTTCTTTAATTTTCCTCGTTCTCTACTACCAATTTGTTTGTGTCTTTGAAAAATAAATGGAATGAGGATATTGCTGTTTCTGATGCATTTTTTAATTGATATATGATGCTTTTGCAGGTAGAGTGTATAATGGCCATACTGATTTATAAGAATCTTATGAAAGGTTACTTTGCCCACAAAAGCAAAGTGGTTGTATTGAGCAAGACCGACCCTTTCCCCAAGTTAAATGGAAAACCTGTCGGTTCTTAGGGACAGCGTCATTCATGATACTGAAATTTAGAGGGGCAAAGGAAAGCATGGTAATGACTGGATGATTTTGTGACAGTTTTTTCAGCCGTGAGTTTATTGTGTAGAATGTTTGAGAGTTCTCCCGAACACGTGGTCTTCAAAATATCACAGCACTGCTTCGGTTTTAAAGCAAGCTACATTATCTTGTTTAGACGATGCTAACTCTTGCAAATTGGGTAGTAGTTTAGGTTCCACTTGTGTTGTATGCCGCAAAGATGCTACCATTGGAAATAACCTGTTGAAGATACTGACCTCATTGCAATAACCTGATTCTTTTAGGCTGTGGCTACGGATCCAAGGCTATGTTGGACATACAATTGTGAATTGTGAATTTGCGATGTATGTGTATCTTGTGTTTTTGCTTTCGACTCTACATTAACATTCTTGTTTATCGGTACCAGCCTTTTTTATTTGTCTAAATAATTTCCCTGTTTCTTATTAGTTTGATAAATTATTTAGAAGTGTATTTTTGTGAATTTGTTTTTCTTATTCCTATAGTCTCTAGAATTCATTGTCCAGCTGTTGCAGTTGTATGTGTTACATGCCACTTGATATGATATTCACATTGCCTAATATATATTTTTTACGTCCAAGATCAGGATCAGATATTTTATCAAACGATAAGTAGTCATGATTCTAATGGTCCAATGAAAAAGGTGTACCATAACCTTGTTATAATTGATCGACAATATTTTTCCAATATTGTTTTGGCAGTCTTCGTATAACCTTAGGCCACTATCCGATAGGTCTTACACTTGTTTGACACAATTTAATAGCTTAACCTTGTTCTAGTGGGAGGTAAAAGTTAAAATAGATGAGTGTAAGTTAGATCATTTTATTGAAAATTTGCATTCGTAAAGGAGACATCTAAGAAAATAACCAACTTAGGATTTAGAGAACGAATATTGTCAACAGTAGCTGGATAGTACTGGTGAACATTGCTTGTGATTACAATCCTTGTCATTTTAGGATTTGGTACTTTTTCAAATTCTTGTCTAATCTGCTTGTCAATTGTCATTTACATTTTTCTTCAATCTATAAACTGCATCAATTTAGATTCCTCCAAGGCTGGAAACCTGTTATTTAAAAAAAAATTACAAAAATTTAGGGAAAGGAAACGATGTCTCTCTAATTTAAAATAGAAGTAAGTCACATAACTCAAAACACTAAATTTTATTTTATTTGACCTTTTAGAGTTCTCATAAGACTTTACTAGCATAAAGTTTCCTGAAGTCACTAAAAATTTTGCTCATTTCTAACATTATTGAGGGAAAATACTAACAACACCGACAAACTTTTTTCCCCTTATTGGGATGAATTAAATAGTAAATTTAACCAAACAATATTTTTCTATAACAAGTCATCCCATAAACGAACAATTTATCTGTTGTTATGCGAAACACTCGAACAGTTTTATGCAAGCAAATTTTGTATATGCTCTACTCAGTCAAATATACCAAAGCTTGAAAGGAGAGGGAAACCAAAAATATAAAAGATAAAACTAAAAAAGTGAAGAGTTCATGTTTTGAATGAGTATTTGATTTAAAGATTTTCAACATATCATTGATTCGTTGTCTAGTACTTATAGGGTGTCATTCTTTATCTATCATTTTATTCATAAAAGAAAAAAAATTTATATCCTTTATCAATTATGAAACCCTAATATTCATTGATGAGCGATAAATAAACAAAAGTTAGATTGAGACAAATTTTGTAGAGCATTTATTTATTCTTAGCTTTAGCTTTAAATTAGACTCTCCTCCCCATCCCTTTTCAAAGAATATATAACTATAAATTTTTAAAAAAATAATTATGCATTATTTAGTTTGATTTTTTTTTGTTTCATTTTTCAAAAGTTTGTATACGAAACAGTTAAAACTTTATATATGTTTTCTCTTCTATCTATATAAACTTCAAAAAAAAAAAATTCTCAACATTATGCAAATAACAGTTATTAGTAACATTTATTTGCATAAGCTGGATGAATGCTTAAGGCATACAAAATGTGCTACTAGAGTATGAACTTCTAACTAAAATAGATGCACATATCAGTGTGATAATGTCATTTGGAAATCAGTGATGCCACATGAATTGTTAGCTATAATGCATTTAAAAATTCCTTTTTAGATGGATTTACAAGTTGGTTGCAGGATAAGATAATGAAACAGAACAGGAGACTTCCCGAAACGTGTATCCCATGTTGCAAGCAAATTCAAGAGGATCTGTAGAACTCCATTGCATGTACTAATCAGAAAATGTGATTTCATTTGCTGTACGTAGACGGCTGAACAATCTGATTATAACCTAGAAATTGTTGTAACTAGATATAAAAAAGACAGTAGAATTTCAAGTCAATCTTACAAATAAATATTTCCCTTGTCACTGATTTTGTTCTCTCTCTTTTTCCATTGGAAAATTACAAGAATTTACCATATTTGTTACATTTGGCATTTTATGGTCATGCAGCGGGGGAATAGGGGTAAATTCAAAAGATCCAATGATCCATGCATTCTTGGGCCAATAAATGAATAGAGAAGGAAAACCATGTGGTGATTGACAAGCTTTGATACTCAAATTACTGCTACATGACAATTAGTACTTGAGATCAAGATGGTCCCTGGCATTGCAGAGAGAACATTGAATAGGATAAGAACGTATATGGTGGCCAAATAATATAGAGAAAGATGAGATAAACCCTCAACTCTAGATTCCGATTTTGGATGGGTGCTCAAGCAAAAGCTAGCATAACCTACCTAAAGTCCTGTACAGTGTTGGAAAGACAACAATGAGGAATCTTCAGCTGTAGATGGATAGATTTCCAAATTGAGCCTAATTTCTAAGTGTATTTTGCTCAATTGGTCACGATAATTCAAAAATAGACGAGACCTGATGATAGATTGTTAAAAGCACAATTACTGTTAAAACGATAAAATAAGGCAGTTGTACTGCTATAGGGCACTGTTGACAAACCATAAGCTATTTGGATCAAATCCAAATACTGAATAGAGAAGGAAACGATTTTATCGTTACCCATAAACATAGATAGTTATTGTCTTATTCACATGACATTTCAACATGTCATCCTCATTTCATCTTAGTGCAAAACCCTCATGCTTAGTGCATGACCAACTTTTGACCAAGTCCAAGCGCCACAAGGCCAATTATGCTTAACTCGTGAGAAGTATGATTATTAACTCATTAGAACGTTGCTGCTGGACCAAGTCAAGTGCCAGCACATTGTCCAAGGCACTGATTAATTCTTACCACCGTGAGCTACAATGGAGACAGTGCCATGCCAGCCATAAACATGTTTATTTATTTTCAACAACATATTTCTGGATTTAATGGACTGCAGTTGTTTATGGACCGCAAGCAAAATGTGTCATATATAATTGAACATCACTCATTCAGCAGTAAGAGTATTGGGATAACTGCAGGAGGTGCATCATCTACGGATATGGGTATAAACTCAAGTAGCACCAGTACATTTGGGACCATAAACACAACCTGAAGCAAGTAGTCTCAAAACGACATTTCGGTTCTGCACCCCAGCCCACTTGGAGGACATCAGTGATTTACTGTTTTCATGTGACAACTTTGTCACAAACAACACAGATGGAGTACATAACCATATGTATGGCAGGATTCTGCTGCTCATATCACTATCATCTCTTATGTCTTCTTTTGCATATGTGTCCGTGTTCCCCACATTGCATAGAATTTACTCGTTAGAGTAGTAGCTGGCTAGTAATTCATTCATACAGATACAAAACCAATGCATATATCACATGTTAAGAGAAAGAATACAATTATTGACAATTGGAGACCCAGTAGTGGGGCATAATGGTTCTCCTTTTCAATTAAAGTTGTTGTTGTCA
Organism: Cajanus cajan; assembly: GCF_000230855.2. Taxonomy (NCBI): domain Eukaryota; kingdom Viridiplantae; phylum Streptophyta; class Magnoliopsida; order Fabales; family Fabaceae; genus Cajanus; species Cajanus cajan. Next base: position 66,919,800 of record NC_138521.1, read on the forward strand.
CACCAACTCAATAATATTCTTGCATAATATCCTGTGATCCATGTAAATGAGACTAATGCTACAGTTAACCCAATTGCTAAGCTGGTATGCATACCTAACTTCCATTAGGTGAAGTTTGTCAGGATGCCTGTTTCTCTAAAATTCCTGGAAATGCGATGCTATTAACCCATTACTATCCAGCAAAAAATGAAGTTCAGATGAGATGAGCTTGTCAAATTCAAAGCCTATCAGTTGGGTTGAAAGTTGAAACTATTTAATCTGTCAGTGATATGGTTATGTTAGACCACAAGAGTGGATGTTAAAACTTTGGTATTGACTTTGCACGCAGGAAATGTTTAAGAATGGCCTTTTCTTCATCAACTTGTTTTTTCTCTTCAAGGTTCTTAGGTTTCACTTTCCTTTTCTCTTCCAGCATCCACTTGAAAATTTCACGTTGTTGTTCTTCAGGGATAGGAGCCTGTATTTGCACAGGTGTTGTGACAGGCACAAAGAAATCATCATAATATGAATCAATTGAACTTGTGATGGGTTCAGGAGGAACTTCAACAATATCTTTGCCCTTATGTGATTTTTTTTCTGTTCTTCTATTAATCACCATTGAATCTCTTCGTTTTGCTCTTGCAAATAGATAAGCTGCAATCAAATATAAATCATGGTGGAAAAGACACAGTAAATACTGATCAGTATATTTCAAACATTCTTCTAAACCAGAGGCAAAAGCCATTGGCTGTATACATCCAAAAAAATTTCCTAGTATCAAAAAGTTAGAGAGGATATGAGAAGTTGAAGACCAACAAATAAATGATATTTTACCAACCATGCAGCATCATGTGATTTGTACAAGGATAACTATGAATACTATCTGTCAAATTGATCATTTTCATATCCTAAAGTCATTATATTTCTCTTTAGGGTATTGAATCATCAAAATTTGGTGTTGACAGCTATGCATTAAAATAGCAATCCATATTAATCGAGTGGCCAATGACTTCAAATGGCACTATTATCAAAAATAGAAATTCCATCAGACAGCAATATGCTAAGGTACTATTTACAAAAGGTATCCATACTAAACTGTAATTTTCTCACACTTTCATCAATATAACCAAGAACCAAAAAGAAAAAAATGGGGCAGTCCCACTCATTTTTAGACATACATTTAAATACAAACATCTCACAACCCGCTGATCCAATGTTAAGTATTATTTGAAGTTTCTTTCTGAACATGACAGTTGTACTCAACTGGCAGAAAAATCATGTTAGACAACTCCAAATAAATCGTACCAGTTCTCCAATCACAACACCCACTCGAAGTTACATATGTGTTCTTTACCAATAAAAGGGACTAAAATCCAAAATCCACAAGTAATGATGACCATCGAGATAAGCTAATTATTTCCCTTGAATCCTCCCTCCCATGCTCCCAAACACCCAAATAAAGAAACACTCCTGGTGTTACATTCACGCCTTAACATCAATGATAAGAACAAACACAATCGGCAGCGTTTCCATAACAAATAAGGTTGAACTTATGATAACTCAAAGAAAACTTACACATGTATTTCTGCGCATATTAAAGTAGTTCATCAAGCATGTCTTTATCAGAATACAAATAATCACTCAAATTGCTCTCTATAGCAATTAAGCCAATCAACAAACCACCTTAATCAAAGGAGAGAAGTCTTTTGAATTGTTTGAATGTTATTATCCTATACTTTCCTAATTCCTATGGTGCTAGCTATTTTGTTCAGAGACCACAAGTATTATTAAAGAAGGCAATCCTGATCAAGCAGGATAAGAACATTGTCATCAACAAAACTTTCTTTTAAAGTATTTAACACATCCAGGGACATGATTAATTCACGTGCTGGGCAATGTGGCTCTAGCTAAATGATAGAATACAAATGCATGTAAAGTGCACGTGCCATGAGGGCATTTTGTTTGAAAGAAAAGCCGAGGAAGTTAAGTTAGTTGTGTTAGGCAATATATCAAACACATGAAAGGCAGACGCTGAAGAGCGCAATGTGGCCCACGAAAGCAAAAACTAGCAACAACCCATTATTGATACTAAATAAAGTAAGAAAAGGAAGCATTAAAAAAAAAGAAGAAGAAGAAAAGGGACCTCCAAACGCAAGATTAGAAAGCAACAGAAGGCGCCAAATGAACTTGCAGCGTTTCATGAGCAAATCAGTTGGAGGCAGAGGTGGGGGAGCTTCACCATTCGTCATTTTGATCACTGACTCTTCACTTTGTGATTCGTGCTACCAAACAAACCTGAGATGGTCACGTTCTACTTCTTGATCTTCACACTTCACGAGTCACCCTTTTCCTTTGTTTCTTTTCCCAAAATTAACTGTTGTTAAAGTTTGACTTTTTATTCAGGACCCATTGTGCTACATAACACAACGGACATTAATTCATGGAATAGCCCATCATACGGCCCAATCATCATTCGTCCATATTTCCAATTTTACCGGAATCAATCACGCGCTATCCAATATAAAATGGGAAAAAAAAAACTATCAACCAAATCAAGATGAAAAACACCTTTCTGTAAAAGTATAAAATTGGTTTATTTTCTTAAAATAACTTACTTTAAAACAAGTGTTGGTTTAATGGATTCGATTCTTTTAAGTAAAATTTCAACTTTGATTGTGTGTATGAAAATAACGTGATTACAATGAGAATCTACTAAATATAGTTAATTAGATCTTCCAATAAAATAAGTTTTCATCAAAGTTAATAAATATTTTATACTAATAACATAATATAGTTAAAAATAATAATTTTTTAAAATGAAAATTAATATTGTTAGATAAAGAAAAGGAAAGAATATTTTTTTTATACAAAGGTGACGGGTTTGTAAAACGGTTCCTATATCTAGGTGATACATTTTGGAGACATGATATATTAATTTTAGTTGTCTCAAAATAATATTTTGTGTTATCAGTTAAACAATAGGAATGTGAAAATTAGTTGAATCTAGTAGGTCGATTCATTTCACCTGCTAATTCGCCAATTTAACGTGTCACTGAATGAGTTGGATTGTGATTTTTCTAAAATATTTTTATGTATTATTTCATTAAATACTAATTCCAGTTCTAAACATAAGAAAAAATTATTGAGATAAAAAATAATAATCAATATGATTATTTTTAATTAATTTTAGCATAAATTTAAGTTTTATTCAAAATATACTATTTATTTTGACGACTATTATATTTAATATTAGTTAGGATAAAAAATATATATCTTGTTGAAAATATTTTATGAACTATGAATAGATTTTGTATATAGATTTTATGTTTTTGTTATTTTGCATTGTATTTATTTAGTTCATGATGATAAATTTTAGAAAAGATTTGTGTTAAGATAATTTAGTTAGATTATATATATATATATATATACTGAAATAGGATGATATAATTATGATTTGTGATATTATTATTGTAAGATAGGTTCGAGTCAACCTATCTTGTTAGTTTATTCAATTGTCAACTGATTTTGTTATAAGAGAATAGTTGATTGATGTGTCTCGTCATTTATAATAATTTAAGTAAAGTACTAGATAAGGAAAATTGTACCATCCTAGGTCCATGGCTAACTTATCTCTTAGGCTTATAGCCGGCCTTCTTCTTAAGCTCATGGCCAATCGACTAATAACTATTGTACTTTTATAGGCTTATGGCTGACCGATCATGTTTTACAACTGACCTACTCATAAGAGGTCACTAACTAAGTTGTTATTCTAGTTATAATGATTCAATTGAAATAATGGATAAAATATATAAAAATCACTAATTTTATAAGATAAGTATACTCGAGATAAGTGGAACTTAAGGATCATGTATGTGATAGAAAAACGTTGAGGTTACAATCACGAGACAAGTTAAAAAATTAGGGTCACAAAGTCCTACTACTATGTTAAAAAGGAGTCTCTTCACAGGGAGACATGTATTCATTCTAGAAACAGAAAAGAGAAAAGAAAGAAATGAATTATGAAGTGCTTCGGTGACGAGATCATCTTTATGGCCAAAACATTCTAGTTGAAACTAAGAGACAAAAGTGACCTCTGCCTCTTCTTCAAGTACCAATGTTCTACTCATAAGTTTGTTGGTAGTGTGAGGATCACTGCGTTTAAAGTATTGTGTTTGTTTTTAATGAATATCGGAACAAGTCCCCATAGTCGAGACTAAGGGGCAAGAGTGTCGTAGGGTCCTCCTTCAAAACGTTAATGTTTTGACCATAAACTCACTAACATCGTTAGGATCATCTCGTTTGACGTATTGACGACTTTAACACTCATTAGATCATTATAGTTTTGTTCTTGAAAAGATCCCTCAACAGATTAAGGAGAAAAATTATTTATAAATTACTCTTAGTCTCAATTCTTAAGTGGCGTGCAACTTTTAGGTATAGAAAAATAATTATGTTTATGTTTGAATGGTTATTTATTTTTATTTATTTGATCGATAATATGACTTATCACTCATCTATTTTTATAATTATTTTAATAATTTTTATGGATCATTATACATTAACTCACAAATTACTAAAATCAATTTAGATAGGCTAAATCAACTCAACTCATTTTTTTTAAGATTAAAGATGAATTGAGTTAGTTGAGTTATTAAGATGTATTTATTTATTTTTATATATCTATAAAAAAAATCATTCATATATACAAAATAAAAAGAAAAAAGTTATATACTAACAATATAAAGTAATTTTATAATGTCATCCAAATATAAATCACATATAATGCGCTTGTCAACTATTGTAATTTGGAATTTTTTGTATTATTATAGATGGAGTATATGATTTAACCAATATTGTTCGTATTTTTTTTTATATTATACATATATATATATATATATATATATTTTTTTTTTTATTTATGTTATTATTTAAGTAATGTAACTTAAGCATGTAACTTACATTTTTTATGACTTCATTATCTACAATTTTGAGATAAAATTGTGTTTAATTATTTATAATTTTTTTCAAAACAATTTTTTTCATTGAATATCTTATGACTGGAATTGATTCATTTTTGTTTAATATTGAGTTAGTTTGGCTCGAGTTAAAAAAATAATAATAAAAAACCGAACAATTTATACCCTAACTCGATCAAAACCGAGTAAGAATCAAATAAGTATCCTCGGTTCAGATTCACTTCTCATGGCGATAGATCACCATTTTTATAAACACACTTATACATGCACATGACTACTTTTATACAGAAATTTCAAACAATCCATGTTTTATCATTCGTTGTCCGAGTTCAGTCTCGTTCATGGCAGGGAGGATATAGAAAAGGCACTCTAGTTTCGAATTTGTTGTGGCAGTTTTGTCTCGAACTAAAATCGGCATCTTAACTGAACCACAATTATGGCCACCATGCTTGCATGCTCTTTCTGTCACTGAAGAGTCAAGGCTATGTGCTAATACAGTTAGTTACTATGCAGTATTATATATGAAGCAAAGTCCAAATCAACAGGACATCCCACAAAGAGGGCCTCCCAGGAAACACAAAGCTGCATTCCGGACATGAATCATCACTTTCATGATTGAGAATCTCATCAGGTCAATGCGGAATAATTAATAACTTTTTGAGTGAGCTGTGGGAAAAGGTCGAATAAAGGAGCCCAATGAACATGGGAAAGAAAGAAAAAAAGTAGTCATGTTGCTTTCTCATCTGCTACACCTTAACATTCCACTTAACTTCACTAACCGGGTCGATCTAACACTCATTAGTTATTATGGTTGTTCCTAATCAATGTCCTTAAAGTTCTGATTAAGAAATCAGTATTTTTTTTATTTATTAAAAGGTGTATAGGCATAATCTTCCGTAAAATTTCATTCTTCTTTTGATTTCTTAATTAAAAATATTGGTTAGCATTTTCATTATTATAGATAACTCCATTGTTAACATATATTGAATCTAGCTATAAGCTTAATTACTCCAAGAGCATGCATTCAAAATGAATATTATCATATTGATAGTTCTTTTAATTAGCTTGTGCTGACTATGATTGGTTCCTGGCTATATATTAAGAAAATTACATTGAGTTCAGTAATTTATCTAACACGAGAAATAAATGAAAAACTAGATTAATAGCATAGTAAGCAATGATATATGTTCACCATATATAAAACCCTTGTAAATTTTATTGAACTAGTTGGGATAAAGAGAAATCCATCAAGAAGAGACCCACACTTTTTGGTCGTCAACTTGTTCAAATCAAACATTACACATAAGATCACTCACAACCTAACTAACTGCATTACATCCTCTTCTGGCACTCGCACATGCATATAGCACAAACCATTGATCTAACCAAAACTAGTCGTAAGACAACAATACAAGAAACCTAATTAACGATAGCTAGCTATGAAATTAAACTTCATCCATGAACAAGGCCATAAGATAGAGCCATGAGAAGGATCGCAGCCTCCTTCTCGTCCTGAGGGAAAACTTGATGCATAGCCAAGTTCTTTCTCAAGCGTAGCGTCAAATCCTCAAAGCCAAACTTGCTTCTACTTTGAGATGGCTTTGCTCCAAGCTTGCGCTTCTTTTTCATCTGTGGGGCACCCTCAATTCTTGACTTCTTCTCTTTCTTCTGCAACTTGTTTCCCTTCACAGATTTCTCAGCTTCCACAAGAACTGTTCCATTTCCCGCTGCTGCTGCTGCCGCCGCCATGGCACGTCTTGCCTTCCTTTGTCGAATCCCACAAGCGTTGCAAAGTGACTGCCACACAAATTACATAAATTTAATTTCAACATAATAATAACTACAGATATTCCTGTTAATTTTACTTTGAGCATGTTTAGATACATGCTAAAAAGTGTTTCTTTATTAAAAAAAGATTTTATCTTTGATAGAAAAATTTTCAAAAACTCTTTCTAAACTTTAATTCGAAAAGACTTTTATTGAGCTTTGACAAGTTAAAAGTAAAGTTATTGATTTGTTTTTGTTGTGTACTGTGTGACTTAAAAAAAAGAATTGTAGAGCTTTGGTAATTAGTACGGAAACTGTTGAGTACGAATCCATTATAGGGATTTGTGTTTTATAAGATAAGGTTTATGTACCTTGGGGCCTCTTGGTCCACTCCTCCAGAGAGGGGTCTTGGTGGTGTGGCAGTCAGCGCAAACCCTAACTGTGTTATTACCATGGTTTGAGTAGTTGTTGCTGCTGCTATTATCAGTTCCAAGCGGTGACAATGGTTGCTTTTGATCTTCAAACTTGTGCCTAGTGTTGTCTGCAACACATGCGTCAGTTTGATCCGACACCACCATCTTCCGCGTCATTCTCATCTTTGAAGACATCCAGTTCATCGAACCATCCTCAGCAACTGCTTCAAGATTTTCATTCCTCTCTTCTTTCTTCCAAACTGTCACCTTCTGCTCACTTTCTGCCACCGACTGATCCCGTGATCCGCTAGGAGGGATAATCTTCTCAGCCTATATAATAAAGATCGCACGATCAAAAATCAAAACAAGAAGATATATACATAATAATATATTACAGTGATCATAAAGATTATGATCAAGGGTATATGTATGTATATGTCATGTCACCTCTTCATGATCGCTTGGTATTTTCTTTTCTGTTGGTTGCCAATAGTATGATCGAGCTTCTTGATCTTGATCTGGCGGGTTGAAGAGAATAGGGTAGGATGATGATAGAGAAGAAAAGGAAGAGGATGCGTGATGATTTGGACTGAGGAGTTCGTGGTTCTGATCTTCGTTAAGATCCAGAGGCATAACAGAAGATACTGAATGGCGATAGGCTGGAATCATGATGGACGCACACACATAAAAACACACAGACAGAGACAAATTAATTCAGCAAGGTACAGAGAGAAGTGGGAGAGAAAGGGGTGAGTGCAATATGCAAAAACTGAAACAGTCTTCCTTTTGTCCAATACAAAGGTGGAAGAGGATTGAGAGGGAGAAAAGAAATGGCCAACGTACACTTCCTATATACTCATGTGAATGGGAAGCGGCGGAGATAACTTTATATCATCATATATATACTTGACTTTATACCATCGTCATTTATACACTTCAAAGTTAATAAGATTTTTCTTTTCTTATTATACCTGACCCTAAATTAACTAATGTCAATCAATAACTTGAGTCTCCACTCTTTCGAATGCAAAAATGTTTATAAATTAAAAGGATATTTACTTATCTCGAACTTTTAATGAAGATTAGTCTTTTATTATTCGAAGTTAGTAATGAATAAAAAAAATAATGTAAAATTTATTTAACTTAACTGATAATTTAATTTTTGTTTAAGGTAATCTTACTTATTCAAATAAGATTTTTTGTATTCTTACAGTAGATATGTATCAAAATAAATATATATCAATTCATTATAAATTTTTTGTTTTTTTTAATTATATTGTTAATATATAGGTAACGTTTATAATATATATATATATATATATATATATATATATATATATAAGTGTGTAATTTTGTTGTTTCAGAAATTCAATATTTAACAAAATATTGATATGACACCTCTATTAATTTCATTGCCACATAATACATTTATAGTGATAGGAAATTATACTATAGTGTTTTTATTGCAAGACATTCTACTATGCTATTAAGATAATTATTTTGTTGTATCAGATGCAATAATGAATTAAGATTGCACAGTCAAAATAATAATGAAACAAATTCACAAAAAAGATACTAAGTTCGTTAAATGACGAGAATAACAAAACTAAAAGTACAATTAAGTTTAATAAAAAAAATTAGAAAATTTATATTTCTAAAGATTTAATTTCTTAGCATATTTTTCCCTTTATTTTTTAATCGCATAGTAGAAGACTAATATGTAATATCTTAATGAATGTACTGATTAAATTTCTTGAAGTATTAAACGGAGGTTAGTTCCCATAATTGATATATGATCTGATTAGAGTTGTGTCTTAGAGGAGTAAGTGTAAAATGAAAAGAATATAAAGAAGCAAGTGAAACTAGCTAGCGGTTTGTAAGAAATTAAAAGCCATCGCTATAAGACGTTCACGTGATTTCATGACAGCTAAAAGAGACAAAGTTAAAAAGACAAAAAGAAATGGAGTGTGTGGAATGCTACGAGGCTGACCCCATACGTATGACAAAACCTTATCTGCAGACAGTTTTTACAGCTGCATTAATATTTACTAACCGTGGAGTCATGGTTGAATATTGAAACTTTAGGGTTTGGAATAAGTTGAGTGAAATTTTAAGATGAGCAGCTATACTTGTTGTGCATTGCCAAAAAGCATTGAATGCTGCTGCAGGCAAATGGACAGGTCCCAACTCAGAATGAGAATATTTTTGGGGAGACGCCACACCCAATTTTAAATTTCCTAATCTCCCAATATAGATACCTCCTTTGTCTCATAATTGATAGAGAATAACGAACGTAAATCATCAACCATGGCTATTGGCTAGCAAGCTAATGACAGAAACAGATTACGCGACTTTAAAAATCAAAGTTATCACCACTTTCTCTATTTTTTCCTTTTATTTTTTTTGAAGTGTCCTAAAATGGTACAAAATAAATAAAATATAAAATACAATAATTAAAAATAAAAAATATATATTTTTCAGGCTTAAATATTTTTTGTTCATGTAGTTATCAATTTTTCTGTTTTTGGTCCCTAATTTTTTTTTCTTAATATAGCTTTTTTATTGTTTATACATGACATGTCAAACTCAAAATGGCTATAATTTACTTGAAATGGTGACTATTTAACGAACACATCGTGCAAAAATAGTATAAATAAATAAATAACGACAGAGACAAAAAAAATTACAGAAAAAATTATAGGGACAAAAAATGAAAAACAAGAATATTATAAAAGAAATTAAGCTTGGAAAATAAAATTCTCTTTATTTGTATATTTTATATTTTTCTAGAGTGTTTTATTTATTTTGTAACATTTTAAGACATTTGACAAAATCTGAAAGAAAAATATTGATCTAATGATTAACAATGGATCAAAGAAAGTTACGGGGACTTTAATTCTCCAAAGTCATTGAATCTATTTTCACTAATGATTACGGAAAAAGTATCTATAGAGAGTAGACAATACATTCATATTATACAAGTAATTATCCTGCATATAATTGTACAAATATTTTTTAATTTAAGTAAAAAAATATATATACCTCTCTTTTTGGTTTCTCAAATGTATCTTCTTTTGACAATTCTGTTTGAGACATAATCAGATTCGAACCTACATTCGCCATGCTGTTGGGACTAGCCCTCTTTTGCTAGACATAACTTGATTGTTAGAAAAAAGAGCTTTAGTCAATGGAAAAAAAAAAATTGTGTTTAATTTTAATAGTTCAAAATTGTAAATGTAAATTGATAAGTTGTTAGTACGAGAAAATTGAATGAAGTTCATCTTTTAAGAAAAATTTTGGATTCATGTTTTCTTAATATATATATATATATATATATATATATATATAAAATAAATAGATGAGAAAACCCCATTAAAATGATTTATTGATAGGTACTTCATTTCAATAAAATAATGATAAAAAATTGTAAAGATGGAGAGAAAGATGTTAATTATATGTATATCATTTACTTTTTTTTCTTCTAATTAAGTGAAGGATGCATTTATCGGCCTTCAAATGGGTTCGCTTATGACTTAGATTTAGCAGAAAATTAATAAAATAAAAAAATAGTTTTAAAGTATAAGCAACCAATATTTGAGATAAAAATAAATGTTAACATAAGTTGATATTTGAGAATTTAAAACCTTAACTTAAAATAAAGAAGTCATATCATATATAAAGAAAAGGTTTTAAACTAATAATAATTTTATAAATTCAAAATATAAAAATAAATGCTAAATAATGATAAGTTAGTAGCAAACGAGTAATATTAGTCAGTAAATTTTAGTTTTTGTACACGAGTGATATTAGTTAGTAGCACACGTGAGATATTTTCACAAAATATATATAAAAAATGAAATTGACTAGATTTTTTTTCTTTCTGTCTCGTGTCAACAGACAACCAATGAGATTGCTCTATTAAATTAAAAGGCATCTAACTTTCTTATCTCAAGGCTCGAATACTTAATTAGAGGTATATTTTGATTACCCAGCTGTTAAATTATATAATTTTATATTATATTAAATTTTTTTAAAATTTATTAAAAAAATTAAGTCTAATATCAACTAGCTAAAAATAAAATAATTAAAGAATATATAAATGGAAGACAACTTTCACCTTATAAAGAATTTTGTAAGGTTGAGTTTGACACGTAATCCACATTCTAAGATGGTGTTATAGTTATATAGATCCACTCTAAATGAGTCACTCATTATTGATACACACCAAACAATGGTGTTGGGCATGAGAGGTGTATTAAGAAAAACTTTAAGTTTTGCCTATTTTAAATCATTAAAAAAAGTTGTCCACCATTTATTCACATATCAAATCTAATAATAAAAATTCAAATCTCACGTTAACTAAAGATAAAATAATTAAATAATATATAAGTGGGAGATAATTCTCATCTTATAATTAAGATAATTAAATAATATATAAGTGGGATACAACTCTCACCTTATAAATTAATTTTGTAAAAATAAATTAGATTAATAATTCACATTCTAAGAAAATTAAATAACAATACAGAAATAAACTATTTGAGTCAAATAACCATACATCATTAGTGAAAATTAAAACTGCTACATTAATCTTTTGATCTTGATCTTTCATATTTAGTTTTATATGTTAGATTTATAATTCTCAATACGTTAAAGATAAAAAGTGTTCTCACTTTATCTTTCCTTGTTTTTAATTTAAAATATGCACTCTTATCCTAATAAAAAATGAATGAGTTGAGTTTTAGCATATGTTTGATATATATAAGATTAATTTATAAATTGGCTGAAAGCTAGCATGTAAATAACAACTTACAAATTCTAAGTTAGGATAGGAGATGAATAGCTAGAAACCTATTAGTTATTAACTGATCAAATTATTGAAAGTGTTATGTAAAGTTAATTAATAAGCTATTTTATTAATGTGAAATTACATATTTACTTATTTGATAACGGAAGTGAGAGCATAACATGTATAAAAAATGCTTTTAAAACTAAAAAAGATTAAAAAAAATCTAGTAATAAATTAATGAGGATAAAAAGAAAAATAGAAAAAATCTAAAAACATGCATTATAAATTATTTTGATTAGCTTGTAGAAGTACGTTATAAGCTCTTAAAAGTTTTTCCATCAAACAAGTTTATTATTGATTCAAACTAACTTATAAGATAGTTAAAAAAGCTTATAAACTCCTCAAATATCTTGGTTAAATATTCTTAATAAGCCTCAACTTTCAACATAAATGAATCTCTTAAATTGATAGATAACTATGAATGTATCTTTTGATAATATTGACTAAATTATACTTTTAATTTTTTATAATATCTGATTTTTGATCCTCAAATTTTTAATTTTGCAATTTTGTAGACTCCTAAATTTATAAATTTAATTTTTTTATTAAATATTCATTCGTTGATTATTAATTATAAATATAACGTTGTTCATACTGAAACATTTATTTTATGTTCTATGATCACAATATTTGATAGAAAAGATTCGAAAATAATTTTCAATTATTTCAAGAATGACAAAGAGAAAAAAATTGTAAAAGCTCTTTCTTTTAATAATTAAATAGACTCTCATATATTGTATATTTATTTTTTAAGAATATATATATATATATATATATATATATATATATATATTAAAATAAGAAGAAGAAAAAATATCAACAAATTATTAGTTCCAATGACATCAGATCCCCTTAATTAAATATTAAGATTAAAAGATGATCATTCAAATTCTTTAATAAAGATTAATCATCAGTTAAGTTAATAAATACTTCATATCAAATTACTAATATAAAATGGTTAAGAAAATGTAGTAGAAAGAGAAATGTTATTTATTTTATTTTTTTCATCATTATTATTAATTAAAACATTGGAAGTGTCATTGCCAGTATGTAATTTAATTGAAACAAAATTATCTTAATTTTAAATTTGAGAATTAATCATGAAATTACATTTGATATTTAGAATAGAAAATTTTGTTGTTTATGATAATTATTTTACTCGATTCCAACAAAATTAAGATTGTATCTTTAAGAAGATGGTAGAACTCTAACGATATTAATAACTTATGGATGGCAGTCCTTCTATTCATCAACTACTAAACCTAACGGCAAAAATATCTGAGAGCAAAGTTAAAAATAGAGCCATACATAACATAACTTAAACCCACTGCACAACATTCCGTCGGAAACATCACCTCGTGTGAACATAAGAGAGTTATTTGTACTAAATAAGTTAAAAAGAAGAATATATTTTGTTGAGATGGAAATAATAATAATTGTAATTTTTCCGATGAGGAAGTAGGCTACGTATGCGAGTTGTAAATCACTCCTGTACACGTTTGATGCTAGTGTCGATGCTGTCGATGACAGGGACTTCATTAGAAATTATCATGTATTTGCTGTCTGTAATACAGAGTAAGTCCAAAATTATGGTACTTTTCAAAATTGGCAAGGGGGCCATCGATTTTGAGCTACATGACACTTTCTTTTCTCTCAAATGGCCCCTAGATCTGACTCTGTTATTATGATGATGGCTGCACAATTTTCATGGGCACGGGTAAGGCTAAGGTGAAATTATAAATTCAAGATTTCATAACACTCTTCTATGGGAACCTATACTAACTAACCAGCCACTCATAAATTATTTTGCATAAATTCTAATTGAGTGGTCCTGGTTATGTGGGACGATATATAACGATTGCGATCATATTCTAATCATTTCTAGCAAGGAAACTCATCATGTATACACAAGAATTACCCGAGTCCAAAGGGAATATATATGATTCGTATACCGTATGGTGGCTGACTAAGCCGAATACCCGAGTTCGTGGCCGACTAGGTCGAATACTCGAGTTCATGGCCGACTAGGCCGAATACCCGAGTTCGTGGACGACCAGGTCGAATACTCGAGCCCACCGACCACTCACAATCTAAACAGAACGTGTCGGTGTGTTCGGCCAAGTCACGGATTTACGCTAGGATAATTATGAAGAGGTTAATTTATGTAATGCACCGGATTAGCCCCCTAATTTCCCGGGGCCCAGTCCTTAATCGCGGTCCAATAAGAATCACTATAAATAGGACCCCAGTGAGGTACGTAACTAACTTTCAACTACCACATTTATTACGCCGAGCACTTACTTGAGCATTGGAGTGTCTTTGCAGGCACATCCCCCCTCACATCGGACTACCCGGATAGAAACGAGAAGACCAAGATCCAGGATCAGACCCGCTACAACAAGGATAAGTGAAGTGTGTATCCTAACACAAGAACAATTCGTAAGTGAGAAATTTGGTACAAGACAAAAATATAATGTATTCTAAGAAGAATAAAGAGGCTATATAACTAAATATATACACTTGATTTGATTCGTTTGTGATGACACTTTAGAGGTTAGAATTGAAGATTTAATTACAAGCTTTTTGGTGGGTTGTGGACCGTGGTCCTCGACAATTCCTAATAACAGAAAGTTTATAAGTTTTTTTTTTATTTTATTTTTTTTACTTTTGGCTATATATGGTAGGGCTAGGGCATCAATTATCTAGTTTCGTGAATTCCTGTACCGTACGGTGGTAAAATGCAATGTCAAAGATGTTGGAAAATTTGGCCATCCTTGTGAGCCAATGTACTTTTGTCGCGGTTACCAACTCATGCTGTTCACTTTGATCTAGCTAGTTAACTGAATAAAGTATTTATTACGTGTTTGGAATCACGTTCTATACTACCATATAATTATGATGGGTTGAACTCAAAAACTAGATCGAATAATATTTAGATATTTTTACCTGTGCATGTGTTTGAGAGATGGGACACAGCTTCAAACACACATACTTAATTTCATTTAAAAAAATTAAATAAAAAAAGTTTAAGTAATTAAGTTAAGGAACGTAAACTTACCAAAGATGGAATGCATTTTTACGGTCGAAAGGTATTTCAGATAATTCATCAAAAATTTGAACTCAAATATGAGTATTATCATTACTAACATTTTAAAAGGATTTTCCTTATAAATTAAAGGAAATCAACTTGTGAAGTTAAATTACCTTAACTTCAAATAAGTAGAGATGAATTAGAATTAATCAGACGACTTGTGTATTTTTAAATTTTTTTTTTTTTTGACTTTTTATCTTATACTTGTGGACATAAAAAAAACCCTATATTTTTTACCAACTATAAAATGATCAAGCTTCTGTATTATGATTTGTGTAGATCAGAATTTTAAGGTAGGCGTGCAGTTCATAATAATCCAATAACAAACAAAACATAGCAGCAACAACTCTAGGGCACATTAGATTTGCTTTCCTAACACTCCATATGTATGTTGGTACTATTGCGTAAACGCAAACATTTAAGATGTCTTGTAAATACAGACCACAGGAAAGATTTTTCTTTGTTTGGGACAATGGATGACACGTAGCAGGTTGAATAACAGAAATGGGTGATAAAAATATATTATGGTCCAGGATAAAAGTAACCAGATTCCGTGACTAACATTCATGAAAGGGTTATTACAAATTAGTAGTAGGCATCAAGGTTTGGCTTTTGTGCCCCGCCACCTACCGCGGCGACCACAGACATGATAGCGATAGAGATCTCCATGCTCATCATAATGCCAACACTATTCATCATCCCACACCTCATGCTATCACAAGCTTCTGCTGTAACAAAAGCCCATTCTTAATCTTAGACTCTTAAGACCCAAAATCAAAACAAGGCCCATTCACTAACACTTCTACTGGGCCTTTGTTCTCATATCACATTGGAAGCAAAACTTTAACGTTCATATATAGCAGTCTATATATCTTACTTGTTGACTCTAACAAATTTTTCTCCTGACATAAAGGGCCCAGAGGTTGTTAACTGATCTAGAGGATTATTTCCCAAGTTTAGGTTAATTACAAGCTATATTATAGGGCTATATTATATATGCAAGACATGTGAAATATGTAATGTAACGTAACTCCGTTACCCATTATTGAAGAAAAATGTGTGGAGCCGTGGAAACAGATGAGCAATGCAAAAGACAGCTAAGTTAGTTTAGGATGTGCCCAATCACAGTGTTTGCTGGTTGGGTTATGATTGATTAATTTATGAATGAATCAGATTCAGTTCCCACCCACGATTAGACAAGCAAACCTATCTAGTATGCTTCTCTTTAATTTTATATGCAATCCTCTCCATTTCTTTATTAAAGCATATATAATTAACTTTGGCATTACTCCATTATAACTCGTATAAGTAAAGGAAATTACTTCTTTGAAGAGTGAATCTTTCATGATCCAGTAACAAAGCAAGAACGACACTTGTCAATAAAGAAAACCCTATAATGACTCCCGGTGTTAGTGATTGATCCAAGAAAAATCAAATGCAATTTGTAGTTAGAGACACGAGAGTACAGAAAATAAAAAAGAAAAGTAAAAAATATAAATAAGATAAAATAAAATAGAGGATGGATCTCAACTAATGAAGCAACGTTGATGAATCAGTAATTATCGAGTCTACGAGACAGCCTAACTAAAAGAAATGAAGTTGGTTTTGGTTTTCAAATCTTCAACGCTTACCTAATAAAGTATGGTTAGGAAGTCAATGATTCATAAATCAAATTGTATGGGCAGTATCCCAAATTAATGCAGTGTCACTATACAATTATGGGGTACATGATCAAACAAATTAATGTTATTAAAAATAAGCAATATTCGATTCCATTATTATCAATAATGTATTTGTGAATTTTAATTGTTTTCACTGTTTATTGGAATTGGAACGCAAAACTATAACACGATCAAGGTAGGAAATTTATCGGTGGAAAGCCTTTTTTCTTCTTTGACGAAATTAATTTCTTTGTTTGACAAAATGAGATGAATTCATTTTCTTTTGTTGACGACAATTTGATAGCTGAAGTTGGTGACAGGTGCAGACAGCCGATCCATTAAGGTTTTGTTGAAAGGATTGGTTTTTTTCATTTCTAGACTTCATCATAATTCGTCACCTCATTCACTTTCAATTATAATTGCTTAGATTTCCCTTGTTTTCTACTTTGTCAATTATATATATCCAAATAAACAAAATATTTAAATACTTTTTTACTTTTATATGAATAAGTTAATTTTCTCCAAAAATTTACAAATTAAGTTACATGTAAATTAATTTTAACTATATGTAACACCTAGAAGATTGAGCATCAAGTGATGGCGTATTGGTGTGAAAAGCAAACCACTCTCATCTGATTCTGAGTGCTTGATCAATTTTAGGGACACGTGCTTCGTGGTGTTTCCATTTCTCTTTTTGGTACAAATTCATATTAGTTACTACAAACTAAAACTTCAACTCGAAGGCGTTAGAAAATTAGATTTGATTATCATTATCCCATGATGCTGTCCGTTCATGCATCCTTGTCTCGCATGGATCGATAACAGACTGTAATTGACGTTTAATTAATTCTTTGCTTGATACTGGGGAAATTTTAAGATTAATAATTAAGAGTAGGTTCCACTACCAAAAGATGGTGTGACAATGATCTTCATTATCTAATACAATTCTACTGTTTTTGTGGCTATCAAGTTAAGTGTTATTGGACGAAAAGGAAGTTACTTGAATAGCATTATGATTTAAGTTTTGTGACAATGATTTATTGCATTTTTTCATTCAGTACGGAAGGGTTACAAAATAGGACATGCGAAAGAGATAAAGCGTAGACGAGGTGAGTTATATGGTGGGTCAATTTGGTGATGCACATAAATGAGAAAACCAACCTCCAATATTTGGGGCTGATTGATGGGGCCCCCTCCTTCCCCCGTGAAATGTATGTTTGGGCTTAAAGTTTATGAACTTTATTTTAGATCAATTTTCATTTATAAAAAAAAAATTATAATTAAAAGCAAGTCTAAAAAATTTGATTAACGTTTGAAAATATTTATTTAAATTTTTTTATTATATATATATATATATATTAAATAATACATCAATTACATCTACTCAAGCGCATGATTTGAAAAATTCACCATAAAAAATTGAATAATACAACTAACATTTCATAGTTTGACTCTCTAATTGAAACATTAATACCAAAGAATAATTGAATCAGCATTAATTTGCCAGAATGTGGCTGCGTTCACAAGTATTAGTACAGACCATGTGCCGTAACTTATTAGATTATATTTGTTTTCAAGCAACCTGTGAATTCATTATGACAAGTTTGTAATCATTGCAAAAATTCACGATTATTGTTACAACTATTATAATTTTATTATTGTAAACAAAAATAATCATTTGAATTTTTTTATTTATTAATTCTTATTATTGAAACAGTTTTGTTGACATGTGCAACATACATAGTTATATTTATTTTATATAAATAAACTTTATAATAAATTAATATTCTATTATTCAAATGTAGTTTAAATATAATTTTTAGTATTATATAAAATGAGTTAGTTTTAATTTTGGTCTCTCTGTAAATTTTTTTTTTTGTATCGATCTACTAGATCCTTATATTTCATAACTCAACAACTAATAATAAAAATATACATCTAATTATTTAGGATTAACATGTAAGTAGTATCTGATTATTCATGTAATAAATAAATAAATATATATATATATATATATATATATATATATATATGTGTGTGTGTATGTAAAATTTTGTTAATAATTGAAATAATATAATAATTATACAAATGTGTGTGTATATATGTATATGTATACAATAATTCAATATTGAAAGTATAACCCTAGGTTGTCGATCAAGCAACGATTACAAAAGGAATGCTACACAAAAGGGTAGTACAAAATAACACCATCATTCTTTAGCATGACTCTCAAAATGTACTCCTCCTTTAGTCTAATCTTACTCTACTCTGATATTAAATATGATCATCACAAGGAAATATGTAAGATGTACCTGTCTAAGGACACTCCTTTTCTTCTGGGTGAGAGGGGACCGAATAAGAGCTCCAACGATATCTCCAAGGGATGGGGGAGGTACCTGCAAAGGGTACTCCAACGCTCAAGTCAGTATATGCACGAATATCTAGGGTAAAAATGAACAGTGACATACCTCGTTATGTGTGACCTATTTATAGTGTCTGACGTGGGCCTGAGCATTGTGGGCTTTTTCAGGTGTTTACTAAATTAGGTAATACGATGTTAATTACTTACTTACTAACTTAACCATGCGCTTACCTGCTAATCATGATTAATAACCGCTCTTCACCTATCGGTACGGTATTTCGCCGATCCGATAGGTAAAGGATGGGGCGCTATTATTAATCGGGTTGATCAACAGTTGTCTAGCTATCCTGTCCTACGGGGGACTCTCCGGCTCGGTCTTATGCCGAGCCGTTAGTAGCATTCGTCCCGGACGTTGGTTGGACCGATGTTTTCGACATCATGGCGTAGGTGTCTGACAGAACGGCACGTGTTGGTCAACGTGACCGATAGGGACCTTCCGGTACACAAGCCCCCCAGCCTTGAGGAGGGAAGCGACGCAAAGGGTTAACTGTTCCGATTGGGATACGATGAAAGATTCAGGAATGTGAGGGGTTATGATTAAAGTACCTCTCTGGTGCGTAGCTGACAAGCATTAATTTCTCTGGTGCATAACTGACAGACATTAATTACGCGTGAGGGGCTACAACTGCTGATGGGATGTCAAGGGTTGCCATCATTGTGCGTGGAATAGCGCGTGCTAGGGTTCGCATTAAGTGTGGAACGCCAAAGGTTGTGTCCGTTGGGCTTAGGTGGAGCATACGAGGGGTTGCGTATTGAGGATCGTTGGATTAAATGGATCCAACGGTTTCCTAAGGCTGCGACGTTTGAATGTGCAACCTGCGGGGTCTATAAATAGGCATGAAGAGGGGGCTCCACATACGTGCACACTCATTATCTCCGGATCCGAATTAGTAAATCAGCGTTCGAGTGCTCGTCGAAAGAAGATCTGAAATTTAGCATTCAGGTACGTAATGGCAAATTTAAATATTGTTCATGTCGACTCCTCCGGTGACGAAGGGGAATCAAGGCGGAGAATATCTCCGGTCCGGGACGCTGCCTCAGCTTCGGCCTCTAATGGAGATCGCACCGAGTCCTTTTCTGGATCTGAGCGGGCCCAGAGCGTTAGTGGAAGTGGCTCCGCCTCGGCTATAGGTTCTGATGACCGTCCAAGTGGGGGTGGGGGTTCATCAAGAAGCTTTCCTCCCGTATCGACGCCTGGATTTTCATGGGTACACGGGGAAGTTGGTAGTGTGTACTCCCGGTATACGACCAAGAAATCACTTGTTAACTTCGTATCGGCAATGAAATTTTTAAATTTTCCCGAAGACGAGGAGCCGTCTGCTATCTTTTTCCAGCCATGCCGAGGTGATGGGGTTCCTAATCCGGATTTTGTTTATCTAGACCAGGGGTCAGAGGAAACAAGACTACGACCGAGACGCGTGCAGGTGTGAATCAACCGGCTCCACGACCGAGCGGAGCAGGGCAACCCTCCAATCCCAAGAAAGGGGGCAAGGGTTCCTCTCGGCAGCCCGAAAAAAAGAAAGCCTACTGAAGGGAGGGTTGTGGAGGAGAGCCGCCAAGCCAAGCAGCAGCGGCTAGCCAATCCCAATGCCCCGGAGAGCTTGGTTGGACCAAACTTCTTGGCCAGTAATGTGAACGCGCAGGATTTCCTAAGCCAAGACTTGACTTCTGAGGCTGGGCAGGCAGCTCTGGGCCGGATGAGTTCGGCGCAGAAGTGGAACTTCTTCTGTGAGTTCCAAGTTCGGGCTGTGGCTTTGGCTCAAAGCATCGTCATGGAACCGAATGGGGAGGCTGATGGACTTCGCCGTCAACTAGCTGAGCAGGAGAAGTCGCTGCGAGAGACGCTGACGGCGTTGACCGATGCTCAGACGTCTAACGGCAAGTTCCAGGCCGAGGTTGACCGCCGAGGGCGTGCGGTTGACGATCTCACCTTAAAGGTCCAGCGCTTGGAGACGTCTTTGAAAAATGAAACTGAGAAGGCTACCCTGCTTCAAAAGGAACTGGAGGCCGAGAAAATATCTTTTGGTTCCTTCAGGGAGAAGGCTCGCGACAAGCTCCTGTCCCAGCATGAGGCTGGCTTTGCCCAAGCTGCTCGGCAAGCTAGCTACTTTGGTGACTTCCCCCCTGACTTTCAACTGGATATGACGAAGGACTTCTTTCAGGGGAAGTTGGTGGACTTAAGCTCGATCCCGCCGGATCAAGAGGCCGATGCTGAGGCCCCAGAGCGGCCCGCCAGGCCGAATGAGGAGGAGACGGCTTACGAGGAGCCCGCTGCCGAGGATGATGCGAACCAGGGAGAGCCTGAGGTCGTGTCTTAAAATTTTTATTTTGTAATGCTGGGCCGATAGCGCCCCCCCCCCCCTTGCATGTACTTCTAGGCCTTTTAGGGCCTTTTGAATGAAATTTAAATTCTCGCAATATTTGGGTAATTCTGTTAAATTCGTAACCGAAAGACTTCTCGGGAGGGAAGACTTATAATTATTTATTTAAGCCACGTCCTTGGCCGAGAGACTTCTCGGGAGGGAAGACTTATAATTATTTATTTAAGCCACGTCCTTGGCCGAGAGACTTCTCGGGAGGGAAGACTTATAATTATTTATTTAAGCCACGTCCTTGGCCGAGAGACTTCTCGGGAGGGAAGACTTATAATTATTTATTTAAGTCGCGTCCTTGGCCGAGAGACTTCTCGGGAGGGAAGACTTGTAATTTATTTAAGCCACGTCCTTGGCCGAGAGACTTCTCGGGAGGGAAGACTTATAATTAGATTTAAGCCACATCCTTGGCCGAGAGACTTCTCGGGAGGGAAGACTTGTAATTAGATTTAAGCCACATCCTTGGCCGAGAGACTTCTCGGGAGGGAAGACTTGTAATTAGATTTAAGCCACATCCTTGGCCGAGAGACTTCTCGGGAGGGAAGACTTGTAATTAGATTTAAGCCACATCCTTGGCCGAGAGACTTCTCGGGAGGGAAGACTTGAAGAAATAAGTGGAGATAATTAAGAGGGAGATGTATCTTCATTGATAAGAAGGTGCCTCGTTAAAAACCTTGCTAATCAAAAACCTCTTTTCACATTTTTACAAGAGGGAAAAAGATCAGTCAAGGAAAAGAGTGCACCGCGATACAATTACATAGTTCGAGTATTACAAATTCGAATTTAACTGTAGTATGTCTTTAGGTGGGTAGAATTCCATGTTCTTGGAATAACCTTGCCGGACAGCTCTTCTAGCTTGTAGGCCCCATTGTGGAGTGCATGTCGTATCCGGAATGGTCCATCCCAATTGGCCGAGAGCTTTCCTTCAGAAGAGTTTCGCCTGGCTGCCCCCGTTGCACGCCACACAAGGTCGCCCTCGTGAAAAGTTCTTGGCTTTAGATTGGAATTAAAGCGCCGAGTCATTCGCTGTTTGCATGCCTCGGCCACCACCTGTGCCTTGTCCCGCACTTCCTCGAGGACATCGAGTTCGGCTCGGAGTGCGTCGTCGTTAGATTCCTCCTGAAAGCTTTGTCGCCGGAAAGATGGTTCTCCAACCTCAACCGGAATCATCGCATCAGTGCCATATGTGAGGCGGAAGGGTGTTTCTCTATTAGTGGATTGTGGTGTACACCGGTACGCCCAGAGAACCTCTGGCAATTCTTCGGCCCACACTCCTTTTGCCGAGCCGAGTCTTCTTTTTAATTCAGTCAGGATAACCTTGTTGGCTGCTTCGGCTTGGCCGTTTGACTGAGGGTGCTCCACCGATGTAAATCTGTGCCGAATGCCAAGGTTTTCGAGGAATGAGTTGAACTTTTTGTCTGTAAATTGTAAGCCGTTATCGGAGATGATGGCATATGGGATGCCAAAACGGGTGATGATGTTCTTCCATACAAACTTTTGGACGTTAGCAGCGGAGATGCAGGCGAGCGGCTCGGCCTCAATCCACTTTGTGAAGTAATCTACTGCCACGAGGAGGAACTTAACCTGTCCCTTTGCCACGGGGAACGGGCCAAGTACGTCAATGCCCCATAAGGCAAACGGCCATGGAGAGCTGATGCTGTGCAGCTCGGTGGCGGAGGCATGGATGAGGTTTCCATGTCGCTGACATTGTATGCAACGTTTGACGAACTCAGCGCAATCCCCTTTCAGAGTTGGCCAATAATAACCGGCTCGTGACACTTTTGCAGCTAGGGTACGGCCTCCGGAATGGGACCCACAGATACCTTCATGAACTTCCCGCATCACATAATCCGCCTGCGAGTTATCAATGCACTTGAGCAACGGAGTGGAGAATCCTCGCCTGTAGAGGTCGTTAGCCACTATGGAGTACCGAGCGGCCTGAGTGCGAAGCTTTTTTGCCTCCTTCGGATCGGTGGGCAACTCTTGTTGGAGGATGTAGTTCCGAATAGGAGTCATCCAGTTCGGTGTGTCAATATCGGCCGCCATGCACTCGATCGCCACACTTGGGGCAGGGATTTCTAGGTGAATGGTTGTTCTCAGCTGTCCTGGTTTTCGACTACTAGCAAGCCGAGCCAACTGATCGGCTCGTTCATTGGTGCTCCTGGGAACGTGTCGGATTTGCACGTCAGTGAACTCCTCTTTGAGCTTCTGGAAGAGGTGGTAATACTGCAACAAATTAGCATCCTTAATTTGAAAATTGTCGTTGACCTGTTCGGCCACGATCTTTGAATCGGTACAGCATACGACCCTTGTCACACCCATCTCGGCTGCTAGTCTCATACCGGCCAGGAGTGCTTCGTACTCGGCTTGGTTATTTGATGCCCGAAAACCGAACCGGAGTGACTGTTCGACCGTGATGCCCGAAGGGCTGGCTAGAATTATTCCCGCTCCGCTTCCCTGCGCATTGGATGAGCCGTCGACATGCATTGTCCACGGCTCGTCGTGAAAACTACCTGCTGGGGTAAGCTCATTGACGAAGTCGGCCAAATGCTGTGATTTGATGGGTCCTCTCGGCTCGAACGATATGTCAAACTCTGAGAGTTCGACAGACCAGGCCATCATCCTGCCCGCGATTTCCGGTTTACGAAGAACTTTCGCAATCGGGCAGTCGGTTCGGACAACCACCCTATGACTCTGGAAGTATTGTCTGAGCCTGCGAGCCGTGTAGACGAGCGCTAGAGCTACCTTTTCAATTAACTGGTAACGCTTCTCGGCTTCTTGCAGTGTTCGACTGGTGAAATATATCGGCCTTTGATCCCTCTGTTCCTGTATTAAAACAGCACTAACTGAATGTCCCGACACGGCAAGGTAAATGACCATGTCGGAGCCGGCAGTAGGTTTGGACAGTACGGGAGGTGAACTTAGGCGATGCTTAAACTGTTGGAACGCTTCTTCACATTCATGAGTCCATGTAAATTGCTTTGCTTTCTTCAGCAGGGCGAGGATAGGTTGAGATATCTCGGCAAGCCGAGGAAGGAACCGTGAAAGCGAAGTTAGCCGCCCTGCCAACTTTTGTACATCTTTGAGAGTGGTGGGACTCTTCATCTCCAGTATGGCTTGGCATTTGTCTGGGTTTGCCTCGATGCCCCGGCTAGACAACATGAATCCCAAGAATTTTCCACCTGATACGCCGAACACACATTTTTCGGGGTTCAGCCTCATTTGGTGTTGTCTGAGCGCTTGGAATACCTCGGCCAGGTGGCGTACGTGGGCAGAAACTTCATCAGATTTGACGACCATGTCATCAACATACACTTCGAGGCACTGACCAATTTGACTCTGGAAAATTTTATTCATCAGACGCTGATATGTGGCACCGGCGTTTTTCAGACCGAACGGCATTACACGGTAGCAATAGTTGGCTGTCTCGGTGATGAATGCTGTTTTGTCTTCATCGTGAGGGTGCATGCAAATTTGGTTATACCCCGAATACGCGTCTAAGAAGGATAGGAAACGGTGGCCAGACGCCCCATCTACGAGACGATCAATATTGGGCAACGGGTAGGCGTCTTTCGGGCAAGCTTTATTCAAGTTTGTGTAATCGGTACACATACGCCATTTCCCGTTCGGCTTTCGGACCATGACCACATTAGCCAACCACGTCGTGTAGTGGATCTCCCGTATAAACTGTGCTTCTAACAATTTGGCTACCTCAGCATCGATTGCCGCCTTCTTCTCCTCTCCGGTCTTCCGACGCCGCTGGGCGATCGGCCTTGCCTCCCTACTAATTGAGAGCTTATGGCACAAAAACTCTGGATCGATACCCGGCATATCGGAGGGGTGCCATGCAAATAGATCTCGGTTATCAAGTATTACTTGTCCGATGGCTGCTTTCTCTTGTTCCGTCAGAACAGTTCCCAAATAAGTCAGTTGGGTATCAAGGGTTCCAACTTGGAGTGGTTGTCTCTCTTCAATAGGCTCGACCCTTTCGTCGTGCCCGATTCGGGGGTCGAGTTCTATGGAGGACTGTTGGGTTACCGAGTGGACTTTCTGTGGCTCTTTGATCGTTTCGTCTCGCACTTTCGGTAGCCGCAAGCTGGCAAAGTAGCATTCGCGTGCAGTTTTTTGATCGGCGTGCACCGTGATAACCCGTCCTGACTGTGCCGGAAACTTCATAGCTAAATGAGGAGTAGACACGATTGCTCCGAGCCGATTCAAGGATGGCCGACCGAGCAGAATGTTATAGGAGGTGCTCGCATGAACGACCACGTATTTAACCGAGATGTCTCGGTATTCCGCCCCTTCGAACCCAAATCGTGTTGATAACTTGATAAATCCTTTTGTCTTGACTCGTTCACCAGAGAATCCCACCAAAGGTTCATCGTAAGGGACCAGTTCGGACTCTGGAATTCCCAACTGCTTGAACGTATTCCAATATAGTATGTCCGCTGAACTTCCTTGATCAACCAATGTCTTACGGACGATGCAATTGTGAATTTCAACGCTGATCACCATCGGATCGTCCTGATCTGGGTCGATTCCCTTGAAGTCGGCCTCTGTGAAGGTAATGGTTGGCAAACGGCAACGGTTTGTTTCCACGGCGTGCACGTGTCGGACAGCTCGCAGGTGTCTTCGTTGTGCCGACGAAGATGAGCCCCCGCCAGCAAATCCGCCAGCAATGGTGTTAATAACTCGCCGTGGCTGTGTTGCTTGTTGTTCTTCATGCCTATCCCGTGACCGACTGCGCTCTCTATACGAGCGCGTTTCTGCTCTGCGGTGTTCGGAATGGTCACGTCTCTGTGATTGTTCGCCGTATCGGGGCCGGTCGGGACGGTTCACAAAACCTTGCAACTGTCCTTGCTTGATTAAATCTTCAATTTTGTCTTTCAAGGCTGAACATTCGTCAGTTGAATGCCCACGATTGCGGTGAAATCTGCAGGATTTGGTTGTGTCGGCTCGGGGAGGGGTCGATGCTCTCTTCGGGATAGTCAGCACTTCCGAAGCCAATGCTTGCTCTAGTACTGCTGACCGACTGGTGTTCAGTGGTGTGTACTGTGTATACTTCGGACCACGGGGTGGCCGCTCGCGGGGTACGAGTTCCTTTGGACGACCGCGAAAATTGTTTTCTATTGGCTTTTCTGTCTTGCTCACCACTTCTGCTCTGGCCTGGTTGCGAAACTCTGCTAGTTCTTCCATCTGCATATACTTGTCGGCCCTGCGCCGAAGGTCATCCATGTTTGCCGGTGGCTTTTTACAAATACTGTTGGCAAAGGGACCCGGCTTCAACGCGGTGGTTAGATGGTGTAAGGCGACGGCTGGGTTGAGGTCCCTGATCTCTAATGCCGCCTTGTTGAATCGGCTCATGAACGTCCGGAGAGACTCCTTTTTCTCCTGGCGGATGGTGACTAGTGATAGAGAAGTTAACTGGTGTGGTCGGCTTGTAGCGAACTGGATGGTAAACTGAGAGGCTAAGGTGCCGAATGAGTCGATCGAATTGGCCGGGAGCCGAGTGAACCAGCTCAACGCTCGTCCTTTTAGCGACGTCGGGAAAATTCGGCACAGGGCGGCGTCATCAGTGGTGCTTAATGTGACCTGAGTCAAGAACACGTCAACATGTTCATCTGGATCGGTGGTTCCGTCGTACTTGTCGAGAGACAAGGACTTCCAGTTGTCAAGGAGGGCGGACTGCATGATATTGGGTGTAAAGGGATGTCGGTGTGATCCTGCCGGCATGGGCTGTATTGGTCGGCTGGCCGAGGCGTGGGCGGCAGGGGCAACAGAAGTGTAAGGGACCGAGGTGTGCTGGCCATGCGAATGGAACGACCCTTGAGTGTGGGTTGTCTCGGAGGGCTTCCATGTAGGATCGCGGTATTGGTTTTTGAGGGTGGCATTTTCTGCCCGTAGCGCAGCCATTTCGGCCGCATCTCTCTCCTGCTGTTGCTTCATAGCGGCCATATCCTCTTTCATCTGTCGCATCATACTGTTCAAGTTTGTCTCTTCTGTTGTCTCGGCTCCTGACTGATGCTCGTCCTCGGACTGGTGTTCTTCAACGTTATTCTTTCTCGTCTTCACCATTCTTTCAATAATAATCTCGGAATAGCTCTCGGTTCGGCCCCACGGTGGGCGCCAAAATGTACCTGTCTAAGGACACTCCTTTTCTTCTGGGTGAGAGGGGACCGAATAAGAGCTCCAACGATATCTCCAAGGGATGGGGGAGGTACCTGCAAAGGGTACTCCAACGCTCAAGTCAGTATATGCACGAATATCTAGGGTAAAAATGAACAGTGACATACCTCGTTATGTGTGACCTATTTATAGTGCCTGACTTGGGCCTGAGCATTGTGGGCTTTTTCAGGTGTTTACTAAATTAGGTAATACGATGTTAATTACTTACTTACTAACTTAACCATGCGCTTACCTGCTAATCATGATTAATAACCGCTCTTCACCTATCGGTACGGTATTTCGCCGATCCGATAGGTAAAGGATGGGGCGCTATTATTAATCGGGTTGATCAACAGTTGTCTAGCTATCCTGTCCTACGGGGGACTCTCCGGCTCGGTCTTATGCCGAGCCGTTAGCAGCATTCGTCCCGGACGTTGGCTGGACCGATGTTTCCGACATCATGGCGTAGGTGTCTGACAGAACGGCACGTGTTGGTCAACGTGACCGATAGGGACCTTCCGGTACATAAGAGTAAACTAGAATTTCAAAACAAATAACATGATATAAAAGTATTAACTAGTTATATACAACAACTTAAACAACAATAAGAACATGCATCGACATTTATCCACTCTCAACCCAACTACACAACACATGTTTTCAACTCACAACATAATCGTACAATTATCACCATTTCAATATGGCATATGAACAACACGACACAATTTCAACTTGAGCATCACAACAACACTGCAACTTATCCACGTAATAACATAGCATATATATGCACACATAACTCAACAACTCAATCACATATGCATAATATAACAATTATATATGTCATCACGTATTTAACTAAGATATATCTTATAATATAGGTGAGTAATTTAAGTAGTTTGACCCTACTAACAATTGTAAATAACTCTTAAGATGGTCACTTGACATTTTAATAAACAAACAAATTGTTAAAAATGATTACATCATAATAGAGATTAAAAATAATAATTCTAAATTTTAGAAAGAAAAAAAATTACATAGACTAAAACCAAATCTTACTCATTAAAAAAAACATTTAAATTATAATATTAAAAAATGTATTACTTGCATACTAACAAGTTATATGATCTTATAATTTGTAGCTTTGTTTAGATGTGGGTTTATTTACCCGGCTTATTAAATTTACAAGTTACATGGATTGAAACTCACAAATTATTGAATTAATTCGTAAATCAGTTATTTTTCCTTAAATGTAAATTATTATATTATTATTTAACGTTTATTATTTTTTAAATATGAATTATTGTTTAATGATATGTTTGTTATGTTTTTTTTGGTTAATTTTAGAAAAAAATTCCAGTTATTAATATTAGTTTTCAAAATTTTAAACTTATTAAATAATTTTTTAATTATCTAATTTTTTTTAGCACTTTTGAGTTTTTTTTATAATTTTTTTATTATTCATCCCAAGGGCAAGGACCGATCTACTAGCCTTCGAGCTAAGTGAGCCATGTGTGGAGTAGACCATATAAAAGGAAGCCTAATTAGTTCAAGCAAATGCTACAACGTGCCTTCAATTATTAAACGTATCTCATTTTACTTTTTTTTCCCCTTCTATTTTTTTATTTACTCGCTTTCTTCCTTCTTTGAAAGGTATTAATTCTTTTTTAATATTATTTAATCACAATTCTACCTTACAATCGTATCGTTCAAGATTGATTCAGTAGATTCTCGATATTTTGCACTGAAGTTTTTATGTATTTACGTATTTTTATCCCTTCTGAAATTAATTTCCAGAGCTCAAAGATAACTATTTTAAAAATTATTTTCTAAAACTTTCATGTTACAATAAAATTGTCATATAATAATATATATTTTATAGTGATATAATACATGTCACTAAACATTAATTTTACTCACACACTAAATATAGTATATATTGATATATTGTTAAAAAATGTAAATATAGGGTATAGTAATACAAAACATATGTATTTAAATTTCATTCAAAATTAATATTAAAATTGTGTGTAACTATATGTTAAATATATATATATATATATATATATATATTACATATATAGTGATACTTTTTATGTGTCATTATATGTAACTTTCTCATAGTATCAATAAAAAATAAAAAATATTTTTCAAAATTTATTTTTATTTATTATCCTCGATTTATAGTTATAAACGTTTATCCTTTTTGGGGTTAGAAGAAGAAGAGATTGAGAGAAGAAAAATAAAAGTAAAAAAGAGAAAATAATTGATATATTATGTGATATGAAAAAAAATTATATAAAAAAATAAAGATGGAAATGATTTGTATAAATGAAATATATACTTATAAGAACTCAGGTCTAAGTCAAAACATGCACAATTTTCTCATTGTTTATTATGTACTTACTGCATGCTGCTAAGAATGTCCTATTATCCTATACAATAGTTGTATAAAAGTGTTATGGAATGAACTAGGATGAGTTTATTCTTACCTTTATGGATTTGACCTGAATTTTTAATATATTTATTTATTTGAATTCAAATTCGATTTAATTAAATTTTGAAGTATATGTTGTGTATGTATATATGGTTAAAAAAAAAGAAATTAAAGAAGTCTATAATTATAGTTAAGATATATTTTATAAATATATTTTAAGATAAATAATATTAATATAAATATAATGTTGGGTTTTATAAATATTATTTAATAAGTCATGATATTATATTTTAATATGTAATATTATTTTTAAAAAACAATTTTTAAAGGATTGTTAAACTTTGGAATGAGTTTGCCGGCCTAACGTATGTATACACACTCATCTTCAAAATATATCAAATTTGATTTTCAAATTTAGAATCATCAAAATTAACTTCATATCCTCACTGCTCCGTACAACAAAGACTACGAAAGTACATTAGTACATTGTGAACAATCTACCTATCAAGACGGAGTAATATTTTGTACAATAAATATATATGACCCATAAAAAATATTTTATATAATTTAAGGTATTACATAAAAAGAAAATCGTCGCAGCTTAATTTACCAAACAACTTACGGAAATTAAAAACATTTCAAATTTTATATGTAGGAAAGAAAAAAGGAATATGAATAAGAAGTTGAAGGAAGATGGAAATGAAAGATATTTGACTTTGACCCGGTAAAAAAGAGAGAAAAATAATATATTTAAATCAAATTATTAAGAAGGAAAAGAACATTTAGCATAAAGACCGAGTAAATTAACCCATACGAAATATTAGTAGGTCCGTGAAAGTAACATTTTGTAAATGTATATCAATTTTTAATTATTAATTTTGAGATATTTCATAGATTTATGCACTTAAAATAATACGAATTATTGCAGATCATGCTAAACAGACTGAGGAACCCTTATTTGTGTAGTTTTATTATACTAAATTATGCCTAAATTATGATAAACTTTTATTCAATAATCGTTTAATAGAAAAATAAATAAATTTGAATTAAAGAAAAATAAAAGTTAAAATTATTATTGTATTTTCTCTTGTTTAAACATTGGTTAAAATACATTTTTATCTTTATAGTTTCACTTATTTTACTATTTAGTTATTATGGTTTAAAATTAGTTCTTATACTTATTTTTAAAAAAAATTTAGTCCTTATAAGTTAAAGATAGATATTTTAATTTCTATATTTGTAATTTTATAATTTTTTTAGTTTTTGTTGTTAATTTATTTTGTAACATTATTTCTTTAGTGTGAAAAAAGTATTAATTTAAGTTTGTGCGTCTAATATTAAATTTATTTTACTAAATTTTTTTTGAATTAAGTCTTTCAATGTTTCATGTTTCTTTAGTATCGTCGTAAACAATACACACTATTAAAATACTTTTTTTTTATTTTGATGAAATTAAAAACATCTATCAATAGATAATATTACAAATAAATAACAATAAGAATTAAAAGAATTATAAAACTGTAAATAGAGAGACTAAAGAAAATTACCTTAAACTATTAAGACTATAAAAGATTAAAAAAGATATGTATAAAAAATTAAATATTATTTTAAGTTATAAAAATTAAAAGATAAAATAAGTAAAAATATAAGAAAAAAATATTTTAATCTTAGACATATTTTATGGGTAATGATTTTCTAATTTAAGATGCAAATTAGAATATATATATATATATATATATATATATATATTATTTTTTCTTATTAAGAAAAGTTTACATATGTTGTAGCTCTACGTTAGGCTTTGTTTGGATTTGAGGATGGAAAAGGAGGAGTGAAAAATGAGGGATTTGAAGGGAAAGTGAGTGGAAAGTGAAGTTGTTTGGATTAAGGGAAAGTGAGTGGAAAGTGTAGATAAAGTTTGTGAAAGTTTGTGAGTAAATTGATTGATGTGATAGATAAAAATAAATTTTTTAATTGATAATTGTGTAAGATTACTATTTTGCCCTTTGGTTAAAAAAAGGTTTTTAATTATTATAATTAAAAGATAAATATATAAATTTTAACTAAAAAATTATAAAATATTAATTTAAAAATATTTTAATTTAAATATTTGCTTTAAATTTAATGATAGATAAAAATAAAAAATTTAATAGATGAATATATAATTTACACTTTTACCGTTGGATTAAAAATGAGTATAATATTATTTATTGTAAATAATAATAATTACAATAAATTTATATTAATAGGTATAATTTATTAAAAAAATAATAAATAATGATAAGAATAATAATAAATATTAGAAAAATGATAAGAATCATAATAAATAATAATGATACTAATTATAATAAATAATAATAATATTAATAAAAATGAAAATAATAATATTTATAATAATAAATAATAATAACAAAATATATTATGATAATTATATTTTACAAAATTTGATACCCAGAACGGGCCGTTCTCAGACCAGAACGGGCCGTTCTGGGGTTACA
Source organism: Cajanus cajan (assembly GCF_000230855.2). Taxonomy (NCBI): domain Eukaryota; kingdom Viridiplantae; phylum Streptophyta; class Magnoliopsida; order Fabales; family Fabaceae; genus Cajanus; species Cajanus cajan. Next base: position 66,952,427 of record NC_138521.1, read on the forward strand.
AATTAACCCACAACGTCCATCTATGAAACGGCCCGTTCCAAAACTGGAACGACCTGTTTCCCAAAGTGGAACGGCCCGTTCTGAGTTCGCATTTTGCACATAAAATTCATTTTTGGAACGGGCCGTTCTGGGTTCCACTGGAAGCGAAAATATCCCAGCATAATCGATTATGCTTGGCCACATAATCGATTATGGCCTTGCATAATCGATTATGCTCAGCCATAATCGATTATAATCGATTATGTGGCCAACCATAATCAATTATGGCATTGCATAATCGATTATGCTCAGCCATAATCGATTAAGCAAGGCCATAATCGATTATGTGGCCAATCATAATCGATTATGCTTCTTTCGTATAATCGATTATGCATGCATGGGACAGGGGCATTTCTGGGTTTTTACAAATTCTACGTGGCTTTCTTCTCCTTTCTTCGCTTTTGTGCGAGGACGCGAACCACGCTTTTCCCCTTTATTCTTTGTCTTTTCATCGTCACAAATCACCGAAAATAAACAATAATTTTCTTCTCCTTTCCTTGCTCGTGAACAGTAAATCCCTGGAAAAAACAGTACCTTAGTGTCTTGTATAATGAAAGATGAGTTGATTGCTCGATGGTACAATTTGGGTGAGGAACGTGGCATGTTATGAGTGGTTTGTAAGAATGAAAAGAATCGAAATGGAAAATGGAAAGTGGTTGTAGACAAAGGACTTTACCTGATTTGGGGCGCGGCAACTTGGCTTTGGATCCAATATTCGAATTAAGAATATAATACAATTTACCACCTACTACTCTATCCCTACCTATTTTTCTTCTCTGCCTCGACACCTCGTACCATTTTGCACTCTGTTTCGCGTCAAATAAATAAATATGATACACGAAAACACAAAATATATAAATAAGTCAAAGAAAATAAATTAAAAGAAAGGTAAATTTTAAGAATGTTTTTGGTATGAAAAAATAGAAAAAAAAAATCAAATATTTTATTTAATTAAAAATAATCAATTATTAGTTTTGAAAATCGACTATTTGTTACATTGCCTGCTGGAAATTTGAAAAGCCATGGTTGAAAATGATAGTTTTTAAAATCGATTATTTTTAGTTATAAGCACGTGAGATAATCGATAACTAAAAAAATAATTAATTATTAATATCATATTAAATTTATATTATATACAATTAAATTTTATAATAAATAATATATGCAAAATACATATTTTATTTGAATATGGAAATTATATGTAAAATTTGTAAAAACAGATATTTTAAAATATAAATTATATTTTAGATTTATGATAAATCATTTATATTATAATATAAAATTATTTTTATTTTGATAATTTATTTAAAAATATTTAAATTTAAATTATAAATAAATATGATAAATAAAATTAAATTAGATAAAAATTTATTTGAATGTTTAAAAATTCTCTCATATTAAAGAAAAATGTCTAAAAATATTATTATTAAAAAATGTTGGGATACAAACAAGTTTCACATTGATAAAATAAGAGAAAAAATAATAACTTATATAGCACACATATACTTCAATGATAAATAGGTCTTTTGGGTAATGACCAAAAGTAAAATCGTGAGGGTTTAGACCCAAAACGGACAATATCTCATCATTGTGGAATATGTTTGTGTAATAATTTTTATAAATATAATCTTCATAAAATATTCCCTCAAACAAATACCATAAAATAATCCTCGTATCAGAGCCGCAATGTTGGATGTGATAACAAATACCATACTTCAGTGTTAGAGAGGTCTTTTGGGTAATGACCAAAAGTAAAACCGTGAGAGTTTAGGCCCAAAGCGAACAATATCTCATCATTGTGGAATATGCTTGTTTAATAACCTTATAAATATAATCTTCATAAAATATTCTCTCAAACAAATATCATAAAATAAGAGAAACACATATTTCAATGTTAAGAGAAGCACAAAGTGGACAATATCTTATCATTGCGGAGTATGCTTGTGTAATAACCTTATAAAAATAACCTTCATAAAATATCATCTCAGACAAATATCATAAAATAATCCCAACAAAAGAAGCCCCTAAAATCCTAAAAAAAAGTACGATATATCTAATTATATTTAACATATAAGAATGCATTTTGATTGAAAAATGTGTTCTGCTATTTATTTATATCTCCTCCTCTGTTTTCACTATATCAAATGCAATTCATTTTTCTTTATTTTATTTTCTCTTTCCTCATGTTTCTATTCCACTGCTCTTACAATAAAATAAAAAGAAAATTTCTATCTTACATTTTAACTAATTCACACCCATTAAGAAAGTGCTATAAAAAATAGAAAGTTATTAATTAATTTATTTAATAACATTAAATTTATTAATAATTTGTGTTATTTCTCCAAAATTATTTGGATTTATCATCTCATTCCTTTCACTTAATTACTTTCTTCTATTTAATTAATGTGTGTAAGTCACATTATTCAATTTTCATAAGAGAGAATAAATTTATCTTATTAATACAATATTTATTGTAAAATAATTGAAGATATTTTAGTAAAAAATTTAATGCAAGGCAAATTTAAAGATTTCTTATAAAATGAACCAAAAAAAATTAAAAAAATTTGCATTAGATATAGGGACAAAATGAGTATAAATATGAAAATATAATGTAATGAGAAGTTGGAATATATATATATATATATATATATATATATATATATATATGTATATATTTATAAACATAGTCTATATTGACGAAAATTAATCTTAAGAATATTAAGTTGACCATGTATTCTATAACAAGTTTTATAATCACTGAGATATAGAAGTGTCAAAGTGAGTCAAATTCAGTGTATCAACTCGACTTATTAGTATGTTAGGAAAAAAATAAATTGTATCAATTTTTGTTAAATTCTAATTTAACTCACTTAACCTATGAAGCAAACTAGTTTGAATTAAAGTGAGTCAAGTTGACCTGTTTAACCCATTACGATTAAAAATAAAAAAAAATATATGTTTATGTTTTATGTAGTTGTTATTTAAAATTTTGATTGATATTTTCTTTTGTATTTACATTTGAATTAGTGATAGACTTGATTTATTGATAAAATAAATTGTAACTTTTTATTTATTTTTTTATCAAAAACAAGAACATGTTATTATTATTATTATTATTTTATTTTTTTATTAAAAAATTTGTTAAAAATTTGATGAGTTAATCCTCTTAACTCAAACCCACGGTGAGTTAAATCAAGTTAAAATTTTACTAACTCACCCAAAATCGTAATAAACCAATTCATATGAAATTATGAACTAGGTTGGCTCCTTTAACACTATGAAAAGGCTTGATTATTAACAATATTTATGTATCATTATTTTTTTTCAAAGAAATCGAATAGTGCTCAAACATATTAATTTTTTCTTAAAGTTGATTGGGTATTCACTTTCACTAGCCAACTTAATATAAAGGATTGATCGAACATATTATTAAGCTTAAATTTTAAAGCAAGACTTTTTAATATTTAATAATACTATAATTTTTTTAATAAAGAATAGAGATATGTTAAAGATAAATCTTGAAAATATTATATAATATATCTTTTAAACATGAATTTTTAAGAATACAAAAGATGACTTTTGAGTTATAAACTTTCGAAAAAATTCTATAAATATTAATATCAAATAATTTTTTTAAAGGAATTTAAGGCAAGAATTTTACTAGTCTCATATTTGGATAACCTTAATTATGTTCTACCTCAAAGTATAAGAGATAAGACTTAAATACAGTTCTTTAATTATAATTAATGTTATTTTTAATTAGAATTATAATTTTATTTCAATAATATATATTAATATATAGTAATATATTTTATATTAAATATAAATATATATATTATGGAAAATTGGAGAATGATATCAATTATATCTATAAAAAAAATACTTTATCAAAGTTTTGCCAAGGTGTCTCGAACAAAATATCTTATTCAAAGAATTTATTTAGTTACAGATTTGATGTAACACTTCACCAGAATAATATACTCTCCCAGCATTGCTTCCCTCCGTGTAATGGGTGGAACCTAAAAAAGAGCATGATATTTATTTTTGTCACAAGATCCACGAGAATAATAACCGGATTGGATTCAAAGTAGTTTAAAATAGCGTACGTGCTGCGTGGAATCTCCCTTTATGAGCAAGATGAGCAACATGTTGCAGTGAAAAGTGTCACGAACTAGTTCGCTTTTTATAGCACTTAAACAACTCTATCTTTTACTCTTAAATGAAGAAGCATTTCCCAAACCCCAAAGCAAAGGCTCAAAATATATTGTTTTTCTAGTTCCTTGTGTGAAATGCTTTAATTATGGTCGTCAAAATTTTAGCACACTCTCTCTTTTATTTTTTCGGTTGACCATATTTATTAGTGAAGCAACTGTTCAAGATCATTATGGCAGAAAAACATATTTTTTTTTTATCTAATACAACTGTCTATCTATTACTTAGAATTCGAGATAAGTAATTAAGTTGAGAGGTTGTTTTTAACACTTTCTCGATTACTAAGTACACTTACACATGTTTTCATATTAGTAAGATATTATCTGTTTTGTATTTAGTCTTTACAATTTTATTTTTAGATATCACTCAAAAAAATCTCTCTATCAATAAAAATAATTATATATATATAAACATATATAAACACATGTTCATACTCTTAATTGAATGATATAAGATTTTATTTACGTCCCAACACATGCATAACAATTGTGTCCAAAATTATGATGGATTTATAAAGCCTTGGTTGTGGGGTCAGTGGTCAGTGCCATGCAAGGAAGGAAGGGGAAAATGGGTCCCAGTCCTAGACTTGAAGGTGTAGTAGCTTTGGATTTTCAAATGTATATAAAGCAGTTGCAGCCTTTTCATTAACCCATCAAAACCACGCAACTCAACTACCATGGTTACACATTAAAGTCTTTGCGTGCCATCTCTTTTCAATCTCAAAAAGGCATTGTGAAGAAACAAACACCGAAGCGCGTTTCTCTTGTTCCCTTCTTCTCTTTTGGAGTTTTTGTTTTTTAAATGTGTGAAGGATTAGGATAAGGACACTGGACACTAATGGGTTCACGGGTTCTAATGGAGAATTTGCCAAGGGGGAATTTTTATACCCTGCTGTTATTTTTGTGTGTTTGTGCAGTCACGGTCACAGCCTCTGTGACTTATGATCACAAAGCCATTGTTGTTAATGGTCAGAGAAGAATTTTGTTTTCTGGCTCCATCCACTACCCAAGAAGCACACCTCAGGTTAGTTTTTAATTTTTTTTATTCACTGAAAAGTTTTCAGTTTTCATCTCTCTGGTGTTCACTCTGATACTGAAAGGCTTTATGTTTCTCAGATGTGGCCAGACCTTATTCAAAAGGCCAAAGATGGAGGCTTAGATGTTATCCAAACCTATGTGTTTTGGAATGGACACGAGCCTTCTCCTGGAAAGGTAATGCAAAGTGTTTTTTTTTTTTTCACTTGTCAAAAAGATGAATACTAATAGAAAGCTTACTCTTTTTTTTTTTTTTATTGTGAAATTTGGGGAATTAAAAATTCAGTATTATTTCGAGGATAGGTACGACTTGGTTAAATTCATCAAGCTGGTGCAGCAAGCTGGCCTTTATGTTCATCTTCGCATTGGTCCCTATATATGTGCTGAGTGGAACTTTGGGTAAGGAAATGATTTTTATAATTCTGTTTAATATATTCAGAGGATAATTTTTTATGAATAAGGACAACAATGTTTAGCCAATGTTTAAAGGCCTTTTTCTTTTGTTTGATAATTAATATTCAGGGGATTTCCTGTTTGGCTCAAGTATGTTCCGGGTATTGCTTTCAGAACAGACAATGAACCTTTCAAGGTTTGAATTTTCAATTTTGGTCACAGTTATTATTGTTTAATTTTAATTATGAAATTATGTTAATTTTCTAAGCAATTTCCCTATGTTTGTAATGATGTAGGCGGCAATGCAAAAATTTACTGAGAAGATTGTCAGCATGATGAAGGCGGAGAAATTGTTCCAGACGCAGGGAGGTCCAATAATTATGTCACAGGCAAGGAAATGGGGTTTACTTTAAAAAGATATTTATTCGTATTATTGCTTTCAGTTTTGCATTTGGTCGTGCTATTTTTCTTTCTTTGCCTAGAAAGTTTTAGTTAGGCCAACCAATTACAATAATGATCATTAATTATATTATTTTGGCCCCCAAATTGAATGTGACAGATAGAAAACGAATTTGGACCAGTAGAGTGGGAAATTGGTGCTCCTGGAAAAGCTTATACCAAATGGGCTGCTCAAATGGCTGTGGGTTTAGATACTGGTGTCCCCTGGATTATGTGCAAGCAAGAAGATGCTCCTGATCCTGTTGTAAGCACCTTTTGCTCAAACAATTTTTTTTTTTACCAAAAAAGAAAAAAATTGCCGAAGAATTCTTATCTTGTTAGAATAAATGTATGTGTCTCTGTCCCACCTATGTTGTTCTGTTTGTTTATTTTAGGTACATTTTTCATTTGGTTGTTTTGTTGGGTTAGGTTGTTGCTTTTACTATTTATATTTTGATGTGGCTTCATTGGCCCATTTGGCCTTTTTTCTCTTTACTTCTGGGTTGTTCAATCTCATCCAACCCTTTTTGTTTTTCTCATTGCAAATTGATTCTACTCCCTTGCATTGCATCTTTCTCTCTCTTATGTGTGTTTACACTGTGCAATAGATTGACACCTGCAATGGATTCTACTGCGAAAACTTTACTCCCAACGAGAAATACAAACCCAAGATGTGGACAGAGAATTGGACTGGATGGTATGTTCTGCTAATAAATGACAATAATGGCTGATCTGGATCCTGTATTTAGTTTTATGTTTCAATTTTCATGTTCTGTAGGTACACCGAGTTTGGTGGTGCTGTCCCTCGTAGACCTGCAGAAGACTTGGCTTTCTCAGTTGCCAGATTCGTACAGAATGGTGGTTCATTTGTTAATTATTATATGGTAGGTTGGACATTGCATTTATGATTTGTCAATAAATACTTCCCACCTTTTTATTTACTACACTATACATATTCATGTTGTGGAAACTTTGGTTTAAGTCTAAATTTATCTTTTTGGATCCAGTACCATGGAGGAACTAACTTTGAAAGGACATCCGGTGGCCCCTTCATTGCCACCAGCTACGACTATGATGCTCCAATTGATGAATACGGTATGCAAAGTATATATAGTTAAATTTGTTAACATGCTTGGGACAATGACACTATACTTAAATCTCTTATATTCATATAGATTTTTTTTATTACTTGCTTATAATGATGCTAATGGGCAAGATTAATCATTATGGTTTAGCAAACTGTACATATTTACTTTAGGCACCAGAGTGGTAGAGTGGAGTTGGGTGAGTCATATTTTCACATTAGTCTGAAGCTTGTTTAACTATATCTCAGGACTTCTAAATGAACCAAAATGGGGGCATTTGAGAGATTTGCATAAAGCAATAAAGCTATGTGAGCCAGCTTTAGTGTCTGTAGATCCTACAGTGTCATGGCCTGGAAATAACCTTGAGGTAAAGTCCCAAAGCTGGGTTATGACTTGTGAAGATACTAAACAGGCTTCTTCTTGAAATTTTATTTTCTTATTTTTTTTTTTAATATTATCTTAGGTACACGTGTTCAAGACTTCTGGTGCTTGTGCTGCATTCCTTGCAAATTATGACACCAAATCTTCTGCAACAGTTACGTTTGGAAATGGAAAATATGACCTACCACCTTGGTCTATCAGCATCCTTCCTGACTGCAAAACTGCAGTTTTCAACACTGCAAGGGTAAGAAAATGCTTCTTGCCATGCTGATTGTACTGAAATTATTTACGCAGAAATGAATCTGCCACTAACATCTGTCTTGCACAAACCGAAAAGTTCAACATTTGTGCTGTTCTTCAAGGATAAAAAAACATTCAATAGTATTTTTAGCAAAAGTCCTTTGATTTTATATCGAGATTTTTTTCTTCAAGTATGAACATTCATGTTATCAATTTTATATATACAGCTTGGTGCTCAAAGCTCCCTGATGAAGATGACTGCTGTAAACAGTGCATTTGATTGGCAGTCATACAATGAAGAGCCTGCATCGTCCAATGAAGATGATTCCTTGACAGCATATGCACTCTGGGAGCAGATTAATATCACTAGAGATTCTACCGATTATTTGTGGTATATGACAGAGTAAGTATCTTTCAAGTTTCAACTGATCTTGTCTTTGTCTTCTAAAAGACTACTAATTCGAATGCTCATCTTCTTGAGACTTACTGTCTATATCCTTTCTCCATCTGATAAATATTAGTGTCTCTTTTTCAGTGTCAACATTGATGCAAATGAAGGTTTTATAAAGAATGGACAATCTCCTGTTCTTACTGTAATGTCAGCAGGCCATGCTTTGCATGTTTTCATTAATGGTCTACTTTCAGGTGCATAAGATTGATGATCTTCTTTCGGTCTAGTGTTTTGTTATAATAGTCTCCTCCTTCTTATCCATTTCTTGTGTAAATGCAGGTACCGTGTACGGTGGGTTGGACTTTCCTAAATTAACATTTAGTGACAGTGTTAAGTTGAGGGTGGGCAATAACAAGATTTCGTTACTTAGTATTGCCGTGGGTCTCCCGGTTAGTTCTCTCCATTTCTAATATCTATGTGATTTCTATAACATCTTTTATTTTCAGGTTTATATTTTCATTTTTAATCTTATCACAATTCTCAATTAATGGCAGAATGTGGGGGTGCACTTTGAGACATGGAATGCTGGGGTGTTGGGTCCAGTCACACTTAAGGGTCTAAATGAGGGGACTAGAGACTTGGCTAAACAGAAATGGTCTTACAAGGTTTGTTATCTAGCATTGCTTTGCATGGTAGTAACATTGAAAGGTTTTCTCACAATTATATTTATGTATAACCCAAAACATAAGAGATTACTCATTTGCACTTCGCTGGGCAGATTGGTCTCAAGGGAGAAGCCTTAAACCTTAACACTGTGAGTGGTAGTACCTCCGTTGAATGGGTGCAGGGATCATTGTTGGCTAAAAAACAACCTTTGACATGGTACAAGGTAAGATTGAATTTTCAACTAATATTGTATTTATGTCACTATGATCACCGAAATCTGAATTTATTGACTCATTTTATGCTGTAATGTCATTAGACAACTTTTAGCACACCAGCAGGCAATGATCCACTGGCTCTAGACATGATTAGCATGGGAAAGGGTCAAGTTTGGATAAATGGTCGGAGCATTGGACGCCATTGGCCTGGATATATAGCACACGGTGGTTGTGGAGATTGTTATTATGCTGGAACTTACACTGATAAAAAATGCCGGACAAGTTGTGGAGAACCCTCCCAGAGATGGTAACAGTTAACACAACTTATTTTACAATAGTGAGTAGTGTAACTTGAATGTTATCATCATGATTCATGAAAAACTATTGTTGGCATTGGACAGGTACCATATTCCTCGGTCGTGGCTGAACCCAAGTGGGAACTATCTGGTTGTGTTTGAAGAATGGGGAGGTGACCCTACTGGAATATCTTTGGTGCAAAGAGAAACAGAAAGTGTGTGTGCTGATATATATGAAGGGCAACCAACTCTGAAGAACAGGGAGATGCTAGAGTCTGGCAAAGTTAATAGACCAAAGGCTCACTTGTGGTGTCCACCTGGGCAAAAGATCTCACAGATTAAATTTGCTAGTTATGGATTGCCACTGGGAGCGTGTGGAAACTTTAGAGAGGGAAACTGTCATGCTCATAAATCATATGATGCTCCGCAAAAGGTATTCAGCAGCTATACCCTTTTATAATTTAGATATCTTCTGATGCATGCTGCTGCTGCTGCTGTTTCAGTCAGACAATTTCGCTCAGTTCCCTTGGAAGCCAACTTTGACTTACTGTCATTGGATTTTCTAATGATTTACAAACTACCATTGTCATAAATACTTGATTGATACCACAGTATGTGGATCAGCTGGTACTCGATTGTTTCGGTTTAATCAGCAGTCTCAAATTCGAGTTTTGGATATGCTATTGTATTAAATACTCAGAGGGAGAGTTTTGGTGTTTAAGTAATCCTACACAGTTTGAACATAATTGCCTCTAAGTGATAATACTTGTGGTTTAAACTAACAAAAATAAAGATGTTCTGTATAGCTGGAACCCCTTCTCTCACACTTCTTGTTTTATCTGCTCATTAAGCTCGTGACATCTACAAAAAGGAATTTCCGGATAAATCATTTGGTTCTGAATGATTATATCCCTTCTGATTAGCTTTAACATGTTATGCTAACTCTTCTCTTGCTTTTTATGTATTGTCTTTTTCTTCTGCTGCTTATTGTCCATGTAGTTTTATTATTATTGTTATTTTTATTTGTAGAACTGCATCGGCAAGCAATCTTGCTTGGTGACTGTAGCTCCTGAAGTTTTTGGTGGGGACCCATGTCCGGGAATTGCAAAGAAGCTCTCACTTGAGGCACTATGCAGCTAGGATCATGTGATGCAACAATAAATATGGAGCAGATTTATTAGGTTTAGTATAGATAGTAGTTGAAGTCCAATAACAATACCCCTCACTTTGTGTAGTTGAATTCCACACATACAGAATGCAAAGGCTCAATCATGCACCGGCTACAAATGTAGATAAAAGAAATTGGCTGCAAATGTTGTACATAATCAGACTATTCCGCTGATTATTACTCCATAGTTCATACACTACGGGGCTTTTAATAATGGAACATTGAGCCCCTCACGCTCATTTTTTCCTATAAAAGCATAGTTAAAGGTGTCACACTACTACACCATTATTCCACCAGAAGACAATGGCTTCATTTTTATGTAAGAACAAATTCAAAGTAATAAATAGTTGATTCCAAGTGGCATTTGAAATATTTACCTTACTCCACCGTTTTGTTCTTAATATTAGATTTTTGTTAAAAGGAGTTGTGTGCACGTGTCTAAAAATCTTAATTGGAGAATCGAAGTTGAATTATCTTGTAGATGTATTTGATCAAGTATCTACAAGCCCAAACCAAACCTGCTAAGGATAATTATGTGAGGACATACTTTCTTTCAAGTTTCATCTATATATCTAGGCCCATAATAATATGAATTCCAAACTGTTTTCTAAGTTCGAGATTCTGTTAATCTAGGCCAATAATTATCTTCACAATCTTGATGAAATCTGTTAAGATGGACTTTGACTTATTGCTTTTGTTACCACAGCTTTAACATGATAATTGATTTTTGAAAATACTATTTTGATACAAAGTACAAACAGAGGCAAGGCCCGGGAAAAAAGAAATAGGCTAAGGTAAGAAACCCTTATTCAACCTTCCATAAGACGAGGTTGTAAAAAAACATCAGGTGAGGTCTTCGTCAACAACTTCCTTTTTTTAGAGTTTAGGGTTTAAAATTCAAAACAATAAAACAATATAAAATAATATTTTAATACAATAATAGTCTAAAATTTAAAATAATATAAAATAATTTTATAAAAATAAAATAAACATAATAAAATATATAATAATAATAATAAAGAAATAAATAATTTAATAATAAAATATTAAAGTAATTTTATAAAAAGTGAAAAAATATATTTTTTTTTGTTACAGCAAGTGAAGAATATTATTAAAAACTAGGTATATTTATGCACGGGTATAATAATTTTAATTAATGGAGAGTGCAATGACGGCGTCCAAGTGTCCAACACATTTTTTTTTTTTTTTTTGGGTAAACGACACATGAATTTAATAATGTTGATAATTATTACTTTTTAAATATTAAACTTACTAATTAAAAGTGAAAAATGCAAAAGAAACGCCGTTGCCGGGGATCGAACCCGGGTCACCCGCGTGACAGGCGGGAATACTCACCACTATACTACAACGACTAGATGTTAGCTACCCGAAACTTAATTTATTTAATTTTAAGTAAAAGTATTCTTCTCTTCAATGGCGGTTATTGGAATCAGGCACCTGCTTCGGAAGTTCTCACTAGGTGATTTATTTAGGGTGAAATATGTCAGATGGGTTTAGGCTTTGTATCATTGGTTCTTCTCAAATCCTAACTTTAATGAAGTTAAAAAAAAAAATATTGGCAACTGAAACTAGCTTAATGGTGGTCTTCATGTGAATGTGATGAACCAGGTTGTTGAAGGTATGGAGGTGATCTAACCTTGTATATAATAGAAAACTTATAGAGATAAATTTAATGGAGGAAGTTAATTTTTCTGCAAACATTAAACTACATATTATATCTCTTTTAGAAAAGACACTCGTATTTGATATTTTGGCAATATAAAAAAATGCTAAATTGATGGTGAATCAATCAAGCAATTGGAGAATTATGTGACCTCCACAACTTATCTAACTTTACCTCTTGTACTTACTTGAAAAAAGAAAATTACCTTTAGTTGTATAAAGTTCAATTTTAACAATTAGTCAAGGCCCACCTTCCACTAAACTTTAGACATAGAAAAAGAAGATGAAAAAAGAAAATTATAGTTTAGTATATACTAAGTAGTTGTCTAATCATGATTGGATTATTACTCATCAAATTAAAAGAACAAATTTCAAAATGATGGTCATTCTTACTTTCCTGGTTGGAAGAAGTGTGTAAAAAAGAGAGAGAAACAAATAAAATGAAATTAAAAATAAAAGTTTTTTAATTAAAAAAAGAAGAAGATATAATTGATTATATATCTAGAAGTAGGGAGACGCATAATCATAGTTTTAAAAAAAATAATGATATAGACTAGTAATCCGTGCTCGTTGCATTCTCATAAACATAATAATGGTATCTTGGTCGAAAGAAAATAGTAAATATGATATATATTTAAATGTGTATAATTGGAAGGTGTGTTAATATTTATTGATCTTAAATGTAAATGTATATTTGTTATTTATTATTAGTGGCGACTTGAATATAGCTTATACCGGTAATTAAAGTGAGATATTTTTTACTGTTTTTTTTTTGTTATCTTTTGGTATATATTCATATAAAATTCATTATGAAGATGATGAGGTTGAATATAAAGTTTAGACCTTATATTAAGTGTGCTCTGATAGAATAAAATATCATGACAATAACTGAGAATTTATGTTTCCGGTTAATTATTCAAGTAAGAACTTATTTCTATTAGTTGAATTGGTATAAGATTTTAATTATTATTTTATTGTAATTACTCCTTGAACATATTTTTTGCTTATTGTTAGTTTTATTCGTAATCCGGTACTTCTACCCACACGAAAGTATCTTATTCAATAGAGTTATTTGGAATTTTTTTTTTATAATTATTTAATTATATTTATAATAAAATATGAGATAGAGAGTATTGTTAACATAGATTAATCTTTAGTATATAATAATAATTTTTTCATGTGAATTTTATACTTACTTTTAATTTAAAAATATAATAATTTAAAATTAATGTAATTAATTTTTTATGATATTTTTACATATCATTACAGTTTTTTTTCATATTAATGTGTCACTAAATATATGATTACATAAACAATAGAAATTTAATTAATTTTATAAAATCTGTATATAGAAATATGTAAGAGAAAGTTTTAGAGAAAAATAGTTGCTCCAAAAGTTATTCTTTTAATATATACTATAAAATCTTATATATTAATGCAATTAATATTTATAACATCATTATAATTTTTTATATTCATGTGTTATTATAATATATAATTACATAAATAATAAAAATTTAATTTAATTTAATTTTATAAAATTTGTAAATAAAGATATGTCATGGGAAAGTTTTGGAGGGAAATAGTTGCTCTTGAAATTATTCTCTTTATATACACTATACTATATATGTTTTTATTTAAATTTTGGAATGAAATAATGCATTTTTGTTTTTTTAAAAATAAATTAACATCTATCTTTTTTTTTAAAACAACCCATCAAACCAATCAAATCAATTCATTAGTAATTGATTTAATTTAATTTGAATATATTTTATAAATCTAATCCAAACTAAATCAATCAAAATTAATTAGTTTGGTTTTTATTTTATCCCAAATCTGAATTAATCTAAATCCGAATTAATCTGATTAACAGTCCTGTATCCTTTTCGCATGCATATCTTTTTGTTTTCCCTTTCCTTCTTGTTTAAAAAACCAAAAAGCGTTTGTTTATGTTTAGCAAAAAGTAAGAAAGGAGTTGGAAAAATAGAAAACACTTTCTTCTAAATAAGTTTTCTTTGGATTAAAAAAAAACAATTGAGAAAAAAATTAGTATGTGGATCTAATGCAGAAAGTTTTGTCTCCACAGCTGACTAAAAATTAAGAAAAAAACAAGTTTTTTTTTTTTTTTTCCCTCTTCTACTTTTTCCTCACTTAATTTAAACATTTAAAAAATTATTTTCTATTTGATCTCATTCCCTTTTTTTTTTTTTTTTTTTTTTTTAATTTCCAAGCAAAACATTAATAGATTGTAACAAAATTCTCATTTTTCTTTATTTATATTCATTCAATTTTATTTCTTTTAGGAAAAATAGCTTTATCCATTCAAATAATACAATCTTTAATTTATCTAACTCAAAATATTTTTTTTCTCGACAATCTCTCGAAACAAAGTAAAGCAAGTATCACCGAGTTTGGTTGATTTGCTTTGCATAAAATATCCAATACTAGCTCCAACGTTGGTAGGGCACAATGTTGGATTATGTTTGTAGAAAATTCTTGTGAGTTAAACCTTACAGAAAACATACGCGAGTCATTGCATAAAAAAAAAAAAAAGTAAAAGCAGACATGATTGAGATGGAATAAATGGTCATTATAATTCTAAAAAGAGAGAGAGATTAATTGGAACTGCTCTAATTTAACAAAATCAATTATATTATATTTTCTATGATATTTATATTTATAGTAAATTACGCCTTTTTTTTTTCTAGTGAGAAATATGAATATTACATTATCATTTTTGATGTTAAAAATTATGGTCCCTTTATTTACTAAAATTTAATATATAACACTTTACCTATTTTTAAAATTTTTTGTTAAAATTTTGTTAACTTCTTTTAAAAAGAAATATTATCAATATAATTTATATAATTAATAATTTTTTTAAGAAAGAGTAAATTCTTTTATGTATAATTTTACTTGATAAACTTAGGTAATAATAATAATGAATTCTGGTCTAATTCTTATTCAATTTCTCAAAAGTAGGTCCGCTGTGTTATTATACCTTACCTACGGATGGCCGTTTGGTTGAAAGGATGATTTTTTTTTAACTCTCATAAAAAAGTGCATTGGGCGATGCTTTATTCCCGATTGCGGCGAACTAAAGTTAAAACATAAAAGAGTTTCAATTATTGTTCCATGTAAAAACTCTGATCTGACTCAAACAAACGAGTTCTTTGCAGTTTCATATCAATGGAAAGGGTATTAAAATTACTTTGTATTCAAAACAGAGTTGACAGGCCATATTTTGTTTCAACCTGGAAAGAACCGGGTTTACCGGATCCTGTCCACTGGGGGACGATCATATCATGGATGTAGTTTCTAAAGCATCAGATTCTGAATTCAAGTAAAAGGACACCTAGTAGTTTGTTTCAATGATTTTACATGATATCAAACAAAAAGAAACTACAACCTATAGATGAAAAGAGTAATATGGGGATATTTTGGCTTCACTCTACACCTCAATGTCCTCATCTCACTTTTCATCTAATTATATTTTTTGGCAATCACTAACTAATTTCCCAAAGGAGAAAAATAAGAATAATATCATAGAAATTAATGATAACATATATGAAAGGGTAAAATACAAGTTGTTATTATATTATATATCTTAACACAATGAATAATGTTGAAGAAGCCTATTGGCTTCCCTAAGACCACTAAAGTAAGCTCCATGAGTTGTGGAATAATAGGTCCTGTGGGTTGCTTCCCCTGCAAACAAAATTTGAAGTTGTGGTGAAGCACAAGAGTGGCTACTGCTGCCACTTTTTGGCAATGGCTCAGCCATTGTATCAAAATCATCACCACTTGATCCAACTGTCACATGACTGTATGACCCTAAAAACAATGGATCTGTTCCCCATTGGCTCTTCAACACTTTGCTGAATTTCACCTCATATTTATGAGAGTCCACATTTCCATTGCAAAACACAAGTGAATGAGATAGGAAGCATGAAATTGTGTCTGAAACCCCTTCAATGATCTCTTCATCTTTGAGTGACTCTAGTGCCAGTGCTTCTTCCCCAGCAAACCAACCTAGGAGGACACTAGAATGGTTGTAGATTGGACAAAGGGATGCTGTCTTTTTCATCCACCAGGGTATTTTCTTGTGCCCTAACTCGGAGTGAGGTGAATGAAAAACCATATGCAAAAAGGGGAACCCTTTGGAAATTTCATCTCTTTTTTCATGTTGAGGGCTCAATTGCATAAACAACTTGTTAACAACACCAAAACCAAGCCTTGAAATAGCCTCAACCTTGAAAGTAGGTAAAGGGGGATGGAACATTAACATACCCGAATCATCACCACGAATTGCAGCTTTCAACACTCCCAGTGAAACTGTGACAATGACATGATCCGCAGACATAGTAGAGCTATCACAGAAATGTAGCATCACAGGCCTGGAACAGGTTCCATTTTCCATATTCATAGGCTCGTGTCCCTCTGGCTGCCATTCAATTCTTGTGACTCTTCTACCCAACTGAACTAAACCAGGTGGTAGCAATGATGCTAAATGTTCCATTATGCTCACGTAGCCTTTAGCAATTGTGATTTCTTCACCCGGAAACACTTGGTATTCACTTTCTGCACCATAATCCAAAGCGAACAAGTCAGCAGCAGATGTATGAGTCCTCAGTGTGTTCTCATGCATTGCAAAGATTGCTTCATCGAGTAACTTCTTGTTCCATTTTCCAAACCCTTTGAGCTCCTCTTCCTCTTTTGATGAGCCACAATAAGCACCAAGGCCTTGTTTAAGAAAAGAGCCAATACTAAGGTTTCCACAATCACCTTTGGTGGTTATTGTTGTTGACATGTTCCCTTGAAAATGATCAATGAGATTGTTGAAAAGCTTCTTGATGGGGTGAAGAAAGGAAGGGTCTAGCACAAAGCCATCTTCAGCAATTGTGGTGGCTTCATTTCCATTCCCATCCATCCACTCCCAAGGCTTGTGAGACTCAAGTGCATGGATTTGTTGGGCTATTTTGTGAATTGGGCTACCTTCAATTCCATGGATCCATGTAGCACCCATCTCAATCATGTCACCACCAAACTCTGACGTCTTGATTCTTCCACCAATCCTGTTTCCACCTTCCACAACACACACCTCAAACAAGTCTTTTGAGGCAGCCACACTGTGAAGCTTGTTGGCAGCAGTAAGGCCTGCCATTCCTGCTCCAATTATCACAATTCGTGGCTTCTTCACCACCATTGCTGTCACACCAATGAAACAACGTTTGAGGGAGGAAAAGAAATAGTATTACACAAGAGTGGTATGAGCTATGAAGGTGAGATTTGAGTAACTGAGGATGAATTTATAATTCAGCTTTGTGGTGCGTCACTGATCCAGCATCACATTATTTTTTGTTATTTTGTTAAGATTCAAATGTATATGTGTGTTTTCCCTTTAGAAAAATGTTAAGAGACCAAAGTGAATTGGAAGTGACATACTATGTTTCAAAATCAATGTTTTAAAAAGAGTTACGTAATAATTTAATTATGTGACTTTATTCAGTTGCCTTTTCTTAGTGATCTCTTTCCGCACACTAAAATTTATTAGCCCCTAAATCTAGTAAAGACAGAGGTCTACTTTTGCTTTATGTCCCTAAGAGTTTCAGTTGGAAATTGTTACTTGTGTTGTTTCTACAACGTGGTACTATAGTTTCTAGTGAGTAATAATTGAAAGACAGAGAGGTAGTACTGAGCGCTGTGGCCAGGTTTCCTTTACAGCGTGGAAAACTAACAAAACAAAACAAATTGTAAGGACAAAAGGATAAATCGATACGCCAACCTTAACATGTAGTGGGAAGTGGGAACCCATCGTTAACAACAACCACTTCATTATTTCATACATTTTTTTTTTTTTTAATGTTGGATAGCACTAATCTCACTCTCAATATCATGACTATTGTTTCGCACATGTCAAATATTAAACATGAGTTCCCATTAAATATCCTTCCAAAATATGTGAATGTAATTTATTCAATTTATTTGATACATTTTTTTTTCTATCTTTTTTCCTTCCATTCCCTTCTGTAAACGAAACGTAGAATACGTATCAAATCTGTATTTTAAGTTAGATTCATCAAAACAAAATATAAATGATTATCTCTCTTTATCTAACAATTCTAGTTATATGCCAACATAAATATCACAATTTTTTTTATTAGTAAAAAAGAATATAATAAGGACAACAACGTTCGGGCCTTTTGGCCTGAATAAATAAATAAATTTAAATATTTTCATAAATAAATTATTTAAAAAAAATTTATCGAATTAAATTATTTTGGCCACGTGAACATTTATAAGCAAAATGTCAATAGGAGTGATGACTTTATTTTACAAGGAAAACGTTAGTATAATTGACGTTTTCAGTTGAAAGAAAATTTGTTCAGAAAACGTCAATATTATTAACATTTTCAGTTGTAACAAAAAATTGTACTGAAAATGCAAGATTCCTGACATTTGTTGAACAAATTTTCCTTCAACTAAAAACGTCAATTATACTAACATTTTTCTTGTAAAATAAAGCCATCACTCTTGTTGACGTTTTGCTCGTAAATGTCTTAAACGTGGCTAAAATAATTTATTTATAAAAATATTTAATTATTTATTTATTTATTTAGGCCAAAAGGCCACAGGATTCGAAACTAAAACATTGTGTATATTATCTCACTCATATCATAATTCTTCTCTATATATAAATTATAATATTTTTATTTAATGAGTAAATACTTTTAAGAATTTTTCAATGAACATATTTTTAATTATTTGTTTAACCATAGTATTTTTAATGATTTTTTTAATCTCTTATTTACTATATCATGATAAAAATTATTTATCATAAATATAAAATATAATTTATATAATAAAAATATTTATTTATTACTATATAATACAGAGATTTGATTCATGATATATAACAAACATACAAGGCTGATCCGAGTATAAGGTCAATGAGACCCTTGCTTTGAGTCTCTTAAAAAAAATTATTTTACATTAATATGTTTATATAATTTTTTTCAAGGACTATAACTTAAAAAGTCACTTTTAATATTTTTCAAAACTCACTCTTAAAGGTGTATCTTTAAAAAAAAAATACAAATATAATTACTTTTTTTTTTCAAGGGTTATATCTAAAATATTTTGATTTTTATTAAAAAATATTATTATTAATTTTAAAAAAGTGTCAGATTTGTTTTAGACCTCTTGGACAGGTCACACAACATATATCCTAAATTGTTGCACTTCTTTTAGAAACAGGCCTCTCTTGATCATTTAACCTTAAACAAATTATATATAAGAAAGTATAATTATTGATGTTGTTATAAACTAGAAAAATAATTTTAAAATAAATATAATAATATCAACTTTGTTTCTATTTAAAGATTTACAGAAAGCAATAAACACTATGAATTTTTTTTTTTACATTTCCAATATAAATCTATAAAAATATAAAGCAAACTTAGATATAATTATCAGTAAAACTATAAAAAAAATATTTCTTACCACAAATCATTATTCATTCAAAGTTCTGTAATTATTATTTAAGCCTAAAATTTTTTCCTACTTTAGATTGCAATACTATCTCCCATAAATTTTTACTTATCAAAAATAAAAATTCTTTCAATCAAACTGTATACAAGTATATGAGTATGAACAAACTAATATCTATCAGCGAAACCCAACTGAGGTATATTTGTTTTAGATTTTAGTAGAATTTATTTTGAAACAATTAAATTTAAAATAGATATTTTATAGTTTATAATGATATTTTAAAGTGAATTAATAAAATTTAATTTTAACTAATTACTAAAATATTTTTTAGAATATATTTTGAATCTTATTTTTGGAATTCATTTCCATGAGAAAAAATTATAGATTCAAAATGTGATCAACCAACTTAACTCTGCACAATTAATAAGTCATTGATCTAAGTGAAAGTAAGATTTTGAATTTATTAAATCTTGAAGATTAAAAAATTATAATTAAAAAAAATTCTTCGTAAAGATTAATATTCATATCAATAAAGTTGATGAACAAGAAACTCCAACACAGCTGCATGAACTATATTATTTTAGCGTGAACTAGTTTTCGGATATTAAAATTAACAAACAGGCATCAATAATATAAACTAAAAAAGCTAAGTAAATTTACAGCTAATGAGTTTCCGTAATTAGTGTCCAGCGACATATAAAAAATTAGAACCAATCAGATATCGAAGAATAGTCATTGAAAACAGTGACATGCATAATATAATTTGCTTTAATATCTTTTATAAGCGCAGTCAATCTTTTCAGCAATAGCTCCTTGATAGTAAGGCATCATTATCTTAATCTGATAGTAATTAACTTGAGGTAATGTATCGTTATCACAATTACTCACTTGTCAGTAACATAGTTCCTTCTTATAAGTGGAGAAAATTAAACAAATAAAAAAAATTAGTGAATTGTTAGAAAATTTATATTATAAAAAATAAAGCAAATTTTTACAATATTACTTTCCAAGATTTACATAATAAGATGTCTAAATTCGTGTATTCAAAACTAAAACATTTTAAAACCTCACGAATAATATTTAGAAGAACAAAGTATTAATTAAGGAAGATATAATTTGTCATATATATCCCAAAACTCACTCTTTACTTATATAGTGTATAAACATTCACTTCATTAACAAATAATTAAAAACAAATTTTAATACTAACGATAATTGAATAATTAATATACTAACATTAATAATGATATTATCATATAACATCATATTAATATCGTGTACTATCATGAATCATAATTTGAATTTTCGTTAAAATGTGTATACATCATTGTCCACATAATACATGTGGGAACGAAAACATAATCAAACAATTTTGGACTTTGCTTGAGATATTAAACTTGGTTATACTGAAAAATAAATAAGTAAATTGAATGAGTGAATCTGTTTGTTATAGATTGGTGGTTAGGGGTGTTCATGGATCGGTTTTTTTTGAAAAAACCGATCCAAACCGAACTGAACCGTTTTATAAAAGTGGATCGGTTAACCGATCCATTTTTTTTATAAAGTGGAGCGGTTTGGTTCTTTAAAATATGGATCGGTTTTTATGAAATTGGATCGGTTCGATGCGGTGCAGTTATTCACTTTTTTTACTCATATATGGATCGTTTTTTTAGAAAATCAAACCGAACCGAACTGATTTATTTTGTAAAAATGGATCGGATAACTGAACCGGTTTTAAAAAGTGGTTCGGTTCGAATTTTTTTCAATATGAATCGGATCGGTTATGAATCAGTTCGGATCAATTTGGATTTTTTGCACACCCCTATTAGTGGTGCAAAGATGATTGAGAGGTGTGTGACTGAAGTCTTTATAATGTATTTGGTTGATTTGCATGTTATACTTTTGGTGAGCAATAGAGAGATGATAGAGACGGTGTCTCAGCTCAATTTAAGAGAGAGTGATTCATCTAAGAATGGTGTTGGAATCTTTACAAATGAGGTAAAGGATTGAGATCTATATTTGTCGGGGGTGTCACTTTGAAGCGCCACTTTTGACTCCATTCTCCACCATAAAGCTAATTTTGCACTAGTTCAACCTCCACAATAAAACCTTTAAGCTATTTCCTTTTTTAATAAATCAACTTAATCATGGGAGGACAAAGTTGCCAAACACAATTTAGATAAATGATTTCACATGTCAAAAAGTTTAACAAAAACCTTAAACAACGTTGATAGAATTAGGGATATTCATTCAATTGAATTGTTTAATTATATTCAACTAAGTTAATTTAATTTAATATTTTAAAAATAGTTAAATCAAACCATGTCAAACTATCTACCCAAATAAAAAACTAGACAAACTAAAATGTAAATCCTTTTATAAAAAAATCAACTAAATTCTATGTTTTTGCTCATGTTAAAAAAAAAAAAACTCGTCGAAATTATGTGAGACGTAGCGTGATCAAGAGATCATCACATTTATTTATGGAAAATGCTTTCTAATTGTCTTAGAGCAATTTTGACCTTTTAAAAGAATGTGATATATATTATATCTTTTTAATGTGTGAAGGAGAGTGATGCCTATCAAACTTTATAAAAAATATCTAAAAACTTTTTGGTCCCGACTTGGGCTCTGTTGATCTCATGGTAGTTGTGCAATGAAATAAAATAAGTTAGTTATAATAGTTGGTCTAATAAGTCAATTGATCAATAAGTTTGAGGTAACTTAAATATTATATTTGCTTTAAGTATTCGACTATACTTTGGGATTAGCTCCATTGAATGGGATTATTTGCAACCATACCTAAACTTCATTTCAATCATCTTAATTAAATAATCTACCACACCCTATGTGTTGAGTCTAAAATTGCAACCATCATCAAACCTTACCACAGTCATTTAATTTAAACAATTTATTTACAACAAAATATAAATCGATTGTTAATGATTGTTAGAAGTTGAGATTTTTCTAGATACTTTAAGAAAATATTAAATATTTATGTTTGTTTCATTTTTTTATTATCTTAATTGCTAGTGATGTGGTTAGGTGAATTAAGTGTTAATCCTTATTTCAAGGGATTTTTTTGTTGCTTGGCTATATGGTTAGGTCACACCTCCTTGACCTATATTGGTGTAATGTAATTTTAGTTAATAGAGTGAAAGAGTAATGAAATAATGTGACCACTTTTCTTCCTCTTTCTTTGAAGCATCAAAACAGAAACTTTACTTTTTTATTAAAGTTTTCTGTTCTAGTTTTTAACAATGATCATATATAAAATTATCTTATACTTTTTTTTCTTCTGTGAAAACAGAATAACGTAATCATAGAATAAAATTTGACGTACAAATAACATTAAACTTTATAAATATATAATTATTTAATATTTAAATTAACAAATTTTCATTTAAAATGTTGACTTGTATAGTTTTAATCTCTCCACTAATTACTTTTTGGATTCGTCCATGGTCTAGGTTTAGGGTTAACCGTAAAATGTTCTATATGAAGCTTCATATTGTTGCGAGTGTGATTCAAGAATTATTGTTTAGTTGTTCTATTCTAACTTTATTGCCGATAAACGTCCTACATTCCTGTTATGCGATTTCCTTAAAAAGAGAATCGAACAATCAATTCTATCAAGATCAAATCTGTCGAACATTGTCAAGTAGGCATGGCAACGGGGCGGGGCGGGCGGATTTTACGTTCCCCGCTCCCGCCCCCGCAAATTTAAACCGGCCCCATCCCCACCCCTGATACCTACTGGAGATAAAATCTAGGTCCCCATCCCCGCTCCCGGCGGGGTTCGGGTTTCCCCGCCTCGCCCCCGCTCCTATTTTTTTTCTTCTTTTTTTCTTTTAAATAAATATGAACAATTTAAAAAAATAAAAAAAAAAAGTAAAATAATATAAATTTTCATATAAATATTTATAATTTTGATTTATATATATATATATAAATAATTTTTAATTATATTATTAAACGGGGCGGAGGTGGGTATGGGGGTGGGGGTGGGGCAGGGGCGGGGTGGGTATTAACATCTCCGCCCTCACTCCCGCTCCCGATTTTATCAATCGGGAAAAATCCGAACCCGAACCTGAACCCGATAAACACAGGTTTTCTCCATCTAAATTAAGGCGGATTCGAGCAGGTACCCACAGAGACGAGTTAGATTGCCATGCCTAGATTGCCATGCCTATTGTCAAGTACACATGACACATCACAGTTAAGCAAGACCATCAAGGCATCAATAAATGAAAGGCACTAATTTTATCGTTGATTTCTTTTTCAGGTTGACAAACTTATGAAGTATCAAATCATGTGATTAATTTAATTCTTCATAAAAAAAATTATAATTTTTATTTCACCGTGATAGATAAAGAAATATTTAGTGTCTTTTTCTATTCATAATATCTAAATTTGAAACTTGACTTCTTGAATTTGATTTGAAAATTTACTTGAAAAATATGAATTCATTTTTCAATCAGACTAACGACCGATTAATATAATTATAAGTTTATAAAAACATATAACTGACAATATTTTTTTATTTTCTTAATCTTTTATTAAAAAAAATTTCAAAAAAGAAGAAGAAAAAGCATATCTGATATGTTAAAACTAAAAAAAAAAAATCAATGTTTTTTCATCTAATAAACCAGAAGATTAATAAGAATATGTTGTAAAAAAAATAGAAGTATTCTATTATACATCTGGTGCATATACTAATGAAATAAAAAAAAATTTTTTACCATAAAGATATGTATTATATTAGCAAAATAAAGATATGTATTATCATTTCATACTTATTTTTATAAAATAATTAGAAATACATTAGAAAGTGGCTATAAAAAATACTTAAAAAAATATATTCAATGTTTCTTTACTTATATACAACTGATACATAAGATATAAAATCGATAATATGAGAAGTCTTATTCCATATTAATCGTTACCTGGTGGTATAAATGCGGAAGTTTAAGCCCCCTCCCTCTTACTTTATTCAGGTTGATCATGTTCGTCCAAGTTCATCAAATCAACAAAGACTCGGTCGAATCTTCCATAAGAATCTTAAAATATCCATGATACCAAACACCACCTTATGATTTTAAATATAAATTTAACTATTTCCTTCCCTGTGTCTGATATAAGATTTTTAAACACCGATGAGAAAATAAAAAATCAGAATTTGTGGCAAAAATACCAGAGAGGGGAGAGGCATTTATTGGTTGATTATGTTTTGTTATGGAACACAGCATTTTCACACCCAATATGTACAGGTTCGAGAGAAAATTTTTGCTGGACCCAAAAAAAGAAGCAAGTTTTGGACCGGATCCATGAGAGTGTATAGTTTGAACACAAACAAAATAATAATTTTTGAATGCAACAACATAATAGAAAATTAGAGGGTCGTGTAGAGTTCATTTATCCTGATTTAGTCACAACGCATGTGATACGTTTAATCCCCAACTCCAAGTATCTGCTTAAGATTTGTTTCATTTCACAACGAATATTTACTTAAAAGAACTCCAACAAACCTTTCTCTATCTTTAGCCAGGTTAGAATGTTAGTAGCTTCTTTTTCTTAGGAATAACAAGTCTCCCACTATCCCCACTCGAAATAGACAAATTTATAAACAAAAAATATAAAAAAACAAAGTTTACTGAATGCTACCTGTTTTTCTTTCCTTTCCACTAAAAAGAGAATGTTCTTATATTTGTTTGAACAATAATAATATTTCAACTCTCTGAAAATTGATCCTCTCTAGTCTCTTGCCCCTCCAGCAAGGAAAAATATAGAGAAAAGAGACAGAATAAATACCTGTGATATTCAAGTTGAGCGGGAGGGAGAAAACAATCAGGTGGGAAAAATACATGATACCATCGGGTGGAAGGGATAAATACGATGGTGAAAATAATAGTGATAAACCATAAACCACCTATTGATGGTGAATTATAGTGATACACCATATACCGGTTCACCCTGGTATTTGTCTAGTTGAAGAGAAAAAGAGGAAATAATAGAAAGATAAAGATGAAGAGAGTAACCGCTGGAAAGGATCCTGATCCCAAAATGAAACAAGAATTGGTCAGTTCAATCTAAGGAAAACCTTCTCATGCTATGAACAAGAATTGCTTTGGTTAAATATTGTTTTCTCTTTTCCTTTGGCGTTCGATAGTTTGGTATGAAAATGGAAGGAAGATGGATGAAGTAGAAAAATTACACTTGCACTATTTGTTGAGGAAAATCATGAAGAGGTAAAAAAAACTTAGACGGAATCCACCAGAAGAAATTCTCTCAGATGAAATGAAAATGGGAAAGATAAGAAAATTTATCGAAATGACAATTTTTTAAAGCCTGAATGCACGCAAAATCACCCAACCAAGATTGAGAGGCCCCAAATAACGTTGCGTATACTGTCAACCATGATGTTCAGGGCATTCAGCATATAGAAATATACCCCAGAATCAAACTGTAAAACTATATCAGATATCACAATCTTCTGGAGCATTACACACAACCAACATTGTTATTAATAGATTAAGAACATAACTTTAGTCAGATATCAAACTAAAATGTCCAAAGAAATTTTTTCATTTAAGCTATTTGCTTAGCAAAATTTTCATCGAATTCAATGTTTAATTAGACATAAACGCCACAAGCAAGTAGGAGGAACAAGGATCCAAAACCCTGTTAAGAAGATAGACACATAAGCATAAGTTTACCGTATCAAACCAGTTTCATGTCAAAAAATAACTGAAGAAAGGAAACATGAAAAATACATACCAAGAACACTGACGCCACTGCTCCAGTTATCAGCTCCTGAGCAAGTGAACGACTTTTCCTAGAAGAGGTTGCTTCATAACTGCAAATAATACATCCATTTATTTAATGTATAAAGAGGAATATAGATGCACTGATGGCAGTTAGTGTGACATGAACATTCATAGTTCATGAAACTTCACCTAACAGAAGGGGATACCCCTGATATCCTTTTAAGTTTTGAAACATCATTAAACACCACAAAAAATATACGACAGTCCAAGCTGAACACACACCTACGACTTATCACTAAAAGCAGATAGGTCACAAAATCAATAATAGCTACGACCTATCACTAATATGTCACAAAATCAACAATAACATTCAGCTCCAGGGTCACATTTCACATATATAACCCTGACTCAACTACAAAAGTTCTTTGCTTAACCACAATCACCTTTGTCTCACGAGATTACACAAAGCCAGACAACAGTGGACAATAAACCCACCCATTTTGACAACTATCTATATATGTTTGAACAAGATATGACACAGACACAACTCCTATTTTGAAGTGTCAACACTTCATTGTGCATTAGTTGGCTAACAAGAAGGGCAAAAAAGGGGCCAATTCAGTTGAAGTGATGCATATGAAAACACCCTAAAGTAGAAGACATTTTTGCTTGAAATATAAACATAACAGCATCCTGAACAGAATCCCTACAGTACTACCCTTGGAATAGAAGGTTCTTCTGCAAACACTCTTGTCCATGATTTTAAAAATCAGTCCACAACCATGAGTTGTGGTTGCATGGTTAAGGTAATTGGAGTCCCTGCGATTGCAATTGTGGTCACATCGGCTGCCTCTGTTTGCAATTTCTCACAGCATCAAGGATCACAACAAATACAGAACCGAATGCAACCACAACTTAAAACCTTGGCCTTGTCCAAGCTTAATGAACTACATCCCACATTAGATTTCGCTCTACAATTGCGAAATCAAAGATCGACCCTCTTTTGGTACTCAGGAACAACAAAAATCAGCATTCGAGCAGTGAGAAAAATGATAAATGAAATGGAGCGTGAGTGAAACCCCTAAGATTGATAGAATTTGCAGGCAAATTAAATCGAAATGGAAGAAGGAACTGACATGAAGAAAGAGGCGGTTAAGAGGAGGCCGATGACGAGAGTGAGGACGGAGAGTGCAGGGTACCACGCATCGGGGACCGGACTCGTTATTGCTTTTGGAGCCTTCCACAACAAATCAAAATCACAAAATTCAAATCCAAATCCAAATCCAAATCCGAATTGAAAACACACAACCAAAATGAAATTGAAATACCATTACAGAATGCAGAGATTGCAACACCGGATCTTCAACTGCTAAGCAAAGTGCAGAGTGCAAATGCAAACCCCTCTCTTCGCTGACTCGCAAATCAGAATCCAGACTCTATATTTCAACGTCAGCGGCTTTCAGCGCACCTTACACTTGCAACAAGCCCAACTTCTTAGGCCCAAACCCTCTTAACACTGCTCCAATGAGTTTTTTTCACAAGGTAATGAAAATCACCTTAGAAAAAAAAAATATAAAGCAAAATATTTCAATTATTTTATTTTTGGACCTGTAACGGCTATCTCTCATCTACTACCCCGAATGATTTTTTAATACAACAGGAATCAAATATGGGGTTTTCAATTATTTGATTATCTTGTGTTTTTATGCATCATGAACTCAAATTTTAAAAGTTCTTATTGTATGATTGTGATTATGAGTGACTTTTAATTTTTTATTTTATACAATAACAAAAATGTGATTTGAATTACCTCATGTAAAATACTTGATCCTCCATTTCTATAAGAAAAAGTGATATTTTATAATAAAAATTAAATCAATGTCTATCTTCTACAAAAGAAAAATAAAATCATCTCTCCTTTATTAAAAAAAATTATGCTGTCACTAAATCCTTCCCTCCACACGATTTATCTAGAATAATTGTTTATCCTGTGTTTATTTTTTTATTTTTTTAAATACTAACAGGTTACTTGGTACTTAATCCTCCTTTGTTAAATGGACTTAGTGACTTTAAACTTTTTACTCTAACATAAATATTATTACATAAGTTCAATATATTTTATTTTATTGCAGAAGATTATTGAAATATAAATAAAATCTCACATTATTAAAAATATAAAAAAAAATGAATTTATAAAACATATATACTCTATTATTATGAATCCTTTTTGGAATGATCAAACAGTCATCTTATTAATTGTATATTTTAGAAAAAAGGCCTATGGGAGTCATTGTTATCCATTAGTCATTAAGGTGTATTCTCAAAATACTCATATCTATAGTTGTGGCAAAAGAAGCATGATATGTTTGATAAAATATTTTTTTATATTTTTTAATAAATTTACGAGAGTTTAGACTCCAAGAGACAGTATCATTCCTAATATCTTAGCAAGAATTTCTGATGCACATCAAGATATCATTCTCCTCTTGAAAAAATATATCCCATAAAACAAGATACAAAAACAACTCAGTAAGGATAACGGATTTTGTGTAGCCTTCACTGCTGTTTATTTTTTTGTGCTGACGTGCATTTTTACATGAAGCCATTACTCTTTTTCACCCTAGGACTAACTTGAAACAGTGTGTAAGGCAATTCGTTGATACAGTATACAAAATTTGTTCGTGGAAGAGTTTTTGTTTTTTCTGTTTTTTTGTACTAGGATTCAGGACTTGTTCATTAGTTCAAAGCAGATTGCCTTCATCGATTAATACTAAATCGTAGTCTGTGTTTGCGTGTAAGCTTTGAATCGATAAGCTTGTGGGTCAGCTTTCATATGTAATAACTTCTTGTCCCTTCTTGGATATCGCTTTTGTCCCCTCTACTTTCTCGCACCATGTCATTGTTGTTGAACTTGCACACATCTGATACCAGACCTATAAGCAAACGATCACTTCTGTAAAATTAGAATTGCACCATCCTATCTCACCAAAAAAAAACTTAAATACAAGTGGTGTATTGAGAAGCATGGCACTATCTACAACATGCTTTCATTACCAAGTTAAGCCTAATAAGGCTCTCAAGCCGTGGAGTGAATGCCTATTGCAAAGTTAGGATTATGAACTGCATATTAACAAATCCAGCAAAAAAATGCAATTTCTTCATGGGAATATGATCATAACTTTAACATTGTTCCATGTTCACTGCCACTGCCACTAGAAAGACTTCTAATTATCTGCCACAACTTTTGGCTTCTTCCGGTTCTCAGAGGACCTGAATAAGAGTTTCTTCTAAATGATCCAGACTCCACCCTGCCAAATCTTGCTGATGAACTGAACAGTTCTGATGCTGCCAAGCCTCTTTCAATGTCAACTCCAGAATCAAAGTTAGTAGGGGAGAATTGGCTTTGGAAATTATCTGGTGGCTGACCAGAAACAGTGCTGATTCCTAGATCTAAATCAACAGATAAATCTTCCTGGCTAGAACTTCTTGAGCCTGTTTCTTCTTTTGCTTCATCACATTCATTACATACAAGTTTTAAAGCCTGCACAACCTCACCCATGAAAGGACGGTTTGATACCTCCGGTTGCACACACATTGAAGCAATGGCTGCAACTTTAGCCACACTGTCGAAAGGCACATCAGCTCCAAGAGATGGATCTATCATTGCATCCAATCCTTCTTTACTTGTGAGAAGTGGACGAGCCCAAGCGACAAGATTCTCTTGTCCAGGAGATTGTGACATGTCTATAGGTTTTCTTCCAGTCAAAAGCTCTAGAAGTACAACACCATAGCTGTAAACATCACTCTTGACAAGAAGATGGCCAGTCATCGCATACTCCGGAGCCACGTAACTAAATCAAATTTTCCAATATCAAAAAATATATATATCAGCAAATGCATGATACTGAAAATCAACCGGAAAAAGAATAGGTTTCAATCAAGTGCAGATATAAACATGGATTTAAATTCAACAGACGAATGAAAGGAAGAAAACTTCATACCCAAAAGTTCCCATGACGCGTGTTGATATGTGTTTATTCTCCTCATCTGTTGCTGTTCGAGCCAAGCCAAAATCAGATACTTTAGGTGTAAAATCACCTTCCAACAATATGTTGCTAGACTTGAAGTCCCTATGTATAACACGGGGACTTGAATCTTCGTGCAGGTAAGCTAGACCACGAGCTGCACCAAGAGCTATCTTCATCAGGGCACCCCAATCAAGTGGGCTGTTTTCCCTATCAACCCCTTTCAGAAGACAATAGTAGAAAATATAAACATCATCTTGAAGAACTAAACAACTTGCATGCTACCTCAAGGATGAAGTATGCAAATAAGAAGCAGATTTAAGTACCATGTAAATGGGATTCCACGCTTCCATTTGGAATGAGTTCATAAACCAAGCAGCGGAAGCTGTCTTCAGTACATATACCAACTAACTTGACCAAATTTCTATGGTGAAGACGACTAAGCATTTCAACTTCAGCTAAGAATTCACGATCGCCATGATGGTCCTCCCTCTTTAGAACTTTCACTGCCACTTCCATCCCATCTTCAAGGATACCGCTGTACACGCGCCCAAAACCGCCTTCTCCAAGTATTCTTGAAACATGAAAATTATCAGTAGCTTTCACAATGTCATTCATACCGAAAGTCTTAGCAAATCCTGTATAAGCAGCAATGCTAGATCGAAATGATGTGGAAACTGAACCAACTCCCCCACTTCTAAGTGATCCAGCAGTGCCTATGAAATTCATGTCTTGTAAGCAAAAGGACCCCAAAATGATAAAAACAATCAATTTGTATGTCATAATTATCATGTGATAAGGAAACATTCAAAAGTAAAGGTCTAGAATAATCTTATTTCAAAATACTATTTTATTCAGATCCTTGAAATTCCATTATTCTTTTTCAGTGAAAAATCCTGCCGTGTCTTCCTACCTCAACAGTTAATTTGTAATACATAAATACAATGTCATTTTTAATCATAAAACACTAGGACAATAAACTAACATGGAAAATTCCAGTATCTAGTTCACTTGGTCCTTAGAATATCAGTTGTATTACCTGGTTCTTTTGTGAGAGAAGGTGGCAAAAGCTGCCGTGGGGTTGATACTGGCTGATTAACATGATCTCTGAACTTGATCATGAACCAGGCAGCAGAAGCACATAAAACAACTGCTAAAGAAACTGTAACAGCTATGATGGCAATTATGCCTCTACTAAGTCCACCTTTATGATGTTTCTTCTGTATGTCAACCCCAAAGGGCTTTATTTTCCCTCCATTACTGCCATTAGTGGAATATGGACCACCATCGAAGATGTTAAGGCTTGAAGGACGTAAAGGAGGAGAAGGAGGTAAACCTACATACAAAGAATTAGGACCACATAAAATTTCTCATTAAGAGACAGACACAAGGGGCTAGACAAGAAATTGAAATTTTTATATACCTGGATAAGTCACATATAACACGTCATAGTCTCCAAAGTAGAAAGCTTTTATAAGAACCTTTTTGTGCCAAAATCTGTCAGAAGTCAAAAAGGCTGTAGTATTATCAAACTCTCCCCCAAGTGGCACCAAATCAATAAGGACAACAGTTTTCTCAGGTTGTTGGTCTGCTGCATTTGCTCCCATAATGCGAACTTGACTTTGTTTCATGAAAACCCCAGTGGCAATTTCAGAAGCTAGTTCTGAAACCAAAGGGAAGAAGGTATAGAGAGAAACACTAAGGCGAAGACCAATGCGCATGGGCCAGACGCATCTGCAAGGTTCTCCAGGCGGAGAATTTGTATAAGGTTCTGTGCACACTGTTGATAAACAATCTGAAAAATGTATAATTCAGCAATGTTGAACAAGGCTGCTAACTGAATGAGAAGTGGAGGTGACAGCTATGATATTAAGCATAGAAAGAACTAACCTTCATTAGGAGGTGGGGGTGGCAGTGCTTGAACTTGAGGCAGTATTGGCATCTTGGGTCTCTTTGAAGAAGACTCAGATGGAGGTACTTTAAGAGGAAAAATGGTACATAATAACAAAAACAAAGAATAAGACATTCTAATAAGTAGATGATAATGAAGGGACAAGATTTTCTAAGTTATTTTAATGAAGTAATAAATATGGAATTTCTGTAATCCAGAAAAAAGATGGAGCTTCAGCCTTTCATACTTCTGGTTGGGGGAGGTGCAAATTTGATTGATGGAGAATTAGCAGGTGAAACTTGGTCCATGTGTGAATGAATAGGGGAAGACAATGGGGAAACTGAAGTACCTATCGAGCAACAAAAAAAAAAAGAGTAATTAGAAATGCCCTTTGTTTACTTCTCATACTCATTGAATAAACATATAAAAAGATTTATAATACTTATAGAGGAACTTGAGTTCATTGGTGGTGGAGCATGATGTCTTTGTCCACTTGATGGTGGCAATAAGGGAGGAATTGCTTCTCCTGCATCAAAAGTGAAAAATAAAATTTGGCTATATATTCCATTGTAGCAAAGAACTTCATTTTTTGGCACAATTTTAATAAGTCATGTATATAGCAAACCTTCGTGTTTTGAAGTGGGAGGAGAAATCATATATGATGATGCAGAGAAGGGCTGGTAGTTATCTCACCTGTACGAGGATGCTTATAAAATGAGGTCGAAGGTGACATCATAGGAGAATGATATTCTTTATTGGAAGGAGATTTAGGAGGTGAAATCAATGGCTCGGGAGCATGATGTAATTGCCACGCGTTTTGTGCTGCGGGAGCTATAGGATACAAACAATGGTTTGGTAAGTGGTAACTACATTCACAATAACATTCCAATAAGATGTCAATTTTATATTGTTTTGCCAATTTTTAAGTTTGAACTCTATTATTTGGGTAATCTTTCTATAGCTCATGCTCTAGGATCAATGTGAATTCTTTAGATGAAATTTTGCAACTATTGCTATAGAAAAAGCGTATTGTGGCAGGAAGTGTATTAAAAAATAACTTTTGATATAGAAGTAGTGTGAGCCTACCTTGAGCATGGGAGTGTATTACAGCTGGAAATGGCTTTGGATTTCTGGACAAAGGGGCAACAACTGGTGCTCCACCTTTCTTCCAATTGATGCTTCTCAAAGGAGTGGGAGAGGCAACTGGTGCCGTACCACATGTTTTGTGTTAATCAAGTGTCAATGAATTGAAGTATGATTGAATTATACAATTTGAAGATAACTAAAGCAGATATACATGTTTAGCACTCTAAACTGATAGCTACAAGAGAACATTTGATTATTAAGAACAAAATTGGAAAGTAAAATATGACCCAAAAAAAATGGTTTTTCATTATCAAGTTACTAGCAGAAAATTAAATGCCGACAGTTGGAATTAAACAGCTAAGACATCTTAATAGTAACATTATTTCCTGCATGCGCAGTAGCAAATTTTTTGTCAACTTGCATGCAAACTTCATAAAGAAACAGTGTTAAACAGTAACATGGTCATGATTTTATTATTTCTTTATGCAAGGAGTAAGGATTATGCAAGTTAGAGAAACATTACATATTTGTCATGATTGCCATTTTTTTAATCTCAATTTGAATGTAAAAGTACCTGAATACACATTTCTCGATTGCACATTATTAAGTGATAATGGGAAGGATAGATACAATCACTATAGTTTTTGGATTATCAATAGTAATAGTAATTCAAACAGGCAGCAAAATATACTTGAGTTTTACATTTCAAACTTTCATTATTGTAAGTGAATTGTGGAGAGAGTATAAACGTCAAAATGAAGATGCTGAAGGATTTAACTTTAACAGCATAATGCAATTGTAAAATATTTTAAGACAAATGACAAAAAGAGGGGTAAGTTCATAGAACAACATCCTTTCTCATAATATCCACCTGGTAACTTTGATGGACCAGTGGTGGTTTATACGGAAATGCACTTGGAGATGATGTAACTGGAGATTGTAGAAAAACTAAGAGAGACGAGTAACACTAAAATTGTGGGTGATCGTAGCAACTCACTGTGATTTTTATTGAATAAGAGATGGCCTTTAAATAGCCATTGTACAACGTACTGAATTAACAAGAAGATAATAAAATATCTTATCAAATCAAAACTTACCAAAAAACTATCTTATCTAATCTGAAACCAAATAACTCAAAATCAAATAATTCCAGATAACTAAATCGGATATCCCGGATATCTTGGATATCTCGAATATCTCGGATATCTCGGATATCTCTAGAAATTTAAGATTATCCAACAAAACTCCCCCATAATCTTAAATTTCTCCTTCTTCTTTCATTTCGATGCTTCTTCCACCAGAGCGCGATACTCCTCTGTGTACCATGGCCCCGCGAGCCATGCAACGTCCAGCACCCCCTGCGTCGAGGTGGCCGATGCCTCTTTTGGGACACAAAAATACCCGTTGCTCTTTGGTCCACCTTTAAACCCAGAAAGTACTTCATGATGTCCAAATCGGTCATCACAAACTCCCTCTTCACTTCTTTAAACTCCTCAACTAGCTCAGCTTTACTTCCCATCTCACTCTTCTCAATTGATCCGATCTCCTCATCCGTTGCTTTCTTCCATCTTTCATCAAGTACCACCTCTTCAGATTTTATGTCTTCTGTTCTTGTCAATAGACATACTACATGTAACTCGTCAGTGGAGTTGTAGATGTCTTGCAAGCTCCGAGTTCTAAGTTGCTCAGGTTCATCATCTTCCTCGGAATGCTCATTGGTCCTATCCGAGCTTCTCCCTATTATCTCCGAGTTCTCCCTTTCAGAGTTCGAGCTCCCCGAGGTCGTTTCCGAGTTACTCCAACTCCACTCACTTTCCTCATCTACTTGGACATCTCGGCTTACCAGAATTTTACCTGTAACAGGGTTATACAATTTGTAGGCTTTTGCCTTTTCATACCCGATCAAAATGTACTTCTTGCTCCTATCATCAAGCTTCGTTCTGAGCTGAGCTGGAACATGACCGTAAGCAAGGCTTCCAAAGATCCTGAAGTGACGTATACTCGGTTTTTGTCCACTCCATGCTTCTTGAGGTGTCACATCATCCAATTTTGAATGTGGGCACCTGTTCTGTATATATATAGCACACTGTACTGCCTCTGCCCAAAACTTCTCAGGCATATTCTTCCCTTTAAGCATGGTTCGGACCATTTCAAGAATAGTACGATTCTTTCTTTCAGCTACTCCATTTTGTTGTGGTGAATATGGAGCTGTGAGAAGACGCTTTATACCTTGCTCTTCACAGTATTCCATAAACTCTGCCGATGTGAATTCTCCACCTCTGTCCGACCTCAAAGCTTTAATTTGCTTGTTAGTCTCTTTCTCCACCATGACTTTAAACTTCTTAAAAGCTTCAAATGCCTTTGATTTTTCTTGCAAAAAATATACCCAGGTCTTTCGAGAGAAATCATCTATGAAAGAGATGAAATATTTCTTACCACTGAAAGATGCTGGAGAGATTGGTCCACACAAGTC
The DNA here is from genome assembly GCF_000230855.2 of Cajanus cajan. Taxonomy (NCBI): domain Eukaryota; kingdom Viridiplantae; phylum Streptophyta; class Magnoliopsida; order Fabales; family Fabaceae; genus Cajanus; species Cajanus cajan. Next base: position 66,988,401 of record NC_138521.1, read on the forward strand.
AGTGTGTATCAGCCCAAGTTGCTCCTTCGCTTTGTGCTCGGACGAGCTCGGAAAACTTGTCCTTGTATGCTTTCCAAGTACACACGCTTCACAAAACTTCTTGTCAAACTCAACACCACGTAGTCCATGCACCAACTCCTTCCTTGATAGCTCGGCCAAGCCTCCAAAGTTTAAATGCCCAAAACGAAAATGCCACATCATGGCTTCATCCTTCACGTCCAGCTTCAAGCACTTATTTTGAAGGATGTTCAGCTCCAGTTTATACATCCTATTCTTTTTCATCTCCACTCGGGCTATCAAACGATCATGCTTGTCCTTCAAATAAAGCACTCGATCCTTCATCAGAACCGAGTTTCCTTTCTCCATCATCTGCCCCATGCTTAAGATGTTATTCTTAAGCTCGGGAACGTAGTAGACATTCCTTATTTCTCCAACTCGTCCATCCTTCTGCATAAACTTGATGGTTCCACGCCCTTTTACCGCCACCTTGGAATCATCCCCAAATGACACGAATCCAGCCTTTACCTTGATGAGTTCGTTGAAGAAACTTTCTTCTCCACACATATGATTGCTCGCTCCAGTGTCCAAATACCAGACCGAGTTGTTTAGGCAACTTGAATCAAGCTCGGCTTCTGACTTCTCATATGAGCTTGGAGGCTCAATTGTTGATCTCTCGACGCAACTCAAGTTTAGCTGGACCTCGGAGGCAGAACTCGGACGTAGCTTGGTCTCCGAGCTCTGCGTCATCATCAAAATTCCTGCTTCCTCGTCCTCTTCTTCTGTGAGAAGATTCTTCCCTTTTTCTTCACTTCGGCTTTTAGCTCGGCAATACTTTGCTATGTGACCGTATTTGCCACAGTTGTAGCAATTTGCCGATCTGCATTCCTTTGCGTAGTGGCCGAGTTTGCCACACTTATAACATTCCACCTCGGACCTCGGCTGACTTCCTTGGCTACGATCACCTCGTCCTTGTCCACCTCCATGGTCACCTCGTCCTCGACCTCGTCCTTGATCACCTCCATGATCACCTCGTCCTTTGCCTCGTCCTCCATGATCACCTCGTCCTTGTCCTCCTGATCTTCGGCCCTGAGTGTTCCGAGTTTCATTCAAATCAAGTTGCGCCTGTAATGCTTGATCAAGAGTATTCTTCATCTTCCTCCTCCTTTGTTCGTGGGCTTCGAGTGACCCAGCGAGCTCTTCCACTGAGAGAACTGACAAGTCCTTTGACTCCTCAATTACGCATGCAATACTCTCGAAATCATCTGTTAATGATCTCAAGATTTTCTCCACAATTCTACTTGCTGGCATTGGCTCCCCATTCCTTCCTAGTTGGTTAGCCACCTTCTCCACCCGAGTTATGTACTCGGATACTTGTTCCTTATCCTCCATCTTCAAACTCTCAAACTCTCCTCGGAGAGTTTGAAGTCGGATCTGTCTGACACGGTGGTTACCTCTGTGCGCAACCTCTAAGATCTTCCATGCTTCCTTTGAAGATGCAGCGTTTGCAATCTTCTCGAAACCTGACTCATCCACGGCATTGTACAAAAATACAAAGCCGATTTGTCCTTCACTCGTGTCTTTTCCAATGTGGCAATCTGAGCCACAGATTGGTCTTCGTCCTCCTCGGGTTCTTGGAACCCCTTCTCCACTATGTCCCATAGACTTTGGGAACCCAACAGGGTCTTCATTTGTAAACACCAATTATCATAATTGGTTTTCTTTGACAGTTGTGGTACGGTCATTCCATTCACAACCTTTGCCATTACTCTCTCTTTCTTCTTTCTTCCCCCTTCACAGGCGCACACTGCTTTCCTCTCACACTCGGCACTCAGAGCATATAGCTCTGATACCAATTTGTAGAAAAACTAAGAGAGACGAGTAACACTAAAATTGTGGGTGATCGTAGCAACTCACTGTGATTTTTATTGAATAAGAGATGGCCTTTAAATAGCCATTGTACAACGTACTGAATTAACAAGAAGATAATAAAATATCTTATCAAATCAAAACTTACCAAAAAACTATCTTATCTAATCTGAAACCAAATAACTCAAAATCAAATAATTCCAGATAACTAAATCGGATATCCCGGATATCTTGGATATCTCGAATATCTCGGATATCTCGGATATCTCTAGAAATTTAAGATTATCCAACAGAGATGCATGAATTCAACAAACAAATAATGAGAAAATTGATAACTTAGATGTAAATTTAAACTTTATCTTGCCCTCTTTCATAAAAAAAAATTATTAAATTTTACCAGGTAATATGGATGGAGTTGTTGTTGGGACAATAGGGTGGGCCTCTGGTGGGTTATTTTCCACTTTCCTTGGTGGGGATGCAACAGATTCTGTACTTCAATGAAAAAGAGAAGTTAAGAACCATATAGTTGAATTTCAAAGATGAATTATTAAGGCTGTTACCTACCCGGTGAAACTGGCTCAGAAGTGTGACCTTTATTTGTAATGCTTTTATGAACATTAGGCGGAATGCTTCCATGCTGTGTTGGTTCTCTGTCCATTGTTTTTAATTTGTGAGTTGTGGGAGGTATAGCAACTGAGGCTGTCCCAAAATAATACAATAGAAAATAAGATTTAGGATCAAAACCAGTTGGAACTGGGTAATAAAGAAGAAAACTTAAAATAAATAAATAAAAATCATCTAGTAGAAACCTGGTTGAGCAGGCTCCAAGTTGTGACCCATACTTGCATTCCTTTGGTGAACAATTGGTGCCAAAACTCCATGTTCTGGAGGCTGGCTGACAGGTGATTCTTTTGTCAAATTAACTGCTATAGGGGCTGTTCAAAATTCAATAGAAGAACATCTTGTGGCTTAGTACTGCTGGAGATGTTGAAACTTAAAAGGAATTTTTATAACTATCTAGCTAGTAAGCATTAGGTGACAGGAGGCAACTCAGTCATGTACCTGGAGCAGTTGGTGTGGAGACAGGAGGCCTAACAGAAGGTACTTTCATCTGAGGTGGACTTGTATTTACAGATGGTGGCTTGTTCCCTTGAACTGCTGATGGTGAGGGAACAACCTCATATGGTGGTGATAATGCTATACTGCTTGGACTTGGAGATTTGAATGGTTCAATGTCTTTAATCTTCTGAGGGGTTGGAGCAGCTGTTGGAGGTGGGAATGTCTTTGGAGGCTGAAGAAATGGCCCTGGATCATTAAAATCTAATATTTTGTTAAGAAGATCACAAGATTATTTAAATGGATCAAAAGAACGAGATTACTACCATTTGGCATTGTTGGAGAGCTAGGTGAAAGATACACATGTAAGCTAGCTGGAGATGAGGATATGACAAACCCTGAAAGAAGGTAAAATAAGTATTGAATACCAGTGGGAAGTGGAAACTAATAGGGATGGAGAATTCTTAAATTAAAACATGATGGCCATTTTGAACAAGATTGTGATACCATCTCCATCTGGTGGTACGTTTGGTGCTTTGCTTCCCTCTCCGTGGTAAATAGGACCAAGTGTTCCTACTCTAGGAGGAATGACAGGAAAAAATGCTGGAGATGGAGATATAATGGACCCTTAAAAATGATATTATCAGTTGGATTACCAAAATTTCATGAAAAAAAAATATCAGCAAGCTCAAAAATCAAAAATCAAAATTGTCAAAGAAGATGACTGATTAATCAAGCAAGCATGTGGACTCATTTCAACATTAGTTTAATCATTTTGGAATCTTGATATTTATTGTCTTCTGGTTGTTTTGAAGTGTCTGGTTCCGGATAATCAAATATGAAATAAATTTAAAAGATCTTTGTTCAATTCATGAAAAACAAGAACAATTGCGAGAATTCTTCTACATCTAAAAATTTCAAGACTTCATGCCATCAGATTCTTAAGGAATGCACTAGCCTCCAACGATGGCTAATTAAGAAAGGCAAAAAATACCCTTGCTAGAAGAACCTCCATGTCTTAAAACGATTATAGGAATACAACCATAAACCAATAAAATGTCGAAGCAGCTATGCGAATGCTTTGCATAATAAAGCAATTTTTCCCTAGACAAGAAGTCATTACTCTCTAAAAAAACAAATCAGTAATTCATTTCCACTTCAGCGGCTAAGAAATTATGAACCTTACATAAAAAGCGTGGTTAAAAATATTATAGTCGATCACATTGTTCCAAGTTACCATTGTCTTTGGTTCTAAACTTCTGGTAGCATGTCATCTCTCAAGAACAAGAATATAGGGAGAGACTATGGTTTCAGAACCCAGCGGTAGCTTGTTTTATCTTCAATATGTGCTAACTAAAAGTAGATTTTGTAAGCAATGAAGAAGACGTCTAGTGTTCAATTTGATTGCAAAATTGAGCATAGATGTTTAGGTTCTCTGTGCTAGCTACATTATTATTATAACAACATTGTAAAATGGAAGAGTTTGAACCAGATCAAATACCTATATCTTAACCAGGAGTTATTATATTTTTGTTTTCTGGCACAATCTCTGACAGACTTTGGAAAGGTTTACAAAGGATTAACTTCAACTTGGAATTCTAAAGATTAAGCAAGCACCTACCGTTGGATTCTTGGGCTGTCACAGCAAAGCCAGTGATGTAGAGCTTCAGCAGCTGCAGCATCAAAGCCAAAGCCACCATTCCAATCTCCAAGTACAACCTCAGGATAAATTACAGGTTTTGAAGAAGTTGGTAACTTGAAGCAAGAACAAAAGGATGTTAGATTGAAGAAGTGGCCCACATAGTAACACCAAAGCAATGAGCGGACAGTTTATGGAACAAGCCAGAACTGTTTTTTGTGAAAAGGACAATTGTTTCTTGAAAACCATACTTCTGGCATTGGCAGAGTTTGGAAATTTCCATGGGCGCAGAGGTAAAAGTTGAACAACACTTTTTAACCTTACTTAAACAAAGTTAACAGTGATCCAAGGGAGAACAATAGTCAATAAAACAAGTGAATTCACACTAAGAAATCTCACAAAAAAAATAATGAAGTAGCAAACCCCTTATTCTTTGGGAGAGCAACTATATTGGGGCAGAGAGACTACCACGAATAAAATAACCTTGTAACATATATACATATTTTACTAATCTCAGTGAGATAATTAGATTAAGGTGGTGTCTCAGTGGAGGATTATTTATTAACAAATTTTCGTTGCTTCTTGCTTCAATTCAATGGAGACCTTATTCTGACACATCATTAGTCACCCCACATGTTGTTCTCAGGTTTTTAATGGTTAATGTGAATTCTGTGATACATAATAAATTATTATGGAAGAAGTTAAGGACAAGTTTTAAATTAGAGATAGATATATTAGTGGGAAAATGAGATGATACGCTAATATGTCTCTATTAAGATGAAGATTTGAATAAAACGGTTTAGCATTAAGAAGTGACTAACGACAATTTTTGTGTGAATACAATGTCTACACGCACAACTAAATGAAAAATTAAGATGTATTATAATCACAATAAAAAAAATGTGTTAAAGTTATTTTACGTTTTAATCAGCATAATTGTTATATTCATTCATTAATTGTTCCATCGTTAATCACATCTCACCCGTTTGAAACATGGAAAAAAAAAATTGAAAATTGTATGAGTGGAAGTGGGTGAGAAGAATCTATCACTCCTTTGTGAGACAAATGAAAAATGTGGCGCCCGTGACACTCTTTACAATGGGCAGAAAGCAAACTAAAGATTTGTTTTATCAGTTTAGAAATTATCAAAATCAGAGATTTATGAGGAATTAGATAAGTGCTCTGCTCCCCCTCCCCCCTTTTCTAAACCAAATGTTTTTTATGGCAGTTCAGATTGCAGCATCTAATGAGTTTTTAAGGTTGATTATTACCTAACTATTGATCTGTGAATTTAACGAACATTGCAATCATAAAACAGTGATTCATTCTTTTAAATTTTAATTGACGCAACCAAAAGAAATTTGGGACTGAAGAGGCTGAAATCTGATGATGGTGGTGAATTGACTGTTTCCATCACGTGAAAGGTTCTCATAAGGTACTGAATGTCACAAGAGTCATAACCATTTAATACTTATTAAGATTTCAGGTACACACCAAAGTCAAATGTTAGTTGTAAATGAATTTTGTATGATGTTCCAAAATTAAAAGGAGACTGATAAGAAAAATATGATAAACTAAATTATGTAAAAATTATTCCAATAATTCATTACATAAATAATATAACTCCGTAAAAGGAAAAAAATGGTGCCCACAATAAGACCAAAAAAAAATTGACGGCTAATTGTATTATCTATCTCCCACCAAAAAAAATATCCGTGATTGTGTTTTTGGATTGTAGTGACAGTGAGTGAGTGAGTGAGTGAGGGGCACTACCCTCGAGACGAATACAAGTGGAAGCCTTGCTGTCATGGCCACCATAACAGGATTCATACCATTCCTAAACTTATTAAAAATGTCTTTCATTCACAAAATTGTCTCACTAAGCATCATTATCTTAGTGGAATCCAGCTCTTAGAGCCTTAAACGCTGTTTCCTGCCATAACTGATATTAAAAATGGAGTTAAGACAAGATAACATTTTACAGATTTTAAACGCATAAAAGTTTTTTTTTAATATTGAACGCATAAAAGTTTTAGACACAATCTAATTTGAATTTTTTTTTTTAACTCATGCATTAATAAGGCATAAGAAGAAACATTGCAATTTAATGTGTAACTTAATTTCAATTTGACCCACAGGAGCCAGACAATTGAAGAAAATATATAGCATGTGCTTTGATTCATATTTACGAAATTAGGGAGCATGATGATGATAGAGTTAGTCTGATGAAAGTTATTAAACATGGTGGTGGAGTCCCAAAATTTACTCAACGGGACTTAACGACAACTAAAAGCATTCTTGACATCCACCGACAGCTTCACTCGGGCTATCCAGTCACCAAATTCAATTTGGCACCTGACACCACCCTGCTGCTAGAAAAATTATTAACAATGATTTTAAATTGATATTCAAATATACACCATCTTTAATTAATTTATATATGATATATAACTAAATATTATTAAATTTTTTTGTGAATTAAAATTTTAAATAAACATCATATAAAAATTATATTTACAAGCTTTTTTTCTTCTTCATTGGAATACATGTTTTTCTATCGAACGATGATTTTAAATTGATATCCAAATACACACACATGATCTTTAATTAATTTATATATAATATGTAATTGAGTGTTATTAATTTTTTTAAAATTAAAATTTTAAATAAATATCATATAGAGATTGGTTAGGAACCATATAACTATTGTCGCATCATTTCTATTATTGCTATCAGCTTTGCTAGCAGTAATCACAATGATTGTAATAGTGATAGTGACAACTATTCTAATGACAGTAATCACAACAACTATTACCACCCTTACCATAATTATTGGTAACAATAATAATAATGACAATGACAATAATAACATCAATGATGATAATAGTATCACCAATTCCTATGAAAGTAGTAATATTAAAAATGATAACATATCACTCTATAATCCACTATTCTAATGTCAATAGTCACAACAACTATTACCACCCTTATCATAATTATTGATAACAATAATAATAATAATGACAATGACAATAATAACAACAATGATGATAATATTACCACGGATTCCTATGAAAGTAGTAATATAAAAAATGATAACATATCACTCTATAATCCTCATATATATATATATATATATATATATATAAACGAAGTCCATTCCTGAATTCTACCTTAGTGAAATGAAAGAAGAATAAACCCCAAGAAGTCCCCTTCTTTGGTCTTCAAGCCCAACCCCACAGAATATCCATTTTTCATATTTCAGAGCCTTGCCACATGAACCCAAAGGAACAAATTGTAGAGAACAATGAACGCAACACACGAAAGATCCCCATTCCTGTGTTTCCTACTTTCCTTGCTACTAATTTACGACTCTTGAACCTTACTTTTCTTTTACCTTTGCTGCCATTCCTTACTGTTTCGGCAAATACGCTAACAACCTTCAATGCATCATCGTCTTCGGGGTAGAAGTTTCATCCAACGATTCAAACTACATGCAAGAACATAATGAATTGCTTCCTCCTTTTCAAATATATATAGCATGGATACCTTCCTGCTCTTTTCTGAGTTTTGTTAGGTCTTTCCAACAAAGCCGAACACGGAAGAAAAATTAGCCTCCAGCAATACAATGGTCTAATTAATCATTAATTTTAGTCCGTTTAACATATTTATACTATGAATCTACATTAATCTCAGCCATAAATCTTTTATCGAAACGTGTACACAATCAGAATAATTGATTAAAGAAAAGGCCAATTGGTTGGTGTTCGTTGAAGCTGAGTGGAGAGGTTGAACAGGGTCCTTCAGGCCCACTGGAATAACATCAAGTTCAAGTAAATGTTTTGTAAACATCAAAAAGTTAACACTCTTAATTTTAAAATGCATATATATATATATATATATATATATATATATATATATATTAATGATTTTTTAAAGAAAAAATACAAGAAATAAAGATAACTACATACGATATATAAATAATGAAACCGATAAGTAAATTACATCGATACAGGAAAAGTTTAGAATTAGGACCAGCAGGTTGAAAATGGAAGCTGTTATAGTACCCAGAAGAATGAACAAAAAGGCACGGTAATTTGATAACAAAATATACCGAAAGGAGTAACGTCTAGTGAATTGAATTTCCATAAAAAGGTGGAAGCCCAACTTAAAGAAAATACACAAATTATAAAAAAACTTCAACACTACGCAAATGCAAGTACAAAGCTTGTAAGATCTCATTGGATAAATCACTAGCTGAAAGTCGAAGTGAATCTCCTCTCACCCTCAACCCACCTGCCTCTCGAAACAAATGTGAATAGCTTCTCAATTACGTACAAAAAGCAGGTGAAAAACCAGCCTGTTTCAAAACTTGAATGCAGCAGGTGCTTGTTGACTGATGCATATAGCGCCTAATGATAGAATAGCAACCTCGGCTAGCTGATTCTTGGCCTGAAATATAGCATAGCAAGGTTGCAGTGTCTGTATATAATGTGCATGTAACTTCTCATAATAAAGAAACAAGGTTTATACACACAAACTACAGGAAGTATGGGAAACGAAAGTGAAGCTTACCACATGACCTGTGGATGGAAACAAGGTTACTAATTGAAATCCAGCAAGACTATAAAATCTCCTAAGCACCAATTAATAGATAAAAATAGTTCACTCCAATAATCAAGTAAACAGGTTGATGATTACAAAATTGAACAAATATGCACCTTTCAGTCTGCCATCCAGCACCGAAGCAATTAGGACATATAACCGAAAGATGCACAAGGAACCACCATAATCATGATAGCATTGCAGTAAATTAAGAATTCAATGCATGAACAATCAACAGTTTGGATCATATTCTTGAAATCGTTTCTTGAAATCTTCAACAATTTTCATTTCTTCATCTTTGCTATGTTTGCGATTCCTCCAATCAGCATTATCTGCCATATCAAGCAACCCAGCCAGAACCTGATTCATGTTTACAAGTGTAAACTCTTACTAATAAATACAAAAGATTTTCTCTCAAAAAAAATAGAAAGTTGCAATCTTGTAACAAAAACATCTAATCATTGAAGACCTCTTCTTAAAAAGGAAATTGTTAAGAAATATATTGATACGATTCTATATTTACTCAGTGCATCACTATTGGACGGGTACCTCACGACCAAATTGGGCAGGAAACCTCTCTTTCTCTTCAACATGATGCAGCAGAATTGTGCCACCTGGGATTTGAGCATAGAACAAGCTTGAATCCCCATCAATTTGCGTCTTTAAAAACTTTCTTCCATCAGAAATACTATCAACTGGGTTGCATTAAAGACCAACATAAGAATGTAGCAGAATATAAATAAAAAAACCTCAAAAAAAAAATGTAGAGCATTTTCAAAATAAATAAATTGAAGTTTTTTTTTCAAGTCAGGTAATCAATGACTGAGAATTGGTAAAGAGGCAATGAAAAACAATAAAGTTAAGGGGAAATAAGGGTTAAGAACTAAATGGATCCAGGTCTGAAGCAGACCACATAAACAATGAAATATGAAACATGCTCTGAAGAATAATACTTACATTTCTTGGCCACAAATTTAAATCCCAACTTCTGTGCAGCTAAACTGAAAACTTTTTCAACCATAACTGCTTTTGAAGATGGAATGGGAATGGCCTACACAAAGGGTAGAGACTCAATAAGAGAGACAATCTAAAGTAACAGTCAATCAAATGAAAATTGAACTAATATAATCTTCCACGAGAGAAAAAACAAAGAAAACCAATTAACAAACTACTGTTGATAGAGCTGAAAATAGCTAATCAACAAAATGGAGAAGAGATTGAACATCCAGAGTGGAATTAGGCAAATTATAAAAGGGGAAAGTGGACAGGCAAGAAAGATAGGGAAGAGGGGAAGGGAAGCCAGCTCATCAATAAACAAAGAGCCAAGTGCAAAGATCATGCCCTTTTGAGAATTTCAACTATCAATAAAACTTCTACCTGAAGATTGGCATGAGTGCCACGTATGGAGGCCCACTCGAAAAAGATAACTTCCTTCTCTTGGCTCTTGCAGTAACTCTTGAGACTGTTCTGAAACCTAGAGAGTTCAATTTCAGATTCAGAAGACATAGATAAGGTACTAGGCATGTGCTCAACTGGTATTATCAGTACGTGGTCTTCAACAAGTGGACCTTTAGCCATTGCCAAGTAGTAATTTTCCCCAATGCTTATGATTAAATGTGACTCCACATTCGGGCTTGACAAACAAAACCAACATTCTTTTGATCTGCAGTTGTATTTTAGGATAGATCTGTTAATGACTAAAAGCCTAAAAGTTCAAGGGAACAGGGAAGAATCAAATAAACAAATAAGAGGAATAACTGAATAACAAAATCAAATTTTTATTTCATTAATATAATTATAATACAGAAACTTACAAATCGAGCATCACTAAATAACAGAATTCACATTGATTACAGAATATAGTAAGTCCTAAGACAAACCTGCCAGACCTAGTATTTTCAGATCCAGGCCTCCTAGAAGGATGTCTGTCACCTTCCTCCAGCAAGCTGTGTTTAAAGTTACAATCTGGACCCCTTTCACATTTTCCCTTGTTCAAAAAATCAAAACAAACACCTCTCACACACTGCTCCCTTGCATCTATATCATGTCGAAAGTTGCACTTCTCTCCTCGCGAACAAGAACCAGAAGAAACAAATTTGAAACACATCTTATCACCATGTCCCGCTTCATGTTTTTGTCGCTTTTGAGAAACATCATATCTCCAATATTGAGAATCTGAGATAGAATCACTGGATCTCTTTGTGGTGTCTGTTGGAGAAATTCTTTTCTCCACAAATGTGTATGGCGATAAGGTGGCATTTGTGGTTTTCATGGCAATCTCAGTTGAAGACATGGTGGATGCAGGTGTGGGGGAGATTGCATGAATAAACTTCTGGAATGCCGAAGCAAATATAATGTTAGAGCAGTAGCACTGAAAAGCTATTAATCTTTTAGGGAGTAACAATAATATCTTGACCCACTGGTTTAAAAATATGATGCATGATTTATAACCATCCAACAATAATTGTTGATCAGCTTAAATATGTTATCCCTGTAATACACTTGTTCTAAGCTTTTAGTCCTTATAAAAACTTTCTTGTGGTTTTGGTCTCTAAACTTTTATTTTACAGTTTTAATCCTTAATGGTATTTTTTTAGTCTTTATAAAGTTGTAAAGTTTTGATATTGGCCCCTCTTAAATTAAACGATATTCATTTTAGCCCCTTTTATTTAAGAAACATCAGGTCTGTTATCTAATAGATAGTTACCACATATTAGTAAATAGTGACAGGCACTAAGACCCTTAAATAAAATATTATAAGGACCAAGACAACAAGAAAAATTTTATAGCGACTAAAACTATAAAGCAGGGACTGGAAACATACTTATGCCTTGATTCAATATATCCAGTTCATTATGTTTTATTCTTATAATTCGGTAGATTTGTTAGATTTACGCATGAACAGATTGGGTGGTTGATGATAAATGGATACAATTGCCACTGCTACTATTACCATATGAAAATTTAAAAGAAATTGTAAATTCCAAATTTTCAAATAAATAATATAAAGTAACAGAAAGGAGTTCACTAGAGACGAATAGCTAAACCTGCTTATCTCTATTTCCAACAGATGCAAGCCCTATGAAACGAGTGACATGCACAGCATCTACGTTGGAATATGGTTCACGGGCATAGTATATACCTTTAGTGCCTGCAATGTGATAACTACCCCCAAAAAAAATCATGAGAAAAAACTGCAATGGCCAGAATCAGCCTTCTTTTACAGAGGCCACAAGAGAGTCCACAAAAGGCACATTTTGCATACCAAATTCCTCCATGAAATATGGCACAAATCCTGATCTATTCATGATTCTCGCATAGCCCTAGTCTTGTAATTTTAATTAATCTCATGCTTATTAACCCAACCAAATCTATTTACTTTTTACTGCTTGTGAAATTGTCATTCCCAGTTACAAGGACAACAAATGCAATATCAAAATTCACTATCCTATAACAAGTATACGGAACATGATAGAACACAAAAGCCCTCAAGTGAACAAGGAACCAGTGGCCTTACCCTGTCAAATCTCAAGTGCACAATCCAACCAAAAACTGTGAAATGTAGTTCACGCATACAATTCTATTCATTAAACATAAAATGCCTAAGATGTTAACTACCTTTATGGTAGTTCCACACAAAACTTTCAACAACAAAAAATGTAGCTGATGTCTATCTAACAATTACCGTGGTTTGATCTCTTGCACTAACTCTGATATAGTTGAATCACTGCCGACAGCCTCAGAGAGTCCAGCAGGAATGTCCGAAGCAGCAGCTCTATTGGTCACCCCACTTGGCCATTCGTTAGTAATAACAAATCAAGGAAGTGAACAAACAGAAACACATTACATCTAGCCATCTACTTAGCTTATATACAACGTGAGATGAGAAGTAACTAACTAAGAACCTGTTTGGATAAATTTATCCAAAAGCAGTTCTAAGAGAGAAAACTATGAAGAAAAAGAAAAAGAAATAAACTTCTCCATAAGCTAATTTATAGAAACTCTTTCCTTTTCTCTAAATTTTATTTTTAACTTATGGAAAAGCTAATTTTGATTTTTCTTCCTATTTATTTTTTCTTTTAGAAGTGCTTCTGAAGGAGTTTATCCTGGTCCTAACTAACTAATCGTATTCGTATCATTACATGAGTAATGCACATCAATTAAAGGATATGTCAAGAATAAATCAACAATTCCAGGTTCCTCAGCAATTGCTCGCAAAGCATCAACATCATCTTCAGTGTAAGTCCCAAACTGTTGAACACTGGAAGACTTCCTACCAGATAAATAGGCCACGGATAACCCTAACATACAACACACGTAAAACCGCTGAAGAAGAGAAACGCAAAACAAGATAAAAGTTGTGGTCGAAGCAACGAACCGAATAGGGGGAATTTGCCACTGCCTTTCAACCAATACAAATTATCGCAAATCTTCAAACCGTCCATCTTGAAGCCGCGGTTGGCGGAGTCCTTGGAAGCTTGCAAGAGAATCTTAGGGGCGGCGAGGCCGTAGTCGCCGATGAAGTAAGTCGGGAGGGGAACGACGGAGCCACCGTGGATGAAGGCCGTGAACTCCTCCAGATGCTCGGGCGAGTCAGGGAAGAACTGGCCGACGCACAAGAGCGCGTCGAATGGACCTGCAGATTTGTTGACCTAGAAGCGCATGAAGCGAATTCAGTGCCGTGGCAGTGATGAATGATGAATGATGAATGAAACCCTAGAAGAAAGGAAAGAGAGAGTAACCGATGAGACGCGCTTGAATAGCTGGTTGAGGCGCCCCAAAACGTCGCCGCATAGTAGGATTCGAGGGGCCATGCCAACACAGTTTCCGTCTACCTCTTCACTCCAACTCCAACTCTCTAAGCTCAACCTTGCCGTTAAACTACTACGGTCCCACACACAACCCTGTTTTTTTAAGCCTTTGGAACAGTTAATACTTTTCAGGTTAATTTAATTCATACCTAAAATTTATAAAATTGCACAATAGTCCTTCAAATACTTCAAAATATTATCATGAATAGACAGAATTGTCACTCAACAAATAAAATAACATAACTATACAGTTGCCAAAACTGAAATAGTAAATTAATCAATTTATGACATGTTTGGATAATTGGACTCACATTCAAATAAAAAGTATATTAATTGGAATGGAAGTTACTTTTTTTTTATAGGAGTTAATTATTTATATATTGTTAGTGTAAAGTTTTTTTATATTGATAATTAATCATATTTCTTAATAATGTCATGTTATTTGTTCATTTAATTAAATAAAAATAAAATAAAATAATTAAAAAAATATAATTAGTTATTAATGTAAAAAATTTTACACTAATAATATATAGATGATTAACTCTTTTTATAAATATGAAGAGCGAAAATGATTATCACATTCTGACTTAACTTCTAACATAAACTTAGTATTCAAATTTGTAATAATTATTTAAATAGACCCAAGGATAAAATTACTAAAATATAAACTTCATATCTATCAACTAAAATTTATTTGTTGTTAGATTTTGTAAAATAAACTATACCACATATATTGATAAAATAAAATATAAAAAATAAGTTCAACGGATAATTTTTTTTCTTTTATTTCAAGTATAAAAATCTCTCGTAACTTTTGCTTTATCTCATTTTTTAGTGAGTCCTAGGTCAAGTTGCTTTCAAAAACTAAAACAAATTATTATATTTTTTTGTACAACTTTCAAATTTTTGTAAATTATGTCTTTAAAAGAATTAGCATATTTTGAATTTAAATTTATTTAATGTCAAAAATGTATCCTAAATTTAGTTGGATATCCTAAATTTTGTCTCGTACAATTTAATATTTCGTGTATTTTCTTCTAAAATGCAATTAAATATTTAAAAAATGATAAAAATGATGAAGGTAGGATTTTCCTTTTTCACATGTATCAAAGTCACCATGAAATTTAAATTATTCAATATATATAAATGGTCAAAATAGTAAAATTATAATCATTAAATTATGTGATATTTTATGATATGTATGTTAAATTATACATTATTTGAAATATTTTATATATTTTATCTACCAATCAATATTATATATATTTAAATATCATATCATGTATTAAAATAAAATAATTTGATGAACTATTAGATAATTTTTTAAATGTATAAAGTTTTGTATATTTGATATAATTAATAAAAATATCAAATACAAGAATTAGATCAATTAAATTTGTATTATTTAAAAAATTATCAAATATGAGATTTTACTGACTTTAATACTTAATTACTGTCAATTTATCATGCAATTGTTAATTGCACATTTGCACTTCAAATTTCATAACTGCAGGTGTATGTTTATATTTGTATGAAAATTACTAAAAGTCAAGATAATAATTTTATTTATCGAAAACTTTTAATTTTAATTATACTAATTTATTTATTAAATTATATAAAAAGTTATTAATAATAAATTTTTTATACATCCCCAAACTTTTATTTGGATAGTAGTTATTCAAAGAAATTAAAATAGGATTATATTTTATAAGCTATTGTACAATTTAAAGAATAAATATTTTTATATGTTTAATAAAAATAAAAGTATTTAATAAATATTTTTTATCATATTAAACTTTAATATTTTCCATGACATAAATATATTTTTTAATAAAGAGGTGTAACTTATCAAATGTATTAATAAAAATTAAACGATTATAAGATTAAATTATAAATGAATAAAAGATGATACAGTTTTTAAAAGTAACCTATATTTTACGAGAATAAAATCTCATTTATTTATATCTAAAAAAACGCATTAGAAATTTTGCAAAACTCGTTAAATTTTTTTTTTTGTTTTTGGTTAATTTACAGTAGTTAGAACTTATCATCTCAAACATATTACTTTATAACCTCACTATCGAGCGTACTATAGTGGTTTGAAAAAAAAAATGTATTTTTTTTTCTCTATAACAATGAGAAATGTGAATTTACAAGATTCAAATAAATTTTTTTATATTATTTAGAAAAGTGACTTAAAAACATATATGTATGGAACACCGACTGTTATAATACGATATTGCAGGAACTACAAGAACATCCTGATTAATGATTAAAGTTTTGCTTTTGTGTGATAGTGGATGCTGATTGCTTCAACATTGGTTGCTCCACTCTTTATCTTAAAAGGAAATGAAATGACTGGTTGGTCTTCGACTCTCGGTCAAGCGATGACAGATGTCAATCATTTTAGAAAAAATATAAATTATGAATCGAGCTTTGTCAACATTCACAAATTACTAAAATTATTACTATGTAAGCTAAGTTTACTAATTTTTATAATAATTGTTTTTAAAATACATTAATAATATTTTTTAAATTAATAATGCAAAAAAATCATAATGATAAGGTATTACCATTAAATTTAACTTTTTGAGTAAAGTATAATTTTAAAGTTTATTACAATATTATTAGAGTTATTAAATCATTTATTATGTATAACACTTTGCGTTTTTTTTATTATGTGTTATTTTTATCAAATTTTTTTGTTGTGTTGTGTTGTTGAGAAATTATAGAAATAAGAAATTTCTTGTAAATTTTAGGTAGATGAGAGTTTTTTCAAGTAAAAGTTTAGTTTGACCTTGAGGAAAAAAATACTTAAAACTTTTATTTAGAGTTGAGTTTCACAAGTTCTATTCTCCAAAAATTTAGAGAGATAATCCTAGAGAGAGGAGCTTTGGTTTTTAAGAAGCTTTCTTCCTTTTTCTTTTTTTTTTCTTCTTTTTTGTAGCCCCTGAAGCTGTGGAGACTTATGGTGGAGTAACTGGTAAGTGATTTGAAGCTATTAGAGTTAAGGGTTTGTTGTTGGTAAGGAGTTTTCTCAGAGTTTGGTGTTCTTCTTCCTCATTCTTCCTCTTTTTCTCTATTTAGAGATTTCTAAGGTAAGGAAAAATATAATTAAAATTTTTGTTAAGTGTTGAGTTGTTATGCATGAATGAAGTATTATTTTGTTGGTTAGATTCAAATTGAATGACTGAGTTGGTTAAGTTTTGGTATGTTGAATGTGTTGGGAAAAGTTAATGATTTGTGGTGATCTTTGGTTGCATGTTGGATTTCTTGCCAAATATGATTTATTATAGTTGTATATGTGTTGTTGAATGCTTTGCATGCTTGAGATTGGTTGGCTTTCAAGCAAGTTGAGTTAAATTTATGAGTCTGCAAGTGTGGATTTCATTATTGCGTTGAATGAGACTCATGTTAGAGACTTTTTTGCCTCGTTTATATTGAGTTCATGATTGATGGCGCCAAGCATGGGTTAGGGAGAAGTTTTTGACTTGGTCATATCAGACATGATTTGAATAACATTGAGCATTAGAAGAAAGAATCATTTTCGGTTAAAATCACATCGAGCGCCGATGAAGTGATGTTAATTGTGGATTAACTTGAGGCTCTCTACTAGGTTGGGGTTGAGCATGGGTTTTTATCACACCATGTCTGAGGTCCTAAGGGTCTCTAGATAATTGA
This sequence comes from Cajanus cajan, assembly GCF_000230855.2. Classification (NCBI taxonomy): domain Eukaryota; kingdom Viridiplantae; phylum Streptophyta; class Magnoliopsida; order Fabales; family Fabaceae; genus Cajanus; species Cajanus cajan. The sequence continues at coordinate 67,006,059 of NC_138521.1, forward strand.
CATCAAACGCAAGTCAAATGGTGTCGGGCATGGGCAAGGTAAAGAGTCCCTACCTCATATAGTGTTAGGCATGGGTTGAATAACGCTTAACATGGGTTGTTTTTATTTTAAATTGTTTTGTGATGAATTTGGTAAACATGTTAGGATAGTTGGACCTATTACATGTTATATGTTGTATATTGTTGTATGATATTGAATCTTTATACATTGGTCTAGGATAATATTTAATTGATTTTGTTGAGTTAAGTTTCATGTTATTTAGTTAAATGGCGGAAACTTGAGCTTAGTTGCATGATGTTGTTGAGTAGTTGAGTTGAGCATGCTTAATTTGGGTAGAGCTAGATGAAAAGTTGTTTTAAAAATTTCATATCCCATCGTGAGGATATTAAGTTGTAGTGTTCAAAGAGTCCAAATTTGTTGAAAAACCCTTTTTGAGAAGTTGAACCTTAATGAGGATAGCTAAATCTCTTTTACGACCTTCGTTGATGCAATATGTGGGTTAGGTTGAGACATACCTACTATAATCGACCAATTGTTGATCCGTATGCAGGTAAGGTTGAATCATACTTGTATAAGTGACCAAATTAGAGTAAGATACAAGGTTGGGGGCTAAAATCCTTAACTAAGTATTGAAAGAACATAATATATGAAGGATAATCGACGGTTAATCTCATATGTGACTTAGTTATGCTAACTAATATCGTCGTAAACTCACACCCAAATTGTTCCATCCTAACATAAATACTAGACTTTCTAAGTGGTGACATCCGAGAAACCATGTTGTTAGAGATTCGTATCTCATTTGGCTGTTGATCTATTTATATTGAAAAAATTAGATTGTTAGTTTAGTGAGGTCAAATTACTTAAATTGTTCACTTGTGTAATGTTGTAGAAGATGTCCTAATTGAAATGTGTGACGACACATATAGTTACAATTTTGTGCGTATGATGTGTTAATTGAATTGTGTTCAAATGCGATGTTGACTTGTGATGAAATGTGTTGTTGTGTTGTGAATTAAGATGTTGATGTTATGTTGTTCAAGTTGATAGTGTGTTGTATTATGTTGAAAGGTTGTAAATTGATATTGTGTTGTAGGAAGTTGAGTTGTTTATGTTGAATTTTTGAACTCTAGCTTACTGTTACATATTTTCATATATATTAATCTGTGATAGTTATATTTTGTATGAGAGCAAAACAATGATAAATTATGGTTGGAGACCATGTTTATTAGCGAAGCTGTTAATTTTGAAATTACTTGTATGTAATTATTTTGGTTGTATTTAGTAAGCTAGATAGACTATTATAATTATTATTTATTATCTATATTATTGTATATATATATTTATATACTTGTATAAAACTGTATTTTTGTTGAAAACTCTAATAGGTATATATATATATATATTACAATACGTCTTTCTCATATATGTTTAGTATAATAATTATAGATTTAGTTGATATTTTATACTGTTAATTATGAATCATTAAATATAAGGAATATGACGTATGATTACATTATGTATTGTGAATATTTTTATATAATAATTAATTATGTCTTTCATTTTAGGCCTTACTTGTTTTTTTTACGCTCCCTTTTTCATTTGCGTGTTACTATAATTTAGAGTTAAAGAAAAAATGTTAAATTTTATTAACTTTACTTACTTCAATTGCAATTTAAAATCTATTAACTATATAATTTGTATATAATATTTTTCACTTCAAATCAAAATTGATGTAAACTTATTGACACATTAGAAAATTCAAGAGTATAATAGAAAGGCACATCTGTTATCAAATCACACTTTCAGTATTTGTTATCAAATGCACATTAGATTAATTTGATCTCTTATATCCCTTTTATATATATATATATATATATATATATATATATATATATATATGTGTATTAAGTGAAAAAAAAATCAATGTTAAATTTGATGGTGGTCTTTGCACCTCAGAGACCTTCTTAAAAAGTCTGCATAAATTATATTTAAAATGTTTGATACAATATATATTCTTTTAGAAAAGCCGAATCATTCATACTTTTATGGGGTCAGGTGAGTCATTCATACTTATTATATCTAAACATTATAGAGAATTTCAGAATTATTAGCACTTTACAAAAAGTAATATTTTTTCAGACTAGTAAACCATGGGGACGGATGGACATGCAATTTCACTATAAACTTCTATTAATTAATTGGTTTTTTAATAGCTTTTTTTATACTACTTGGATACTTTTTGATTTTTTTTTTAAATTTTTAATACCGTTATTCAACTAAAATTAAAGGCTTATTGAGATAATTTTTTTTAATAATTTTGATTAAAAAGTAAAATCATAGACACTTAATTTTTGACATTGTATACCATTATTTATTTTTTTGTTGAAGAAAATACTATAGTTTTTTTTATCGACCCTTATTTTTTTTTTAAATTTAATTATGATACTTGAATAGTATAAAATATTATATTTGTTAGAAATGATTGTAAATTAGTAATTTAATTACACCTCAATAATTGAAGAATAACATAAAAAAGTATATATTAATCAAAATTGGATTATTTTTTTATATATTGATGAATAGAAATAAAAAAAATATAAAATATAAACCAACTTCAAATAAAATAAAATTTGGAGGATTTTTTCATTTAATAAATACCGAACTAAATTTGATTTCTCATCTGAATGATACAATACTATTCTCTTTATAAGTACTTTTGCAATATATTTATCAATTATGAACCAATAATTCTCTATGTTTATGTGGTGAACAATCATACTATTATCAAAGTGTTCCTCCTCTCACTGGTATGAAACTTTCTTGAAAAGATCATGGAAAAATTTAAAAATAAAAACAATAATAAAAAGTTAAGTGTGGAAAAGTTCATGCTTTTTATGATATGGATCTACCGTTGACGGTGGATTGTGTTTGGCCAAGTGGGTAGAACAGGCATGTGCCGCTCCCCGTGTTAACATTGGAAACATCGACAATTCAATATGAAATCTCAAATCTAAGTTTCTCTAATTATAGCGCCATCATAAATTTCACTTACAAAAACAAAACATAAAGTTATCCTAAAGCCTGTGGGTATATACGTTTAAGAAAAATCAAATGTTTTTTTTATTCTACTGAAAAGGTATTTATAGGTGACTTCTAAATATATAACTTAGTTAATTACATACCAAATGCCCAAAATACTCGTTTGAGAGTTACAGAGTATTAAGAAAATGAACATCGAAGGCATGTTGCAACTTTCAATGAGATTGGTTTGTAGAGAAAAAAAATAAAAATAAAAATAAAAGAAAGGTGAATAATAATGAATATAAGTGTTAATGTACTATGTTCGGTATGTTGGGTGTGAACTAATTAATTAATTAATGTGACTTATGAAGAGTAGACTATAACATGGTGGTCGTCGTCCTGTTCTGTGATTGATAATAAATAATATCATGTGGTAATCATTTACATTTTCTATAATATAAACAAAACTCACATGACACGTCACTATAAATATCACACCAACATGCATCACCATTGCACATGATGCCATGACAAGCTTTTTTAATCAATGCCAACTATTTGCAGATGCGAATCTAACTAATACTTTTAAAAGGTCGTCTAAAATGTTTTAACAGAAGAAAAGTGGTATGTTCTCGGCTACGTTAATTTAATACGCAACAACACTATCAAATAATAGTGTTTTTTAGATATTGCTAAATTGATGTAAAAAAAGTTGATAAAATTGAAAACTAAAAAAATAAAATTGCCAGTGGGTTTAGTTTTAATTACTTTTTATTACATACTACTATACTATTAAGTATTAACTATTAAAACAAAATCACACTAAACAATGAAGCCCCTCTTGGCTCTTGTACCACTCCTATGAATCATGATATAATGGCCTAAACAAGATAAAATATTATTTCAAAATGAATGTTGTGGATCCACACGCTTAATTAGATTCAATTCATCAGCATACCCCAAGAAAAAGAAATCAATTTAGCACGAAGTTTTGGACAGTCTGAGATCTAAGTTGACCCATGTCCTTTTTGTTGAACTAATTAGGACCCATATCCAAGACTCAAAGTTGACGAGTGAATCCTTAACACTTGCATGCTCACAGTTTTCATGGCAGCCGGAGGAATTCTAAAATATTTAACAGTTAAAAGAGTCAATTGGTATTGTGATTATTTTATAAAAGGGTTTGAACCATAACCTCATTTGGTAGCGAGATTTCTCCCGTGCTTCATAAGGAGGTGAGTGAAGCAGCAGAGAAAAAAACAACCCTTTGAAGGGATTAATAGTTGTTGCTTTGTCTTTGTCAGCAGAAAAAAGAAAAGAGGATGGCTCTAGAACTTTCCAGTTAAATTAATTAAACTTTACTCCACACGTTCATTGTTAACGGGCATACACTATTTTTTACCAAATTCTCTGACTTGGTACAAAATTTCCCCAACATGTATATATCTTTCTTTTTTGTTTTCTGATACAAGAGGATTCATTTAAAGTTTTTCCTCTCATCCATGCCCCATCCCATCCCCTGGGTGGGATGTTTAATGAAGAGTAAAGATTAGACGTGGAGGCCTTGAGAAGAAAAGAAAGCGACAAAGCTTTAAGGAAGTAAACGTCAACTATAAAAATTAAATTAAATTAAAGCATGTAGAGTAGTGTAGTGTGTATGTATGTATTAATATATATATATATATATATATGTGTGTGTGTGTGAGAATTGAGAAGACATTGAGAATGGTATAGATTGAGAAATGGGAGACCCAGCAAGTTTCATAGCGAACTGGTTAACTCCTTCTTACCTCTTCATCTTAGTGAACCTGGTCATAGGCACCATAGCAATCACTTGTCGCTTCGCTTCCACACCCGAAGACCAACCCCAACAACTCCTTCGCTCACCCTCTCTTCTTCAACGAGTCAGGTCCTTTACTTGCACTCATCATCAACCAGACACCACCGCTCACACCCAACCCCAACCCCAACCCCAACTCCTTCCAACTCCCTCATTATTGGAACGAGTCGCCTCCTTCAATCTCTCTCTCCACAAACAACACCCCGCACCTGCAGAAACACGACATCTTCAGCCCCAACCCCAACACAAACACCAGGGAGAGCCCGAGCCCGAACCTCAACCCGAGCCTCAAAAACCGGAACTGGTTCGGTGTCCGTCGCTGCTGCAGCGGATTCAGTCCATGAACTTGTCGCGGTTCTACAGATCGGACTCCATGCAGCGAGAGCCACAGGAGGAGGAGGAGGAGGAGGTGGAGAGGCGGAGGCCGGCGACGGCGACGGCGAGGATTGAAACGGCGTCGTGCAGAGAAGACGAAGAGGTGGACGCCAAAGCTGATGATTTCATCAACAGTTTCAAGAAGCAGTTGAGGTTGCAGAGGATCGAGTCCCTTCTCCGTTACAGAGGAACAACATAATCATTCTCGCCTCTGCGTCGTCGTTTAGTATATAATTCCTCTTTCTGTTGTAGTATGAAGAAACCAGTGTGCTAAACTTGTTGTTATTCTATTAATAATAATAATAATAATAATGCTCATCGTCTTTCTGTAATACTACATTCATTACTACTACTCTCTACTTTCTACTCTACTGGTCTGGTACTAACAAACAGCCGTATTACTTCACCGCTTACTGCACATAAAATTCTACTATGCCACTCTTTCATTAACAAGTTTAGAGGATTATTATACATAACTTTTTATGCAATCCGAGAGCAGCTCCTACATGTTCGAAATTGTAAACCGGACGTGATTTTTTTATGCCAGAATTGGGTGCATGCAAACAAGATAGAAGAAATTTGAATCACCTTGGGTTTTGATTCTACTTTTGCTGTGCATAGGATTGGGACAAGTGGTGGGTTGGCTATTCTTTGGAGGTACCCTGCTCGGTGTAAAATTATTCATCAAATTTTATAAATGTTGAGATGGAGCATAAGGAAGGGCGCAAGTGGTGATTCTTTGGTGCTCTTATCGGGAATAGTTTGGTTGTTGAGCTAGTCCAGTAAGATTCTTTCTTCTTCTTGTAATCTGACATTTAAAGATATGAACTCCTCTCTATAATTTGGGTCGAGTTACTGTAAAAAGGATATTGACAATTAAGTTAATCTAATATCTTAGTAATTTCTTTTACTATTATATTATTAGTTTAAATATGTTTTTAGTCTCTCAATTTTAAGTAAAATTTATTTTTTGATCTTTTAAATTTAAAATTATTATTTTTAATCCTTCAAATTTAAAATTATTATTTTTAATTCTTATAATTTCAAAAAATCTTAATTTAGTTCTTATATTCAAATTTTGTTAAGAAATTTATCAAATATTATTACATAAAATCTATCTATTAGTATTCTTAATATGAAAATATGACATTAAATTTGGTTGATATTACATAACTGTCTTAATTAGTCACTTTTAAATATGTTATTAGTGACCTAAGAGACTAAAACAAGATTTTTAAAAATTACAAGGACTTAAAATAATAATTTTAAATTTAAGAGATCAAAAATAAATTTATCTTAAATTTAAAGGACTAAAAATATATTTAAATCTATATTATTATGTATTTCTTTTCTTAACCGTAGTTAAGTCTCCATTTTTTTTTATAAGATATTCGTCCCCATTGTTGTATAACTAAACTATCTTCTTTGATTAAGTCTTATGATCGATGTGTTATACCGGGATTATTGGTAATTTACGTGATCGAGTTCTTATCGGTATATTACCTTGGTAAGATTCATGACCTATGTCTTCGATCAGATCGGTACATTTGGTTTTTATGGTTTTCCCGATAGGAGTCGGAGAAACGAAACCTGGGAGCTTCTTAAATTTCTGGCAATAGATAATTCTTTACCATGGTGTACGATGAGGGATTTCAATGATATGCTTTCAACTACAAATAAATGGGGAGGGCAGGACCAACCTCAGTGGCTGATTAGGGGTTTCAGGCAGGCTATTCAAGAAAACAATCTTATCGATCTCCCCATGGAAGCTTATCCTTTTACCTGGATTCAAAAAAGACATTCTTTAGATGTTGTGGAGGAAAGGTTGGACCTTGCAATGGTGACACAAGACTGGCTTGATATTTTTCCTCACTGTAGGTTGTTAAATGGGATAACAAAATAGGTTATATCATTCTCCTATTATCCTTTGGTTGGAGGATAATAGTTCTAAAAGAGGTATGAAAGTCTCCCATTTCAAAAATGCTTGGCTTGAAGAACCTGAGCTAGTTGACGTGGTGCAGCAAGGATGGAATAGAGACTCAACTACTACCCTTCTACATAGGTTGAGCCATTGTACTCGGGATTTAGATAGTTGGGGGAGAAAACTTCGAATGAGGTTCTGTTCCGAGATCGACAGTCGTAGAAGGAGGATGGATGAATATAGCGGATTGAGGGGAGAGATAGCCAGTAAGGAGTATACTGATCTGCACACATAGACGGATATATTATTGGGAAAGGAGAATGCCTTTTGGAGGCAAAGAGCAAAGGTTCACTAGTTGAGGGATGGAGACACCAGCTCTAAATTTTTTCATGTTGTTGCTTCAACTAGGAAGAGGGGGAACAAAATCACTAGTTTGTGAGGTAATTGAGAATTACTTTAAACAACTATTTACTAGTTCCTTAAATGAGTATAAGGTTGTTTTGGCTCATGTTAAAAGTAAGATACTGCAATTGATAATCTAAAACTTACTAGTCAGTTCACGGATTGCAATCAAGGGTGTGCAGTGTGTCCCAACTCTTGCAGTTTCTGTGGTAATAACATAGAAAATGCTTGGCACTATTTTGTGGGGTGTCTGGATGTCCAGAGATTTTGGCTTGAAGCTGGTTTGTGGAATAAGGTGGCGGATTTTTGTGGATATTGCTGAAGGCATATCTGATTTACTGTTCTTGTTGCTTGTTGTAGTTCCCATCCATTATATGAGCCAAATTGTTATGTTGTTGTGGTCCCTGTGGTGGAGAAGGAATTAATGGTAAGATATGGAAAAATGTTGACAGGTCTCCTCTAGTAATGATTCAGAGGGCATATGATTTTTTACGGGATTGGAAAAAGGTGCATATCAGTCCCAGAATTTGTCTTTCTATTGTTGTCACTTCTAGTTGGCAGCAACCACCCCTGTGTGTGGTGGAGTGCAATGTAGATGCTAGTTTGAAGATCAGAATATGATCAAGTGACTTTTATTCTTGCAAAAATGATATCTATGCTTGGTTCTTTTCCCCAGTGGAAGTTGAAGCTTTGGCGTGCAATGAGGCCATCACTTGGGTTAATGAAGTGGGTTTTCAAGGTGTCCTTATTGAGTTAGATTACAAGCAGGTTGTAGATGGGTTAAATCATAGAATTTATGCACAAACTGATTTAGGAGTTATACTTAAGAATCTGCAAATATAAGTTTTGTTAGGAGACAAGCCAATGTGTGTGACTCATCACAATTTTATTTTCGTCATCGTACTTTTGATTACAAACTACATTGTATCTATGATACTACTGACGATGAAATGCATTAAACTTTTGTTGTCAAATTTTTTTTTGACGAATAAGAATTGACACCAATGTGAATTATTCTATTCATATTCTACTTTTTAAATGTAAAAAAACACTTTTCATCTCTTTTTTTAATACTCTAATATTTCCTATTCAGTACACACTTAAAAATAAAATAAAAAACTCCATCGTTGTAAGGAGAATAAAACTAAAATGATAAAATTTTATCCAAACATTTGATTCATTTTCTCCTTCGTATCTTTCCTTATTCCCTTCTAAATTTCTAAGTTTGTTTTTTCTTTATAAAATATTATATATATCCTCCACTCAAGGTTGTGTAGAAGATTTTAGAGATTAAGACAAAAAAACAAAAACAAATAAAGACTTGATATAGTACTAAATATTGAGATAAAAGGTTAGTTTTCACACATTTATTTTTTTGTACTTATTACTGTGTGTCAAGTATCAGTTTCTTTTACAAGTAGAATCAGATACCTATATGTTAGATTGTTTTAGTAAGACAAATGAGGGAAAAAAATTACCAAGATATCCACAAATAGGTATAATAATAATAATCTTTATTTTTATTATTTTTAAAATCTTATTAATTTTCATTCTATTTTTTTCAACCAAATAACTTATATTTATATTCTATTTCTTTTTTCATTTTCTTACACACTTTCTCTCGTCTATTTATCCCTTTTAACCAAATACAATTTGCAAGTAAAAAAATGCGCCAACTTTGAGTATCATCATTATTTTAATATTTCAATTATTATTATAATAAGTTTTATACGCACACACACAATAAAAACATAGAAATTAGCAAAGAAAAATGTAAGTTTATAGAAAAAACTATAAAAAAAATTATTATTATTATTATTATTAAGAATAGACTTAAATATATTTTTAATTCTTTAACTTTTTTAAAAAATTCTTATTTTAGTTTTTTTCGTCAAATATTGTTACTAAACTTGTCAAATAAAACTTATTTATTGTACAAAATGTACTTCTTAGTATTCTTATTAATAGTAAAAATATAATGTTAAATTTAACTAATACTGCATAATTGTCTTAATCTATCATTATTAAGTTGGTTTGAGGTAACTAAAATAAAGTTTTTTTTAAAATTATAGATTAAAAAATTAATTTAAAATTTTTAAAATTTAAAAGAGTAAAAAATCATATTTAAGCAATAAGAACATGAAAAGGAGACACAAACAATTGCAATGAGGAAAAAAAGGGAAAAATAAGTTGTGAGGAAGATACAAATGGAAAGAAGAGCCACCAGCTTGTGCGGCGGGCTCAGAAACAACATTGGGCCCATCGAGAAAAACAGGGAAGGATACAAATATTTGCTACACTACTACCTCTTACACTATTGGGAAGGAACTTTTTTACTACATCTAACCCAATTAAATCAATACTAATCCAAAATCCAACACTAAATTAATTTAACTTAACCATTACCTTGTCATTTAGTTAATTTAATTTTCCCATTTATATCTTCTTTTGTTATGTTCTTATTAACTGAGTACCTAACTTTCCTAGAAACTAATCCAGTGTCTAAGTGTAGCAAATAGTTACCAAGAATACAATTTCAAATATATAGTAAAAAAAATAAAGTTGGTCAAAGTTAAAATAATATACACAGAATTTTAAGTTCCAATCTCGATGTCATTATTATAATTTTAATACATAAAAAAAAGAGGGGATTGACTTTCTTTTTTTAATGGATCGACCTACCTTTAAGTCCTGGATGCGAAATCAATTTTAAGTCTTTGGGCCTTATTATTGGGCTAGCCTGATTTGGCTACTAATATTTACACCGTTCATGATATATACACTTCCTTTTTTCTATAAATACACCTTGTTTTTTTAAAAAAATTAAAATTAAAATTTTAAAATATTCTTAATTTTTTAATTTTTAATTTTTAATTTTTTAATTTTACATCTACAACATTTAATTTATTATTTTTTTTCACACATCTTCCCTTTTTTTTTCTTTCAATTTTTACATGCACCTCCTTATTTTTCCTTCACCCTACCTATTTTAGTAGTATGTGAAAATTAAAAGAGAAAAAAAAGTGTGTGAAAAAGAAGAAGAAAGTAGCAAATTGAAAATTAAAGGTGTAAAAATAGAAGATTTAAAAAAAAAACTACAATATTTTATAATTTAAAAAAAAATATAAAGGAGGTGTACTTACAAAAAAAAAAGGAGGTATATATATCATGAGCCTATCTACACAATACTATTCAACAATAAAAGGTCAAACACAAAAACCATTGTTCAACAGTACGTTCTTTGTTTTGTATAAACCCCAAAACATTTTTTTCTTCTCTTTTTTGTTCATCAAATTTAATTTTCACCATTGAATGAGTATCGCCTTGCAAATTCAATAGTTAGGATTTTGGATAATTTGAACGAAGTTTTAGACTCAGACTTCATTTTTGTCATTTTACACAAATAAAGAGCATCAACTACCACTATCACGTCTTGATCTCAAATTCTACTCCACCAAGTCCAAGTATATTTAACTAGATATAAAGTTTAAAATTAAAATTCCTATGAACATTCAATTTTGTTATAAGTCAACTAAAGACTTTAATTTGTTTTACAATGATCGTGGTTGCACTAACAGAAATATTTTGTGCAATCTTATATGGGCCACCCTACCATTCAAGGGTGATGGTCCCAACTTTGAGAAATTCACTCTAGTATGATTTGTCTACTCAATACACATGAGACACATGTATACCAACGTGTTTCTGATTTTTCTTTTTTACTTCCATTTTTATTTTAATTTTATGGGAAACTCATTTTTCTTCCCAAATTGGGATGTTTGTTTTCGAGTATGTTACTTACTTTCTCGGTAATCACATTCCTGAAAATATTATTATTGAAATGTTATTCTTGAAAATATTTAAAAATGTGTTTGGTGGAATTTTAACATTTTTGAAAATATTTTAAAAAATTAAATTAAATAAAATAAAAAATTGAGTTGAAAAAGTGGGTTAAAATATAACTTTTCACACTTTTATGGGAATACAATAACTTTCCTATCTTCCACCATGAGAATCAAAATGAAATGAATCATATTGTGACTATTTTTTAAAAAATAAATTATATCTAATTTTTTTTCTTCAAAATTCTAAACAAATATGAGAATTTGACATTTTCAACTCAATATTTTCATAAATAAATTTTTAATCGGTGAAACAAAGACACTCAAAGTTGGAAGAAATTTTGCACTTGAAGTTGAGGTAGCAAGTGGCACATACGGTTCAGTACGTACAAGATACTTATATATATATATATATCTTGTTTAATGTTTAATTTCGTTCATTTTGGTTCAGCACGTGCAAGATCTTCTATTAATTCTATTCTTCAAAAACAATTCAACTATATTTATTAATTATATAACGTTTACCACATACATACGTGATGAAGTGTAAAGGGCTATGTCCTAGACTGGAGTTAAGTTGTATAAAACCTCCCTGAATGTTACTTCACGTTGCAGGATAAAGAAAAAGAAGCAAAACGTACAAGACGATTACTTCAACTTCAAAATAAATAAAATTTAAGTGTATTGGGAACTAGAAGATTATCATTTTTTAAGAAGTCAATGTACCAAAATTATAAATACGTACTAATAAGTGTGTTAATGGAGGTACACTAACAACATACGTGGTTATCTAATAAATTTCACACAAATGCTAATATAATTGGTCAAGTGTAGACTTCGAGCATTGTCAATACATGATTTTTCTGACCTAATAATATTCATAATATAATTTGTGTGTCAGAAATGTTTTTCGTTACAAGAATGTTGTTGTAATCAAGAAACTGATTTGCATGTACATACACCTCCTCGCGTATCATATGGATACATAGTGATAGTATGTCAACTATTTTACAAATTGTATATTGGTTGACTTTGACAAAATTGTCACACGTACCATCGTTCACTAATTAATTATATGAAGTCTCCCCGCAACAAATGAAAATAAAAAGAAAAAAACAAAGTGCGACTTCAACGTTTGACTATGATTTTTAAACCGTCCAAGAACTAATTAATGGTATATAATATATGTACGATCGGAGAAAGAGATAAGACAACTAAACAAGTGGATGAAAATCCAACTTTCTGCCTAATGCGTGCAAATGAAAAAGGAAATTTACAGATCCAAAATTACAATAAGGCGTACAATTCAAAGCAACATACATAAAATATTACACCACGACGTCGTCACATCAAAAAACATAAATAAAAATTAGCAGCCTCTTCCTAAATTTCCTATAAATATGTAACCAAACAAGAAACCTTTCATAGCCAATTCGAAGTAATAGTGAGCACGAACCAAATAATTAACTTCTCTTCTCTCCAAAAAATGGCAAGTTATTTTAGACTTTCAAAACCTTTGATTATGCTATGGTTAACCTACATAGTGGTCACACATGCAGAATCACAACCATGGTCATTACTCCAAGCACCAAAAGAGCTAACCCTAAAGCTTATTCGTGACCCCGTGACCCTTTCACTAGCTTCAACAGATTATGGCCACATAGTTCATGACAACCCTTTTGCAATTTTCGCACCATCCTCCATTAGTGACATATCCGACTTGATAAAATTCTCAAATTCTCTGCCCATCCCTTTCACCATAGCTCCTAGAGGGCAAGCACACTCGGTTCATGGACAAGCCATGACAAGTGATGGCGTTGTGATGAACATGACCGAGTTGAACGAGTTTAGAAATGGTGCTGGAATTGTTGTAGTGTCTGATGATGCAAGTGCTCCATATGCTGATGTGGGTGGTGAACAAATTTGGATTGATGTGTTGCATGCAACACTTGAACGTGGACTCACACCCCTCTCTTGGACTGATTACTTGTTCTTATCGGTTGGTGGAACTCTCTCCAATGCCGGCATAAGTGGCCAAACATTTAGGTTTGGTCCTCAGATTTCCAATGTTCATGAGTTGGATGTTGTTACAGGTATGGATTGTATATTCTCTTCCCCATCTCATATTCATATATTTAACTTTTCCAAATGAAGCTTTATATTAAGTTCACTATAGTTGAACTAAGCTAGACAAAGAATTTAAATAAAAATATTGAAAACCAATATTTACATATGGAGAAAATGAGAGCATTTGTTTCCTGCTCACACATGTATATAAAGATCATGATCAAGTTTAATTCTATGGTTGAATCGAAAGTTTTATAATCTAAATTATATATATAATATATTGTCATAGTCTAAAATGATTTAATATAATCCATACTTCATTGATGAAATAAATCCTAATATATATATATAGAGACTCATAACTTCATCGATTTAATTTATTAAAAATGTAATATATTTTTTATATAAAAATAATAATTATTTGATTTCGTTACTGTTGTTTGTTTTTTATATAATATTTTACACAAACAATTATAACTTAATGGTTAGAATGATGAAAACAATATTTGATATAAATTATTAAATAAATACTATTGCCAATGTATAAATTAATATATTCATCCTCTCCCTCCTTTCTCTGTGTACATATATATCAACTAAAAAAAATGGGGAAGGATCAAACAATAGCTACTAGCATCTCATATGTACGTCCACACAAATTAATGGAACAGATATGATGTGTAATAAATAGTTCTGCTATGACTATCCAATTTTTAAAATTTCATAAATACACCCATTAGACTAAGACCCTTTAAACATCTTAGGTTTATTATTATAAAACAAAGCCCGGATAAATATGTTTTATTAAATCAACTCAAAATTCAATGCAACAAGTTGATTATGCTAGCTTGATTGGTCACATCATATCTTTACAGAAGATTTTAAACTTGTCTCTTTATGAAGTATGAATGGACCATGTCATTAAGAAATTGATGTAGGGCTATGAGATTTAGTAGTTCTTCGGAACTTGCTAGGTTCCAATCGAATGATGTCTAGTTGAGGCTTATCTCTTTGTCTACAAATTGAATTTGTCCATCGTCAATGTTAATTAAAATATACGTGTACTGTAGTATATTTTATCCCTATCTCTTTGTCCATGCGGCTTAGGTTATAACCAAAATAACAGAAGAATTAATGTCCAATGATTTTGATTCGATCTACACCAGTATTGTAATTTATTTTCCGTGTGCTACTTTGTTTATGGTCGATTCCTTAACAGTCTAATAGAATCGAACATATATACAAATAGAAATGAAAAATATAAAATTAAAAGAAAGTAATTGTCACGTGACTTCATCATATATTTGCCAAGATTCCATATGAATCAATGATTAAATCAAAGATAGAGTGCGACATGAAATACTATACACTGTTTATTATGCTATTCGACCGGCTTGGATTGTATACGCTAATAATCTTCTGTCGACCAATCTTTAATTTGGTCTTAAATAAGTCGTCAGCCAACAAATTGTCAGCACGCACTCATTCATGCTTCTCTTTCTTAACAAATCTTCAGTTTTGTTGAAAACTATCTCTTCAAATTAATAATTGAACTTAATTATTCCCTGCCTAATTTTTGGGAAAATCCACTATAAAATATAGAAGTCAACTCTATTATAGGTCAAAGGAAACTAGGAAAGATCTTTTCCTGCATGCATTTTCGATTTTTGCCATTTGGTAGTCTGGCAAGTTTACTGAATATTCATTTATTAAGTTTAGTATTACATATATAATTATATAATGGTTGTGTAGGACAACTGAGAATTATTTTTCAAGTGGTAAACATAAATAATGGTCTAAAAATTAATTGAATGTAATTAGCGTTTATGCCAGTTTGTTGCGCATTTTGTGATGTATTATCCTGATCCTGGTGTGCTTGTAATTACAATGATATTTATTAATAATAACAATGATAATTCTAGAAGCATTAGTTCATGGAGTGGTTCTTTAGTGCATCTAAATGTTTTTTTTTTAATTTATTGAAAAGAAGGGATTGGTTTTTATACATCAGTAATTAGATTTTCTTTTTAAATTGTTCATGCTTTTTTTTTTTGCAATATACACTTCATATACATATGTTTAACGTTGAATTCAACAGGGAAAGGAGACCTAGTGACTTGTTCTGCGGAGAACAACTCAGAGTTGTTTTACAGTGTTCTAGGAGGTTTAGGTCAATTTGGGATTATAACGAGAGCAAGAATAGCCCTTGGCCCCGCACCAACCAGGGTAAGTGTATTAATGTATCATCTTCTTTTATTTATTTATTTATAATATATAGATCTTCTTGTATTCTCAAAACCACCAATTAATAATTGATCATATGTAAAACAAAAAAAATTCCCAGCATACCTTTATATGGTAATTAGTAAGTCACAAAGCTTGCAAAAACATTGAAAAATATTTACAATAATCGATCTTCAATATTACAGCTAATAAAAAATCATTTATCTGATTGCTTGCAGGTGAAACGGCTCCATTTGTTTTACAACGACTTTTCTGCATTTTCTGGAGACCAAGAACACTTGATTTCATTCAATGGAAGAAATGAGACTAATGCAGCTGATTATATAGAAGGGTTCCTTATGCTAAATCAGTCACCATTGGAGCTTTCTTTTTATCCAGAATCTGATCGTCCTCGCATAACTTCCCTTGTAACTCAATACGGAATCATCTACATCATAGAGCTTGTCAAATATTACGACAATAGTTCTCAAGAACATGTTGACGAGGTAGTTAACTAATTTAACTTTAACTTAATTAAACTCATATATATATAACTTAATTAATAATTCTCTTCTTAGGAATTATCTTTTTTATGATAAATTTGTCTATGAAAGACTTAACTTAGTTATTATGTTTGTTATTTGTTGGACAGGATGTCAAACTTTTGGTCGAGGGGTTGAAGTTTGTTCCTACGTTTATGTTCGAAAAAGATGAATCGTACGAAGAGTTCCTAAACAGAGTTCATTCTGACGAGCTTATACTAAGATCACAAGGGCTTTGGGAGGTTCCTCATCCTTGGTTAAACCTCTTTGTTCCAGGATCTCGAATCTCGGATTTCGATGAAGGTGTGTTCAAGGGCATTATTCTGAAGCAAAATATTAAAGCAGGACTTGCCATAATCTACCCCGTGAACCAAACCAAGTAAGTTTTATGAAATTAATTAGAGATAATACTATCAATTGTAGTTGGGAGAAGACTCCTACTTAAAATAGTTTATTTTGTGATAGAGATTAGTCATCAATTAGATATTTCATATTAATATGATGATTATATGAAGAAAAAAAAAGTTACAAATTGTGACAAAAAAGTATATTTGGTTAATATAATTAATTAAAATGCATTCACAGGTGGGATGATAAGATGTCAGCAGTTACACCTGATGAAGAAGTTTTCTACGTGGTGTCACTTCTTCATGCAACTGGGTTTGATCAGTTAGAGGAATTTCAGGCACAAAACCAACAGATATTACAGTTCTGTGTGGACTCTGGTATTGGTATAAAGCAGTATCTTCCACAGAACAAAACACACAATGAATGGGAGAAACATTTTGGCCCGAAATGGAAAATTTTCAATCAAAGAAAAGCTCAGTTTGATCCCAACAGAATTTTGTCACCCGGACAGGGGATTTTCAATTAAATAAAAAATAGTCTATGATTCAATTTCCCATATTTTATCCTAATTTGTTGTACAGGTTATCAAAAGTAGTTTACCAGTATGTTTGTATTTTATGAATATTTGAATGTCTGTATAGGGCTTAACTGGCTCAAAACTTCATACATGTACCAAATAAAGACACTATAAATATAACGCATGTCACCATATATTTCTGTTCGGATATTGAAATTTGCCAATTTGGGTTTTACTGGATGGTTCTTTGTGAAGTTCTGATCGATTAAAAATTCTAGAGAAATTCTAGGACATGCTTATAAATTTTAGGGGTTTGGGGAGAACAATTGGTTTATAGACTTACGTTGTTGTCAAAATTAAGATCAAAGAAAAATCACCCTTACATGATAATATCTGGTCGATCAAAAGCAAACATTTGAATTTGAATAATATTAGACTTATAACCTACATTCTAATATGACTTATATTCTAAAATTTTAGAAAGTCATCAATTACATGTTAAAAGTATGAAAAACATATTATGAATTTGTTGTGAGTGTTTGAAATATAATAATTGAAGAATTATTGATGATTTGATATTCACAATTAAATGGTGATTTGATACTTACAATCATGATAGAATTTCTTGTAAATTTAAAATTTGTAAGAAATTTAACAAAAAAAATTTACACAAAAATTAATTTTTCATTATAAATTTGCAAGAAACGTTCTGCAACAATTTCTTTAATTTTTTTTCACAGAAGAGTTTTCTACAAAATTCCGCAAAATCCTAAATCCTAAAATTCACATGAAACTTTTCTGAGAAATTTTTTACAAGAAATTCTGCAAAAAAATTTTTGTGAATTTTAAAATTCAAAAAAAAATATTATTTATGAAGATATTACATGAAGATAAAATTTTGCAAAAAAATTTGTAAGAATCATATTTCCTTCAAATTTTTATATAAAATTCACATGAAAAATCGTATATAATTAGAAAAATTATAATAGTGAAGATACAATATATGCAATCAAACATTTTTTACTCCACAAAATATATTACTGTTTTTTTAAAGGAAAATCTAAGCATGAAAAAACATCAGTGTTTGCACGGTAGAGAAAGAAAAAGGAAATTAGACTTCAAAAGGAAGAAATTGAAATAGTTATAATTTTAAATTAAAAAATTACTTAGTTAAGGACTAAATTAAAATCAATAACAATTCTTTACTGAATAGTAAAATAGATGACATGATAACAAATTATTTTTTATTAATCTAAAAACCAATTATGTAGATTGTAAAAAAAAACAACTTATGCTTTATCTGCCCTCTATTGTTTTAGAAAATTTAACTAACCCTAACCTGTATTTATTGATGTACATTCTTAAAGCACAAGTTAAAAAAAATATATATATACCATTTTTTATTAACTATTTAAAGAAAAAGTATTCAGATATTTTTATTTCTAAGATATCAAATATTTATTATAAATTATAACTATATATAAAATAAAAATTATCCTATAGGTTCTACAAGTTAAAATACCAGTTTTTAACAAATCCATTATAATTGAAGTCAATTTATATTCAATTTATCCATTTGATACCTCTAATTAACGTATATTCCGGTAAAAGAAATAATATTTTATTTTATACTTAATCTAATACATATTTTATGCATTATATGAATAATTTTAAAGTAAAAAAAATGTATTAAAAGTATTTGAAATCTTCATAAAAAGTTTTAAAAAATTAATTTTAGTACCTAGTATATATAAACAATTTATATCATAAGAAAGAGTATATATATATATATATATATATATATATATATATATATATATATATATATATATATATATATATATATATATATATATATAAACAAATGCGTAGCTAGTTTAAAATATTATAATATAAGATTTAAAGTTCTCACTCTTGAAGAAAGAAAAAAAGATTAAGCCACTTTAAAATATATTAATAAAATTTCCCAAGGTTTCATTTAAAACCTAAACAAATATTTAATTTGCAAGAATCTTTTAAATTATTTTCTTACCTTTTTATTTTATTAAGTTTAATATTTTTAAGGTATGCACAACACAATAATTAAATTCTACGTTCTTCTGTATTTTACTTTTCCAATTACTAAAGTTGGTGAGATCGATAAGCTTTACACTTAATTAATTTTTCTTAGTTATGTTATATTAGTGTAAAATATCTATAAACATTGTTAACATTATAAGAAAATTGTGATATAGTAATACATTTTTTATAGTAATATAATACTTATTACTAAAAATTACTTTTATCCATATAATATATAAAGTATATGTTAGTATATTGTTAAAAAATATGGATATAGACTATAGTAACACATAAAATATATTATTAAATTTAATTTAAAATTAACATTAAAATTGTATGTGATATGTCAAATAGATATATACTTACATATATTGTATTATATTGATACTTTTTTATATCACTGTATGTAATATTTTTTTCTAATGTAATAACTAATTTTTGTCAAAAAGAAAACTAATTGATAATTGTCTTTATAGTAGAGTATAATCTGTCAACTATATTTTTCATTTATAAGACATGAATTTGAATTTTACTTAAAGAAATTAGGTCTAATTCTACTCAAATTAATAACTTATGTATAATTTAATTAGTTAAGTAGTCTCGTATACAAGAGTATTTTTAATACCAATAAAGTTAGTGAATAAAGGGAAGGTAAAAGTGCATGGAGCATCCTAATACCGGTGCTTCTTAATGGTATTGTAATCTTAAAATGTAAAGATATATTTATATGATTAGTCAACCCTAATTTTTGTAGGATGAGACGAATGTAGTCAATTTAATATGAGACATTAGTATTTGTTGTTGACTTTGTCGTCTATCCATCTTTCAATTTGTTTGTGTTTATTTTGTTTGACTCATGTTTTTGGTGAGAATGTACATTTGTGAATACTTTCAAGTTAGGTATTCGAGGTTTTATTTAGAGGTTTGTTGTGACTAACCAAGTAGGCTTGTGTATATAAGTTTAATTTATGATTCATTTGAGAGAAGCAGACTTAATATAGACAACAAAGTTGGCTTCGTTTGTTATTTGTTGTTCTATATTAAGTCTGCTTCTCTCAAATGAATCATAAGATTAAACTTATATACACAAGCTACTTGGTTAGTCACAACAAACCTCTAAATAAAACCTCGAATACCTATATTTAGTATATTGTTTCCTAGATTGTAGCCTAACGTGAAGGCATTTACATTGTATATATTCTGACCAAATCAATGAGAATGGGGAGGAAAACATTACTAATTCTAACATGGTATCAAAGCCATTTAGATCCACTTTAAAAATGGGCCACCCACCATTGATGCATGCCTCATAGGCATGAGGGGGTGTATTGGGAAAAACTCAAGTCCCGCCAATCCTAGATCATTAAAAAGGGCCACCCACCATTTATCCACGTACCAAGCCCAATAGTGCTGGACGTGAGGGGGTGTATTGGGAAAAACCCAAGTCCCACATCGACTAGAGATTAGGGTTCTTCATCCTCTTCCTTCCGCAGGCCCTAACTCTGTTGTTCCTTGCCCACGTTTTTTTTTTATTCCCTCCTTCTCTCTTTTCTCTATCGTCATGGCTTCCACCACATCCTCCTTTCATCCTGCTCTTGCTGTATCAAACATCAAGAATCATGTTTCCATTATTCTTGAAATGGAAAATGTTCAATATTCCACGTGGGCTGAACTCTTCAAGATTCACGCACGATCAACCAAGGTGCTTGATCATATCCTTCCTCCGGCCAACAGCACGACGCCGGCTCCTTCTACTGCCGAAGAGAAGGAGCTTTGGTCCACTTTGGACGCCACGGTTCTTTCGTGGATTTATGCTACCATTTCTAGTGACTTACTGCACACCATTATCGAACCCGATTCAACGGCTATGGAAGCTTGGGATAGATTGCGTGATATATTCCAGGATAATCAACATTCTCGTGCTGTTGCCTTGGAGCAAGAATTCTCTGCCACTTCTATGGAGAATTACTCAAATGTCTCCTCTTATTGTCAACGTCTCAAATCAATAGCAGATCAGTTGAAGAACGTTGGGGCTCCGGTGTCTGAAAGTCGTTTGGTATTGCAACTGGTTGGGGGTCTTGCACCTCCGTACCGTGGTGTGGGAACGTTGATCCGCCAAAGCAACCCTCTACCTCCTTTTTACAAGGCTCGGTCCATGCTCACTCTTGAGGAGGCTGGTTTGGCAAAGGAAGCAGCCACTGAGTCTGCTATGCTCACCACTTCGACTGATGATGGGTCCTCACACACTGCCAAATCTGGACAGTCGAAGAAAAACTATGGTTCGCACCATTCAGGCGGTGGACGGCGCAATCATGGGGGTGGTCGCAAGAATGGAGGCGGAAGGTCCTCCACTGGCAGTAAAGGCGGTGGTCGGGGGCAGTTTTCTGGTGGCCAAGGACGCTTCATTTCTCCGCATTGGCAGCAGCATGACCAAAGTGGCAACCGTCCTCCGCAATGGCAGCAGCAACAACCTGTTCCATGGGGCTGGTATAATCCTACCCGGCCTATTCCTCCTTGTCCCTTTCCAACTCAAGGCTGGGCTCGCCCCAATACTCCTCCACCTCGCCAAGTCGGTATCCTTGGTCCACGACCACCTCAACAGGCTTATGTGCATCCTGCCGCATCCCCTGCACCTCTTGAGCAGTCTACTTTGTCTGCTCCCACCGATATTGAGACAGCAATGCACACTATGTCCCTTCAACAACCAGATCAGTCTTGGTACATGGACACCGGTGCTACATCTCACATGACGTCTTCTATCGGTAATCTCTCGTCTTATTTTAATTTGAGCAATCATCCACATAATCACATTATTGTTGGTAATGGTCACACGATTCCAATTCATGGATATGGTCACACGAACTTGTCTTCTCCATGTCAATCCCTCTCCCTTATAAATGTTCTTCATGCTCCTAAACTGATTAAAAATCTTGTTTCTGTTCGAAAGTTTACAAAAGATAATTCAGTGTCTGTGGAGTTTGATCCTTTTGGTTTTTCTGTGAAGGATTATCAGACTGGGATGTCAATAATGAGATGTAATAGCAGCGGCGATCTGTATCCTATGTCCTCTTCTCCCAACATTCAAGCTTCCTCCTCTACCTTTGCCGCCATCACCCCTAAGCTTTGGCATGATCGTTTGGGTCACCCAGGATCTCCTATCTTGGATGTGCTGCGAAAGAATAAAAGCATTGATTGTAATAAACTTTCTAGTTCTAGCCTTTGTGGGTCATGTGTTCTTGGGAAACATATTAAGTTGCCTTTTGTTAATTCCTCTTCCAATACTACTATGCCATTTGATATTTTACACAGTGATCTTTGGACCTCTCCAATTTTGAGTTCTTTGGGACATAAATATTACATTTTATTTCTTGATGATTTTTCAAAATATTTATGGACTTTTCCTTTGTGTCGGAAATCTGATGTGTATGAAATTTTTTTGGCGTTCAAAACTCATATTTCTACTCAATTTGAGTGTAATATAAAAAATGTGCAATGTGATAATGGTGGGGAATTTGCTAACAAGTCTTTTGGGCAGTTTTGTCAAAAACATGGCATGTCATTCCGGATGTCGTGTCCACACACTTCTTCTCAAAATGGGAAAGCCGAACGCAAGATTCGAACTATAAACAATATGTCTCGTACTCTTCTTGCTCATGCATCTCTTCCTCCATCTTTTTGGCATCATGCTCTCCAAATGGCAACCTATCTTCTTAATGTACTCCCAAGTAAATTGTTGGGTAATAAGTCTCCACTAGAGGTTCTTTACAAAAAGGTTCCGTCTTATGATCATATCCGGGTTTTTGGGTGTTTGTGTTACCCCCTCATTCCATCCACCACTATTAATAAGTTACAACCACGGTCTACTCCTTGCGTCTTCCTCGGGTATCCAACCCAACATCGTGGCTACAAGTGTTATGATTTCTCCTCTGGAAAAATAATTCTTTGTCGCCATGTATTGTTTGACGAACATACTTTTCCTTTTCGTAGTATACATTCCCTCAAACCCCATACATATGATTTCCTTGACACAGGTTACTCTCCTTATGTCATTCACCATCTTCAACAATGTACTCCCACTCCTACGACTCCGCCCAACGTGCCACGTGAGCCTGTTTCCCCCATCATGCTAGGTGACTCTCATTCACCTTCCGAGTCCAATTCCTCACCTCCTGCCCAAACACATATTAATCCATCTCCTCCTAATAGTCCTATCCAACCGCATAAAGTTGTGACCCGTAGCCAGCATGGGATATATAAACCCAATCACAAATATTCCCTGCATACTACGTTTAAGAGGTCTCCGTTGCCTCGCAATCCGATTGAGGCACTTCGTGATCATAATTGGAAAATGGCCATGGATGATGAATATGATGCTCTTATTAAAAATAAGACGTGGGAGTTGGTGCCCCGTCCTCCACATGTTAATGTCATTCGTTCCATGTGGATTTTCACTCATAAAGTCAAATCTAATGGTGTTTTTGAGAGGCATAAAGCCCGTCTTGTAGGTGATGGGAAAACACAACAGGTTGGCTTTGATTGTGGTGAGACTTTTAGTCCCGTGGTGAAGCCTGCTACGATCCGAACTGTTCTTAGCCTTTCACTTTCGAAGGCATGGCCTATTCACCAATTGGATGTCAAAAATGCTTTCCTTCATGGGGAGTTAAAGGAAACAGTGTATATGCATCAACCATTGGGTTACAGGGACCGTCATCATCCAGATTATGTTTGTCTCTTACGTAAGTCATTGTATGGTCTCAAACAGGCACCCCGCGCTTGGTATAAGCGTTTTGCTGATTATGTTTTCTCTATTGGGTTCGTTAATAGCAAATGTGATACTTCTTTATTCATTTACCACAAAGGGTCGGCTGTGGCTTATATTTTATTATATGTTGATGACATTATTCTAACTGCTTCTTCTGATACACTGCGATGCTCTATCATGGATCTTCTTAGTTCTGAATTTGCTATGAAGGATCTTGGCCCTCTAAATTACTTTCTTGGCATTACGGTCACTCGCAATACAAGTGGTATGTTCCTTTCCCAGCACAAGTATGCCAAAGAAATCATCTCACGGGCAGGGATGACTTCGTGTAAGCCATCTAAAACACCAGTTGACACAAAATCCAAGGTTAGTGCTACATCTGGGTCTCCTTTTGATGATCCTACTCTCTATCGGAGTCTCGCCGGGGCTCTACAATATCTCACTTTTACACGGCCAGATATCTCTTATGCCGTGCAACAGGTGTGTCTCCATATGCATGATCCACGGATTGATCATATGTCAGCTCTCAAAAGGATTATTCGCTATGTTCAGGGTACATTAGATTACGGTCTTCATTTATATTCATCACCTACTTCTACTCTAGTCTCTTACACTGATGCAGATTGGGGTGGGTGCCCTGACACGCGACGCTCTACGTCCGGTTGCTGTGTATTTTTGGGTGATAACTTGATTTCTTGGTCGTCAAAACGACAACCTACATTATCTCGTTCTAGCGCTGAGGCCGAGTATCGTGGTGTGGCGAATGTGGTCTCCGAATCATGTTGGATTCGGAACTTACTATTGGAGTTACAGTGTCCAGTTCACCAAGCCACTCTTGTGTATTGCGATAATGTGAGTGCTATTTATTTATCACGGAATCCAGTTCAACATCAACGTACCAAGCATATCGAAATGGATATCCATTTTGTTCGTGAGAAGGTTGCCCGCGGACAAGTACGAGTGCTTCATGTGCCATCACGCTATCAGATCGCGGACATTTTTACTAAAGGTCTTCCGCTAATTTTATTTGAAGATTTTCGAGCCAGTCTCAGCGTCCAAAAGCCTCCCGCTTCGACTGTGGGGGTGTGTTAAATATATTGTAAATATATTACTGAAACAAGATAAATAGTTTCCTATTTCATAGCCTTCCGTTATAGCATATATTTGATTGCCTTCTGTTATGGCATAATTGCCTTCTGTTATGGCATATGTTTAGTATATTGTTTCCTAGATTGTAGCCTAACGTGAAAGCATTTACATTGTATATATTCTGACCAAATCAATGAGAATGGGGAGGAAAACATTACTAATTCTAATATATAAGTGGTTTGTAATATATTATTCTATTTTCAACTCGGATCCCCTTCTCCCTAAGGGATATATTGGGAGATATTTTCTTTATGTTTCCTTTTACCCCTTAGATTATTTGATTTGGGTCGGTTTGTATCTTGTCATTCTCTTCTCGAATGTGTTGATTTTCTTGTTGTAAGTGTTCTATTTGGGTTATAAGTTCCAAGAGGGTTGGTACTTGTGGGTTAATTGACTACTCTCAATTATTGCGAATTTGTATCATGTAGTGTTAAAATCATTTTTTCAAATATTTATGAAACGTTTGATAGAGGAGAAATTTTTTTTTATATGCAATAATATAATTTTTAAGAATTACAAATCTTGAAAATTGCAATTCTTAAAAATAACTAAAATATATTTGGTTACTCATAAAAATTCATGAGAATATTTATATAAGATTTCTAAGAATTAAAGATTTTCATGTTTAGTTACAATAGTATATTCTTAAATATATAAATATTTTTTGTAAAAATATTTTTTATTAAAATAAATTTATTAGATATATTTATTTATTCAAATCTTATTATAAACATGACATTAAACTATTTTTAAATTTTAAAAAATTATTAAAATTATTTAATTATTATTTTTTGAGGTCCATCAATTGTCTCGTTATAAAGGACTGAGTGGTCAAGTCATATTTGAGACATATGACACTTTGGTTACTATGATTAAATAGAAACAGTTATATCTTGATTATTGGTTATAACTTTTGCCTTAATGATAAACATTCAATTCAACAATTAATACCAGAGTCAAGGTCGACTATTCAATTCCTAATGGGTGTAATCTCTAAGAGGGGATGAAAAAGAGAAATTAACTTTTTTTTGTTTTAAAAAGATATAATGATTTTTTTATATGCATATTTTTTTTCCTAACTCAGAAAAATTAGATTTCTACCTCTCATAAGAGTTTTTTTTATGAAAAATTGGGATAAAAATGATTTTCAACAAAATTATATTCTTGAGAATATTTTAAAAATAATTACTAAACATGAAAAATCAAGATTGTTGATTTAAGATTTATAGAAAAATAAAAACATGTTATGTACCATACACCTTTTTAAAATAGAGAAATTATTAGATCGAGTTTGTATATATGTTTATTTCTAAGCATTTATTTTTTAAAAGTTTTTTTTTTATGAAATAGATAAGGATTGTTTCTTTAAAGAAAACTACTATATATATATATATATATATATATATATATATATATATATATATATATATATATATATATATATATAAGTTAAACCAGACATATATATATATAATTAAAAAAAGGACTTTAAAAAAATAAACAATATAGAATCATTAAGTATTTATGATTCAAACAAATCATTATATAACTACCGATAATATTAAAAATGTTCTTTTTACTATCTAGTTAACCGACGCAAGATAAAACAAACTTCTTAATAGACCATACAAATTAACTACCGATAATATTAAAAATGTTCTTTTTACTATCTATATATAGACAAAATGATCGGTGACTTTAAAAAGCTATTTAATTTTTTGTTGTCTTCTTCTCGTCACGGCTCTCCTTATAGGAAAGTTGCGATAAAGTTTAAACATATGAACCCTAAATTAACTCTCTCTTTCCTAATTTTAAAATAAAAGAGGAAGGTTCCTATAAAAAAAAGAGAAAGGGACAAAATTAAATATAGAGGCATCACACCCCATATTTTAGAATCACTGGAAAAGGAAGGAGAGAAAGGAGCTAATGATTATCATTAGGTGCTACACGATGATGCTGTTTTTCAATCTATTGTCAACATTAGTATAATTCACAGCGTGTGAATGTTGGGATCTTGTCCTGGATTTTCCACAACAATGAGACATGAATTCTGAAAGCATATATAGTGAATGGAGGCACCAAAAAAGTCAAAAAAAAAAGAGGAGAAGGATGGTGGGAATGGAATTCATGGGGGCAGCTCCTAACTTTTCTTGTCTCCTAATTGCCTGCAAGCTGGAATTAAGTGTTGCAACATAATTATGCATTCCTATACAATAGCCTTCCTAATCCCTATGGAGGCCTCAAACCAAATTAATAACCTCCAATTAATTAATCCTCCATGTTTAGTATTTTTAATTAAAATTAAGCTTTACTAGCTTATATTTTTACATTTTTTAATATCATTCTTTTTAACTCAGTGATTGGAGTAAAAATATTCATCGATTTTTTAATGATTAATATTTAAAATAAAAAAAAAATAATTTAGCTATATATTTAGCAGAATATCTTTTTTCTGCTTAGAAATTGACTTCAATTTTAATCGATCTAATAACTTATTGGGTAATATCAACATTTTTTAATTTATAAATTATTAATAAATTTTAATTTAAAACATCAAAACGACGTAAATTAATTATGGGACACAATTCTGTTTTATTTAAAATTTTGAGTAAAATATCTCATTTTATGGATAATAAAAACTAAAGGAATTGGATTTTATAGATTTTATTATAAAAAAGTATCATATATATTGACATATAAAAAAAATGTCATTATAAGTATAATATATATATAATATATTTATATATAATTTTACTATTAATTTTAAATGAGATTTAACAATATATTATATATATAATTATAATTTATATTTATATTTATTCTTTTTAATAATATATAAATATATATTATATATATTATGTGGATAAAAATAAATTTTAATGATAATTATTGTATTATTATAGAATGCGTGTTACCATATTGCATTTTTTTTAATGTTTTATTATCAAATCTTCTTAGTTAATTTAAATGATTAGAATGACAGCTAAATTATGTTCTATTTTAATTAATTTAAATCATATTTTGATTAGTAGAAGAACTCATTGCTTTATACTTTTGTGACAACAAAGGCCCTCGTGGGTCTATCTGAATCAAAAGTCAAAAATTATTCCTATGCGAGAACGACAAAATATAAGCCAATCTGATGGTTTTCGTTGATGTGACTTATTGTGACTAAACGAAAAATGGATTTTTGTGATATTCTTTTGGATATCCATCGTACCAACTCACTAAGAAAATTGTCTTTTGCTTTATCAACTATAACCTACTTTGTGCCTATAATTAATACTGCGCGTGTGTTTTATTTTAATTTAATTGACATGCAAACATCCTAAAGTCATGAGTAGTAACTTAATTGATACAATGTTAGTTTGCATCTGTTAGATACATAGGCAAATATGAAACTTTTATATAAGAGGAAATTTATTTCATTAGAGGCGTATAATCTGTTTGCAAGTAACCTAAAATCAACGTCTAGGTTCATTAACTATGAACATAAGGATTATATCATTGTTTATGGTCTCTATTATAATTGAATGGTAATCTTGTACTTGTATTATTTTAGCAGCTCGAGTTAATCTACATCCATCTGTATGTAATACAAAAGAAAAAGCTTACGGTGAAGATTATAGTATATATTATTTTATGTTATCATACCTAACTAGCATAACTTGATTGATTATGGCATACGAGACGTGATTATGGATTCGAACTTTCCACATTTCGAGTGTCATTTTAAGCTAATAATTATAGTTTTCACATTCCAAATATGAATTCTTCTTCTCAACGAATTTCCAAATACACTAATTAACTAAAAATCATTTATATGTTTGCCCCAGTACAAAAGTAATCATTCATATAAAGAAAGACAAAGCCCTTAAAACTCCTTAATTGGAACATCTTCAATACGATCCTTATCTACCTAGCAAGTTGGGTGACAGACAATTAATGCAAGAGACAACTGTGCTCCTTGTACATACGACTTTGTCAACCTAACATATCTAAGATATATAAGTATGTAGCATGATAGACGCCAAAGCCACTTTAATTATAACCCCACATTAAATTTTACAGCAAAAACATACTCTTGGTAGTATGTACAAAACCATGTGCCTAGCTAGCCATCTAATTAAGGTAGTCCCACCATAACAATTTACTTGTTTTATTTATTAGGGGAATTGGAATTAAAATATTTAAAATGCTTGTTGTAATTGTTTGTCGAAGATTTTCTGCCCTGGTGATAGAATCATTCTTGGATCAAACTGACGTTTCCTTTCTAAGAATGTAACCCATTTAGCACCAAAATGGTTTGACCAATCTTCTTGTGTTGTGTGATTGGGAAGATATTGCTTAACCTCAATGCCAGCATCACTACAGAACTCCAAAATTTCTCTGTTTTGAGCATCATATTCCTTCCAATTATCAAACCCACTTGAGTGCAAAAAGCCAACTGTGTAGAACACATCCTCTTCTGGTATAGATGCTGACATCCTATCGTCCCACCTGGAATTAAATTTAATGTAGTTGAATGGTCAGAAAATAAAAACAATTACATCACACTCCTGAAATATACTAATGACACAAAATGTGATCCATTCAACGCTTACTTGTTTCTATTCATGGGGTAAACCAAGACTGGTCCAGAGGAGATGTTTCTTTTAAGAACTATATCTCTGAACACTCCTGAATCAAAATCCAAGATTTGTGATTTTGGTATAAAAAAGTTAAGCCATGGGTGAGGAACATCCCATAGTCCTTGTGACTGAAGCTTCAACTCTCCACTTCGGACTCTATTCAGGAACTCAACGTATGAGACATTTTTCTCATAATAAAATCCAGGGATATAGACCAGTCCTTGGAGCAAAACTTTAATTTCCTACAAAGGCCAGCAAAGGAAAAGAAAAATATTATTGTCATCTCTATTAATTACACCTAGTAACTAATTACTGTTTTTATCTTTTACTATATATTAAGGTGCAATCCAAGAAAACCCTCAAAATCTAGGCATTTGCTTTTGACCAACTTTTTATTTTTTGAACAGAAATATGATCTAACTAGAATATATATGACTAGACGGTACCTTGTCCACATTTTTCTCGGTTTGGTCATCATAATATTTAGCCACTTCAAGGCAATAGATGATGCTGTGTTGAGTGATTAAAGAAGCTATTCTAGGATGGTCAGATATAGGGAAGAAAGAGGATCTCCAATTATTTATGGGGCCTTGGTTCATTAGCAGAATCCCTTCCAGAAAATCCAATGCAGTCTTTTGTTTCCTTCCATTGATTGAGATTAATCGTTCCTGGTCTTTGGTAAAAGCAGAAAAGTCACTATAAAGTAGCCTGACCCACTTAACCTGCATGGCAACAAAAATTCACCATTGATGTCTTATACCAGTAAACTTACTAGCGAAATAGAATATAATAAAATGAAATATAAAGAGAGAGAGACGTATTTGTGTATGTATGAATTAATGTATATATGTGCTCGAGCGCTCACAACGAGTCCCATCAGAATTGGAAGGATAAATTAATTAATATAATTTAAAAACGGCAGTAATATGTACTAACATGTGGTGATGATCAATCCCTTGACTCTCTAGACTTCAAACTTCTTGTGCTTCATGTGTTAGCTAGACGTGTCCAGATGTAAGAATATATATGCATAGACTTATTTGAAAGTCTTTTTGAAAAGAGCCCTTGTGTGTTGGGTTTAATAAAACTGAGATAAGATTTTAAATCATTGAAAGAAGGTGATAATTCATAATATGACCTTTTCTAATTCTATTGGTTTAATATAGCTTAAGATCTAAGAGTCATTATAATTTCAAGAGTGGCTTCTGCTTTTTTTTTTTTCCTTTCAAACTCGTATTATGCTTTCAACTTCAAAAATCCACATTCAATGGTTAAAACTTTTACGTACGTATAACTCATCCTATTTTCATTTGTGAAGTGTTTATCATGGGTGACTAATACACCAACATAAAATGAAATGTGCGGTACCTTTGTGCCAGCAGCCACGTGGTAGATAAACAAAATGACAATTCACCGTAAAAAATGACAATTTGATTTGGTGTCACTATGAATTGGTGGAGGGAAACTACAAGACAAAATTCTAGTCAATCTCTATAAACGTACCCTTTTGGGGGCTGGCTCGAGAGCAATTCTCGCTCTTGCTATAACTCCAAATTGTCCTAAGCCACCAAGAACCGCGTGGAATAACTCCAAGTTCTTCTGCCAAGAGCATGTTACGAACTCTCCTTTTCCTGAACCACACCAAGTAGATGACAAAAACTATTTATTAAATTAAACAATTTAGATACATGCATTCGTCAATTATAAGATGTAACATTTTCCATGTTGGCATTTCAGTCTTTTAACTATATGAATGAATTAATTGACCAAAAGTAAAAGACTAGACCAACATAAAGTTAATCAATAATAGAAAGCTATGACCGTGGACCTGGTTCCAATTCTAATCCCATGGAAACGTTTGCATCACTCACCCATATTGTAGACAAAGACTATTATGTTTGAGTTCAACAACCACACTAATTAACTAGGTATCAATAAAACATGTTATTAAAGAATTCAAATATGATAATGTTTAGCGGAACATCTACGACACACCGTGTCATGTCATAATAGAGAAAACGGAAACAATAATTGTTGTGCATTAAGTGGTGGATAGCTTAATACAGAAAACGGAAACAATAATTGTGTGCATAAGTGGTGGGATATTGCTTATGAAAATTTACCTTTCTATTTTTTCAAGTTTCAACACAATGAACTCGTTCTCAAAGAAAATGAAGCAATAGAAACGCTCAAAGTTAAATACAATATAAGGTATTGTTTCTAATTTTAGTTAGTAAGAGTCGTGTGTGGATACAATTTATTAGAAGGTCTTGTAACAACTTGTCTACTATAAAATAAAGAGTTTTTTTGGCATATAGAAATTCTTAAAACCGTTTTTAGACTTGGTATCTGAACATGTTCTAAGATGAAAATAGCAGCCAACAAGATGACATGTGAATTTTAATTAAAAATCGTTATGTATGAGAAACTTCTAAGAAATTTATAACTTCATACCAGTGATGACATCCATTTCGTGAACGTTGCTGATTTGAGGACCATAACGGAAACTCTGGCCACTAATCCCAGCATTGGAAAGTGTCCCTCCCACGGTCAAGTACAAATAATCAGTCCAAGAAACTGGTGCAAGTCCATGTTCAAGCGTGGAATGTAGCACATCAATCCAAAGTTGTTCCCCTCCAACATCAGCATAGTGGCCAATCAAAGGGTCCTTAGAGACATTAATGGCAACCCCATTTCTTTGTTTTCTGAGGGTGGCCATGTCAACCACGACCCCTTCACGAGCCATGGCTTGTCCATTGGTGGAGTGGCCTTGGCCCCTCGCAGCTATGTGAAAAGGGGAAGGGCTATTGTATGAGGATTTTATCAAGGTGACTATGTCGTCTATGGAAGATGGACGAAACACAGATCTTGGGAATTCATGCACGATGTTGCCATAGTCCCTAGAAGCTATTTGAATGGTTTCAGGGTCGTCGTGGAACTTAAGGGATATATTGTCAATGTCAAGCTCTTGTAGAATAGGAGCTTTCTTCCACTGCTCGGTTTTACCTACAATGGATATCAAACGGGTTATGGTTATCAGCAGTAGTATGAAGTAGGTTGAAAGAGGGTGGTTTAGAGCCATTTTGAAGAGAGAGAGAGAGAGAGAGGAGGGTTATGACTAGCTGTGTTGAAGAGGAAGAGAAGAAGAGGAAAAGTTTGGTGTTGTGGTAGAGGATGAAGGGGGGAAGTGGAGATATAAATAGAGAATGGAGGAGCTTGCATGAGAAAGAGAGGGTTGGAAATACAAAAATGATTTTACACATATTTTGGGGCTGTATACATATCTTGGTGGATCATGGAAGACAGAAATTAGAAAGGAAATGAGAAAAGGTGTACACGTAAGAGGTGATGCGATAAGAAAGAAAAAAAAAAGATAAAGGAAAGGTGAGAGTAAAAAAAGTTAAAAATGTTGGATTTGGAAAGAGTTGATATCATATTACATCTTTAAGATAAGAAGTAAAATTCACATTGGGGTGGCAAAATGTCAAATTCAAAGATACGATGGAAATGGGAACCGGGTAATAGAGTATGAAGTTCCATGTTAATTGTGAAGAAACTATTGAAAGGAAAATAATTAATTAATATTTGCGTACGTGTTTCTTGTGATTGTGTATGAATCATCATGATCACGAAGATTCCCAGCAATTGAACATTTGAACCCACAGATTTGGACCATTTTTGTGGGCCTTTGCGGGGAACAAAATGGGATCAGTGAGATCTGGCCGTTGATTGTCAATATTGGTCAAGTTTCGTCAAGTACTATACAAATTACGTACCCCACATTGATTTTATATTACCACTTGGTATTGGCATTTCCTATTTTAAGGATGAAGGTGAGTCAAAATTAGGTAATTATCAAAAGGATCTCTTAAGATATGTTTTTGGGATCGGAGAACTTCTCATTCATTCATCAAACTATTTGACATTCAACTTTTGTGGTTCATGGAAGGGTAAATATTATGATAAGATCACAGCTATGGGAACGGAGGGAGACATGACACCGGATTTTCTTCAGGCCAAGATTTTGTCTGTGAGCATCTAAAGCAACATGTAATCAATGAAAAGTCAAGCAGGGAAATGAAACTATAATTATACCCACCAATGTGTTTCTCTCACTACAGTTATAAGTTAACACGTTTCCATGCTATTATTTACTTTCAGATTAATTTAATTTGTTCAAAACCAAATAAAATAAATATGCCCTACTTCGTGCCATTATTAGATTGGTAATTAAGAAGGATGTTCATTATCATTAATAATTAGTTGGCCCCTGGAGTAAATATACCAAACTCACCAATTCTTTTTGCCCTGATTTATATGATATGCGAGTACTAAAAAAATATTACAAGCACCCTGGCATGCATGTATAAAAATATGGGAAGAAAACAACGGCATGCCATGCACATGCATTAATATAGATAGCAATTTAATTTGGTGATGATGAGAGTTTGTGTATGTATGCTAGCAAAGGGACAAAAATATGTATTGCGTATACAGAAATGACAGGATATTTTGCACCATATACATAAATTATAATATATGCATTGAATTGTTCTTTTGTGGATTACTAGTTAATTAAATTAAACAAATTAGCCAAAGACAAATAAGTGATTTGAGTTCCTAAACTAAGAATTCTATATACAAATTTGACTAAGAACAAAAGGGCGTTCAATGAACTATCTTTGACCTATAGATCTCGCAGGTAGGAGGAGCTATCAGCTGATAACAAGACCCTCCACCATGCAACGCTATTGTGGAACCATATTCTACTAATGCTTCCTATTGAAGATTGCAATCTTTGACGATAATGTGCTACATGCATGACTAATAAATATGAAAGAAAAAAAGACTTACAAGGCTAAGGGTTCATTAATAGGATTGACTACATCTAGAGCTAATTAATGGAAACTAATTAATAACACTGATTGGAAGATGCTCACATTTCTGGACTCGGTGGGCACAACAGAATGTATAATTTTCCTCATGTTCAAACAGTGGTAGTTAGGTCTTCTACCTAATGAAACGAATATATCTCTCGTATACTTGTTCCTTCAAAAGTAGGGGGCAAAACCGGAAGTGTAAAAGGGTTGGTCTTGGTATTATAAATCCTCTTGTTTTTAACATATATGTCGTATCAAAATTGAATATATTGATATATAGCACCATCTTTTGAAATGTTAGGTAGAATTCATATTCAACATAACGAGAATTGCAATGTGTCTTACTTTGATACACTTTTTCTAGTACTATGACTCGTGAGAATGCAATGAACTTAGCCTTTCATGCCAATATTTCTGTTTCTGATCAATCCTTGTAAATGACTCTGGTAAACTAAGCCATGTCACACAGATGCATATACATATCTTCACCAATATACATAGACATATACGAAAAGGGGCGAGGGTTGTCTCCTTGTCGTTTTGTCCGAAGTGGAATTGTGGCAATGTGGCCATCTTTAAATTTTACTAGTTGTTGTTTTGCGGGTTCAGTACAAACACACAAGTTTTCGCATGCTAGTTAATGCCAATAGAAGGAATGAAACAAAGTAAGACAATGCCGTGCACTGCAGTGGTAAGTAGGGGGGATACTGTTTCATAGATATTCAAGATCTTTTTGGGGATCAGCCAGACCCCCCAAAGCAACCAAATCACGTGGTCCAAAATACAAAGGTAACGAAAACATTAACATTTCAAACAAAAATATTCATTTCACTTTGCAAACATATCATCTGATAGATTCTCGAATTCCTTGCCATGAAAATGAGATCTTCTACCAGACGATCAGTGAATTTTTTAAGGGTACTTTTGAGGCACCAAGCAATTAAGAGATGAAAGTTACCATTACTAGTAGTATTGTGTGCATAGATGTATAATGACACTTAATTTTCTCTTGGACTCAAATTATTTACTTTACTTTTCCTCATTTTCAACTTATTGAATTAATTTTTCAGACATATTAATTACTTTAAAAGATAAATTAATAATATGAAATTAAAATAATTATTATAAAATAATGTTACTAATAAATATAAATATGTTACAATTAAAGTAATTTAACTTGATCAATTTGTTAAATAGGATTTGTGAGTTATTATAAAAAAAAATTTAGTATCAAGTTCGAAATCAAAATTTTTTTAACATTGCGATTAAAATTAATTTTTAGTCCACGTGAACTAAGAAGTACATGTGTAGAATAAAAAAAAAAATTGCATGAAAACATACAACATGAGAGAGGACCTAATGTTGCCTAACTCAATTATGACATAAAACCCTACTATAAAATTAATCACTATCTTGCAAGAAACATGGGAGAGGACCTAATGTCTCTTAACTCAATTATGACATAAAATCCTTCAATAAAATCACTATTGAATAATTTAAACACAAATCAGCTAAACCACTTTTCTCTTTCTCTCTTTCAAAATTCCCTTGTTATTTTTTCAATTCCTACCTATCAACTGTTGTGATGCGCGATGAGAAAAATGATGAAAACAATAACAGTACACAGGAGCGATAATAGTTGTATGAATCATCAAAAGAGGTACACGAAAACAATGATCTGTTTATTATATAATTAAAAATAAAAACATAATTTTTTACTTGAATTAAAAGTATTTTAAAATTATGTTAAAAATTAATTTAATCCTATTTTAGTCAAATAAATTTTATCTTAAAAATTTACATCAAATAAAAAATGATAACCACCCACTTCGGTCATAACCTTAATCAATCTAGTAATTAGAAAGATATTTTGCAGATATATAATTATCATTTAAAAACTAAGAAATAACACTATTTGTCATCGTTAAAAACTAACTTGAAATTGCAAAGAGTTAAAAGTACACAATTCCTACTAACATTGTTCCTGTGCTAGGATATACACTCCAATTATCCTTGTTGTAGCGAGTTGGGTCTCAGGTCGAAGGTCTCGGTCTTCTTGTTCTTTTCCGAATAGTCCGAAGTGTAGGGGGGGCCTGCAAAGACACTCTGACGCTCAAGTTAGTGGTCGGCGTAATAAATGCGGTAGGTGAAAAACTAACTACGTACCTCGTTGAGGCTCTATTTATAGGTGTTCGTATTGGGCTGCGATTAAGGATTGGGCCCCGGAAAATTAGGGGGTTAATCCGATAGATTACGGTAATTAAGCTTTTCGTAATCGTTCTGACAGATGCGCTGGCTTGGCCGACCACACCGAAACGTTTTAGTCGTGTACGAGTGGTTGGCGGGCACGGTTAATCGGACTAGTTTCTGCGGGTTCGGCCCGGTCGGCCTTTCAAGTGTTCGGCCCGGTCGGCTACCATACGGTATAAACATTGATCAACTAGTATATATAAAGTTATTCCAACTTTAACTAGTGGTCTCCAATTCAAATTCTACATATACAGTTTGTTCAATACTAAAAGAGTTTAACGTTCATAATACTTTTACTATATGATTTTCTCTGACAAAAGATGTTTGTATCAAGGAAAAAAAAACAGCAGACAATATCTTAAAATGCATCACCTTAACTATTTAAAATTTTGTCAACGTATACCCTAATCATTCTGCGAAGAGCCTATGTAGTATACACTAGTTACTGATATACTAGGGTTGGTACATTTGCATTTTGGTTTGTACGTGTATATCAGTTCGAGCCCCTTCAATTTTACGAAACTTGCCATCAAGCACAAGTATGGAGGTTAGAATAGCTAGCTAGTAGTCTCTGATCAGACAAATTTTACCTGGAATCATAGAAGTTTGAATAATCTTAAAATCGTTGGTTATTTTTTAAGATAGATTTTTATATGAAAAAAAAACCATGAATATACTTTTGTTGTATTTTTTTTTTCAATTGAAAGTGATATTTAATCTTTTTAGACACGATTAAGTGTTAAAATTAATAGATACTCTGCTCCGTAATACTTTATATAAATGTCACAATTAGACGTAAATTATTCCTTATTCAAGAGATCCATGAAATAGGGATACAGGTGTGTACCAAAAAAAAGGTGCAGGAATATAATTTCTTGATAATTCATTCGTGCACACATGTTAACTGATACAGCAAATGGAATCATTAGTGCTGCTGAATTTCACTGTCGAATATATGTTTGCAACACTATGATTATGAGGGACCAGTTCGGAATCAAGCATCGACTTTTAAACTGACAATTAGTTTGCTTCCAACTCACTCTTTGCGACTGGATAGATATTCATAGGATGTACAGCATATTAATGAGGCGATAATTGATGTTCAATATATACATAGGGGCCCTGCCATTGAATATAGAAGGAATTTACTCCTCGAGCCAATTGATGCATAAAGTGAAGTGTGGTGCATGCCGTTTAAGTCGCGAAAAAGTTAGAAGGAAAAAGAAAACAAAAAGTAATGCGGTATATATAGTAGTAGTGAACGTAAGGAGTTGCCCATCAAAAGATTTTTTTCAATGCAATTTATATAATATATAATTAAAGTTGTGAGTATAAGTATACATTAATCACTAGGGGTGAATGAAATGAATTGAGATAGATTAGGCTGCTATGAAAGGCTTCAGTGTCCTCTTAAAATTTATTTAAAAGTTATTTTGTAATAAGGGTACATTAAATGGTTTGTTAGTTGTATATCTATTAACATCATTAGAATTGTCGCATATGAAATGTTTTTCACTTTAAATGTTTGTTTGCTTGTCATAGTTTTGTTTTAATACATCTAAAAGTTTTACATTACTTAATAATTAGGGTTAATAATCGTTTATAAGTGTATTTCTTCATTAATATATTGAGATGCCCTTTTGAGTACACAATTGTAATATTTAAATAAATATTAAAGTCGACAATATCTTAATTAGATGTAGTAATTCTAATAATGTCAACAGACTTAAAAATGAAACATTGACACTAAAATAATGACCTAAATTATTCTTGTCCCTTAGTCTCAATTAGTAAACTTCTTGTTAATTTATTACGGTACTTTTTCAATGATAAAATTGTGACAAGCGGACAATATTGATAATATCTTAAATGTAAAGATCCTAACAATATTAGTAAACTTACCATTGGAACAAATGTGTTTAAATGTATGTCAATAAATTTAAAACTTTACATATAAATAAATAATCTAAACATATTTATAAAGGAGATAAAACTTTTTATAACTGCTTTATTCTCCACTTTTATTGAAAACTACTTTACCCCTTATTTATTTTTATCTTTTATCATAAGCCCTATAATTGTTTGTCCTCTTCCAAATACTTGTTAGTTTTTTTTCTTTTCTCCAAAAATATTCCACACTCACTTTTTTGAGTAACTATCTACTATTGCTTTTCTATTTTTATTTTATTTTTTAAAATAGAGAAAAACATGTAGAGTTTGTTTTCCCCTAATATATATAATCTCAAATTATTGTCATATAGGTATTGATCTTTCATGCCTAAGTTTTTTAAATCAAATAATTTTCTTACAAACTTTTTAGTCTAACTTTATCAATAAATAAGTATATAATTTAGTTTTTGTGAAGTAGGTTTTGCTAAAGCATTTAGGTATGCATTATTAAAATTCTTTATTGCACAAAAAAATATATTAAACCTTTTCAATTAATATAATATAATAAGGCAGAATCTGATAACAACTATCTATTATTATAGTAATTAATAATAAATAAACTATAAGCCTTCCACGAGTTTTGAAAAGCCCTTTTTTTAATTGAAAAGGTATTAGATGAATTTATATTTAGTTATTTAATTTAATTAGTAGTACTGCTATGAAGGGCAAAAAAGAAGAAAAAAAAAAGAAATTAAACAATATAGATCAATTGGGGGACATGCTTCTAAGGCCCCCTCAAGGAGATCACGAGAAGGACTCTCCCAAACTCTCTCTTTTCTTTCCGTTTAACTAACTATATTTTTTGGAAAAGATAATTTAAAATGAATTCATTTTAAGACGTCGAAATTATTGAGAAAATGTTATTTTTTTTAATAAAATACTTTATACACATTATAAAAGAATCGTACTCATATGTGAATTACTTAAAAAACTAAACTATTTATAAGCAAAATAAAATAATCTATGACGTGTCAATTCATGTGCTGAATAATGAATACATGCGCAGATGCACGAGTGAAGTATGTAATTCAGCAGGCGAATAAAGAGAACTAGCTAGACTTTTGTTACGACAACATCATATGCCAATTGATTAAATTAAAACAATTATTATTATATAATAAAATTTAAACTAAAGTGGTTCCATCGGTGGGATCACTGTACTTTCAGCCAATGAATTTTATTTACTTTATATAAAATAAATTTACATCTTTGGTTGGATCATAGATTTTTAAAGATCTTTTTTCTGTCTGAACTGTGAATCTTTTCTCCCTCATCCCACCCATGCAAAGTTCAAACTTCTGCTGTCACTGAAACAGATATATATAATTGTTCACCATTTTAGTTTATCATTGCATTGATACGTCTTTTATAACTTCATATTTTACGCATTTCAATTTGTTTGAAATTCGATTCAATTAAAAAGTTAAATATACAAATACATAGTTTTAATTTTGATTTTGAAATTTCTGTATATAAAATGAATAATAAATCCTTTAAAGTACTCAAAACTATTATTATTTAAATTATATTTTAGTAATTAGTATTTTTATTATTTAGTATAATATTAATAATAAGAGCATTGCAAGGTAGCTATAGATTCAAATAATTTTTCATTGCACGATGCATTATGGTGACATGCAATGACATTCATACATATCTTTTTCTT
This sequence comes from Cajanus cajan, assembly GCF_000230855.2. NCBI lineage: Eukaryota > Viridiplantae > Streptophyta > Magnoliopsida > Fabales > Fabaceae > Cajanus > Cajanus cajan. The sequence goes on from NC_138521.1 coordinate 67,046,509, forward strand.
CTCTTTTGAAGGTAGTAGATATATTTTTCTTCATATATATATATATATATATATATATATATATATATATATATCGGATATGAATATATAACTGATTGTTAATATTAGTTTTAATATAATAATCATTCATTAAATTTTGTTTGGATAAATGATTAATCTATTAAAATTGATTTTCATATAAAAATATTATGATTGTGAAATTTTTTTTACTAAACACGATCAATCAAATTTTTTAATAAAATTAATTATTTATAAAATTGATAAATATTTCATAATAATAATATAGTTAAAAAAATAAGTTATTAACATAGATTTATAATAGATGAAATTGATGTCGGTACATATTGATTCTGACAAATAAATCTTTTTGCACAATTAATCTAACTAGATCTATTATGCAAAACTCATTTACCATACAAGTAATCAATTTGTCCATGCTATATGTGGCTATTAGAGATTTTAATTTTTTCTAAAAAAATATATAGAGATTAAAAAACTAGTTTTAATTTTTTTTAATAAAAACTTATGTAAACATTGGTCAAACAATAGTCAAATTTTGGAAGAAGATAAAAGAGGAAAGTAATCAGTCACTTCCCTTTGGAATTTTCTGGCAGAAACGTACAGCTTCCGTCAGAAAACTTTGGTATCTCATTCTCACTTTATTCAAAGTCCAAAAGCCCCGCCATGAAGGTTCACAGTAAAGAATTCAAGACGGTAAAATGTCCATTTTGTAGAGAAAAAAAAACTTAATTATTTTTTACATAACTTTTATAGTTTAATCTGTAATCTATAAAAATTCAATTAAAATATTTATACTGTCCTCCAATTAAATCCAAATTAAAAATTATGGAATTCTATAATTATTTTAAAATATATATTTAAGTTAATTTCTAAATATTTAATAAAATAAAATTAATTTTAATTTATAAAATATAGTAAATTATTAAATTAAAAAAATGATGTGAAATTAAATTTACCATTTTCAGCAGAATTGTTATTCAGCTGAATTTGAGCACTATAGGTCTATGTTTTGGTCTAATGAATCTAATGTGTATATATTAGAAAGATGTAATGTCAATTCGAAGGTAAAGTAAAGGCTGTGTGTTTCCCAGACCCCTGCCTATTTCCTTCCCAACGACCAGAGTGACAGATGAAACTTCCTAGTAGTATCCACCAAGACATCTTTTACCATTTCCAACTCACATGACACTATATTTATGTATCCATCCATATTCCTTAATTTTCCATGGGAATTGGATAATTATCAAACTCCAGCTCCACCTCATTTTACGTCGATTTCAATGGAGAACAAAAATAGAGAAAATTATAATTTTGATGGAAAAAAAATATAAGAAAAAACTAATATGTGTTCATAATAATTCTCATGGTTTGTTTGGAAAGGGTAAAATAGAAGAGAAAGGGAAGAAAGTGTGAAGAGGGAAGAAGAAGAAAGTGTAAAAAAATTAATGTAGTGTGTTTGAGAAGAAGGAGGAAGAGGAAAGTGTAAAAAAAATTAAGATTTAAATATGTTTTTAGTGTCTTAAATTTATGGTAAATTTATTTTTTTATCTTAAATTTAAAATTAATTTTTTAGTCTTTATAATTTTTAAAAATTTTATTTTAATCTTTTAAGTCATTAATAATATATTTAAAAATAATAAATTGAGAAAATTATATAATATTAAGATAAAAAAAGTATATTTATATATCTATTTATAATTATAGTTATATTTATTTTATTATTTTTTTCATCATGTCGCATTGTTTACATTTATCATTATGTAGAGAAAGTTTGATAATTTGATACCACAATGAATGATTACATGATATATGTAAGAATTATTTTTATTTATCAAAATCATAATAATGATTCAAGTTTCGAACTTAACCTCATATACATATATTTAAGGATTTATATATAAGAGAGATAAAAAAAAATGACTATAAATGTAATAATTGATATAAGAAAAATGTAAAATTAAAATGATAACAAAATTATAATATTTATTGATATAATTTGGTGTCGTGTATAATAAATGAGGTATCACGAATTAGGATCAAAGTTTAATGGTCACTTAACCTCATATACATATATTTTCACTCTTTGTATCTTATTTATCTTTTAACTAAACAATGCATAAAAGTATATATAAGAATGAATATAGCAAAAACAATTTCAACATAAAGAGTGGCGTGTGACTCTTGCAATAATCGTATCCTACTTTCCACCCAGTTGTAATTAAATTGAAGTTCCACATCTTTAGGATCAACCTATGATGTCTTTTCTTTTCAGTTGTATGTAGATGCACGTACTTTTTTTTTCTTCCAAGACTCAAGCTTGTTAAAATTGGACGTATCACATCAAATTCCCAAAGTGTAGTAATTATTTTGTCGTGGGTGGATCACATATGATATTTGGTCGTGTAGAAAAAGTGGCATGAGAATATTTATGGCAATGATCTCGAAAGATTCTAAAGATGATCCGCATGTACGAGTGGAGAAAGATACAAATTTGATCCTATCATAATATAAAGGAGCATATATATAGATAGATGTTGTCCAGCTTTGCTTCCTACATTTTGTTTCCTTCAGTTTCATTAATATTCATGTGAACATATATCAAACATTTTCAATCAAAAAGAGGCTGCATTCACATTCATATTTAAGACATAGCCATATATTCCAGAAAGAAAATATAAAATGGTGGATTTTAATGATCATGACATGACTTCTGGACCACACTACATGTATGTGATACACGCATGCATGTTAGCTTATGAAAAATATGATGGATAACAATTAGTTGCAAACAAATCGATTCTCCAAGACTCGTTGCTAGATTTTCTAATAATAAATACGAGGCTTCATATGTCAAACTGCTTCATTTCCCTCGTGATCATTATGTTTTCTGTATGTGCTATTGCATGCCAAACTTAATTGACAATCTAGGGATAATTGTGATTGTGATTCTCTACGAATTATGAAGAGAAACTGACCAAGATATAACATTGATTATGAAAGTTAATATGTGATCAATCATTATCAAAGGCAAATTGCCAATGGTCTAGTGAATAACTAGATTTTCTTTCAGAAAGATATCTTAAATACAGTTGGAGATATGATAAATCCATTAACATGTTTCATGTTTAATTAATATGTTATGTTTTTAGGAGCATTGCCTGATAATATAAATGAATTTTATATATAAAAAGTAGTAGTTTCATGTTCTAACTTTTTTTAATTTCTTCTATTTTTGTATTTCATTTGATCTTTTTAAACAACCGATAAATTAATTCCATCTCATTATTATTCGTTAACAACTATGTTATGTTTTTATTTGGTTGTATAAATTAATTTCATTTTGGTTTTAGATATTCAAAGATACGTTTTTTGGTCTTCTTGTTTCTTTCCCATTACATTAAAAATAGTCTCTATCATATATAAGAATGGATTAAAAAGAGATGTTGAAAACAATGACATCCGTTGAAGTTATTTTACATTATTCAACACAAAAATAAAAAGACTATCTTAAAACAATTAATGAATACCTCCTTATATAAATATAAAAAAAAAAAAAAAAGAGTATAATGACCCCAATTTTCCTTTCTTCAATCAACTCAACTCATAAAAATTAAATGCCACCCTTGCACATGAATACATGGAAAATTAAATAAATATATGTTATGAAAGAAGTGACGGACAGGAGAGCCCTTTTTTTATATATAATAAAAATGGTACATTTTTTTAGTAATAATACACATACACTTAATTTTTTTTACGATGATTATATTTTTTTTAGTAATATCTCTACATCATTAATAAATTTAATAAATGATGTAATGAAAAAAAATAGATATAAAAATAATATTGTACAAATTGTTATAATTTTATTGTGCAAATATCATTTCTTATTTTTTTTCTTTCAAAAATCTATAAAATAGGTATTAGAAAAATAGATATGGATAAGTTGTGTTTCTGAAATATAACATCAAACGCGAAAGTTGTATTTCAAAACATGATTTTTTTTATGTTAAAGTTGTAATTTTACATAATTAAAATTAAAAAGAAAAAATAATACTATAAATACAACTTAAAAATAAAGTTGTGATTTAAAACATAACTTTCAAGTTTGATGTCATATTTTACAACCTCGTCTTAATCATTTAATAAATAAAAATGCTGATAGGAGAGAGAAAAATGTAAAATGAGTGTTAAAAATGGTATTTGAAAATATTAGAGTTGGAGGAAAATATAAAGTTTGGTTAAACACCAACAAAATATATTAACAAGTTGGTAGTTTAAGCGATACTAAATTTCACCTCTTTAAATAAAATCATCAAGTTTGAAGAATAGTTTGTATGATTATCAAAATTTAGATTGGTTGTGAGAAAATGAAATTACATGTTGAGGAGATTTTGAGTGTGGGAGAACCGAAGATGATAGACAATTAAGGAAAAAAAGTTGGGTAGCTAGGCCCAACAGTGGCCTAATCACTGCCACAATATGTAGCATATCAATTTTGGTTTTACCAACATCAATTGCTGATGCCACAACACCCTCTTATTTGGCACCACTTCTCTGCCATTAACAACAAATGCTATGTGCCTTCTTTCACTTTTTTCAATCATATTATATTATTATCCAATCTAAATTCTTTTTGCCTACTCCACTAACCAAAAATTATTTTTAACTAAGGTGAGTTAATATTTTGCATAATATAAATAAATTAACAGTTAAGTAAATTTGTAACCACGTGAGTATAGTGAAATAATTAACACTGCCGTAAAGTTGTGGACCTTATAGTATCAGGGGTTTATATTTGGGCCGTCCAAATTGTTAGTTGGGCCATTGGGCTATATTTTTTTTCTCATTATGTTTTTCTATCCATAAAAAAGCATGTGAGTGTGAGAAATGAAGAAGTAGAGAGGTTTTATGCAGAATTCCATGATAGAGTAATTATGCAATGGCGCTTCAAGTTCAACCAATTCCACTGAATTCTTCTTCTTCGACGCTGTGTCGTTCCTCTTCTCTGCATTTTCTGCTATTCCAACCCCGAAGCTTCCCCACTCTCAAATTCAGACTTGTATTTTGTTCGAACGAGACAGCGCAAGTTGAGACTGAACAGCAAGTGAAGGTGGCAAAGAGCAAAAAGAAGAACAGCGCCAGACCAAGCTTCTTCCATCAAATTCAAGACAAATGGTCCCACAAATTGGGCTCCCAAAGAGAAAAGTTCCCATGGCAACTACCCGAGCACCAGGAGGAACAACGACAACCACAGCAAGAAGAAGAAAAGCGTGGAAAGTTCCAGAATAAGCCTTCACCATCGAGTTTTCAGTTTCCGAAGCGGTTTTCTCCTTGGCCGCAGGCAATGAACCCGAGCAATGCGAATTTCGGTTCTGTATTGGGTGATGATTCCGAGGAGGAGGAGAATGACGGTGTCAAAGGTAAAGCGTTGCGACGCAACATTGGTGGTTCTGTTGGAAAGGGAATAAGGGTGAGTGAGGTTTCGAAGGAACGGGGAAGAGAGAGAGTGGAGAGGAAAAAGAGAAGAAACAAGACGGAGTTAGCGGAGAGGGTGATTCCTGAACACGAGTTGCGGAGGCTGAGAAAGATTGCGTTGAGGACGATGGAGAGGTTCGAAGTTGGAGTGAAGGGCGTCACGCAGGAATTGGTGGCTTCGGTTCACCAGAATTGGAGGACTAGTGAAGTTGTCAAGTTCAAGTTTGGTGTTCCTCTTTCTGCTCACATGAAGAAGGCTCATCACATTCTAGAGGTGTCTCTCTCCCTTTCCTTGTCTTTTGTCTATGCTTCACTTTAGCATGTCATCAAACTCTCACTGAATTCAAAGATGCAAGGAAATGCACCTTTTTCATTTTCAATCTAGTGTACTGTCTTCATTGCCACGCAAACACAATCTCTAACAAAGTCTCTCGTGAAATTAAGAGTAAAACTAGTTAAGGCACGAGTAAGACTCTTCAAACTCTATTTGGAAAAACTTCTTAATTAACACTTATAAGTTTAAATTAGCTATGCAGAGCGTGTTTGAATTGAATACAAGCCTAGAAAATACTCTTTACTTTTAGTAAAGAGACTCTAAAAAATTCTTATAAACCGTAACCAAACAAGCTCATACATGCTAATTTCTAGAAGCTTATGAGAGAAGTTTAATTCATTTTACATTCTTATTTCTTTTGCTTATGACTTGTCTTTTTTCTTATATTACTTTTGAATTGCTAGTGGTTTTTTTATTCTCAATGCTGTTTCTTGGTTCATCAGAGTAAAACTGGAGGCATAGTTATATGGCGATCAGGCAGTTCCATCGTGTTGTACCGGGGGATGACCTACAAGCTTCCCTGCGTAGAATTGTATAAGAAAATGAATCATGCTGAGGAGAATGCTGTGCACCACTCGCTGCATGTTGGAAGTGGAAGTGATGGTGAAGCAAGTATCAAAGAAACAGTTGGAACTACAGAGTCATTTATCCAAGACTCTGCAGAGTATTTGAAGGACATGAGTGAAGACGAATTGATGGAATTGTGTGACCTCAATCATTTGTTAGATGAGTTGGGCCCACGCTTCAATGATTGGACAGGCCGTCAGCCGTTGCCTGTTGATGCAGACTTGTTGCCTGCTGTGGTTCCAGGATATAAAACTCCATTCAGAGTTCTTCCGTATGGGCTAAGGCCTTGTTTAACCAACAAGGAAATGACTAACTTCCGTAGGCTTGCAAGAACAACAGCTCCACACTTTGCCCTTGGTATGCAAGAAACTATATAGTTAAATTCATGTGTTGCAAATATCTCTTTCCAATGGATACTATTTGTTTACTACTGCAGGCAGAAACAGAGAATTGCAAGGTCTGGCTAGGGCTATGGTGAAGCTGTGGGAAAAAAGTGCTATTGCAAAAATTGCCATCAAACGAGGTGTTCCCAATACATGTAATGACAGGATGGCTGAAGAACTTAGGGTATTTCTCATTAACAGAGTGGAATTTTTACAACACTACTGTTTAATTTAATTGAAGTAAAATTTGATTGTGCAAAAGAAAGTATATAAATCTGCCCATCTGCTTGGCCTTTGAGTCTAATGTGACCATATCTTATAATGAAAACATTGGGGATGAGATTATGATTCTAAACCCATTAAACTTTTGTCCAATGCATCAATTGAAGAATGAGCATGAAGGAACATGGACCAACAAAAATGAGACCTGTCTCTAGACTATATTGTCATAAATTATATATGCATTTTCTTGTTTTCATCCTGAAATAGTAAAGGTGAGACAACCATTAGATTTTGTGTTAACGTCTCTTTTGCTTCGTATCTCTGCTCTACCAACAAATGAATTTTAAGTTTTAGAGGATTGCCATTGTGACTATGCCACTCAACTAACGAGTTAACAGCAAATGACAGGTACAGGTGAGTTGACTAATTAAGTCACCAAATTACCATGACATATTTCCCTTATAAAATAACCATATTTTGTGTCATAAGATAGATAAGTTTGTTAACCTTCCCTCAACTGGGATTATCAGTTGAAAGCATTAGGTGAACTCTATAGAAAAATAAAAGTGCTGCATATCTTCTTTTTTTAGTTAATCCTTAGACATGATTTTTTTATTTGTCTGCTTCATTTATCTTGCTAAAGTCAGATGATTATGATCAATGGAGACTGTGAACGACTGAATATGTGTGATTTTCATGGTATTTGCCTCTTTTGGATCACATAGGAATTGAAATTATTTTGTTTCTTCTATATCATCATTAGGGCTTAAATGCACCCAAACACTTCCATGGTTCAAAAGCCAGCTACTTGACTCCTTAAACTTACCAAACCGTGCATGTTATAGTAAAATTCTTGTGCACATGTACAGAATCCCCATATAGGGAATTAGTTTACACAGTTTGGTAAAATTAAGGAGACAAGTTGTTAAGGTTTGTACCACAAGTGATTTACTGCGATACTATTGCATTTTAGCCCATTCTACATTTTCTTTAATCGGGTTTGGATCCTAGAAAAAAAATTGGGTACTTAAATACTAAAGACTGTCTTCATTCTATGTAATGCTCATGGCTTACACTTACTGTAGGCTGACTGCCATATTTGTTTAAGTCTTGTAAGGTTGTAAGGATTGTTAGAATTTGACCGCTGTTCTGATTCCTAATTTTCCCTGTGGCATATTCAAGTGAATAAATTATTCCTGTCTTCAGCCTTATGGTGGTTGCATTTCATGCTTGCAGAAATTGACCGGGGGAACTCTACTTTCTAGAAATAAAGAATTTATTGTATTTTACAGGGGCAATGACTTCATGCCTCCTGTTGTCACTGATACACTGAATGAGAGACAGAAACTAACCTTCCTCCAACAAGAAGAGGAAGAGAAAGCACGGCAAGTTGCTTCATCTATTACTGTATCAAATAGCAAAGCATCTCAAGTGCCAGTATTTGCTGGCACCCTTGCTGAGACTAGGGCAGCAACTACCAACTGGGGACACCAACCAAGTAAACAAGATATTGAGAACATGATGAGAGATTGTGCCATGAATAAACTTTCTGCTTTAATTAAAAACCATGAGAAGAAACTAGCTCTAGTAAGTTTTGAAGAGATCAAGTGAAATAACTTAACAAAAATTACCTGTTGTTACTAACTCTATCTAACTTCTGATGATCACAGGCAAAAGCAAAGCTCAGAAAGGCAGAGAAGGCTTTAGCAAAAGTTCGGCAAAATATGGACCCATCTGACATTCCTACTGATTTGGAAACATTAACTAATGAAGAGAGATTTTTATTTAGGAAGATTGGCCTGAGTATGAAGCCATGCTTACTTCTAGGTAAGGAGTAAGAACAAAATTATTATAGCTTTGTGAATGGCTGTTTTTGCATAGGGTTTAATGTCTTACACAAGAAATGATAGGAGCATGGAATTATAATTTCAGGGAGGCGAGATGTTTATGCTGGCACCATAGAAAACATGCATCTACACTGGAAATATCGTGAGTTGGTAAAGCTAATTGTAAAAGGGAGAAATTCTTCTCAAATCAAGCATATGGCAATATCCTTGGAAGCCGAGAGTGGTGGGTTGCTAGTGTCTGTAGATAAGGACAACAGAGGCCACCATATAATTATTCTTTATCGTGGGAAGAACTATTTTAGTCCGCATGTTCTGAGACCCAAAAACCTGTTGACACGAAGACAGGCATTGGCTCAATCTGTTGAGCTTCAAAGACGAGGGGTAATGAAGCAATGTCTTCTTGGTGAAGACAATATGAGAGGGTTTTTACAAATTAGTTTATATATAAGTTAATTTTAGTTTATAGAGAAATTAATTTCATTTTTTCTTCTATTTTCTTTTCTTATAAGTGCTTTTGAAAAAATTTACCTAAACAAGCTCTAGATCTTTACTTGAACTTTTATCATATGAAGTTTGTAATTTATTCCAGGCACTAAAACATCATATCTCAGACTTAGAGGAGAGAATTGAGTTGCTGAAATCTGAGCTGGTATGATTTTTATCACTTTTATATGATTCTACTGTTAATTATTTTAAATTGATCATGAGTTCCTTCTAAAGTTTTTGTTGTTGATTTCAGGAGGATATGAAGAAGGGAAAGGAGATTGATGGTAGCGGAACTCTGTACTCAACAGTGGATAATCCTGTTTCTTCTGATGATGATTTGGAAGAGGTAAACATTTTCTTTCCAGAAACAAATATCAAATGTTTGTATTTAACTAGTAACTTTGCCAATCATATACAATAGCAATTTTATGAGTACTTACAGTTACAGGAAGTGATTAACATTACTCTTCTTTTTTGTCTTATTTTTTGGCCTGATATTTTCTTTGGTGAACTAGATTGAATGGAGTGAGATTTATTTTGATGAAGATGACAGTGATGATGAGGATAAGAAACGTCAAACTACTTGACTAGGTACATTAGCACTGCATTGCAATAGTTGTGGAGGATGAGCATAATGTGTGACTAAGATGAAGAAAAGTGTGAAGCACTTGAGATTAAGCTACTGATCATTGAAAGATGATAGCGCAAAGCCACAAACACTTGAGCCATGCTTGTGATGCATCATGCAGTAAAATATTTCAAGATAGTAAATGGGCAGAGATTTTCATTGTTCTTCCCATGTGAGCACCATTTGTGATAGGGGAATTCTATCTTACCTCGAAGTGGTAGGCTACCAATAACATGTGAAATGGGTAATTCAGTTGTATGAATTTCAATGCACGAGTTTGACAAATGATTAATTCAGTTGGATAAATGGTTAATAATATCCCTTGCCATTAGGGTAGTACGATCTTCATCATACCATCAGATTTGTTGTTAGAACTTCAGTGCTAGAACTGTTGTTAGAACTGGTTAATACAAAATATGTATATTTTGTTTAGGAGGGGTCAGTGTATTATATTTTAACCTCCATCCGTAACTGTTAATCACTTTGGGTAGGATTACGACATTTTTTGTTCTTTGCATTATTCTCTTCGTGTATCAAACTTGTGTAAGTGAGATAAGAACTAATGTTTGATTACATGGTTGATCCTGATTTTGTATAAATATAACTTTAACCGCGATGATTAAGAATAGTTACACTCACTTCCATATAGTCATCCAATTCATTCCTCATATATACACACACAGCCAAACATCATTAATTGCATTTTATCCTTTGGCCTTTTGTTAAGGATTTCCTGTCATGATTTCCCTTTTCATCCATTTTACTAATTGCTTCTTACCTCTGCTTATTTTTCATAGATATATAAATTAATAAAATACTGCTTAATATGATATAAGAAAAATATCATGACTAGTTATGACTGCAAGAGTTGGATCATTGAATCGCTAAACAAACGCTCAAGTTTTCATTCTTTAAAAATGTGGAACACAAATAGGAGGCCTCATGTCCCCAACCTTATTTCCCATATGATATATATAAATATCACAGCCACAACCCGCAATGGTTCTTTCATTCAATAAAATCAAAGACTCTCCAACACGAGCAGAGTTCTCAAACGTACCACGCTGCAATATCTCCATCAGGGACCTGAAGAAATCAAGTTTGTTAACGAGTAGCACTTTCAAATTTCAATTGACTCAATGCAGCAACACTGGCTATCAGTTATATTTTATAAAGACTAATAACAGTGTGTTGCTACTTGCTAGTATTTCTCTTAAAAATTATAAAAAAGTTATCATTCAGGTCAAAGGCAGATAAATACCTAACTAGCATTAAGGTTGTCCAGAGGTTTCCTTTATAAAATTCACCACAACTGACGCTAACTCAGCTTGATGATCAGTATATACATGATCAGCTCCCTCTACGATGTGTAACTTGTGATTAGGTAGAACCTTTGCAAACTCATGTGCAGCTACAGCCGGGATAATGCTGTCTGCTCCACCGTGAACTGTAAAGATCCTGTCATGTATTTTACACCCATGCATTATGGAAATTTCTTAAATTCATTAAAACCTATCGATTTTCCCAACAAATTACCATAACTTTAACTTGTTGTTCTTTAATTCCCAACAAATTTCCATATTTACTTTTAAGTGTTAATAAAAATCTATTGATATTTATTTTAAAAACATAGTTAACATGATCAATTAATAAGGATTTTCTTTTATTTTAAAACTTGGCAGAAGCATGTTCTCGAGGGAAAAGCACTTAAAAGTTATAAATCACATGCATTACATGCTAATAAAAGAAGATATTATTAGACTACAAATGGAAAATGTCATCTGTTATAGCCCAAGCACTATCACCCTTTTGCAGATTCCGCTGATCATTATAATGAAAGTCTATAATGAAGATGAAAGAGTGAAGAAGAGAGGGAACTATCAGAGAATTTTTCTCTCACCTGCATTCTTTGTCAATATGCAGGCATTCCTCAAGCATAATTATGTTTAACCGATCCTTCAAACTTTCCTCAGTTATATGATAATCAATACCTCCTACAAGAGTAGATGTCATGAGATTTCCACAAGAACTAAAGACAACTATTAATATTTTTCTTTTTGATGCATGTGTTATTTCAGATCCAAAAGATGAGTTATAGCAAATCAAGATAGTAGAACTGATGCTGTTGGATCATTGCAGCAAATATTGAAAGAATAAACGAAGAGCTCCGATTGATTTAAAAAACAAAGAAATTTAGGACCTTTAGAAAGAAAGTGTAGAGGAAACAAAACAAGGAAAGGCTCTGGATTTGCTCATTTCAGCAAATGCAACGAATAGCAAGTTTAAAATATGGACCTCGGATTTCCCAAAAGCATCTTTTAAAACCATGCTTCTACACCAATTTAATCATTTGAACACATGATGGATTTAGTGGCCAGTTACCTGGGGTCTCTGCCTTCAACTCAATGAAACCTTCCTTCCTGATTCTTTCTATAAAATCTTTTCCAAGACGAAATTCAAGGCCAATCTTCAAATCATGGCTACCAGATAGGTTGACAATTGTTTTAATATCATGATATTTTGATGCATAAAGAAGTGCCGCATTACCTCCTGCATCAATTTACATAAACTATTCAAAGCAATTTCAACATACATGTAATTCACGTAGTGACAGAATTCTTTGACTTGTCCTTTATGTGCTTGAATCCATGCTTCTCATTCTATAGAGGAACTGAAGCATATTCTAAATTAAGTAGTTATAATTCTGTATTAGAAAGTTATTAGGCAGTTATTTTTGTATTAATTTTGGATTAGGTAATTACTAGTTACATGTTATAGTGCGACAGTTATAGTCATATATAGGTTGTGTTGTGTGACACACTTGATTCATTGAGATTTCTGCTTGTATGGATATCAATGTAATCCAACCCAACAAACCTTTACTGTGTCCAACAATTGCAATAACTGTACGGTTTGCCTCATGAAAGTGTTGAGCTACAGAATGTATATCATCAGCTTCCCTCCAGTAGCTACCAAACTCGAATGCACCTTCACTTTCCCTAGAAGGAAAAGTCAACAGCTTAACCCAAATGAAATTCTTAAACAATACTAGTGATCAGGATTAGGTTGTAGAAGTTTCATAGAACATATGGCATAAATGAAGGAACTGGTGGTTGTATATTTTGAAGGCCGATATAACAAACATAAATTTTCACGGTTTTGATCTGTAAATACAAGAAATTTACCCATTTCCAGTGAAGTCAAAGCGGAAAGAACTGATTCCTGCATTCGCTAGTGCAGCAGCAATATTTGTCATGATGAAGTTTTCCTGGAGATAGGAAAAAATAATTAAAAAATGACAATAACAGAACCAGGGTATTTATATGGAATCAGATGTCATATACATATTAACTTCTAATAACATTTGCATAATAATAATAATAATAAATAAGTAAAGCAGGTTCACAATTTATAAAACAGGAAAAGTAACCTTGGAAGCTCGAAGACCATGGCATAGGATAACAATCTCTTTGGTTCCAGTTTCATGTAGTATGCCCACAAGTTTGTTGCCATGTTTGTTCGGTATTATGACTTTCTGCTGCTGAAATGCTGAGAAAATAATTCCACAGTTTTGAGTCAATTTCTTTGAAATTGATTGAATATCCAAATCCAATATGCTACTCAGGTTAACCATGGTGATATGTATATCATACTGCAATAAATGTCAAACACATATGTAGAACCTATTAACAACTTAAAAGCACTCAAACAACATTTACTTCTGGATAGTTGACTAATTAGGTTAAATTTTTGTCACTAGTTATGTAATTATCCGGTGAATTAAATCAGTAGCTTCAAAATAGAGCACATTGATGGAATGAAAAGCTTTGCTAGGCAATGATTATGGGGTGTCATGTCATGAAGCATAATGTATATCAAACAAAAAAGAAATAACTCACAATGGTTTTGTGCAGCTTCGGCCATCTTCAAGTTCTGGAAATGTGAATCTGCTTGAAGAAACTACGATGAATTTGAGTTGAAAGTGCCAACTAAAGACTGCTTTCAATAATTCAACTTCCGACTGTGTCATACAATCGTGTCATGTGGTCCCATATCATATCATATTTGATCTAATCTTACTATTTATTTCAGATTCCGATTTAGAAGTGTAGAGTAAATAAATTAAGCCTTATTTTACACTTTCGTAAGATCAGATTGTTTTATTAGTACATATTAGATACACTATTTTCTCTTTAAATTAAACTATTTTATAATTTGAATTTATTTTTTATCAACAATAAATATATTTTATTTTCTTATTTATTTTTTACCAACATAAAATACATATTAGTCTTTGATTGTTAGATTTAAAATAATATGTTAATCATTAAAAAAAAATTATACAAGTTGCCAAAACTTGTATAAAATTTTCAGTTTTGCTAAACTGCCCTTTGATATTTGTATTTTTATGTTTCGTATCACAGGGCAGAGGCCAACGAACATAAAAGGCATATATGGACCCATGGCACATGCTTTGAGAGTAGTTGTTGGGATCCTCTCGCCACCCATAATATCAAAAAATCAATTTTATGAACATTTTCATCTTTCTTAAATTGTTCAAACAGGTGGCAACTAAGAAGTTTTTGCCATAATACTATGAGGTGTCCCACTAAGGCCTTTGTCCTGACCACAATGTGGTACCCTGAGATAATTGTTTGCATTGTCATAATTGATAATGCCAAAATAACTTTGTACATCTGATCAAAGGCAAATAACACTGGCAAATATTGTTCTCCCCATTATTTTCACCATGACGCAAGATTCGCTGATTAAAACATGCTGTAGAACATCATAGGCAGGTTCATCCATTAGAGAAAATTTGTCATCAGTTGCAAATTCAACTTGAAATGCAAGATCTACCACAACTATCATTTGAAAAACGACTGACAACAAAAAGAAAAGGTAAGTTCAGATGCTGCTAAATGCACCCCTATCCCAGTGCAAGGTTTCCTTTATGAAGTGCACAACAATAGAGGCTAATTCATCTTCATGATTAGTGAATGAATCTTGTTGTTTTGTATAATCTTGGCAAACACAGCTGCATCTTCAACAGGGATAACTGCGTCTGAAGAACCATGAACTGTGACGACCCTGTC
The DNA here is from genome assembly GCF_000230855.2 of Cajanus cajan. Lineage (NCBI taxonomy): Eukaryota > Viridiplantae > Streptophyta > Magnoliopsida > Fabales > Fabaceae > Cajanus > Cajanus cajan. The sequence continues at coordinate 67,061,571 of NC_138521.1, forward strand.
ATCCTTATGTGATTTGAGACTAGCACTTATATGCATCACGATGATTTCATAGCTTCATTTAGATTATTGTTTGCAAGATCACCTATATAATTTCATCGTCATTTATCACTCTTACAAACTTCATTTGCCCCCTAGTAACTACTTTATGCACTTAGTTGAACAAGTCATGTTGCGAAATTTAATATCATGCATAAATTTGCATACTAGAATGCAAGGTTTTAAAACCACATTTTTTTGTCACAATGCAAAGATTTAGATTCTCCATAACCACATTACATTTGTTTCCAATTTATCGCAACATCAAGAATCACGATAAAACTGCTACCACAATCGTAATTTAAAACTTCACTACGATAAAGTAGGTATTAAATCTTGTAAAATTCCTCCTCACGTTTTATTATAATTTTCAGTGAATTAAGAAATAAACAAAGATCCTTATTGTGAAATCAAGCTTAGAGACAATAAAACAAGCGACATTCAATGAAATTCATATGTTTAAACAACATAGTGGAGACAAATTATATAAACAAAAAATAATATGTACAAAGAATAAAGATCACAAATATCCTAATATGATAATTAGGATATGTGTGATTACGACAAAAGTATTACTTATGGTAATATGAGAACAACTTAAGACTTCCTAATTCCTATTTACATAAATTAATATATAAAAAAATACTTAATAAAATAGGAGAAAAATATCATGATTAGTTAAAAGATCCTATCTAAAACAAGGCAAAATCCCATAACTCCAACGGAATCAACAGAAAATTCATCCGCTAAACAAACGCTCAAGTTTTTATTCTTTAAAAACGTGGGACACAACTAGGATGCCCCTAGTTCCCAACCTTATTGACCATACGATACAAATATTGCTGCCACAGGGCACAATGGTTCTCTCTCATTCAATAAAATCAAAGAAGACTCTCCACCACAATGATTCCGTGAAGGACCTGCATAAAGCTTGATACCAGTAGCACTTTCAAATTTCAATCGACTCAAAGCAGCAATATTGACTATTGCCAAAATATTTTTTGATGTGCAAATGTTAATGAGAGTTTCACATTACAGAATTTGATATGTTGAGTAGTATATAATTAAGAAAGATATAATATCAAACTCACTTATGTGGTTGACTCATGAACCCATTGGTGGAGATTTCCCAGGTGTTTAATCCCCTTGTATTTTCTAACAATATTCTTAGAAAGGCTAATAATTTTAAAAATTACAAAAAGTTAACATGCATGTCAAGGTAGGTACCTAACCACTACTAGCATTAAGCTTGTCCAGTTGCAAGGTTTCCTTTATAAAATTCACCACAACTGAAGCTAACTCAGCTTGATGATCAGTAAACACATGATCAGCTCCCTCTATGATGTGTAACTTGTGATTAGGTAGAATCTTAGCAAACTCATGTGCAGCTACAACCGGGACAATGGTGTCTGCTCCACCATGAACTGTTAAGACCCTGTCATATATTAAACATAAAAATTCATTTGATGTAATAAGAAAAGAGAAAATTTAGCATAAAAATAGTACAAGTTATGAATGCCTTTTGATATTTATTTTTAAGTGTTAACTTAAAAAAAATGATGTTTATTTCAAAGAAAATTTTTTAACATACTCAAATAATAAGGATTTTATTTTAGCGAAACTTTGTAATGAAGATGAAAGGGTGAAAAAGAGAGGGGAACTATCAGACAAATTTTCTCTCACCTGCATTCTTTGTCAATATGCAGGCATTCTTCGAGCATAGTAATATTCAATCGATCCTTCAAACTTTCCTCAGTTACCCGATAATTAATACCTCCTACAAAAGTAAATGTCATATGATGTCCTCAAGAACTGAAGACATGTGCAATGTGCTATTTCACATTCAAAAGAAGACTTATAGCAAAGCAGGATGGTAAGACTGGTGCAGTAGGAGCATTGCATCAAAGATTGGAAAAAAAATAAAAATAAAAAAAGAAAAAGAGATCTAATTGGTTTGAAGAAGAAAGAAGAAGCTTAGGGCCTTTAGAAAGTTAGCGTAGAGGAAGAAAACAAATCAAGGACAGGCTGTGGACTTGCTCATTTCAGCAAATGCAACAAATAGAAAGTTTAAAGTAGAGAAACAAGTATGATTCTACATCAATTTAAGCATATGAAAACATGGTTTATTAAGTGGTCCATTACCTGACTCTGCCTTCAACTCAATGAAACCTTCCTTCCTGATTCTTTCCACAAAATCTTTTCCTAAACGACATTCAAGGCCTGCCTTCAGATCATGGGAACCAGATAGGTTGACAATTGTTTTAATATCATGATATTTTGAAGCATAAAGAAGCACCGCAATAGCTCCTGCACCAATATATATGAACAATTTCAACATACAAACTTTCTAATTCACGTGGTGACAGAATTTTGATTTGTCCTTTATGTGCATGAATTCATGCTTTTCATTTTATAGTGAAATTGATAGACCATGTTTTGAATTAGGAAGTTAAAATTATGTATTAGCAAGTTATTGTTGGTGTGCAAGTGTGAATGCGAGTTCCATGTTAAATAAAGTTGGGTATATCAAGTAGCATGTAAATGGAAAAGACCGATAAAACCGATGTCATAAGTTTTGGATTAAGAAATAGTACTGAGTGTACTTCTATAGTTTGCTCATGATCGGATAAGTAGATCTCCATGGTGTTTAATTCCCCTCGTTCCCAACAGTTATTAGGCAGTTATTATTTTGTATCAATTTCAGATTAAGCAATTACATGTTATGGTATGACAGTTATACTCATATATTCATTGCATTGTTCTTATCATATCACTTCATTCAAAATTCCTGCCTTACAGCCAAATCATTGTTGATCAGAATTACTTACCATCTGTTATTAGAAAAAAAATAAATTGATGATACAAATCAATTGCCAAAATGTATGTGGACATTTCTTTCCCCACCTCTTGCCATTCGTTGAATTACATATGCATGTATGGATATCTATGTAATACAACAAACCTTTACTGTGCCCAACAATTGCAATAACTGTACGATTTGCTTCTTCAAAGTGTTGGGCTACAGAATGTATATCATCAGCTTCCCTCCAGTAGCCACCTAACTCAAATGAGCCTTCACTTTCCCTGGAAGGAAAACCCAACAACTTAATCAAAATGAAACTGTTAAACAATACTAGTAGTCATGGATTAGATAACAGAAGTTTCACAGAACACAGCATAGGTGGAGGAACTAATGGTTGTATATTTTGAAGGTCAAGATTACAAACAGAAATATGTTCACGGTTTTTATCTATATAACAATAAATTTACCCATTTCCAGTAAAGTCAAAGCGGAAAGAACTGATTCCTGCATTCTCTAGAGCAGCAGCAAGATTTGTCATGATAAAGTTCTCCTAGAGATAAGATAAATTAGTTAAACAATGAAATATGGATTATGGAATCAGATGTCATATTAGTTTCTAATAACGTTTGCTTAATATAAAAACAGTGGGTTCATAATTTATAAGACAGGAAAAGTAACCTTGGATGCTCGACCCCCATGGCATAGGATAACAATCTCTCTGGTTCCAGATTCATGTAATACACCCACTAGTTTATAGCCATACTTGTTTTGTATTATGACTTTTTGCTGCTGAAATGCTGAGAAAATAATTCAACAGTTTTAAATCAATTCCTTTGAAATTGATTTTACCATACCGCAATAAATTTCGCAAACATATACAAAAGAACTCAGACAACATTTATTTCATGGATAATTGACTAATTTGGTTGAATTTTTTCTCTATAGTTGAGTAATTTTCCAGTAAATGAGTATCTGGCAATGCTTAGGAGAGTCTGACGAAAAATTATTAGATAATTTATTACTACTAACCGTATATAGTTCAAACCAATTTTGTACATGATATATACTTTAAAAAAATAATTTATAAAAAAATTAATAATATTGAATGACAATAAAGAGAAATTAATTAAAACTATACTATAGAAAACCACCTAATAATTTCTTCGTGAAATCTGCAGGAAATGAAGCTCATATGAAACACGACAAAATAACTCACGAGGGTTTGATGCCATGTTGAAGTTCTGGAAATGCTAAGCGGCTTGCGAAAGGTCTGATGAATTTGAGATGACAGTGCCACAAAAGACTGTTTTTGATAATTCATCTTCCGACCGTGCCACGTAATCATCTCATAACTGAAAATGAGTTTAAATGACTATCAAAGATAGATGCTGCTGCTGCAATTTAATCCCTAATTTTTTTTTTAAAAAAATTGCTATTAGGTTGCTGAACTAAAAATATTTGTTATTTTTTTGCAGTTTAAGGACTTCTATGACTTCTATAGAAATCAAGAAATATAAGCTTGTCCATCATTCACGTCAAAATAAGATTTTATTCGGATAAAAAAAAAGTTATGTGTTTTAGTAAAACAAAATTGAACTAAAATCTTAACCTTATTGTTTATCTCATATTTAGATAATTATTAACACTCATACCATTATTAGTATAAATATAATGACCTTATTATTACTATGTCAATAGCACACTATCATTTTAAGTGAATTAAAACTTTTGATCATTCAATTTAAGTGAATTAAACATAAGTACTTATGTAAGCAATTTTTTTATTACGGAAGTTTTTGCTGTGTTGAATTACGAGACCGTTCCCTCCCTGTAATTTTCATTCATTAAAAATAATAGCTAACTATCCATTTGCATTCAAATTATTTGAAGTTACTAGTTTTTTTATTAGTAAAGTTATTAGTTTAAATTCAAATTCAATGAAATTACTAAATTTGTGATCAAATAAGTAAAAATACTGAATGAGGCGAAATCTACCGAGGAATGTTCCCACAAATCCAAAGAATATTTACTCAATTTATAAAGAAAAAAAATATTTAAAAAATAATTATGCTCTAAATTAGTTTTGTAAACTGTCTTTGGTAGAGACGAATGAATTGAACAGGCATGGACTCGTGGCACATGCTTTTTGAGTATGGTAGCATCCTCATGCCACCCACAATCTAGAAATCAATCTAAAAGAATATTTTTATCATTCTTAAACTGGTGGCTACTAAGCAGTCTACACCATAAAGTTTTCTTACTTTTGTTTTTACAGTAGTATGAGATTAAACCCCATAAGGCTTTTTGTCCTGGCCACAATGTTCTACGATGATACAACTGTTTTCACGCTCATAATTAATAATGTCTACATGACTTGGTAAATCTGATAAGAGAAACATAACACTAGCTGATATTGCTCTCCCCATTATTTTCACCATGTGATGCAAGATTCACTAATTCAAACATGTTGAACATCATAGGCAGGCTCATCCATGAAAGAAAATTTGTCATCAGGAGTGAATTCAACTGGCTTGAAACCGCAAGATCTACCACAAATATATCATTAGAAAACAATGTCCAGTAAAAATAAAAAATAAAAAATAAAAAGGTAGGTTCAAATGCTGCTAGTAAAGACAGATACCTAGCTACATGTACTACCACTATCTTGGTGCAAGGTTTCCTTTATGAGGTTCACAACAACAGAGGCTAATTCATCTTTATGATTAGTGTACGAATGATCAGCTCCCTCTATGATATGTAGCTTGTGGTTTGGTATAATCTTGGCAAACTCAGATGCATCTTCAACAGGGATAACTGCATCTGAAGAACCATGAACTGTGAAGACCCTGTCATCCAATGTGTGACTTGAGATTATCACTTGCATGCATCAAGGTGATTTCATAGCTTTATTGAGAATATTGACTGCATGACCACCTTCCTACCTTCATCATCACCTCTCACCCGTAAAAACTCCCTCTGATAACTTCTCTATGCACTTTTAAATCAAGTATTCCTAAATTATACTAAACATAAATTTGTATATCACATTGGTTTCCCCTACTTGACTAGGGAGTAAATCAAAACTGAAATTAAACAATTTTAACTTAAAATATCAAGAGCAGATATATAATAAATCTTGTAAATGAGAGGATATTTTACATGAGTGAGAAGAAAAAAGTATCATAAATCACGGGAGTTATTTCAAGAATCATGTAAATATTTTAAGTCGTCATGCGACTTTGAAAACTTCTAAACTTGACCATCCAGATATGACTTTCTTACTAGATTCGTCCCTTGTGTGTGTGGATTGGGAGAGAGGGAGATGAAAACATACAAAAAAATCCTCTTAAAAAACTTCTTACAGAAACTCTGTAAATTCCACACACATTATTTATAAACAAGAAGATGCAAAAGGGTAAAGCAGAAGAGACCAGACCAAAGTTTTCCCCACCTGCATTCTTTATCAATCTGAAGGCATGCATCATGCATGTTCGTATCAAAGCGATCCATCAAACTTTGCAGAGTCACACGATAATCAAAACTTCCTGCAATAGTTAATATCCTCATATGGCCGTATAATAATATATAAAAAAAATGTGCCCAATGTTAGACAAACAGGAAAAAGAGAATATCATGTAATGTTCCAGGTTACCAATGATGGATGCCTACCAATTTTCAAGCATTAAAGACAATTCTTGTCTAAATTTTCAATTTCCCCACTTTCCTTTCCTTCTTTTCGGGTTTGTTTTGTTATTAGACATTTAATAGAGTGAACTGTACAAAATAAAAGTATAGCAGCAAGAACTTTGTGCTTATCGAATAGAATATTCACCAATTCCAAATTTTGGTACAAAATGTATAACAAAAGTAAAACAAGCCATGGTTTTGAACTTACTGATTTCAGAAAATACACTTAACTTCTAAGTAAGGAAACAAGTAATTAGCATTTAATAGACACTGAATTCGTTCAAACTATCTCTTACAACATGTTCAAGAGCCATGAAACTTTTGTGCATTTAAATGAAAGGCTACCTGACCGCTTCACATCAATGAAACCATCCTTCCTAATTCTTTCCATATAATCTTTTCCAAGGCGTTCTTCGAGTCCTGCCTTCAGATCATAGCGTCCAGAGATGTTGACAACTGTTTTAATGTGATGATATTTAGAAGCATAAAGAAGCACCACGTCACCTCCTGCATCAAGATACAAGTGATAAAATTTTACATAAATCCTCTTTATATTTATGAAGTTTTAAACTATCATTTCAGTACTTCCACTGACTAGCATTAAGCAAATGTTTTTTATTCAGAGTATGGACTAAGCACATGCTTGAAGTTTCAGTGATTGATCATCTATAAATGTGCAAAATTAGTTGTGTAAGAAATTGTATCATTCTCATCATATTGTTTCTTTCATTCAAGATTTCTACTTTGAAACCAAATCATTGTTGACCAGAAATTACTTATCATTAGTTATTAGAAAGAAAGAAAAATTAATGAGACAAATCAATAACCCAAATGCATATGGAAGTTTCTTTCATCGCCTTTTCTTATCTTTAAAATTATATATGCATGTATGGATGTCAAACAACAAACCTTTACTGTGTCCAATAATTGCAATCACTTTATGGTTTGTTCCGTTAAAGTGTTGAGCTACATCATGTAGATCATCAACCTCCCTCCAATAGTTACCAAACTCAAATGAACCTTCACTTTCCCTAGAAGGAAAACTCAACAGCTAAATCAAAATAAAACAGATAAACAATACTAGTGCTCATGATTAGATAGCAGAAGTTTCATACGATGTGCCATAAATGGAGGAGCTATTGATGATTCTATGCTTCTATCATTAGGACAAGAGATGCCATCTCAGATGGTTTTAACTTTTCCTTTGCCAGTGGAAATAATTACTTTGTCAAAACTATAAAACATCAGTTTGTCTACATTCCCTTGTCACATAGAAAAACTCAAGTTTGTTATAAAATATTACCGTTGACTTCTAACGTGTCATATTTTGGTAAAAAAAAGTATAATCTTGTACCTTGTATCTTGATAGTTGATAAATATATATTCCAAGAATAAGGAAAATAACTCAGATAATTGGCATAATGTTAAGTGGGATTGCATAACACACCATGTTAACAAAATTTGAATATATAAACATTCAGCATCTGCTTCTTGGAATAGAAAATCATATGCTTTACAATTGTTACCAACTTATGCCAACAGCTCCATAAAATAACTAAAACCTTTGAATGTCTAGAATTGCAGAACAGTTCTTCAATGGCTTTGAGCTTACACTTTTAGCATAGTTCTGAATCTAATAACACTGATATTCGTAACAAAAAGTGAAGTTGGTTGCATATTTTGAAGGTCAAGATTACAAACACAAACAAGTTCGTAGTTTTGTCCTGTAACACAAGATATTTACCCATTTCCAGTGAAGTCAAAGCGAAAAGAACTGACTCCTGCATTCTCTAGAGCAGCAGCAAGATTTGTCATTATATTGTCATCCTAGAGATAGAAAATATTAATTAAACAATGAAGATAATTGAATCAAGGTATTTATGTGTATGGATAATGGAATTAAATGTCATTAATTTCTAATAACATCTGCATAATAATAAAAAAATAGTAAGTTCGTGATTTATTAAACAGGAAAAGTAACCTTAGAGCATTGAAAACCATGGCATAGGATAACAATCTCTTTGGTTTCAGATTCTTGCAAAATGCCCACTAGTTTATTGCCATACTTGCTAGTTATTATGACCTTCTGCTGCCGAGCTGAAAAAAAATAATTCAGCAGTTTTAAGTCAAAATCTTTCAAACTGATTGAATACTCAATACGCAAATTAGATTAATCGTTGTCATTCTTTATTTCAATAATAATATTTTTTAAAATAATTGGCATTGCCATACCATTGGAATAAAAGAAAAGATTAACATTTTTCACAATTCTGTAATCAGGCTGATTACACTTACATACCAGCTGAAGTGACTAATTAATTCTGACCTAGTATTCACAAGAAAGAATCTTGCTAACACGGTTAGAGGAAATAAAATAGAAACTAAAAAATAATAACAGGAAAACCAATCTGTACAAATAAAAACAGAAACTGGAAAATTAAAAGACTAATTAACACGTGCTCTAACACATACTTTCCAAATATCACTTTGGATACTTCCATTGCATATTATTTCAATTGCATAGGAAATACATTATAAATCATGGAATATGAATCCTGTTTCCAAGGACAGCAGACTGCTACCATGAGGTGAACTCTGTAATAAAGTTAAAGTGAGAAGTCCCTTCATTATGAACATAAAATACACTTGATTTATATGGTACACGGTGTGAGAAAAATTGAGAGACATTCTTCAACAAATCTGTAACTCAAGATGTTGTGGACGCAAATTTTAACACAAAAAAAGGTGGAATTAGAAACTCAACTTTAAGCTAGATTTGTTAACGCTCTGAGTAATGGGGATAGCTAGGACTAGGAAGGAAGACAAGAATCAGATGAGGTTCGGCTGCCTATCAATTTGTGTAAGCTTGTAAGTTGGTGTTATTTCCAACAACCCACAGCAAAATCACTTAGATTTCTTTTTCTATAACCATTTTATTGGTACAAAGTATATATTAACTTTGTCAATAATTAATTTCTATCAGAAAACTAGGCTGACTCGCCTTTAATAAAGTTTTCTCTATCAATCACGTATTTTCATCCATAATACTTGAACCAAAAATCTTGTTTCAGTTAATTGACTCCAATACCACTTGATCCAAAGATCATGTTGACACTAAATTGCTTAGATAAAATGTGTTTTCTTGTTAAATATGTAGAAAAATAGTATTTGAAGAGATCAAGAAGAAAATCCAAAAACTGAGGAACTCCTCAAATAACATACTATTCTATCTAACTGCTAACTTAACATGTAAATTAACATTCTAATTCCAGGTAACATGTAAGCAAACACATGACCTCAGTCTCCTCTCTGTGTCACACAAATATATAGCGTCTATTAAACCTAAAAAGCACTCGGCCAACATTTATTTCATAATAGCGACTAATTAGGCTAAATAATTAAATAAACCACATGGAAGCTATTTAGAATACTTAAAGGTGAAACCTTTGCTACCTAAAAGATTATGGGTATTCAGTCACTCATGTCATCATCCTCAAAACAAGTATCAAACACGAGAAAATTAACTCACAAGGGTTCTGGGCAGCTTTCATGTTCAGGTTTCTTCTGTAAATGCGAACTGGCAGGCGAGAAAATTCAGAAAAGATGGGTTGTGAAAGCTTCCTGAATTCAAAAAAATGATGAGACAAATTTCCCATCGGACCCGTTAAAATAGTATACATATCATATCATTAACAAATTCTTAAAATTATATTCCACACGTTAAATTGCTTATCGTGTTTATAAAGTTGAAATCATCGAATTAGACTCCAAAATTATAATTACCAATGAATTAAATCCTTCAAATTATGAAAAGTATTTCTTTTTATTTTTTGTAGCTAGTATCAAACTAAAGGATATCAGCCTCGAAAATATTTATTAATCCTAATTATTTTTATCTTTTTCAGTATTAATATATTTATTATTCTTTTTTTTTATCGTCCCTGAAGTATCCAGGGCCGACAGCAGTGACTAATCTCCTCGCTACGAGAGAGGCACCTCAAAGGGTGGGATAGCTGGCCCCAAGATTTAACGGGGTTACATACACAAGGCAGGATTCGAACCCCTGCCCTTGCTTAAGAGTGAATCAACCCCTACCGCTGAACCACACGCTTGGGGTTAATATATTTATTATTCTAATTTTTATCAGCCAATAGCTATGTATGTAACGAGAGACCAAGTAAAATTCTCAAAGTTCTATACGTACAACCCAAAAAACCTGAAGCATTAATATATTCCATCTATTAATTATTGAACTTAGAAAAATATCCATGATTAAAAGCATTTTAATTAAATATTAATTAATGTAAAATAGTTTTAAAATAATTATCGTAAAAAAATTATATTGAACCTCTAATTTACTTTTATAAAAACAATCATCTAGAAAGGATAAAGCTAAACCTCTAATTTAATTCTCATTAACATATGATTATCACCATTATTTGTTGAAAATAAAAAATAAAAAAAGGCCTTTTTAGAGCACTTCCACTAAGTATTGAAAGATGTTATTTTTATGTATTATTTTAGTTAAATATTAGAATATTATCTTTCAATTAATCTTACTATGATAAGATTATGATAAGAATTCAATCATTTAAATAATTATATCATTAATGGTGGAGATCGAAAACAAAAAATATTAACAATTAAGATTTGTTGATGATTATTGGTAATTATAAGTAGTTACAACTAGTTTTTTATAAATACTTGTTTGCATCATGTAATAAGATTAGGAATATGTAAACATTGTATCTTAAGTCTCACCAATACTCACGATCAATGAATTTTTATAATATTATCAACTATCATTTATTTTTTAATATGTTTGCAAAATCATTTAACAAAAGACTTTTTTCACTTTCCAATGTAAAAAAATCAAAGTATGTGATTTGTTGTTTTTCAGTTGCATTGTACGTAACTGCAAAACAAACACACCCTTAGTAATTTAGATTTGTTCTCAATCTTTTTCTTTTTATTTGTTCTTTTCCAAACTTAAACTTTTCACTTTTTAATCTCCATTTTTTCCAAACTTAATTTTTTCACTTTTTAATCTCAATTTCTTGTCTACACTCAAATTATTTTACATTTATGCAAAATATCTCTCTATCTATTTTATTTTAAGTTAAAAATCAATAGGTTACTTTTTTTCTATAAAATAGTATATTTGAAATAATTTTGTTGTTCATATTTATACAATAATTTTTTATCATGATTTTATAAAATATATACAATTGATTTTTAATTTTTAAAATTTATGGTTCTTAATTTTTTTTATCATGGTTATATATATAATTAATTTCTCATATTTTATTAATAATTTTATCTTTTTATAAACTAAAATTAGATAAATGATTATTAGTAATTTTTATTATCTTTAATATTATTGTGATTCATAATTTCATTTTTTTAATTATTTAGTAACTTTTTATATTTTTATTTGACTTAAAAATATTTTTAATCCCTGCCAAATTAGAAGTTTAGATTTTGATCCCATAAATTTTTTTTCTTTATTTTTCATCCTTCTAGAATTTGTAAACATTATTTTTTATCTTTATAAAACAAATAAAATTTAATTTCATCCCTATAAAATATTTTTCTTTGATTTTTATCCCTTTAAAATTCAAAGTCAATATTTTTGCCTCTAACAAATATTTTTAAGGTACATAAATAAAAATGGGATATCAAATACCGACAATACCGACATGATATCACTAGCAGATATATGTAACACCTAGGATATACATGTTTACAAACACTTATTCAATTTTAAAGTTTACAAATGCTTTTGCCGTGGCCACAATGTGCTACCATGAGATGATTGTTTGCATTGTCATAAACGTGATAAACAATGTTAAAATAACGTTGTACATCAAGTTAGAGGCAAATATCAGTTGCAGATATTGCTCGTATTATTTTCACTCTGTGCAAGATTCACTAATTTAATAAGTAAAAACTATAGGAGAGCTGACTCAAACACGTTGTAGAATATCATAGACATTGTTCATCCATGAGAAAAAAAATTGTCATCAGAAGTGAAGTTAACTGGCTTGAAACTGCAAGATCCATCACAACTATATCCTTAGAGAAGTTTAAGTTCAGATGCTGCAAGCAAAAACAGATACCTAGCTAGCAGTACCCTTATCCTGTTGAAAGGTTTCCTTTATGAAGTTCACAACAACAGAGGCTAATTCCTCTTGATGATTAGTGAATGAATGATCAGCTCCTTCTATGATATGTAACTTGTGGTTTGGTATAATCTTGGCAAACTTGGATGCATCTTCAACAGGGACAACTTTGTCGGAAGAACCATGAACTGTTAGGACCCTGTCGTACATAATGATTTGAGATTAACACTTCGGTGCACGACGGAAAATTTATAGCTTTGTATAAACTCCCTCTAGTCCAAATATATAATGTGCCCTTTTGATTTTTAAATCATATGTGCCTAAAATTTAATGCCATATATAAATATGCATACTAAAATGATCCTCACATTTGATTATGGAGTATATCAAAATTAAAACTCAACAATTTTAATTTATAATGTCAAGGTTCAAGAGCATATATTTAATCTTGTAAATTTCCTCCTTTAATTGTATCAGTTTTCAAAAAGTTAAAATTAATAGGAACACCACTCATAATGTTAGGCTAAAGAAAACTGAGAGACATTTGATGAATGCCACGTCTTTGCATTACACAATGGAGCTGAAATATATCGAAAAGATAATGAATAAAAATATCACAGATATCCTGATTACTGTAATTACATGATTTGGTTAGAGCATCTTCAATGAGAGTTACTTATAAGCAACTCCCTGTACTACATCACTGCCAAATCAGTTCTGGCCCACTTTATGGGTTGCTTAAATTTTAGCAGAGTTGCTTCTCTACAAGTAACTCTGCTAAAATTTAAGCAACCCATAAAGTGGGCCAGAACTGATTTAGCAGTGATGTGGCACAGGGAATTGCTTATAAGCAACCCCCATTGCAGATGCTCTTAGTCCGTACCATAAATCAAGATACTATTTATGTACTTTCCAACAAATGTGAAAAAGAAAAGACTTCATACAGAATTTTATTTAATTCCGCCTAGAATAAACTTGAAATTCATAAAATGAGTATATATGTTTGAAGTTTAAACAATTTGGATTTTTCGATCCATTATATAATATAGAATGAGAGAAAGTCGGAGAAAGATAGTGAGGAACATACAAAGTTATCCTAAAGCTTTATTTGGATAAGTTCCTCCTTAAGTAATTATAGAAGAAAAAAATAAGAAAAAGCAAATAAACCTTTTTTTTAGGATAAAAATAGCTTCAGAAAAAAAAAAAAAAAAAAAAAAAAACTGATTTAAAGTTATACATACACTATTTTTAGTTTATGAAAAAAAAAATTCTTTTTCCTTTTTAAGTACTTCCGGAAAAACTTATTCAAATAAGGGTTAAGTTTTAATGCTTTCAAATGTAAAGCTTATGTAATTTCTACACAGATTTTATCAACAAAAAGATGCAAAAGGGTAAATCAGAAGCGATAAGACAAAAAATTTCCCTCACCTGCATTCTTTATCAATCTGAAGACAAGCTTCGTGCATATTTGTATCTAAGCGATCCATCAAACTTTCCAAAGTCACACGGTACTCAAAATTTCCTGCAACAGTAGAGACGTCCCCCAACCCCAAATTGACATATAACATTAAAACAAGTGTGTTTATGTAAAACAGATTAAAATAAAGAATGCCACGTAATCAGGCAGATTGCCTATAATGGCTGCCAACCAATCTTCAAGTATTAAAGACAATGGTTGATAATTATTGCTTAGATTTTTCATTTTTTTTCCTCTTTGTCTTCATTTTCCCCCTTCTTTTTGGGGTTGTTTCATACCAATTTAAGAGAATGAAATGCAGCAAAATAAAAGTATGGCAGACTTTGTGCTTATAGGGTAGAATAATACCAATTCCAAATTATAGTGTACGACGAAAGCAAAACAAACCCTGGTTCTGGACTTGCTGATTTCAGCAAAGACATTTGTACAATAAGCTCAAAGTAGGAAAAAAAGTAACTGACAGACACTAAATATGTTCAAACTATCTCTTATAACATGCTCCAACACCAATAGCCATTGAAACTTTTGTGATTAAATGACAGGTTACCTGATCTTGTCACATCAATGAAACCATCCTTCCTAATTTTTTCCATATGATCTTTTCCAAGGCGTTCTTCAATTCCTGCCTTCAGATCATAGCGTCCAGATAGGTTGACAACTGTTTTAATATCATGATATTTAGAAGCATAAAGAAGCACCACGCCACCTCCTGCATGAAGACACAGCAACAACTAATAATAGTTCAATTATGCATGCAAAACTGAAAAACAAATTCAGAGAAGCAATTTGGGATGATGTATGGGTCAAAGCTACACAAATAAATTGGGTTTCACCAACTACAAATGTAAAGAAAATGACCATCAATAAAGAGTTGGAGTGTAGAAATTTTCATCAAATTTACTCATTCCTATAAAATACCAAGTTTAAGAAATGTATAGCCCGCAATACTTGCATTTCTATGATCCTAATTCACAACATTACATTAAAATGAAAGATACTCAGCAAGTCCCTCTGTAGCAGGTTTTTGCTGAGCAGCACAGAAATATAAACCAGTTTTTTTCTATTTCGATATATTTCCTAAAATCTCATAATAGAATATTCATCTAGTTATTAAGAACCAACTAACTGCGTGCTGATCCTGGTTCTGTCAGAAATAATATAACTCTCTTCATGTTGCATCATTTATGGTTTCTATCTTTAGAGCCAAGCCAGTAGGAAATTAAATGATCAGAACAATCTCATAATAGGATGAAATCAACCACTGATTATAAAAATCAGCACCTACATCCAAAATGCTATCTGTGACTTATCTTTCCCAACCTTTTCTTGTTGGTAGAAATACTTGCAGATGAGGAGAACAAGTTAAAATACCTTTACTGTGCCCAACAATTGCACTAACCACACGGTTTGATTCATGAAAATGTTGAGTAACAGCATGTAAATCCTCAGCTTCCCTCCAATAGTAACCATACTGAAAAGAACCATCACTTTCCCTAGAAGGACAATTCAGCAGCTAAATTAAGGGCAACATAGAGTGAAGTAAGACTATGATCAACATCAAATGACAAAAATTTTAATAACATAACAAAGTGTAAATGTGGCCAAAGGACAAGGAACATATGCTTAAAAAGCATTGAAGGTTGCATAGTCCTGTAAGCAGTGATAATAGCTGTCCGGTGATATTTGTAATTAGTTTACCAATAAACCTCTTTATTGGCAAATTCATATCCCATATTATCTTGGTAATCTATGAGTAGTACATGAGCTGTTGTTAAGCAGTTTTGGTCAATGGTATCTTCAGAGCTTTGTTACTAAAGATCAACGTTATGTAGTTGAAGAGCCCCAGTATGATTCTAATGGTTGTTATTGTCGTTGAACTATGTCATAGAGAGAGATGCCAAGTTAAGTTGTTCCAAGCTCCAACTCCTAAAATGAGGCAGTAAATTACCCTTGCCTATTATTCATCTAATCTAATTTTATACACTACTTTTTTTCCAACTGGAACAACCCAAGTTTAATGCTTTCATATTAAAAATATTTTTATCAAACATATCTTTCAAACAATCTCATCACATGTAGCATAATGTTAATACAATTTCACAAACATTTACAGTAAGAAGCCACTTGCATAATTCACAGACGAAGAAGTATACACAATAACATCTATAGGATTTACGGTCTTGTTTTGTACTAACACTAAACTTACCCATTTCCAGCAAAGTCAAAGCGGAAAGAACTGATACTGGCCTTTTCCAAAGCAGCAGCAAGGTTCACTAAGGCATTGGCTTCCTGAACATTAGCAAGCAAAAGCAATGAAACTTACTAGATAAAGGGGATTTATTAAGTATAAAAACTTGGTATATTACGAAAACTAACTTTAGAGGAGCGAAAACCATGGCACAAGACTACAATCTCCCTGCTTCCAGATTCATTTAATATACCCACTAGCTTTTCACCGTGCTTGTTGGGTATTATCACTCTGTGTTGCTCAATAACTAAAAGGGTAATTAACACATCAATTGTATGGGCTTCTTTTCTTTTAAATTTATCAAAGATTCAATTTTGCCATGGAAAAGGCAACATAAATCACCTGGGGAGTGTGCCATGTTGAAGATGAAGGCCCTTCTGGTTGTGGGTTTGTGATTGGGAGGGGTTGAAAAGCGAACCTGGTAATGGGAAATTTTAGGTGCTGTAGAAAGTGATGAATTGAAGAAAAGTGAAGAAGCATTTTGCAAAAGGGTCCCCATTGGGAGTGAGCAATGCAATGCATATGCATGTGAATACGATCCATTTACCTTTGTGCGTTCGTCGTATCGGATTAGGATTTAGGAACAATAAGCCATGCCAACATTATAGCCTATGCAGTTAGTTTTGTCCTAAATCAATCAAATTAAGAGTTGTTTTTTTTTCTCTTAAAAGTTAAATCCATTTTTATTTTACTTACAATTTCACGCATGTATAATTTTAGTTTCAAAACTTTTTATCGTAAATTTGGTCTCCAATTTTTAAAATTAATATTAGTTCACTGTTAATTTATATATATATATATATATATATATATAGAGGTAGATTATAATAATATTGGTGTAATTTTTATTAAATATTACACCGTTCAATAATTTTATATTAAATATGAATTTTGTAAATTTAACCATTAAATTAAAAGTTTCATATTTAGGGTTTACTCTTAAATTATATATATAATTTTATATTAATTCAAAATAATTTGATACTTCATTTTTATAAAATAAAATTGACGTAATATATATTTTTTAATATATTAAAATGTGAACACTTTGATTACTTTCAAATTGTTCAATTTTAATAAAATTTGGTATAAACATATAAAGTGATATAAACTTTTAATCTAACGATTAGATTTACAAAATTCACATTTAATATAAAATTATTAAGTAGTGTAATACTTAATAAAAGTTATACCAGTATTATTATAATCATCCTTTTATATATATATATATATATATATATATATATATATATATATATATATATATATATAATAATAATAATAATAATAATAATTTAAAATTAATAGAGAATATTAATGTACATGAGAGTGAGAGTATTTAACAGTTATTTGGTAATACCATTTTTTTACGTAAAAAATAACATTATTTTTTTACGATAAATATATTATATTTCTTGTTTACCTTAATTAAAATTTATTAAAATAATTTTATTTTTAACTTTTAATATTACTATTTTTTTATGCGACAAACTAATTACAATTAATATAAATCATAAATACTTTTTAACATTTTTTATTAACCTTGTATGACATGTAAACAGAACATCAACATTACTTAGTTTTAAAATTTTAAAAATAAATCTATAATAAAAAATTTGAAAACTAAAATTACATATCTATAAAATTATAATGATTAAAGAATAAATTTAAACTTTAAATTTTCGATTAGAAATATTTTAAGAGGATGTAATTACTCATATTTTAAAACACTGTTTTGGTATAAGTATTTTTTGAATTTTAAAAAATAATATATCTATTGTAAAATCAAGATTTAGATAAGTGTATAGGAAAGATAAGTGTATAGGATTAAGATTTGGGAAGATTATTTTAGAATTAAATTTTTTTTTAGATTTTAATGAATTTTAAAAAAATTTGAAGGAATCTCATGACTTTTAAAAAAAATTAACAGACTTTTAAAATATGAATTTTAATTAAAACTTTATAATTTGGATTTTAATGAACTTAACAAATTTTGATGAATTTACATCATAAGATTTTAAAGGATTTTACAGATTTTACTATAAAACATGAGTATGTAAAACACATTTAATGCTACTAGAATTAATATATAAAAATATAATATAAATAATAAAAAATAGTAAAATTAATACAAATTTTTTTATCTTTTGACAAATAATTGAATCTAATGTTCTAATAACTAACATTTTTTCATATAGTTAAAGTTATAATAGTCATTTATACACTAAAATATTATCTTTCATGTTCTTGAATTTGAACAATTCAATATTATGGCCTTTATTAATCGGTGGCATTGAAGATAAAAATTCATTCATTTATTCAATTAAAAATTTACTACAACATTATTTGTAGAAAAAATATTATGTAATGCCACTTAAATAGAAATAGACGTTGATTTAAAAATATAAATATCCTCTTAATCACATTTCTTAAGGACATATGACATAAGTTAAATACTTTATTTTTATTTTGAGGTCCTTCAGTAGCATTGAAAATAAATTTCATTCATTTATTTAATTGAAATTCATCCAAACAACATTCTTTACAAATAAAATTATGTAGTGCTACTTAAATAGAAATAGAGATATTGACTTAAAAATTATAAAACATGATTTAAAAATATCAAATATCCTTTCAATCACATTTTTAAGGACGTATAACATAAATTGAGTACTTTATTTTTATTTTGGGGTTCATTACCATGACTTGCAAAATTTTAGAGATGATAAATGAGATAGATGAATAAAAGGAGAAAGAAAAAACTAGATAAGAGAGAGAGAAGCTAAGATGGGGAAAAGAAGAGGAGAGAATAGAATATAAGATAAGGAAGAGAGTGAGCATAGATGAGAAGGAAGATTCAAGAGAGAGAAAAAAAATTAAAAAAAAGTCATGGAATGTCAAAGAATTTTGTGAAATTATTAGATAAGTGAATTAAATATAATTTTTTCTAAAATATCTCACAAAATCTATTATTTAAAATAATTTATTAAAATCTCTATGATTTTAAATATCAAAAAACATTTTTTAAATAATTTTTTTAATTAAATATCATTAAATTTTGATAGACTCATAAAAAAATCATAATTATCTTAATTAAATTATCCTAGACTTTAATATACTCAAATAAAGAATCACGATTTTAATATCATACGACTTTTTATATTAAATTTTTTTTACTAAATAATACCAAATTTTATGATAAATGTTTTGAAAAAATTATTAAAATTCTAATTCAAATTGATTTGTGAAATTATTAGTGGTTATGAAATTATTAGTGATGATAAGTAACGTAAGGTTCCTTAGAAAATAAAAAAAAAAAAAAAAATGGGAGTGGTTGAAAGCGAGAAATTTGTGAAGAGGATGAATGGGTACTGCGAAGCAGAAAGCAAAAGAAATTGGTTTTGTGGCCAATCGTCATGTTCTTTCATTTTTATAATTCCTGCTTCATAAATGGCGGAAAGGAAACCCAAACAACTCTCGAATTTTTTACATAAATAGAATTTTTTTTTAAAAAAATTACTAAAATAACATCTGTTACACTTTATTTACACAACTATAACTGATCACTATTCACACTCAGAATTCGGTTTCCGGGGAACCGAATTCTGAGCTTCAAATTTTATTTTTTTTTGCTCAGAATTCGGTTCCCGGAGAATCGAATTCTGAGTTGTTTTTAAATTTTTTTTACATTTGTGACCCAATTTGGGTGAATATGGGAAGTGGAACGGTCCGTTCCGGAAGCTGCTTAAACGAATAGAGTGTTATTTTTGAAATTGGAACGGCCCGTTCTGCACCCGTTCCAATTTCAAAAATAACACTCTATGCGTTTAAGCAGAACGGGCCGAAACAGAACGGCCCGTTCCACTTCTCAGATTCGCCCAAACTGGGCCACAAACGCAAAAAAAAAAAAAAAATTAAAACAACTCAGAATTCGGTTTCTTGAGAACCGAATTCTGATAACAAAAAAAAAATAAAATTGAAGCTCAGAATTCGGTTCCCGGAAAACCGAATTCTGAACATGAACAGTGATTGATTCTAGTTGAGTAAATAAAGTTGCACAGATGTTACTTTTGTAATTTTTAAAAATATATTATTTATGTAAAAAATTCAACAACTCTCCACAACCACACACTAATTCTTCAATTCCTCTAAATTCTCCATTTTCCTTTCCACAATTTGGAACCATTTAATTCTTTCCCATTGTTGGAATAAAATGGTATGAACACACCCCTCCACTTTTCACATCCTACCTATCACTCAAACCCCCTAATCTATCATGCATTCATGCTAGTGCTTTTTGTAGAAAATTAAAATTGAAAATTAAATTAAATTATTTCTTTTATAAACTAAAATCAGTTTATATATAAATTATTTTCTAGAACTTTTTTTCTATTAACTTTTCAACTCAAAATCTTATTTTTAACTCATGTTAAGCTAGTTATAATTTATTATGAATTTTTATTATAATATTTTTAAATATTAGAAATAAATTTTTATCATATATAATATATAACTAAATTATTATTAAATGTTACATTACTTTAAGTATGCGTAAAAGTTAAGTGGTAAGTTTATAAATTATCATCTCAATAAATTCAATTCTCAACTCCTAAAACTCTGACTCCTCCTTGCTGCCCGCTCCTTGTTAGCAGTCCGGTGTTATCGGTCCTAACTGTCAAAATTGGCTTTGCCTTCTTCGGGTTTAGTACCTTACAAATTCAATGATTATAGACAACATTAATCAATATGCATCCAACACAATTAACACGAGTTTAACTTACCTTTTGTTAACCCAAAAGCAAGAAGAAAATAGAAGAAGAAGAGGAAGCAACCCTTCAAGGCCCACTAAAATACTCAAATCAGATGCAAATTAAATTCCCATTATCAACATTTGTAGTTTTTAACTAATAAAAAATATATATTAGAAAGAATATATTGAAATAGAGTGATATCATCTAATATTGCGTGTTCATTGAACCCAAAAAAAAAAATGAGTGGACACTAATGTTTATCGATAAGTGGATATGATGACTTAAACGAACAAAAATCTTATTTGGCTGATGGAAAGGTGGTACGACTTCGACAAGGTTGACAATTGAGTGTGTGTTTCTTATATTGTTAAAATTTGACAAACGTATGATGAACGGAAAAAATAAAAATAGATACTTTATATTTTGGTACTTTGAAAAATATATTTTTAAATTTTTGTTAAAAAAACGGTTTTCCAAACGTGCTCTCTGACATTGAGAAGAAAAATGGCAACAAAAGTGTTGCGAAACAAACACCGTGCCTTCCTTCCTTCGTCCTTTGACCAGTTTTCAAATCTTTTCAACCAATCATTTTTACTCTATAATCGATTATTTTATATCAATTTAAGAACAAAGTTTCACAAGTTATGGGTGCATACTCTATTTATTTCCAGGAGACATATTATGGGTGCATTCTTTTAAATACTTTTTTTTTATATAATTAAAGTTTATTAGCAATCATAATTTTTTATTATTTATTATTTGATGAATCTCTTTTCTAATTTTGTTATTTTTAATCAACTTTAAATCATACTAAAATATATGTTAGAAAATATATTATGAAGTGTATGTTGACATTACTCTCATTCTTAATCTATTTTCAAGGCTTAAAAAAAGTCTATAAGAACACAAGGTTGACATAAAAAGTATACTTAGTTCTCATATACTTAGCAAGCTCATTAATCTTAAATTTAAAATTTTGACTATTCTTTTATTAATTAACTTGGATTATAGAATATTTCAACCCATGTTATTTAATTAACCTATTCTGTTGACTACTTAATTCACTTTTATTATTATTATTATTATTATTATTATTATTATTATTATTATTATTATTATTATTATTATTATTATTATTATCCTTTTTATCATTACTTCTAGAGACTACTAGATCCAACAACAACAAAAAACAAAAAAAGGTGCTATTTAAAGAGTCATATTCAATTATATACATATAATTTTGTCATATAAGATAATATTTTGTTGGTTATTCATTGAAAATGTTAGAATTATATATAATTGTT
This sequence comes from Cajanus cajan, assembly GCF_000230855.2. NCBI lineage: Eukaryota > Viridiplantae > Streptophyta > Magnoliopsida > Fabales > Fabaceae > Cajanus > Cajanus cajan. The sequence continues at coordinate 67,083,999 of NC_138521.1, forward strand.
AAAAATTTATTAAAAGTAAGAACTGTTTTACCTAAGAGATAACATGATTGTAAGATTAATTGTCTCATAATAACATAGTTCAAATAGGATTTAATCTAGAAATTCAGAGACTTCAATAAGCAAATTTATATTACGTCCATTCTATTTCAAGTATTGATTTTGAGAAAGTTTTTCCTCCATTTTATGTGTTATTTTTAAAGCTTAAAAATAAATTATTATTTTTCAATTATACCATTGCTTTTTTACTTCTTACCTTATTTTGATAAAACAGGGGCCTAAGACCAGTTTTTACTTCTCACCGATACTAAAGAAAGTAATAGTGTGTTTGGATGAGGAATTTAAATGGAGTAATTCATTTATTTGAAGAATTTCAAATTCTTTGAGGTAAAATATTTTGTTTTGATAGAGAATTTATAAGGAATTTGAAATTCAAGCATTTGTAAAATTCCTTGAAATAGTAGAATTTCAAATTCTCCTAAAAAAGTAAGAATTTGAAATTTCTCATATTTTTTTTCTTATTCCACTTATATATTTTTATCTTATCTCTTATCTCTTCATGTTTTTAATTATTGAATATTCAAAAATAATTTTAAAATTATTAAATATTATCTAATATTAATTTTTAAAATTATTAAATATTTAAAAATTAGTTAATATTTATTTTTATAAAATTTGATTTAAAAATCTCAACATATAAATATATTTTTAAAATCAATTTTACTATGATAGAATCAAATTATCATATCCAACCCAATAATTTAAAATTTGAGAAATTTGAATTGACTTATCTAAACAAAATATTTTAAGAATAATAGAAATTGAAATCAAAGTAATTTAAATACCAAGAATTTAAAATTCTTTGAATTTGTAAAATTCCTTGTCCAAACACACTATAAAAGTATTCTGAGTTACTTCGTCTTGACTGACTTTATATGAGGATACTTGGAATAATGTCAGAATGCTTTTGGTTTCTCTCATCTCATGTAAAAAAAAAAAAAAAAAAAAAAAAAAAAAAAAAAAAAGAGTATTGATTTTTGTCATTTCTTGATTTCATTTTCAAAGAAAAAAAAACAGCGATGAAAACGTGTTTAACTTTAATTTTATTAAATATTTATTATTAAAATATATATATATATATATATATATATATATATTTTTTTTTTTTTTTAAAAGATCAAATTTGAAAACATAAAAAAAACACATTTTCAGAATTTCTGAAAACGTAATTTTGAATTGGCGTTGACAAAAAATAAAATAAAATTTGTCGGCCAATTCCCTTCCATCCCCTGTATGAAACATAAATTGGTGCAGAAGTTTGTTTTTGTTTGATACACATAATTTAATTGATCACATGTCTTTTATATTATATAATTTATTTAACATATGACAGAAGAAAAAAAACAAAATTATTTAGTTTAATTATTTTATAAATTTTTAATTAATTACATATATGTTCTATATTATTTTAGTATTATTAAACATGCTCAATATTTATTGTGATTAATTATTAATTTCTAAGTTTGTCATAAATATTAATTATATTTATATAATTTTTTTTTGTGAGACCAGCACTATACTTATATTTATTTCTTTAATAGTATTTTAGTTTGTGCAGTATATACAAGATAGTTATTTATTTTGTATAACTAAATTTATAATAAATAAATATTTTAATTTTATATATTTGTGTTACATCAAGTAAAATTAGTAATAAATAATTTTTTTTAAACATATAAAGTATATTTTATATTAAAATAAATAATTTATTTTATAATAAAAAATATTTTAATTATTGATATTTTTGAAAAATAAATATAAAAATGATATATTCAAAAAGATTAAAAAAATTAAAAATATAAAAAAATATTTAAAAAATGAGAGGTTAAAAATTATGTTGAAGTAAATATAAAATTAATACATAGAGTTAATATTTGAATTTGAATTTGAATATTATATATATATATATAGAGAGAGAAGGGAGGGTTTTATTGTAATAAATACCTCAATGATTTTGATGTTATTAATGATATATATTACAAATTTATTAATCAAATAGCACTACAACAAAAATTGTTTTTAACGATAATTGTTTAATGACAATAATTTAATTGTCGCTATTTAATTATATAATAAAAATATTAATGGTTAATATATAATAGCCACTAAAAGTGTATTTATACTACACTAAAGTTTACTATTAGGGATAATTATTTATTGAAAAAAACTAGTCCTACATCGATTAGATATAAGATAATTAAATAGTATATAAGTGAGTAATAACTATCACCTTATAAGTTAATTTATAGGGTTGAGTTATACTCTTAATTCACTATAATAAATTAGTATAAAATCACCCACTATTACCAAGTTCAATAGTGCTATAAAACAATTAGAGAGCAACTTTCACCTTATAAATCTCACATCTCTTAGAGATAAGACAATTAAAAAAATAAATTAAAAAATATATAAATAGAAGACAACCTTCATCTTACAAATCTCACATCGACTAGAGATAAAAAAAAGAGTATATAAGTTATGAATTTAGAAAAGAAAATTATAGGAATAAAAGTCACTAAATGGATAGAAAGGAGACAATTGAAAAAATAACGTTTAATAGCCTTTAAAATGACTACTAAAATTGTCACTAAAAAAAATAAGTTTTCCCGACAATTTAGTAGGTCTTTACCAGCATTTTATATAAATGTCGGTAATAGTATTAGCGACACTAGATACACCAGCCATTATTTAAATGCTGGTAAAAAAAATAATGACCATTTATATGGTCGCTAAAGAATAAATTAATTGTCACAAAAATCTAATTTTGGTGTAGTGTAGATAGTAAATTAAATATAAAAAATATTTTATAAATTTTTATCAAAAGCAGTTAAATCAAACATGTTTGCTAAATTTTGAAATTTGAAAATAAAAAAATGTTTTCTTAAACTAAACACACCTAAGTTGTTCTCGTGTAACTGGTCACTTATAAATTGATAATAAAAAAAACATTTTCACTATATTAAAGCTGCTTTTAATAGAAGAAAACAAAATTATCATAAAATCATCATTCTTAAAAGTCATGAATTATAAATTTTAGAAATAATTAATGTACATATACTATCTTTCTTCTTTTAATTTTACTGGAATTTTATAATGAGTTGTATTATTAGTACAAGATTGTTTTATATTTTTTTATAATATTCTCTTTTTTGATTAATGTTATTTATATATCATTTTTTCTACAATAAATTACATAGAGAGATTAAAGATAGAAAAACAAATTGTATATTCTAATAAAATAAGTAATGTGACAGATAAACAATTAAAACGAAAAATAAAAGTAAATATTGGGTTGTTGAAATATACTATTATTTTTTACAATTAACTATTTTATCTCATATTTTTTTCATTATCTTTTTCTTTGTGTGTATATATATATATATAAAGATATATTGTATATATTTGTACCATTTCTTTTTCATTATTCTAACAAATGATGTTCATATATAATTTCCATCTATATTTGTTTTTCTATTTTGAACTTTATATTACGAGACGTCCTTTATTATTATAATTTTCATTTATTTTCTGTCTCTCTCTTGTATCTCCTGTATAAAAATAAATAAATAAATAACGAAATATATGTGGATGATTTTTCTTATATTATGTGCAGATTAAATATAATATTTCAATGCTTCCGCGGCTGTGAAGACGACAATTCTCGCAGCTGTCTCAAGCAAGATGACATTCATATAAAGTTCATTTCATTGCATTATGACGCCCTTTCCTTCATCGTCTATTCTATTCACACTTAGATATTTCTTCTACATATAGTATATTAGTGGCATACTTTTCTCATACATGATCACACCATACTTTTCAAAACCCCTCTTTCATCTATTCTTCCCCTTCATACATCACTTACCGATTCATGCCTTTATCTTAATTAGCCAGTACCCCACCATCATATATCTATATATACGAGTATAGGAGGTAATACCTTATTAACCAATCATATATATCAATCGATTTAGATGCATCATAGTGCACACACCCTAATAATTATCTCATTCACCATCATGCAAAACACGTAGCGTATATTGATTTTCCTTGCACCCCATATCATGGATGGTGTCTTCTCCCTCACTGAAGCTGTCAGAGCTGAATTTCTCTGCTCCCTCGTGCACTCTTTTGGTTGCACTTACGTTTCTCTCTGGCAATATGATTCCAATTTATCCAAGTATATCTATCACTACTAATGTTAATTAGACTATATATAATATATAGTTTATTATTTTCTGATTTCTGATGAGGCTTGCACTTACACTTGATTCTGCTTCTTTCTTTTCTTGGTATAGTCGTTTGTTCTTCTTGGATGGGTTCTATGATGTAATGAACAACCAACTAAGGTCTTCTTTAGGGAATGTAGCCGAATCGCTTTTTCACCAGTACCAGACTTTAACATTTCATGTTCATGACGGGTACGTAACCTAACTTTCCGGTTCTCTAGTTATCATTAATTACTTTTTTTAGGTAAATTAATTAATTAACATTAACATTATTCATCATCTTTTTTTTCTTTCTAATAATTGGATTTAATTACTTTTTATTTTCTTAGCTGTGTTCCTGGAGTCGCTTTCACGAACCACATTCCGTACTTAGAGCTGCAACGATCGGATCTTCTAAGACTCACATCCAATGAAATACAGGCACAATTCTTCCAGGTAATCACTTTAGAAATAATAATTAATGTAGTTATGAAGGAAACGTTGACTAAAGTAACTTTTATGTTTTTCCAGGAAGCAAGGATTGAGGTATGTCCATGGTGGAAAAAGCACCCATTATATATGTTGTGAAGAATGAAGAATAATGGTGTGCATGTTTTCAGGGCAGTGAATGGGAGGAGCCTGGCTTCGAGGAAGCAGTGAGAAGAGTGGTTGCGGACGTAATTCAATGGCAACTTGACCAATCACGCACTCAGAATACTGATAAATAGAAATAGAATATCAGTTGATTTTAACCAATCACTATATAATATATATATTTAAAAAAATAATATGATTTTATTATATATTGTATAGAGATTAATTAGTAAATGAACCACCTAATAATCCACAATTTTCTGTGGAAAATGGGTAAAGCAGCATTGAAGTCTCAACCTAGGAAGTTCAACATGTTAACAGTTTGTTTGACTCACGTGTTTGAGAGCAGAAGCTGTTTCTTTTTAATAGTGATTACTGATTAGTGAGTGTTTGAATCAAAATCATGTCATGCGTGTCGAAAGAGATGCAACAGAATGTAGTTTTTTGCATTATTGTTCTGTTTTAAACGTGATTTTGTTGGCTTGAATACGTGTTTTCAACACGCTTTATAAGTCTTATAATGTCATGATCAACGTACTTTTCCTTGTCTTTTACTTGGTGGACGCGATTTACTAGCTATCCAACACCGGTTCAAATATGCTGATAGTGTATTATATAGTGTACGGATATAGATCATGCACGTAACTGTCACCTGGTTCACGCATCCACATATTTTTTACAATATTTGCATACTAACGATGTGTTTGTAAAATTGATTTTAAATAACAATGTATAAAAGGAATATTTTTTCTATATATATACATTTTTTATTCACATATATACTTCTTTAATTATAGTTCTTCAATCTTTTTCTGTATTTTTTAAAGGTAAAATTAAGAAAACAATGTATTTAGAAAAAGTTATCTATTTGTTATATAATAAATACTAATCGATCATTCTTTCATAATAAGTGCTTATTAATTTATTTTAATGAAAATATAGAGTGCGTATTTTCATACCGGTGTATATCAAGGTTGATCTTGGAGTTGTTTGGAAGTGTGTTTGTCTAGGACCTATATGTGTAAGAGAGACCCAATTTTTTTTAAAAAAAATTATATGATTGTGTTATAATTTAATATTATGTTAAAAATAAATTGAAATAATTATTTTTGTATTAAAATATAATATGATTATAAAATATTGTTATTTTTATTATTAGCTTTTTTTTTCTTCTTTCTATTACATTCATAAAATGGTAAAATATATTTTTAGTTTTTGTAAAATTTTTCAAAGTTTGGTTTTAGTCTCCTTCAAAATGTTGTCTTATTTCAATCTCTCTAGCTTAGAGATGTATCATTTTTCATTTTCAAAATTATTTATATAGCCATATATAATAAACAATAGTATAGAAGTAAATTAAATAAAAAAATATACTAAAACTTTTTAAGATTTTTTAACATTAATTTTTTTAATCAAATAAAATGTGTCATTTTTAATTAATTAAATGTTTAGTATAGATCATTTGAACTCTAAACTTTTTTAGGATTCAATGATTAGGTCCCTAAATTAAATAAATGTAATTCAGTCTTTCAACTTTTTATATATTTTTATAATTTACTCTATATAAAGGGTTAGAAATTTGTTTGCAAATCATGAAATATGATATAATACTTTTTATATCTTACATACATGGTTACATAAAATTATTATTCTACGTATCATCAAAGTTTTAATCTACCCGTAAAAATTATTGTAATTAATCTCTTTAATCATAAGAATTCTAGAATAATAAAAAAATGTAATAAGTAGAAATTAAAACCTAATATATACTGATTAAGATATAACATAGTTGTTTGAATAAGGATATAAAGAATATTTTTGTGAAATTTCACGGTTAATAAACGAATCTCTCATCTCAAAGACTAATTTATAAATATATACATATATATATATATATATATATATATAAAAGATTTTATTACAATTTTTTTAGTTAAAAACCTAAATAAAATTTCCACAAAAAAAATATTTAAGGACTAAATGATATATTTAATTTTAATTAAATTATATATATTTTTATTTTATAAATATTTTTATTTTATAATATTTATATATAAATGTCCATATTTATTGTTTTGACTAGGATCCTTGATTTTACGTAAACATGATAATAGTTTTTACATTTGTGAAGTGCTGCATTTCATATATGTTGAATCTACACAAACACTTACGTTACGCCCAAGTTGTGCATATAATTTTTTATTAAAGTATAAAATGAACTGGTTGGCATTCAAAATGGATAAAAAAAAATTAGAAAAGTTTTTTCATTTTAGAAATACGACAGCTAAAGGTAAGGATATATAATATGTATGGAACAAAATTATGAACTTATGTTCGATTCAAAAGTTATCCGAAATTACTTTCTGAAATTGGTATACGTTGTTCCACAAAGTAATATTTTATAAAAAAAAATTATTTGTATGTGGACATAAACAACATACAAAATAATAATAATAATAATAATAACATCATTGGAAGAAAAGAAAGAAAGTCGGTGAGAGAGGAACTAAAGAATGCAAATGTATAACAAAGGACTCAACAAAATGACAAGTATTGGAACAAAAAAATAAATAAAGAAAAAGGTATTAAAGTATAAATTTATATATTAAGAATAAAAGGAGATATGATTTGTAAAAAAACAAAGAGTGTATATAACAAAAGTTATAATTATTAAATTTGTTTTTTATTGCAAGAGACTTGAAACTTGATATTTATAATACTCGTTATCATTAGGATGATAGAAACTTTCTATAAGACATTTATGATATATATAACAAAGAGTGTACAAATACAAAGTTTTTGTTATGCTTCTTAAATAGGGTGGTCAATGAAATACATGGGATTGGACTAAAAAAAGGTGCTTCGAAAGTTTTTATTTGCTAAGCGACCTCCCAAAATTGATAGAAGCAGACACGATGTGAACTTTTTGGAACTTGGAAGTACACATCATTCCAAAAGATTAGGAAAGCATAGATTAGACCGATGCAAGCGTGCGCGAGTTGAATGTTTGAATTTCAACTAATCCAATCCTTAAACATCTTTAAGTTTATTTACTAACAATCGCAAAGAGTTAAAATTTATTATTCATTGAGAAACATAGATTGTGAAAAAAAAAAAAAAAAACACTAAAAGGAAGTTAAATAGTGTTATTATAAAATTCTCACTTTTCGCGATGTAATAAAGTAGTAATCGTAACAAATATGAGAGAACAAATAAAGTAAAGAATGAACTCAGGAATTTATATTGATTCATTCCAACAACTGAGACTAGGTTTAGTTTTTTATCTAACCAGATCAATTTTCATTATCTTATCAAGATACAAGTATTTTTTTACCAATCCATTTATGACTTAATCTTAAGTATTATTTAAATTGTCTTTTCAAAAAACTCATCCAAGTATTTTTTTTGCACAGAGTCTCTTCAAACTTCAACACCAAATATTTTTTTATACTTAAGTCTCTCCAAGTTCAAACAACAAGAATTCTTTTAAAAATAAGTCTCTTTAGACTCAAATCCAATAACTTAAATTTACAAAAGTTTACAAGGTTGTTTTATCTTCCTATCAAGACCTAGTACAACAAATTACATCCAGATATCTTTTCCAAAAAAAAGAATGTAATTTTTTCAATGATCAATCTCTATTATCATCTTTCTTTTTGAACTTCAAGCTTCTTTTTATAAGGTTTCAATGAAAATGACCATTGCAAATTTTTGAATTTCCCTCTCATGACTTACTTCGTGTGTCTTTGTGATTTGTTTCTTGAGGGGAGAAGTGTCTATTAGTACAATAAATGTTTTCATTAAATATTTTCACCAAATTATCATTTCTTATTTAATCAAAAAAGCTATTTGTCACCTTTTGACATCAAGTAAGTAAAACCATGCGTGTATTCGAATGTTACAATGATGAAATAACTTTTAACTGCAATTTTTTTTATTTGCAAATATTTGCTTGTCCTTTTCTGACTTAAATAATGTATTTATTTCCTTTTTGTAGAATTGGTATTGAAGAAGTATTTTTAAATTTGATCTATTAAAGAAACATTTAGAAATAGTCTCTTTTTTGTTTGAGATCATAAATGATAAATATTTAATACATATATCTTTTTTATAATAAAATCGTCTTAATGTATATATATTCTTATACAATGAATCGTCTTACTAACGCATTAAATCTTAATAAAAGATTTATCCTAATTATTTTGAAAACTTTATACTATTGATTAAAAACCTTTATATTTATTAACAATAAAACTTAAGATCAAGGAGATATAAGATTATCTTCTAACCTAACACAAACACGTTGATTGACAAGAAGAATTATATTAATTTGGTACATTTTTCCAACATGATGGTCATTGGTAAGTGACATTTACCGTAATATTTTGTTCACATTATTAGAGAAGTTCAAACAACAAATAAATAAGACTTGTCCTCGCAATCAAATTAGACTTTTCAAAGGTTAAATGCCTGCATATAAGGGGGGAATACTGAAAAGTAATTACATTTTTTTTTATGATATCAGTTTCTTTTATAAAAAAAACTGATATTTAGTATCCATGTACGATCACTCGAATCACAAATAAAATCTAACCCAGTTCATATCAGTAGCCCAGTATGAAATTCTGTTCCCAAGTAACAATGGACGTAGGTAAAAAGTGAGGAAAAAAAATGAAGAAACACCACCGAGAAACATATGCATCATTGCGCAAATTGCATGGCAAAATCCTCACAAATAATTGGTATGAAACTGACTCAAATCCGGAGTAAAAGACCTTGCTTCCTATGCGCTTAATCCATTTCATTCTCATCTAACATGTGCCATACGGCTAGGCGTATATAAAATGACCGAAAATTTCAATTTACAGGTAGAGTACAATAACTTAATTTGAATTCAAGCAAGAATGGGATTCCAAACTTGAAGCATTGGGCCATGTATCGCTTCTTATGATCTTCATTTGACTGAACCATTTAAGGGTCCATTAATTGATCCAGTTACAGCATATATGCATCACAGTTCACAGGGTCCGGAATGAGGCAGGGAAAATAGTGAGCCATACTTTATGTTCAATCACAAAATCATGCTTCTACAACAACTGAGGCTTCTTCGTCGGTGGAATCAACTGTTGAAATTTCTTCTATAACACCTCCATCTCCATTAATTACATTTGACTCTTGTGTCTTTTCTGTCTCAGCGTTAAGAAGCTTCTCCCTGAGCTTCATTTCAAGATCTTCTAATGCTCTAATATTATCAGCTAGGAAGCTCTTGAAGGCTTCCTTACCGCGGAAACTCTGCTCGTTATAGTAATACATTGCACCAGCCTTTAAGATGAGTTTGTGTTTTACGCTCAAATCTATAATCTCTGTTTCTTTACATATACCCTTGCCAAATTGAAGTTCAAATTCAGCAGTTTTAAATGGGGGGGCAAGCTTGTTCTTCACAACCTTGACAAGAATCTGGCTTCCTAAAACCTGTATAATTAAAACACCATAAATGATGAATATTCATACAAATTAGACCTACGAAATTCAATGCAATATTAAGATCCCCAAAATATTGCACAAACAGATAACATGAGAAGAAAAAAAAAGTTATCCAACATGCAGAGTGAAAAGTTCTAATTTCTATATGGATATCGTTAGATCAATAATCCAATGAACAACTAAGAAAAATGATTTACTCAACTACTAACAGATATCTACAATCCAATGGTAGGGACTGCATGGATAGTTAAAGTATTAAAAAGATACTCGATACATTTGATATTTTACATTGGACAATTTCTTGCACGACCAAACTAGTATGTGTCAAGCAACCAGTTTTGCCAAAAGAACTGGATTGATGACAAAGGCCATCCCCCAAAATTCACAATATAATCTCAAATGAACAGTGCTAATATGTTTTCTCTTTTTACAGTTAATGCTCCATACTAAACACCAACAGCTACTTTACTGCAGGATATGGAATACATAGATTATAAAGATTAAAGAATTTGAACAATAAACAAACAAGCAACTTCAGTTAAGTTTATTCTTCTGTTTTATAATGCATGGATCAGAACAGGCTAGTCAATTATCAAGATTGCAATTAAGTTTATTAGAGATTCTAGTTCTTACTTATTCATTTAGCTACCTAAAGAATATCACTGAGTTCAAAAGCTTCCTCACCACTCGTATCCAAAGCATATCAACAAGATGAAGCAACTTGGAACATAGATTAAAAAAGAAAGCCTACTTCCAAAAAGTTCATCTTTGATTCCATCAAACTATGCAGATTTGCTTTTTTCTTAACAAACATTTAAACAGGCATGCCAATACTCAAGCAGGAAGCATAGCAGAAAAAAAAATATGATTACCTCTTCACCCTTCTTGACAAACCCTATTCTCCTGATATTTAGCCGCACAGAAGCATAGAATTTTAATGCATTACCACCACATGTAACTTCTGTAGGCCCACTAAATCCCCCGAAAGTTGAAATCTTTGACCTCACCTGGAGAAATATACAAAAGAATTCAAGTACTATAAGACAAACACGTCCCTATGGTAATTTGAACAAAAGTACTTCCACCCAAAAGAATATAGATATATAGATATATACACAAAAGATAATATATTCTTAAAGAATATACAAACAGTATAAGATAATACCATCCAAGTCCTTTTAACATTCCTTGGGATCGAACAACTATATGAAAAACAAATCATCAAATCTAGGCCTGGTAGAGCAAGCTCCACTCACCCATTAGTCCACAAATAGGTTCATTGGTACACAACTGACCAATGCATGGCCAGTACATAATTACTATTTTCAATCAACACAGATAATTTGGACAGCAAAAGTACATCAACACACATTCCATTCATCTTCTCAGCTTAAAGCTTATGACTCTGATATTTATCCCAGCAATGAACCCTAACAATGTTCCTTAATATTTATAAGTTTTTGTAATCTAAAAGAAAAAATAGACTGATGAAGTTCTAGCAATTAATAGCTTTTGGTATTTAAGTTTTGCATAAAGTTAGGCCCTAGATTTTGCAAGCAGCTTTACATTCATAAAAAAGAAAGATGATGAATTGAATATAAACAATTACTTTAAGCAGAGGAAAGCAGCAGAACAAAGTCAATGAGGGAGAAGAGTTTCATAAACAATTTATGATATTGGAACTTTGCCCAGCAAAAGTCAAGAGAATATAGTCATAGGCCATAGATCAAATTAGTACAAGACAGAGTAACACAACAAAAGTTTCCTGTACACACTAAATTGCTCAGGTTCAAATCTAATGGTATTCATAATCTGACCAAAGTAAAATTAACTGAATAGCTGTTAACAACTTTAGCTGATACCTGATTTATAAAAATTAATATACTTTGAGAAAGTGATAAGGCATGGCTCAATTTCCGAAGTGCCTGACTCATCAACCTAGCCTGCATTGCCATGTGAGCATCGCCCATTTCACCATCAAGCTCACCTTTAGGAACAAGAGCAGCCACCTATCACAAAAAGACTGCAAAAAGTTAGTACATTTGCATTTAAACTAATGAAACGAGATTTGATTGACATGGTGATGGAATAAGGTTTGTAGAAGTAAAAATCAAAAAAACAAAAGGGGGAAGTACTGGGAAAGTTCAAACAACACTAAAATTTTACTCATTATTGCCATTGTCAAATCAAACTCAACAAGTCTATAAAACAGGGTTTAAGAGAACAAAATGAAACAATATATATATATATATATATATATATATAAATAATAATTTCATTTACGAGCTTCAAAAATTTGACCAAGTCCGCTGAAAAATGCCTCCATTCCAGAACAATTTTCCAGTTTGCACATCACATATCTCATCCTCCCCGGAACTTATATTATAATCAATCATAAAGGGCACTTCATGTCTCCGTGAAAAAAAATTAAATATTTTTTTTAAATAAGTTGGTAGTTACTATTTTTTAAAAAGTAGTTATTATTTTTTATATGCATTCCTTTCCTATTTATCCTTAGATATAATTGTCTTTGAAAAGTGGACACCAAAAAGGAATATCTCCTTTATATATTGTTATAGATGCAGGAAACCAATGAACAACTTTTATAGGATGAGTAGTATACAATAACTACGTCTAATTCAAGGGTGATTGGCTAAACCACTTTCCTACAATGAGGTATTAGATGGTGGAAGTATGCCACTTGATACACTTTTTTTTCTTCTTTTGTTAATATGCCACTTGATACACTGGTTTATCAAATCCTATATATCAGTTGAGTTATCACTTACTATATAATCATTAAAAAGCTACAATGAATACAGGGAAAGTATTGACAGAAATAAAAGAAAAAGAGCTTCATACTTACACTGTCAACAACAATTACATCAACTGAACCACTACGGATTAAGGTGTCCACAAGACTAAGTGCTTGTTCACCACAATCAGGTTGAGAGAGAAGCAAGTTCGTAGTATTCACACCAATAGACTCTGCAAGTGTCTTATCAAGGGCATGCTCGGCATCAACAAAGACACAATAACCTGTATCAAATAATCATATCAATGTCTGCATAAACCAACTGCAAAATTCTTTACAAGTAAATCATTGAACTAAATATATAAAGGCCTCTCATCTTCATTATTAATTTATTATGATTAAAGTTAAACTATTGAAAGAACATATCTGAAACTGGGAAACTGCGGGCACCAAATTTAGACAATGACAAACCATTTTATATTACAACTGGGAAACTGATAGCTCTAGCAGCCTAGAACCTAAAAGTTGTTCACACGGTACTGAAGCAGGGTTTCTAGACAATGAAAAAACCATGTACAGAATCAAACCTCCAATTTGCCACTTCCAAAAAATATTAGACAAAGGGTATTCTAAGAAACTGAGTTAAACATTCATTAAGAAATCATAAGAAAAAAAATTGCAGTAATACCACTACAAAACATAAAGAGAAGGAACAAGGGAAGATTAAATCATCTGTTAGACTGTATAATTATGACAAGATCGTAGCATCATCTACAGAAGTTAGAATCCTAAACCCAATCCAACCAAAAGCATTAGACATTACAATTATCATTGTAAAGGTAATGTATGAAGATAACCTCCTTGCTTCTGTGCCTCTGCAATCACATGTAAAGCAAGAGTTGTTTTTCCAGAAGCCTCTGGACCATATATTTCCACAACACGTCCCTATGGACACAAATTGGGGGAAATAGAAAACTGTAACCATTGACCATTAGATGTATTAAAAAAAGTTCTGAGTTTATTCACATGTAACAAATGAGCAAGAAACCACTTCATGCAAGGATCTAAGGATACCTTCGGAAGTCCACCAACTCCCAGTGCCATATCAAGAGCAAAAGAACCAGTAGACACAACAGGTACATTTTTTGGTGAGACAGAGCGACCAAGCCACATGATAGATCCCTTTCCAAATGCAGAAGTGATCTGATCAAGAGCTTGTTGAAGAGCTAACTCTTTTTTAGGCATGTTCTCTTCCCCTGAGTCACTTCCATCAGATTTAGAGCGCCTTCTACCTTTAGGTATGTAGAAATAAAAAATGTTGTCAAGTTCAAATCAGTTCAAACTTCAAGAAAACATCAGAGATGATAGGAAACTAGGGAGAATGATCTGAAACATTGCACTAATTACTATAAATCTGCTACTGATATCAGTATGACATCAATAGCAGAGATTACACACATACAGAAACTGATATGAGCTCTCTTTGAACAAGAAAATACAAACACTCATGGCATTCACGAGTCCTAGTTCTTTCCCACTCTTCTCAGACTTGCGTCTTTCCTCCTTGGCTCTCCGTCTTTGTAATTCCTCCTTATTCTACTCAACCATCTATTGATAAGCCATCTAACCAATCCCCCCCCCTGATTCCCTTGCCATCCTGCTACAAGGCCACAAGGTTACACAGCTGTCCTATGTTAATTTTTCCATCCTGTCCTGCTACTTCTCATGCAACCCTCCTCAAACCCCAGTTACTCATCCATATCCTATAGTGGCAGATACTCCCAAGTCATAATTCATCTGTGCTTATTATAATTCAAAATACACATAAATCATGCAACAAACAGGTTTAAATTTTCGTTCTGGTTTGTTTCAACACATGAATAAATCAACAACTCAGATGTCCAAATTATAAAGAGCCTAAAATATTCCCTTATCCACCTTCACTGTAAGAACTCACCAAAAGTACCATGAGCTTAACTGGACTATCCAAGCCAAACCCTTGATCATGATTATTATAATTTCTTTCCGATATAAATGACATCTAATGATCTAATATTTCAAAATTTTCAAAAGCATATGACAATCTCTTTAGCATGTTTATTGCTGTCTATAACCTTTCAACACAATAATTCCTCTAAATTATTAACTTTTGGCTTCAGAAAAAGGGAAGTGAACAAAGCAAGAGAAGTTCAACAAACCTTTAGTTGAAAAGCTCAAAATCTGAGAAGAGCTAAATATTCCTAGTTTAAAACCCTGAAATGAAAGCAAGAACTGATGATGCATCAATATCAAAAGCTAACATGGAAGATGCAAAAAGTGAGGGAAATGGTTATATGCGTATCCATGACAATGACCGACAAAATGACCATTGCTTTTTCTTTTTCCCTCTCTTTTATTAGAGGACAAATATTCCCCAGAAACACGAGTGTAACTTTAAAAGTTGATAAATAACAAAACCAAAATGTGACAGAGAAGTGCATTAGAATCCATCAAACAAGAATAATGCATAAAACAGAACAAAAGAGAGAACAGGGTATGGCAGGGGAACTGTAACATGCCCTTTGGTGAAAAAATAAATATGATCATAATTAAGTGATCAGTGTGGATAAACGTGGACGAACCTGAGGAAGGAATAAGGAGCGTGTGAGAAGGGAAGTGTTACGAAGCAGCCTCGCCATAGAAACAGCAACTTTGGGGGTTCAAAAGAAGAAAAGTTTTTTAAGAAGGAAAATGGAATGTCATGTAATGAAGTGAAAGTGGGTCACAAAGTTTTCTTTTCCATTTTTAGGGTTTTGTTTGATTTCCCTCCCTTTTCAGTTCCATTCCACCACAGTCAGAGGGAGAGAGGACACACACAGCAATGCAGAGAGCCATTTGCGTTGTCAATTGTCATGTCTCCGACACTCAGATCATGGGCCGGGCCTTTCCGTTTCACGCCTTTCAATGGGCTTTCACTTTTTTACCCAAAAAACAAACACTGATTTTATTTTACTAAAATGCACCTACCTCCTCTCTCAATAAATAAAGTGCAAAATATGCCATGTTAATCAAAATCAATTGAAGAGTTTTTTTTTTTTAGTTTTTCTACTAGAAACTAAAAATATATTTCAATAGAGAAGTTTCTAAAAACATTTTTAAATTTATATCTAAATATGCTCATAATTTTAAATTTTGTTACAAGTCAAATAAGATTGTTTATCAAAAGTTTACATATTCAGGTCACATTTTACAAAAGGCTTTACTTATTACTTATTAGTAAAAAGAAGAAATTCATAGCTATTACTACCAACATATCTTAGCTTCCTTCAAAAGCACACATTGTGAATTTGCATTTTCATTTACAACAAGAAAAATAATCTATCACGAGTTTGACAAAGAGCTTCCTCAAGTTGATAGGATTTCTTAGCTCGTCAAAATCATTACTAAAGTGATATAACTATTGATGTTAAACAACTTAAATCAGCATTTATTCAATAAACACTTCTTATATTAAGTTTGTCATGAATGTAACCATTCAATTTATTAAAATACGTTAAAAATGAATATATTTTCATAAAGTACATAAATATAAAAGTAAATTACTTTTATATATTATTTTTATAAAATTAAATAAATTTTCTCAAATATTTCTTATGTCCTACACTTTTGGCCCACCTTGTGATAGAATGAATGAGCTCGCAAATGAAATAAAAAGATTTTTGATGTATTAATTCAATATTTGTATAAAAAGATATTTTCTTTGTCTAACCCTTTTCATTTTGCTTGTCCTTTATTATAAGATCATCTTCTAATTGTTAAGTGCATTAATTATATTTTTTTTAAATACATATTTAATTAGCAATTTTTTAAACACAAGATAATAAATGCTTAAAATTAATTGGATAAAAATTCTCTCTTTCATATTAGGATTGTAAAAGATAAATAGATACAACATCTCTCTTCTAAATATTAATTAATTATGTAAAAAAATTATTAAATAGAAAGATAAAATATTAACTTAAGAGAAATTCATAGTAATTTAGAAAAGTTGTTTAAATTATTAACAAATTTAATGTTTTTAATTAAATTAAGGATTTTTTTTAATTAAAAATTAAGTTAGTAATTTACATGACGTGTTAATTCAATTGTGTAAAAAAAATGTTGATCAACTTTTTAAAGTACTCATTACAACTCTTCATTATTAGATTAGATTTATTAAAAAAAAAATACTGTCAATTTTCAACTTCTAATTTAGCTATCATCCATAATTTTATAGATTTTATAAATTTTAACTAAAGATAAAAATTTAATAACAATGTATTATTAGTGTTATAAAAATACACGGTCAATTACGAAAAAAATTAACTCATCATTAATTTGACTTTTAGATTGACCGAAAATTTTCAAAATTTGAAGTACTTTAAATTTTTATTTTTCATTAAATATTGTTTGAATAAATTAATTTAAATATTTAAAATTTAAAATTATTGACTTGAATAGAGTAATTTAATTGTCTTCATATGCAAAATTAGATTTTAAATATATATAAATATTAAAATTTTAATATTAAACATTAGTTAACTTTTAATAACTTAATAATTTTAATTTTAGTCAATATATAACCATTTAATGATTTAAAACATTATTGATAAAGAAAAATAGAATAGAGTAAACAATGAGGAATAACAAAAACAGAGGGGAAAGACGAAAAAAAATAAAAGGTAGAGAGGATATATATTAATGAGACAGTGAATAGAGGAGAAAAATGACTGAGAGATTGGAAATATATTATAGTGGAGAAAGAAAAAAAGGAGTGGAGAGATAAAAGACAAACAAGAGCAAAGAGGATAAAGATAATATATATATATATATATATATATATATATATATATATATATAGCTAAGAACGTAGTTTATAAACAACTTTTATACACTTTAAATGGATCTCATTACGTGACATCACTCGTAAGCAACTCATATTACATTTTTTATAATTTTTGCTGTAAGGAGAGTTACTTATAAGCATCTCCACTTTTTAGATGATATTTAGGGTTGGGGGGTGTGACAGGCACAACACGGGGTCAGGAGCCGCGATTGGGGGAAGGGGGTATGGTGCGAGGGAAGACATGGGGAGGTGGGTGCGTGGGTGTGGGAGCGCAACATGGGGTGACGATCACGACGTGGGATGGCAAGCGTGACGCAGCACCTTCACCCGGTTTCAGGATCATCTAAACACGCTCCTCTAGGTAGTTCGAGGAGACATTGTGGGGAGCTCTCCAACGTGGCAGTCAGAGGCTCTGCTCCTCAATGCGACAGTTCGCAACGTTGGGGGTGGAGGAGATGTTGTTGGGAGCTCTTTGGCATGGCGGTCTAAGACTCCACTCTTAGGCACGGCGGTTCACGACATTGGGGGTAGAGGAGACATTTTAGTTCCCACAAACTTGACGGCAGTAATTTTGAAGCTTCCAGCATGGAGGGATGAACCGGATGAACCATTGTGAGCTCTTCATTTGAAATTTCACAATCCCAAGCACTATATCTTGAGGAAGGAACAGATCTAAAAAAATTTCATATTTTCTTGCCATGTCAAATCACTCTAATAACAATTTCTTGTAAGCTCTATCCTTTATTTTTAAGATACCGTTGGAGTTGCTCTAAGAGCCTAAGACAACATAAAAATGTCTGTTAAAAGAATTAAGTTCTTTACAAACACTACAAATACTTAACTACTACATTAAGATTGTGCAAAAACTTCCCTTTAAATTACTTAAAACAATGTTCAACGAATTGCTTAAGATTTTACATTACTAGTGCGAAAATGCGATAGTTCTTTAAAATTTGTAAATAGATTGTCCAATTTGTTTGACAAAATTACACTTTTCATCCTTATATGATTGTCAATTTACAATTTTGATACTTCTATTTTAAAATAAAATATTTAATATCTCTATTTTTAAAATAAATTTTTTTTAATCATCCCTTAAATGTTTTTTTTTTTTGTAAAAATGGAAAAGATTACAAATATGATCGCAATTGGAGATGACAAAACGGGTCAGCCCGGTCCATTTTGGCCCAGCCCGCCAATGGCCCATCAAAAAGAGGTTAGGCTAACCCAGCCCGCCATTGAAAAACG
The DNA here is from genome assembly GCF_000230855.2 of Cajanus cajan. Classification (NCBI taxonomy): domain Eukaryota; kingdom Viridiplantae; phylum Streptophyta; class Magnoliopsida; order Fabales; family Fabaceae; genus Cajanus; species Cajanus cajan. The sequence continues at coordinate 67,103,209 of NC_138521.1, forward strand.
AGCAGAGAATGTTGACCCACCCTGCCTAAATACGGGCTAACGGACTGACGGGCTGACAAGCCAACCCACATTACATTAAAAAAATGCAAAAGAAAAATTACAAAAAAAATTGTTGACAGATTGACGAACTTAATGGGGAGGCTTGATAGGTTAGAATGATGGACTCAACTCGTCAATTTTTTGCGAGCCAACGGACCGTCCTACGGACCACGACCTATTTTGCCACCCCTAATCGCAATGAAAATTAAACCTAAGTTCTCATACTTCTAACTACCCAAACCCCTCCCCACTCAAATAATTTATCATTAAATAATGTGATATTTAATGATACATAAATATAATGCTAAAACCTTAATTTGGTCCCTTATAATATTAAAAAAATTTAATTTGATCCTACTTTAATTTTTGGTTTCAATTTAGTCCCAATTTATTTAAAATACTTCAATGTGAGACTTCCATCCAAATTTTACAAACGACGTCAAAGGTCCGTGAGAATCATCACGCTCGGGATTCCAAATCACGACCGTGATTCTCACACTTGGTATTAAATCTAGGTGGGAGAGTGCTTTTTTCGTTCTTGTTCTCGTTCTTCGTTCTTCGATTACCACCGACCTCGAAACTTGCCGCAAGTTCACCTCCACCTTATCGTACACCTCCCTCTGCCTAATTATCATCTCATTAGTGAAACCGCCGCCTCTTCCTCTCCCTCCCGAAGATGTCGATGCGGCAAACGACGTCGTCGTGGACCACTGCAACAACCCCTTCGTGACGAAGAAAGTTGGAAGGGAATGACAAAGCTTTCAAAATTGAAGGATATCTCCTTATAGAAGTCGCGGATTCGTGCTGCGGAAGCGACAAATGCGAGGGAGCCTCGACACCCCTTGGCTCAAGCAAGAGGTTGGTAGTAGCGCATAATGATGACGATAATGGCTTCCTCTCGTGCACACGACTTCCTGGAGTATGCTCCACCCGTTGTCGTTCTGGAGGCTCCAATCTGCGCCGACGCACATGAGAATCTTGGCAGAGATGGCGTCCATTTCCTGGAACGTCACAACAATCGATGAGCGTGAATACTTGGTCGACTTTGAGCTCCGTCACGTGCGATTCAGCCTCAATGTTGACCTCGTCAAGCTTGGCGAGGCAAGGGATGGTGGAAACGAGATGGCACAGTGCAGCATGGTCACACCTAGCCACTGCAACGTGTGATTTAACACCAAGTACGAGAATCACAGTCGTGATTTAAAATCACATATGTAATTCTCACGAATCTTTAACATCATCTATTAAATTTGGACGACCTACATTTAAGTATTTTAAATAAATTGATACTGAATTGAAACAAAAAAATAAAGTAAGACCAAATTAAAAAATTTTAATATTATAAAGGACCAAATTAAAATTTTAGCCTAAATATAATTAGGAAAAACATAAAAGAATTTGCTTATATTTATTTTAATAAAATATTAGTTATATGTTTATTTTAATTTCTTATTTTTAAAAATAACGACTAAATATTTCTTCTTTAAAATAGATATGGACCAATATTGTAAATTAATAAAAATAGAAAAACCAAAAACCCAATTTGTTTGAATTTAGATTTGGACATCAAAAAATCACGGCGTGAAAATTTACCATAATAACGCGATCGATACTAAACGAGTAAACAGCACTAATATTGCGGAGAAACGTCCCTTTAAATACTTAAAACAATGCTGAACAAGCTATGATCAAGTTCTATAACAAAAATTACTAGTTAAAGAAACAAACTATATTTCAAGTATACCAGATGGAAGTACAAATTCCAACAAAAACAAAACACAGCATCCTAACTATATAACCACATTCTCTCTAACGGGCGCAAAATAGGAGAAGGGACTCTCAACAAATTCAGACTACCAAGATTTGGGAGAAAAATCAATTAAGAAACATTAAAACCACATGAAACCCACTTTCACATCAGACATTCTCGAACACCAACAAAACTCAACTTCATAAATTACCCTCCTGCAGAAACAAACTTCTACTGCTGCTTGCACTCTGGAGGTCTCTCACCCTGCTGCCCATCAACAAGCTGTGCTCCTCTTCCACTCTTCTGAAAAAGAGGGGAAAAAAACAATAAAATGAAACTCAGGCATGCAAATTTCAGGGCCAGCACGGAAAAAATTGATAATCCATAACCCCAACATCATTAAGCCAAAATAGTGCAAGGTGATATAAAATCAAGTGTGAAATCCTGTGTTTCAGTAACATACACCCCATCACTTAAATCACAAATTTAAACTTCATTAATATCACAAAAATTTCTTACCTTAGGTGCTGATGACTGCAGCAACATTATAAATAATTGACACCAAAGGGATCCCACAAAAAAAAAATCGTTAAGGATTCCACAAAGAATGAAAAACAAACCAGGTATTAGAAATTTAAAAGCAATTGACAATTATACCTTCTTTTTAGTCTTGGTTTCTTCCTCTTCATCTTCATCCTCATCATCATCTTCATCATCCTCCTCCTCTTCATCGTCATCCTCTTCAATATCATCATCATCCTCATCCTCCTCCAAGTCTCCAAACTCATCACCCTGAATGGCCTCCCCAGTAAACCATGATACAGCATGAGGAATAATCTTGTCTCTTATTGTTGACCTACACAAGGACAATCCAACAAATTTAAACAAAAGATTCAAAAATCAATTATAGAATACCAAAAGATGCAAGGAGATCAACATAAGTCAACAATTACACTTCAGCAGGGAATGTGTCACAAATTTGAAACTGAATACATGCCACAACTAACACAGGTAAAAAGTAATTAAGCTCACCCAATGTCATAGTCTTGTTCCATTTGATTCTGAAGTTCCTCAGCCTATTTACAAAAAAAAATAAAATTAATCAAGGTTTCAAAGAAAAAATAGTCATACATATAGCAAACAATCTAAAAATTTAAATTCACAGATTTTTATTTCTACTCGTGTTAATCTTAAATAAATATCAATACCGCATCTTCATCAATGTCTTCGTCATCTTCAGGAACTTGTGGTGGATTGAAGAAATTGAAAAAACTTTCACAACCTTCAGTTTTGGTGATTGGTTTAGCATTCTTTGAACCCTTCTTAGGCTTTTTCTTAAGAATCTTCTGTGTCAGGCATTTTCCAGGGTGCCACTGAATTTCAGTCCTAAAAGTTTAAAGAAAAAAAATGGGGAAATCAGCAAAAAAATATTATTTAATAAGCCAACCCCTTTTGACATGATAGTAAACTAACCAGAACAACAGCGAGATAGCATTTACAATAATACTAAAGCTTACCCAATTGCTTTCTCCAATATTGGTTCATCCTCGTCAATCATGTGATATGTTTTGGTTAACACAGAATTGGTAAAATAAGGATTGGTATCAAAGAAAAACTCAAGCTTGAACCCCTTGGGGTTTTCTATCCTGCTCCACTTTATATCTTTGAGAAACTTGAGAGCACCTTCATCACGCTCCGAAATCTATTTTCATAAGAAAATAAAAACACGACTAGGCATGAAACTTAGTTGCAAAATGTAATCATATAAGTATATTACAAAAGTTAACTGTGGAATACAATAGGCTAACCTCCTCTGCTAACACTTCATTATTTTTCATTGCATTAAGCCAAAATGCAGGCACTCCTTTCTCTACACAAGAAAAATACTCGTATCAACTATTAAGGAATTGAAACACTGTTGAGAGACAAAACCAATAATATACTTGTAATTATTACCATTATCCTCCTCATTATCAGGTGTTGTTTCATTCACTGCCCCTTCTTCAACTTCACCATTAACAATTTCATACCGCTGCATTCAATCATAACAAGTTCAGAGATAAAGATATTAATTATTACATCAAATTGATCAAAAAAAAATTGCATGGTTCAAGAAGCCGATTATAAAACTGAAGTTATATAGCATTAAATCAAACTAGCTAGCTTTACCTTTGTGTACAGTGGTTGATACAATTTTTGGTACTTGGCCTCGAGAGCTGCTCTCTCCTCAAAAAATTTGGCCTCCAATTCATCATGTTGACCCTGTAAGGTTAGAGGAAAAAATAAATTTCAGAAAGAAGCACACAACAAAATCATAGAAATGCTATCGTGATGCATATCTCACCCATCAACACAAAAAATTTACAAAAACACTTCACATCTACTAACCCCAACTCCTTTAAAACAATAACTTGAATTTACATCTATCAAGAAATCCAAACAACTTAGGTTACAGCAGCAAATAACTATACCTGAATCTCACGAAGAACCTCAACGCGCTTCCTGACATTCGGTGACAGAGACTCTAGAATATCAGAGTGCTGTCCAGCCAAACTCTGAATCTTGCTCTGCAAACAATTGAACATCAAAAAAAAAAAATTACACATAGAATACAAAAAAACCAAAATTAACACGTAAAAGTTGATAAATTAAAAACTCAATCTCAAGTTGACAATAAAGAATAGAGAAGGAGATGAAACCAACCTTAAGGGCATTAACAAGGTCTGCTCGATTCTCCTCGTTGAGAGCTTCAGGGAGAAATCAAGAGCAATAAGCAAAAAGGAATAGAAATAATAAAAAGCAAAGGAGAATGAGTGAAGTACCAGAGGTGAGATCGGCGACGTTGAAGGTATCCTTGTCGTTGCTCATTGCAGAGGCGCGAGGGAAGGAGTGGAGCTAAAACCCTAGAAGAAGGAGAAGAAGAAAAAGTAAAGAGGGTTTGCGTGTTGCTAAACGTGGTCACCCTCCAATCCTCTTTTCCTCTTTCTCCTTTGCCCCAATCTCCACACCTCCCCCTCTATTTATTCACTAGGGTTTCCTTTTTTCTTTTCCATCATTCTGTTTTTTTTTTTTTTTACAAAACTAAATGCTTTATGGGGGCCCAACCAGCTTAGTCTGCTTCCAAAAGCCCTGTTTTATATGGCCCAGCCTAGCAAAATTCAATCATTAATGTATTTGTTTACTTTTTTTCCTGGGTTTTTCAGAACAAATGAAAACAATTTAATGATGACTTTCCGATATTTTCGTTTTTTAAATTATGAGTTTTCTATATTTTCATACCTAAATACTGTTTTTTTGTTATATTTGAAAAATTAAGTTGTGCTGAAATAAAAAATATATATATTAAGAAATGGTTGGTTTGGGGGATCCATATTTATTCTCAATGGGATTATGTGTTTAAATATTATATGTGAGAATGAATATTTTTTCCTGGAAATTAATTGTTTTCCATAAGGTAGGGGAATAAAAAAGTTTAATTACTCGATTCATTTCATTAAATGTTTAATCAGTTTTGGCGTGTGTTTAATATATTAAAAAAAAAACTCAGGACTTGAATTGGACTTAATAATCTAAATGAGTCAAACACACACATGTGCATACACATATGTACCACATAGGCATGCAGTATATGTCAAAAAAAAAAATCACATACAAATTACTATTTGTATGAAAACACTTTTGTATAGTCTTTTTAATGATAAATTTTTATAATATATATATATATAGAGAGAGAGAGAAAGAATGGTGTAGAAAATACAAGTGAATGCAAGGAATTAAAAAAAAAAAGTCTATAAATAATTACTGGGCCTCAACAAAAAAAATGTAATCGAGTATGTAGATGCTTAATGTTTTTTATTTCTGGTAAATTAGCAAATTTGTGCTGATAAAAAAATAAATAAATAAAAAACGATTGCATTTTCATGTTAATGACAACCAACAAAATGAATTTTGTGCTAATCAGTGAATGTGTACTCGGAATTTTAATTTTCAAACATAATAGATTTCTTTATCTTTATTTTTTCAACTTTGAAGTTATCTAAAATTTGTTTATAAGACCACATATAGATAATTATTTTAATTACAGTTAATGATCACATATATATATATATATATATATATATATATATATATATATTAAGAAACTTTTGATGAGTTTAGAAAATAAAATATAACTTCAATATTGTTTATTTTTCTAAATATGACCCGAACAAAATGGAACCTGTACAACACACTGTCATATAAAAGTTATGAGATACTTTTTTTTTTTAGAAGTTCATATGCGACTTAAAAACAGAAATAAACTATGCAATCCAATCAATTTAAATTGCCGAGAGAAATACATACATCATATAAACTATTTAAGTAAAATATTGTATATTTAATGCATGAGAATCACATCATTACTGAACTTAAATATGTACATCATATCAATTAATTTACATTGATTAAAAATAACTGTACTGCAATTCATCTAATCTAAATACATTAAAAAAAATACAAAAAACATAGACACAAATTAAAGTTGAATAAGTTCAATTTATTTGTGGTATTTCAATTTTCAAAACAATAAGACTACAATATTAATCCAATTAAACTAAACTAAATTAAATGAAAAATATAAATAATATACATATGATATAAATCTACAAAATATAAAATCATTCAGATGGTAATGTATATAAATCTACCATAGAGTAGTTATTTTTGTGTCCCGTTGATGGTAATGGACTCTTAATGTACAAGGCCCATTTTTGCCCCATTTGTTTGCTGGTCCATTAAACATCCATTTAGAGACTTTTATTAAACCCACCTCCCTTTTTCATTTACACAACTCATTTTTACTTCTTTTGTAATTATATTTCATATATATCATTTCCTTTTCTGTTTCTTGAAAAATAATACACCATTGTTGTAGTATCCCATTCTCCTTTACCACATAAGATAAAACTCAAACCTTTATCTCTTACAATCACCTAAATGAAGCACAACAAACTCAAACTCAAGCTAACCTACTTTATTTATATACCCCATTTTTTGTACTTATTTTGTATTCATTTATATAAATACACTTGTACCTTTCTTTTTTTCAGAAATTAGTGCACTCCTTCTCTTACGCATTCTATGTGACATGGATTTGTTGTCACTAATCACACGAATGTCACTACCATCCCCTATTTTGTTCCAAACCCACCTGCCAATTTCTTGTTGCTCTAGTTCAAACACTTTTGTTGCCACAAATTTTATCTGTTTTTCGATGTTCCCATCAAATACCTCACCACCGTACCCATCCAATTCGACGTTCTCGTTATTTTCTTAGTTGCTAGTGAGCTTAATTTCAACATGCACGCTCCATAATTGAAGTTTTCTTTCTTCATTTCTCTTTTTGTTTGTAAACATTTTTTTTTATCGTGTTGTGTAGATAAGCTAGAGCTGAAGCAATTTGCAAAGGTTAAAGTCTTAATGCTGCGACGACAAAATTGTGTCAAATGATTTGTCTTAAGTTAAAAGGTTGACTTTAGTTTGAGTTTGTTGTGTGCTTCATTTGAATGTTTATAAGAGATGGGAGTTTGAGTTTTATTTTATGTTGTACTGAATAGGATAGAAACGACTAGAAGAGGGGTGTACTGATTTAAAAGTATATATATTTGAAAAAATTACAAAAAAAAAAAAAAGTAAAAGAAAGGTGTATAAATGAGAATGGGATGTGAGTATAACAAATGTCCTGTTTAGATGCATTGGGAGTTTAAATATATTTTAAACATACTTTTTTAATTAAACAACATTAATTGGCATCATCATTGACTCTGCATAAAGAGGGAGAGTGGTATAGGATAAAAAATAGATGTAAAATCGAGTGAAGTGAAATAAAAAATAAAGAAATAAGTTAAACCAACCTTTAACGATATATTGATTAATACTTTTTATTTAATTGATTAAGTTAAAAAACACTAATGATTTCACATATAAAAAATGATTTAATCGATTGTTAGCATATTTTAGTTGATTATGTCTTAGAATAGTGGATTAAGCCTAACTCAACCCTACAAAACCGGCTTGTAAGGTAAGGGTTGCTTTCCACTTATATATTATTCAATTGCCTAATCTCTAGTCGATGTGGGACTTGGGTTTTTCCCAATACACCCCCTCACGTCCAGGGCTTGGTACGTGGATAAATGGTGGGTGGCCCTTTTTAATGATCTAGGATTGGCGGGACTTGGGTTTTTCCCAATACACCCCCTCATGCCTATGAGACATGCATCAATGGTGGGTGGCCCATTTTTAAAGTGGATCTAAATGGCTCTGATACCATGTTAGAATAGTGGATTAAGCCTAACTCAACCCTACAAAACCGGCTTTTAAGGTAAGGGTTGCTTTCCACTTATATATTATTCAATTGCCTAATCTCTAGTCGATGTGGGACTTGGGTTTTTCCCAATACACCCCCGTGGGGTGTATTGGGAAAAACCCAAGTCCCACATCGACTAGAGATTAGGCAATTGAATAATATATAAGTGGAAAGCAACCCTTACCTTAAAAGCCGGTTTTGTAGGGTTGAGTTAGGCTTAATCCACTATTCTAAGATGGTATCAGAGCTATCCTAGATTCTTAAAAATGGGCCACCCACCATTCATTGATACATGCACCATGGACATGAGGGGGTGTATTTCAAGTCCCGTCAATTAGAAAAGGGCCACCTACCATTCATTGATACATGCACCATGGACATGAGGGGGTGTATTTCAAGTCCCGCCAATCCTAGATCATTAAAAATGGCCACCTACCATTTATCCACGTACCAAGCCCAATAGTACTGGACGTGAGGGGGGTGTATTGGGAAAAACCCAAGTCCCACATCGACTAGAGATTAGGCAATTAAATAGTATATAAGTGGAGAGCAACCCTCACCTTACAAGCCGGTTTTGTAGGATTGAGTTAGGCTTAATCCACTATTCTAACATTATGAACATAACATACACTTTTCATTTTCATGATGATTTGTAAATAGATAAAAGGTGTGAGACTCGTAAGTTTATATTTATTCTTTCTATTATTTTGTTTGGTATCAAATTCACGCCATCTTTTATTTCTCATGTGTTTCTATACTCTCTTATTTTGTTGGAATTTCGTTGATATCAAACATACGTAAATATATTTGTGGCTTATACCATCGCTTATTTATAAGAAGTTATTGTCTCATTTATGCAACTATATATTGTTTGTTTTATTTGATTAAAACAAAATTATTGAGATATCTCAATCATCACTCCTCTTAAGATTAATAAGATTTCATTTCGTTTAATTAATTGCCTGAGCTTTCTCTCCTTTCCTTAGGGTTTAAAATGAATAAGTTTGTTTTAATTTGTTAAGTCCAGATTTTTTCAAACAAAAAAACATGCCACCTTTAAGATTTAGAATTTATAAGTTAACGTCACATAAATTACTTGATTGATATATACTAATAAGAGCATAATTATTATGAGACTAAAGGATAATCCACATTATAATAAGTAGTTTCAAATAATACAAGAAAAATAAGTTAAAAGATAAAAAGGACAAGTCCAAAATACTTGAAAAATAATAGACTCATGATATATACACTTCTTTTTTTTTTTTTTATAAGTACACCTCCTTTATTTTTTTTTTTAAATTATAAAATATTATAGTTTTTTTTTAAATTATAATTTTATATCTTTAACTTTCAATTTGTTACTTTCTTCTTTTTTTTACATATTTTTTTTCTCTTTTAGTTTTCACATGCTACCAAAATAGGTGAGATGAAATAAAGATAAGGAGGTACATGTAAAAATTTTAAAAAAAAAGAAAAAATATGTGAAAAAAAATTTATTAAATTAAATATTGTGAATGTAAAATTAAAAAATACAAAATACAAAATTAAAAAAAATTAAAAAAAAATAAATTTTAATTATTATTTTTTTAAAAAGAGATGTACTTATAGAAAGAAAAAAAAAAAGAGGTGTATATATCATAAACCAAGAGCCAAATGCAAATAATTATGTTTTTACTCGTTATCATACTTTTATGCTCCAACTAGAATTATCCCAAAATTTACTCCTTATTTGAAATATCATGAATCTTTCATGGATAATTCCCAAAAATCCCAGCAGCATATTTATTTACATTCTTAACATTACATGGTAACTTGGAAAATGGATGGAGACTATAAAAAATGGGAGATTACTGACTATTCAAACTATTAATTAGGTGATGAGATATCGATTGAATTTCATTTGGATGGTACATAACTCCTCAATCTTTAACATGTTAAAAATTTTATTTCTAATAAATATTATGGGTTACATATATTATTTGTAGTATTTATATTAGTTATTTACATTTAATTGGGTTCAATAAAAGTGATCTAATTTTAGTGAGCCTTTAGACTGTCAACAGGAACAACTGATATGGGCCCAAATAAGTAGAAACCAGATTTGGCCCGTTAGGGGTTAATAGAAATCCTAATATGTTTAAAATCATAAAGATGGTCATGATCCCCAATGCGTCAAATCAGAAACACACGTCTCTCTGTCTCCTCATTAGAAGAGTAACATCAAGTCCCATCAAGGAATCCAGTGATTTGGCTGAGGAAGATCATTGCACCAAAAGACTATTCCGCTGCAACCTTTTGATCAACATCAATGGATACAGGTACGTATTATTAACATTAACTCTGTAATCTGAGACAATGGTTCTTAATATTGATAAATGGAAAATTTCTATTTAGCTTAAGAAATTTATCCCAACAAGTGGTATCAGAACCGCTGTTGTTATTAGGTTATGGGGTTCTAAAGCGTATTGTTACAATTTTTTTTTCTTTTCATTGATAATACGTGTATTTGAATGCATTGGTCATTTTTTTTGCTTCAATTTGGTATAATTGATTATACGGATAAAGAGATCGATTAAAAAAATTGAATTTTTTATTAAAGAGAATTTTTGTGAAATTGTATAATTTTCTGTGAATGTTATAAATTTGTATATGTAACAATTTTGCAATGATCCTGAAGACATTGTCAAATGTAAAAAAAAATTTGAATTTTTAATTTTCTCACCGGAAGTGAGATAATTGTGCAACAATGCAATAAAGAAAAATTTTCTCACCGAAAGTGAGATAGTTGAGCAACAATGCAATAAAGGAATATTTTCTCACCAGAAGTGAGTTAATTGTGCAGCAATGAAATAAAAGAATATTTTTCTCACCGGAAGTGGGAAAATAATATTATGTTTGATCCTTTGAGTACCACCAGAAGTGGGATTTTTTGTTTTTTTGTCAAAATCATTGTTGTTATATTATATGATTAATATACGATTTTTTTTAATGGCATTCGCGTAAAAATTATTTTCTTGAAATTTGATTGATATTATATTCAAATTTAAATTGATTTTTTTTTATATATCAAATTTGAGTGCGAATGTCGGCAGATTATAAACCCTCTTTATTAATTAATTTGTCTGATAATTTTTTTAATTAAATAAATTGATGTAATATATTGTCAAAGCAATCCCTATTATAGAAGTTAATTTGATTAAAAAATTACAATAGATGTTAGTATGAGATTATTTATGCGATTTGTGCTCATCCCAAAGGAAGACACAATTTGGCCAAATAATAACATGCCTGTGATGATAAATATGTGACAATTATAAAGTTACAATCATGTGAATAATAGTCGGTCCAAAGAAATGTTATTATTTGACAGAATTAATTGTCAATATTTGATCGTTGCATTGAGAGTACCACTAACAAGTTGATTTGTATGTCCAAAGACAAAGAATTAATGTTGTGCTCGGTATCTTGTAATGAGTCTATTATGTAAATAATCTGCATGTTTTTATTTATTTTATTTTTTCTGTGAGCATGTAATTAAATTAAAAAAAAAATTCTATGTTCTATTACAGTTGCTGTTGCTAGTGCTGTTAACTTATCTGCTCAAATTAATTGTATACATATGCTTAATGGGACAAACTTTAAGGCCTGGAAGGAAGCAGTTGAGATAATTCTTGGCTGCATGGATCTTGATCTTACACTTCGGGCTGAGAAACCCACTCCAAATCCGAAAAACCCGGATGAGGATAAGGTTGAAAAGTGGGAACGCTCAAACCGAATGTGTTTGATGATCATGAAGCGATCTGTTCCAGAAGTTTTTCGGGGCTTTATTTCTGAGAGCCACAATGCTAAAGGTTTCCTTGATGCCGTAGAGCAGTATTTCACCAGTAATGAGAAAGTTGATGCAAGCAGTTTGCTTGCTAAACTTATCTCCATGAGATACAAAGGTAAAGGAAACATAAGGGAGTATATTATGGAAATGTCTAATCTCGCATCAAAACTAAAAGCACTAAAGTTAGAGTTGTCTGATGACTTGCTCGTGCATCTAGTTTTGATTTCTCTTCCTACACACTTTGGACAATTCAAGGTGAGTTATAATACTCAGAAAGATAAATGGACCTTGAATGAATTGATTTCTCACTGTGTGCAAGAGGAGGAAAGGCAGCAAAGAGAAAAGACTGAAAGTGCTCATTTAGCGTCAAGCTCTCAGAATAGGAAGAGAAAGAATAATAAGGATGTTGTAGAAAGGACTTCTCAACTAAAGAAAGTCAAAAAGGATGAAAACACACCTACTTGCTTCTTCTGCAAGAAGCCTGGGCACATGAAGAAAGAGTGTCTCAAGTACGCCTCTTGGCATGTAAAGAAAGGTAATTTTCTCTCTTTTGTTTGTTATGAAGTTAATTTAGCTTTTGTACCACGTGATACTTGGTGGGTAGATTCTGGTGCTCTACTCACATTAGTGTATCCATGCAGGGTTGCCTTTGCAGCCGACCGCCAAGTGATAATGAAAGATTTATATATGTGGGTGATGGCAACAAGGTCATAGTGGAGGTTATTGGAACATTTAGATTACAGTTAAAAATTGGATTTCATTTGGATTTATTTGAGACATTTGTTGTTCCGTCTTTTAGGTGGAATTTAATTTCTATTTCTAGTTTGGACAAATTTGGTTTTTCTTGTTCATTTGGAAATAATAAATTTAGTCTCTATCAAAATTCAAATGTTGTTGGTTTTGGTTCTTTAATTGATAATTTATACTTACTAGATATAGTTAGTTCCAATAAAGAAAATTTTAACATTGATTCTCGTGGTACGAAGCGTAAAATAAATGAGAACTCAACCACCTTATGGCATAAGCGTTTAGGCCATATCTCTAAACAGAGAATTCAGAGACTTGTGTCGGATGAGATTCTTGAACCCTTTAACTTGTCAGACTTTGAGGTTTGCGTTGATTGTATTAAGGGTAAACAAACAAATTCTAGAAAATTAGGTGCCGAAAGGGCTAAGGATGTTTTGGAATTGATTCACACAGATATTTGTGGACCATTTCCTACGACATCTTGGAATGGACAAAAATATTTCATTACGTTCATAGATGATTACCTATTTTTAATTCATGAGAAGTCTCAATCCCTAGATGTTTTCAAATCTTTTAAAGCTGAAGTTGAGCTTCAACTTTGAAATAAAATTAAGGCCGTCAAATCTGATCGTGGTGGTGAATATTACGGTAGATATGATGGATCAGGTGAACAACGTCCAGGGCCTTTTGCGCTTTTCCTAAGGGAATGTGGCATCGTTCCTCAGTATACTATGCTTGGGAAACCAAGCATGAACGATGTTGCAGAACGTAGAAACAGGACTCTTAAGAATATGGTGAGAAGTATGATTAGTCATTCTTCCTTACCAGAGTCATTGTGGGGAGAAGCGCTTAAGATTGCAGTCTACATCCTAAATAGGGTACCAAGTAAAGCAGTTAACAAAACTCCTTATGAGCTATGGACGGGTAAAAGGCCAAGTCTAAAACATTTACACATCCTCTATGTTTGAGTTTAACACTTCGCATTAAGAACAATAACTTGAACAATGTGACTAACCAAATCAAGTCTATTCCTAGAACAAGAAATAATTAGGTGCAAGATTCAGTTCGGGTTTTCAAAAATGTTTTCCAACTGGATTCAAAAACCAAAAATCATACAACGGGTGATCAAGCCGATATAAGCATTAAGAGAAGAATCAATGCACAAATAATGAGATCAAATGCATATATTTAAGAAGAAGAAGAGTTAGTAGTTACATCCAACCAATCCTCAATGAGTTTAGCCACACATGGCCATTACAAGATCTAAGAGGTAAAAGAAGAAATTACAAAGTAAAGGATGAAGAAATGGAGTTGATCTTCGTTCCCAAAGGATTCAGCTTCCAAATCTTTGTTCTCCCCTTGTTCTTCCTTCTTCCAGTGCTCCGTAATCTGTTTTTCTCTTTAATTTTGTGACCCCTCTCTTGTTTCGTTTTCCCCCTTTTATATGAGCTCTAAAACAGGGCACAAAGTGAGTTTTTTAACTCCACCGCTGTGGATGTAGAACCACAGCTATAGCTGTGAAAAGTCCTTCAAGATGAACCAACTCCTGGCGCTGCAGTTGTAGCTCCACAGCCATGGCTGTGGAAACTCCTTCATGATTAAGCAACTCCCTGAGCTGTGGCTGTGAAACCACAGCTATGGCTGTGAGTCTCTGTAGCTTTCATTGATCTCCCAAGCCTCAACGCTCAAGCTTTGGACATGCAGCTTTAGCTTCAAGCCTCTTGGAACCAAAAATGAGCATTCCAGATTTTCACAGCTATAGCTGCAGAACCACAGCTATAGCTGCAAGTTTCTGACCTTCACAATTTCTCCCCAGATTTCCACAGCTATAGCTGCAGATCCACAGCTATAGCTCCAACTTTCTGGACCTCTATATCCTTCCCAGACTTCCACAGCTCGAGCTCCAGATCCACAACTATGGCTGTGGATCTCTGTCTAGCCAAAAATCCTGCAAAAATTGAGGAAATTCCTTAAGATTGCTACTACTCCTCTACTCTTATAGTATAACTTAATTCTTTAAATTAAAGGGGTGAAATAACATATATATTATCTACAATTACCCAAAAAGAGTGCCAAAAGTTGAGTCAAATCATGCATAAAAGACACTCAACAGGTTGTCCGGCTGAAGCGCGTCCTTATAGGCCGCATGAAAGCAAGCTGGAGTCAAGGACTGTTATCTGTTATTTTGTTGGTTATCCTGAACGCTCTTGGGGCTATAAATTTAATAATCCCACTACTAGATCATTCTTTGAGACGGGGAATGCGAGATTCCTTGAGGATGTTGAGTTTGGGAAGGAAGAGAACATAAGAAATGTTGTCTTTAAGGAAGAACCTGTCATTGACAGTGATCAAGTCCTCATGCCTATTACTATTCCAGTACCTACCCCAGTAATAGTTGACAATCATGGAGTTATTCCTGACATTGTCCCTACACAAGACAATATCGAGGTTCTCTCTCAAATACCTATAGAGCAAGCTCAACAATCTCAATAAGTGTCATTATGGAGATCCACTAAAGAAAGGAAAAGTGCAATTCCAGATGATTACATTGTGTTTCTTTAAGAACATGAGGATGGCATTGGTTTAATAGAGGATGATCCAATCAACTTCTGTCAAGCTATGCAAATTTCTAGCTCTCAAAAGTGGATTGATGCCATGAAGGATGAGATGAAATCTATGCAAGACAACGATGTTTGGGATCTCGTTGAATTACCTGAAGGTGTGAAACCTATTGGTTGTAAATGGATATTTAAAACCAAGAGGGATTCAATAGGTAATATCGAGAGATATAAGGCTCGTTTAGTTGCTAAAGGTTTCACTCAAAAGGAAGGCATTGATTACAAAGAAACCTTTTCTCTGGTTTTTTCAAAGGATTCTTTTAGAATAATAATGGCACTTGTAGCTCATTATGATTTAGAGCTCCATCAAATAGATGTTAAAATTGAGTTTCTAAATGGTGACATTGAAGAAACGATTTATATGATGCAACCAGAAAATTTTGTGTCTGGTGACTCAAAGTCCATGGTATGCAAACTAAAGAAATCTATCTATGGTCTCAAACAAGCTTCCTGTCAATGGTATCACAAGTTCCATCAAGTTATTACCTCATATGGTTTTGAGGCAAATATAGTTGATGTTATATATATTCTTGGTGTTATATGTCGATGATATACTGCTTACCAGCAGCGATATAGGCTTATTGCACGAAACCAAGAGATTTTTAACAAAGAATTTTGAAATGAAAGATCTTGGTGATGCCTCTTTTGTATTAGGTATTAAGATACTAAGAGATCGTTCTCATGGTATCATAAGGTTATCACAAGAGAACTATATCGATAAAGTTTTAGATAGATTCGACATGAAAGATAGTAAATCAGGAGATACCCCTATAGCCAAGGGAGACAAATTTAGCCTCAAACAATGCCCTAATAATGACCTTGCAAGAAATGAGATGCAAAAGATTCCCTATGCTTCAGCTGTGGGAAGTCTAATGTATGCTCAAGTTTGTACTCGTCCCGATATTGCATTTATAGTGGGAGTTTTGGGCAGATACTTAAGTAATCCTGGGATGCAGCATTGGAAAGCAGTAAGGCGTGTAATGCGCTATTTGAAGAGAACAAAGGGATATATGCTCACTTATCAGAAGTCTAACAGTTTAGAGATCATTGGATACTCAGACTCTGATTTTGCCGATGTCAAGACAGTAAACGCTCCACATCTGGATACATCTTTATGTTGGCTAAAGGAGCTATCTCTTGGAAGTCTGTTAAACAGACTATTATAGCTTCATCAACCATGGCTGCGGAGTTCATTGTTTGTTTTGAGGCATCCAACCATGGGATATGGCTGTGAAATTTTATCACTAATTTACGTGTGGTTAATGGCATTGAAAGGCCATTGAAAATCTATTATGATAATAACTCTGCAGTTCTTTATTCCAATAACAATAGGAGTACAACCAAGTCAAAATTCATTGATATAAAGTTTCTGGTTGTTAAGGAATGAGTTCAGAATAAGCAAATTTCTATAGAATATATAGGGACTAATTTTATGCTAGCTGATTCACTTACTAAGAGTTTAGTGCCTAAAGTCTTTCATGAGCACACTGCTCATATGGGGTGTAATTCCTTATAGTACCTTAGTTTAGTGGGAGTCTCATTTATGTTTTATGTCTTCTTTATTTTTTAAATTTTCCAGATATTTGTATTATTTGGATTTTCTACAAAAATAAAGTTGATGTTCATAATTTTATTTTGAGCTTGTTTTTGTGCAATATATATATATGTTGCGTTTTGAATGGATCTCTATAAAGAATAAAGTTTGGACCAGTTGGAAATAGACATGATTAAGATCACGTTGCATGTAATTTCCATGCCACTTATCCATATTTGATCTATGTCATTGAGTGCATACAATTGTGGTGATCATTGTGGTTTAGTCACCTTAGATAATGATGAAAGTTGCAGTGGTTCCCTGATGTTGTATGAGATGCACCAGATTGTTTAAGGGGAGTCTAAAAGTAAATAGCATACGGTTGCGCGCCTAAAGAATTTTGTGATATAAATACTTAAATGAATATGAAGCCCAAGTGGGAGATTGTTAGAAATTTTATTTCTAATAAATATTGTGGGCTACATATATTATTTGTAGTATTTATATTAGTTATTTACATTTAGTTGGGCTCAATAAAAGTGATATAATTTTAGTGAGCCTTTAGACTACCAACAGGAAAAACTGATATGGGCCCAAATAAGTGGAAACCAGATTTGGCCCGTTAGGGGTTAATGGGAACCCTAATAGGTTTAAAATCATAAAGATGGTCATGGTCCCCAATATGCCAAATCAGAAACACACGTCTCTCTGTCTCCCCATCAGAAGAGTAACATCAAGTCCCATCAAGGAATCCAGTGATTTGGCTGAGGAAGATCATTGTACCAAAAGACTATTCTGCTGCAACCTTTTGATCAACGTCAATGGATACAGGTACGTATTATTAACATTAACTCTGTAATCTGAGACAACGGTTCTTAATATTGATAAATGGAAAATTTCTATTTGGCTTAAGAAATTTATCCCAACATAACACTCATAGGTGATGAGGTTTTGAGCATGGCGTCTGTTGGTGAGTTGACTTGGACAATACACGACCTTAACCTTTAACACTTATAGGCAAAAAGACTCTAAGCATGACTTGAGTTGATAAGTCAACTTGAACACTACAAAAACCCCAAATATTAAACACTTATGGGAAAGAAAGCCACTACAAGAAATTAGTCATTTTGCGGCGGTTTTTTTTTTCATATTGCGGCGATTTTCGCTCCCCTCAAAATAAGTAATGGCATTTTATAAAAACGCCGCAGTTACGTTCGCCACTAACATTATACGGTGATTTTTACCAACCTTCGCTACCTTTTCCATTCTGCGGCGTTTTGTTTAGCAGGGGTTTTTGACCTCCTCAATTTGAATGATGTTTTTTTTTTTTATTTCACAATATATTTTATTTTTTTAATCTATCTTTTCCATTCTGCGGCATTAATTGATAAGTCAACTTGAACAATACATAGTCTCCTAGTCTCAAACACGTATGGATGAAAAGACTCTAAGCAAGACTATAATCAATGAGCTAAATTAAATGGTATACAACCCCAACCTCAAGCATTAGCATGAATAGGCCCGAAGCATGACTTTGGTTGATGAATAGTATTCTTATCGGAGATCGGTCAAGGGGAACGATCTGCTAGGCAAGATTGGTGAGCCTTCTTCGTTGGATACGTCGGCTGCTCTGAAGTGAGGGTGATACCTACAGAAGAGACTCTGATGCTAAAATTAGTCTTTGATGGTGTAATCGTCTCATATATATAGTGCACGTACCTTGATGTGAATTAGGATTTTCCTCTTATGCGAGGATAACGTTGATTTGGGCCTGAGGTTGGTCTCGACCCGATATGTAGTGGACCTCTGTTTTGACCAATTACTATCAATGTTTCTACCGTAAGTCCCCTGTCATCGTTAGGGTCACCGCATCAGAGGTATTGTTCGTTTTAGCTCGTTGGGCCATCACGATTTTGTCCTTTAAAAGGCGTCTTGGTGGGTTAAGGAGGAAGGGTGTTTATAAACTACCCTTAACCTCGACTCCTAAGCGATGTGAGACTTTTTAAGCATACCGGAACAAGCCCCCCAGTCGATGCCAAGTCCCTCAGTCGATGCTAAGGGGCAAGAGTGGCCTGGGCCCTCTTTCTAGCGCCAATGTTCCTATCGTAAGTCCACTGTCATCGTTAGGGTCACCGCATCCGAGGTATTGTCCGCTTTGGCTCGTTGGACCGTCACGGTTTTGTTCTTTAAAAGGCGTCTCGGTGGGTTAAAGAGGAAGGATGTTTATAAACTACCCTTAACTTCGACTCCTAAGCGATGTGAGACTTTTTAGGCCTATCGAAACAAATAATATAGAAATAAGGTTACAAGTATATCTTTAAATAGATATTTATGTTCAAGATTTTAAAAATATTGAAAAATATATAATATCAAAATACCATGATAAAATTTTAATGCAATAATAATATAATTATTACCATTATTTATATTTTTTATTTACTTTAATAATACTATCTTAAGATAAAATAAATTTAAACTCTGGTCTCGTAATTGGTAAAATAAAATAATTTGAGTTGATAGGTTTAAAAAACTTCTTAAGTGATGCAAAACCTAGTACTTTTTCTTCCTAAATAGGATTTTTAAATAGCTAGCTTTATCTAACTTATATAGCAAATAAGTTTGATTTAACTTGAATTTGATATAAGTTACATCATCAACTAATAAGCACGTAAATCAACTTAAGTAAATTTATTTAAACTAACAAATAATCTCAAATATGAATCCTATTTAAAAGAAAAACTCTCTGTATATAACAATTTTACCTTCCTCAAAATGAATTACTTCCTATAAATATACAGATATAATTCGTACCAAGAAAGAGTTTAGATCATATGCCTTCGACATATTTAGTCCTATATATTTTCATTTTTATAGTTAGTATATTTTTAATTTAGAGTTTAACTATGATATATTATCAATATAATTTTTTAAATAATTGTTATAAAAATCGTCGATCTTATTACTCGTTAGATAAATAACTTACCTATTTGATACTTTTTTTTTTTTCAATTTAGCTAGACTGTCTGTCATACTTTTGTTATACCTTTTTGTTTTACTTACCAATGTTTTGCTAATTTTTCTCTGGCAAGTTAAAAATGAGAGGCATGAATCACGCTTGTTGGGTCTTGTACGTCATGTCAGGATTAAGGAGGATTTTGACATTTGCACATCCTTTTTTGAACACTACAATGCAAATTCAATCTCAACATTCAAACACTGCCCTCGTCCCTTACACGGTATCCATGTCTCATTTATTCACATTCACGCTCACTAGTTTTATGATCAATACAAAACTGGGAAAAATAACAAAAAGTGGACCCACTATAGTCTAGTCAAGCTTAATATATAGTTAATACAATGGGATCGCATTTATTATATCAATTATCTCATTTCATTTGATGTATGTTATTAGCAACTCGAGGTATTTTATATCTTTATAATAATTAAATAAATAATTAATGTTTTATAGTTATTACAGTAATTATTCTGTTTTAAGGTCAGTGTTGAAATATATAAATATATATTTTTTTAATTTTTAATAAAAATATATAATAATCTATTAAATATGATAATTAAAATAATTATTAATTTTTTATATATATATATTAGTATAGACATTAATCGTTCATGCGAGAAATAGTAAGAGGTTAATATTGAGCCACGTTTTATATGTTGTGTCTTGATGCCAAAAAGTCAGCACTGAAAACTCGTATACGTGACACGTTCATCGCTAATCAACTCCACTTTATCATAGATAACAATGCGCCCTCAACCACCGTTTGTTCATCAAAATGATAAGAATACATTCTCTCAAAATAAATTTTATTAAATATTATAATTTTTGTAACTAGGCAGTTTTATTTAACGAATTTTCTCATAATTATATAAATTTTAATCAATAAAAGCCATGTTAGTTTATTATATCTTAGATAAGACATTATTATATTTGATTTTGGGGTTGGTCACTTTGATGCGGTTGGCGCCGAGGTTTCCCGTGTTCCCGTGCAAGCACAATTTTGAGGTGCGTAGCCATCTCCTTATCCATTTCTTAAGCGGTGCAATGGCTTATAAACAGTTAAACACGGATTACGGTTTTTAAGGTAACTGAGGTTAACTGTTCCCCTGACACAAACTAGATTAACATTATATAAAAGAGATAGATATAAAAGGGATAAAATTATACAGTACAAAAGAGGTAAATCATAAGCAGTAACAAAATATATAGCATGAATTATATATATATATTTGAGATCCGTCCAAATTCCAATAGACAGGTTCATATTAATATTGTTAACGACGAACATATTTGATGAAGTCGATAAAGCTGTTACAACATGAAACAGAGAGGAAAGGTTGGCAACACTTGTCATGCATGCAGCTCATCACCGACAACAATGACGCGCTAACCGAACCGCATGGACCGTAACCGTTATATTTATCTTCCTGCTACTCTTTCGGTTTTCTTTTTTTATACCATTATCGAAAGAAAACCGACAATGTCTTACTCCATAAATAAAATAACTATACTGGAAAACTGTCTCTGCTGCCAAACAGCAATGCCAAGGTTATGTTCGTTTAGTATGCTAAAATCTACGGTTTAAATCCAATTAATAATGTTTGCCTCAATATATATACGCATGGTTAAAAGTTAAAACTCAATTCATTTGAATTTGAAGGACTTTGTTTCATTGTCTTAATTATATTTCGTAAATAATTTAATTTATTATTTTAACTTAGATTTATTTATTGAATTAGATTATATTTAAATTTATAGTTTAACAAAATTCAAAAATAAATTAATGAATTATATAGTTAATCTAGATTTATAACATTCAATTCAATTGATTAATAAAAAAAGTTGTTTTAGCCCGTAAATTGATTTTGTTTTTATAAATGATTAAGCTAAAAAAATTGGCTCACCATTCTATAATTAAATGTTATAGAATTTCTATTGGTTCGATCCGATGGATAATCTCTGGACCCATTTATTTTGACAAAGCCACATCTTTTACTTCAGTCTTTTGGAAGCATGACACGCGGACGTTGCATTCATTTATTTTTTGCTCAGTCCATCCATATCTTCGACAATTCCGTACTCTCTCTCTATATATATATTATTTATTATTTTTTCATATAAATAATATGATAAATAGGAAATTAAATTCTAAGACAGACAAATTGTTAATGACATATTGAGGTTTTTATATCAAGTATCATTTATAAAATGAATTGCGTTCATTTTGACATAAGATTTTAAGTAAATCTAGAGTCGGTCTAAATATGAGGTTAATAAAATCATTGATTTAGACTTAAAAAATTATTTCCATTAATATTTATATAATTTTTTTAATATCTGTAACTCAAAAGTTATTTTTTATATTTTTAAAAACTCATTCAAAAGGACATATTTCTAAAAGATATGCAAAATAATTATTTTTTTAGGACACATATCTAAAATATTTTTTATTAAAAGATATTATTATTAGTTTAAAAAAAATACTTTAAATTTTGTTTTAATCTCAATGATATGTTGAGTCGACCTTGCAAAGTCCTATGAAAGTCCACCAAAAAATCTTGATATCTAATGCTAATAATTTACTAATTAATTTTGTCTACCAAAATAAAATTTTAATGATTATAAAGACCATTAAACACACATCATAAAAATATAATTTATATTTAATCATATATCATTTGTACTAACTCATGCTGTACCTTATATATCACCAAGAATAATGTTATATTCACAATGAATATATACAATTCGTTTTCTATTTTTTTTTTATTACCTCACTTATTTTTTTTATTTTTAATTTCTCTTGAATTAGAAATATTATTTTATTAATTAATTCAATGTATTATTCTAATATTACTTGACGGTGGACAAAAAATCACGTGTCTGAAATCTGAATTTCCTTGTCATGTAGGAAGCATTTTGTTTTAGAATTTCCTAGTTTCAAAATGAATATTTTATTTTGAAAAGAAAAATATATAGAAATCAACAGCAGCATAAAAATGTAATAATATAACACGTTTTGTGCGTGTATTTAGTTCGGCTTGTTACTTAAAAATGTAACACGGAGAGTTTTATGGTTTAATTTTAATTGTGTGATATGTTGTTGTTGTTAATAGTGTTGTCTTTAAACTCTTGAGTTAAGAGGGTTTTAAAAGTTAAATATATTATGAGAAATTGGATAAGTTTAATGAGATTTAGAATTAGTTGAATCACCTAAAATAGAAATATATAAAAATATTTCTTAAAACAAATTTTATAAATTTATATTTTAAAAAATCTTAAAGAAAGACTAGAGAGAGATTCTCTCAAAGTTGGAAAGTCCTTTCCAATTCCCATCTCCATATTTATTTTGTACGATCCTTTTACAGATGATTGAGTGGATTACTTAGAGTTTAAGGTTTAAAGTTGAAAGATTCAAGCTTCAAGTCATGTGAGAATCTGTTTTTATCTTTTTTTTTTATTGAATTTGTTCTCCAATAATTGAGGGAAACTCTGTAATTGAATTCGGTGGATGCATGTGAATTTTGTTGTCTTGAAACATTATAATATTGATTGGTATTGTATGAATCTATGAGAGTGATGAGTTATGGGGTTTGGATTTCCTTAAAGTGGCTATGAGTTGAAATGTTGAAAATTTTGATCTTTAATGGATGTATGTTATTTTTGTTAATAGAAATGAGTTCCTTGTGTTGCCTAAATGTTACATGTTGTAATGTATGTGTTTGGTTTGTTGCATTTCAAGTAACTTGGATCAAAATCAAGTTATACATAAGTGTAAGATTAATATTGTGTCAAACGTGATTTTAACGAATGGTTTTTTCTCACCCACGTTAAGTGCAAAATTGGTGGCGTTGACCATAAGAAAAGAGAATCATCTCAATTTGAAATCATGTGGGACATAATTTGAATGACATCGAACATGAGGAAAAATAATTATCTCGCGTTGAATTCACACTAGACATTGATGACATGGTGCTAAACATGAGTTGTGTGAAAAACACTGTATGTAAGGGCTAGGTGTGAGCTTTTATCACACTAGACGCAAAAGAATTATATATACGTACATGACATGCTTTTATCATTTTTCTTTATACATATAATAACATGCATGATAATCATGAGTTAGTTGTATATTGTTTTTTTTATAGTAATAATCATACTATAATAAATATAATAACTTGTTGGATTGTTAAAAAAAAAATTATTATTTTTAAAAATAAACTAATTTAATTTTAGTTATCAAACAACTTAAAATATATATATATATATATATATATATATATATATTAACAAAACAACTTAATTTTACATTACAGAAAATGTTTTATGTAATATATGAACGTGTTTATCGCCATTATCTTGTAACAAATAATTAAAACAAATAAAATTACACACATATATTTATAAGTTTGAACTAAAAATAGAGAATTTCTACGGTACCCTCTATAAAAGAAGGGTACCCGTACTGTTGATGATGTGTCACTTACGTGTAAATTCAAGTTATTTATAATTTTTTAATTATTTAAAATTCACATCCACGTATGAAGTTCACGTTTTTTAATTTTTTTTTTCCGAATCTTTCTGGCTTCCTATTTCTTCCCTCTCTGCAGGCCGGCGAGCGAGACAGCGAAGGTGGAGATCGCGATTGCCGGCGAGTCGTGAAAGAGGAGCGTGGCGGAGAGGGAGACTCAATCATTTCAAGTAATTGTTCTTCAACATCCTTCCTCTCTCTCTAATTATAAATTACAAAAACATAAAAAACGGTTCATCCGTACCCATGGCCATTTTTCTTCCGCTCATCCCTCCCAATCCCAAACCACCATTTTCCCTTAATCTCCTCTGAATTTCGATATCTCTCTCCATATTCTCTCTCTCTCCCTCTCGTTCTTGTCCTGCGTCTATCTCTGTTTAGTGTTTACGCGCTTGTTTCCATGGAGTCGGTCAAGATTGCTGGCTTCGCTGCAAAAACGCTAATCCACGCGTGAAACGTGTGCGCGGAAACCTCATCGACGGAGAATGACGATTGTGACCAGAGATCCGTACCTCGAGAAGTTAGTGCACTTCGTGGAGGACCAGGCGGGACCTCTGATCAAAGGAGCCTTGGTGTTGAAGCTGAATCCGGTAGCTCTTCACGGTGCTCATCGTATAATTATAAAAATATTAATAAAAACTTAAAAATAAATAATATAAAAATTTAAATAAAAAATAATTATTATTTAAAAGATTGACATGATATTTAAATGATGTGTACATACACATTAGATACACATCAAATACAGTACCAAAACTTCTCATTTATCGGGGGTACAATAACAACCCCCTAAAAATATTTTACATAATGTTATTAACTTAAAAAAAAAAAATATTTTTATCTTAAACTTTTTCATTTGTTCATAAGCGAAAGCAACTCTTGATACATGCTATCAACACATTTAAATTTTGGTTTGCTTAATTATGAATGCTTTTAGTTAATATTGAAGAATTGAAATAGTAAAAGAGACGTAAAAGGATAACGTGATGGAAAAGGAATTTGTACTTTAGCGAGAGCAAGACCATCTCCGTACAAGTGGCAAGAAAGTAAGAGGCATGAACATGAAGACGTGGCTGTCAAACTGAGTTTCCCAAAATAGACAGCCACAAAGATACGCTCTATTTCCGGAAAAATAAATTTAGTAGAAGTTTATAAAATAAGATGAAATTGAAGAAATTTGATAATTAGAAATAATTAATTTAAAAAAGGCAGAAAAATGTTTTGATGGTCTATAAAAGGAAAAGAGAAGAGAGTTGTGTGAAGAGAAAAGAGGTTGGCACAGTCGCGGCAAGAGAGAAAGCAAAGATGGGAGAAGAAGTGGCGAGAGTGAAAGCAGAGTTGTTGGAGGAGAGCGAGAGCAAGGAGTCGGGAGTGACGGAAGAAGAGACGACGGTGCAGGTGAAAGAAGAGGTGGATGACGGCGCCGTCAACGCCACGTCATCGTCGCCGAAACCGATGGAGGGGCTGCACGAGGTGGGTCCACCACCGTTCCTGAAGAAGACCTTCGAAATGGTGGAGGACTCCGACACCGACCCCGTTGTGTCGTGGAGCCAAAGTCGCGACAGCTTCATCGTTTGGGACTCTCACGAATTCTCCAAAACCCTTCTCCCCAAGTACTTCAAGCACAGCAATTTCTCCAGCTTCGTTCGCCAGCTCAACACCTATGTCCGTAAAATACCTCCTACTCCCACTAATCGCTTCCTGTTAATATTCATCTTATCCATTTTATAAACTTCATTATCCTAATCTCATTTTTTTAATCATTTTTTAAATACAATTAGTATGATTTATCATTATTATCATCCAACTGAAATGAAGAGGATCTTAATTCCTTGATAGCCTTGTTATAGATCCTTTACCGGATCACCTCAGATCTGAGGAACAATCCGCAGATCCTCACTTTATAAGTGAGAAGGATCGAATCTCCACCACTACCGCTAGACCCTTCCTTATTATAATTACTTATTTCAGAATTTTAGAAATTATTTGGGTGAATTACTTGTAACATTCAATCTTGTAATCTAATTATAATTTTATTTTTTAGCCTTGTTATATATCATTATTATGATGCAATTGAACTACTCGGGATGCCATGCCAATAATGTTTTTTTGTTTGTTGGGCACAGGGTTTTAGGAAGGTTGATTCAGACCGTTGGGAGTTTGCAAATGAAGGATTCCAAGGAGGGAAGAAGCATTTGCTGAAGAACATAAGAAGGAGGAGCAAGTATAACAAACTGCACCATGGATCATTCAACATGATGAAGCCAGGGGTAGAGTCTGAAGTGGAGAAACTGAAGAAGGACCAGAACATTTTGAAGGTGGAAATTCTGAAGCTGAGGCAGCAGCAGGAGAATTCGCATGTTCAGCTAACAAATGTTCAGGAGAGAGTTCGCTGTGCTGAGATGAAGCAGTATCAGATGATGTTTTTCCTCACCAGAATGGCCAGAAAGCCTGCGTTTGTTGACCAGTTAATCCAAAAACTTAGGCGTAAAAGAGAGCTTGAGGGTAATGACATGGTTAAGAGGCCTAGATTGATGGGTACCCCGTGCAATGCAACCTTCCCTAAGGCCACGGAGACAGCCCCTAGTGTTGATTGTAGACAACAAGGTCATAAACAGTTCTCTACACTGCAATCAGAGCTCAATGGATTTCTGTCTGAAACTATGAACACCAACGACATGGACCACCCAATTCCCTCTCCTTTGGAAGATGAATTGTGCAGCTCTGTGCAAGGGTTAAGGACCAATTCTACTAGAGCAAGTGCACAAGATTCTTCTTCTGCCTATCATGTTATGTCAGAAAAACTAATGA
Source organism: Cajanus cajan (assembly GCF_000230855.2). NCBI lineage: Eukaryota > Viridiplantae > Streptophyta > Magnoliopsida > Fabales > Fabaceae > Cajanus > Cajanus cajan. The sequence goes on from NC_138521.1 coordinate 67,130,433, forward strand.
GGGAAAATTCTATTGTTGATGAAGAAGAACTAGATGTGAATGACTCAAATATCTATCTTGAACTAGAGGATTTGATTACCAAGCCAACAGATTGGGTTGGATCTGCTGGTGGATTGGTGGGACAAACAAGTTGAATCTCACTAGTGGAATAGTGCCTTGTAATAATATTATGGTAATGTTCCCCTCCAACTTTGTAGTTCTTATAGTTTTGAATAATGTGGCCCTTATTGTTGCATTTGACACTGTGCAGGGTGCAATTTGTGTAGATGCTCTGCAGCAACACAAAACGAAGAGCTTAATATTATATGGCTCTTCAGTTACCAGGTTTGAAAGTGCAGGACCTAGATGCTCGCCCCAGCTTTTTATATGATCAAGCGAGAATTTTAATGTTTCTGTTCAGTGGGTCCAAATTGTTCATATGTTGTGTATAATGTATATAGTCCTCTCCTCTCCTTGTGTTTCTTTGCTTAACTTTAAGTCCTATATCAGCATAATCCTAGCTAGGCCTCTTTTGATGTAGTAATTATGTTAGTTTTAACATTGTAAATATGTAATACAGAAAATGCTTAATAGTATACTTCCGTTTCCCTTCTGTTTCCAATGGTTTCAAGTCGCTTCTTTTTTTAGTTATTTATTAAGGAGGTTGTAGAAAATGTTTTAATTAGGTTAGAGCTTGTAAAAAAGGCTACTGCATAGATTCTTTCTTCTTAATGTGCATTAAAAGGCTACTGCATAGATATGAGCCCTAATCGTATAGTCCTGTATACGTGATTACCATTTTTAAGTTATTTACGAGTGTTTAGTTGTAGATAATAAAACTCTCAACTAAGTATGAATTATGAGCCGAATTATATGAACAATTATTGTTTGTAACTTTGATTTTACTTTTAATGCCATATAATATAACTAATAATTAGGTCAATAAACATGCAAGAATAATATATTATAAATTTGTAGTATTGGAAAACACACTTTTCAGTTACACAACATGGATAATTCCAACTAGTCAAATTGACTACCTCATGAATGACTTAATTTTTAAGTTAATTTGATATTGCCTTTCATTTTATTTTTTTTATACCGTGAATCAGTCAACTTTACTTGACACTCTTTGAGTTATCCAAGATATTTTGATGTATCTTTTTTATTTTGACAGGACTCATTTACTCACGAGAATGTTATGACGTATAAAATAATTCATACAAACCTTAGACTAATGGCGTGGTATAGTTGCAGTAATATTTATCAAAGATACATTTTCGAAAATAAAATCCATCATTCTGTTAAGTTAAGATGCATAGTATTTTTTTTTCTTTCGTTCAACGGATAATGTTAATTTGTTCACAAGTATTCTCGTACCAAAACATCTTTTAATATCTGATTTTTAATTGAGTAGATCATATAATTCATGTAGTTATTTATTTATTTATAAATTCATACATAATTTTACTCAGAGACATAAGACTTTTATTATTATTGCATTCTCGTATCAAAACAATTAATAAAATTAAGTAACTTTACTCATTTATTTAATACACAACTATTTTAACGAAAATATTATTTCATAAAATATACCTTATGAAAAAAATTTAAAATTACAATTAAATTTTTCAAGTGAAAGCCATTTCTGTTTATATTTTTCTCAGAACATAAGATTAGAAAATCAAATATAAAATAAAATAAATTTCACTGGAAAGAAGAAATGCTGGGCGTGGTACATTTATGCGAACCAACTCTAGGCGCATATTTTATGTGAAAAACATAGAAGCCAGATTTCGTAGTTTCTACTTTACTGTGGAAAGACATTTATTCTTCTTAAAGCCACCACTTAATTAAACACCCACTTAATCTAATAATATAACACCTCAAATGTATACTCTTTTTTTTTTGTATTGTACTAATCATCAAATCTAACTCCTTATTATTGTTTTAATGTTTTCCCATTTTATGGTGTAGTACAAAAATGCGCATATATATGTTTTTTTTTTTTTTATATTTTTTTTTATAATTGTTAAAGTAGTATCACTGATGGTGTCCAATAGAAACTGCAATTGGACTACGGAGTACCACAAAGGCATTGGCAACTTTTATAAATAAGTAATGATTGAATCACAAGTTGCAAGGTTAGAGGAGCTAAGATGACAACCAATTTTAAAGAGCTTTAACCATACTACTCATTAAGGTTGTTTAACTTAGGTTTTGTTGCGGCACCTTTTTTTTTTTTAATAATTCGAGCAAATTTTCCGTAACAAAATAACTTAATTTTTTTTTATCAAATATACTTTACAAATTAATTACCCATTTTTAGTTTTATCATTCAAACTTAAGACTCATTTTTTTTTATTGTAATCCAACAATTTTTTGAGTAAAGAAATCTTAATCAAAATGACACATCAAAACTTTTTGCGATGTATTTGCTTTAATCGATTACCACTTTGCATAAAAAAACCACTTTAATGTGAGATGATAAATAATAATATCATCCCCATAAAAAAATAAAAAGGAAGTTATATACAATTCTTTTGTAAAATGTTATTTTATAAATTCGTGGTGAGTATGACTTAACCTATACCTTGAATTGGATTCGACTTAGGTTAATTTTGACAAATTTAAATCTTAAAATTAGATTTAGTACATTTTGTGTTGAAGACGGCTTTGTACTGCATTATTTTTCAAATTCTTTTTATTTTTAAAAAAAATATAATTTTTGTAAACAATTATATATTAATAATATTATATGTATACTATCTTATTTTAAACTTAATAACTTCTTATTATATGATTAAACCGGGTGATGGACCTATATATGTTTGAGTGTGTGCAAATACACCCTTTGACTTTGCTAAACTTACAAGTAATTTTGAGTAACGTATTTTACCGGCGGAATCCATTGTTGTCTAGTTTTTATGATAAGCGAATTTATTTAATTAGAAACACTAGAATTCATACTTTTAATGTTTATGTCTTTATCTTTTATATTGTTATGATTATTAATTTTTTTTCATATATTGTCCTTATTAATTTAGAATCTTAAATCAGCTTCAAATTTTAACTGTACATAATATTAAATTTATATATATTATGTGAAAAATAAAATAAACTCAGTCTTATTCCATATATTTTAAATTTCAATAAATGTAAATGAGTAGTTCCTCAAAACATGAAATCTATAATGAATTAGGATAAAATTGTCCAAATCCTGGGTTTAGTCATGGTGATCATAAATATGGTTAGTGAGAAATTGTACCTCCAAATTCAGAAATAAATTTTGGTTGCAATCCAAAACTCCAAGTTAAAGAGAAAGAATTGGGGGGTGGGGGTGGTACGTTACGCGCCAATTGGGTCACGTGTGGATTACGGCGAATGATGATGGAAAAGTCACGTGACAGAGGGTCCCACCAGGTAGGTCCAAGAGCGAAGGAAAATGCGCCACGCGTAAGCAACACGCGTGGACATGACATGCCAAACAAACCAATAACCGACGACTGGTGTTTTTTTTTTTTGATCGCATAATGCAAGAGAGAGAGAGAGAGAGAGAGAGAGAGAGAGAGAGAGAGAGAGAGAGAGAGAGAGAGAGAGAGAGAGAGAGAGAGAGAGAGAGAGAGAGAGAGAGAGAGAGAGCACACCGCACCGTATCATATCATATCATATCCATCACTCTTACGCTTTCTTTTTCTTCCAAATTCTCTCTTTCTTTTAACCTAACACTACAATTATGCCTTCCAAATCCCAATAACGCAAATCGCAATTACCCTAAATTCCTCACCTAGATCTGTCTCTTCCTTCGTCAATTCCACCTCCGGCTGCTCCCTATGTATGCTGCTTAGTGTTTTCCCTTTTCAGGATTAGGGGTGGGTCGTCTCGAGCTTAGGGTTCCCAACTCTATCGCTTTGAATGGAACCTCGTGTTGGGAACAAGTTTCGCCTGGGTCGGAAGATCGGAAGCGGCTCCTTTGGGGAGATCTATTTAGGTTTTTTTTTTGCCCCCTTCTTAAGCTGTTTTTTTCTTCACCTTTTTGTAATTGGACGAGTTTTGTTGTTTCTCGTGCAGGCACTAATATTCAAACAAACGAAGAGGTCGCAATTAAGCTTGTGGGTCTTCTTCATCTCATCAATTGGCTTTCGGATTTTATTCCACTTTCAGCAATCCCCCCCTTTTTTAATCCTGATTTTCGTTTGTTTCTGTGAAGTCTGAAATGGAGGGCAAATTGTCAGTTTTGTTTAGGCGGGTTAATTTCTGCTGTGAATTAATCTGAATTTCGAAATGGGTTTTGGGAAAGATGGTTTCATGTGGAATTGGTTCCTGCTTTGAGTTATGTGCAAGGGGTTGTGAAATTCGGCGTTGAGTTGTAGTTTTATCTGGCATTCTTAATGGCATTGTGACGTATGATTGTATTCTAGATGTCTGGTCTCACAACTGAGCTTATTTCTGCTCTCTTTGCATTTTAAAGCTTCAAAGAGAGATGATAGGCTGCAAGTAAAATTGTGAATATGAGTAAGATTGTGACAGGGAATCATTAACTAGCACAAAACCTTGTGAGATTTTATCATTTGGATACCATAGGTAATATGCTTTGTGGATCGAGTGCAATGTTTAATGAGTTAGAGCTGCTATATTGATGCCTTCCTGGATGTAGTGCAAAAATATACAATGGCTCTCACATTTTCTTTGATAGTTACTGGTAAAAGTGTTGGCTGAGAAGATTTGGGAGGGGTTAAATTGGAATGAAACATTTCTTGTTTATTCAATCAAATCTCCTCACTCCTCAGCAAAATGTTGGCATTTCCCTCCTATTCAATATATGTGATGCATTATTTCAAAGGTTTTGGGTTGAATTATCAATTATGTATTGGGAACTATATTTTGTAACTTGTTCAGCTGGTGTTTTAGCTTATGCTCCTGATTTTGGAATTTATTTTGCTTAAGTTGTTTCTGGATTCTTGATATCTTCAAGCGCAATAGATCTGATTTACTTGTTCTTTCTTTCTGTTCCATGCTGCGCTTTTATATTAGGAAAATGTCAAGACAAAGCATCCTCAGCTACTGTATGAGTCCAAGTTGTACAGAATTCTCCAGGGAGGAAGTAAGGGCCATTATCATTAATTTTTTATCCTTCTTTTGTTTGCACTTCCTGTAAGGAGCATTGTAGTGCCTCCCCCTGTTAAGTTATTTGATTTATAATTTATATCTAGCTGTAACCTAAGTTTTGTTTTGGCAGCTGGAATTCCAAATGTTAGATGGTTTGGAGTGGAGGGAGATTACAATGTTTTAGTGATGGATTTGCTTGGACCCAGTCTTGAAGATCTATTTAACTTCTGTAGTAGAAAGCTATCACTAAAGACAGTTCTCATGCTTGCTGATCAAATGGTAGGCTGTGGTTAATTTTGTAAACTTTCGGTATACACACCCAGTGTCTCATCGCCCACAAACTTTTGCCCTTTCCTTTTTTTTTTTTAATAAAAAACTTTATCACTGTTTTTTTAATTATCCAGATCAACCGTGTTGAGTTCATTCATTCTAAATCATTTCTGCATCGAGATATCAAACCAGATAATTTTCTAATGGGATTAGGAAGACGTGCAAATCAGGTGATTAATCTTTTTAAAATGTGGTCTTTGGATATCTTTTATGTTCTTAAATATGGAGTTATTTAATGCATTGACATGCATGTAGGTTTATGCTATTGATTTTGGTTTGGCTAAGAAATACAAAGATAGTTCAACACATCAACACATTCCTTACAGGTACTAAGATTTAGTTGGTGTGCATTAAATGTGTACTTATCTAGGTTATTAATGTTGTAAGGCCTTGATGGCATAGAATAATTATGACAACTTCGTTTGAATTTTGAACTACATTTACCCTGTGGTGTAGTTATAACTTGTCAAGTTGTCATATACTGAACAGTTGCCATATGAAAAAAAAAAATCAGGGGTGGTATATTCTATTATTGCTTTATTGAGAATGTAATATTTATAACAAACAAAATTTGCATTAACATAACTTTTGATGACAGTCATATTATAGAGTAGATATACCAATAATCTAATGTGGCTACTTGCTGCTATTTATCTGGGCATTCACTCTAGTATGACAAACACTCTGAATGCCAATGTATTTATATTTCCATATATTGTATTCTAGCTGGAACTTTTAACTTCAGGCTGCAGCTTAGCTGGGGATTTGCCAAGTTCTAGGGTTTTAGATGGCATGATTAAAAATAGTTCAGAGCTGATTGAAGATAAGCTTATTGTCGCAAATCTATCTTAATTTAAATTGATTTCAATGGTTCCTAGTTTTATCTATAATTTGGTATTTAACTAGCTTAATAGCAGATGTTGTTCGGTTGATTTTGTTTAATGCTGCAAGCACTGTTTGGCTATAAACAGTAATTAAAAAATAATAAGGAAAAGCAAGATGGAAGGAGATTAAAGGAGATAAATAATGACTTTAAAGTTTTCTAACAAAATTCTTGTTAACCTACCTCAGAGTAAATTATGAATTTGCTTATTATGTTGATTATAAATTCATATATTTGTGGGAGGATTCCTGTCTCTGTTGTACAAGATTAATGCTTGGCTGTTAAAACTTGTAAGTCATGAGTAAAGAAGCACTTAAAGAATACCTTTTTGAGCTTACACACACATTCCAAAAGTTTTGGTCCTGCCCCTGCGTGCAAATCCTACCCATCTCCTAAAAAGTTTACACACACACCATCTCCCTGTATCCCTATTTTTTTTTTGTAGATGACTTAATATTTTCGAGTTGATATCATTGCTTGATTCTTTTTTGAAATATTTTATCCACCTGCTGGTTTGGTGGTGAGAAGTGCATTAATTATGCATACTATTCTCGTTTTCTGTTTATTCTAGTTTCTGGTTTCTAGGCTCAGGTTGTGATTTCTATAAGTAATATCACCAATATTTTAGCAAATATTTTAAAAGGGTAGACGTTTGCTATTTGAACATCAATTTATTTTAGTCTTATGGGCCTAGGCCCACTACTTTGTATTTAAACACATCTCTAGAGCACAATATACACAAGGGAATATGTTCTCTTCATTCACCATCACTCTCAATATGGTATCTAGAGCCTAATCCTTGACCTCCCGGTGGTCCCACTGTTCTTCGGTGCCCGGAAAACGTGTCTCATTCCGTTTTCCGGCAACCACCTCGCCGTGACTCTTTCCGGCCGTTTTTCCCTCTATTTTCCGGCGTTTTTCTTCGCTGCCGCCGCCGTCCACCGCCACCACCGTCATCTTTCCGGCCGGCGACCCACCCACCCGGCTCGCCTTCCTCCGGCGAACCCAACGCCACCGGTCGCGCGGCGAACGGAGATCGCACGCGCCCTCACGCGCCGATCTCCTCCTCGCGCGTTTTCTCTCTCCTCCACGCCGGCCGTCGCGCGTGGCGGCGCGTCCGGCCACCTTTCCGGCAGCGACCACCGGCGCCGGACTCGCCCAGACCCCCTCTACCCCGATCTGTGATTTGTTTTGTGATCGGTCATCGTTTGTCACGGGTCTCTTCCTTCTCGGGCCGCTTCTTTCTCTCTCCTGTTGCTGTTTCTCTCTCCTATTACAGCATCTATGGCTTCCTCTTCCGCTGCTCGGCCTGACTCTGCTATTTTCACTAATTATGTCAATGTCCCTCTTTCCATTGACAAGTTAGATGGCACCAATTATGATACTTGGGCTTCGGATATCAAGCTCTGGCTTAAGGGACAGGATTATGTTACTCACCTTACCCAGACAGCTGCTTCTATTGATGAGAAGGATCGTCCTCGTTGGTTGAAAATTGACGCTCAAATTTGTAGTGTCCTTAAGTCGACCATTCATCCCTCCTTAAAGCAAATTTTTCGTGCCCATGAGACATGTGTTGATTTATGGGAACAAGCCCGAGTGTTATACACCAATGATACTCAACGGCTCTATGGTGTGTGTCAACATCTCCAGAATATCATCTCTCCCCGACGCCTTGATGGTTCCATGGCTGAGTATTTGGGCAAAGTTCATGGCCTCCTACATGACTTCAATGAACTTTTGCCTCCTGCTGACACTCCTGCCAAGGAACTAGAGCAACGCCAAACATTCTTTATGTTGATGGCACTGTATGGGCTTCCTGATGAGTACTCTTCCATTCGTGATCAGATTTTGGGATCTCCGACCGTGCCTACCTTGAACTCGGCTTGGTCCACTCTGTTGCGTGTGCCCTGCAAGTCTTCCCCTGACATCTCTTCTTCCGCTACCACTGGCGACTCCTCTGCTTTGGTGTCTCAACGTGATGATCGTCAGCGTTCTCGCAAACCGGGCAAAGGTCGTCCTAAGTGTGATCACTGTCACAAACTGGGTCACACAATTGACCGTTGCTATGTCTTACATGGTCGTCCCCCTCGCCCTGCTAGTGCCGTTGCCCACACTGCGTCTCCTGTCTCGACTACATCTGGTGCTACCCTCTCTGCCGGTTCTGGCTCTGGGCCCCCAGCTCTCTTCAATGACTTCCTTACATGGTATGAAGAACGTCAAGCTTCCAATTCCACTGCTTCTGTTGCGCACACAGGTCCTTCCTTTGTTGGTCTCACTCACTCCACCTCTCTTGGCCCTTGGGTCCTAGATTCTGGTGCTACCGATCATATTTCTGGTAATCGGTCTCTTTTCTCATCTCTTTCTACCTCTGCTTATTTACCCTCTATCACTATGGCTAATGGTTCTCGCGCCACATCTCATGGTGTTGGTACTGTCCATCTTTCTCCTTCTCTCTCCATTGACAATGTCCTTTATGTCCCAGAGTCTCCCTTTAATTTATTATCCCTTAGTCGTCTTACTCGTTCTCTTGATTGCCTTATTTCTTTTACTAAAGATTCTGTTTTCTTACAGGACCGGAGTTCGGGACGGATGATTGGCACCGGATGTGAGTCTCATGGCCTTTATCACCTACGCACCTCTGCTCCTGTTGGTTTGGTGGCGGATTCCCCTACCCTCATCCATGCTCAATTAGGTCATCCTAGCCTTGCCAAGCTTCAACACCTTGTACCACGTCTGTCTAAGTTGTCTCAGTTGTCGTGTGAGTCGTGTCAGTTAGGCAAACATAGTCGTAGTTCTTTTTCTCCGAGTGTCCACAAACAAGCATCGTCTCCTTTTGCTTTAGTTCATTCTGATATTTGGGGGCCGAGTCGGGTCCCGTCCACTTTAGGATTTCAGTATTTTGTCACTTTTATTGATGATTACTCTCGATGTACTTGGTTATTTTTAATGAAATCTCGTTCTGAATTATTTTCCATATTTCAATCCTTTTATAATGAAATTCAAACTCAATTTGGTGTTTCTATTCGTACTTTTCGTAGTGATAATGCTCGTGAATACCTTTCTCACTCCTTTAAAGCCTTCATGGCTTCCCATGGCATTCTTCATCAGACTTCTTGTGCATATACCCCTCAACAAAATGGGGTGGCTGAGCGCAAAAATAGACACCTTATTGAGACCACTCGCACCCTTTTACTTCATGGTCACGTTCCTCAAACATTTTGGGGTGATGCTCTTCTCACTGCTTGTTATCTCATCAATCGAATGCCATCTTCTGTCCTTAACAACCAAATACCTCACTCTATTTTATTTCCCTCTCAACCTCTCCACCCCCTACCTCCTCGCGTCTTTGGATCTACGTGTTTTGTCCATAATCACAGTCCTGGCCTTGACAAACTCTCCGCTCGGTCTCATAAATGTATCTTTTTAGGGTATCCTAGGTCTCAAAAAGGGTATAAATGTTTCTCACCCTCACTTCGTCGCTACTTAATCTCAGCCGATGTCACCTTTCTTGAGTCTTCTCTCTACTTTTCATCTACTTCCTCTTCTCCTACACCTGTCCTTGCCCCTTCACCCTCACCTCTTGTCTTTGATACTCCTCCTGTGTCTGCTGTGTCACCCGATCCACCACCTCCGCCTCCACTTCAAGTTTATCATCGTCGGCAACGCTCCAACCTTCCCATTGGACCCTCACCCGACTCTACTTCGGTGCCACCTCCTCCGTCTCCTCCGGCCCAACCACTTGAGTCTGACCTCCCTATTGCCCTTCGGAAAGGTAATCGTTCTACTCGTAATCCTTCCCCTCATTATATTACTCTGAGTTATCACCGGTTATCCCCATCCCAATATACTTGTCTTTCTTCTCTTTCTTCTGTGTCTATTCCTAAAAATGTAGGTGATGCCTTGGCCCACCCTGGTTGGAAACAAGCCTTACTTGATGAACTGTGTGCTCTTCAAAACAATGGTACTTGGGATCTTGTTTCTCTGCCTCCTGGGAAGTCTGTGGTTGGATGTCGATGGATCTTCACAATCAAGGTTGGTCCTGATGGCACCATTGATCGACTCAAAGCTCGTTTGGTCGCCAAAGGTTATACTCAAATTTTTGGATTAGACTATAGTGACACTTTCTCTCCTGTTGCCAAGATGGCCTCTGTCAGATTATTCTTAGCCATGGCTGCTCTTCGTCGTTGGCCTCTCTATCAACTGGATGTTAAAAATGCCTTTCTTCATGGGGATTTGCTTGAGGAAATTTATATGGAGCAACCTCCTGGGTTTGTTGCTCAGGGGGAGTCTTCCGGTTTGGTATGTCGTCTCCGCAAATCACTTTATGGTCTTAAACAGTCTCCAAGGGCATGGTTTGGTAGATTCAGTACTGTAGTCCAACAGTTTGGTATGACTCGAAGCGAAACTGATCATTCGGTCTTTTATCGACATTCCACTGCTGGGTGCATCTACTTGATAGTGTATGTTGATGATATTGTTCTCACTGGTAGTGATCATCATGGCATTTCTCAGATAAAACAACATCTTTGCCATCACTTTCAGACAAAAGACCTTGGTAAACTTAGGTATTTCTTGGGGATTGAGGTAGCGCAGTCTACAAATGGAATTGTAATATCTCAAAGAAAGTATGCATTGGATATTTTAGAGGAAACTGGGCTAATGAATTCCAAGCCCGTTGATACACCTATGGATCCTAATGCTAAACTTCTACCAAGTCAGGGGGAGCCTTTCTCAGATCCTGAGAGATATAGAAGACTGGTTGGGAAATTGAATTATCTCACGGTAACTCGTCCCGACATCTCTTTTGCAGTTAGTGTGGTGAGTCAATTTCTCAATTCTCCATGTGCAGGACATTGGAATGCAGTCATCCGCATTCTGAAGTATATCAAAGGTGCTCCAGGAAAAGGTTTATTATATGGCTACAACAATCATACCCAGGTTGTGGGATACTCAGATGCAGATTGGGCAGGCTCTCCCTCTGACAGGAGATCCACCTCAGGCTATTGTGTCTTTATTGGCAATAACTTGATTTCGTGGAAAAGTAAGAAGCAGAATGTAGTGGCAAGATCTAGTGCAGAAGCAGAATACCGTGCCATGGCCTCTGCTACGTGTGAGCTTATTTGGCTCAAACAGTTGCTTAAAGAGCTGAGATTTGGCGAAGTTTCACAGATGACTCTCATATGTGATAACCAAGCTGCCCTGCATATTGCCTCAAATCCAGTATTTCACGAGAGGACCAAACACATTGAAATAGATTGTCACTTCATTCGTGAGAAGATTTTATCTGGGGACATTACTACTCAGTTTGTTAACTCTACTGATCAGTTGGCAGATGTCTTCACCAAATCATTACGGGGTCCTAGGATTGATTATATTTGTAACAAGCTTGGTGCATATGATCTATATACACCAGCTTGAGGGGGAGTGTTAGATATAATTTAGTCTTATGGGCCTAGGCCCACTACTTTGTATTTAAACACATCTCTAGAGCACAATATACACAAGGGAATATGTTCTCTTCATTCACCATCACTCTCAATAATAAATTCATATATTTGTGGGAGGATTCCTGTCTCTGTTGTACAAGATTAATGCTTGGCTGTTAAAACTTGTAAGTCATGAGTAAAGAAGCACTTAAAGAATACCTTTTTGAGCTTACACACACATTCCAAAAGTTTTGGTCCTGCCCCTGCGTGCAAATCCTACCCATCTCCTAAAAAGTTTACACACACACCATCTCCCTGTATCCCTATTTTTTTTTTGTAGATGACTTAATATTTTCGAGTTGATATCATTGCTTGATTCTTTTTTGAAATATTTTATCCACCTGCTGGTTTGGTGGTGAGAAGTGCATTAATTATGCATACTATTCTCGTTTTCTGTTTATTCTAGTTTCTGGTTTCTAGGCTCAGGTTGTGATTTCTATAAGTAATATCACCAATATTTTAGCAAATATTTTAAAAGGGTAGACGTTTGCTATTTGAACATCAATTTATTTTATCTGTAAAATATTCAATCATTAATACTGCAGGGAAAATAAGAATTTGACTGGAACTGCAAGATATGCTAGCATGAATACTCACCTTGGCATTGGTATGTGTTATTCCCTGATTCCTTACCAACATTTGTATTATAAATGGTTAAATTTTGTTATCTAATAGATTCATGTTGCTTCTACTTCTCTGGTGATTGACGCTTAGAGCAAAGCAGAAGAGATGATCTTGAATCTCTTGGTTATGTTTTGATGTACTTCTTGAGAGGAAGGTGATTGTTGCTATGTACCTTATTCTGGTGCCTACCATTACCCTAAACTTTGTCTGATTTCCTTTTTCTTTGTAGTCTTCCTTGGCAGGGACTTAAGGCAGGAACGAAGAAACAGAAATACGAGAAAATCAGTGAAAAGAAGGTTTCTACTTCTATTGAAGTAAGTTAAATTATAAGTCATTTTCTTATGCATGCAATACGTGTTTTTCATGAACTACACTGAGAGTTTATTGCTTACTCCAGGCCTTGTGTCGGGGTTATCCAACAGAATTTGCATCTTACTTCCATTACTGCCGGTCATTAAGGTTTGATGATAAGCCAGATTATGCTTACCTCAAAAGGATATTTCGTGACCTGTTTATTCGTGAAGGTTTGTATTTTGTAATTATTCTCATGTAAAAAGGAGACCCGTTTGGCCCGTCTTCTTAAGTTTATCATTTTATACACTTCATTGTATATTGCATTTCAATCTATGTAAGATCACATTTTGAATTTGCTTTTCTTATCAAGTTAGCATTTGAACAGGATTCCAGTTTGATTATGTCTTTGACTGGACCATTTTGAAGTATCAGCAATCACAGCTAGCTACTCCTCCAACACGTGCCATTGTAAGTGTTTTTCTTATTCCCCCCTTTGGGAATTTTTTGTCGTCTGCAATTGATGAAACTTACTGATGCTTGTTTTTAGGGTCCTAGTGCTGGAACCAGTTCTGGAGTGCCCCCAGCTGTAACTAATGCTGATAGGCATACAGGTAATTTTTTCAAGTTTTCTTGTAGAGTGACAGGCCTTTCATATTTTTATCTGTATGTTCCTTTATCACATTGTAGTTCAGTAAATATTTATCAATTGTATGATTTCCTTTATATTCATTTAACCATACTTTTCTAATATAGTGTGAGAATTGATCAATCTTTTCCATTTGATATTTTCTTAATTTAAATAATATTCTTTTTATTAATTTTACAGGAATTTACTCATACTTTTATCTGTTCGATCCTCTAATACACTGTAGTTCAGTAAATTTATTTCTCAAGTGTATGGTTTCCTTTGTATTCATGTAAAAAACCACACTTTTCTGTTAGTGTCAGAGATGATCAATTTTTCTGAAAATTTCTTATTTTAAATAATATTCTTTTTATGCATACTACAGAAATTGTTGATTTTTAACCATATCCTATTCCTCAATGTTGCTTTATTATTACTTTCTGTTTGTTTTTCAATGATCCATTTAGGTTTTGCAATAGCATGCCTCTTGTAATTCTTCACTCGAGTTTAAATGGGTTCTATTTACCTTTTGATCGGTCTGGTGTTTTCTGTATTTCCCCGTCTCTCACAGGAGGTGAAGATGGACGACCTCCTGCTTTGGTTTCAGTGGATTCCTCGAGGCGCAGAGTTTCAGGGCCCATTTTAAATACTGTAAGTTTCTGAAAGTCAAAAATTCAATCTCCAACACCTCTGTTGTTAAGGATGTTTGAGTTTTTTATAGTACCTGGTTTCATGTGGTTCCTTTTTCAAAATCAGTTCATTGTTACTGATCTGTAAATTGGATTTGAATATGATGTCCGAGTATGTGCAATGAAAATTAGCTTTTCTTTTTCTAATTCAATTGCCTCATCTGTGATCATGCAGTTATCAGGTGCCAATGCGTTGGGTCAGTCAAGTGGATCAAGGCGAGTTGCTGTTTCTAGTAGCCGTGATGCATTTGTTGGCACCGAGTCAGATATTCGTACTCGCACTGCTGAGGCTAGCCCTGGAGCGGCACAAAGAGGTTTGAGTGGGCAAAGAAGTTCACCAATTGGATCTTCTGATCCCAAGAGAGTTGTTACATCGGCGAGAAATGCTTCTCATGTGAAAAATTATGACACTGCACTTAGGGGCATGGAAGGTTTGCAATTAGAGAATGATGAGAGGACCCATTATTAATTTCTCACCTTCTCACCTAGTGAATTTGTGAGTTGATAGGCACTGCCAAAGTTGCTTACGTTGCTTAGTTGAGCTGTGAGGAAATTTGGATCTGAACTAGAAATTCTGGCTTTGTATTGTTAACTCATCTGCTCAAACCGATGAAGCTGAGAAGATGAAATAATTTGAGCTAAACCAGGGATTGTGCTTGCTGTAAAGCTCAGTTTTAATTGGCACTTCTGGCTGGAACTCCTAAGTTTTATAACATCTTTTTCTGTGAGTTATTATATTGGTTTATCAGATGTTTACAGTTTCACGTGGACTGCAGATGTCGAAACTATCAAATACCAGCAAAAAATGTAATTAGCCATTGTACTCTTGTTGGATAAAGATTTCCTTGGTTTCCACGATGTAACTGCCTGGCAATTATTTTTGTGTTAGGAACTTGAATGTTCTTGTGAGATTCCTACAAAAGCTTAAATCATAGTGTCTCTCTTGTTTTTCTTAGTTCTGTCACAATAAACTTGTATGCATTTTATTTCGATCTGAGAAAGTTATCATTAAATTGGAGTGTCTGGTGTACTCATCATGTCTGGGAATTCAAGTCCTCTTATTTGCCTTTTGTTGAATGAATACTTGCATAGCCAATTCGGTATCCTTATAGTTTCCATGGTTGTCAAACTGGAGTAACTCATTCTCCAAAACTTTCTTTGACTTGATTTGTAAACTTAAAACAGATTACTAAATTATAAATATTTTAAATATGATAATATTCAAATGTAACATAAAAATCTATCACTGGTTATAATAGAGGCACATAAGGCGTGTTTGTTTCACGGATTTAGTAATAATTTTAAGAATAATATTCTTGGGTGTATTGTTACTAGGGATACTATTTCCATCAGAAAAAATATACGATTAATACTTATTATTCTTTGGAACGTTTTTAATTATTTAATTAGAAAAGTGAAAAAAAAAGAAAATGAGTTGTAACAAATTTACTTACTAGGAATACTGTTTTTAATAAAAAGGATTAGATATGTTTAGCCAACATAAATTGAAGAGAGTTGACTTTGGTTTTCGTAATTTTTTTATTTATCTAAAATTTAAAACCACTTTTATCTTATTAAATAAATAAATATTGATTTTAATTGTTGTGTATATATACATATATATTTTTTTTCATGTTTCAAAAATTTGAAGTTACTATTTTTGGTCTTAATAATTGTTTATTTTAAGTATCTGTAAATTATTTTTAATAAAGTTATGTGCTGACATAAAATCACAAATAATTGTAGATATAATGTATAAGATAGTTACTTTACCTTTTCATAAACATAAATAGTTAATAAAGATCACATAATAGTATACATTAAAAGTAATAAATAAAAAAATTAGAAGAATGAAAAACAATTTTATTTACATGAATCAAAATTAAAATTTGTACTTTACAAGAATTAGAAGCATATTTCAGTCTTTTAAAAAATAACTTCCATTTTAACAGGATATAAAATTGCTATCCAGCCTATCCTTTTACATGGGATTAGAAAAAAAGGGGTAAAACACATGTAATATAGATTCTTGGAAATAAATAATGCATATACATATTTTTTAATGACTCGAGCCAAGTTGGTACATTTTCATACTCGCATTCTTAGAAGTAATTTTGTAGGATTTGAAACAAACACACTCATAGACATCGACTTGCATGCCTCTACATATGATTGGTTATCTTTTAGATTTGACTCTAAAATTAAGGTCCATCTACGTTGTTAAAATGTTAGAAACCGGTTACATTACATTTCGCATCATAGCATGTTAGAAGGATATACATGTTTATCTAGGAAGTATTCCATATTAAAGAACATTAATTAATCCTTATTTTTACTGTGCAATGCCCTTTAGCTTGATCCTTGACGATGAGTTGACAACATCAGGTTCAATTGATGTTGGGTTCAGAAGGAATGTCAGGTTCATAGGCATTGTTGTGACGGAAGGATGACAAGTTGGCAGCATAAAGTTTGATAACAAAACTCAATGCTACGATTGAGCTTTGATTGGTTGGCATAAAATGGACAGCGGTGTGAGGGTTTGATCGATTTATGTAATTAAGTCAGAGTAGAATGTTACCTTTTATGTTGGGCTCACAAATAGTGGGTGGCCAGCATTAAACACTCTGTTTTTTTTTTTACTTGAAAGTTTATGTGACTTTGTACCAGTCTGTCTAATTTTATATTGAAAGAAGTTAATTTGTTTACTCTACCTAGAATAGTAAATTCAAGACTTAGTTAACTTGGTTTGACAACAATGTTTATTTTTGCAACTTTATCATATCTAAAATTTGTGTACGAAATTAATAAAGATGATATTCATTTGTAATGGGACTATGTTGTCTGTATGACCCTGCTCTCTAGCAATTCTTTAGAAGATGGAGATACACTTTAAACACCATTTTTTTTAGTTTTCAATTTAGATCAGACATTTTTACTCTTAAAAAAGTTTTTTTTTAATAAAAAAATTACGTACTTTTTATGATAGTAATAATCACCCATTCATTAATTTATATGAGTTTATGCAGAATTCAGACATTTGCGTCTGATCGTGATCTAACTTGCCAAGTAACTGACAAGTTACAACGTGCAAATAAACAATATACAGAAATTAGTAAGAAAAGAGGTCTCTGTATTTATTTTCGAGAGATTAGACTCCTAGAAAAAAAAACCTAAACCGTAAATCCTAAATATTAAACCCTCCAATTTTTTAAACATCGACCATCGGTGTTTTTTTCTTTAATTTTATTAATCTAATTTAATATTAATGTTCAGTTAACTTTACTGTTTTAGGGTCTTTAACTTTAGTGTAACAAGAATAAAAATTCACACATTTTAAAAAAAGGAAGAACCAAAATTTGACATTTTAAAACTGAGAGATTCAAATTATTATTATTATTTTTTTCATGTTTATGGAGAAAAAAAAATTTAACCCTATACACTTTTTCAAAATGTTAGCCTAATATTACATGTCACATGTCAATTTTCGTCTTAAACTTTAATAGTTACTTATAGATTAAATAGGAAGAAATCATTAAGTAATCTTAAATCACATGATTTTTAACTAGTCTTTACATGACATGTAATAAAATTAATTTTTTGTTTAATCACTTTTTTAGTCTATATATATTTTTTATTTATTATTATTATTATTTTTTTTAGTCTTTATATATACCATTTTTTCCCTTTTAGTTCCTATAGTCACAAAAACTTTCCCTATTTGTCCCTATAGTTACATAAAATTTCCCTTTTAATTCTTATAGCTGTATAAACTTTTTCTTCTAGTCATTATAAAAATAAACAAGGAACTAAAGAAAAAACAAAAATAATATGTACAGAGACTAAAATGGATTGTTTTTAATTATAGGAATAAAAAAGTAATTAAACCTTAATTTTCTCATAAGTTAAAAAATTTAAATACATATCATGTAGTGATTAATTGGTGATCTTATATCACCTAATAATTTCTCCAAAACTGGACTGTAGATATAAACCGAATATGGCTTGTCATCAGAGGTTGAATTGAGAAATAAAGGCCTCTTGAATGCGATCTCTGGTAGAAAGAAATGGGGGTCAGCAAATGTCAAGAGCACATACCAAGTTAACAACCATTCAAAACTGACTTTGTTGGTACTTGTTATTGGCTATTTTGCCAAACACCGACAATACATGTAAGTAATCTTCTAGGAACATATATCAAAGAAAGTAACAAACCCAATACATGACTCTCCCAACTCCAGAACAACACCCCTACTCGAGAATCTTCTTGGCAGTTGGCACTAAACAAGGACTGTGGAACACAACCTAAGACTGTTACTAACGAGTAACTGCGAATCAATGTAGCAATTACCTAACTCAGAGTCATATACTATAAGTAATCCTAGCAAGCTCAACGTACAAACGACTCTAATTCTATCTTCACATCATATGCTGCATATGCTATCTGACTTAGGCGTCAAAGGCTTTGAAAGTGATCAAACTGGAGTTTGAAACTTGGAAAACTAGTAGAGATTCTAAATTTTGTCTTGAATATTCCTCACCTTAGGCTGGTGCAGGTAAATATTTCTGTTGTTTGCAAAGGGTGGATATTGTCACTTAGATTTTTGTTTAGCTATGAATAATATTAGCCTAGCCGAGGGTTGTAAAGAAACATGTTGGCAGTGAGCATGTTGAAATTCTACCTGATATATCAGATGAAAAAGTTGAGACTAACTCATCTCTGTGGTAGAAGGTTGGTCAGAAAAACTATACCAGTTGGTTACATTGGTGAAAATCCTAACGCAAACCATGAATGTAATGCAATCTAGAATTATGCAACTCCTATAGCTTGGTTAATACACTAGCTGTTAAGCAAATCATGATACCCAGATAGGATGAGATGTATACATATGAAACACTTTCGCTTAAATTATGCAAAAGGTGGAAGAACCATTCAAGGATTTGGCAAAGAAAATTAATAGTTTTTGAAAATTACAAATCTGTAATATAAGACTAACATACAAAAAATCACTTCAATGCCAAATCAAATTCACCTGCCAAAATCTACAGGGACATTAGCAAAATGCTATTGTTGCTATACCAAATCTAATTACCCCTAAAAAATTATCGTTTTAATCAACAATGACCTGATTTTTTTCCCTGTACCGAAGACTTCTTCGAGAAGTCTTTGACAAAATGCTACCAATAAAGCAGCACAAAGCATCCCAATGTATCTTCCTGAACCGTATCATCATTATCATTCAGAAAAGCTATAAAAAGATGTCCTTGTGGACCCCGAAGCTCAACCACTCAACAATCCAAACGGAAAGTTACGAAAAAAGGCTCCTCCTCCTCATAGCAGTGAAAAAAGATCATCAATTCTCGATGAGGGAAAGCAGAAGAATATCAACCGGGAAAACCAGTGAACCACATTGACTACCACAAACTCACTCGACACAAAATCACGTATGACAAATAAGGGAACACCGATTGAAAATAATAATTATCGAACATGCATACCAATTTTGTCCAAATTATAAACAACTAGTATAAATGAAACTCAAGCAAGCAAGGCGATTGAATTGTACTCTTTACAGAGACCAAAACGAACACAAGAATCACAATTTTTTCCTCTTCCATGTTACATTACATTCCTTATGTGTACTTTACCAGCCACATAAATAAACACTATTCAGCAAATAAACAAAGGAAAACAAATAAATTATTCTGATATATATATATATATATATATAAGACAGCGACCCCATCTGAGAAAGAAAGTGATTGTAACAAAGGTGGTTATGTTATTAGTAGTATTACCAGCCATAGACAACTCTGTTGCACCTATCCTTGAGCCACTTGAAGCTCTTCCTGAGGGAGCCTTTGAGTTTACCTTCAACGGCATAGACCTTGTAACTTGCGACCCTCTTCTTCCTCTGCAACTCAGGGTCACTGAAAGTCCACGTTTTGGAGGTGGAGGCGTTGGTGGATTTGCCCTTTTTGAACTTGGCATCGTTGTGGGTTTGTGTCGGGTGGACGGAGGAGGCGTAGGAGGCGCTGTGGCAGCGGAGATCTTGCATGTTGTTACCGGAGTAGCTCTCAATCTGCATCCTTCCGTCGCCGTAGGATTTGGATCTGAAATCTTCCATGAGCACCCAAAGATTCGACCTTTTAAGGAGAGGGAGATAACAGTTAAGACTTAAGAGGAACCTACAAACAACCTAGGCAGTAGGCAGTAGCCACTCCCAATTCCCAAACCATCTTTCATATTTCTCTTTTCATTACTCATATTGGGGGCGCTGACTACAATGCCATCTTCGCGTCGGTGGTTTTTTATTTTTTTATTTTTTAAAAGGGAATCGAGGGTCCAATCAGAGCGTGCCACGCCATGAGTGTCACGTGACAGGCACGCCGTCTTTCAAGTTTGACACTTGGGTTGGGTGTCCGAGTTGGATCATGTGCTCCTCCTGCTACTTAATCGGATAGGGTACCCCTTTTTTATACGACTTCAACAATTCATTAAAGACTTTTGCCTAAATGTATGAATCACGCAAACACTCTGTAGTGTGTAGTATTTAATTATTCGCCATTAACTATTCATTCATTAATTCATTATAACTCACCTTTATTACCTTGTTCCGTCTTTCTACATATAAAAATACCATTTTAGTCTTAATATGTAATTCATGATTTCTTCTTTTAATGTCTTTAATTTATTCCGAATCAATTTTATAAATCATGTCTTAATGTACCAGTAAAAAATATTTGAAAATTTTGGACTGAATTATAAGTAAATTTTAATCAAATTAATCTTATTCAACATTCTTAATCTAAAAATACTTCTATAATAATAAATAAGAGCAATCTCTATTATGAATATGATTGATAATATCTTAAGAAAATGTAGTGTATATTTTATGTGAAATTATGAAAATTAAATACATTTAATGAACTTTCTTAATTTGTATAAAATTAGTTATTTTTACTTATATAAATTTACAGGGAATAATTTCTTTTTACATTTTTAATTTTTTTATGAATATATTTAATAAATTATCTGTAAATGAAAGTCAATATATTTATTACTGTAACTTATTATGAATCTAATGAGACATCCTTTTCTTTTCTCTCTTTTTCTTGACTGTACCCAAAAGAAAACGAAAGTCAACATATTTATTGAGCTATTAATCTTATAAGTTATGTTTATTGATAAAACAATTTTTTCCTTAATGAATATTATAATTAAATATAACTAGTAGATGCAATATTTAATTCTATGAATATTTTTAAAATAAAATTTTCAATTATGATATTATTAATAAAAACTAATTAATTTAACAATTTTCATTAATCTTAATGAATAAAATATTTATTTCTTATATATAAGAAAGATTAAAAATGTCATTAATCGATATTAGCAACCAATAATTAAATAGTCAATAAACACGGTATACATTTTAAATGAAACCCTCCAATTCAACAAATGCAGCGTTTTCAATTGAGAAATTTAGACAAGCATAAAACAAACTATTTTTCGTCAATCGAAATTGAACAAATAGGTCTTTTAGTTAGTTAAGTTTTCTGCTTCAGGCAATACACTCGTTTTGAAAGTTCCAAGTATCTTTAGTTATGCTTAACATGCTAATGCGGCACCAAAAAATGCTATATATTAAAAAGGCATCATCATTCGACCCCGTTGATCTTCAAGACTAGGAAGAAATAAATATATTGAGCATTAAACCATTTACATCAATCTATTCCTCTACTAATCAACATTGTTCCTTGGCAGTTATCAATATGAGTGCATGGCTTTCAAAATTGCAGATATTGATACAACTGCCAGAGGAATGTTGGTAATCACATAGATCAAGATGAATTAGCCTTGTGAAGTGGCATATCACGTGGAAAACAGTATTGACCAACATATCCACATCAATTGTACACTCTGAAAATTGAAGAGCTCATCCACACGCACGATTAATAATGTAATGCTAGCTTTAGTCAAGTTTGTTTTTCCTATTCATCAAGTCATGGTAGTATAACAGTACACACATAGGTTGACCAAGAATACAGAATATGAACCAAAAAATCATGTTTCCCACCTAGCATGAAGAAAATCACAAATTAAAAAGCAATGAATTAAATTCAAGATGATGGAGTCATAAAACACATTATGAACTGATATGCTTAAATAGCAGACGTACCATTGAGTTTCTGAATTTATTTTGCAGATAATTAGTGATCAAGACCAAAGGAACCTAGAAAAAAGGAATTCATTATCATGTCAATTGAACAAAAAATATGAATGATATCAAAATCATCGACTATTCTAAACATGACACTATTCATTACTCCAGAGAATACTTCTTTCGTTTGAAAATAAAAGAACTGGAAAAAAAATTCTGGGCTAGCCTTCACCTTCTTCCTGGGGGAAGAGGGGAGAAGTTTGGTTTCTAGGAAAATGTGTTAATTTTACTCTAAGGTACTTTAGTTCAATAGAAGATGAACCAACAGTAGTATGATACAGTAACTTGATTTTACCTGAAACATAATTCCACCGAAAGCCCACAACTTGAATATGTGACAGGGAACAGCAATACACAGCTGCACTCAGATGAAAGGGAGAAATCGTGAGAAAAATTGCACAACTCTGACAAGCATCGAAAGCATAATTACAATGTCACAACATGTGTACCAAAATGATTCACGGCTAAGAAAGTATTGTTGAGTAAATATAGGAAAATTTTGGTTCCAAAATTAATAGTGATAACTCGCGTAGAAACTAGAAAATGTAACTGTTAGAATGGTCATGTGAGTCCATTTTAAGATATACAAACTGCAGCATCTACAAATGCCAACAACGTACATGCCACAAGGTATTTGAGGTTTAGGTAGCTAACTTCCTAAGGCTATTTCTGAGGCCATCGCGAGTACATGCCACAACATGTGTACATGTACAAGCCACATGTGTACGTACATGCCACAAGTAATGTCATGTACCAAATTCTAACAAGTAGCAAATCAGTGACAACTTAGCATCAAATTTTCAATCCTCTCCCAAAACTGCCTAAGGGAAAGCGGGGAAAGAATACTCCAAAGAATAAATTAATGCTACTTTCACCCTGAATTTGTTCAGTGTAGCACGCGGACAAGCACTCAATAAGAAAACCACTATGACATAATACCACAAGAGGAAGAGAGAAGGATATACAGAGACAAAAAACACACCTCGTGGAACAAAGCAGAAACCAGGAAGGCAATTAAAAGAGCAACGGCCTGTACAATGATAAAAAACATCAAAATCATACATATATCTAGAACTCAAAAATAAATAAATACCAATAATGTTTGACAGAAAAAGAACCAATCCAAATATTAACCAATGAGAGGCAACTATGTTAATAAGAAATTGTTGATAACAGAGACCAATAAAAAAAATCACAAAGATAAAGAACATGAGAAAATTAATTAATGGAGGTCCTTTGCAATTCATGTTCATGTGAGTCTACACGCAAATGCATGTTTATGCATTCTAAAGTCATTTATCTGACATGACTGAACAGAAGATGAAGTTTAATTATTGTCTATCAATTGAAAACTTTCTACACCTAGCTCCCTGAGTGCATCAAACATATCAAACTACAATTAGTGCATAAAATTATATATTATATACTTTTTATTAAAAAAATAATGTAACAGTTTTATTGATAAGTTTTTAAACAACTAATTATTTATTAGGATAAAAGTAAGATGTTTTTTCTATTAAAAAATGTTATATGTGACCATTTTACTGGCAACCTGAGATGTTAAACAAAGATTGACAATACTCTAAAAAGCGTTTAGACCAAATAAGTTCAGGATCCATTCGGCAATACAGGAGGATGCTTGATTACCTTCGGTATGCCATGCCTTAAACATGGAAAATATAGGTGGCGGATCATCCATTTGTGAACAGGCTGCAATGTGAAAAAATTCACTTAGTTGTACACTAATGGCTTGGAACTATACTCCAAAGCAAGAAATAATCAATCATATGTTCTGACAAATGGTATAGAAATCATTTATTCAGTAGCAATCATAATAGATGGCAAAAAGCTATAACTTCTCTTTCTTCCTTTAGTTAAAAAATAGCCTCAGAGAGTTGGCAACCATCATTATACATAGATGCGAACAATAGACCAGCCAATCAATTTGTCTATCAAAATTAAGCATGAAAAGGAGACATACCATATTCCACATCCTCCAATACTGATGGTGGCAGGAGCAGGACAAATACAGGTGACAAAGATAGTAAGTCACAAATTATCTTTATGAAAGATTGAAAGTACTGTAAGCAAACAACTAAATACAAGGGCAACATAACATACTTCTTCAACAGTTTTGGCATTCCACCAATCCTTGTAAAACTCACGATCACCAAATCGAAGAAGCTCTGCCAGTATATTTAACCTACATTGCGGCAGTTGCTTCAGATATTAACCAAATCTTAAAGAATCAAAGCCGAACTTTTTCACAAATAAGACAAGCAGATAGGCATTTATGAATCTAAAAGTAAATCTATTTTTTAAGAATAGTTCTACAAATATATGAAAAAGGTGCAGCAATGAAGAAAAAATAACATCAGCGACCACACAAAAAATATACAAACTCATCAAGTAAATAAATCTCTCAAATCCTTTTGTACATCTGTCAGAGTCTCACTTAAATTAGCCACTGGTGGCACACCAAAGAGGATATAAAGCTAACGTTACATTTTATGAAGTATATACTCCAGACAACAATAGTCACTACATGTACAGCTTTAAATCAGCTAGATCTTTCATAAATGATGCAATTACTACTGAGGGTGTTAAGGAAAGTGGACATCACTTCAAGGATGAATTCAAAGAATAATCAATTAGACTTGTAACAGCAGCAGCACCAGAAATTTCTAGGGTACAGAAGTTAAGGTATCAAACACAAGAAACCAGAACTACAATTTTTAAATTTATGGCAAGTGAATATAATATCATAGAAATGTCTTGTAAGGAAAATGGACACACACACATATAAATGTGTTGAACCAAACAAGAGATGGAATACCAAAGGTGGAAAAAGCAATAGAACATGCAGAGCCACACATATAAATTTGGAACAGAAAGCTTCAGAACTCTCTCCATGGCATAGAGCAGGTTTCCCTTGAAAGGATGCTGCGAATTTTGTACAATAGGATTGATGTACTGCAAAATTAAATAGTTAAAACAATGTCAGAATACTCATGGAATTGGTAAAATAAAACTCAAGAAAAAAATAGAACAAATAAAAGAAAAGTTAGAAATGAGCATAATTTATTAACAAGTAATGCTTACTTGTTCTATTATAAATCCCATAACTCCTGTAAATATTATCAGCTTGACAAGCTGACGAATCACCCAACCCTTTCGAATATAAGGTGTGCGAGGATAGCTTTGCTAAAACAACAGTTCATAAAACAAAATACATGTGAGAAACTTCGCAATGAGAAAAAAATAAAATTAACAGCTGCAATCACATTGAGAAACATTTATGCAGAAAATCTAAAAACAAATGAACTGCAGAAACCTATTTTAGTTCAAGCAAATTTTCTGCAAACTAGGTGAATTCTAAGATTTTCTGCAAGCACTATTATATGCAGGTTGAGGAACATATTGACTAACAGATTGTGGGGGTCATTCAAATTTGTTAGCATTTGTAAGCTATGTATTTGCTCTGTTGTGAAAAGAGAAACCCTTGGAAGAGAATTCTCTCCTTTTTTTTTTGTCATCGTTCTATATTCAATACAACAACATTCTTTTATCAAATTCTGTTCTTGGTTCCCAACAGCATGTCTGATTAGACAATGACTAAAATCCTCAGACACATTCCACACCAAATATATATGTGTAAGTCAGTCCACATGGTTGTGCCTCTAAGCAATCTAATTAGAGATAAATGAATGCAAATGTAAAATCAGCGAACCTAAATAAGGCAACACCACAACAATTACAAATAAAAGGAAACTGCTTCCACAAATCAACTAAATCACTTGAAAGTACTGCTACCTGGTAACATAATGTAGGGGCAACCATGAAGTATGCCAAGCTCTTGAAGCTCACATTGTAAGGATAGTCCATATTCAGAGTATTGGGTAGTGCTTCTCCCTGTATCACATGAATCATGTTTGAATAAGAGGGGAAAACAAATGGTTTATTTATCACACTTTGACACGTGAAGAGATAATAATCTAGATATAAGTTAGTAATATAGGGAAAACAGGATGAATGAAAAACAAAGGAAGATGAAATAAAACTGCACTGTAGCAATGAAGTTCTGAGAGAACAAGATCCATAGGCTACAGCTCAGTGTGGCAGCTGTAGCAGGATGTTTCTGTTTCAAAACTAATCACATACATTGTGCAATAAATGATCATCTTTAAAGTATAAATTATACAAATAAGTGAAAATGATATTTGGCAATAGTTATTTACCAACTTATAAGTAGAACTTGGGACTATGTTTGGTTAAGGAAAAAACTAGAGGAAATAAAAAATGAAAAGTAAAAACAGAGATAATGATATATTTTCTTTTGTTTAGTTAAAGAGGAAAGAGAGAGAGAGAGAGAGAGAGAGAACAGTTGACATTAATAAAAAAATTCAGAATTCATTCTCCTCCTTTTTTCTCTTTTCAAAATTCTCTCTCCCTCATTTTCTCTACACTCAAACAAACAGAGGTTATAGATTACCTTCTCAACTGATTTGGTAAGTGCTCTCATATCATAGTTGGTATGTGCATAAGACACCAATTTTAACCATACAATGCAAGCAAATAGCATTAATGTGACGCCTGATAGAAAAGCAGAGTCACACCTGCAAAGGAATGTTACAAGTCGGTAACCATCTTTTTGCCATATCCTTGTCTTTGAAGTTACTAAGAATGTACAACTGTATAATTATTTTATCTCTCAGCAGCCATCTTCATTGTTCATGAAGCAATCCAATAAAACTAATTAGCAAGATAATTCAATTCTAACATCATAAACTAAAGAAAACCCAAGGGCTTTAAATCTTTTCGCAAACAATTTTACAAAATAATAA
Source organism: Cajanus cajan (assembly GCF_000230855.2). Lineage (NCBI taxonomy): Eukaryota > Viridiplantae > Streptophyta > Magnoliopsida > Fabales > Fabaceae > Cajanus > Cajanus cajan. Next base: position 67,157,518 of record NC_138521.1, read on the forward strand.
TATTTTTTTTATATTCCTGTGCAGGATAGTGACAAAGTTTATTAATTATAACACCGTTATCAATTTAAAACCACATTCTATAAGCAAATTCTTTCAAAATGGACCAAAAAAAATCACATTTGAAGAATATATACAATTTTTTTTAAAAATTAAACTGACCTGAGAATTACTAAAATTGGGTAGATAAGTGAAGTTGAAGTAATGATTATGTGAAGTAGAACAACAACCTGCAATACTAAAGTCAATGTAATATTCCCATGTATGCAAATATTGAAGATTATACGGTTGAGAATAGCATGGCACCACTGACCATATTATGCAACGAACAAGGATTTTAAGCCGTTACAGAACAATCCTCCCCCGCCCCCCCCGCCCCCCTCTCCCCTCTCAAATAAATAAATAAATAAATCTGAAAAAAGCTCACAATGCGGATTACTTACTGGTTCAGGAATACACTTTCGTTGTGCCAACTTCTCCACTATGAAGGCAGTAAAGGGAAATAGCACAAGAGAAAGACTGCAAAGCAAGCACACAATCACTTAACTGTCACACAGAATTTCAAGAAACAATCCGAAAATAATTAGAAAGCGCGTATGATGAGGCGCATTACCAACACATGAAGAGTGGCCAGTCTCTGAGTGACTTGGAACTAAACCAAAAGCCAGACCTGATCAACCAGCCATACTGCAAAACAAATAAAACACAGAAAAAAAACGGAATGGTCAAAATGAAGAGCATAAAGAAAAAAAAAACGTTGGAGGTGAATGCAGGGAAGAGGGAAACCTTGATTAAATTCTCGATGATGAGTCGACTATTGACGGAAACAAGGACTACTATACAGAGGTTGAAGAGGCCCGCGTGACTCTGCAGCTGATTCAATAATTAGTAAAGAAACATAATTACAGAGTTCAATCATAATATTTATAAACCTGATCCTCCGCCAGATGTATTAAATTCAAATCATAAATCACAAATCCATAAAAACTACTCAAACAATAAGTAAGTAGCACTATTAGGACTCATGCATTCAGTTGTTTGTTAATCAGAACCTGACGGAAAATGTTGTCGGAGCTAAGCGGACTTTCCTTGACTCTGCGGTGAGCGGGAACGGAAGGACGGTAGGCGAATTTAAGGAGGGAGCTATCGAGCTGTTGCTTTTTCTGCGGTTGCGGATTAGCAGCGCTGCTGATGGAGTCGTCGGAGCCAGAATCCTTGGTCAAGTCTTCGGCGGAAGTGTCCGATGTGGCGGTGGGCCTCCGGCGGAGGGAGGAGTGGCTGAAAGCGGAGTCGTCGGCAATCGCCATGGGAGAAGAAGACCGACCGTCTTCTTACTCGGTCTTCTCCATATTTAATAAATAATTAATTTAAAAATATATTAATTTATAAAAGGAGGAAAGAGAGAAACAGAATGCGGAAAGATAGAAAGGAATCTGAAATCTGAATGGAATAAAAAGGGAGGGATTAATAAGAAGAGAACGAAGCCACATTGAGATTGCTCAAGTTGACACGTAAATGCCGTCTTTTCTAATTGTAATTCTTGGACACGTATTCTCTCTTCTCTCACACACAACGCTACATTCCATGCACAACTGCTTCATACTTCATTCGCAATTTGCATTACCACCAACCTTAGCCCCCACGTTAAATCACAACCAAATATTTTCCCTAACGCAAAACTTTCTCAATATTAAATAGATTATAATTTGGAACTCGTGTTGCAACTATATATATATAGATGTATTAAATATTTTACTTTCTTTTCTTTTTTTTTTAATTTAACTGAAAACAACTTTACAATGACCGATTAATTGATTTGTCTACCGTTAGACTCAAATTACTACTAAATAAATACTATAATTTTTACCTCCAAGTAATATCGTTGTTTCTCTTCCAATATTCTCATTAAACAAAAAGTGTAAAATTAATATAACTTTTTGTTACCACTTCTTTCTTTCTGCCCATTTTTTCTTTACTAATGTTCACCCAAATCAGACAAAGCACGTCTTCAAACTCGAGCTTTTAACAACAGATAACGGGAACGGAAATAAAAGTCACAAAAATGGAATTTGACTTTATCCTATCATTTCTTACTGTCCATTTTCTTTCTATTTGGGTTCACCCAAATCTAACAAAGCATTACACGTCTTTAAACTTTTCTTTTGCCAAAAAATAAACGACAACGAAAATATCCGCTACCAAAATGAAAAATGCCAATATTTGAAAAATGAAACATTTATAAAGCTGCTGGTAGAAAAAAAAGAAAAAAAACATGATTGGTCCACATGTTTATATCAGATTTTCAACTGCACATAGGAAACTAACTACTAACGGTAAAAGAGGATCTTCAAAGAGATGATTTAACGAGGCACACATGAGTGAACAAAGAGCAAACATTATTGTTTTTCATATGATGGAAGGTAAAACATCATTAAAAATGGCAAAGGAAGCGTAGAAGGGTGATGGATGGAGGGAATCCCTTGCCTTACAATTATTGTCTTCATCTCCATCTACGGAACACCAATCACTACAACAACCCTTTCAATCGACAAAGCACAAATGATAACTACAACAATGCTATAAATGGCCATTTTCCATTTTACTGGAACCATTTTCAAATTCACCAAAAAAATATAAAATCAGGTTTGGATTGATTTATGTTTTCTTTAGGGATTGGAGGAATAAAGATGTGAATAAATGATAATTGATTTGATAAAAAAATAAAGTAAGATTTATGTTTATTTGATAGAATAGAATTCGATGATAAATAGAAAAAAAATTAATATTTTTAAGTTATATTTTTTATATTTCAATATTTATAAATAAAAATAAATTATTTACAGAATTACATTTTTATTCTTTAACAACTTGTTTATATATGTTTTCATTTTCATTATTATTAAAATAAATTATTAATATTATTAATATTTTAAATTATTTAATATAAATAACTTACTACGTTTTTATTCTATAATATATATAAAGGAGAGATTCACTAATTCTAAAGATAAATCTACCAAAACTTACTTTACTTTATAACTCATGTTCTATATTAAATTTTAACAATCTAATTGTTAATTAAAAGTTCTTAATATATAAATAAATTTATAAAGTTTAAAAAAATTGAAAACTATTTTATACTATGTTTTAATAATTCAAATTGACGGATAAATACAAAAATATTTTATATGTCAATTTGAATTAATAAAATAAAATATTAAATAGTTTTCAAATTTTGTAAAACTTTACAAACTTAATATATATAAAATCTTAAAAGTTCATATATATATATATATATATAGGGAGCGTATCAGGTGAGATAATATGTTATTGAGAGAGATGAGAGAATTAAAACATAATCCTTAAATTAATTTAACGAATTAGATTAAATTAAATAATTAAATCCTTAATCACCCAATACTTCTTTAAACTTTTAAAATTCACATTTAATATAAAGTTATTGAGCAGTATAATACTTAGTAAAAGTTACACTAATATTATTATAACTCTCCTCATATATATATATATATATATATATATGTATATGTGTGTGTGTGCAGAGATCAAATAATATAACTTTTACTACTATTACACTATTCTATAAATTTTTATTAGATGTGAGCTTTTTCAAAACTCAACGTTGGTTGAAAGTTTCTTACTTCTAAATGATATATAAATTTTCTTTTATATTAATTGAAGATAATTTGATATCCTATTCATATAGATTAAAGTTAATGTAATATACACACTTTAAATTATATTAGAATATGAACAATTTGACTACTTTTGAATTATTGTTCAATTTTAATAAAATTTTACATAAACATAAAAAATGATATAAAGTTGTAAATCAATAATTGGGTTGACAAAATTTACATATAGTTTAAAATTATAAAGTAATGCAATAATTATTAATAGTTACACCCATATCATTTGACTCATACTATATATATATATAGAGAGAAACCCCAAGCGTGTGATTCAGCGGTAGGGGTTGATCCACCCTTAAACAAGGTCAGCTATCCCACCCTTTGAGGTGCCTCCAACCTAGTGAGGGGATTAGTTACTGCTATCGGCGGTGGATACTCTAGGGACGAACCAAAAAAAAAAAATATATATATATATATATAGAGAGAGAGAGAGAAAAGGGTTTAGGATTTATGATCATCCATTACTTTTAATTAATGAAATGGAATATAAAATTTTTTTAAATTTTTTTAAAACTTTGTAGACTTGATCAATGTATTAAAAAATTTTAATTTAAAAATTGAATCATCGAAATTTAAGATACAACAAGAGTTATTGAGTAAAATAAGTTTAAGTAGATTGTTCTTTAAGTAATAAAATCTCTCTTTATATATATATATATATATATATATATATATATATATATATATATATATATATATATATAGATAGATAGATAGATAGATAGAGAGAGAGAGAGAGAAAGAGAGAGAGCATTTGTTTACTTAAGAAATAAGTTTATCTAAACTTACTACATTTAATAACTCATGTTTTATATTAAATTTTAAAGATCCAATCATTGATTTAAAATTTTTAACACATAGATTAACATCACAAATTTTTAAAAATTTAAAAATCATTTGATACTTCTTGTTATTAATCCAAATCAATAAATAATTATAAAATTATTTTATACCTTGATTTGAATTAATAAAATTCTTAAAATTTAACCCCAAGCGTGTGGTTCAGCGGTAGGGGTTGATCTACGCTTAAACAAGGTCAGAGGTTCGAATCCTGCCTTGTGTATGCAGCCGTGTTAAATCTTGGGGTCAGCTATCCCACCCTTTGAGGTGCCTCCAACGTAGCGAGAAGATTAGTCACTGCTGTCAGCGGTAGATACTCCAGGAATGAACAAAAAAAAAAAATTCTTAAAATTTGATATAGAACGTGTGTTATTAAGCGAAATAAATAGATTCCTTTATATATATATATATATATCATTTAATTTTCATGAAAAAATTTAACTCTTAAACTAAGTAAAGTTTACATTAAAAAGAACCAATTTGATACGAAATTAATAATTTCAAGGACTAAATTAGTATACCATTTTTAGGAATAAAATTGTATATTTTCTTATTTTTTATCTAATCAAATAAATACAAAGTCTAACATCTTAATTTAAGGGCAAATTATTTCCTATATTAAATATATACAGTAAATTCTCTTTTTTGTTCATTAGTACTTACATTATTATAAGTTTACACCTTGACCTCCTTAATTTTTAGAAAATCGCTACATGATTCGTAACCATAATAAAATTGCAAACGTTGCCCAAAATGAAAAGGCGGAATACCCCAGCATGCATTGTGAAAAAAACTCGGTTTAGGAAACCATAACCCTATTTTTCAAAACTTTCAAAAGGGAAGTAACTCAACTATTTTACTCAAAATTCTTAACATAAACACGTTAATTTCCAAAATTCTTAATTTTTTGTTTACTTTTATTATTATATTTTTGCTTAAATAAACCCTTTACACAATTCTATCAACTATAAGACCTAAATTATAATATAATAATTTTGTTTTCTTCAATTTCATTTCATCTCATTCCGCTCATCACTATCACTGATCATCAAATCATAACCTAAAAAAATACACAAACAAATCATTTTACGATCAAGTAAAATTAAAACGTACTCTGGAAGAGATGCCAGCTAGAAATGTGCAACGACAGACATACACCAATTGGGTCATTAATGAGATTCGACATAGCAAAGTAATAATCAGTTAGATATTCAGACAACTCACAATTTAAATTAAATTACTAAGCCTATTAAACAAAGTTTAAGAGCAGAAGTACAACCAGGGAAACAGATGGGAGAGAGAAGCATTACATCTAATACGATGGAGGACAAAATCTCATCAGAGGAGCTCGGCCACATTTGAAGGAAGCTCCTCAACTAACACATTATAAAACTTCTGGATGTCATACAGCATTTTCTCGTCATCCTTTGTGACAAAGTTGATAGCAACACCTTTCCTTCCAAACCTCCCACTACGACCAATACGATGAAGATAGTTCTCAGGCTGTGTAGGGAGATCAAAATTTATAACTAGAGACACTTGTTGGACATCAATACCACGAGCCAAAAGATCAGTAGTAATCAAGACACGGGAAGAACCAGAACGGAATTCACGCATAATAATGTCCCTGGTATTCTGGTCCATGTCTCCATGGGTTGCTGAGACTGTGTGGTCTCGGCTTCTCATCTTGTCAGTCAACCAATCAACTTTCCTTCTAGTGTTCACAAAAATGACACTCTGAGTGATAGCTAAGGTCTCATAAAGATCACAGAGTGTGTCCAGCTTCCATTCCTCTTTCTCAACATTGACATAAAACTGCTTTATACCCTCCAAGGTGAGCTCATCACGCTTCACAAGGATCCTCACAGGCTTGTTCATAAACTTCCTTGTGATCTCAAGGGCCTCGGGAGGCATTGTAGCAGAGAAAACTCCCACTTGAATCTGAGATGGCAGCAGCTGAAATATATCGTAGATCTGATAACCATATAAAACCAATGTTAGAGCGGTTACACATATCAATCCTTTTAACAATTGCATTAACCCAATAGGTGGTTCTTAAAAAAATAAATTGAAAGGCAATTGCATTCATATTTTATTACATGTTACCGAGGCTGTCAAACTCAAGAATTTACTCAAACTCATGAAGCCACTGTATTAGAGTTTACCCAATACAAAAATAGTATTTAAAAACCTAAAAATATATATATGCTTGAAACACAATATTTTTAATATAATAATATTTCAACATTTGGACTTCAAAATATAAAAATTAACAAACTAACAATAAATTAACAAAGTTTGGTAATAGATTATGGTTTGAAATATAAAAATCATGCTGAAATATGAAAAACAACAATATGCAGAAAGTGAAATATACTCTCCATATGACTACTCACCATTACAGTAAGTATAATAAAACCATTAGATTTATCTCAAATGGAAACTTTCAATTCATCAAATACAATGTTAACAAGACTAATTATAAAACCAGGAGGTCAGAGAATAGAAGGCTTCTAACCTATAAAATAAAAACAAAATTATTAAATAAGAAAGCACACCAGTACAGAGGGTAGAGAAAAAAAGGAGGGTTAGAAGGAAAGTACAGCTCCTACTTGCTGCCCAGCAGTTTCTGAACAGAGAGAGACAATACACAGAAAGAGATGACTGTAGTCTGTAACAGAAAATTGAAGTCTTCAACGGAACAGAGAGAAACAAAACATAGAACAGAGAGAACCTTCAACAAAGACAACAGAATCACGAGAGAGATTGAGCAGAGGTGGAAATTGCAAGATCAGTGTTGTCAATGAAAATCAAAATCACAAATTGGGTGTCACGAAATTTTTCTCTATTGGTGCTCTTAACTTCTTTTCCTCAGCTTTTGGGCACTAATTAAATTTGCCAACCCGCCCCGCAATTTCAAGTTTAAGCAAGTCCGATTGAGTTTGCTCGAGTTTACATGAGCCCACCATAAAACGTGTTTGCTCGAGTTGAAAATACAAATATTTTAATGATAATAAAGAAAGTAAAACAGTTGAAATGGGAGAGTTTACACATCAATATACAAAAGAAGATAATAAAGTATAGGTATTACTTATAAAATAAACATAAAATATCAGTTAAATTAAAGTGAAAAGGCATTACACAAGTTGTGAATTGAAAAGCACCTGATCCTTGAAACCCCGGGAAAGCATTTCATCAGCCTCATCCAATACAAACATCTTGATGTAATCTGGCTGAAGTGACTGCCTGCGCAGCATGTCAAACACACGACCAGGGGTACCAACCACAACATGAACACCACTAGATAGAATGCGTTGGTCTTCACGCACACTGGTACCTCCCACACATGCGTGAACCTTCACACCGAGATAATCTCCAAGTGCCCGCATAACCTTCTCAATCTGCTGAGCCAGCTCACGGGTTGGTGCTAAAACCAAGGCTTGGCATTGAGTCAAGCCATAGTCAAGTTGCTGCAGAATACCGGAGCAGAAAGTAGCAGTCTTCCCAGTTCCAGACTGAGCCTGCTGAATAACATCAAGTCCCTTGACGAAGGGAACTATTCCCCTTTGCTGAATGGCAGATGGCTTTTCAAAACCTAAAGCAGATAACAAACTAAGTCTAAGGATTGGAACATACCGCAGGAGCAGGACAACAAAAACACCACGGTTTAATAAAAAAATACAGTCGAGTATGACACACCCTGTTTCTAGTGTTATGCTTTGATACCATATATTTTGAACGATTGAAAACAGAAGAATTCCAAGGCATAACAATGAACCACCAATGGCAATCACTAGGATGAATATTATTTTTGGGTGATTAAAGGTAGGAATGGGAAAAGAGGAAAAGAACATTAAATTTACCATATGCGTAAATGCCCCTGAGAAGATTCTCCTGCAAACCCATAGCGTCAAAACTATCATAGACCTCATCATAGGAAGTGAAGAAATCCTGCCCATCAGATGAAAGTCTGAAAGGGAAAATTAAAATAAATAAAAAAAGCCATCAAAATCCAACACTTAACATTAACATTATCATCCAATTGCAACGACGCATCAACATGAAAACAAGAACATAGACCAACATTTCAGTCATAGAAATGAAGAGCTGATGACAAAACCAGATTGCTTAGAAGAAAAATCTTACAAGTCATTCATTTTGGAATCATATTGACGAGTATCGAACTGTGACCCCTCAGGTGCAATTCCAGCCATGACTGCAAAACGAACAGAAATTATTACACAACGCAATTATCAACAAAATCGGCACAAGTAAAGGCGAGTGTTCAGTGTCATCTCAAACAGAATAAAATTATGAAACGACTTCAGCAATATTGTGCTTCGTATCTCTGAAAGCGTGGAACAAACATACAATATGAAATATGAGTGAGCATGACAGAGACATTTATTTACCACAAAAAAATGAAGTTTAAAGATAATGAATAGCAGGCAAATACAAAAAAAAAATATAGAAGTATTATGTTGTGAGAAAGAAGCGGCGAAAAGTAGAAGAAAAAAGGGGATTGCGATAGTAAAGAGTATGGTGGAAGAGAGACCTTGAGATGATGATGAAGAGTGGATTGGGTTTTGGTGATGGAAGTTGAGTTAGGGTTTCCCGAACTCCTCGGATCTACGCCGCGGAGTCGAGAAAAGATAACGAAGAGCGTTTGGTTGCAGAGAGGGAAGTGAGAGTGAGAAAGTATACTATGCAGTGATAAATAAAACCAGGGTTCCTAGACGATACCGGGCTCAAATATTCCCTATTTTGCCCCTTTGCACCCGGTCAACGAAAACAGGTCAAACTCTCGCGCAACAGTTCATCGCTTTTCCTTTGGGCTCCAGCCAGCCCATATCATTCTGTCTTCTCGGCCCATTTTATCAAACGCATCTCTTTATTAAATGCATCTCCTTTCATCTTCCTTGTCGATACTTTTATCTAAATATTTTTTTCACACCTCTTCAAATATCTCTCATTTTTAATTCCTAAAGAAAACTCTCATTTCCCTCTTCCTGTCACTTCTTTTTATTGTTACTTATTTTCTTTCTTATTTGCGGATTATGTGCTTTATTTCTCCTTCATCTTCCTTTATATGACATATAGCTCTTTTTTATTAAGCAATTAAAATTTTTAAAAAAACTACTATGAAAAAAAAAAGATTATGCTTACTCATGTTCCTGTTGTTTTTTCTGGTTGCATTATAGGAGTTGTGCAATTCACAAGGGATAAGAAAGTATTTATTCTATAATAATTGTCATCTTATTATTTTTTTTATAGAGAAAAAAAAAACTAACAAGAATATGTTTAAAACAGTTACAGAAATTAAATTATTCCAATAACCGATTATATATATAATCAATTGTAAATTATCAATTACAACCATAATATGAAATAACTATACAAGCTTCAAATATTTCAGATGTATGAAATTAATTTATTTTTAAAATTTTTCTTTTACAAATTTTAGGTATTGTCTCAAACATGTTATAAATAAATGAACAAAAAATAATAATTTTACAAAATTAATTTTCTCAGTACCCTACAATATAAAGATGTGGGATTATTTGTAGGATCCATTTAGTAGAACTTTCAAAGTTATTGGATTGGAGAGAAGAGTTACTTAAATAAGTAAACAACGAGTTATATATAGTGGGAACTCATTTAAAATATGTAAAGGGGAGAGAGAGAGAGAGATTGAGATGGGATGGGATAACTCGAAAACTTCAGAAACATGCAGATGAGGAATCTTTGCCTGTTGATAAATAGGCTGAGCAGTATATTTATAAGAATGAAACCCGAATTAGACAGCAAGGCAGATGTGTAATGTGTTACTCATTAAGCATAACTGCACAAGGGCTTTATTTAGAAGAAAAGATCGCCTCCGGTTTCCCTAAAGAACGTAGATGTTAACAAAGGAAGCAAAAACTTCCATCATATTAAATGATACTCATCAAATTACAACATTTGTTCTTTTAAAACAAAATAACTTATTCTCCAAGCTTTTCCTATTTCTTACATTTCAGCCCTCACTCCCTTTAAAAAAAAAATTAAAATAAAATAAAAACTTCTTTTTCTGACCACTCTCATAATTATAAGATATCCATGATTCCCTCCCGATACTGAACTAAATCCCGAAGCTTGGAAATTGTTTTGAGCTTTTGGCCTGGAGGTATCAGAATTTTAAAACTATCCGAGAACTTCGCTTAGACACATTGGCAATGAAATGTGCACATGTGGCTGCCAAATTGTGAGATAACATCAACAAGACATCCATAACCTCCAACTGCCATAACCTGAAATGAATGACACAGTAATGCACCCAATATATCAAATGAGAGTAACAAGGAGTCCATCAGCATGTTTGAGCTAAGCATTGCAAAGGTACCAAAACAACTCAATAGCAATGATTTTGAATCAGAACATACCCCTGCAGGATGTAAGGAGATAGAAAAAGACGATGAAGGAGCACATTGTATTTGTGATAGGATCGTGCCGTTCATGTCAAAGCGGTTGAGTAGAGGATCTGTACCAACTGTCAAAATCTGAAAGAAATACATACAATTAACAAAAATTACGAGAGCTAAAATTATATTATAAGAACAACAAATGAGTCACTCTATTAAAAGAGATTAACAATTTCCATGTGACAGATACTGAATGATAATTGCAATACTTACAACTGACAGAGGAGCAAAATAAGCAAGGCAAATTTACACCAGAAAAATATACGAGCTAACAAAACAAATATATAAGGACAGAGACCACAGGCGCTGAACTGTGAATTTATACCACTATCATCTAGAGTGGACATTTATCCTTTTTTGAGAGCATCTATTCTTGCTTTTAAAAGATTATAAATGACCCAATCAATTTTGATAGCATCACCATACCAGCTCATCAAATGCATATCATATCACCAAGATCAAATAAAGAGATAACAAAAGAGTATGACCATGCATGACCGTGTTTGAAACAACTTAAGAGAAAATATAGAGAGATAACCGACTCACTTGATTATTGTCATATAACATGTCCTGTACACAAGCACGAGTTGGAATCTTTGATACACATTCTGAAGCAGGAAGGTTCCAAAGTGATATATATCGTCCACTACTGCAAGCCTGAATAAAAGTGATGGTCCCTTAACAATTTATAAAATCAAGCAACAACTTAACAACATACACACCATATTCTCCCATACATGTGTTCATCCATAAAAATAATGTTTAAAAACTAAATAATTTTTATTTTTTAAAATATTTTATTTCTCTCTTTTTTTTATAAATCATTACATTCTTATATAATTTTCTAAAATTCACAAAACTTGTTTTTTTTTAATGTCAAAATAGCCTTTAAAAATCTCAATCCAATAAACATTTCATATGTAATCTAATAAATTCTAAAAAAGTAGTGGATGGATCACTAACCATCCATAAAATTAAATAGATGTATTGGTTTCGATCCATTATTTATTTTTATTGTAATGAATGAATTGGATGAGTTTACTTGTGGATGAATTGGAAGGATGATGGTTAAATGGATCCATTTGCCACTGCTAAGAACAACCTTATAATGTGGAGATTATTCTGGCTAGCAACGTGTGATTTTTATTGCTGAAATAGAAAACTTACTGGCAAAAATAGCTTCTCGTACAATACTTATTATCACACAGAACAAGAAAATGTATCATAGTTAGAAATAATGATTATCCAAGTCTTAATTGTTAAATCATCATATGCCAATAGCATCAGAAAGTGAAACTATTGTGTAATATATGTTCTCATTACGTCACATCAACTGCATCTGTAGTTACCACAGAAGCGATCAACATTTTGTCTGAACATTCATATTTCTTTTACCAGATTAGCAATGTAGACCAAAAATATGAAGGCAAGGGCCAAGGAATTATAAAATAAGAGATATGCTCTTACCAACCAACTCTCACTTGCATCTAGAGCAACACAGCCAACCCATGAAGCAGATCCCTTTAACTTCAAATCTTTTGCTGGATCAATCACTTGGGTACACTTTCCACTTTTGCAATCTAGTAAACACATGGTAAATAAGCCACAAAAAAAAAATAAAACCATAAAAGCTACACCAATATGTTTCAGTAACCAACTAATTTAGATAAAAATGTAATTAATCTAATTTGTTCAGCTTTATTAACTTGAGCTGAAAAATGAATAATACCCCAAATTCGTGCTGTCCCATCCTCTGAACCTGTTACGATCTGAACATTGATCAGAAAAAACCAGCAGTTAAAAAACTAGGGTACTAAACACAATGTGTGCAGACAAAAAGATCACTAAGAAAAAGGGAAATGGCAACAGAGAAGATGCTTTAGCAGTAGGGAACTCAGGATTTTAAAATACCAGAAGAGTAATGGAACTTTAAATTCTATTGCTAGTGTAAAGTTTTAACATTTTGTAGGAACTATTTCAGCAGAAAAGATTTCTAGTTGCTTCAACAGTATATAACTATAAATCCCTCTTTTTTCTCATTTCCCCTTCAATAGCCTTTCATATGGTACATGAAACTATTGCCCTGTCTATGTGTCATATAGTTCCAAAAAGTATTAACATATACCTTTACTACTAATAAAGACAATATCATATATAGTGCAAAAATTTAAAACTAAATAAATTTATTTTAAATAATAAAACTCCATGTAATCGCTCCACTCTCCTTGTTTTATATTAATACCATTGTCTCCACTATACGACCGCTACTCTTCCTCTTATATCCACAATTTTTATCTTAATTGCACACAAATGAGTGTGTGGCTCATTCTCTTTCTCATACATTCATGAAAAATATTTAAAAATAAAATAAAAAATCAATTCTAAAACTCCAAATGCAAACATTCCTGCAATAAGTTTGTAAACAGAAAATGTGATGGAGAAAAAATTATCACTGCTAGATATACAGGGAAACTTATGTTAGTCCTATTGTTTTAGTTTTGTATCTTTAGTTTTATGCATTGTCTTATTGTATTAATTATGTTTCTTTAGCTTTAGGTGTTATATTATTTCATGTCATTTTGTACAGCTGTAAAAGCTTGTAAAATGCTTCCATGTACTTGATACAATTCAGACCAGTGTCTGAACAAGACACAAACTCCATTCTTCACCTTTGGGTTTATTTCTTTCGGTTACTAACTACCATCAAGTCCAAATGACAATAAGGTCAATAATCAAACCTGATTGGATGAGTTGCGTGCAACTATACAATGCAAATAGTCAGTGTGCCCCTTGAATACCATTTTCACTTTACCAGTTTCCTACAAACATTAAAACATGTTAGTCCACCATCAGCACAAATACAATTATAAATCAAGTTATCCAAGAAACTTCATATGCAAGAATTATATTCACCTCCCGTGAATACATACCACATCCCAACAATATGCACAAGAATCACCAGATGCAGCAAAAACAGATCCCCCCTACAATTAAACAAGAAAATATAGACACAAACTCAGTCATGAAATAACAAACAAATTATTGTGATAAAAGGTAGAAAACAATTGCAAACCTGAGTATTAACATCAATAGCATTATTCTCAGGGATAGGTGAAAGGGCACCCCAAGGACCTCTGAAAGGCAACAGTGTGTGGGTATATAGAGGACAATCAGACAACCAAAAGCATTGGTACAAAGGAATTGCAGATAATATATAATAAGCTAAAAATGTTCTGCTCATGCCAGATTTTGAGAAGAATATCCTTTGCTGACAGGTTTCAAGTCAAGCAAATACAATAAAAGTTAACATTGATAATTGTAAAAGCAAGTAAGATAAACAATAATTGTAAACATTCAATATTATTTCCAAATCATTTTAAATAATTTTAGTGCAATAGACAACAATGCCAAACATAGAACCCAAATGTACTAGAGTATATTCAGAGATATGCAGGAAATATGAACCAAAAAGCAGTGATATCAAGAAGGATAAAGCATCCTGTAGTTCTGCAATAATTACAGAAAACAACTAGCAAACAAAGCTGAAACAAGCATCAATTCTCTAAAAACTCACTTGTGTTGAGGATTCACCACATCAAGTACAGGCTTGATGTCATTTCCTGAAATATCAGGGGATGACATACATAAGACATACAGCAAATCGTTAATTCAACAGTAAAAATAAGAAAGTAAGTGACATACAAGAAGTAAGAGAAGGAAAAGAAGAGGATACAGAATGATGTCATAGTGAGCCTTAGTAGCAACCATTGAAATTCAGCCAACCATAATTTACTTATATTTGGGAACAAAGTTAACACTTTCTGCATAACATCAATCTATATCCTTATATAAGAAAATAAAAATGAGATTCAGAACTATTAGGGTATTATGATTCTATTTCTCACTGACATATCCATTTATAAGTCTTATCATGAAAGAAGTGTTAATGGTCCATACTTTGTACTAGTTTTACAATTCTAGTACTTCACCTAGAATGTTAATATAAATAGGAATACTATATTAGTGTTTTATATCATATATATACATCATAACTTTTCTAATATCATCTGAGTTGCATTTCCTTCTTCTATCTTTTCCATCTTTACCTATAATTTCAACTGGAACAAACATCAATTCTCATTAACACTTTGCAGTTTGATATAGATTATGTAAAAATGCAATCAATCAGATTTAGTTTTATCGTACTTTGCAAAGAAACAAATCCAACAGGCGCTTCCTATATAAAAAAGAAAAAGTTGCAAGTTAAAATAAAATACTAAGATTCATAGATGCATAAACAAAATAATCAGGGGAAAACAAAGAAAACAATGATGCAAGTTACTTCAGAGATGAAAACAATATAAATGAATGCACTAATAGTAGGGTTAAGTTAAAATTTAACCGCAACTGTAATGCATGTTTGGCTCAGTTTATTTTGAGGAAATAATTGCATTTTTACCATCTTCTTGAGAGAGCTTTTGAAAAGATATTAGGATCCAATTGTTAGGTACGGGACTTGGAGTCCAACAGTGGAAGTATGGGATTCTAATGTGGGGTTTATAAGGCCTTCAACTCTCCAACTACAACAGCAAGCTTTTGCGGTATGAAGCTCCCAAGGTTCTTATAAAAAAAAATAATTATTCTCCAAAAATTAACCATTCCCAGACAAGCATTATCACCTTGGGAAAAAACCAAAGAACTTGAGTTTGAAAATTCCTTCCATCTCCATCCTCGAATCCGACCATCGTCACCACAGCTGCAGGACAAAACTGCTGTCAGGAGTTGTGCCAAGTGGTTTGATTGCATCTAGTCATAAACAATCATTTCTTCATGCATAAGAATTGTATTAAAATGCACTATAACATCTGCAAACCCAGAACAATAGCCAGCAAAAAGAATTTCCCTTCTCTTTAAAACAAAACCCTTATATAGCAAGTTCACAAATTGACTCATCATGCAATTATTTCCTTCCCGATCATGCTAGTAAATGCAAATAAAATCGCACATAACATAGGCATGCATGGTGAAAAAATGAACTTTCAAATACTAAATTCAACTATCAAAAACCAGAATGGTAATGCCAACATTTCAAATATGAAATTCAGATCTATTAACTTGAGGCATGATATAGATCACACAGGACAATTAGTACCATAATGTTCTCATTTTAAAATTTAAAAGGGTAATAAACACTTTCCAAGTAGAAAATAAGAAACAATGGTAGCACTCGTGCAGCAAACACAAAAACCATGCTCTAATAGTCCCACATTTGAGTCTGCCTCTTTATGAATACACGACAAGCATGCAGAAAAGTATCCTAGCGCGGTTCATCATGAAAAGGTAGTAGGAATACAGTCACAGAGTAATAATTTGAACCTCAGCATGAGAGCATCTTCGCCATCACCATAAAACTTGACATCATACGCAGGTCCATCATGCGCTTGAACGAAGCAATTTGGCTCTGCCAATAACCTAAACCAACAGCATTGCACGCAAAACACGGTTAACCCTAAGACCAATAAATAATCGATTAGGCATAAATTCTGAACGTTTACATACGTATCTGTATCGGCGTTGACAAAACCAAACGGCTGCAGAAAAAGCAAAAACAACGAAATAAGAACCGTTAGTTCGATCATCCGAAGAAGTAAAGGCGCTTAGTGAAGTGAAATCAGGAGCAGTGGAAATAAATGATAGTTGAAGCCAAATAAAATTAGTTCGAAATGCAATTGAGATGATACGGACGTTTTTTAGCTTAGAGGCGGCGATGGAGTAGGATGCGACGGAACCGTCGCTAGAGGCGACAAGGAGTGTATCGAGGTTAGTGCTGTAGGGCGGGGCCCAAGCGGTTCGGAAAACGGTTCGCGTTTGAATCTCCCTCTCCTTCAGTACGGTTTCCCTGTATGCATCTTCGTCCCAGTTCGTGGCGTCACCGCTCATTGTGCCTCAAACCTCGCTCTCGCCGCTCCCGTTTTCTCTCTTCTGCGGCGTTTCTCCGCCGACAACTAACGAGCAATGCTCTCAACGACCACTAACCAGCAATTATCACATTTCATCTTTTACATTTTAATAAACTTTTAATTTTATTTTCATATGAGAATCATTGTTTAATGTCAACATATGTGTGCCATCCACCAAAATTATTAGATTTAAAAAAAATTGACAAAAAAAATCAAATTTACACCATTGTAATAATTAGGAAACCCAATTCACTTAATTTAATCTTGGAAAATCAAAATCGCATAATTTTTACTTGAAGAACAAAAGTGAAATTGAGTTTATTTTCTAATGATGGTCTTTGATTCTATATTTAATTTAATTTGGTTCTAATATTTTTTTTTTATACATCCTAAATAGAACTTTTAATATTTATACAAATATATAAAGGAATATCACTTTTAGTAACTATTTTAATCTTTATATTTTGTTGATCATTATACTTTTTAATTTTAAAAAATTTAAAAAAAATATTTTCATCAAACTCAAGACCTTAAAATTAATTAATTAATTATAATATTAGATCAATATATATTTATTACTTAATTTTTATTTTATTTTATCTTTAATAGAGACACGAAGTACCTAGACTTTACTAGTAAATATAAATTTTTTACACTTTAAATAAAAAATAAGATTTTGTGTCAAAAAAATAGGAAATAAGTTTTCTAAATTAAATAATTATTTTTTAATAAATTTTAACTGCTAAAAATAGTAAAAAAAATTTATTGAAATTATTTGTTGAAAATTTAAAATTTTTCTTTATTTTCGTTAGTTCTTCCCAATCCCTCTTCGGTCTCTTCTTACAAGAAATTAATATTTTTAGCATAAATACAAAAATCTTAAACTCTAAACCTTAAAATTTAATTATAATCTCTATAAGAAAATTTTATTTTTAGTTCTTATAAAATTTAAAATGTTATTTTTGATCTTATAAATTGAGCAAATTTTTACTTTTATAAAATATTTATTTTATTTTCATCTTCTAAAATATAAAATTATTATTTTAAGCATGAATCAATTTTTTTACTTATATATAAGATAGAAAAAATAAATAATTAATGAATATTACATAATATGAAAAATAATTTTATTTTGAAAATAAAAACCAAATAAAATTGACAAAATTAATAAATTAAATTAATATTAAAAAAAAGCATTAAATAAGAAATAAAATTTATCAAATGTTATAATTTTTAATAAGTTAAAAAATATAATGGTAATATTTAATGTGAAAACATTTAACTTTGCTTACTGATATTATCTATTTTCTCTATTTAGTAAGTGTTGTAAATTAAACTGAAGAATATAATAAGTTAAATCCCTTAAAAGATGAAAGGAAATGATTCAAGTATCTTATTTAATATTTGTAGTTTGTCTTTTGCCTTGTAACCTTGGTTAGGTTTTCATATCCACCATGTGGCACATGAAAGCACATTTCCATTCCGGTTAATAACATAACAACACCAACCTAAACTACGCTATTGTAACTAGAAGACACACCCGATCTTGTGCTTATTATTTCACATCTTGGAAAGCCTCATTCATGTACTAAGAATTGATCACTCTGCAGTTCTTCCTAATCTCTCCATCAGACCCAGTCTTTGGGTTTATGTTCCCCATCCTGATCATAGAATTGGCAAAGTCCACAAAGAAGAGTCCACTATCGTTGCTGTAGCTTTGGACCAAAGGTTTAGTGGTTGAGTTAGCCTCGTCACTAGAAAACAGAATCTGGTCAGAACCCAGAAGGCCCCTTGAAACGAGCAAGTTCTTGAAGTAGTGGTTGTCAAATAGGTCCGAAGAGTTTCGATCAAGGACTGTAGTTACGTTTCCATCTCCACTTTTAGGACACAAACTTTGCAAGTCAGAGAGCATGTCAGTGTCTAGTGTACTGTCTGGTGCACCTGTTCCTGAGAAGTTGTACAATCTATTGCTAAATTGTGTACACCTTGATCGCCCGAAAGTATGAGCACCTTCACAAATAATTAATACATAAATTAGTTAACATGTATCGAATTTATTAGGCATAATTGCAATCCATGTTTCCGGATATCATCAATTTTATCATTCAGTTTTCAAAATTTTATATATTTTATCATATTTAAGTTAATTGTCTAGTATCGTTAGTTAATAACTTATTAACAAATTGATTATTAACGTGATATGTTATTATTACCTGATAAAGAAACAACGTCTGTGAGATTAAGGCCTAAATTACTAAATTTTGAAATGATGGTATCCAATGAATCCAACGGCGAAGGAAGCTGATTTGCTAGTGTTCCGTTTGAGACTGTTCCATCTCTTCGTCCTAGCAGAACCTTCCAAGAAGGACCACCACTCTACCAAACATTACGAGACTTAATGAGTAATGTATGTAAAATGCTAAATACCAACTTATTTGAGTAACTCTTATGAAATTCCCGTGCATGTTAGCGGAGTTGTAAAGGAATTTAAGCAAAAATAATATATAGAGAGTAGTGGGATTTGAATAAAATTACTAGGAAAACTGAATCTCTGGCAGCGATGGCTAATATATCAGCACATGAGACAACCCCTTGACATTCACTCTCCACTGAACTTTTGATTGTATCTACAACATCATATCCTCTAGCAGAGTTCAGATTAGGAATAGCAGACTTCTCTCCATCATCACCACCATCTAGTAGTATTGATCCATCACAACCCTGATCATGTTCAAGAAAATAAAGTTAGCATGCATATAAAACTATTTTATTAGGGAGTTTTGAGGTAATGTATCCCTAACAATTTGACTAATTTAAGCGTGCATATAATTAAAACATATATATATATATATATAGATAGATAGATAACTTAATTAAACTTACATTAACAAAGCAGTCATGAAAGTGAAGGCGAAGCAAGGAAGCACCCATTCGCATCTCATTCATTAGAGCTTTTTGAACTTCTCTCCTTACTATTTTGGAAACGTTAGGACATGATGACTTGTAGAAGTCTGTTGTCAGTTGAGAACTTACTGCCAAAAGCAACAAGAACATATTGATCAGACAAAAGTAATAACCGCTCGAACTACATGACCCCTTCATTGTTAATAGTTAATTGCAGTTTGCAAGGTCTAAGTAATAACTGTAAGACCAAAGAAAGGATGCAAATTATGCAAGAGGCCAGGCCACGATATGATGAATGTGGAAACATATGTGCTTAATTTATAGACAATGATACAAGAGATGTCACATTTATATATTCACATAAAATCACCACTTGACTTAATTTGCTAACAGTGCCCTCGTGTTTGACTAAATTCAACACTTGTGTGCGTATATCCCTAAGGCTGTTTAACTTTTTAACTTTGCATACATAATTAAATCAATTTTGCACATTTAAATTCTTATTCTAGTTAGAATTTTGTAGTAAAAGTGATCCAACAACAAAGCTTCAAATAGTATATTATCAATCTCATATCATGCAAGTGTTAGTGTGATATTACGCTGGCATGCATGCATGATGTAATAGTTATCACATTCTATGTAATGGACGATAAGTTAATTTTCTCTCTTGGAATTCATGAATTAAGGCGCACCAAAATATATAATATAAACCTCCATATCGTCAGGTTTTCAGTTGCCCACACATACTGTATTTTAATAATCCATATTTGTTTAATATATGCAGTTGTACATGCACCCATGTTTCTTCCATTCACTAACTTTATATCAAAGCCCAATAAAAGTTCTTCCTAATGGACTGAAAGTGGATGACGATTAGATTCATTAATTCCTCGAGACTTGGCTGTGCATGTGGGAAGCTTTGTGCTGGAAACTTGTCTTTATTATCAATATTCAAAGGTACTTAACTTTGTTGACGGCTATTCCCTCCATATTACATATATCAATTAGTATAAGATTGTTTTAGTTTAATCGGTGGTATTAAGGTTGAGTTTTAAATATATAACTACATTAAATATATTTAGACAAAATCTTTTTGTCATTTATAATGTTTGTATTTACCTTGAGTAGGATTGCCTCGTACGTACACGTGATTTCTACTGAAAATAAAAGAATAATTCTCTCCCTATTTGGCACACCACTTACAGAAGGAGAAGATCACTTCTCTACAACTACCTCTTGAGGTTAATTAAATGACAGCTTTGAGACAGGTAGGAAATCCATTAGAATCGATATAATATTAATCTTATATAATACTGTAATGTAGGCATCCTACTAAAACTGTAATGCAGAGTATATATCATTTTCTTATACAATGAAATTATTTATTAATATGATTTCATCACATGATTAACTAGAAATACAATATATATTTTTCTAACAATTAAATTTTTGTTAGATAAAATCTATATTATATATCAATGGAGCTACCTATAATTATTAGCATATTTTTAATAGTGGTCGTGCTCGTGCAGTCGTGCTTGTAAAGTATTGCAGGATATTGTTCATCCATGGCCTCAAAAACGATGTGGCTTGTTAGTTGTTACTGTATGTATTTGAGACCATATGTAACCATAACCAGAGAGGCTATGATTCAAATAAAATAACAGACAAGACTTTTACGCTAAACTTTTCAACCAGTTTTTGTCAACTTTCCAGTGAAACAGAAAACTCACATACAAAATTTAAAAATAGCAAATTATGCATATATATTTATGCTATTAATAAAAGGAGATTTATTCATTTGATATCCTACATTTTTAGATAATTTTATTCTTATAATTATCATTTTATAAATTATAAGTTTTTATTTTTTTTAAAGTAAATTTCGCCTTATAACCATTTGTATTTTTAATAGTAATATCACTACACCAAAATTAATTTTTTGTGACAATTAATTTATTATTTAGCGGTCATATAAATGACTATTATTTTTTTACCAGTATTTAAATAAAAGTTGGTGTATCCAGTGTTGCTAATACTATTACCGACATTTATATAAAATGCTGGTAAAGATCTACTAAATTGTCGAAAAAATTTATTTTTTTAGTCGCAATTCTAGTAGTCATTTTAAAAGGCTATTAAAATTTATTTTTTTCAATTGTCTACTTTATTTTAAATAATTTATTCCTATAATTTTCTTTTCTAAATTCATAACTTATATACTTTTTTTTATCTAATAATGGGTGATTTGATACTAATTTAGAATAGTAAATTAGGAGTCAACCCTATAGAATGAACTTGTAAGGTGATAGTTATTACTCACTTATATACTATAATTATCTTATTTCTAATCAATGTGAGACTTAAGTTTTTTCTAATAAATAATTATTGCTAATAATAAATTTCAGTGTAATATAAATACATTTTTAGTGGTCATTATATATTAGTCATTAATATTTTTATATATGACGGTAATTAAATTATTATCATTAAATAATTATCGTTAATAACAAATTTTGTTGTAGTGTATATTACTATATAATTGTTATTATTTATTATTTTCTTATAAATAATTCACAGAGGTACAAAAGACACATACGCTACTATTAGATAATTCAGACTCGGTCAATCTCAACAACATGCAGGAATACATTGTACTTATCCTTCCCTTTTTGGCTGTTAGAAATGCTAGAAAATAACATTTTAATTTTCTATCTACAAGTCCACCACTTCTTATTGCTCTGAAGTGGTTGTTGAAGTTGTTGATATGCACATTTTTTTCTTATAACCGACAGTGCTTTTAGTTGTCTTTAATTTATTCTCTGGCTTCAATAGGATCCTAGTTAATTTGCATTGCTCAAAATTTGACAAGTTTGATCAACTAACTACACTTTCAAATTGAATGTGTTGTGAATGATATTAAAGCCCTTGGGCTCATATCTTGTCGCGATATAGAGATTTAATTTGAACAAAATTACAGCCACCAGCATTAAGGACGGATTGCAATGGAATAATTGGTATAAAAAAAAAAAAGCAAATTTGAAGTCAATTGTGGGAGTGGATTACAAATTCAAGGGTTACAAATTCAACCTATGTTAGGTTATTGTTACTGTAATTCCGATTAAAAAAAATTTTAAAAGGTCTTCTTTGCTTTCCTTTCCTTATAACATAACATAAATTATAAGTAAACTAATCTTCTAATAATTGTAAATCATGGCCAACCATGATTTAATACATGGTAAAATTATGGGCCCAATCTTTAATAATCGTAGTCTCTTAGCCAAGAAGATCTATGGGTTACACTTACACGTTTGGACTTGATAGAGTCCAAAATCATACGCCTTTATGTCGAGTACGTCAACCCACTGACAATGTCATTTTTATGGAGCTATTTTCGTGTATTTTAGCAATACTATTGACCTTTTGTTTGGATTTTAGGAATACTATTTAAACAGATAGTTTATTTTCAATTCCCATTTTAGAATTTTCTCAAGATTTTTTTTTTCTTATGTCTCAAAATTCTCTCTTGTAGAGGATCGTGATATACTATATTGGACAACCAAACATCAAGTTGTTGTATGTTTTCAAACATTAATTTAGAAAGTGAAGTTATAGGAATGCTGCGGTTTGGATGGTTGTTTAAGTCATTACCTTTAGAAGTCTTTTAATTAGTACAGGGGAATTAATAAGAACCTCATGAAAATCAAACTACAAAAGCTAACCATTGTAGTTAGTTTGTAAAACTTGATAATAAAGTGAGACCCAAATTTCATACTTATAATTTATTTATTTTTATACCATTTCATACCTTATAATTAGATCCTAACATCTATATGGATAATGTTCTACTTATATAATTGTTAATAAATTTAAAGTCTGTTTAGATACAAGTTATAATTTTTTTTAGAGTTTTTTTTATTATAATAAAGAATATTTACTGATAAAGAAGATCTCAAAATATTTTTAAATTTGTATTCAAATAAGTTTTTAATAAACAAACATAACAAGAATATAAAAAAAAAATATATAGAAAATATTTGTTGAGACACATTACACTAGAGTGAGATCTCTTGCACGAAATTAGATGGTAAGACTTGAACCGACTTGCTTTATGCAAAGTAACCGCAATTTGCCACAACTCAGAATAAGTTCTTCGGAGGCTGCTGATACTCTGCTGCTGGCTGTTTGACATTCCCGGCCTATTAGGTACAGCTCAAAGTCAAATAAATGCAAACAAGTCACAAAAAGTTCAGTCGGAATATTCCATGGTGTTTGGAATTGAGTGACCAAAAGTTTACCTTTCCTATTTGCATATATTATTTTGGTCATTTCACTCACTAATACAAATTGTCTCACATCAAAGACTAAACATAAAATTTGAAGTTAAAGGACTGAACGTAAAGTGATCTAGTAACAAGTGACTTGATAAACTTAATACAATTAGTTAAAATAGGTTATGAAACTGATATAAGAAAGTGGATTTTGGTTCTCTATTTGTCAAAAAAAATTAAGAGCCCAGAGGACTCCCCTATTGTGTACTCTATTAACACCTTATTACTCGAGGAGATTTTAACAATGTTTTCGTTATCCTTTCTTGAATGAAATGTGATGACTTGACTGTTGTTTTCATGTTTGAAGTTTGAACACACCAATTTGACAAATGTCATCGGAATCGAAACTGATAGTGCCATGCATAACCCCTGGTTAATTGGCAATTTTTAATTACTAGGTATTGATTTGGGGAATGAATAATTCTTGATAAACGTAAGTCACTGCTTTATACCTTTTGTTGAGCAAATAAAAGGGCCTTCCTTGAGCATCACGAACAATAAATTATTTGTTTTAGTCAGCACTCAACAGGGAACGTCTCATAGGCCGACACGTCAAAAATCTCTGTGCCCATTGGTTAATTTGTGTCAATTTCCTTAAGAACATCTAATGATTCTTGCCTCATTTGTTTTTGTTTAATTGACAAACGAATATATACTTTGTGCCACTTATGCCAATATAGATTTTTGTATGTGCACGACAAAACATCCCCTTCTTACAATGCGGTACATTTTGATTTTCTAAGGTTTAAGGAGCTTAATTTTCTTGCTTGAATGATAAATTATGTTTTCACTAGATAGCTATCGACCCCTTTCTTTATTCCTTCATTATTAAAAATACTTGATAAGGATGGCCACATAAAATTAATTAGCATTTAATCTTCACCTTTATTTATCAATAAGCTTACTCTGCGTGCAAAGGCTTGTAACGTTAACCATATGTTAGAAAAACATGTATATGGTCAACTTAATCCACAATGTCCCCTCCATAATTTTCCAATAGTGTGATAATATAATTATAGAAATCTTCTCCTAGATGCTTATCGTCTTCTATAGAATGCCACACTTGCAAATAAACTTTATAATAGCAAAAGCAAAAGCTTAGATGACCTAAGATGGGGCCACAAAATGCATTATACATATGCTAGAAATAGTGAGATATTCACATTCTTTATAAGAAAATTTTGAAGTTAAGGAAACATTCTTTTTATGTGACAAACATGTTTGTCAAAATTGGATCCACCCGAGTGGTCCGACTTGTTTCATCCGAATTGATCACCAAATCAATTCCGTAAATTATCAAAGAATAATTGCAAAACTGGTTAAATAAAAGAGACAAAAGATATGTCAACCTATTTAAAATTATATTATATTACAAATAGTTATATAAAAATTTGTATAATTATTTATAGGCCTATTGACTTATGTAGGTCAACAGGTATACTAACCTTTTTCTTTATGCGTTATAATAAAATCGGTTTATATGTTAGGTTAGATTTTTACGTAACTTAAGTTAGGGTTAATTTTTAGAAGAAAAAAAAAACTTATATCACGTAAACAAATCAGACTTAAGAATTTTTATAAGAATTAGATTCTAGTTTAATTAGCCTGATCTATATTTATTACTTCTAGTTGTAAGAGTGATTGAAAAGATATGATAATCATAATAAGAATTATAATTAACATATTGATGGGCATAGTATAAGATTTATCCTGTCATAATTAGATTTCATACTTTTTATTATAAATATGATCACTCTCGTTATGATTTGCATAGAACAATTGGGACAATGAAAATTTCTTCTTATATTTGAGAGTGTTATCTTCTTTCTCTGAAGTTTTTTTGAGCCACTATCTTGTTGGAGAAGGGTAATTATATATATTGTTTTCAAGACTACATGTTCTTTAATCAATTTGATATATTCACATGCTATTTAATGATATATTGACATCCTGTGTTTAATCAATTTTAACAAACGTGGAAACTTATATTTTCTGATCAATAATTGAGGTTAAATCCTTATTTTTAATATGAAATTGTGACCGAAAATATTATTTTATTTTATAGAAATTGACTTGGTGAGAAAAAATTACACCTTGTTATCAAATAAAAATAAATCAATCAAAATATAATCTTAATCATTAAAATGACAAATTCACTAAATACCATCATTTGAGATATACGGTATATATTTAAATGAAACTCTGATACAAAATATATGTCAACTAAAAATAAAATCAAAATCAAGAAAACACCTGTTGTATCCATTTATTCGACTTGAGTGCAACCAAATAGCTGGCAGAGGTGCTTACTTGCAACAACTATATACAAGGCAAAGTACATTTGTTACACAGTATATGATTGCCCCATATCTTTCTTTTCAATGCATTGTGTGGTTATTAGTTTGGCAGGACAAAGAGCCAATTACATGTAATGAAAGAGAATTTATCTGCGTCAGCTGCATATTTCATTGGTTATGTTTGGAGGTTTAATACCTTATATTGGGAGGTAGATACCTTCTCAGTCCCCTATATATATATATTGAGAGCCAAACCAACTCTCTGCACCATCAAGTTCCAGAAGATACACAGTCCAAGAAAACACAAAACAAAAGCTCTCTCCTTTCTGCCAAAGGGTCGAGAACTTAACAAAGAAATTAATTAAGCAGAATCTTCTATGAATGGTGCAGGTTTGTTTGTGGAGGTGACAGAAGAGAGTGAGCACTTAGCTCTTTCCTAGCATGGACCTTTCATGCTAAAAGCTGTGTGCTTACTCTCTATCTGTCACCCACCTTCTTTAATTAGCTCCCTCCCTTCTCATTTCTTAATAATCTTTTTCATTTTGCCTGCAACTATATTAATACTTCAATTGAATTACTCATTCTGTTTATTAACTGATACTCAAGTTTCATGCAGATATATGTTAACTGTCTAGTACAAGTCATCATTTTTTATACTTCACTCGAAATTTGTAAAAACAGAAAATAGGCTATACATTGAACTGTCAGTAAATCATTACATGTACTGTAAATTTGTGACTGTTATAATAAATAACTAGCAAAATAAATCAACGTCAATTATAATTAGTTAATAATATAAAAGTGTTCTACAGTATGAGTTTATAGTCATTGTACTCTTATGAAATAACGTGTGCAATTAAAGGTATAAATTCTATTCTCATGGTATATGACTGTTAATGTGTTCTTAAATTTTCTTCTTCATTAATGAAAACTATATATTTACTACTCTTTCTACTGACTGAATTTTATCCGGTGGCACTTTGAGGATTACCATGGAGATGTGTGTATGCTGATGCTGGTGATGCAGCTCATTAGATATTCCCAAACATGATGATGCAATACGTATGGAGTCGAGTTTCTGCTCTGTACGGATTCATTTACAACATTGCATGTATGTATGTTAAGTTGTTAAAGATGAGTAGCACCTAAATTTCTCTCATACGTACCCTTGTACTTTATCTTGTTTAGTGTACCAAATATTCTCGGGTTGTATGAATGTTTAAAAATCACACAAGCAAATATGCCGTACATGTACGGAATGTTTTAAATAATAAAAAAATTTTAAAACTATTTTATAATAAGTATAAACATTTAAAGCTTTTAATTTTTTTTAAAAAAAACTTAAAATTAGATTAATTAATTAAATATTATTTTAATAAAAGACATTCATGTCAATACTTAATATTTACCGAAAAAATTAAGTATTAACTAAAATAATTAAAGAAGTTACATGAAACAAAGAGACTCACATGTTATGATTATTGGTAAAGACCCAATCAAAGAGTTAAAGAATTCTCTTTTTCGAATGAGTAGAATTTTAATGGTGTTAAGGAGAAATAAACTCTCATCTATGGAGATTAAGTAGCACTTTAATGGCGTAAAAAAAAAAAAACCCATATCTATGAAAAAGATGAGAGCTACTCTAGATCCTTGACCGATTATATCAATCTATATTGACAAATAAAATATTTTTAAATGGTGTAATTAATTAAAATTATTGATTTAATTGAATATAAAATCTTATAAATAAGAAAATCATACATATATTGGAGATTCTTCAAAATTAATGGACTAGTTACATTCAAGTAATCACAAAAGAAATACAAGACTAGATAAGTTGAGAAGA
This sequence comes from Cajanus cajan, assembly GCF_000230855.2. Classification (NCBI taxonomy): domain Eukaryota; kingdom Viridiplantae; phylum Streptophyta; class Magnoliopsida; order Fabales; family Fabaceae; genus Cajanus; species Cajanus cajan. The sequence goes on from NC_138521.1 coordinate 67,185,864, forward strand.
GTTAGCTACATCCAAGTAATCTTATAAATTTGTTTAATGGTCAATATTTGATAGGATGGGATAAAATTTTAAAATAATATCATATCTTATTATAATTTATTGTTTATTGCGCCAACATAAAATAACGGTCTCCTCTCTTCATACTCATTATATTATATATTATATTATACAAAATAACAATATATATGTGATAAATATAACATATATAGTATTAAATATTAATTTATAAAATATATAGTAATATATATATATAATATATAATATTAATTTATAAAATAATAAATTATTATATATACTACCGTTTGTTCGTCTGATTGATGTTATAGTTAGTTCTCAAATCTTAAAATTTTAAATTCGAGTTTTGAATTTGATAAAAAAAAATATAAAGATAATCTTAATGTAATTAAGTTTTAAAGAGAGATTTATTTTTTGATGAAATTCGTAGATACTCTACTAATACCAAAATATTAAAAAAAGTATATATATATATATATATATATAATATATATTCAATATTTTATCTTATATGTAATTATAATAATTTTAATATATAAATTTAAAGTGTATTGTTAATTAAAATAAAATCATTTAAATAACTTTTTTAAAAACATTTGAATAGTAATTATAATTTTAAAAATATATTATAATTTTTATAATTTTAAGAAGAGTAATCACATAAATAAAAAATACTTTGTATAATATAGATAAAATTATATTTTTTAATTTGAAAATTTTAAACAACTATATTTAAAATAAATAAATTGTATATAATTTTAATGAAACCAAAACTATACGTAAAATTATCATTATTAAATGAAAATCTTTATATTATATTATATTATCAGTATTAATAATACTAGTGATAAACTATATATATTATTAATACCAAATGTATGTAAAATTTTGATTTTCATTGAGAATATCTAATTTATATATCAAAGAATTACATTGGCTTGGCGATTAAGTATTTTCCTTAAAAATGATGTTGTTATATATATATATATTATTCTAGAAGAGGATTCAAACGACACCAGTGTAATTTTTACTAAGTGTTACACCGCTCAATAACCTTATATTAAATGTGAATTTTGAAAATTCAACTGTTAGATTGAAAGTTCATTGCTCATAGATCATATATATTAAATTTTGTTAAAATTAAACAACAACTTGAAAGTAATCAAAGTGTTCATATTTAGTATATTTTAAAATGTATATATTACGTCATTTTTTATTTATGAGAATGAAGTATCAAATCATCTTAGATTAATATAAAATTTGATATATATGATCTAAGAGTAATGAACTTTCAATCTAACGGTTAGATTTTCAAAATTCACATTTAATATAAAATTAGTAAAAGTTACATCAGTATCGTTTGAACCTCCCTCATTATCCTATTATGTATGTTTTGTTAATTTTTAATTTTATTTTTACATAACACATCATGGTGTGACCAAAAGTCCATTTAAGCCAATTTTTACTTTATAAATCAAATTAATTTGATATACTAAAAAAAACTAAATAGGATTATAAATAAAAGAATCAATAAGTTATTTTGGTGGTCACATTTTTTTTTCTCATTCTTTTACAGTTTTATCTTCAACTAATATTTACAATTATTTCATTATTATTAACTGCATACTAGTATTTTATTATTTATTTTTTAGTTTTTAAAAATATAGTAATGTCTTATTTTCCCTGGCAACTATTAAAATGTTGAAGTTAACCATTTGACAATTTATAAGACGTAAAATGAGTTTTATTGGTAGAAGAAGTGCGAACGGTCTGAGCTAAGAAATGATGGTTCAACGCGAACGGTGTGGTAGTTGAAGAAAGGAGCAATGTCCACACCGCCACCGAGATCGGTTGCCGTTGCCGTGAGCGGCGGCGTGAGGGGTAGCCGGCGAGCGGTGCAGTGGGCGGTGGAGAATCTGGTCCCTCAGGCGGATAGGTTCATCTTGGTTCACGTCATCCCCCCAATAACTTCAATTGCAACACCAAGTACGCACTCTCTCATTTTATTTTTCCACGATTATCATAACAAACTATCTGAACTCAGATGCGTTGTTTATTCGCAGCTGGAGAGTATATTCCCGTTTCGGAAGCAGACGCCGATGTTTTAGCATCTTGTGTGCAGGATGTCAAACTAAAATCTCAACAAATCTTCCTTCCCTTCACCAAACTCTGCGATTCGAACACGGTATCATATACTAAGGGCTTGTTCAGATATACAAAAAATTAAATAAACTTCTAAAATTAGCTTATACATAAATTCAAAAAATCAATATCAACAACTTTTACAAATTACTTTATATATAAGTTAATTTTAATTTTTTGAAGAATTTTATTTTATTTTTCTTCTTTTATAAATACTTGTGTAAAAATTTGTCCAAACAGTCTTTAAGGTTATTTGGATAAACAACCTATTGAGTAAGTCTTTTTGTATAACAGTATAAGTTATATTTATAATCAAAGAAGTTATAAGCCTGTTTGGAGTATTACTTAAGGATAAATTTTGCTATAAACACTCATACAAGAAAAAACAAAAAGTATAAAGTGAGTTTTTTCTTATAGAAATTTTATCATCTAACTTTAATAAGAGTTAAACTATTTTCATAAGATATCTAGAACTTATAAAAACAAGCTAAAAAGAACTTATGGATATTATAAATCACAATTTAGAAGAAATTGTTGGTTTATTTTATAAAGGACTTTACAATCTCTATAAAGTATTAATTTTACTTTTCATTTTTTACCCTTATTAAAGATTGTGAGAGTGTGTTCTTCTCTCTCACCTTTTAGACTTTCCAATTGTCATTTATTACCATTTTTATTAATATTGGTACATAAGCTTTTGTATGGAATAATATTTTCACCTCTCATGGAAATTTAATGATAATTAAAAAGGGTAAAATTGATACTTCATTATTTTGTTTTATAAACTTGATAAAATCAACTAACATAACTAGTTATATTAATTCGTGATTTGGTTAAAAATGTCCAATAATAAAATGAGGGAGTATTAGAAGTTATTTTCGTAAGCTTTCCTAGACAATTACATAAATTTGTCACAAGTATAAATAAGCTGTAAGTATATTCTTCCAAACACACCTTAGGACTTGACTTATCTTATATAACATATTTATATTATCTGTGATTAGGCAACCTTAGAGTCTCTAGAGTTAGGAAAGATTTCTAGAGTTAGAATATGTTTTGAAAAAACGTTTGAAAGCTGGACTTAAATCTGTATCCCAGATTCTTGAGAAGCAATATTGTGTGAACAATGATGATAAAAGAAAAAGGAGATATGTTAAAAATACAAATGTAGTAGTATCGTGGAAGTATTGGTATTGGAATATCCAGGCATCATAATTTCGTTTTCTGGTCTGTGCTAGTTTCAACTTAAGATTGAAAAGGTGTTATGGGTAGATTAATGTGGAAATTTTGTAGATGGAAACCGTACTGCTAGAAGATGACAATGTTGCAGAAGCACTTCTTAGCTTTATTTCGGAATCCAGGGTCCAAACATTAGTGCTGGGTTCTGACTCGTCAAATTTTATAACAAGGTATGTGTTTCTAAATATTTAAAGCGTTAAAGCAAACATTGTGATTTTTCTGTTTTGTTCATATATTAATCCGTGTGAAATAATCTTACAATATTGCTCCTTTACTAGATTCTAAATTTCAGAACATTGGATTCTAAATTTCAGTTTTTCTTCTTCCAGGAAGCTAAAAGGACCTGGAATACCAACTACCATTCTAAGATGTGCTCCTGATGGTTGTGATGTATATGTTGTAGCTAGAGATAGAATTATATCAAAGTTGGCTGATTTTTCATCTTCACATTCTCATGGTATGTTTGAAGTTCTTGCATTTCGGGAGGTTTATGATGCTTTTATAGAATTAGGGTCATGAGAAGTTGTATAGTTTCTTCTGATTTTATTTATTTTCCCTTCAACAGAAACTAGCCAAAGGTACTTCATGTCTACTAAAGTAAATAAAGCAGACAATGATGCTGGTATTGGTAGAGAAATGTCTGGAATTAGTTCATCCTCAACAGAACCTAAAATTCTAAAGAATTTCAAATTTTTATCAATATCTGAGCGTAGTTACATTGGTCTGCAAACATTTAGTCATCGTAGGGATTCTTTTGAAAATTCTACCAAAAATGAAGAAGAAAATCCAGAAAACTGTGGAGATGATATTGAAGCTATCAGCCTCCATTCATTTGATTCCATTGCTTCTGCACAACGTGAACAGGTAACTTTCTTCTTTTTAGAATAACTTGTGAAAGTGCTATATATTTTTTATTCTCCAACATGGCTGTGGTGTTCATATGATGTGTACAAGCAGTTAGTCATGCAACAAGAAGTGGAACGGCTGCAGCAGGAGTTGCAAAATACTATCGCCATGTACAAACAGGTTTGTGAAGATCTGGTTCAAGCTCAAAACCAGGTGAGAGTTTGATAATATTTGATTTCCCCCTATGTTCCCAATGCCTAAGCCAACGCCTACAAAAGGTATTAACTCAAATAATTTGTTAAAAAAACGCAAATGAATTTCCCTAAGAGCATATATGTTGCTAATCAACTATTTTTGAACAAATTTTTTTGGATGACTAAAACCTGATCAAGAGCCAAGAAGTCATCAAAATTCAAATTTAATAAATAAATGGAAGCAAAATGAAAAATATTTTATTTCAAACATAAAGCTTATGTTCTCTTTAATTTCATTATTTTTTATTCAATGTTTTTTTTTTTTTGAAAGCCACGACCATGTGGTTAAATTGCTACAATTGAACTTAAAATCTATAGTTTAGAACTTGTCGCCCCACAGTACTTATGCCCCACTCTGAAAATTTATGCCTTCACCACTTGGCCCTTTTGACATGCATGTCTTCACTTGCAGGCCCTTTTACTTTCTTCTGAATCTCTTGAAGAAACTAAAATAGTAAATGCTTCCCTAAAAAGAGAAGAGACTTTGAGAAAGATTGCTGCTGAAGAGAAAACAAAGTATTTAAAAGTGATGAAGGAACTTGAGGAGGCGAAAAGTAAGTTTGCCAAAGAATCATATGAAAGACAGATGGCTGAACTTGATGTCCTTAGAGAATCAATAGAAAAACAGAGAATTGTCGATACATTGCTCTCAAATGACAGAAGATACAGAAAATACACCATGGATGAAATCAAGATAGTGACGAACTTCTTTGCTGAGGATTTGATAATTGGTGAAGGAGGATATGGGAAAGTTTATAAGTGTAATCTTGATCACACACCAGTAGCTGTAAAGGTTCTGCATCAGGATGCAATCAACAAGAAAGAGGAGTTTCTGAAAGAGGTCTACCTTGTGCTCGGTTTTTTTCTTCCCTTTGAAGTTGTTTTTATGATAAGAAGTTACTAATCAACTAATCCTCGACAGATATCAGATCTAGCTTCCTTAAGATTTACTCTTTGTTCTTTGTGTGGTGAAATAGTCTTCATATGAAATTTGCTGATTTAAAATTTCATTAAATTTTCAAACTACACTCCCTTGCGTCTCATTTTTCAATGTTTCCGAATGATAGGTGCCTTTTAAATATCTTAAATGAATTCAGTATTTGAATGCTGGAATAACAAGAAAAAGCATTCCTTTCTGAGTTTCTGTTGTCTCCCATTTCTTGCAGGTTGAGATTCTTAGTCAACTACATCACCCTAATATGGTCTTGTTACTAGGAGCCTGTCCGGAGAATCGTTGCCTTGTTTACGAGTACATGGAAAATGGAAGTTTAGAAGACTACATTCTCAACAAAAATAGCAAACCACCACTTCCTTGGTTTTTTCGATTTCGTATAGCTTTTGAAATGGCTTGTGGACTCTCATTCTTGCATAATTCGAAGCCAGAGCCTATTGTTCATCGAGATATAAAACCTGGCAATATCTTGTTAGACAGAAATTATGTGAGCAAAATTTCAGATGTTGGTCTGGCTAAACTCCTTGCAGAAGTCGTGCCTGACAATATCACAGAGTACAGAGAATCAATGCTTGCCGGTACTCTGCATTACATGGACCCAGAGTATCAGAGAACTGGCACTGTCCGACCAAAATCAGATGTATATGCTTTCGGAGTTATAACTCTGCAATTGATAACTGGTCGCCATGCACGTGGACTCATTATGACTGTTGAAGATGCAATCAGAAATGGTTCCTTCCGTGATATTTTAGACACATCAGCTGGAGATTGGCCACTAGATGAGACAGTGGAATTGGCTAAAGTTGCCCTTAAATGCACTGCCCTCAGATGCAGAGATAGACCAGAACTTGATACTGAAGTTCTTCCACTGCTCAAAAGATTTTTTGATGCGGCAAATGCTAGTGCAAGGATGGGAAGAAATAGTGCCAGTGCACCAAGCCAGTATTATTGTCCAATCCTTCAGGTATAATAAATCTGCACTTGTCTGAAGGGCATTTGGTTATTGTGTTTTGATATCTTTGTGATGCATATCATTTTCAGATATATTTTTTCATCATTGGTTGACTTGTGAGTATTGCAGGAAATCATGGATGATCCATATATTGCTGCGGATGGTTTCACTTATGAGTACATAGCAATCAAGGCATGGCTTAGCAAACACAATGTATCACCGATGACAAAGCTTAAACTCCAGCATTCTGTGTTGACTCCAAACCATACTTTACGTTCTGCCATTCAGGAGTGGAAGTCAGGAGTGACCTTTTGATTAGAAATCAGTGAATATCTTGCTGGTTACTGCTCATCTCCATCGACTTTATTTGCACTTCGCAGCATAAAAACAGTCAGAATTTGAATTATACAAAAAGGGTTGTTAGACGGATGATGTGAAAGAGAGAGAGATGCCGAGAAATATAATATCGTAAAAGGATAGTAAGAAATTATTGTGTGATAAGTATAACTTTTTTGAGAATTTAGCTGCACGTGCTGCTAATTTTATTTATTTATTTAAGGCTGTATATAAACTTTCGTTAGCCATTGTATTTAGCCCAAAGGTAAGTTCTAGCAACGCGGGCAGACTTTTCTTACGGTCTTGTTGGACAAGAATGAAAGTTTATATAGCATATGAAATATTCACGACTCATTTATATTACAAAATAACAAAAGAAATTTGAAACAATAGAAATAAAATGGAGTGTATTAGTGGTAGTGATAGTCATACACAAGAGATATAACTTAAGAAAAAACCTCCAAGTACTTGAAATATTAATCTTAAAATGGCCATCAACACATTCCGATTTATCATTTGTATGAATGATCGTTTTAGAACACCGACAAGAAAAAATATATATCATTTGTGAGTATACCGTTTATAAATAATAAAAAAATGTATAAACAATCTAGGTCAACCCAATTTGATAAAGTAAAAATTGAAACTCAGCTAAGCCAAACCAAAATAAATTCAGACAATCAAACTTCAAATTTTACAACTCAACTCATGTATTAAGATAGTAAGGTCAACTTATTAAGCTTGACTTATTTTTAACACTCCCACAGATAACCCACCAAATTCAAACATTAAAAAAGGTTTTAAAAAAACAAAACATAGTGAATCCTCCGGTTTAATTTTTATCCAAAAATAAATAAATAAAATATTGTCTTACACAACAATAAGAAAACAATTCCGCTCCTATTACAAAATAACCTACTGGTATCAAAGTTCCTATCCAATTCAAGAGAAACAGAGAATCAAACACGATGAAGCTGAGACTCAGATCTTTGGAATCCAAAGAAACCATTAAAATAGAAGTTCCCGATTCCTGTTCTCTGCAGCAACTCGAAGATACCATTTCTCACACAATCTCTTCGTCTCCTTTGTCTTCTCTGCATCTCTCGCTCAACAGAAAGGACGAGATTCGCGCCTCTTCGCCGGACGAGCCCCTCCACTCTCTCGGCATCGCTGCCGGCGACCTCGTCTTCTACTCTCTCAGCCCCACCGCCTTCTCCCTCGAAACCCTACCCCACAAGCCAGAAACGGCTTCCCGCGACGGACCCACCATCCATGACTCACCGGAGAGCCTCCCCGGAGACGCCCCCTCGACTCCCGCCGCGGAAAAGCCTCCGACTTTGGATGCTGCGGAAGCTGATACCGTCGATATGACTGATGGGTCTGACGAGGTGGTGGTGGTGAGTACCAATTCCGAGCCTTTCTTTGTGAGAAGGGTTCTAAAAGAAGCGCTTGGGAACAACGTTAGTGATTTCAAGTTGTTAGTGTTTACTGTCCATGGTATTGTTCTTGAATCCGGGTTTGTTCGAGTCGATCTGCATTCGGGTATGGTTGTTAGGTTTTCTCACCTGCTTGACTATTCTCCTTCAGCGTTTTCTTCGGTGGTGTCTTTGAGGTATACCCTGCCTGAGATTCTGACTAATGGTACTTCTCATAGTGTGAATTTGAAATTTCAGACATTGGGGCATTTTGTGAATGTGTGTGGGTCTTTGTCTGATGATGTTGGATCGAGGTTGCATTATGTTTGTTTGGATAAACGTAAGTGTGCTAGACCTTTGGAGTTGATGCTGTCAAATTCTGAATCTAAAGGTAGTGTTAATGATGGGGGAGATTTTCAGTTTGGAAATGAAGTTTTTGAAATGTGGAAGATGCTGAAAGATAGGCTTGCATTGCCACTGTTGATTGATCTCTGTGAGAAGGCTGGTTTGGATCTTCCACCTTGTTTCATGTGGCTACCAATGGAGCTTAAGCTCGTGATTTTGGAGCGTCTTCCCGGTGTTGATTTGGCGAAAGTGGCTTGCACCTGTTCCGAATTGCGATACTTGTCCACCAGCAATGAGTTGTGGAAGAAGAAGTACGAGGAGGAGTTTGGACAAGTGGGAGAGAGTAGAGGGCGCATTTTCAAGGATTTGTTTGCTTTGTCATGGAAAACAAAGAAGAGGTGGCAAGGGATTTCTTATCGTGGTTTTTCAAGACGCACTATTCCCCCACCCATCCATTTTCGAATTCCTCCATTTTGGGGTGGAGGATATGGTGTGCAGCCAGTAGCATTCCCTGGACACCCACCAAGGCGCTTTGTGGGTCCCTCGTGTGTTCGGAGATTCAATCAATGACCCTCACTTTAATTTTCCTCATCAAGTGATGTGTAGTGCTGGGACCAAATCCTCGGTGTGGTTCACCTGATCTCTCTTTTGCGTGGATAATTCATTGCTAGAGTGACTGCATCGTATATGATTGGTTGTGAATAAATTATGTTTTTGAGTATTGATTCTAGGCCCTTTTTTGGGTTAGTATTGTGAATTATCTGGCAGATTTGCTTCTTTAGTCCTTTGGTTATATGTTTTGAATAAGATGATAGAATCCAAATATGATGTCAGGACATAGTTTATGTTCGATCTTTATGCATTTGTCTTTGGTTTGCCGAGGGAAAACCAAAAATGTATAAACCTCGTGTTTTTGCTGTGTAATATTATAGTATTAGTATAGTGTAGTATATAACTTTATTAATGTGAAGGGATTTGGATCTTGTGATTGCTTAATAAGTACTAACAGCCAATTGTACTAACATATGACAATGGTATGTGATGATTTAGAGAAAGATCTTGCTTACGCATGATTCCTCCCATCGGAAAACATTGGCATGGGCACATCTTTGATGGAAAGGGAATCTCTCCTGCATGTTTTGTCTCCGGCACTGTGAGCTTTTTAAAAACATCTTGGTGATGTTTCTTTTTTAGCATGCAAATCAGAGTACTTGCTGATTGCTTACTTGTATAATGCTTAGCATTACTGTGTAGATGACGAAAAAAGTGAAAACCGATAGTCTATATGATATTTTGGGCATTGATGAGGGTAGAAAGTTATCGGTGGTACATGAGGCACGAACAAGGAAATACTCCCTGTAGGCTTTTAATGGTAAAGATACATGAATACATATTGCCATATTGGAATAAAAGGGTCCAAAGGCTATGTAGCTACGAGATTATTTAAAGAAATTGATTAATACTACCTAATACTTATACCACTTTGAGTTGATTATTTAAAGGAATCGATTAGTAATAACTAATAACTATACCTAATTTCAATCACGTATATTGTGTCATTGTTCTATTATTAAAGTATTGAAACTCTTTTATATTTTTTTTGTTTGAAAACGTCCTTTTTATTTATTTTATGTTACAAAGATAAATAATTTTACTTGTGAGATTATAACAGATAGAACATACTAACTACTCCCTGTGTTTGATATTTATTGATGTTTTAGTTTTCTAATTTTGTTTAAAAGCTATTGGTGCTTTAGAAATTCAGGAGGCGATTAACAATTTTTCAACTATACCTTAATTTAAAATAAAGAGTAATATTGTGTTGATAACATTTGATGTTTACAAGACTAGTGTAATGGAATACTTTTAGTTATTCAAAGGAGTGTTTACATATCTCAAAATGCACGAGTTGTGAAAAATACATAAAAACCTATAATGTATTGAAGAAAAAAGTTTGGTGAACATCAAAGTAGAATAACATTTTAATTTGGAGTATATCTTTTATGACTCGTATACATGAGAAAAAGTAAGTTGCACGCGATTATCCCATTTGTTCAGGCTTTTTATGTTCAAATAATGAAACTCTTGGCTTCTGAATATCTTCAAATAAGGTCACTGTCTCTTTCAACATTACGTCTCGTTTATCCATACAGTTCTGCTATAAGACGAGCCAGTAATCATCTATTGCTGCCAGTGCCATTGCATAGCAGGCTACTTTACTAAGTACTATGGCTAACTGGTTACAATCCCTTCAGCCTTCAGTTTTTACATACATGCAATTATTTGTACATATAATTCTACATTCAGTTTTGGTGACTTTAACGCAAGTAACATCCATAAACATCAATCATCTATCTGTGTAAACTCTAGAGCATTTGCATCAGGATCACGTGTAAAGATCGCTGGTCTTCCAGAACGACTAAGTGTGTAGGGGATGCCTACAAAGTAAAAAAACACAGAAAATATTATAAAATATAGAGCACATGCCATTTAAAATGCTGTATATCATGGTGAACCACAAGTTATGTTGTTTAAACAAGGGAAGAAGTTGTACCAGCTTTATCAAGGATTGCTTTCAGTTTGGAAACATCCCGGATTGCGATACATGTGTGACGATCTCGACCACCATGTTGAGGTCTTCCAGTTAAAGGGTCAGGATTTGGAAGCTCCATCAAATGAATCATCTCAGAGCCTACCCACAACCAAGCACCCCTGTAGGGAAGCTTATCATGTGGCCTTGCTTCATTTATCTTGAGGCCTAAATTTCATTCAGTTTAGTTATTTATATACTTGCTTCATGGTAAACACAATTAATGTCACGAGCTGGCATACCTAGAACGTTTTGATAAAAGTCAAGTGATCTTTCTAGGCTTTCACATAAAATTCCAACATGGTGCATACAAACGAGCCCATAATCTGATAAAGAAAAAGAAAAAGAAACAGCAAGATCAAAATAGAAATAATGGATCAAAAGCAACTCTGAAACACATGAATAAAGCAGAAACTGAACAATAACCAACTTCATACCATTTTCTTCATTGGCAGAGACTGATTCTTTGTCAAGTACATCCCCTTCAACAGCTGCCTGAGCTTTTATTGTCATGCTAGGAAAATGCCATCTCCCATTTCTAACACCAGCATGATAAAATTTGGGTTGCATGTTTGTGGTTATGGGAGTAATGCTAACATAATTCAACTGCAACAAAAAAGGGTTACTAAACAAGAGAATTAAGATTGGATCTCCGGAACGACAAAGCATATTATAGGACATACTATTGAAGTGTCAATTAACAAGGCTCACTGCTGATAAATTGATGAAATTCAGATTGAAATAATTGAAATTACATGGTTTCGAGATCCACTCATTAATCCATTTTTCCTCAATCTGATTGAGAAATACCAACAAAAAATAATCTTTTGGGGCATTTTTTTCCTTAATAGACAACAAATTTCATTCAGCATCAAATAATGAATCAGTCGCAACTCGCAAATTGCAATTCAAATAATGAATCATAAATTGTATCAAACGCAAGATTCAGAGAAACTAAATAACTCAAAATATACCATACTAATGATGTTATAATGTTCGGTGAAATAATTTTAAACAAAACAAAAATGACCATTAGTATCACGAAACAACTGAGTGGATGAAGCCACAGAGCTATGTAACCCTCCTTTACTTTTCATTTAATAATTTAAGCTCATCTGACTTTTCAATTTCCTTTAAATGGTGAAAGAAAAGTTGAATATCAAATAAAACAAATTACTAAATCTGAGATATGGAATCACAGCAATTCATCCAAGTATCATAAGATACAAAGTCCTTTGTGATTTATTACCAAGCTGTATCCAATTTGTGTGATTCAAATCTCGATTTAGAAGATTCTAATAACTAGGTTTACCACCAACCAAAAAAGCACCTAAGATCGATACAGAAACATGTCAAACAATCAGGGGTAAGGGGGAGTCAGATGCCAACAATATCCCAATCAGTTATGACTTTTACCAATCCGAAAAGGCATCAAATGCCCACGAAAATCCACTTTTTTCCCTCCTAGCCCTTCTCAATTATAACAATAACATTGATCAATACCAAGAACAGAGAGGACAAGTGGTACAAAATATATCAAATCATCAAGGGTGGCAAGGAAGAGAAGAGTGGTATCAGTAGCAACATGAGTTTCCTATGCATTATAAATCATTAAATCATGGATTTTGCACCTTGTAGTAATTGCACAACATGTAGTTATTTAGCAGCCAAAGAATTAAAAGACAATCCCACCAACTCCCTAATTGGGAACAACAAGTTAAAAGTAAACACATCCACCAAACTCTCCAATTACCAAACACTCCACAATAGAAACACAAATTAAAACCCCTTGTTATGATTATTGGAGCAAGAAACAAAAACCCAGAATACAAGTGACATGAGATTGCTGAACATGATGAATTAAAAAACACCTTTTGGTTGAGAGGAGAGATAAAGGAAGGAGCTTTGAGAAGGGACGCCATAGCAGAGCAACAACTCATATGATTTGTGAAGGCTACATATATGAATAATGAGTGGACACAGCACCCTTACTAGCTTCTGCTTCTGGGGCTCCAAAAATTTCACTAAACTAAACAGTGGCCACTGATTTGGGTATGGGACACTACTATAAAATCCAAACATAATAGAGATCTATCTATAAATATGCTACAGTATAGGGAGTATTCACAATTTGCAAAAGTTCTTATTTGCAGTTCTTATAATACGTACAATTTGCCGAAGAAAGCGTCAAGTTTTAATTATTTAAAGGTTTAGTGTCACTACATTTTCTTTAGAATTTTAATTTAAGTATTTAAACTAAAAATAATTCTGATTAGATTTTTAAGATTTTAAATTTTTTGTAATTAGTTCATTAAAGTTAGTAAAATTATCACGAATAATTACTTTTGTAATAGTTTTACACTGTCACAGATTAATCACAGATATTTAATTACAAAAAATATTTTAAAAAATCAAAGACTCAATTATAATATTTTTAACTTTAGGAACTTAATTACATATTTTTAAGAAAATTCAGAGACCAATTGTTTTTAAAAATATACATTTTATTTTAAAGGACACAAATTCAATTATTTAACGATTAACAGCAATGAAAGCATTAACAAAGAATAATAAAAAAAATGAAAGTTAAATAAATATTGGTATGACAAATAATTTACAAACTAACTATTACTTAATCATGGGTGAGAATCAATGTGGGATTAGATTAGTATATTTTTTTTTTATAAATAAAGGATGATATCATCCATGATTATAATTAATAACATGATAAAGATCCTCTTCAAACTTCATTGTTCATTTAATAGATAATTGAAAGTCACATAACTAATACATGTGAGTGTGGAGAAGCATCTACTTGATATAAATGGATATTGGACAAGAAGGTGTACATCTCACTCACTTATATGACTTTTTTCTTTTCTCTTTGGATGTTATATTGATAGCATAACAATAAATATTTGACTTAAAAAATAAGAATATGACTAATTTCTCTTGATAAATTATTAACTAGTTCGGGATGATTAACTCAAAATTACTAAGTATTTATAATTTTAGACATTTTCTCTAAACATAAATATTTTTAATCATTTGTGAAGAAATTAATGACATTTAATTATATATCAAGATTAATTACGAATTATCTGATTTATAAACATTTAATAATTTTTTTAGTTTCTCCATGGTAAAAACTCATACTTGTACCCTAAGCGTACTTTGTGGGACATCATAAATATGAAAAATGAGGACGTGTTGAATCATATAGAATGAAAGTTAATTATTATAAAAACATATTACTTTTTGAAATATTTTATCATTTTGGAGCGGTTAACAACAATAGGTGTCACTAATTGATCCAACATGTCATGTCATTTTTTTTATTTTTAAAATATTAAAAAATGGACACATGCCATGTCATTTTATTACATTTTTCTTATATTTTATTCTAAAGCAATAATTGCTTCTAAGTTTTATATGAGACACAGAGACAGGCACCTCAACTCACTCTATGCATGAATTATGAAAGGGTTCGACTCTTTTATATATTGAAAAAAAAAAAAACCATAGTTTAAGAACCCAATTAAACAGGGTTACATTAACGTTGCCATTATGAGAAGATTGAAAAATTACCTAACCCAGCCTTCGATTAATTAATCAAATTAATATAAATAACCACTTGCATAATTGACAAATATTTAATACGACATGACACTTAAAATACTCAACAACCAACAGCTAGGATATAAATTCCTACTGTTGACGAAGAAGATGATTTAGCTTTGGTGCCGTCATAGATACATCATACATATAATGGTCAACCACCTATGATGACGTACAAAAATTAATCTTAATATAATGATATTATCACGTGTTACGCATGATATTTCAGTAGCTGACCTAGTATTTTGCTGCTTAATAAATTATCAGGGACGATTAACATTAATAGAAAAATATGTTGAATTTGATTCCAAAGGAAAATAGTTCTGAAAGTCAAGTATGATTTATAAATACTACAATGGATGCAAGCTGTTTCGTCAAAGTAAAATTTTTCACAACTAAATTAATATTAGGTGGGAAACCGATAAATCATGTGAGTTGTTCTTATATATATTGCAGTACTACCATTTGACAATTAAAAGAGTTTAAAATAATTTGAGGGTAGAAATTTCAAAATTTAGCTACCACTTCGATTCACCTCCCTACGACCTAAGCGTGTGTTTGATTTTATGGTAGACATAATCAAAAATTATTTTTGTTTCCGGTTCAACATGAGTTTAGTAATATTTATATCAATAAAAATTAATTACAATACAATAATGAAATTTAAACATAAGACTTTAATATACTATCTCAACTCTCTTACTACTAAATTGATACTAGTATTTTTTTATGAATCTTTAATTATTATTAGGTAAAATTGATTTATCTTTAAATTTTGATTTAATTAAAAGTGATAAAATATAGTTTTTACCTTAAGATAATATATATATATTAAGTTTTATATCAAATTTGTTTTAAAGATAAAAATGTTTAAACACAAATTACTTTACTTTAAAACAAATTTTATTTAAAATCAATTTTATTAACGTTCTTCTAAACACACTATTTTTATTAGTTAGAATTTATTAAGATTATAAATATAATTAATATACTAATAATATATATATATATACATAATTATATATAAAAAAAATATTTAGCATTAAACATATATACTTTAATTGTCCATTTAATTATTATGTGTGTGATTTCAAATCTCATATATTTAACGTTTTGAAAAAGAAAAAAAATTCTTTATCTTATAATAAGTATTATATTTAAATAAAATATAAATTTTAAAATAACTGTTATGTTAGTTTTTTAATGTAATATTAAATATTTGTTTCTCTTTTATCTCTTGTAATATTCTTTAAAAGGTAATTATTGTATTGCATCATTTCTATAAAAAAAATTATATGACTATTTTTGCGAAATTATTATTCTCTTTCATTTATTTATTAACTTTTATAAATAGGTGTAAAATAATATAAGATGATACTTATTATAAAAATTATCATGACATATCTTACACAAGATCAACACCATATTACATATCATGTCACTTGTCAATGTTACATCATCAAAAGTTAATGAATTTTTAATATAATTTCAATAATCAAGAGACCAAAAATGCATTCAAACATTAAAATTTATAAAGAAATACTATCTTAAATCCTTTTATATAATCTCGTAATGTTAATACAAATGGTTAAATCTTTTTATTTTTACTAGTTAAGACTTTAGATCAAATCTAACTTTTCTTAACTTATACTTTATATTTATTGAACATATGATATTCTAAAAAAAATGAGATCCAAAAATATTTTTATTTTTTCTCTGGGGTAGGAAAATCATGATCGGACTAGAGGACCAAAAGCTATGGAACTTGTAAGTACTTTATCGAAATGGAATGACCTTACCTTACTATTTTCTGTTTAATAAAAAGAAAAGAAGAAGAAAAATATTCGTAAATCTTAGATATTTTGATATAAATCCAATATGCCCCTAATCTTTTAATTCCCATTTTTTTGTTTTACGCTTAGTAATTCTTCCTCAGCCGGGTTTGGGCAGAATAGCACAACAAGTAAAGTATTATTAGCGTAGCAAAAATGCGTTCCTCATCTTTAATATGTTTGCTAGCGGTAATTGTGGCTTCTCGGGAGAATTGATGAAATGCATCAAATATGCACTTGCTATTGCTAATACCAGTACATCTAAGAATTCTTAATTGGTTGGTTTATATAAGAAACCTTATTTAAAAATGACAATTTTCACATTTCAAATTCAAATTTAATTTTGTCATTAATATCTTACCGTTACAAATTTGGATTAATTTTCTTTTAATTACCGAATTAATTTCCTTTAATTACCAGATTTATTTTTTTTAATTACCGAATTAATTACGTGATTTTTAGGATTTTTGAAACTCTATAAATAGAGGCCCCTGGTACACTATTTTCTTATCCCAAAACTCATTTCTCTCTTCCTTCTTTATGAGTACTCAAATTTTTTAATTGTTAGTTCTGCTCCTCAATTCCTTGAGACGACCATGTTGTATCCTGGGGGGCTTGCACATATCCCGCGGATAAATCCTTAAGGTCTGTCATCACATGCCTTAGGAGAATTTTACTAATGTTTATTCGGTGTTTCAGGTTGCTCATAGTTGCGTCCGCAATTTTATACAACAATATCATCATGGCAAACTTGCTTTGAGGATGTGATAAGCAATACTTATCCCACTAAAAATATCTAGAAAAGTTGGTGATTTACTATAATCTTATATGAAGTCTTGTTTTGCCTTAATTTAAAATTTTCATTACCAGAAAAAGAAAAAAAAACAAAATTCTTTATATAACAAATAAATGAGTATTTTTGTTACTCTAATTATAATAAACATATATAGAATTACTTTGAGTCTTTAAGGTGTATTAATTATTATTTTTTTTAACTTATTGCTTTTGAGGCTATATGTTAATCTATATGGCATTACATTAGAGATAGCCAGTGACAATTGAGTGTCATTTGAGTATGTTAATTAAATGTGTAATCATATAATGAACATTAATACCTTTGGAATATTAGTGGTGTATATTTTTTCAATTTATCTACTAAAAGTTACAATCGTTTATGACGGTGAGAAATTTATATATGGATTTCCTTTATACGAGATATAGTAAGTAATTAATCTTTATAAATATTTTCATAGTGAAAAGATACGCATAAATAAATATGATGAATATGATAACTTTAGTATGCATCAATTTATATTATAATGAACAATTTTTGCTCTATATTTTTTAGATATTAATTTTTAAACCTCCTTGTATTTTGTTGAATTGATTTTGGTGATTATATATATTTTTTGGTTTTGAGACAAAATTCATGGACAATACTATCAAATTCTTAAGAAACATTATTCCCGTGTTCAAAAGAATTATTTTTGTTAATGTAAAAATATAATATACTTTTATCAAATATTGTTCTATTTTTTTATTAATTATAAAATTATTGATTAAAATGTTATAATTAAATATTTATGACATTTCACTGTGGATATATAAAAAGATATATCTATCATTTAATGAAATTTTTTAAGGTATCAATACAAAAAATGTTACATAGAGTGGCATATAAAAAATGTCATTAGATGTACAATTGTACAATGTATGCAAGTATATATCTATTTAATATTTACACACAATTTTAATCTATATACACATTTTTAATAATACATCAACATATATTATATTTATTATATAAGAAAATAATTTTTAGTGTCAATTTTTATATCACTATATGACTCTTGTACTGTATTTAACACAATTGTTATCAAATAATACTTAATTATAAGAAAATTATAGCTAACAATAAAAATAATTAATTTTTTTTATAAATAATATTCTAAAAAAATACATTATTTGAATAGTAAATATAAATCACTTTTTTTCTTATCAATAAATCGTAAGTTTAAATGATATTATTATAATAATAAAAAAATTTAAGTAAGTCATCGATAAAATTAATATATACTTTGTATAAATTATTTTATAATAAATTCAATTTATATACAATGTCATTGCAATATGTTTACGTAAAACTTGTAACAATATTTGATTATTTTTATCACATCCTGTTAATTAATATGTGTAAAAATATTGTACACTAAAATTGTATATAAAATAACTCTTATTTCCTTACTCATGGTCTTACGGTATCTTTATTTTTATTTTGTTTAAGTAAAAAACTTTAATACTATAATAATTCCTATAATTTAACTTATTTATTTATTATATATAAGAATGATAACAACACTTATTTTTTTTCTTAAAACAATCTCAATTACAGACCGAAATTTATTAAAATTTATAAATTCCAGTGAGTTTTATATCTTACTTAACGAGTCTTTATATTAATTTAACAGTGAAAATCACAAATTATATTCAAATAAATTTTAAATGTTGAAAAAGAGTTGGAAAGAAAGTGGTTGACATTGTTCATATATTTCCTATATACAAAACCAAATTAAATTACTCTTCGTCTTTTATAATATTTGTTGTTTTAAGTTATTATTATCATATAAACTAATAAATTGATGAAAGATAATAATAATTTATTAAAATTAGTCTTATTACTAATTAATCTTTCTTGCTATAATATATCAAACACATTTAATTTTTTTAAAAAAATATAAAATTAATACTACAATGAAAACCAAAAATATACATATTTTGAGAATTATTTTTTCATTTCACATAATACTTATTATAGGACAGAGAGTGAAATAATAAATGAAAAAAATATCAATTTTATGAGATTAATTTTATTATTAATATTTTTAAATATTATAGATATAAATGAAAAAATGTTTTTAATAATATATTAAGAAATTAAAATGACACTTTTTTTTTCATATATGACACTAGATGCACGTATGGGGCATGTCAGTTACTATTTCATTTGCACCAATTCTCACCAAATTTTGCAGATAAATATCCGATCTCATATTTACCCATTTTAAGCAGATATTTATCCTATCTATTGTGGATTTTTTTTCTTCAGATGCTATCATGTCCAAATATAATTGTCATATCTAATGATAAATATATAATATAATACAGAACTACAAAGAAGAAATGGAATCATATTTTTTTTGGTTAGTAAGACAGAACTACAAAGAAGAAATGGAATCATATTTTTTTGGTTAGTTTAAAATGGTTAATGTATGTTATTATAATATGTCAGAATACATATTTTATAATATATAGTATATATTGTATATAAATCTCATATATACCGTATATAATAATGTTATGTACGTTATATTGAATATAGAGAAAGAAACTTTATTTTTTTATTTTTACTTCCTAACCCAATTTTTCTAAAAATAAAAAATATGATAAACCAACAAAATACGACAAGAAGTAGATTAAGTGCACAACAAAAATTAATTAATGTACTAAAGTAAGTGCACAACAAAAACTTATTATTATTACTAGCAGGAAAAAGGCACTCCGTACCTGCATTGTATTAAAATAAATAAATAAATCAATAAGAAAAAAATGAAAAATTACTCATAAAAAAGTAATTATTGAAAAATATATAAACAAATGATAAAATGGTCCATATATAAATGAAAACTAAAAGTAATTATTGAAAGTGATATCTCCTTTATATATTAG
Organism: Cajanus cajan; assembly: GCF_000230855.2. Classification (NCBI taxonomy): domain Eukaryota; kingdom Viridiplantae; phylum Streptophyta; class Magnoliopsida; order Fabales; family Fabaceae; genus Cajanus; species Cajanus cajan. The sequence continues at coordinate 67,206,126 of NC_138521.1, forward strand.
TATATATTCATTAGTTTCAAGTTCTTAAATTTGATTAAAAAATATTTTTTTAATAGTCAAAAAAAATATAGACCAAGGCAGTTACCGAAAAGGATATCCCCTTTATATATTATTATAGATTATATACAATATGATAGCCTTCTCATTCTATCCACCAAACAAACCTTAAAGAAGTATATATTAAAAACATTAAATAAGTTAGTATAAAATATTTTTAATTATTTAATAAAATAAGCATTTAATGACTTGTATACTTTTAATAAAAACTTATTAATAAATCTTTTAGTTTAGTTTCCTCAATGTCCAGGTAGCATTAAATATATATAAAAGTCATTTTCTTATTATATTACTAGTTTTATTTTTAATCTCTCCCTCTCCTCCACACTCCCAAAATTTGCAAGAACAACGGAAAGAAAAATAGCTAATACATGTAATATAATGGAGTATAAAAAGATTAGAGTAGTTATATAATTAATGCATAGACCATTTGCCTTTAAGGAGTCACCCTCAATGAACTCATTTATTATTCACTTCAAATAAATTGGACGGTCACCAAACATGAAAGTTCCCTAAGATAGCGACATTCTTATTTCCCCATTTGAGGTACTGATTGAATGAAATGCTAGGAGTTCAAGACACGTATAATAAAGTTTTGAGTTCACAAATTATACATAAGTTCAATTTTATACGGATTACAAATTACTCAATTTTTATTTTTAGTGTTTAAACAAAAAATTATTTAATTCTAGTTTATGAAAGATTTAATTTTAGTCTATGAAAGATTGAGAGTAAAGAAAACATTAATTATCTCAGCTTCAAATCTAAATTGCACTGCTCAAGTAGAGCACATTTTAAAACTCAGATCATATATTAACTAGAATACAAGAGTGGAAGAACTTCATACTAAATTTGTGTGTATCTTGAGTGTAGATTCTTGTGTTAAATTTTCACTTAGCATTAAATTTTTTAATACATATAAATGTTTAGTACTAGAAGTTCTGGGCAGCCTTAAGGCGCGGGGAATAGTAGATCATGATCATTAGCATGAGCTGAAGCAAGCCAAAAAGTAATGAATAACATAATAACTTCAATCATCAATGTAGATGTTATAAAAGGTAACTTTACACCAAATTTACATATAGGAGCAAAATAAAACTAAGAAGCTATCAATCTTGTCTACAAAAATAAAAAACAAGAAACATATAGGGTAAGTAGGGAGGACGATGATATATAGATCTAGATATGGACCATTAAGAAAAACACATATTAATGCATAGATTGAATTGGTGCTTTATATATATATAAACCCAAAACACCAAAGGAAACAAATCATCTGCCTGTTGCGGAAACGTCTAGCAAATTTTAAACCAAAAGCAAAACAAGAAAGAAAGAACACCAAGGATTTAACGAGGTTCAGCCAATTATGCCTACTTCCTCGGACACTACCAAATATATTTCACTAAGAAATATTACAATAGAGAGAGAAGAGAAAACTACAAGCCTTAGAAGTTACAAATGAACTTGTAGTTGGGATGATTTCAAAGTGAAGGGAAGGGTTTCTATATATAGAACCTAAGGCACTACACATTCCCAAACCTATCCAATGTGGGACTAATTTGGCCACATCAAAAAAAACTTATTCGATGTGGGACTAAATTTGCCACACCATATTCAACAAATCTCCACCTTGGCAAATTTCATATTTTCAAATCTCTCATCTTTGATAGTGTCTACCAATGCAGTCTTCAAATTTTGATAATATTAATCAAGTCCAAACAGTGTTGGAACTTGATTGAATCTACTACCTTTGTCAACATATCAGCTGGATTCTCTGTGGTCCTTATCTTCTGGATAGCCACTCCACCTTCTTCGATAATCTCTCTTATGAAGTGGTAACGAACATCAATATGCTTCGTCCTTGCATGGTAAGTTTGATTCTTTGCCAACATGATTGCACTTTGACTATCACAATGCACCTTCACATGCTTTTGTAGAATTCCTAATTCACCAAGCAACCCTTGAAGCCAAATTGCTTCCTTCACAGCCTCTGTCAAAGCCATATACTCTGCCTCTGTTGTAGACAAAGCTACAGTTGACTGTAAAGTAGACCTCCAACATACCGGTGCTTTTGCCAAAGTAAAAACATAGCCAGTAGTTGATCGACGATTATCCAGATCTCCAGCATAGTTGGAATCACAATATCCAACCACATTTTGACCATCTTGTTCCTGCTGAAATACCAAACCAACATCTACAGTGTTCAGAATGTACCGTAGAATCCATTTCACAGCTTGCCAATGCTCTTTTCCTGGATTATGCATGTACCTGCTCACAACCCCTACTGCATATGAAATGTCAGGCCTTGTACACACCATAGCATACATTAAGCTTCCAACAACGCTAGCATATGGAACTTTAGACATGTAGGCTTTCTCTGCTGCATCTCTTGGAGATAAATTTGCACTGAGTTTAAAATGAGAAGCAAGTGGTGTACTAACAGGTTTGGATTCATCAGATATGCCAAAACGTTTTAGTACCCTTTTCAAATACTCTTTCTGAGTTAAACAAAGTCTTCCCAATTTTCTGTCTCTACTTATCTCCATGCCAAGAATCTTCTTTGCTTCACCAAGATCCTTTATTTCAAATTCACCATTTAATTGAGTTTTTAACTTCTCAATTTCCTCTTTGTTCTTGGAAGCAATCAACATATCATCAACATAAAGAAGAAGATATATAAAAGATCCATCATGCAGCTTGCGCAAATACACACAGTGATCGTACTTGCTCCTTGTGTACTTTTGCCTCAACATAAACTTGTCAAATCGTTTGTACCATTGTCTTGGTGATTGCTTCAATCCGTACAACGATTTTTCAAGTTTACAAAACATATTTTCTTTTCCAGCAACCTTGAACCCTTCAGGCTGAGTCATATAGATTTCCTCCTCCAAGTCTCCATGTAAAAATGCCGTCTTTACATCCATTTGAACCAGTTCCATATCCAATTGTGCCACCAAAGCCAACAGAACACGGATGGAAGAGTGTTTTACAACTGGAGAAAACACCTCATTGTAGTCAATTCCTTCCTTCTGAGCATAACCTTTGGCTACTAACCTTGCTTTGTAGCGCACTTCTGACTTGTCAGGAAATCCATCTTTCTTTGCATATACCCATTTGCACCCAATTGCTTTCTTTCCCTTTGGAAGATTTGCTAACTTCCAAGTCTGGTTCCTTCTAAGGGACTCCATTTCTTCGGACATGGCACTTCTCCACTTATCTTCTTCTGAACCTTTGACTGCTTCAATATAAGTGGTAGGAATGTCATCACTTGCAACTGGAGATGCATAGGACACCATATCAACATAACGAGCAGGCATTATGGTTGTCCTCTTTGGCTTTCTTAATGCAATTGATTCAAGTTGCTGTGGAGGTTCTTGGATATGAACCTCTTCTTCATCTGACTCCTCATCTACCATAGGAGTTTTTTCTTCATCATTTGCTGGAAAAACAATCTTCCTTTCAAACTCCACCTGTTTTGGAGTACCATTCTTCTTTTGTTCTGTTGTCACCTTTCCCAACATGGTAGATTCATCAAAGGTGACATCCCTGCTAATGATTGTCTTCTTGGTCTCTAGGCACCAAAGACGATATCCTTTTACACCAGATGCAATCCCCATGAAAATTGCTTTCTTTACACGAGGATCCAATTTTGACTCCTTAACATGATAATAAGCAGTGCAGCCAAATACATGTAAGGAATCATAATCTGTAGCAGGTTTTCCGAACCATTTCTCTAGTGGTGTTTTGCCACCAATTGCACTTGATGGTAGGCGATTGATAAGATGACTCGCATATACAACAGCTTCAGCCCAAAACTGTTTGCCCAATCCAGCATTGGACAACATACACCGAACTTTCTCCAGCAATGTTCGATTCATGCGTTCTGCCACTCCATTTTGTTGTGGTGTGTGCTTGATTGTGAAGTGTCTGACAATGCCGCTTTCTTCGCAAGCCTTCTTAAATGGATCACTCGTGTACTCCCCACCATTGTCTGTTCGAAAATGCTTGATCTTTCGCCCAATTTGGGTTTCCATCCTCTTTTTCCATTTAAGAAAAATTCCAAGCACCTCATCCTTAGTCTTCATTGCATACACCCAAATTCTCCGGGAAAAATCATCAACAAAGGTGACATAGTAGTGGTTTCCTGCCAATGATGCTGTTTTTGAAGGTCCCCACACATCAGAATGAACATAATCCAAAATACCTTTAGTATCATGGATAGCTGTTCCAAATTTCACCCTTGTCTTCTTCCCTTTGACACAATGCTCACAAAAGTCCAATTTGCAAGCCTGAATATTTTTCAACAATCCTTGTTTCATGAGTAAATTCAAGGATCTTTCACCAGCGTGTCCCAGCCGCATATGCCATAACTTGGCCGACTCCAACTCCTTCTCGTCACTGGATGCCACTGCTGCAGTTCCAATAATAGTAGTACCTTGGTAATAGTACAACCTATTATTTTTCCGAACTCCTTTCATTACCACCAGAGCTCCAGAGATTATCTTCATTACTCCACCTTCTGCGTGCACCGTGAAACCCTTCTCTTCTAAGGCTCCCACAGAAATGAGATTTCTTGATAAACTCGGGACAAAACGAACATCCTTCAAAGTTCTGATTGCTCCATCACGATTCTTCAATCGAATAGAACCAATCCCATGTGTGGTAAGAGGAACATCATTTGCTGTATAAACAACTCCTTCTTCTAGTTCTCTGAAATCATAGAACCATTCTCGATTAGGACACATATGATTGCTGCATCCCGAATCAAGAAGCCAAGCACTAGAAGAGCTGGTTGAACCAGAAACAGCAAGTGAACAATCTGAGTCATCAACATACTCAGCTACATTTGAATCTGCAACAGTCTTAGATTGACCTTTGTTTTTTAGTTTAGGACAATCTTTCTTCCAATGCCCCTTTTCTCGACAAAAGGCACACTCATCTTTCCCAACTTTAGCCTTCGACTTCGATCGCTTCTTCTTTCCTTTCGCCTGGATCACCGGACGTCCTCTTGCAACCAAAGCTTCATTAGCCTTCTCTGAGCTATCTTTTTTGTCTTTTCTCCTCAGTTCATAGCTGTATAGGGCTCCACAAACTTCATTTAGAGACACAGCAACCTTCCCATGGAGTAGAGTTGTTTCCAGAAACTCAAACTCTTCAGGAAGTGATCCCAACAACATTAGGGCAAGATCCTCATCTTCAAAAGTCACGTCCAGGTTTAACAAATCAGCAACAAGCTGATTAAAACTAGTGATGTGATCATTCATTGTGGCACCAGGAATGTAAGTGAACCGAAACAGCCTTTTCTTCATGTGAAGTTTATTCTGACTGCTTTTCTTCAAGAACTTTTCCTCCAACTCCGTCATCAACTTACTAGCAGAGGTCTCTTTGCAGAATGCATACTTCTGCTCTCTTGATAAGCATGACCTTATTGTACCACATGCCAATCGATTGAGGGTCTTCCAATCTTCCTCTCCCATACTTTCTGGTTTCTTTCCTTCAATTGTAATGTCTAGACCTTGCTGAAAAAGAGCATCTAGAACCTCACTTTGCCACATGCCGAAATGACCGCTGCCATCGAAAATCTCTACCATCAACCTTGGATTCCCACCAACAGCTCTTTGCAAAATGCTTGAAGAAGCATTCAAAGTTGATGATGTAATTCTAAGTGGATTTTCTTCGTTTGCCATCTCAGCTCAATTCGAAAAGAGTGTTTAAAATTTGCTAAATGTCAAATAATAAAAATAGGTCCAGGATTAAGGAAAAATTTTCTGATGTGCCGACTATAGAATACCTACAGCGCACAGAGCATAGTGTTTTTTCCTTAAAATAACCTGGCTCTTGATACCAATTGTTGCGGAAACGTCTAGCAAATTTTAAACCAAAAGCAAAACAAGAAAGAAAGAACACCAAGGATTTAACGAGGTTCAGCCAATTATGCCTACTTCCTCGGACACTACCAAATATATTTCACTAAGAAATATTACAATAGAGAGAGAAGAGAAAACTACAAGCCTTAGAAGTTACAAATGAACTTGTAGTTGGGATGATTTCAAAGTGAAGGGAAGGGTTTCTATATATAGAACCTAAGGCACTACACATTCCCAAACCTATCCAATGTGGGACTAATTTGGCCACATCAAAAAAAACTTATTCGATGTGGGACTAAATTTGCCACACCATATTCAACACTGCCAACACATTTTACTAGATCAACCCGAAATTATCTTTAGCCTTTTAGATCCATATGCAAAGTTTCTTGGTTTATTTAGCTCCTATATTCTCTCTATAATAGACCTTTGTAAATTATTGTGTATTTAATCATCATTTGTTTAACTACATAAAGGGAGTGATTTGTAATTAAAAGTTGTGAATGATTTTAAACGATTAAAAAGGTAAAATGAAATATAAAGATGTGTACATTGACCCAAACACTTTGTGTATTAATTTTTTGTATCTATTATTATTTTTAATCAAGTAATTATCCATTATCTTTTGAAAATTGTGGTCACTTTCCCAGTTACGTATTTATTGAATTTTTGTATCCTTTTGCAATGAGTATGGTTGTTGTTGGTGCTGGACAGTAAAATCGGTAGAAGTTTGAAGGAAGAACATGGTCCTTTTGTTTTGCAAAATGATGGTTTCTTCGAGTAACCGTTCAAGGAAAAAGAAGGAAGAATAACTGAATTGGAGATGAGCAACCAAGTTTTGGAAGTTGAAGAGTTTAACAATTTCCAAAATAAATTTTTAAATGGTAGCCCAACACTTTTGGATATTACCAAAGAACAACATGGGGAAAATATGTAATAAAATTAAGTTTATGGGAGGAAAAGAAACAAACCTTAATGAAAATTGATATGGACACATGGCATTATGTTATAAGTCAACGACTCCAATGGACTCGTACCCCGAACTTGTTAAATGCACGACGGGAACATGCATCTTAACTTTTTGTGTACTCATTCATACATTAATGAAAAATGTTTAAATATAATAGAAATATAAATGTAAAAAAAAACAGAGAAAAAAATATAATTCTTTTCTATATTTATTTTCTTAACTAGTAAGAAAAAGAATTAGGGTGTGGGAGTAAAATGATTTAGAGGTCTGATTTGGCAAGTCATGATTGTAGCGTAGGGGTCGTACTCCTATTGAGCGAAACTTCTTAAAAGTTTCCGCATGAATTGAAACGTGTTTGATTTTGTGAACGCGTGGATGAGAAAACCCACGTTTCCCTTCCCTTTACTTTACTCATTAGTGATAGTCATGGGTCAAAGGTACCGCGTTCCCATGGGCCATGGGCCATGGGCCATGAGACGGTATGCTTCTTCTTTTCCCTACCCCCTCCCCAGTCCCCACGTATAAAACCCCACACCCTATCTTCTCTTTCCCAAATTCTTCACCGTTCACACTCCCCTTTCACACCTTCTTCATTTCACATGGAAATCAACTCCTCCTCCTTCCTTACCCTCGAAGACTTTTCCTCCCTCTTCTTCCCCGAAACCAATCCCACTCTCCCCAATTCCAATATCAACCCCAACAAACGACGCGGAAATACCTTCCACACAAACCACACCGCTTTCAACCACCTCCTTAATTCCATAATTCACCTCGACCAACAACAACCTTCCTTCATGGATTCTCAACCAAACCAATTCCACTTCGACTTCGACTCCTCTCCAACCAAGAGGCCTCGTCGCAGCACTAATAATAGTACTGCCTTCGACGACACCAATTCTGCTGCCACAAGTTCCTCAGGAACGGCGCCCCAGCGCCGTCTCTGGGTGAAGGACCGTTCCAAGGACTGGTGGGAACGCTGCAACCACCCGGATTTCCCGGAATCCGAATTCCGGCGGTGCTTCCGAATGAGCAAAAGCACGTTCGACATGATCTGCCAGCACCTGGACTCCGCCGTCACGAAAAAGAACACGATGCTCCGCGACGCCATTCCGGTGCGGCAGCGCGTGGCGGTGTGCATTTGGCGGCTGGCGACCGGGGACCCTCTCCGGGAAGTGTCAAAGCGGTTCGGCCTGGGAATCTCGACGTGTCACAAGCTGGTCCTGGAGGTGTGCTCCGCCATCAAAACCGTCCTGATGCCGAAGTTCCTCCGGTGGCCGGACGACGCGGCGATGGAGAAAACGAAACAAGAGTTCGAGTCGCTGAGCGGAATCCCGAACGTGGGTGGGTCAATGTACACGACTCACATTCCCATAATTGCTCCGAAGTCGAACGTGAACGCTTACTTCAACAAGCGACACACGGAGCGGAACCAGAAGACGTGTTACTCGATAACCGTGCAAGGCGTGGTGGACACGAAAGGCGTGTTCAGCGACGTGTGCATAGGGTGGCCGGGGTCTCTCTCGGACGAGCAGGTTCTGGAAAAGAGCGCCTTGTATGAGAGAGCGAGCAGGGGCAGTTTGAAGGACGTTTGGGTGGTGGGAAACTCGGGGCACCCTCTGATGGACGGTGTCTTGGTGCCATACACGCATCAGAATCTGACGTGGACGCAGCACGCGTTTAATGAGAAGGTTGGGGAGATTCAGGGGGTGGCTAAGGAGGCCTTCGCCAGGCTCAAAGGGAGGTGGTCTTGCCTTCAGAAGAGGACCGAGGTTAAGCTCCAGGACTTGCCCGTGCTTCTCGGCGCCTGTTGCGTTTTGCATAATATTTGTCAGATGACCAACCAAGACATGGCCCCTGAATGCAAATTTCACATCTTTCATGATGACATGCTGCCGGAGAATGCGGTTCGGTCTAACGCTGCGCTGCAGGCCAGGGATCACATTGCGCACTATTTGTTGCACCATGGCCGCGCCGCCTCTGCTTTTTTCCAATGATCATCGTCATCATCATCATCATCATCATGCATCTCTTCTTATTAATTCTTTTGCCTTTTATTCTTATTTCTTATAATAACATTCTGTTAGTGGGGATAATATCAATTTCTGTAGATACTTTTTTACCCAACCCAAAAACTGAATGAATCAATATGTTTCATTTTTGTTTTCTTAAATCCATGTTTTTGGCTTTGTTCCTGACATTTCAGACATTTTCCATTCGGTGCTCGTCAGATTTGCGATTAAAAAACTTGTCGATTCATGTAAGGTCGATGCCGCCGCGTGTTTGATTTTTTTTTTGTGTCTAATAATGCCATAATATATTGTTCTGCTATGTCCCACACTGTTTGACCCGTAAATTATATTTGGGGGCTCTCCACGGAGAAATATCGTATTTGCGCTTTTTGTGTTTTGACTTCTGTCTACGCAGTCTTGCTGCTGGGAGAAGGGGATCACTGTACAGTCATGTCTTTTTTTATTAATTATGAGTTTCTTTTGATCATTAAAACTGCAGTTATAGGAAAAAGGTCAATGTGTCTATCTATCTCCCATCCCGTGATAACCGATACAGAGAATAACAGTGGAATATTTTGGTCATATGTCTATATTTGGATTTTGGAACATGAATCTATTTTCGGGTCTCTGGTCGTTCTGAGAATGTTTTTTGAACAGTTACTCTTTTAAAAAAATGCTTTTTACCCTGGCTACTAGGATCGTTATAGAAATTTATTTAGGATTGAGACAATTTTAAAATTTATTCTCATTTTAGAGTGATCAACCATAGGTAAAAAAAAAACCTGACGTTATAATGATAACGCTCGAGTTAAGTACAGCATTGTTATTGGGCATCTAACTTCAACTGTTTTGGCAACATATCTCGTTGCCCAAAATTACACCACAAAAGGTCATCATGTATGTGGCGCTTTCTGCATTACGATGTTTTCTCTTGTTAAGAAATAAATGAAGGGAAGGTGTCCTAATTTATAAATATACAAAGTACTAATCATGTGTATAGGATCTCAAAGTGTAAAGTGTAGGTTAGTTGAGATGTACTCCAAGAATTATTCAAGGTAGGTAGCTTGCAGCAAGTAGTTCTTGACGCCACTAATATTATAATAATTTCATACTGAAGGCAAAAGTGGTTAATTTATTAATATTAGTTTTAATTTTTTAATGTAATTTAAATTAAAAATTATTTAAGAATTATTTTAATTTTAATTTTAAATAAAACTAACAAATTTTTTAATGTAAAAATTTCTTATTTATTAATTAATTAAAACGTGTATATATTTAACTAAATTAAATTTTATTGATTACTATTTAACATTTAAAAAAATTATATTTTATTAATAAATTATTTTTTTTAAATTAATTATTTATATATTTAAAAATGTCAACATGTGACGCTGGTACAAAAACTGTCACATGTATGGTCTCTTGTGGTGTTATTCAGAGCAACAATACATGTTGCCAAAAAGTTATTTCAAGTGTTGTTGTTGTGTGTGTAACAACACTAAAAGAAAATAAAATAAAAAATAACTAGTCCTTGTTGAAGGATAAAGTCTTAGTGCACACATTTTTTTTAACCTTCATAACTATTATTATAAGATTGAGTTTAAAGAGACTTGTTTAAAAAAAAATACTTGTTCTTAAGTCTAAAGAGACTTGAATGTAAAAAAATACTTGGTTGTTAAGTCTAGAGAGACTTGCTGTTAAAAGAATACTTTGATAATTGTTTGAAGAGGCAAGTCAAAAAATACTTAAAATTAAACAAGTGACTTGTTAAAAGAATACTTGTATCTTTATTTAAAGATAGTGAAACTCAATTTGATTGGATTGAGAACTATATGGTCTTAATGGTTGAAGCGAAGCAGTATAAAAATATTTAGTGTTCTATCTAACATTTTTTCTTACTTTATCTTACTACATTATTACTTCACTGTAAAAGACATGCGAGTTTTTGATATACATTATCCAACCTCTTCTATTATTTATCTTTTTTGCACAGTATACTTGGAAAGTAAAAACGAGTTTGCTTTCAAACGAGTGAAAGAATCCCAAAGAACGAGAGACTTAAGTTTGTTCACTCTAATGTTTGGGGTCCAACAACTGTTCATATATTGGTGGAAAGCAATACTTTATGACTTTTATTGATGATCACTTTAGGAAAGTATGAATATATTTTCTCTTTGTTCAATATAATATTTGCAGTAGTATGAAGATGTAAAACAATTAACTAAATTCTGTTATCAATTTTGTGTGCTATTATTCAACATTTTTTTTCCTCACGAATCTAATTATAAAAATTTTTGCATAAATTTTCAACAACAACTAGCTCCAACCTCTTGACACCGGAAGATGTAGGTCATGTTTTCTTGGGTGAATAGATGTTTCCATTTACCTAGACATGTTCCAAGTCTAAATTTCATGGATATGCATTTCCTTAAATGTTAACTACTAACTTGTTAAAAACAAATAAACTTTTTTTCACATATTTGAAATTGAAAGGGATGATTATATATATATATATATATATATATATATATATATATATTTATTTTTAAATTTTTTTTTTTGTTGAGAAAATGGGATGACTAACATTGTGTTTAGTTTAGGAGAAACACCAATAAAATAGGAAGGAGAGCGAAGAAATTACTTCAAGAAATAAGGTGCACAATTTTGTTTAAAAAGAAATACATCACATGAGAAATTTACAGATGTGGATTTCATATTTGTAAAATTCTCTATAAAAAGGAAGGGAAATAGTGAAGAGATACTAATGGAAGTTTTTTTTATACCATTTTATCCCTCCTTACTCATAACCCTTTCACCAAACCCTCATTTTGCACGTAGTGATTTTTATATGTTGTTGGCTGCCCCAGAGGTGGTATATTCGAATACAACTTTTATTTGAATGACAATTCATGATATTCAAATACATGTTTTCTTATTTGAATGATAGTGGACTGTATTCAAATACATGATTTTATTCAAATGAAACCATGAACTTTTATTTGAGTGGGAGTGCTTCAAAGATGTGATTTATTTAAATGAAATATTTGTTTTATTCGAATGAGAGGACTTTGAATAATTGCATGTGTTTAAATAACATGTTAATGAGTGTTTTATTCGAATAAATATGTTTCTTCGAATGAAACCAAAAGTAGTTTTATTTGAATAAATATATTTTTTATTTAAATAAATAATAATTTTAATAAATATTATAATTTTATTATTAATTATATTTTCTTTTTCCTTCACTTATTTAAATTAATTAACTTTATAATATTATTTAATTTTATTTCTTACTTATTTTTCTCAAAATAAAAAACCTTATTTTTATCACTTTTTCTTACTTATTTTTCTCTTTTATTTTTCTTCCCTCTATTTTTCATTTATTTTCCTTCACTCGAGTTTATATATCAATATGTTATAAGAGCTTTCAAATAAGCAAGCAAGTAAGCCTGCAGACGTTTTGTTTTTCCCTCAATTAATGTAATTATTTTTAAAAATTAAATTGGATTTTAGTTTGAAATGGGTGTAAGAAGCTACTATTCATGATTTATTTTTTTCCTAATTGTTATCCTCTTGCATCTGTTGCAAATGGTCACATGCATAATGCTTTGTGCATCATTCATTATTTTTGCTATTTCCTCACTTGGTCGATTTCTGAAGAACAGTTTATGTTGGTCAAGACATATCCAAATTTGGCTTAAGCCTCTGACACTTGTAGTGAAAAAAGAGAGACTAAAGTCAAGTAACTTTGCGGTGATGGTAGACTTTATGTTTGTTATTAATAGAAAGTGAATTAAGGTTTCATGTTGCATTTTGCTTGTACTATTTAATATCAACAATCCAATCATAGAATGAGTTTAAAGTCATCTCAAATCCTACATACCCATATGTCTGGCTATAGCCTATAGGAGATGTTGACCATAACACAGGTCTAGTCTTTTTCTCCTACAGTGCTATTATCTATATCTTCTTGTGTGACTTTTAATACTGCTTCGTATTTTTGGTTTATATCTCAGCCAATAAGTAAAAAAAAAATAAGCATTGCTAAATACTAATAGCTTGATTGAGATTCCTGCATTGGCCTTTTAACTTGAGCACATTATTCTTTAATGGCCTAATCTAATATATTATCAATGTATTTTTTATTATAGTTTTTACAAAAGTTGAATTTGTTAATTCTTTAAATAATGTTCTACGAATATTGGTTATATTATATGAGAAATAATTCATTGAATTAAATGGTCTTTGGCTTTGGTGTGTGCAGAAAAGAGCAAAAAAGCTTGTGGGCATAGTTGTCAAGTAGTGGAATACTAGAATCAGAATGGAATGTGAAGTGTAAACTGTTGAGTGATGGGGAGTACTGAATGGCAACTTTATACGGATTGTGCTTTGTTATTTTGACACGTTTTTCATGTGCTGTTTAATGTTTATAGTTATAGACACGTGCTTTTGGCTTGACTAAAGGTGTTTGGTTGCACTTTCTAAATTGTAGGATTACATGGGCGTTGCCAAGTGCCAAGTGCCAGTTCGCCGTAAAGATGCCAAACAAGAAGAATCCATGACATGATATTGATGCATCCCTGTCATGGAAACCATTCCAACGGCTATATATACATACAATCTCTAATTCTGTATGGAATATTTACATAAAAAGAAATAAAGCAGAAAAATGTGGATTCTTTCTTTTTTGTACAATTGAAAGAAAATTAAAAAATAATTATTTTTTTTATTGAAAATGATAAAAAAATATAGCAGTAACTATTGAAATTTAACAAAATTTATAATAAATAAATATTTCTAAATATATAAAGTAAATTTTTGAACATATAGATTATATTTTATATTTATAATACAAAAACTATATTGTGATACAAAAGTATTTTTAACTTTTAACATGTAAATTATATATAGTAAAACTAATTTATGAGTAAAAATGAAAATTGTAATTTGAAAGTGATAAAAGAGTTAATAGAATAAAAAAAGAGGTTACAATTAAAGAAAATCTCCTAACAATAATTTTTTTAAAATTAATTACTTTAAATCAATTATATAAAAACAAAATTAAAAAACATTATTAAATAATAAAAGTTAATTGCTTATATATTTTTATAGTATCATCCCATATATATGTTTCCACACTTATATAAAACAAAATGTCACACTAATTATATGATGTTTAATTTTTTTAAAATTCAACTAATTTTTAAGGCCTTTTCCTACTCTCTTGCAATAAATTGTTTTTTATATGGAGATCTTAAATATTTTTGGAAGATAATATTTTTTTTATGTATTGATAGGATATCATTACCTTAATTTACTAATTATGGTAAGTTTAATATGTACTTTGTGTCATAAACTTTATATTTTCACGAGTTTTATGCTCAATTAATTTTTTTTCACAAATTTTGTCACCACCAAAGTTTTAGAATGTAACACATTTTTCATCTACCAAATTACAATTGTCTCGCTGATGTGGCCATTATCAGGTGGAAAAATTTAATGATGCAGCCTTTTTTAATTTGTTGTTTTTAAACTAATGTGGCAAATTTTATTTTATTTTAAATGGTAACAAAATTGTCTTCAAAGAAACTCGTCCCTTACGATATTTGGTTTATGCATCTTGAACTTCCCATAAACCCTATGTAGACTTGTCTTTAAGGAATTTCTCTTCCTAGGGTCCTCTTAATCAAACAATCCAAGCGATTTGGCAACAAATACACATGTTTTGTTTTTTTTGCCACATTCGTAACGAGACACAATAGATAAACTTAAGCAACTATTCATAGGACCAAGCATAACGAGGACAACATGCTCAAAACTTCTAAACAAATTAATAGTAGACATTTTACACAAAGCAAAGACATTGACTCGCCAAAAAAACCAACAAGCTCAACCAAAGTCTTCTTTTTCACATCTTTATTTGCAATGCTCTTACCAATGTCAATGTAATCAAAGGCAACATAACAAATGTTCAATTTGTTCACAAATAGTCTAAGTTATTAAAAATTAGTCTAACGTAACAAATTAGATCGGTTAGACTATTTACTTTTAGACTTGAAAAAAATCGGATCAATTTGACTTAATTCAACAGATGAGTCAATTTAATAATTTATGAATCAAAATTATAAAGAGGAAAATAATATTTGAAAACACAACTCTATAGATATTAATTTTTGATTCATACTACTACTGGGTCAACTCCAGATATTTCTATTTACGATGGTTGGTTGCCATTTGAAAAATTTGCACATGGAATGCTATTACTCTTTTACCTTTACCTCTTCACCCTCCTTCAGTCTTCAAAGGACAAGGTGGTTGATGAATTTAATGATTGCTGGACGTACACAATTCATAAACATATAAATCTGAAAATAAAAAATAAAAAAATACACGATTCACGAATATATTTTAATATCTGTATTAATTTTTTTAATTATAATGATATAAATAATATTTTATTTATTGATTTTTTACGTTATTTATTAATTAAGATAAAATATTTTAAATTTTACTACATATTTATAAACAATGTTACTTCTAAATATTATTATTTGTGAAATATATTTCAAATAAATACTTTAAAAAAAATTAAGCATAACTAATAAATATTTAATTACAATAAAAATATACGATAAATAATATTAATACGAACAATTTAAATTTTTATTTAATATAATAAGTCCGTTAAATTTTATTAGATTTGACTATTATAATAAAATTCAAGTTTGGATCAACTATTTACTTTTTATTCGAATCAAGTTTACATATTAATTTATATAATTAATTATTAATTAAAATGAAATATTATGAATTATTTTTATTTTAATTACTTATTTATTTATTTACATAATAATTAATAATATTCAGTTATAAAAAAAATTATATATTAATTAGCATTAAATATTTTTTTCCTATTATACTATTAACTATTAATATTAATGCATAATTTAATTAACACGTTTTTATCTTTTTCAATACTTATTTCATGGTTAGAAATCCAAAAATGTTTAAGGGTGTAATGTGTATAAAATGAGACATATTAATTATATTTTTAAGTCTCATGCCAAAATTTTATACGTTAAATAAAATGGAATGGAAGGAATAGTGAATAATATTAGCGTAAACAGTTTAATTAATTAGTAAATATAATTACATCCTAAGTAAAAAAACAAAATGATTAGATCCATTTATTTTTATCACATCCGATGATTGTTTGGAGCAATTGTTCATGTTCATTTTTATTTAAGTAAAGTTTATAACAATTTAATTACATTATTTTTACTAATTAATGTATCCATTAGTTTAATTTTTTCTTCTCCAAGAAGGTAGATTAAAAAATATAGAAACATATTTACATGAATGTAAAATATATTTAAATTGATGTTATGTTGGTATGGTAAGCAAGTAACGACTTAAGAAATTGTAATATAGTTGGATTACAATAATTTAGAAGATGGCATAATAATCATAGCACAGTGGCAGTTATAGGGTGTGGAAGAAGAGAATTCCGAAAAGGCCCCTGGTGGAAAGGGGAGCGTAATTTGGGAAAAGGAAAAAAGAAGGGGGCAAAGGGTAATTTGAAGTCGGTCCAATTGTTGGCGATCATGATCAAAACACCGGAGTCCATGGCTTCGGCTCGTACGAATTTGGAGGTCCAACTCAGCGTCGGGCAACTCAACTCTTCCTAATTCCAACCTCCCTTCGATTCCCTCAATCGCCTCGTTGCCGCATTCAAGGTCTTCAAATTTTAATTTCTCTCTTTCCTTTTTTTATTACCGTGATTCAACTTCTAGGGTTTTCTTTTCCTGCAATTCCTAATGCTCCTCCCGCTACTTCTTTTTTCCTTTTCTCTCGATTCAACCCCCTAGGGTTTCCTCTTCTTACTTCTCTGCGCCCTTTCCATAAATTTTAATTTAAATTCTGCTCTCGACCCAATTCTCTGGGACAAATAGGGTATTTGCTTCAATGGACTTGCTTCAGCATAGCCTACACCACCACTTGTCTTCTTCATTGCTTGATGCATATTTATTTTCTATCTGAAATACTATACCACTAGGACATTAATGGACCAAATTTGCATTTATATACATACATTGTATTCTTTTTTTTATCATCTATTTAAAAGCTCAGACTGCATGGTGAATTTTAATGCGCCATCATTGCTGAATATATTGTTACATAGATAGTGCATTGAACTGAGGAAGTAAACTTAATATATGTGCACGAGTATAGGAAGGACAATTTGTAATCAAACAGCGTCTTTGTGATGTCACTGCTTGGTGCATTCGGAGGGTGGGACTTAACTGTTTTCCGCACGGCCAGGAACTGTGCTGGTTATTTTTAAGATCCACAATCTGTTTGTTTTGTGAATTGAATAAATGAACTCTAATTAACAGGCTAGGATTTCATAGCATTCGTTGCAACTATATAGATTTCACCGTGATGCCAATTGAACATTTATTTATACAAATTTACATTTCTTTATATGATCATGGTGTTTGGTAAAGTACGAGCAGTCTGACTTGCAATATAATGATGAGCTTGCTCGTTTCTTCTATGGTTGAATCAATGTTGACTGTTGCAGTGTTGGAAATATTCTTGCTCATGGTTATATGAATCATTTTTTACCCCATTATTGAATGGGAGTGTCTGTTAACAACTTCACATTAAGATTTCTTTCTTCAATAATTTTCAACTTCGAAAGATACCTGCATTTATAATAAAAGTATGCTTGATGCCAGATAATTGATATTAAGATTAAGATTAAAGGTAAGTAAATTATGCGGTGCCCACATTTTGCAATGATTTTTTAACCCTTAGTCTCACGTCAACTGTAACTTTGATAGTTAAACTAAAGTCATTTAGGAGAAGATTTAGGTGCTTTGAGGACTTGTTGTCTTCTTTATATATATTATTAATAAGAGATTATATACTAGAGACTAATGACATGTATCTTTGTTCTTAAAATAAAGTGATTCTGTATTGTAGTCTTTTTAGTGTTTTTCTAGGAGTTATTTTTCATCTCCTAAATAAAGCACTAAAATGGGTTATTTTAAGTTTTTTTTTTCCTTCAAAAGCACAGTTATTATAATTTTTCATACATTTTTATTTTAAAATATTTTTTCTTTAAAAAGTTGACAAACAAACAGGCATTTTAATTTGATTTATTTTTGGTTGAAATGATATACTACATGGAGAAGTCATAAACCAGTGATATAAGAATTAGGATCTAATCCTATACAGATCAGAGTCTGTGAAATATATGATGCAACTTAATCCAATTTTTATGAGATTTGTCTAGTAGGTTGGAGTTAAGGATATACTTAATAATATATATATATATTTTTTGGAGTATCCATTTTAAGAGCTTTCTATTATAATGCCAGCACTTGTAGTTTTATTTACATCTATCAATTTTGACATTTTTGTAGCTTTGTTTTCATCGTATGTTGAAATTATTAGAATATATCCCTTTTTTACAATAGAGAAATGAGATTTGGAATAAGAAAATGATACAACTTTAACCATTAAGATAAGCTCTGTATGTTGTGTTATGAATTTTTTAGCTTTTAGTAAATTTACAAGTTTCTGTAAAAAAAAACTATTTTTTTTTTCTGTATTGTCATATAAGTTCTGATGCATTTGAGCACGAGTCCTTATTTGCAATCTCAAATCTTACCTTTGATGAATTGGGGTGCACATAAATGTCTCCATATCTTGGCCAAAAGAATTTAATTTTTTCCTGTGACTATTTTGACCTTTCAGGTGCTATCTCCACTTCTTCTCTTGTGATTTAGATTTGCCCTTTATGTGCCATAGTGCCGCATCTTTGTCATGCACCTCTCTCTGTTCTGTATTTTTGACTCAAAGGATGTGTGGGAACTAGGGCAATGGCAACATCTAGCAAGTTTGATCCTTCTTCCAATAGCCCAGATAGACCATTGTACCCTGGGCAACGTGGATCCCACATAGCTGCTTCATTAGATAGATCAGGTAGCTTTCGGGAAAGCATGGAAAATCCAATTCTGTCTTCTCTTCCTAACATGTTAAGAAGCAGTTCTCCAGCAATGCATGGGGATGTGGAGAGCTTCTTCAATTATGTGCGTTTTGATCCGAAGTTGTTAACACTAGAGCATAAGTCTAATCGTCAAATGGATTATAAGCGACTTGTTAATGCTGCTCTTGGAATTTCACCTGATGAATCTCCATCTAGTTCTTCAAAAGGCAAGCTACTGTCGTCTCCAGTACCAGAAGACCTGAAACGACTCAAGGAAGTTTTGGGTGGAAATGTTGTGAAGGCAAGGTAGTTCTTTGTAGGTTTTGTTACTTGCATTGAAGTTATATGGATGTAATTAAGTTTATAACATTGCATGATATACATTATTCAACAGGGAACGTGTGAAAATGTTTAGTGAGGCTTTATCTGTATTCCATGAAGTTTTCCCAGCTATAACATCAAAGAAAAGATCTCGAGCTGAAGGTTTTTCTAATGAGCGTTCTAATGCCATGTTAAGTGATCGGCCAGTCTTGGGGCCGAGCATAGGTAAGGTTGGAGTTCAAGGTCATCCTGCCACCGGTGGTTTTGAACTTGAGCAGCAAAAGTCAGAAGAACGTACCAAAAATGTTGTTCCAAACAAGCGCACTCGAACTTCTATGGTTGATGTAAGGGTATGTGACTATGATGGCTTATTCCCCATGCGAGTTTGCAAGTGTTAACATGCTTAATTTCACTCCTTTTGTTTCTTCCTATAAATAAATACTGTACTGTCATGAATAGTATATATGCCCTAGTAGTATATTTTGATTTTGTATCATTTGTTCATCTCTGATTTACATGGAAACCACCTTTATTAAAATTTTCCTTTGCAAAAGTTGCCTTCTAGAACCTTTGTTTGAAAAATTTACATATAGATTTATTGTATTCATTATGTGTTCTTCCTGAAGCTTGTATGTAGGTTTTCAAGAGCTTTATGGTTGGTCTTTGCATTTCTCACATTTTCTCTGAAAGGGGTGAAATATAGGATATTCTACTTTTTCAGCTTTTAGGTTCTAAGAAGAAATAACTATGTTGTAGACCAGTAGCTTTAAAATTTTGTTCATTCCTTTATATAGAGTCATCTTTCAGAATATGGTATGCAATAAAACCTTGAGCAAGACTGACTTGTTTTGATAAATTTCAGGTGGATGTGCGGACTAATTCTCTTGCCAGGCCATTAGGGAGTGTTGACAGAGATAAGGAAAAGCTACGGATTGCCAACAACGGTGTAGTTCAGAGTGAAGAGCGAACCTTACCTATTGGAGGTGATGGTTGGGAAAAGTCAAAAATGAAGAAAAAGCGTTCCTGCATCAAACTTGATGGTTCTCCAAGTACAACATTGACTAAACCTGTTAACACCTTCCAAGAAACTAAACAGGGAGTGCAACAAAGACTTGCTACTGATTCGCGGTCAAAATTGAGTAATGATTCTCATTCTTTCAGGTATGAATGTGTTACATAATTAAATATTATTTCCGTTATCATATTCAATTTTCAATATAATATTTCTTAATGTGGAAATAATATTTTTGTACTAAAATAATATTTTAATATAAAGATTGGAGAGTAGGCACATTTTGTGGGAGGATTGAGGATAAGAAAATCCTCTTTTAAAAAGAGTCAAAATGTCCAAAAATAAATTGTTAGGCTTTTTAATCTCTAAGCATATCAATAATAGAAATTTCTTTGAAATAACCATGAGCATATCCCTACTCCCTAGAGATAATTCGTATAAGCAATCTTGCTGAATGTTGGGGCAAAGGGACATTCTTGAAAATGCAATCATTCCATTTCCTCTCTAACCAACTGCCTGATAACTGTAATTTGCTTACTTCCATAGAATTGTAGCTTCCTGTTTGCTTCCAAATGTTTTAATTGGAGGATAAATATAACTTATAGGTGTGACTATGTTTGAGGTCTCTCCACAGTGTTAATGGTGAAAGGATTTACTTAGAAGAAAGAGAATACAGTTGTGGGGGATTTTGCAAATTTTAAGGGCCATGATATATATATTTATATTTATTTATTTGGTCTATCCAATTCTTATTATATTGCTTAAACCTGGCATTGGATATTATATTGCTTAGACCTAGCATATAAATATAACAATTTCATGTATTTTTTTACAGGCCAGGAGTTTCTAATGGAACTGTTGGAACTGGAAAATCAGATGGTATCTCTCAACAAACTGGCTTGGGCATACGTGCCTCTACCCCTAGAAACAACCAAGATAATAATTCCCTTGTCAATGATAGGCGTGGCCGTCCTGTTAGTTCAGACAAGGAAAGGGTGAATTTCAGAGCTGTAAACAAGTAAACACAAGCTGTGTATCCCATTTCTTGTTTTTATGCTTTTGTGCTTTTGGGAAAAAAAATTATCTTTCACTACAATATTTTTTGCATGTTGCTTTCTCATTTTCTCCTTATTTACATCTTGTTTTCATAGGATTGTTCAATTGATATGGAATGACATGATTATAGTTCAAATGTCTCTTCACCTTTGATATTTTTACTGTAATTGATGATTGATTCGGAATGTATTACTGTTATGTTCTATGCCCAGGGCTACTGCACGTGATGAATTTAATTCAGCTAGTCCTACCTCAAGTGCAAAAATGAACACTGCTATTCGAGCACCACGGTCAAGTTCAGGAGTTGCCCCCAAGTTGTCACCAGTTGTCCATAGAGCAACTGTTCATAATGATTGGGAACTGTCTCATTGTTCCACAAAGCCCCCTGCTGCTGGTACTAACAGTCGTAAACGTGTGGCATCAGCACGGGAACCTGTTGTCCCCTGGCAGAGACCGCAAAAAAGTTCTCGCACCGCTAGAAGAACAAATTTCATGCCCATTGCTCCAAATAATGATGAAATTCCAGCTTTGGATACTGCATCTGATGTGACTGGTAATGATCTCGGGTTAGGATTTGCCAGGCGCTTGGCTGGCAGTTCTCCTCAGCAAATTAGACTAAAAGGTGATCCTTCATCTTCAGCTGCCTTATCTGAAAGTGAAGAGTCAGGGGCGGCTGAGGTTAAACCAAAAGAAAAGGGTCGGAAACAGGAAGAGATAGATCTGAAAGCTGGACAAAATGTTCAAAAGGTGTCTAATGTGGTATTGCCAACTAGAAAGAATAAGCTTGTTTCTGGGGAAGAACATGGAGATGGTGTTCGGAGGCAAGGGAGGACAGGACGTGGTCATTCTGCCACAAGGTCACTGATGCCAATGACATCTGAGAAGCTTGGGAATATAGGAACTGCAAAACAACTTAGAAGTGCCAGGCAAGGATCTGATAAGAATGAAAGGTTCACATCCTTCTATCTAAGCACTTTATTTAAGTTGTTTGACAATTTTTGTTTGGGAAGATGAATTAAAATCTATGATTTGGTGAAATCCTTGCAGCAAGGCAGGTCGTCCACCATCTAGGAAACTTTCTGATCGTAAGGCCTATGCACGTCAAAAGCCTGCTATTAATGCAGCAGCAGATTTTTTTGGTACTAGTTCATGCTTCTAAAAAAGATTAATGAACTCAACTTTTAACTGTGGTACAAGTGTATCATTATTGACTTTTGGTTTTTTGGTTTAGTTGGGTCAGAAGATGGACATGAAGAGCTGCTGGCTGCTGTAAAGGGTGTTATCAACTCTGGTATTAATCTTGCTGATTGCTATCTATATTTGCTTCCTAAATATTTCTCCCTGATGTTGTTGTTTGTATTTTCTTTTCACTGCAGCTCATGCCTTTTCCAGCCCCTTCTGGAGGATGATGGTGCCTTTCTTCAGTTTGATAACTGAGGAGGATATTACTTACTGGAAGCAAAAGGTAATCTTCTGGGGTTAAATTCCCTAGTGTCACTTTTTATTTTTATTTTTATTTAAATCCTACCTGAAAAACTCTACATTTTGGTCCTTACATAAAATTTATGTACGTGAATACTGTTTGTCGATGTTATATTGGTGTTAGACTTGGTCCCTATACTTGACAGTTGACAATGTTTAAATGTCAACTAGATCAAGTATGCAATGATGCCTTTTGGATGATATTTATTTGGTGTTACATATATGATCTAGAAGATGAAATATAGCACAGCCATTGACTGTTGTAGTTTAATTGACATTTACACAGTTCAATTCCAAATGAATCCGGGGTCATTTTGATACCGCTATATTGACTAGCTTCTGTTACCTCTTGTTTAAGTTGGGCTAAGCCAGAATCTGAAAATGCTCATAGTAATTGGCTCATATCTGGGGATTTTTTTTTTAGGGGGGAAGGGGGGGGGGGGGGGGGGGGGGTTAGTTTCTGATTCAGTTTTGCCGCCTATACAAGTCCTATTTGAATAAACTTCTCTATAAGCGCTTATGGGGAGAAAAAATAAGAAGGTAAAATGTGTTGAACTTCTCCATAAGCTAAAGCATCTTATGCACCTTAGCTTTTGGAGAAGATAAATGAAAAGAGCTTCTGCAAAAGTTAAGTGCACAAGTTAATTTAGCTTAAAGTATAGACTCAATTTATTTTACCTTCTTATTTTCGTGCTTATGGATAAGTTTATCCAAATAGGGCCAATGAATACAACATTTTTTGGCTTTAGTAATTTCAAGCAACAATTTCCTTTATAATATAGTGTTGATATATGCCTTTTGTTTGATTATTTCAGGGTTATAACCTCTTTTTCAAACTACAAATGTTTGTTATGTCTGATATGGAACTGTGGTCATTGACTTTTTTGGTTGTTATGTTTGTCTCATATTTATATTTATTTCTGTGGATTATTAAAGAAAAATTAAATTGACTTGAAAATTTGTAATTCCTGAGACAAACCTAGAATAGGAATAGACTATTCAAACTTTTTTTAATACTTGCCCTTCAGGTAAATCTTGAATCTAGCACACTGACGCCAACTCCCATTCCTTCAAATATTGATGGTTGTGAAACCATTGTTAATGGATATGGGTTGATGGACCATGAAAGAGATGCTGGATCTGATGCTCAATGGAATGCCGGAAGTATTTCAGAACAGCTACAACTATCTAAGGGAGATCATAATGTTATTCCTCTCTGTCAAAGGCTTATAGCTGCTTTGATCTCAGAGGAGGAGTGTAGTGGTGGAAGTGAACACTTCAAGTTAGATGCATATGATACTGAATTTGAACCTGATGGGGAATCTGAAAGTGGTTTGGATCACCACTCAGGAACAAATTTTCAGTTTGCTTGTCATTCTTCTTATAATGGCTATAGGGTTATGGACAAGCTGAGACATGATGAAACTGAAAGTGATGTAGTTGGTTTCCCTCCAACTGGATTGAATTCAAGCTTTGGTAACTCTGTAAACGGTTTTCTTCACGATAAAGCATTAATGTCTAGCTTCACCTGTTCAGAGTTACAATATGATAGCTTGGACATAAATGATAAGCTTCTCTTGGAGCTTAAAAGTATTGGAATTACCCCATCACCAGTGGTAAGTCTACTTGCCAAATCCAAAGGATTTAAACAATTTTGTTCATTTTTTCTGTTGATGCAACTAATAAATGTACTTTAAGATGCTTTGACCTTTGTTGTTGAATCTTTAATGTTACTATGATACTAATTTTAATATTTTTTTTTTCTGAAGCCTGATATGTTGCAAACAGATGATGAAGGAATATTAGAGGATATTACTAGGTTGGAGGAGCTTTACCAAGGACAGGTACTGATTGATGCTGAAGCCAAGTTTTACTTTATTAGTTGTCAAAAACATTTTTCCCCATAACTATTATTTGTTATGTGATATTTCACATATTAGATTTTATATATTGTGGTTTCCAATATATAAATATATAGATCAGTCATAGAGATGGAAACCTTCAATTTATAGATTTCATTCAACATTTAATGCTCTTCATTTTTTTTTATTATGTAATTCACTTTAACTTCTGTTTTCTTGTATTTCATAGATATCCAAGAAGAAAAGCTTGCTAGATGGAATATTCAAATCTGCCTTAGTGGATAAAGAACTTCAAGAAAAGTAATTGCACTGGCCAAATTATTTGCTTATTTTAACATTTTTGACCTTCTTTCTCCTGAATGGAAATATAAACTTCTGTTTAACAGGGATTTTGAGCAACGTGCTTTAGATAAACTCGTTGTGATGGCTTATGAGAAATACATGGTAATCTTCTTAACATTCAATATTATTTGTATATGGAGAAATGCTAGCAATACATTCTATTATTGGTCGAAAGTTATTGAAAACTAGTATTTTAATTTGTGCAATAGACAAACATGTATATTATATATAATTAAAATTTATAATAAATTATATATAAATAAATAATATTTTTTAATATATAAATTTTATTTAAAATTAGTATACGTAAATATTTTAAATATATAAATTATATTTTAGATTTATGATAAATAATTTGTATTGTAACAAAAATTTTATTTTTATTTATTGATAATTTATTTTAAAATATTAACATTTAATTAAAAAATAATTATGATAAATAAAAAAATCGAATTAGATAAGAAAATAAAAAAATTCTTATAATCCTTCTCGTTGAAGGAAAGGTCTTAAAAATACTCTGGTGCAAGATAGAGGTTTGTGTTTAATATGTAGGAGTTGATTACAAAATCATGAATAGAGTTGATTCCAATAATAAGTTCTAGCCAATACTAGAGTGTGTACAAAAGAATGTTTTTGAGAGTGTGTTGTTAGCATTTCTCTTTGTATATATAATATGCTTTCAGTTTTAGAATAAAATTTTTGCAAGCTATTTTAGTTATGCACATGTTGAAAAAGCTGGAGATCTTTATATTACCCCAATGGGTAAGGGATTGCGATAGCCTGGTCTAGACTCTCTAAGACTGTCTAGGTATGAGTTGTTTTTCCACCTAGCTTTTGTCAACATAGCCCTCAGATGATTTTAAGCAACTAAAAGGGGGGAATGTTTTAGAGAAACAATACATTTGTTGTTGTTGTTGTTGTTGTTATTATTATTATTATTATTTTGTATTTGTGATGTAATAAATGTTTTGCTTATCAATTAAGATTTTCAAATTTTAATTACCTAATGTCAGCTCTTAGGGCTGATATAAAATCCTATTTACTAGTAGAGTCAAATGTAATTAAAAGAGTTGTCCATGCACTGCTCCCAAGTCTCACAGTTATGGGGTTTAAGATGTATGTGTGATTACTTGCGAGAAAAGAGGCTATGCAAATATTGTGTTTTTACAGTTACAGCAAGGCTCACCCTCAAAATGCCCTGCATTTTTACTATTGCATAATTATGTCATATGGCTGAGTAAATTGACAAATGATTGATTGACAGGCTTGTTGGGGTCCCAGTCCCTCTGGTGGGAAAAATACAAGCAACAAAATGGCCAAGCAAGCTGCATTGGGATTTGTCAAACGGACGTTGGAGCGATGTCGTCAATATGAAGATACTGGCAAGAGCTGCTTCAATGATCCTTCATTCAAGGATATGTTCCTTTCTGAATCCTCAAAACTATATGCTTCTTCCCTTTCTCTGGAAGCAAGAACAGGTGTCTTCTTCGCTACTTTTTTGGAACAAATGCTTTGATCTACTCTGCTTCTTCTGTCTCAACTGTGTTCAACATCACCATTTTAGCTTACATTCTAATAAATTTGATTGTATATACCATATCTGTCTAATATGCTATATCAAGTCATCTTGATTATTTTTTTACTTTCTTCAGCTTCCATGGGTTCACAACAGAGTCCATCACAGTTTAGTCAGAATATGGATAATCATGATCTAAATTCATCAGATATGCTTCCTGCTTTAAATCATTCATCTGAACAAACTAGTGGGAAGGAAGATCTCTGGTCAAATAGGGTGAAGAAGAGGGAATTGTCCCTTGATGATGTTGGTGGTACACCAGGTATTTCTGGTGTTCCAGGCATCGGAAGTTCTGTATCAAACAGTGCAAAAGGAAAGAGAAGTGAGAGAGACAGGGATGGAAAGGGGCACAGCAGGGAGGTTCTATCCAGAAATGGAACTACTAAAGTTGGTAGACCAACATCATCCAGTGCTAAGGGAGATAGAAAATCCAAAACAAAGCCTAAGCAGAAAGCAACTCAGCATTCTGTTTCTGTGAATGGTCTCCTTGGGAAGTTATCAGAGCAACCAAAACCAGCATTACCTTCTGTTCAAAAGCCAAATGAAATGCCTACAAATAGCAATGCAAAGGAGAAGGACGAGTTTGGCTTGGGTGGATTGGACGAGCCTATTGATTTGTCCAACCTGCAGTTACCTGGAATGGATGTACTCGGTGTTGGTGATGATCAAGGTGGTGATCTTGGTTCCTGGTTGAATATTGATGACGATGGATTACAAGATCACGATGACTTTATGGGTGGCCTTGAAATTCCAATGGATGATCTTGCGGACTTGAATATGATGGTTTGAAGCTGCTTTTTTTGTATAGTCCTGTTCAGTATACCAATAACAAAGGAAACAAAGTATGTTGAAGAAATGACTAGTTATATAGGATGGTCTAATGGCAAATCCCGTCCACAATTAGGTTATATAGATTCTTTGGTAGACTCTTCCCTCCAAGTTGTTTTTGAGTGACCTTTCCAGGTGTTTCGGATTTTGCTCGTGTTAAAGTTCATGACTTCCACTGTAAAGATCTTTTTGTTCAAGGTACAAGTTAGCATTCCTAGTAATTATATCTTAGCAAACACTTCCTGGTTGTAGCTCTTACAAATCAGAGAACAAGACCCTTTGTACATACATTTAATATTTCTAATAAAATCAGCTATTCATTTGCTGAAATTACACTCTGTTGGTCTTTCCTCCTTCTCGGGTTTTCTTTTGGCAATTTGAGTTTTGCAGATACACACCTCAATGTGATGTACAGCGAGTGTTTTGCTGCAGTAGCTTCATCCAGGTATTGTCCACATTGTTGTATGAGGTTTTATAGGAAAAAACTGAGACTGTTGTGAATGTGATCAACTGATTATTGTCTGCATTGCGTCAGATAATCCAGTTGCTGTCCTGCTTATGCTACTTTGGGTATATGAAGCAGATTCTGGTTCTGGGTATATAAGCTCTCTCTCTCTCTCTCTCTCTCTCTCTCTCTACTACTAATTACGGTTTGGAAGTGAATCTGGATTTCACATTTTGCCTGATATTGTAATAACTATATACATAAAAGGTTTTGCAAAGGAGCTGAGAAATGTTAATATTCATTCTAGTTGATTGTGTAGTGATATTTATAGTTGGATGAATTCACAATCTTTGATGATTGAAGGGAGATCTTGTCGAGTAATTTCAAATATTCAGGACTGCCGGCCTTCCTAACTAGCGTTTTTCTATTTAAATATTGATGTGTATGTTGTTGAATAGACTATTCAATTATATCGTAGTAAAATTGCGTTGGGACATCAAACGTGCAAATAATTTGGTTACTTTCCATAGATTAGTAGCATGTGGCTCACATGGATGCCTCAATGTAATTGCATATTATATGTTATGCAATATGTTGCTGAAGGCAGGATTTACCTTTATATCGGGACTTGATGTAAATTTAGAATTCCTTTGATTTGTATGCACAGTTTTAACCCTATAAGTCAACATAAAAATAAAATAAAATTGATCGATAATGGGATTTAATACAATAGTTGTGTTGTGCGTGTTGAAGTAAGTTGGTTTCTCTCAAACTTTAAGATAGCCGTTTGGTCTATCCTCTGGCCTCTGGGGATATTGGATTGGTTAGGGTTTGTCTATTTATCTGTTCGTTGGTTTCTGTTTTATTTTGATCAAAACTAATAAATGTTCACTCCTGCCTTTGCATTCCCTTAATGTATGTGATAAATTGGTTTATAAATTAGATAACATTCTTATTTAATGTTCATAATAATAAAATATTTATATTTACTGAATACTGATAATTTAATTAATTATTGTATCCAAAATTATTAATTTATAATTGTATAATACAATTATTGAATGATAATAAAATGGTTAAAATAGTGTAATGTTATTTTACATTTGAAGAAACATTTGATTTTAATTTTAAAATAATATTTTAAAAAAAACATTAGAACAGGCACGATCAAATTTTATAATATTTAACTGCATAGAAAATAGAAATGTATGAAAAAAAAGTTGAAAGTGTGAAACAACCTAATAAAAAAGTGAAACAATGAAAAGGTTTTTATAGTAATTGACACGTGTCCAGTTATAATGAATGTTTTAATATATGGTAAATTGATATTTGAAAACTTGTATACTTTAAGCATGAGATACTTGAAAAATCCAATATTATGGGAACTTAAAACGTTTCACATATATCAATGAGTAAATTTAACGTTTAACAGGGAAATCTCTCTCAGAAAAAAAAAGTTATTAGGGAAATCAGAATCATCATTGTCAGATGCCTTTGATAAAGATTTGTAACAGTTTCTTAAACAATTTTACCACCGATCGTGGAAATTGGAAAACACCTCGCAACATCGCTTCAGCGAATCAACATTTACCAACGAATAGTTAATTTTGGTGTTATAGATGTGACCTATGGCTTTTCTCAATAAGATTTTTATTCAAGATTGATGTATAAAAAAATCTCTAAAAGAGTTTTTTTTTAATCAATAAAAGTAATTATAATGAAAATAGGTATCAAATTCAAGTTCTTGAGTATCTATTCGAACTCTTATCACCAGCTTAACTTTAGTAATTCAAGGAATAGTTTTATTATATTGTTGATGTTCTTAATTTGAATAAAGTTATTTTTTATTTTTAAATTTGGTAAAATCACTCGAGTCTTGCATGTTGACAGGTCAAAGTGAACATTTTAATTTGTCATCCTGTCTAACTAGCTGTCTAACTTTTTTTTTTTTTTTTTTTAGGTTCGTTCCTGGAGTATCCACCGCCGACAGCAGTGACTAATCTCCTCGCTACGTTGGAGGCACCTCAAAGGGTGGGATAGCTGGCCCCAAGATTTAACGCGGCTGCATACACAAGGCAGGATTCGAACCCCTGACCTTGCTTAAGCGTGGATCAACCCCTACCGCTGAACCACACGCTTGGGGTTAACTAGCTGTCTAACTTGCTATCAGGTCAAATGGTAAGTCGAATCGAATTGACTCGTCAGTTTAATTAAATATATTATTTTATTTATTTTATAACTTATTGTGGATGTTATTTTGTATTGTAATATGTTATTATTGAAGAACTATTAGTATTTATGTTATAGTTCTTAAGAATTATTATAAATTTATGTTATTGAGAGACTATTAGTACTAATTTTGATTGAAAAAGAAAGATTTTTAATAATTTATAATTTATTATTCTTGTGATGTAAGACAAATTTATGTCATGGATCTTTTGATTGAATTTATAATTATAAAAAATAAAATAAAAATTTTAATTAATGGTAAAAAAAAATTCATTTTGGTAGGTTGACCTGTCTTTAAGCAGGTCATGACAAGATTTTCAGTCCATTTTAATCAAGTAAATCAATTTGTCCCATCCTATTTTTAGCAAGTAAGTTGCGAGACAAACCAAAACGAATCAAATTAACCCTTTTATCACTCTTACTAATTTTTTAATTACAAATATGTTAATCTATTTAATTTATCAAAATAAACTTCATGCCATTACTGTTTACTTCATGTTTAAAAGTTATTATAAAAAAAGATTTAATTTATTCTAAATTTATTATATTCAAAAACACTTTCAACTTAAATAAGGACAATTTATTTTAATGATTTTACATTATTATCTTTATAGTAATTTATAAATTATTAGTATAAATTTATATAAATCTTAATTATATTTTTAGTCTTCATAAAATGACTAATTTTTTGTTTTAGTTCTAGTAAAAAAAATTGTTTTTTATCTTCTAAAATTTAAAATTAGTGCTTTTGGTAAAACAAATACATTTATGCTTTGATCTTGTAAATATTTTGTTTAATTTTTCTTTTTAAAATTTGAAATCACTTATTTTGGTTTTCAATATTCTTTTTAAGATAGATAAATAATATTTACTTAAGAAAAATTGCACTCACTTTGTTTATATTTGTTTAAATGACATAGTTCCTCTCCAACTTTTAAAAACCACTCATTTCCCTTATAATAATGTCATTAGTTAAAGTGAAAGAAAGAAAGAAAAAGTCAATTCATATTTTGTCAAAATTATAGACAAAGTTTAGTCTTTTTTATAAAAATTTTCATTATTCTATCAATTTTGAAAATAATAATTTCTTAGTACATTCTTTGAAACTGTTTCTTGAAGTTGGTATATTTTTTAAATCACAACACATATGATATTTTAGTTATAATTTGAGAGTTAAATTACATAAGAGATCAAGTTTCATTCAATTGTTTATATTTGCATTAATGATTTATTATTTTTTAATAATACACAAATGATATTATCTTATATAAGGCGCTACTTATGTCATTTAAATAAATAAATAAGAAGAATTAGTATTCACTCAAAAACTAGAGGGACAATATGTGTCATTTAAAAGACCTCAAGGGAGGTCAATGCAATTTTCTTTTTATTTTATATATGTTAAATGTTTTTTAGATACTGATGTGGTATTATAGAAATTAGTAAGTGTCGCTTAAGATGATTACTTAGACTTTTTTAAATATATAAACAGTTAATGAAGGCCAAATAATAGTAGGGACTAAAAAAAATTGATTTTCAATTTTTAACTAATAAAAAATAAATAATTTTTTAAAAAAATAAAAAACAAAATTCACTTATTTTATAAAGATTAAAAAATATTTAAATTTTAAGTAATTAAATAAATTAAATTACTTAGAGTTAATATAATTTATAAAAAAAACCCATAAATACTTAAAATATAAATAGATTTCAGATTACATTATACTATTACATGAATTTTTTTTTTTTTTTTACATAAAAATATGCCCAGGAAAGTTAAAATTTCAATAAACATTACATAGGACTTTATTTTTTGTTTAAAGATTAGGGCCGGGACCCCTAACTTTTTTTAATTTAATTTTTTTAAATACA
Organism: Cajanus cajan; assembly: GCF_000230855.2. NCBI lineage: Eukaryota > Viridiplantae > Streptophyta > Magnoliopsida > Fabales > Fabaceae > Cajanus > Cajanus cajan. Next base: position 67,238,051 of record NC_138521.1, read on the forward strand.
TATGATATCTCAATATTAAGATACTTATTTTTATTGGAGGGACTATTTGGGATAAAATTATTTAAGTGCTATTTTTTTAACAAAATATTCTTTCCTTTTACAATTAATATTTACTATAAAGATAATAAGTGACACTTTTTTTTAAAGAACACTTCTTTTCGTAAAGAAAATTAATTTTATGTACTCTTTCAAATTTTCAAAAATTATAAGTCAAAAAGAATATAAAATCTTATTTAAATCAAAAGCTATTTGAATAAAGGTAATTGTCATGACTGCAAATAAAACATAAATTAACTTTTAAAAATAATTTTAGATTATTTTACATTAGATAAAGCCTTTAGAAAAAAATTGTGTCTCCCCCACTCCCCCCAATTTTTTAAACTAAATATATTCTAGTGTCATTTAAAATGTGTTTTTTTGTTTTTGTTTTAAAGAATATAAATGATTTTCTTAGTTTTTTTAATGTTGCTTCGATTATAAATTAATGGTTTAGGAATTAAAAATGAGAAGGGATGTACTCACTTCAAGAGTAAGGTTATTCTGACTTACTCTATTCAATAACTCATATTCTACATCAAATTTCAACGATCAAAGTGTTGAATTTGTAACATTGTAAGCTTTAGAGTTAGTGTTCTTATCTGTTTAAGTTTTGTTGTGATGTTTTGTGTTGAATGACCTATTAAATTCAAGGATTTCTAGTGAGTCAAGGTTGTTTTAAGAGTTTCTTTGGGCAGAGATCCATTTTGATTCTAAAGGGTAAGGTTTATAAGACGTTTATTCAAAATAGAGCCTCATAGCTTTAAGTTTTTATAATTTTAGAGAGAGAAAATTTTAGAAAGGTAGACTCTGGCCCGTGAGCTCTTTCTCTCTTAAATATGCTATTCTCTGAGATTTCTTTTTCTTCTTAGCCAATCTTAGGTTGTTTGTTGTGATTTAGATTGTGGAAATCTTGAATCAAATCCATGAAGCATGTAGAACCACATTTTTCTCCTCTTTTACCTCCTTTTCATGCTACCCCGAGTTAAGGGAAGTTGAAATTCTTGTTTAATGAATTTGTTGAGTTGTTCAATTGATTATGAGTTGAAAGTTGTTAGAATTTTATAGATTCATAGTTGTGTAGATTAATTTTTGAAGGGGGTTGTTTGTTGACATTGAGTTTTTGGTGTTTTTGATGGGGAAAAAGATTTGATGCATTGGTTGATAATTTGGGGTTGCGTGTTCTTTTCTTCTTCAAAATCTAGGTTATATGTTGATTTGTAGATGATACATATTAAGTGTATGTAGGAATTGAGTTTGATTTTGAGGATTTTAATATTTTGTGGGGAAGGAACCTTCCTGAGTTGATGAGTTGTTCTTGATGTTTATGCTTAGTTTTTGGGTTTGTTTACTCAAAGCGTCAATGTGGTCGCTTAGAGTGAGTGAGTGCAACCAAATCAAAGTATTCTCTAACTTGACTCATTTAGAGGGAATTGTGATCGCTTAATGCGAGATTCAGTGGCTCAAGGTGAGAACTTACTCACTTAGAGTGAGTTGACATAGTGTTGTAGGGATAGTCTCTGTCTACTATTGCTTAGAGCGAATTCTTGAGCATTATGAGTGAATTATGCTCGCTTAGAATGAGGATTAACTCCAATGAATGTTCTCTATTTGGGATCACTCCAAGCAAATTCAGGGCACTTAAAGTTAGTCCAAGGGCGCCTTAAGTGCTGGTCCACTACATATTTTAGAGTTGATTGGCTATATGTTGTGTGATGAGGAATTAAAGTAGTTTATTGTATGATAGTTGATGAACATGAATCAAGTAGATAGATTTATTGCATGTTTTGAGATGAAATTGTTGTTTGTACTATACATGTTGATATGTGAAGATGATGTTTAGGTGTACAATGTATGTTGTGAGTTGTGAATTATGTGTTGGTTGTATAGGTGTAAGGAATTTGTATGATGTTGTGTTGCTAAAATGATGAATGTTGAGAATGCTTTAGGCATTTAGGCATAGTGTTGTTGAGCTATGATGACCAACCTAGGACTATAGGAGAAGTTGTTTTAAAAGTTTCATATCACATTGTGTGGATCATGTGTTGTGGTGCTCTGAGAGTCCATACTTTTGCTAAAATCCCTTTTTGAAAATTTGACCTTCGAAGTGGATAACTATGTTGAATCTCCTTTAGGACTGAGTTGGTACCGTATGTGGGTAAGGTCGAGATGCACATGTATAAAATGACCACCTGAGTCAAGTATGAAGTTGAAAACTTAGTACTTAATTGAGTGTCGAAAGGACATAGTATTTGGAGGGTAATCAGTGGGTTAAATCCATAAGTGACATTGTTATTTTAGTTAATGTTATGGTAGACTCATACATAAACTATTTTACCATGACAGTAGTTCTAAATTTCCTAATTTAGGTAACAATATTCGAGAAATTTTGTGTTGTGGATTTACATCCAAATTATTGTTGGTCTAACAAGCCAAAAAGGTCATGTTGTGTTGTTAGTTCTATAAGGTCATGTCATTATTGTTGGTTTTGTAGTATCAAGTTGTTTAAACTCCCCTAAGATGTAGGAGATCTCCATTAGTTGAAATACGGGATGATACATTAGTTGATAGTTATGTTGTGTTACATTGATATTTCATGATGATGATGATGTTGATATTGAGCTTAGATTGTTGAGTGTTGAATGAATATGAAATGTAATAATGTGAGTTGTTTTACTTCATTTTATATTATTGTATGTTGAATCTTTTATATCTAGCTTATCCTTATTAATTTGTGTTATATTGTGATGATCATACTTTCTATGGAAGCAAGATAAGACTAGGTTTGAGATGCTTTCCATTGGTAGTCGTCTAGATGATGATTAGAAGGGAGTTTTGCATAGTTGCTTGTAGAGTAGCTGCTTATGTATAGTTGTGATTGACTGGATGAATATACTATGTATATATTTACTTTTACTGAATGAATGTAATTATATTTTTTATACTTATATAGTTGTGTACATTTATATATGACATTTAGTACATTATCTAGTAAATGATGATAAATTATATTAGGTATATGTTTTTTATATGTGTTTCTTACGTGTAAGGATTGCGTCGAGTTATTATAGAATCAAAAGTTCTTAGTCTACAAAGTTTAAAAAATTATTTAATATTTCATTTCATTAATTAAAAAATATATAAAATATTCATAAAATTTGATATTTGTATATATTTGTTAGATGAATTTTAATTTTTATAGTTGACCTTCTTTCATCCGAGTCTCGTTGCATTAAGATACTTTTAATATTTTGTATTAGTAAAAAAGTGAGGGAGTGTTATATAATAAAAATTGAAAAGGAAGGCAATGGATGATAAAATTTATGCTAAAAACCTATTTTAGTCCCTTATAATAATTGTTTGTTTCAATTTAGTCCTACTTTTATTTTTTATCTCAATTTGGTCCCTAATAAATTGATTGATTGCAATGTCGGACTTCCGTCCAAATTATTTAAACGGAGTTAACTGTTGGCCACATGAATGTCATGTAGATGCATAGGTGGATGCCATGTGGATGCCAAATTTCTTGAAAACACCTAGAACCAGAACGGTCCATTCTGAAACCAGAACGGGCCGTTCTGGGTGCACTCTTGGTGTGTTAATTTTGCATCCGGAACGGCCTGTTCTAGGTACAAAATTAACACACTAAGAGTGCAACCAGAACGGACCATTCTGATTTCAGAACGGGCCGTTCTGGTTCCAGAATGCCAAACACAAACGGTCAACAATTATAGTTCACGGTTGGGATCGTGGAAGGAAAAAAACCCAAGGTACAAAGCATTTCAAACATTGGATTTGGTAATATTGTCAATGAGAATCGATAACTTCAATTGCTAAACAGTTGGGCTGTATAGTATATCATTAAGGACAATGTAGTGTATCACTAAAGACAATGGTAGCAGATTTTATTTCATTGTTAGTCAAACTGGAGTGAACCACTTACTACCAAATTGACACTATACAGTAAATGATGAAATGACATGGTATTTTTTTTTTGATGTCATTAACGATGTATCCCGATAACAACAACCTGTTCTTGAGGAGGTACAACCTGAAGTAAAGGAAAAGGATACATAGGACTAACATTTCACCACACAACCACATGCAGGGATGGATCTAAGTTAATCATAGTGGGGGCACTTGCCCTCACTAAAATTTTTTTCATTCTTTTTTTTTTATATATAAAATATTAATAATTTTATAAAATATATATTATTAATTATATTTTAATTATCTTGTTATATCTAATATAATAAATACAATAATATTTTTATATATTTTATTTTATTGTTTAGTTATTTTTTATTTTGTGGTAAAATTATCTTCATTATTAATGAAGAAAAAATTTACTTACTTCAAGAGTAAGTCTTGATAGATTTATTCTACTTAATAATTAATGTTCTATATCAAATTTTTAAAAATTTAATTGTTAAATTAATTTTTTTTTCATGTATAGATGAAATTTATAAAATTTTTTAAAAAATTAAAAATCATATCATACTTCGTTAAATTAATTTAAAATAACATATAAAATATTTTTGTTTTAAATGAGTGTAAAAATTTAGAGGACACTAAAAGAAAATAAATTAATAATTTTATTATGTTTATCCTATTAATTTTTATCATTTTATTCCTCTAATTATAAATAAGTTGTAAAAAATTATAAAGTTATACTTATATATTTCTTCAGACAGAAGGAGAAAAAGGAAAAGTTATCACTCTATTTATAAGACAATTGTATTTTATAAAAATAAGTAATTTTAAAATTTTTACCGTAAAAAAATATTTTTCAAAATTATTATATTTTTTAATAAAAATAATATAGAATATTCTATTGCTCCTACTTAACAAGTTGGCGTTCTGGAACGGGCCGTTCTGGTTTCAGAACGAGCAGTTCTGATGTACTCGTGGTGTGTTAATTTTGCATCTAAAACGGTCCGTTTCATATGGAAAAATTAACATACCAAGAGTGCACTCAGAACGATCCGTTCTGGGTTCAGAACAGGCCGTTCTGGTTCCAGGTGTATTTAAGAAATTTGGCATCCATGTGACATCCACGTGGCATCTACTTATGCATCTACGTGGCATCCACGTGACCAACAATTAACTCCGTTTAAATAATTTGGATAGAAGTCCGACATTGCAACCAATTAATTTATTAGGGACCAAATTGAGACAAAAATAAAAGTGAGACTAAATTAAAATAAATAATTATTATAAGGATCAAAATAGATTTTTAGGCTAAAATTTATAGTTAGTTTTCCTTTTTGGTTAAAATACGTAGTGTATGCATAGACATAAGATAGAGAAAGATGGAAATGAAAATGATATGGTCGGTTGGTCAGCAGCGAAGATGGAGAACACGTGGAGACAAAGGGAAGGTGTTGTGTTGTCTGTCATGGCTTTCGGCACAAAACTATATGCAATTCTTATTCAACAGAATCAATCTCTCTCTCTCTCCTTCTCTCAGCATAACATAACATAACATAACATATCTTTTTTGGACTTGTATTGCTCATGTTCTACGCGTCAACTCTCACGCCTCTGTCCATTCAGTTCATGCATCTTCCTATTCCTCTTTCATTCCTCCATTTGCATTATCAATCCAACATTAAATAATTAATTATATTCATATTTAATACAACTATCATACATACTAATTATCAAGATTTTATTGCTATAAAAACTAAAATCAAATAAAATTTATTCAAAGACAAAAAGAAATTAATTATTAACTATTATTTATTTTGATTTTTTAAATTGAAAATCTCAAAGAATATCAAAACTGTTATATTTTTATTATATAATAATAATAATGTATAAAGACATATTGGTTTGGTATTATTATGTTACTTTCGTACATTGTACATCCCCCCTGGAACTTGGGTATTCGAACCCCCATCTCGATTCTCACGCCCACGTGGCTTCCTCGTACTGGCCCTCTTTATTTCTGTGCGAGGTTTTCCTCATTAGAAAACAATAGTACATGATAATGTTGTGGAAATGTGGATGGTTCAACGTTGCATCTTTCATCATAAATAAATAAATAAAGAGCACATTTGGAAAAGATAGTAAAGTCCATAATGGATGAGAGAGAGTGAGATTAGAATGACTTCCACGTCTTAATCTTGTATTGCTACATAAACAAATAGTTCCTTTCCTTAGGAAACCATGTATCAAAACTCAACCCAACCATTAAATATATATAATCATTATTTTAGAAAAAGAAAGTGCTATGTGTCGATCCTGCAGGTCAAGAAATGGAAAGCCTGCTAATAATACATTTACTTTTTGTTGGTAAAGAAAATGAAAGTTAAATATTTCTTTTTTAAGAAAAACATAGTCATCTGTTGCGTAATTATTTATATTTTCAAAAGCTGAGACTGCTCATTTTTTTATTTGTCAAAAATAAAAATTCATCTGTGTTCGTACTGCATATAGTTTTGTTGAGGTTTCTGTTCCTTCTTTCATCCCCTTCCCTCATTTTTTCCATGCACTGTTTTCATTCTGTGAAGGTAAATAAATCACAACTCAGATTGTTGAATTCATGTTATGTCCTTTCATTACTTGTAGAGATTAAATTAACTGATTGCACTTTAGAGGAGGAATCTAGGCATAGATGGTGGTGAAAGCAGAAAGTGGGTATGAGTTGACATGACCAAAATTATTTGCCTTTCTTTTGATATGATTATTCATTTTGAGGGTGGTGAAGGCTTCTTGTTGTTGACACATGAAAGGAACAGAAGAGGTAAAACCAGGGCAAGGAAATTTCAGTGGCTGGTGTGACTTGCCTCAGATCTAGGAAACCCTCTTCTCATATGTGTACTATTTCCTTGCTATTTTTTCATTTTCAATGACCCCATTTCCCTTGTCTCTGTTTGCCAGAGAGAGACAAGCCATTTACCTTGTCAATTATTTGCTGCTGGTTTCGTCAATAATCTCTTGTCTGGTTTTCCAGGGATCATAAGGTGGAATACAGAAAGTCCTGGTTGATAAAAAGCCCAAAACAGGTGAATTCAGAAAGGATCTTGTGGGCTGTTTGTTTTAGTCTTTAATGCCCTAAGAGAGAATAGTAACCTTTGAATTGAATTTAATTTGTTACACTGTATTTTTTACTGGTTTAATTTCTTAGGAGTTTGGTTCTGAACTCCTTAAATTTCTTGCCGTAGGAGCCTTCTTGGGGTTTTGATGCTGATTGAAATTATATCATAGAAAGGAGGCTTTAGGGAAAAGAGTGGAAAAAGTGGTTGAAAGGGATAGCTGCTTGTAGGATACTGGAGGACAAGAAGGCTATTGCTACAAGGCAAAGTAAACCAATGGAGGAAATATCTTCGAGTGTTGCAGTGCCTTTTACACTTGGTGTTGGAAATTTGATTCAAAAGGAGTCTGCAGTGACTACTCACATGGAGATAACTGGGCTGAAGCTTATGGCAAATACCGCAGCAGCAGCTTTGATGTTGAATCCTGCGGTGGAGTGTTGTCAATCATGTTCTGTTGGAAGTGAAAACCATGCAGATATTAGTCTGCAGCATCAGATTACAGTATCTGCGGAGGTAAAGGAGAATCAAGTTGGAACTTCCCTTGTCTCAGAAATGGTTATCGAATGTGAGAGTAATTGGGTCTTGAATGAAAGCCATAATATGGCTAGAAAGGAAGATGAAATAATGTTAGCAGTGGATTTTCAGTGTCTTCGTAATTCAAGCTCTCAACCTGTGGCTAATGGCAAAAGTGATCCTTGTAGGGAGGAAGCTGTGTTGTTGAAGACTAGTTATTCTGAAATAGATTCACCAATCATCATCAAGGTTGATGATGTTGATATTCATGGCAAGTCTGGGATAAAGGAGGCATGTCCATCAATGAAGCCGGTGGAGAACACAGTTTCTGTTGCAATGGATATTACTAGTGAGGATCAATGTGGATCAGATGAGTCGGATCCTAAACCATCTGCTATGCCTCTTGATCAGTTGCCAAGGGAGAATAAAACAATGAGAACAAGCAACCAGAATGCTTTGGATTTGAATAGTGGCCCTCTCTGGGGTTGCTCATCAATTTGTGGAATGAGACAAGAGATGGAAGATGCTATTTCTGTTAGGCCTCAACTTTTTCAAGTTCCTTCACAGATGCTAATGAATGATCATGTGAATGAGAATGATAAACATTCACTAGCCCACTTTTTTGGTGTCTATGATGGACATGGGGGCCTTCAGGTATGTCTCAAAAACAATACTCTATCAAATTATACAAAATGTATATTGTTGAAATTAATGTTTCACTGATGGGGTGTTGTTTTCACAGGTTGCTAATTACTGCCAGGAGCATCTTCATTCGGTATTGATTGAGGAGATAGAGGCTGCACAATCAAGTTTGGTGGAAACAAATGCGAGAGATTGGCAAGACCGTTGGAAGAAAGCATTCATCAATTGTTTTCAGAAAGTAGATAACGAGGTTGGAGGAATTGGTGCAAGAAATAGTGGAAACAACAGTGGTGGATCTGAGTCTAATATTGAACCTGTTGCTCCCGAGACTGCTGGCTCCACTGCAGTGGTAACCATTTTAAGTCAAACCTACATAATAGTTGCAAATTGTGGGGACTCAAGAACTGTCTTATACCGTGGAAAAGAAGCCATGCCGTTGTCTTCTGACCACAAAGTAAGGAATTTCATTCTAGTTTCATAGTATTTTTATTGAATTTCTAATAGAAGTTGAAGTTGTCTGATGGAGGAAATATCACTTCCTGTTTTGCAGCCAAATAGAGAGGACGAGCGGGCAAGGATAGAAGCTGCAGGAGGAAGAGTCATACATTGGAAAGGATACAGAGTTCTTGGTGTCTTGGCAATGTCAAGGTCCATAGGTATGTGTCTGTTGCATGATCTCCAGAACTGATTGGTTTTCTTGCAAGTTGCAACGTTATATTATGTGGTTGCATGTTACTGCAAACAGTTTGGTGTTTGTTTAAGTTAATCAAACGGTATAGCCATTATTTTTCCAGCTATTCATCTCTACAGCAATATTATTTATCATGAGTCATGCTGAAGTTGGACGCGAGGACAAACATTGTTTTATGCATGTCATTAATGCGTTTTGTTTTAATTTTTGAAGTTTAAAAGTAACTTATTTTTGCAGTAAGTGTCCTTTTATTGGTACATTGTAGCAAGTTTCTTTTACTCCATGTTGAAAGTAGAAATTATTACATGGTATAAGATCAAGATTACCAGGCATTCATGATCCCAATTAATTTTTACGTGACATATAACTAAGATATTTAATTTACAACAAAGAATTAATAAAACTCAATTACGTGTCAAGTGAAGATTGGTTGGAAGCGTGATGGTCTTGGACCTGCAGCGGAGCCCCGATCACCCCCAAAAGTTTTCCTGCAAATTTTTTATGTAACAGTATTTTATGGCACTCCTGTTAGAGAAAAAATGAGAGAATTTTTGTCTTGGTCCCCTTAAATACCAATCCGGGCATTTGCCATTCTCATGAACTATGTAATAATTTCTTATCTTTAAGGACCTTAATCCACTTCCTTCAACAAACCTTTGGAGCAGAAAGTGACTTTAGTACACTTCAATGTGATTTCATTCTACAATTTTTTTTTGCTATATAAATTCTTATTCAAATGATCTTTGTTGTCTAATTTTTCTTCTTGCTCAACAGGTGATAGATACCTGAAACCATGGATAATTCCAGATCCTGAAGTGAGTATTGTACGCCGAGAGAAAAACGATGAGTGTCTTATTCTAGCAAGTGATGGTTTGTGGGATGTAATGACAAATGAAGAAGCCTGCGAGGTTGCAAAGAAACGAATCCTTCTTTGGCACAAGAAGTATGGTGAAAACGGAGCTACAGAACACAGTGAAGGAGCTGATCCTGCATCTCAGTCTGCTGCTGAGTATCTAACTAAACTTGCCATCCACAGGGGAAGCCAAGATAACATCTCTGTAATTGTGATAGACTTAAAGCCTCAAAGAAAGATTAAGAGAAAGGCATGAAGTGATGTTTTTTGCATCTGGAATGTCTTCATTTAAGCTATTGATTTATTGTATTTTAGAATCATTGGCACTTTTTAGTCCGTCAGTTTTTCGCCAGGGCTAAGTTATATATGCTAAAATTCGCACTGTACAAGGATACCTTTGTGAGAGCTTTCCAAGCTTAAAGTTTTTTTTCTTTTTTTTCTATAAAGTTTATGACCCAATATTTTGAGTTAGCTGCACAAATGATCAGCACATAATCTCTTAAATGGGACCTTGGAGCCAATCTTATATTTTATTTAGAAATGGCAAAAATACTCGTATTTGCATGTATTTGTAGATAAAATTCGTCATGGATAATAAATAGATAGTTTAAATGAATATTCGCAAATAATGGATACATGTATTTTTTTTATTCATTTATAATCGAGACAGGGACAGATATGATAATATTCATACTTACGAATATCCACTAAATAATATTACTTAAATATTCATATGTTTATCTTATTTTTATATTATTTATAATATTTTTTAATTTTTAAAATAATTCACAAATATTAATGGATACCCATAAGCATTTATAAAATTTACGGGTACTTATTAAATGGAAACCCACAAAAGTATAAGATGAGTACAGGACAGATTTTTATCTAACAGGAGTACAAGTATCCTATTACCCACTCTCATGAAATCTCATTGTCATCCCTAATTTTATTATTAGTAATGTGCAATGCAAGCAATAAGAACCCCAAAATCAATAAGGCAATTTGACAAGCTTTAATCGAAAAAAAAGTATTACATGATTTGGGACTGTTCAACTAGCGTGACTCGCATAAATTTTTACGTTTATTTGGGGCAGCCTCACTAAACATTACCTGATAAAAAACTGTACGTCAGATGATATTATCAGCAATTTAAGAAAATCCTGGTGATACATTTTTTGCAATAATAAAATTTCAAACATTTTGTTGCAAGTAGCCCCAGATACTCAATTTTCACCATTAAAATTCTTTAAATGCCAACTATTGCAATTCCTTGACCCTTGCATCTGAGTTTCTCAACAAATTCTTGAACTCAAAAATCACTCAACAACTAAATACAGAATCTTTGGTGTAACTCTAGGATCTGGTTCTTCAACTCATCTCCAAACGCTCGTCATATGCAAGCAGTGCTCTACAATAGAAGAAGAATTAAGCTGCAGTCACAAATAACTCCAACTGTTTAGAGAAAAGAGAGAGAGAGAGAGAAAGAAAAGTACTCATCATCCAGAGATATTAATATCTGAGACTGGATGGTTGCATGAGAACACATCCTATAATTCGTAATTTAGGAAATAATATCTGATTTTAAGTCTCCTAAGCAACCTAGGATAAGCTTTCATCACAAAGGATCGTATCAATTGAAAAAAAAAAGTGAGCTTCAAATCATTATCATTAGTATCATTTACAGAACAACAAACAACATCCTCAAAATAGAAGAAAAATTACTTCTGCTTATGACAAATCAATGCATTATATTCATATAGTGATCTACATTCAAGAACACCTGATAGATTCGAAAATACAGAACAAAAAGAATAACGTTTTACTTAAATTTATCAGAGTTCAAGATTCGAACATACAAACTTTTATAAGGTTGCAAGAGGAGATCCTGCATTGGAGAAGTAAGATGAAAGATCCACCGCAGAGTCATCGTACTTGTTGATAAAAGGATCTCCCTGGAGTTTCAATAAAATATATAGGCATCAGAAAGACAATAATGTAAATGGTATGTGTACATAAACAAGATTTACACATACCATTAACTCCTGAGCTGACAATCGATCCTTTGGATCTTTCTGTAGACTAAACCAAGAGAAGATTGAAAAAGTAAGATCAGAAGACACATAAAAAGCATACAGTGAAATAGAATTTATAGCATGGCAAAATAGCCAACAGAATAGTGATGGAAGGTACTTAGTTTTATATGTCTAAACATGGAGGTTTTGTTCAATGAAATTATGAAAGATACATTCAAAAAGAAAGAAAATAGCATTTCGTGCTTGTAGGTGTGTGTATTGTGTGTTTCCATTTTCTTATGGTGGATTAAGATTCTTGACTGCACACAACTAGTATCTTTTTTAACAATTACCATGCTGAGATAAATGTGCAAAATTCTGGAGAAAATTGTTCCGATGGAGGACTAGGAGGAGGTTTATCGACAATGGTTTCAATAAGCTCAAAAATGCTCTCCCATCTATCACTTTGATCAGGCGGTGTATATGGAAACCGCCCCAACGCACACTCGAGCAGTATTAGTCCCAGACTCCATATATCACTTTTGTAGTTGTAGCCTCGCTGGCTTCCGTTGATTCTCTCTGGCTGTAAAATTGGCAGAGTGAATGTTATATTCTAGGCAATAGTGGTAAACTTTGGTGCTAAAAAAGATAAATATACTTGCACACATTACTCACAGACATATAGTTGTATGTGCCAATGAAAGTATTTGCTTGACCAGATGTACTTTCCATAATTGCACTCACACCAAAGTCAGTAATCTTTACTTCACCTATGTGATTTATCAACAAATTAGAAGGTTTTAAGTCTCTGTGGATAATGTGCTTTTCATGGTGAAGATAGATTAAACCCTTCAGCACCTACAACGTTAAAAAAGAAAAAAGGGATCAGATCTTGTTTTGGGACTCGGTAAAAGGAATGATAGGAACAAGACAGGAGGAAAATCCATTACTCCTTACCTGTTTACAGATGGCAGCAAGAAAAGGCTCTGGAATTGTTTTAACTTTCTTCAGAAGATCAGCTAAGGAACCTCCATCCATGTATTCTAAGATGATTGATATGACACCGTTTTCATAGAATGATTGGTAGCAGACAACAACATATGGACATTGTGCTTGTTGATTAATTTTCAGCTCTTGTGCAATCTGCTTGCGCATGGACTCCTCAATATTCATTTGAATTACCTGAATTGTGAAGAATGCATACATAAGTGACAAAAGAAAAAAGATAATAGATTTAAATGATAACATTAAGGTTGTGACTTGTGAATATATCAGAACAAGGGAAAAATTAGTTTATTAGTTCAAGTGCATATATTAGGAATATCGTGATAAAGAGACAGACTTTCAAACTAATAGACTACAATACTAGATTGTTAAAAAAAGAAGGCATACAAAGAAACAAATGAAATTTAAAATTACTAAGGGTATGTTTTTTGGTTCAAAGGAGGGGAGAGATTTTAATGGAAGAGAGAAGAGGTAGTTCTTTTCTTGTTTGGTTCCCAGAGGAAGGAGAGAGATTTTGAAAACTAATTTTCCTTTGTATCCTTAAACTTTTGAATTTAAAAACATAAGTGGGGATATTTTAGACATTATATTAATAATGTTTTAAATCCCCTCTCCTTCCTCCAAATCTCTCAATATTGAAGGGGAGCTAAAATTAGATGAAGATGGGATTTGCTCTTCCCCCCTCCTTAAAGTTGAACCAAAAAGTTTATAAAAATTCCTCCCCTCTACTCTCCCTTTCATTTTTCCTCTGACCAAACACTGTAAAAGTAGGAGGGAAACCTATATGAGAGATGTTACTTCATCATTGCGCCTCCATTATCAAAACCAAGTAGGAAAAATAAACAAAAGGAATGAACAAAGACATTTTCAATAATGAAGGGGTAGGGGGGATTGAAGACCTTAGTCCAGATGTTAAACACAAGATTAAATTTGTCTTGTTCAAAGATTGATTAATATATACAAATTCCTAGGGAAGAGGCCCACATTTCAATCAGTATGATAAACATAATTCAAAGGTCCAAAGTTGGCTGAACAAAAACATTATGTTTTGACACAATAAAGAAAGAAACCACCAGCAACAAAATAACAATTAACTGAATTACTATTTGATTGAGAATGAACTGCTCCGAATGAAATTAAATCATTAAACACTAATTGAAAGAAATAACATTTTCTGAAACGTACAGAACCTTTGAGGGACACTGAATTTGTACCAGAGAAAATATGTTTTGAAACATCCTTGTTCAATGAAAAAGATGTAAGGGAGAGTGGCATGACTTTATCAAAAAAGTATGTAAGATAGGTAGACAAAGCCAACACAAAAAGATAAATTAACTAGAAAAGACAGAACATAATATAGAAATTCAAAGCATGGTATGCAACATGCAGCAAGTGTACCTTCAATGCGAAAAACTGACTTGTCCATTTGTGTTGCACCAATTGGACTACCCCTCCATTTCCCTTTCCAACAACTTTGATCACATCTATGTCTGCCAAACTTAACTGGTCGTCTGAAGGCTTGATTGGAGGTGGCTGAAAACATAACATGAACGTTGAAGCTATATACAACAATTGTCAGAATTCATCCCGCATGTGTATTGTGTACTTGGACCGAATTAAAAAAATGCACGGAGTTCAAGCCTCCCTAGTCCTGCTCTTTTTATACCATAAACCATAACCAATATAACTAGTCAGAATGATATTTGTTTTCATGATTGACGTTGCAATACATCAGAAATTGATGAAAGTGTTGAAACAAAAAGGTATTTCTTAGCAGCCTCCCTCAGTCCCCACCAAAAAAATAAAAAGTAAGATGTAGGAAGGAAGAAGAGGATCCAACATTAACTCAGAATGCAAACAATTTTATGCAACAAACTCTGTTTCAAGAGTAAAATTGAACTTAAAAGACTCAATTTGTTTAGTGGCTCATGAAGTGGATGACCATGCTGTGCACAATTTCATTTCATAAACTTGCAACTTGTTCTCCATTTGATTAAAAACACAAGGCAAATAAGATGAGAAATCTATAACCTCGTTAACAAAATCCGGCTCAATTAAAAAACAATAGCAAAGGCTAGGAAAAGTAAAAGCAGGCTCGATCATCCTCTCCCCCCAATTATTCCTTTTCATTTTACCAAGAAAATAAGGGACAAGGGAAACCAGCAAAGAGCCATCTAATAAATTTTTGTGTCATTTTAAAACATATAATACTCCACTATGGTTTGGAAACCTAGGAATAAGGAATCTACAGAAAATTCAGGAATCCCTTGTCACCAGATCCTAAAGATCAAATGCAACAAAAGAAACAATTGAGCAACCGGACTGGATATAAATTGAAATAAACAATTGCAAAGGCAAGAATGCACAAAAAATACGATCTTTAAGAAAAAGAAAAGGTGAGAGAAATATGTTACAGCTTCGACATCATTCTCAGTGACAATTCTCACTCCATCCCTGTTGACAAGCAGATCCCCATCCTTAAAAGTCCCACTTTCAGTCCTACAACCAACAATTCTATTTGGTCAAAAGCCAAACACAATCAATCACATTCACACACAACACACACACACACACAGAGATTGAGACTCACAGGAACTTGGCAAAATTAGATTGATCAGACACAGGAACTGAGAGTTTGAGACCAGGCCCCAAGTTTCCTTTCTTCATGATTATGGGGTTCTCTGACACAGAGTCTAACTAGGTATTGAAAGGAAGAAACTTTCTGGTTAGAATCTCTCTCTCTCTCTCTAAGTGTATATATATGATGAAGACACAGTATAGTATATACTATTAGTACTGGTGTTTATTTTTTAAGGAAAAAACCATAACTTTATTGGAGGATCGAGGCATTGAAAATTCTAAATTTTGTGATTGGTTGACAAAGAGAGCAGTCACCATTGACGAACTGAGGAGTGAGGATTGAAGAAAGAAGCAGCTTTGAAGATGAAACTGTTGTTGACTTTTCAGACTTTGTGGCCGATTTATGCGGGTCCCACATTCTTATTTTGAGAATATAAATAAAACATTTCAATTTCTTCCCTTTAATATGTTTCTAGTCAATCATCTAATATATCGCTTTTATAATTTTATTTATTTTTATAATTTCAGTCTTCACAAAATTTAATTTTATGACTTCAATTCTTCTCTATTTTGACTGATGATACGGTAAAAAAAAATAACAAATATGGTGATTTTTTAAATAATGAAGACTAAAATAAATATTTTATAATAAAATTATAAACATTAACAATATATCATAATAAACTAAAATCACAAAATAAAATTTTATAAGAACATTTTATAAAGACTAAGAACATAATATTAAGGAGATTAGAAATATATTTAAATTATTTTTTAAAAATTATAGATATATAGTTGATATTTATAGATTAATTTTGCGAGATATCAATATTATTTAAAAAATTAACTTTTATCAACAATTTTTTTTTTACATATATAAACTTAAAAGTTGAATCTAATGGCGTGCTTAAATAAGATTAACATTGTGCACCAAAAATATAAAATTATCTTACATCCTCTACTAATCACAAGTTATAATATATTTAACTTTTGAGTAATTTTTATAAAACTAAATTTATTATACACAAGTATACAACAATTTCTGATTGAATGATGTTTAAATATTTTTTTACATCGATGCATAACCTATTTTGTATACTTAAATAATATGTTTATCATGTGGATAAAACATTTCAATATTCTTTGTGACATATACGTACACTAATATATGACAATAAGGCAAATACATTGCATAGAAAAACACATTCATGATTCATATAATGGTTAGATTAATTGATATTTTGTGCTGAATGTGAATGTGCAATAGTGTCTATAAATTGTGGAGGATATTGTTGCTACCAATTTATATATATATAGATAGATTAGCATCTCCCAATCATATCCTTTATCTAATGTACCCTTACACTGTCATGTTCTTTATTTTTAAATTTTCCAAAAGTTTCTTTGCCGTCTCTTTAAGATTCTGTTCACGATAATAAAGTAACCAGTTCTATTGACATTAACAAGAAGAGTAAGTTACCAAATTTTTTTTTTTTTCCTTCCTTTTTTAGTTAATGATGATATACAGTTTTTTTTTAATTTATATTCATGGTCAGTAATTAAAGAATATTAGATATACATTATTTACTATGTTAATTATGTTATAAAAAATATTTTAAATAATAAATAGTACATACTTGTTAATTATTTATTTATATATTTTTTACATTTTTAACACGTGTCCTCCGATACTTTCAAATTCGTGTGGAAAAGAAACAGTCTCTCACCATCTTTATACATGTCATTATACAATAACACTGACGTCTATATCGTGTTCGTTTTTTTTTTTTAAGTAAAACGATTATTTACTGTAAAAAAAAAAAAAGTAAGACGAGTATTTAATGTCGATATAAAGTTGTCTATTCAACATGCTACATTTAAGATTAAGTCAGAATAGAAACGTTGAATTTTTGTTTATATTTTTTTGCTTTATTTTGAGAAAAAGCTCCAACAATTAATACCTTCAATTAATGTGATAATTAAACGCGCAGCTTTGTTAACATGTGTGATAAAAAGCTAGTGGCATCATTAGATAACTATGACGCCCACAGGGAAAATAAAATAAAACACGTTTCAAATTCAATCTGGCTTGTTTTCTAGTCAATAATCTAAAATAAATAACATTTGTTTATCAAATTCCATGACCACCCAAGGACTCGAGAAAAGAAAAGAGAAGGGAGGAAGCAATAATTGAAATCTCAAAATAAAAATATAAAAGAAACTTGCAAGGAAGGCACTAGAAAACACGTGGTTGGAAAAAGGCTAGAAAAGGAATCATGAGAGATATTATATATATGCATGTTGAAAGACTTAGGTTGAAGTGTGTTTGATCCATATAATATAATTGGCCCTTCAATCATTGTCATTCATTGCTAGCTTGCTACCTGGCTGGAATGGGCCTACTACTATTGTACTATTGATTAAAATTCAATTCATGGATCAAAATATCATACTACCATGCGCTGTTACTAAATAAATGCCTAAGCTTGCCTTGCTCATAATAATATTTCTGCAACTATCTAAGGTAAAGTGCGCCACTCAATATTAATAGACAACCTATTCTGGTTCATTGTTGTATTATTTTCTCTCTTTTTTCAAATATTTATGTGGCACACTGCTTAATAATAATATGGGAAAACAATTTTTTTCACTAGTGGGAGAATATAAAACGAGTAATATATGTGAGAGAGATATAATGATATAAAATGAATTAAAACTTCAGAAAATAAAACCAATATATATATATATATAGTTAATTTATTTTTATTTTCTTCTCCTGCAATGTTTAAAAGTTTATTTGCTGCTCCGATCATGCACATGGCTGCTACTAGGGTTAGTGGTTAGTGGGGAGGGGTTGAGGTAGTTAGAAGTAGTGACAAATCTATGTATAAGAGAGTGGGGGCACTTGTCCCACTATCATTTTACACATATACTTTTTTATAAAAAATAATATATATTTTTAAAAATAAATATTATATTCTAATAAAGTAAATATATATATTTAAATTATCATATGTATAAAATATAAATTTAAAAGAGTTGTTCATATTTATGAAACTTTCGAAGGAGATTTATTCGTGATAAAGAATACTCCTTAATAACGAATTAATTTTTTTGAAAAAGTTTAATTTTTGATATAATAAAATTTTCAACATGTATGTTTACCTTTTGTACTTTCTATTTATGTATATATTAATTAAAAAAAGTCAAAATAGCAAAGATTGTAAGATTATATACATTGATTAAAAAATTCAAAATAGGAAATGGGAAGATTTATATTCTATTAAGAATTTTTATTATAAAATATGTTTTGAAATAAATTATCATCCAAAAAATTATATTAGATATAAAAATATGTTTATATCATAAATAAATTAAACTTGATTTTTATACAATTTAACAAATTTATTTTTATGTTTTTATTAGTATTAAATTATTATAAAGTATATTTTTAGGATTGTAGTTCTAACTAAATATTTAAAAAATGTCTATGATAGATAAATAAGTCATATTTAATATATGTATTTTTTTAAAAAAAAAGTTACGTTCAAACCTACTAAATTATAATATAACATAATCTGACCTAATTTATTTTCATCCTTAATCGTAATCATAGATATAAAAATTTGTAAAAAATAATTATAATATATATTTATACTTTTAAAAGTTATATGTAAAATTTTTAATACTATAAATATATAAATAAATATTTCTCCCACTATCTAAAATTTCTGGATCTGTCACTGGTTAGAAGCATGAGGACCTAAGTTCAATCTTAATTGCGATCATCTTTGTAATCTTTCCTATCTTTACAAAAAAAAAAAAAAAAAAAAAACATGCACATGGCTTTCCCAAAGTTTTACTGGTCTTGGGCTTTGGGCCCAAATCCCCGATTTAGGGTAGTGTCCTGGTAAACGCGTGCAAATGTAGAAGAATTGAAGAAAATTGATGGACTAACCCACTGCGAATGGAATTGAGGTGAAATTTTTAACCTAATCTTAAAACAAACAACTTGATCTAATCTATTTTTTTGAGCATTTATAATAGTATAATTTATTTTGAGTTCTTAATGCAATTTTTATGAGTCCCTTAATGTTATGTGTAATTTAAGATTTTTTTTTATTTTATCTCTAATAAAAAAATCTAACTTAAGTTCTTAATTCAGAATTTCATAATAAATTCATTTATTCACAACAACAAAAAATAATAATAAACTCATTATCTTCTATTTTTTTGTTACAAAAATCTGATTATTGCGAGTTCTTATATAGAAATCAGTTTTAACAAGTTACTATACTCTAATAATAAAAGTTAATTATTTTAAAAATTCATATAAGAACCTCACATTAAAGAAAATTAAAGAATTAAAAGGGAAGTCGGTTGGAATAGTCGATGTTGATATATGGTCAAAATTAGCCGGTGGAAAGTAGTAACATGTAGAGGTGGGCAATGGGAAAATCTCCCTAATTTAGTATTTTTGTATCTGAAAGGGTAACATAACATAAATGTTGAGTTGAGTGATGGATGACGTGAAAACAATTGTATATATGATGGCATATGTGTATGCTTACACAAATATTTATTACGAGTATTCTCGAAACAAGTGGCCCGTCTATGCGGTGTGCCAAAAGAATACTTCCAAGCAAACAATAGTCATTAGTAATTTTCAACCTCCCATAGATGTCCCCATGTAATGTGTGAAAATTTTGATACTGGATACAAAGTACAGCAATATAATGACTTTGCATAAAGTTACTGAAGTATAAAAAGAAAAAGAAAAAAAAAATCCACTTTCGACAGCATAAAATTGTTCCACTAAGATATTTCACTAAAATTATTTGTAAGACATTTGTTATTTTAATTCAAATACACTAATTTTGTAACAATCCAATAAGTAAAGTAGACAATAATTTATATAGGATTATCATGTAACAGTCATATAGATAATCATAAAAATTATATATGTATGTGGTAAAAAATAATTATACATGGTATATATCTATTCTTACAAATGTATACATGTCATGTACACATATATAATCCACATTATTATATAATTATATGTAAAATAAACTTATTCATCGATCAAATGACTATATAAGATTTGACTACTTCTGAGTAACCATAACAAAATGGGTCACAACCAGTATGAATGACCACCAAATCATCTAAAAAATCATGTTAATCTTGATCTGCTATCATATTAATGTATGATCATAATTAACAATTATTACCACAAAAAAATAAACAAACACATAAGGTAAGCTTGTGAAATGAAAGTATCATACAAACACAACATCCATATCAACATGATCAACATAATAACAACATTGTTTTCATCATACAACTTTAGCATGTCACCAATACTACTCGTACAATTTACAATGTAAAACAATTTCATCAACTTTAACTTAACATGTCATCACAATATACAACTAACTCGTTATCACGCATGTTAACTATGGAAATCTCCTACAATAGAAGTAAGCAATTTAAGTGACTTAATCCTACCAAATTACAATGATTAGTATAAAATCAAAAACTGTAATATCCATTTTTTATTATTTATTTATTAAGGACATTTTAGTAAATTTATTAAAGGTATAAGGGTATTTTTGTAACGTGGAACGGGCTGTTCTAAAAGTGGAACGGGCCGTTCCAAGCATTAAAAATGAACTGAGTTTGAAGATTCAGAACGGGCCCAGAACGGGTCGTTCCGATTTTGGAACGGGTCGTTCTGCTTTTTGGGAACGGGCTGTTCCGATTTTGGAACGGGTCGTTCCAGTTTAAAAATTTGCGTACATATGAAGGATTCAGAACGGGCCGTTCCGAATTCAGTACGGCCGTTCCGGGTGACTCAGGTTGCCTATAAATAGGAGGCAGGGGGGTGAAAAAAATATAACTAGAGAGAAGAGAATCCTAGAGAGAGAAAAGAGGAGGGAGAGGAGGAGATTCTGCCCGAGTTTCGATCCTTGTTTAAGGAGAGAGGTGGAGATTCTGCCCGAGTTTCGATCCTTGTTTAAGGAGAGAGGTGGAGATTCTGCCCGAGTTTCGGTTCTTGTTTAAGCAAGAAAGAGGAGAAGGTTCTGTCCGAGTTTCAGTTCAGGTTTATCCAAGTAAGGGTAGTGCTTATAAAATTAATCTAGTACATATGAACATGATAGGAATAGTATAATTTTAATATGCTACTTTATGTGGAGATTTTCATTTCACATAGTATAATTTGGATCAATTGATGGTTGTTTTAAATATTTAATTAATTATATTATTATTATATTGACAAATTGGCATGGTTATGGTTATGTTTAATTATGGAATATACTATGTGTATGTGGTTTGGAAAAGTAAATAGGACTTAAAGGAGTAAGGTTATGGTATGGATAGATCTCTTGGTGAGATCAGGATATAATCTTTGGAAAAATATGAAATTTGGGAATCCCATGGTGAGGATTCCAATGTGGAACTTTTCCAAAGATTATATGATAAACCACTTCAGATGTTAGGTGGATTCTGAAGTACTCCTCTAAGTATTCTATTTGCTACCGGTATGGGTCTAGGCCGAGTCATACCGATGGTTGAGGCGGCCTCACCAGGGTTACGTGAAGACGTAATCCAACTGTATATTTTCCATGAGAGGTTAGGTGTGGGACATGGGTTGATGACATGTTTCACCGTATCAACACTTGGTTTGGATGGTGTTGAGGCCAACATTTGGTTTGGATGGTGTTGAGGCCAACATTTGGTTTGGATGTGTTGGTTACATCATGGATTATACAGTGGTGTGACTTTGTTTTGGATATGGAATATGTATACATATGGTATGGATTGTATACATTGGTTATGGATTATTTTATTATCATAAAATATGTATACATTGGCATGGACGTGTATATATTATATTTTTGGTTGGTCTATATTTAGCTTGAAAATGACTTGTTGGTCTGGATAAATACTGTGGATAAATATCTGTTTAATGATATTTTATTATGATGTACTATGATTGGTTTTATATGTGCTAACCCTTATATTTCCATGATGTGGACTGTGATGATCTCACTATGTGGGGGAGCAGATCAGGTATGAGGCTTTGGGATAGCAAGAAGTCTTTTGGATAGCTTCTTGAGAAGTGGCTAGGTTTAGAGCTTGACCATCACCTAGGGTGTCTTATTTTGATGTTTTCATGACATTGTAATTACATTATCTTTTTGGATTACTGTATAACTTTACTGAGGATGATGACTCTGTTATAAAAGATTATGTTATATATTTTGGAAACAATTTATATGTTATTGTATATTTACACTCTAGCGTAGCTAGCTCTTATTCTATTTTCTTTTATATATATTATTTATCTTTGGTTGGTTCTAGATGTGACAGCCTAGGGTGGGTCGTTACAATTTTGGTATCA
Source organism: Cajanus cajan (assembly GCF_000230855.2). Taxonomy (NCBI): domain Eukaryota; kingdom Viridiplantae; phylum Streptophyta; class Magnoliopsida; order Fabales; family Fabaceae; genus Cajanus; species Cajanus cajan. Next base: position 67,260,834 of record NC_138521.1, read on the forward strand.
GAGCCTGGTCGAGTCTCTTTAGGGTTTGTGGGAAATGGTCTTGTTATGTTTCTGTTGTGTGGAAATGGATTTTTGAAAAGGAATTTCTTATGTGTTTTGGTGTAAACTTATGGGTTCCTTGATTTTTTATCTTTATTAGGATGGTTGGTAGGGGAAACCATTCTAATCCATCTTCAGGTGTAGATGAGTGACAGATTGCTCAAGCTATGGAGCTAATTGCTGCTGCTATTGGACAACAGAATACTTTGTTGGCTCAGATGTAGACCAACCGGGCTGCAGCTGAAGCAGCTAGAGCTGAGGTACCTGATGAGTATAGGGGCTTGTCAGAGTTCAGAAAAGGGAATCCTCCTCAATTTACAGGTGTTGATGGACCTGAAATTTCTGATCAATGGATTGAAGAGATGGAGAAAATCTTCATGGTGATGCAATGCCCCGAGGAGAGGAAGCTAGTTTATGCTATTTATATGTTGGTAGGTGAGGCTAGTTTCTGGTGGAAAGGTGCTCAAGCTATGATGGACGCTAGAGGGGAGGCGATAAATTGGGAAAATTTCAAAAAGGTATTCCTAGAGAAATATTTTCCAGATAGTGCCAGGTATGCTAAGGAAGCTGAGTTTTTGAGACTGCAACAAGGGAATATGTCTGTACAAGAGTATGTGGTCAAGTTTGAACACTTGGCTAGGTATTATTCTCAAGCTATCACTGAAGCCTGGAGATGCAGGAAGTTCAGTGAAGGTTTAAGATATGAGCTGAAAAAGACTATTGTTCCTATGGAGATTGTGGAGTTCCCAGTTCTAGTTGAAAAGACAAAAACAGTTGAGAGATTTGAAGGAGGAAATAGAGTGGCAAAGGGTCCAGAGGGATCATCTGGATTTGGGAGGGGGAAACATCCTCAAAAGAGACCATCTCAGTTTCAAATTGGAAATGCTAATAAGAAATCGATGGGGACTACTACTACAGGAGTTGTTCAGAGTATTAAATGTTACACATGTGGAGGCCCACATATGATGAGGGATTGTCCTACAAAGAACTATGTGTGTTTTAAATGTGGCAAAGTGGGTCACATGGCTAAAGATTGCATTGTCAGAAATATTCCAGCTAGAGAGAACCAGAAAGTGGATCGGCCTACTACAGCAGGTCGTGTTTTTGCTTTGATAGGTGCTGAAGCTGAAACGTCATCTGAGCTGGTAAAGGGAAAGGGCAAAGCTGATGGTAATGATATTTCTATTTTATTTGATTCTGGTGCTTCACATTCTCTTATTTCTTATGAGTGCGTGGCAAGGTTAAATTTGGTTGTGAATTCTTTGTGTGTGGATCTAGTTGTTTCTACCCCAGCTTCAGGGTCTATTTTGACTTCTGAGGTTTGTTTGAAATGTCCAGTGGAGGTGGAAGGGCGTTGTTATAAAGTGAATTTGTTTTGTTTACCTCTATCTGAGTTGGATGTGATTTTAGGGATGGATTGGCTTTCTGCCAATAGGATTTTGATAGATTGTTCAGAAAAGAGATTAATCTTTCCTACTGTTGAACAGGAGAGATTTATTTCTAGTGGACAGGTGGATGGGTTGTTGAAGGGTGGAGCTCTTGGGTTTATGATCTTATCTTTTATTAGTATAGAGAATGAAAAGTTGTTGAATAGTATTGATGTTGTTAGAGAATTTCCAGAGGTTTTTCCGGATGATGTTCCGGGATTACCACCAAAACGAGAGTTAGAGTTTAGTATTGATCTTATACCAGGGGCGGGACCAGTGTCTATTTCTCCTTATAGAATGGCACCAGCGGAGTTGTCTGAATTGAAGAAGCAGGTTGAAGAGCTTTTGGAGAAGCAAATGATCAGACCTAGTGTATCTCCGTGGGGAGCACTAGTGTTGTTGGTAAAGAAGAAGGATGGTGGCGTGAGGTTATGTGTGGATTACAGGCAGTTAAATAAATTGACAATCAAGAATAAATATCCATTGCCTAGGATAGATGATTTGGTGGATCAGTTGAGGGGAGCTTCTATTTTCTCCAAGATTGATTTGAGGTCTGGGTATCACCAGATTCGGGTAAAGGAGGAGGACATACCAAAGACTGCTTTCAGGACTCGGTATGGCCATTATGAGTATGTTGTCATGCCTTTTGGAGTGACGAATGCTCCAGCTATTTTCATGGATTATATGAACAGGATTTTCAGACCCTTTCTGGATAAGTTTGTGGTGGTGTTTATTGATGATATTCTGGTTTATTCTAGATCTATGGAAGAACATAGAGAACACCTGAGGATAGTTTTGCAGGTATTGAAGGAGAAACAGTTATTTGCAAAGTTGTCAAAATGTGAGTTTTGGCTATCTGAAGTTAAGTTCTTGGGTCATGTGATTTCTGCACAAGGAATTGCAGTTGATCCTACTAAGGTGGAAGCGATTTTGAGGTGGGAGCGTCCAAAATCAGTTACTGAAGTTAGAGGTTTTGTGGGATTGGCTGGCTATTATAGAAGATTCATAGAAGGATTTTCTAAAATAGTTATGCCTTTGACACAGCTGACTAGGAAGGATCATTCTTTTATATGGACGGAGGAGTGTGAAAAGAGTTTTCAAGAGTTAAAGGAAAAGTTGACTTCGTCTCCAGTGTTGATTCTGCCAGATCCTAATAAATCTTTTGAGGTTTATTGTGATGCATCTCATCAAGGTCTAGGATGTGTTCTTATGCAAGATAAACAGGTTGTGGCCTATGCATCTAGGCAGTTAAAGACTCATGAACGGAATTATCCTACGCATGATCTAGAGTTGGCTGCGGTGGTTTTTGCTTTAAAGATTTGGAGGCATTATCTCTATGGAGCAAAATTTGATGTGTTCAGTGACCATAAGAGTCTAAAATATTTGTTTGATCAGAAAGAGTTAAATATGAGGCAAAGGAGGTGGATTGAGTTTTTGAAAGATTATGACTTTCAGTTAATGTACCATTCAGGCAAAGCGAATGTGGTGGCAGATGCTTTGAGTAGAAAATCTCTTCATATGTCTTATATGATGGTTAGAGAGATGGAGTTGATAGAGAAATTCAGGGATATGAATCTTAATGTTGTGATTGCCCCAGATTTTATTAGTTGTGGTATGACTACCATAACTAGTGATTTCTTGGAGATGGTGAAACAAAAACAAGTTCAGGATACGAGATTGAATAAGGTTAAAGAGTTGTTGGGTTCTAAGAAAGCTGAAGGATTTGAACAAGATATGGATGGAATCTTAAGGTACAAGAGTAGAATTTGTATTCCACAAGATGAGGAGTTGAAGAAGTTGATACTTGAGAAAGGTCATAAGAGCAAGTTGAGTGTACATCCGGGTATGACAAAAATGAATCAAGATTTGAAGAAAATGTTTTGGTGGAATGGTATGAAGAGGGAGATAGCCGAGTATGTTGCATCTTGCATTGTGTGTCAGAAAGCTAAAGTAGAACATCAAAAACCAGGAGGTTTGTTACAAATGATGGAAGTGCCAGAATGGAAATGGGATAGTATAACCATGGATTTTGTTGTTGGATTACCAAGGTCTGCTAAGAATTGTGATTCTATTTGGGTGATCGTGGATAGATTAACTAAGTGTGCTCATTTCCTTCCAGTGAATATAAAGTGGTCCTTGAAAAAGTTAACTCAGTTGTATATTAAGGAGATTGTTAGATTACATGGTGTGCCCTCCAGTATCATCTCTGATAGGGATCCTCGTTTTACTTCTCGATTTTGGCAAAGTTTGCATCAGGCGTTAGGGACTAAGTTAAGACTCAATTCTGCTTATCATCCACAGACTGATGGGCAGTCTGAGAGGACTATCCAATCTTTGGAAGACTTGTTGAGGGCTTGTATTTTGGATCATCTAGGGAGTTGGGAAGAAATGTTACGTTTGGTTGAGTTCACTTATAATAACAGTTTCCACGCAAGTATAGGAATGACACCTTTTGAGGCTCTGTATGGGAGAAAATGTCGAACACCTTTGTGTTGGTTTAAAGAGGGAGAATCAGTGATGGTGGGACCAGAGATCATCTTACAGACTACTGAAAAGGTGAAACAAATTCAGGAAAGAATGAAAGCTGCTCAGAGTTGGCAAAAGTCTTATGCAGACAAGAGGAGGAAACCTTTGGAGTTTTCAGAGGGAGAACATGTATTTTTGAAGGTAACTCCTACCACAGGTGTGGGAAGAGCTATCAAAGCTAAGAAGTTGAACCCTAAGTTTATGGGGCCGTATCAAATTCTCAAGAGGATTGGACCAGTGGCATATCAGATTTCATTACCTCCATTCCTGTATAATCTACATGATGTGTTTCATGTTTCACAACTGAGGAAGTATATTCACGATCCAAGTCATGTCTTGGAATCAGAGGCAGTGCAAGTTAAGAAGAATTTAACTTTTGAGAAACAGTCAGTTTCAGTGGCAGATAAGAAAGTTAAACAGTTGCGAGGTAAATCTATCAATTTGGTGAAAGTTATTTGGGATAAAATTACTAATGAAGCCACTTGGGAGTTGGAGGAAAGGATGAAGGATCAATACCCATATCTCTTTTAGAGTAAGTGAATTTTCGAGGACGAAAATTTTTGTTGTTGGGGAGAGTTGTAATATCCATTTTTTATTATTTATTTATTAAGGACATTTTAGTAAATTTATTAAAGGTATAAGGGTATTTTTGTAACGTGGAACGGGCCGTTCCAAGCATTAAAAATGAACTGAGTTTGAAGATTCAGAACGGGCCCAGAACGGGCCGTTCCAAAAGGAGAACGGACCGTTCTGGTTTTGGAAAGGGTCGTTCTAGAGGGAGAACGGGCCGTTCCGGAAGGAGAACGGGCCGTTCTGGATGAGTCTCGGAACGGGCCGTTCCGATTTTAGAACGGGTCGTTCCGATTTTAGAACGGGCCGTTCCGATTTTAGAATGGGTCGTTCCGATTTTGGAACGGGTCGTTCCAGTTTAAAAATTTGCGTACATATGAAGGATTAAGAACGGGCCGTTCCGAATTCAGTACGGCCGTTCCGGGTGACTCAAGTTGCCTATAAATAGGAGGCAGGGGGGTGAAAAAAATATAACTGGAGAGAAGAGAATCCTAGAGAGAGAAAAGAGGAGGGAGAGGAGGAGATTCTGCCCGAGTTTCGATCCTTGTTTAAGGAGAGAGGTGGAGATTCTGCCCGAGTTTCGATCCTTGTTTAAGGAGAGAGGTGGAGATTCTGCCCGAGTTTCGGTTCTTGTTTAAGCAAGAAAGAGGAGAAGGTTCTGCCCGAGTTTCAGTTCAGGTTTATCCAAGTAAGGGTAGTGCTTATAAAATTAATCTAGTACATATGAACATGATAGGAATAGTATAATTTTAATATGCTACTTTATGTGGAGATTTTCATTTCACATAGTATAATTTGGATCAATTGATGGTTGTTTTAAATATTTAATTAATTATATTATTATTATATTGACAAATTGGCATGGTTATGGTTATGTTTAATTATGGAATATACTATGTGTATGTGGTTTGGAAAAGTAAATAGGACTTAAAGGAGTAAGGTTATGGTATGGATAGATCTCTTGGTGAGATCAGGATATAATCTTTGGAAAAATATGAAATTTGGGAATCCCATGGTGAGGATTCCAATGTGGAACTTTTCCAAAGATTATATGATAAACCACTTCAGATGTTAGGTGGATTCTGAAGTACTCCTCTAAGTATTCTATTTGCTACCGGTATGGGTCTAGGCCGAGTCATACCGATGGTTGAGGTGGCCTCACCAGGGTTACGTGACGACGTAATCCAACTGTATATTTTCCATGAGAGGTTAGGTGTGGGACATGGGTTGATGACATGTTTCACCATATCAACACTTGGTTTGGATGGTGTTGAGGCCAACATTTGGTTTGGATGTGTTGGTTACATCATGGATTATACAGTGGTGTGACTTTGTTTTGGATATGGAATATGTATACATATGGTATGGATTGTATACATTGGTTATGGATTATTTTATTATCATAAAATATGTATACATTGGCATGGACGTGTATATATTATATTTTGGGTTGGTCTATATTTAGCTTGAAAATGACTTGTTGGTCTGGATAAATACTGTGGATAAATATCTGTTTAATGATATTTTATTATGATGTACTATGATTGGTTTTATATGTGCTAACCCTTATATTTCCATGATGTGGACTGTGATGATCTCACTATGTAGGGGAGTAGATCAGGTATGAGGCTTTGGGATAACAAGGAGTCTTTTGGATAGTTTCTTGAGAAGTGGCTAGGTTTAGAGCTTGACCAGCACCTAGGGTGTCTTATTTTGATGTTTTAATGACATTGTAATTACATTATCTTTTTGGATTACTGTATAACTTTACTGAGGATGATGACTCTGTTATAAAAGATTATGTTATATATTTTGGAAACAATTTATATGTTATTGTATATTTACACTCTAGCGTAGCTGGCTCTTATTCTATTTTCTTTTATATATATTATTTATCTTTGGTTGGTTCTAGATGTGACGGCCTAGGGTGGGTCGTTACAAAAACAACAACTGGTATAAAACTTGAAACAACGGCTAGCATCAATTATATTGATTTATCAAATTTTGTCACTTAAACTATGAAGTCCAGTACTATTGTTAAGGTAGAATAGTTTGGATATAAGTCTACCATGACATTAGCTTGCAATACTAAGTCACATATGGGATCAATCCACTGACTACCTTTCAAATACTATGTCCTTTCAATACTCGGTTAGAGACTAAGTTTTTGACTTTGTATTTTACTCGATTGGTCATTTTATATATGTATGCATCGACATTGCCCATGTATAGGTACCACATAAAATTTAGAGGAGACAATTTAAAACAACTATCCTTCAGAAGCCAACATACTAACTTAAGGGTTTCAACTAGTCTCTCGAAGCACCACAATATATATCCACACAATGAAATATTTAAATTTTTAAAACAATTTTTAATTCTCATAAATTTTTTATGTATATTAGCAAAGACATGTATCAATACTACACGCCTAACAACTTAGCAACTTAATCAACTTAATGTCATACAACTTCATCATTTATCAACTTATCACTTTACAACATAAAAATCATCATACAATATATCAACTTTCATCATAATAAATCATCTTTATGTCATATTCCCCATACAACTTAATCAACATCTTTCATCATAGCCTACTTAAAGGCATCATACTCAACAACATGCAATCAACGCTCGAAACCATTCTTTGGATGCCTAACACCATTAAAGCAAGGGGTTCCTTGTCTTACTCACGCCCGATGCCAAACTATTCACTCCTAGTGTGGTTAAGGCAGAGAGCCTCCCATTCTCTCATGCCTAGTTTGGCAACAGCCTAGGCCAGTCCTAATTAGGCAAAGGGATTTTGTCTAACTCACGCTCTGTGTCACTCAACATGCACCCGACACCAATTAGGTAGTGATCTACTAGCTTGATCACGTTGGACACCACACCTCTAGGATTCAATGTCACAAAGTTAGAGAATTCTCGACTTTTCACGTTTGACGCCACTAGCTCATTCCACACTCAATGTGACTAAGTCAGCTAACTCCTCAATGATTCACATTTGACGCTATCAATATCGTGCCCAACATGATCAGGACAAATAACCTCTTAACTTAAGCCATGCCCAGTCTGGCACAATGAAGACGTGCCCAATGTAATGCTTGTTTTTGCACATAACAAAACCACCAGATGTCTGCAAATAGCCAAGACAACATGCAAACCAACATACAACATATATGTACCATAAACAACCCCAAACCAACTCATGCAAACATCCAAACTCAATATCACTCAAAAACACCTTCAAAAACACTTCTTCAACTACACTTAGACTCATCATTTTCACCCCTCTAATCATGCAAGAATCAATCTAGGCAGCAAAAACAACCATTATGCAACATCACAATTCAATTCGCAAAGTTTTCCTTACTTCTTATTGATTCGAACCAAGACGAGGAAAAGGAAAGAGAAAGAAAATGAATCATCTAGTCTTGACTTAGATTTTCAACTCTACAAGCTTGGATCTTTCAACTCAATCAAGTAGATTCAACTATGAGATGGAAGGAAAGAAGGATTTTAGTAGAAAACAAGGGAAGAAGGAGGTTTGGGTTCTCAAAGAACTTCTTTCATATTTTCTTAAAATATGTATTTATGAAGCGCAAATCTTAAGTAAACCCTCGCATACTCTTCCTTAGGTTATACTAACTAAATTTTGTCTAAAACTATTTTAGAAACAACTTAACTCTTCGAGGTTCATTGACCCAAAACTCTAAAACAACAATTAAAATAATAATTCAACAATTTAATTATATATCAAATATAATTAAATTTTAACATAAAAATACGCAGTGTTACATGTATTAGATTATTTATTGATAAAAAAACACTATGAACTGTGAAAGCTTTGCAAGTTTGCATTAACAATATATTAAATCTAAACTTTATTAGTTTGGAAAACTAAATAATTATCTAGACAAATACACCGAATGAATAAAAGACATTGGGAGAAATGCTAATTAACTACGTTAGTCTCACTCCAGTTCTTTACCAACAAATGTTGAGATTTAATTATTTTCACATTCCTTTGTATACATGTTATTTTAAAAATGTTTTTTTTTTTTTTACAAATTATTTAGAATAAATCGTAAATTGATAGCAAAATATTTTCACATGATGTACACGCACGCGTGCACACACTTCATTAAAAATTATTTCTATATAAAAATTTTCTATATACACTTTCATTTCCTTAACATAAATTTAAATAATGATTATATCTTTAAATATTCCCTTCTAATTAATTTTGTATATATACAATGAATTGAAGAGTCTATACTTTGTTATGATTTGTGTTTAGCCAACTTTAGCAAACTTTTGCAGTAATACAATACAATTGCTTAATTTTAGATATTGTTGCGAAATAGATGAAGGGCTTCGGTTACATAATTAAAATAAATGGTTAAGATTATATTTAGTTTTAGTTTTTATTTATATATAAATACTAAAATTAAAAATCACCTAATGTCAAACGATTAAACAAAACGTTTTTCTTTTTATATTGTAATTTGAACATTCATATATAATACTATTTTATTATTAAGATTATTATTCTTTTAATTTACTTTTTAGAAGGAAAAACTATTTATTTATATTAGTCCATTTAATTTTTTTTAAAATATTAATTACGATCTTATTAATTATACTTTTTTTTACAGCTACTCTTCTTTGTACTTAAATTTCAGATGTTTCATATACTTATAGAATAAATTCATAGCATGAAATAATAATATTAATTATATATTTAATTCATGTATTATTAAGTGCACAATAAAAAGAAACAAAATGATTTTTATTTTTGTCATACATGCTTTGTTTGATAGTGTGTTGATGTGATGATTTTTACACAATTTATTATTTCAAAATGATGAGACGCTAGTGTGATAAGTAAAGCTGATTCTATAATTTTATTTTGCTAAAGTTAGTAACTCACAGTTAGGTGAAATATTAACAGTTTAGCATGAAAAGAAACTTTTCAATTATGAAACTACTTTACTCTACTCTATTTCATTTACCCCATTTTGCCTAAGTGCAGTCATTGTCTGCGCCAATAATGGCCCATTCATTATTTCTCCAAAATAGCACTATTTAATATCATTTTTTATAAATTTAAATTTGTAGAAAAATTATGAGGCAAAAGTGAACAAGTATAATTTCCACAACCACTAAAAGCAATAGCCAGCCAGCCACAGACCAAGCAAAAGACATTATTATGCAGAAAATGAATAGTCAATCGCCATTTTTTTTTTCAATTATTTTTCTTCTTTGCACTAGGTTTATCAAAGAAACTGTTTTATGTAAAAATTATTAGTAATAAAATTAGCCTTTTATTTTAAAATGTTGTTTTAAGACATATTTATAAGATAATTATGAAATTAAAAATAGCAGTATATTATTACTTAAGATATTAATCTTTTGATGTTTAAGCAATAAAACTACACAAAATCAAAGAATATGTGCATAAAACAACAAAGGCCAGAGAAAAACACGCGAAAGCAGCCAAGGAATCTGCATAAATAACTGAAACCTCATCATTTGATGAAATTTAGGTATATATTTAGCACTGTTTTTTTAACTAAAAATATGTCTATTTTTTTTTTCTTCTGATAATTGATATATAGAAAAGTTTTCTTAACCCGCAACTAAACTACAATTTCAATTTCAAGTACACAGCATAGTCAATCTTATTGAGCTTTGAATTGTTGAATGTGGAAGGAGGGTGTTGCGCCAAGGGCAGATGAATTAGAAAATAAGCAGCACCAACTTTTCTTCCATCGAATGCAAAGAAACTCTCTTTTTTAATTATTTTCTGTTCCTTTCTTCCTTCTGACCGGCTCTTGTTGCTCTTCAAAGGCCAGTATCTCTTTAATTCTCTCAATTTTATGTTGTTTGTTTGATTCTCTGTTTCTTTTTTCCTAAATGGGTATTCCATATTTTCTTCTGATGCAGAAAAAAGTTTCTTTCTTTTTTTGGTTCTTCTTTTCTTGATCCAAGATTATTTCTTTTCTTGATGATTTGGGTAGATTCAGGGATTTTCCCTTCTTTTGGTTGTTGCCCATCACCCCTTTTGGCGTGTTCTTTACATCTGTTGTCTGCATGAATTGAAATTTCAATGCGTTTTATGTGAGCTTAAATTCTGAATTGCGGTGGATATCAATTGCAGTGTGTTGTATCTTAATTAAGAAGGTTGTTGTTTTAGACGAGAAAAGTTTTGTTGATTCGAATGCTTAGGTTTCATACATAATCAAAACTCTCATGCTTCTACTGGGAACCAAGAACAAAGGTTGTTGACTTGTTTCTGTGACACAAGTAGAATTTCCCAATTCCTCAGAATAACTGAAAACATGAAGGGTTGTGTATGCTTTTTTTGTGAAAACATCAGATATTTCTCAGAATATGGGAGGCCTTGCTTCCCTGCCCTTATTTGAAGAGCTTCAAAGTTGTCAAACCAATATGCATCTTGCATCGCAAGAGTCACATATTCTTTTCATTTATTTGCATGTAAGTGGAATCACGCTGGAGTCACAAATCATGTTTTATATTTATCTTGTTGGATTTTGCCAAACAGGGATTTCGAGTGTTATTTGAATTGCTGGAGGCCAGAGCGTGCAATCTAACTCTACAATCCATGGATAAAGGTACTCTTAAGTCTTAACGTTTTTCTTACTATTAACCAACTAAATCCTATGGGTCATACAAGCACAATTGCACATGCTTATTTGATTGTATATGTTACTTCATTATTTATCCCTTCTTTCCGATATGCACAACATTCTTTTCAGATACAGATACTGATCCTTCTAAATTATCACATTATATCACATAAGTCATTACTAGAATTTATCCAAACAATTTTTTTTGCATTTTGAACAACATCTGATCTACTTGATTTCCAGCCTGATCACGTAGTTATCATTGTTTAGATAATTGAGCTATACATTTGACAAGCTAATAATAAACTGCGTAAAACAAGGAAGGGTTTCATAATATAATTTGTTTCTTATGGCCAAATCGTGAGGATTAACCTCCATCTAATAAATTTTCATGGAAAGAGTACATGTATTCTGTCATCAGACTATAATATACATACACCCTCCAATTTGGATTTTAGTCCTAATTGTACCTCTTTTAGGTTTTAGTTCCTATGTATTCACTCGTTTGGGTTTTTGTCCCTGCCATTAACATATTGGTCCTTATATTTTTCATTTAATTGGATTTTAGACCCTGTAGTTTCCTATTTGTTAAAGTGTTGATCCCTATTCTCAATGATGGATTGATACTTTATAGTTTTAACTTATCAAGGTACCAGCTCCTAAAGGACCAAAACCTTCATGCTTGGAATATAGAGACCCTATCCCTAAAAAGAATAAATAGATACACATGAGGACTAAAATCTAAACGAATGAAACCTACATCAAATTATCAAGGAAAGCATGGTTTCCAAAGGAACAAGCTTTGTCACCTCTTTTTAGCATGTTATTTTACTTGTAGACTTTACTTTGAGAATATAACTGCATTCAAGAAGAAACAATGCAACTCAAAGCACTTGCTTGTCGTGAAATGAGATTTCCTTTGTTGTTGCAGATGCTAGAGTGGAAGAGACTGTTGATTTGCTAACCAATGCGGAATTGGTGAGATCGGTCTCTGATAAGCATCATGATCTTTTAAGGCCTTCTGCTCGGAACTATACAAGAGGTAACAAAATTGATGGTTTGTCAATATATTGGAATGCAAAATATTACTATTTGTTTCCAAGTATTCATTTATGATTTACTTTTTAATGATTTTCCTATTGTCAAAGCTTATTATCCAATTGGATCTGTTGATTTTGGAACACTAGAATTAGTAAAGCTGATATCTCCAATGGACATGTATCATCCTCCGTTTTTTTTTTTTTTTTTTTTTTTTTTTTTAATTTAGGAAGGGGATGCAGCAAGGAATAGGTTACTGAATAATATATCTTGCATCTATTCTTCAAAATGTAACGAATTTGGAAGCTATTTTTTTGTTTGAGTTGCTTTCTTCCTTTTCCTTTGTAACTATTATGTCATAAAGAACGAGCTCCTCTTTGCATAATTGATGAATGCAACTGTCTGTTTTTTTCTGCATCGTGTTTTCAGTGACACTTAATTTCTTTTTCCATTATATTGATATAGATAAATTCCTTCAGAAGCTCTGTCCTTTGAGTTCAGTCTGAGTGTAAAAAACGCACTCTTCTAGATACCATGACAAATATGCATAAATTTGGGCCAAGCAGCTCCTCCTCCTTGAAAAACAACATCAATGACAGGGTTGGGGATAACAGTAACAAGTCAAGTGACAATGTGCTGCACTAATTCAATAAAGACAGCTGCACAATTCAAATTTTCTTTTTTTACCCGAAATAACAATTTTTATGTTCATGGCAGGACAAGCGAAAGATGGAAGTGGCCATGGAAAGGGAAAGCATGCCTTACTCAGAGACACAGAGGACTTCCAAATGGGAATTTATGATAAGCCCCTTCCGTTTTTTGGATGTGGAGTCGGATGGTTCTCGTAAGTAATTTTAATCAACTATCTTCTCCAATTTCCTCATCTTGTCTCATGTCTTTGTTAAATTGCAGATTTCTTTTTGGATTTCTATGCCCACCAATGTGGTTCTATGCTACAATTCTCTATTTTGGAAATCACTATCGGAAGGATCCGAGGGAGCGAGCAGGGCTGGGAGCCTCTGCCATTGCTGTAATCTCTCTCCCATTTCTCTCTGATCTTTCTGTCTATTTGTCTGTGTTTGATCATGCATACATTTGCATATCTTAACAACGTTGTGCAATGGAGTAAAATATGCTGTCAAATAGAATTGGTTTGAGAAGAGACCTGTACTTACTACCTACCTCAGCTTGGCTCAAGATAAAATAAACAAAAGCTTTAGAAACTCCAGTTTATAGGGCAAGCTTTTAGGATCAAACACACTTCTATGAACATGAATTATATCAGTAAACAAGCCAAATGACTTAGCATACGCTCATTTGAGATGTCTTTCAATGCTACCAGCATTAGTAACTTTTCCCTTTGTTGAATGGTTTTGGGTTCATGCACAAATTATCAATTCAACAAGAGAAATGTAAACCAAACAAACTATAACTTGATCTAGCATAATGACTTGAACAGTTATAAATGAACAGCGGGGATTGAGGATTGCTCTTCAATTTGATTGTAGTTATTCTTGCTATGTATGTTCGTTTTCTGCATTGCAGATATTAAGTATTATTTTATTTCACTTAGCTTCAGTGATGTCTAAATTGGCATGGTGATCAACTTGCAGGCATTACTGTGCTCTGTAGCGTTGCTGATAATTGCAGTTATTCATTTGTTAAAATTGCGGTCCCACTATTTCTAATTTTATGTGCAAAGGTGGAAATTGAGAAGCAAAAGCATTTGGAAGCAACTCTGGCGGCATATTAGAAACAATTGGACATATGTATATAAGAACTTCAAATAGATGGAAAAAAGCTTGCATATTGTTTGTGAAGTAATTCACAGCAAGAAATCTGTCGGCTATACCATACGTTAAGAGAAAATGATGTGTCATATCCTTTATTTGATTATTTTTCTGAAGTGATGTATACTCAAAGAAACGTTTTGACGAGTGTTTATGAATCTCCAAAAATCACCGTTAATGTTTTTTACCCTTGGGATGCTGAAATGCTATATAAGTTCTTCTAGATAAGAAAAGTGCAAGACTCAAAGATAAGAAACTAACCTAACTATCTAAGATAAGGACCACTGATAAACCCTGCTAGTCGTTTCAGACTTGTCCTTCGTAGTGTGTTTGGTGATGTGAGCCACTGAGCCGCAAACATGGAAAACTTTTTGTGTATCTTGTTTTATCGAAATATTTTTCTTTTACTCGATTTCTCAAAGAGAATTAAAAAAAATAGTTTATTTTTTAAATTAAGAGAAAAGACAAACGTTCTCTGTCTGTTTGCAAAGAAATTGAGTTTTAAATGAAATAAAAGTATCAAAATTTCACTGTTTGATAGGAGAGAAAGAGGGAAAAGTTTTGTAAGACTCACCGAATAATATTAAGCCTCCAACCCTTCCCAAATGAATGAAATGGAAAGGAAATTTTCTTTATTTTAATTTCTTAAAAATTTGTAAATATTTTTTATGACATAAATTTTAGAAAAACACTTGTATATTATGAAAAATTAAGAGGAATTTTGCAATGAATATAAAAATGTTTATCATATAATATACTTTTACTTTATTTTTCCATTCATTCGAGAAAATTTACTTCACTTTTCTTAGTTCGATTCGTTCAAATAGCACATCTACCATTATTTCTCTTCTATTTTTATCATTCTTATTTAGTTTCTTCTTACTTCAAAAACCACCAAACTTGAAAGCAGTATGCCTTTTCATTCGGAAGGAAGGTGGGTAAATTGCAATTCTTAAAAACTAATTGCTAATAAAATAGTAATCAATGCTAGAAAATGAGCGGTATCATATATAGTTATTTAAGTGGCTAATTATACGAACCTCACCTGAAATTAGGAGAAATTAAATTTAGACAAAATTTAAAAATCATACTCACCTTTGTACATCTCGTTTGTTGTTTGTTATTTTTAGATTATGCGTATTAACAATAGGAAAAATATATTTTAATTTAAAATTAAATAAAAATAAAGTGTTAAGGGATATAAACAATATGCAAAAAGGAATGGCGTAGAATGTAGACGTAATTCTCATATCAAGCAAAATTTATGTATAATTACCATTGTTCACACATTACTCAACCAACCAATTGAGCTAAACCAACCAACCAATATAATTATCTGATTTAAATAAACTTTCGTCAATTAAAAGGCACATGAAAAGGAAAACTCGATTATTAAACCGCTAAATCAGTTCACGCAAGAGAATAAGGTCATTTTAGATCCATGTTCGGCTAATCTCAACTACTTGATTGTAATTCAACATAATAATCAATCGATCTCTCTGCCTCAATATTTTCTTTGGTTTTCCTACATGATAATAATAGAATATTTGCACAAAGCAACAATTAATAAAGCATCCGTTCACAAAATTTCTCTATATGGGGATTTTTTTTTTTATAAATGAACGTCCAGCAAGCAGCAAGATAATCAATAAAAATCAAAATTGCATGGACTCCTAGCCATAAGAATGCTAACTAGAGTTCAATCTTTGGCCAGCAATCGCACGTACTTGTTCTCAACTGCAAATCTGGAGCTGGAATTGATCTGTCAGCACAAATTTTTCATAAGAAACACATTCATTATTTTAGAAGGACAAATTAACAAAAACAACAATCCATTAGATCGCTCATGGCATACCTTCTGCTCAAGCGCCTCACTCATTTCAGCTTCATCCATTACAATGCCAGACTCCTGCAGTTCTTTGAAAACAGCTTTTCTCAGTTTCTTCATCTTCAAAATTCCATCAGGATGCTGTCACAAACAGAAAAATAAGCACATTTAATTGCACTAAGGAATTTTGCCGTGTAGACCAACACCAAAAAATGGAAATTTTAAGCAAGCTCATTATAGATACCAAAGCTCTACTTAAGTCCATCTTAAAATTCTTTATATAAACACCCTATGCTCGCAGTATAAAGATCAATATAACATCACAGATAAATTAAGCACAGAACAAGAAAGGATGTCATTCTGAAACTCAAAACACGTACAGATTTCAAGGCTGATTTGATAAACTTCTTCCATTTTATCTTATTTTTTACAGCACTTGTACAGTGAGATTCCAACATCCCTTTTCTCTTCAAATTGCTCTCTCCTTTTATTTCTTCACCCTGAATTACTTCTCCATTTCCCATGTCAACTGAAGTGTCATTCCTGCTCTTTTTAACAAGGTCATCCTCCAATTCATCAAGTTTCCTCTTTTTCTTTGCTGAAGAAATTTCATTCCCTGGTTTCAAGTTATCTTGTTTAGCAGACTCTGGCAATTTTGGAAGCTCAACATTTTTGTTGTCTCTTGCCTCATCATTAGGAGCAGTCTCCGCAACAACCTTAGCATCAGGGGAAGATTTGTCTGCCTCAACAGGTTGTTGCTTTGAAGCATGGAATGCTCGGGCCTTTGCCCTGTGTTTCTTTCCATCAGCATGGAGAAGAAGTGTTTGCTTACTTGTAGTTTTAGTATTGCATAGACTACAATGCCACAAATAAGTTGAACATAATAAATCAGACAAAGCCATAATGGTGATGTAAAATTCAAAGAAAAAAATCAATCTCGGTAAAGATTCTGGGCACTATACATCTCCCTCTTTCTAGTATAACATACTTTAGATTTGTCTTAGGCAGAATAGCATGTTCAAATGAGGTGGAAGACACCAATTAAACCAATAAATTACTTTTTAACTAGTTCTGTTTGATATGATTTATAATTAGGAATAAGATCATCTTTGATTTTTGTTCAATTAAGTTCTGTATTTTATTTTTAATTAAGGCTCTTTTATATTGAATTTTTCATCATTAATATTAGTATTATAATAGCATTTATGTTTTATTAGCAAGTCAAACAAACACTATAATGGAGACCGTATTCAAGTTAATCAAAGTGCAGGTAACAGATTCAGGTACGCATATTTCAGTATCCAACAGATATGTGTACATACATTAAAGTTGCTAGCTCTGCAGGTATGTGTCTGGGTTTTGTGGTACCCTACCCATTGTCATCCTTAATCTCACATACTCCAGTAATAAAAGGCAAATGATGCACAGTCAACTAAGTGCCCTTTTACATCCTTTACTTATATTAAGTAAAGAAGGATAAAAAGGTGTAACTAAGACCACCTTGATGATCCGAGGAACCCACAAAAAAAATAAGGCAACAATGCAAGAGGTAAGAACTTAGAAGTCTTCCGATCAAAACAAACAGGATGTGTAGACCATGATAATTATGATTTTCTCTTATAACCATTGAAACATATATCTGTAATGTAATGTAAATACACTGACTACTAGCATGGTACTAGAAATTGTATCCAATAGATTATAGATTACATACCTACAGAACCAAGGAGGCCGCTCAGATAACCCCACATTAATATCAACTTCAGGCCTTTCCTTGCTATCCTTATTTGGCTTGGCTGTTGCAACATTCAAAGATTTGCCTTGGCCTTTTGGACCATATTTTTCCTGGACATCATAGCAAAAGTAGTGTAAAGAACTTCGCTGAACAGTAAACAAAACAAATAGAATTGGGCTGAAAAGTAATTCACTTTATTAAACTTCAAGCATGGCTATTTATAAGCCTTTACAAAACAGAAAGAGAGAAACTAGCAGTCCACGTAGATAACTAACTATATGATAAATCTAAACAGAATTAGAAACAAGTATCTGCACTATCCTTAGAAATAGGCATATTATTAAACAAATCTAAACAACTCCAGAACTTAAATCTTATCAAGTAGGAGGTAGAGCAAATAAGATATATTTTTTAAGACTTGAGTGAAAATTCAATATGCTGCCAAAACAAAGTAACCATATTAATACAAATCTAGCTCCTATATAGAGAATGGATAAGTGCACATTATCCTCAAAAATGCACCCCTCACTCGTAGAATGTGATCATAATAAAAGCGAAGACAGCAACAATAGGGGAAATAAATGATAATCAATCAAGAGGTCTAACTCGCAGAGTGCATGTGTTTGTAAAACCCCATAGTACTGTGTTTGATTCCAATTGATCAAAAAAATAAATGACAATCATAAGTGAAAGGAAACTTTCAAGGAGCTTCCCAGGACACATTGAGGAAACCAAAGAACTAGCACAGAGTAAACCCCATTCAGAAATATAAAGGGACCACCCATTTTGCAAAATCCCAGCACTTAAGAAGTGAAGATATATAAGAAAAAAAATAAAACATCGTCTATTTATACTTAAGAAAAAGGAAGGAACGTGACTCATGCATCATTCAACAAACCACGATGAATAAAAATGAGAATGAGAGACTCACCGCTTCTGTGATACACTGCATGTGATCCTGAACGGTGTCGCGCCCAAATATTTCACCACAGTCAATGCACGACAACTGCAAAACACAGATCAACAGAGAAAAAAATGAGCATCGCAATTCGCAACAAGTTGTGAAGGACGATTAATGAAAAGTGGGATTGAATGAGAACTTTGTAGGCGGAGCAAGTTCGGAAGTGGCTAGACAACTTGGGTTTTTTGAGGTTGTCTCCACAATCTTCGCATTGAAACCAAACCATGTCTGAGTTTTGAAGTTGCGTTGCGTGAGCAAGGACGTTGGTTCTGTTCTGCAACTTTGGGGGTTTAAAGCTTAACAAAAGAGCACTGCTGGCTAGGGTTTTCCGCTTCGCTCCAATTATAAATTATAATTGTACCCTCTTCTCTCTGCCCTACCTCCTATCAATTTTCTTTTATTATTTTATATTTTATAATTTTTTATTTATATTCGCCATCTTCAAGATCAGAATTCATAATTCATTAATTAAAATAAAATTAAAGCTGTATACTTTGTAAAAAAAATGTTTGGTAGGATAACAGGATTCTTCTTCACATTTTTTGTTTTGCATTTTAAAATATAAGATTAATTCAATTATTCAACAAAGAATCTATGAGTACAATGTTTATAAAAAAATAAAAAAAAAAATATTCTATAAGCATTATTTATCTTGTAATTTTTTTTATCATATCATTTACAACTTCTATTACTTTCTTTTTTAATTTTTTCTCTTTATATTTCTCCTATTTTCAGTCGGGCAAATATGAATACGAACTGTCACTATCAATATCCAAAAACATGCAAACAAAACAAAACTCAAATTAGGCATAATTTTTTTCTCAAAACAAAATACTATGTATATGTTATTTAGATATTACCCAATTCCCTGAACTTTGTACTATTACAATTCCTATTTCCTAATATCCAAAGCAAAATGATAATAAATAAAGGTAATATAAATGGGCCTAGGATAAGAGAGAGGCCCATGGAAGTTGAAAAGGCTGCGGTAGAAGTAAGGAAGTGAAGTGAGGAAAGAGCTAGCATAGCATAGCATCGCATAGCATAGCAGAGTTGAGTTGAGTTTGTTTGCAAATTGCAATTAGAATTAGAATGAAGCTGGGTGGAATCAAATCCAAGGAGAACGCGCACGATGATTCCGTGTGGGCGGTCACATGGGTACCCGCCACCGCCAACCGCCCACCGCTCCTCCTCACCGGTTCTCTCGATGAGACCGTCAGGCTCTGGCGCTCCGACGACCTCGTTTTGGAGCGCACCAACACCGGCCACTGCCTCGGCGTCGCTTCCGTCGCCGCCCACCCCCTCGGCTCCGTCGCCGCCTCCTCCTCCCTCGACAGCTTTGTCCGCGTCTTCGACGTCGACTCCAACGCCACCATCGCCACGCTCGAGGCTCCCCCCTCCGAAGTCTGGCAAATGCGCTTCGATCCCAAGGTATACGCCTTTTTCCTCACTTTGCCTCCTACGATTATCTCAAACTTAACGATTCGCTTTTATTTGGTGCTAATGCGGAAACCTAAAACAGTGAAACTTCGTCAACGGAGAAGGAAACTTGTTAATGTATGAAAATCTCACGTTCGCCTGTACTTTATGAAAACATGTGATTAGTTCTGATGTTAATGATCGTAGAGAACTGCCAGTGTTCGTAATTGTTTCGTGAACCCTAAGTGAAAATAAAAAAATTAAAAAAAATAAAACTTGTCCTGCTGCATCAGGGCTCAAATTGTTTACATTCTGAATGTTTGTGGCTTTTATTTGTAATGTGCTTGTTACCAATGATTGTTGAAATTTGTGATCATTGAAGTGGTGTTTCTTAATCAAATGGCAATTCTTAATTTCATAGCAACTGAGAAGGTTTTGTTGTGCTTCCTACCCTGCCACTTTTTAAGATGTTTTGTAGGAATGGTTTTATTAAGTTCATAGCAAGTAGAAATTTCCATATTGTGAATGCATGTTTTCTTGCACAAGAGCTTTTTGATACGAAGAAATTTACGACAGGATAGTGTTTTTGACCAATCAAACAAGCATAACCATACTTACTGGTTGAAGTAAGAAAAATTCACTTTCAATGAAACATGTGCTTGTTATAATTATGTTATTTGGTAACGGTTTTTGTGGTACTATTCTTTTCTTGTGATATAGCCATAGCTTAACAATTGTTGCATGTGTTGAAATTGACAATTTTATTGTTTTTGTCGGCACTTGTGCATTGACAATTTTGCGTGCTTAAATTCTTCATCATGTGAATTTGATTGGTTAACTTATAATTAATTATTCGCCAGAGTCAGTCTAATGGTGGGGATTTGGGTAGTTTGCATTTGCACAAGATCCTAGGTTTAAACTTTGTTGCAATCATCGTACACCAAAAAATAGATTGGTTAACTTGCCACTGAAGGTTTGTTCAGTGTTTCTTTTTATATAATTATATCCTTAGTTCTCTAACCTTTTTTTTCTGTCCAAGACCACTACCATATTCAATGATGCAAAGTTTTTGTAATTTGGATGTTCACAATTATTTTGAAGTTTGCAAATGTTTGATTCTACAGTCATGTTAAATATTCTTCAAAGGATACCCTTTGTTTAGGTTCATTTGTTACAAGCCTTGAAAATGGGGCGAAAATTTAGGGATGAGTTTTATGTGAAAATTTTGAGAAAACTCATCCTCTTAATTTTTTATCAACATTCTTAAAGGATGTGTAAAACTAACTATAAGCATGAAATCTCAATCCCCAACTAGCCCATTATTAGTACATAATGTGACTTGCTCAATTCCCCAATTCTTACACTACAAAATACTAAACTATTTAATACCTTGTTTTGTTGACTCACTGTCAGTATGTGCTTTTGTATGGAAATTGTATTTGTTCCACTACGAATTTGCAGTATAGCAGAAATCATTTGTTGCTTTGATGCCTTGTGATACTAGTGAAAATGAGCATTTTATCCCAAGTCTTTAATTTTTTCCTTCTATATTATACAATATTTGTTGAATCAACCAAAGTTCCCTAGCTTCAATCCTTTATATCATTTGTTGCTTTGGGACACTTCCACATGGGAACTTGTTGCCACTCTATCACTATGCAAAGGTTTTTGTAATTTGGATTTTCACAATTATTTTGAAGTTTGATTCTGCAGTCATGTTAATATTCATCATTTTAAGCCCCTTGCTTAGGCTCATTTGTTACAACCCTTAAACACGGGGTGAAGTTTTCAGGGATGAATTTTATGTGAAACATTTACGAGAAAACTCATGAATCATCCACTTATTTTTTTATCAACATTCTTAAAGGATTTATGAAAGTAACTATAAGCATGAAATCTCAATCCCCAAATAGTCCATTATTGCATTGAGTGACTTGTTCAATTCCCCCATACCCTACAAACTACCAAACCCATTTAATATTGTTCTATTGAGTGTTGACTCGCCATTAGTACGTGCCCTTCCCCGTCTATGGAATTTGTACATGTTCCACAGTATAGCAGGAATCATTCATTGCCTTGATGCCTTGTAATACTAATGAAAATGAGCATTTTGTTTCCGAGTCTTTAATTTTATCATACAATAATTATTTAATCATCCAAAGTTCCTTACCTTCAGGGATCCATTCTAGCAGTTGCTGGTGGAGGTAGTGCATCAGTCAAGCTTTGGGACACTTCCTCATGGCAAATCATTGCGACTCTATCAATTCCTCGTCCAGAAGGACCCAAGCCCTCGGACAAGAGTGGCAGCAAGAAATTTGTTCTGTCAGTTGCATGGAGTCCTGATGGGAAACGACTTGCTTGTGGTTCAATGGATGGCACCATTTCTGTTTTTGACGTGCCACGTGCCAAATTTTTACATCACCTTGAAGGTCACTTCATGCCTGTGCGATCTCTTGTTTATTCTCCTTATGATCCAAGGCTGCTGTTTACAGCTTCGGATGATGGTAATGTCCACATGTATGATGCTGAGGGGAAAGCGTTAGTTGGGACCATGTCAGGTCATGCTAGTTGGGTATTGTGTGTGGACGTGAGCCCAGATGGGGCGGCCATTGCCACGGGTTCAAGTGATAGATCTGTAAGGCTATGGGATCTTAGCATGAGGGCGTCTGTACAGACGATGAGCAACCATACAGACCAGGTATGGGGTGTGGCATTTAGACCACCTGGAGGGAGTGATGTGCGAGGTGGTCGGCTTGCTAGTGTATCAGATGACAAGAGCATATCGCTGTATGATTATTCCTGATTTAGATATTGCGCTATGTATTTTTTACTTTTTGTGGAATGTTATTAATTAATGCTTTCCCTACAGATTGATTTTGAATTGAAGAAAATGAATGTGTTTTGATTCAGTATCCTTTATTAGTTATTTTTGCCCGCATTGCATTCAATAATTAGTTTTTGTTGCCAACAAGCATAAATAGGTGTGATCCTGCCTGACCCAAAATCACCGTGTTGTAGATTGGGCAAGCGATTATTATTATTTCTGAACAAAACTTTCTTCTTTTATCGTTGACTTGGAAGATGATGTTCGTAGTCGTAGGTTACCGTTTATAGCAAAATTGCGAGCCGACAGTACATTGCTCAAATATGTGGTATTGCTTTATAAAGCCGTATGGGAAAGTATCAAATCTCCTCCTGATTGCGACTTTGAGAATGTTTTATTTTCCTTAAATTGCATCGAGAGCGCAAGTGATTGATTTTATCTCTTTTGATTGGGTAATCATTACAAACTTGATTACGGATGATATTAAAATTTATAAAAATAATTTTTATTGTTAAATTGAAGCAAATCAAGCAATATACGTTTGAAAATTTTTATTTCAAAAGCTGGAAAAAACAAAACATGAAATCTACGACCTACACAGTCTTTTGTTTTCTTTAAGGTGCTTGATGGTAAAATAATCAGTAGCAATAGAACATCGCAGCATGATCGTGTGAGCTGTACAAGAATGTAATTTCAGCAGGAAAACGTTTGTGATAAAAATACATAAAAGAGTATAGCATAGCAACTTGGGAGGCGATTGTGGGAAACAGAAAAGCAAAATCCATTGCACAAAATCTTACTCGAATCCTAAATGTCCATTTGATGCGACGCTAAGCTATATGAAAAAGCTGAATTATTTGATGTGATTACAGTTGAAAGTTGAAAGAAAACATGTAAAACCTCTGGTACAAGTAACGAGCAAGTGCTACTATACAGAAGGAAGAGTTGAGTGGAAAGAAATAATAGAAATGAAACTAAGATGGGAGGAGTTAAGAGGTACTAAACTTGGGAGACTTGTTGTGCAAGAAATCCTTGAGGACATCCATAACCGATCCAAAATCAGCCTTGACAGAAACAGGTGGGTTGGCAAATCGGCCCATATCGGGAATGGCCCCGGAGTGATAATCAATCTTAGTCTGCGCAAACTTCAAGCCATGCGCAGTGCTGACGACGACGACCCTCTCCCTGGGTCCAATAACTCCACGGTTCCTGAGCTTAATGAGCGCCGTGAGAGCCACCCCAGTATGCGGACAGATAAACATGCCAGTAGAATCGGCCTGCACCATCGCATCCATGAGCTCCTCCTCCGTCGCCTCCTCCACAATCCCATCCGAATTCCTCAGCGCATGCACCGCCCTCTCAATCGACACCGGATCCCCAATCTGAATCGCCGACGCAAAAGTGGTGTTCGCCTTCACAGCCCTAAACTCACTCCACCCACTCTTGTAGTACAAATACAAAGGGTTGGCATTCGCCGCCTGAGCGCACACCAGCCTCGGAATCCTCTCCACCAGCCCCAAATCCCTACACATCTTAAACCCTTTGTAAAACGCATAGATATTCCCCAAATTCCCCCCCGGCACTATCACCCAATCCGGTACCTCCCAATTAAACTGCTGCAGAATCTCTATCGCCGCCGTCTTCTGCCCCTCCAACCTCAAACTGTTCAACGAATTCGCCAAATATATCGGCAACTCCGCTGTTATCTCACGAATTAGCTTCATGCACCCATCAAAATCAGTCCCAATGCTCAGAACCAGAGCCCCATTCGACACCGGCTGAATCAACTGCGCGGTCGAGATCTTGTTCGCCGGCAGGAAAACAATCGAAGGAATCCCCGCCGACGCGCAGTAAGCCGAGAGCGCCGCGGAGGTGTCTCCGGTGGAGGCGCAGCCCACCCCAACCACCGGCCGGTTCATTTTCAGGAGACGGTTGACCTGGCTGACGAGAACCGTCATGCCGAGATCCTTGAAGCTTCCGGTGTGGCTGATTCCGCAGTGCTTCACCCAGAGATCGTTCATTCCGACGAACTGCTTCCCGAATCGTTCGGCCCAGAAGAGGTTGGAGTTCCCCTCGAAGGCGCTCACGATGTCGTCGGAGTCGATCTCCGGTAGGACCCACTCCTTCTTGCTCCACACGCCGGACCCGTACGGCCACGTGGTCTTCCCCACGCGCGAGTCGAAGAGCGCCCGCCAGTACGCGCCGTCGAACTTCCCTAGGGCCTCCATGTCGTGCTGCACGTCCAGGAGCCCGCCCGAGCGGCTCCGGTACACGATTTCGTCCAGCGAGTACCACTCCGCCGAGTCCAACCCCGCGTTGAACGGCACGTACTTCGCCGTGAAGTTGTTCGCCGCCGCCGGGTGCCGCCGCGCCTCGTCTTTTATGTTCGGCGGAGACTGGGAGGATGTGCTTGACGCCACGATGGAGGCGCAGCGGTTGTTTTTCCTGTTAGGGTTTGGAACTGAATGGATTGGGAACAGCGTGGAGAAGGAAGGGTTCAACATAGACGGCATCATTTTACTAACTATAACTATTGTTGTTGTTTTGAAGGATTTGGAGAAATCCTAGAGAAGCGAAGTGAGGGATAGTGATGAAATGCGAACGAATGGTTATTGTTGATTTATCTTAGGTTGGAAAGAAAGGGTTTTGTTTCATGGATCGTACGCACGTGGAACGTGTGAAACTTTTGGTCTTGATAAACTAATGCGCTCGAGTTAAATGAGGTGAGATTATGTAAATTATTTTGTTGTTTTTTGAAAACTTGGGTTGGTTGTAGGGTAGTAGGGTAGGGTAGGAAATGGATAATTATTAATTGAGTGAGAGGCTGAGCAGTGAGCAGTGAGGAGTGAGGAGGAAAGTGATGCTGATTGTTCCTCTCATCTCACCATCCATAATTCAATTGAATGTTACTTGCCAACATTTTTACTATTTATTTTTCCTGTTCTTGGTTTTGGACAGCATGGAATCAGATCAGGTTCACTGGACGGTGGCAAGAAGCTTGAGTGAGCAACCATGGTTCCATGGTTCCAGGTTCCAGGTTCCTATTCCTAGTCCTCTTTAGACAGATACTTCATCAAACTTATCTTGTGCTTTTTTCGCAGTGCCTTTGTCACGGCTTTCATGTTACATATATTTTTATCAAACATTCATTCTCATAATTACACACTCAAAGATCTATTTTTATCACTTTGGAAGACATGTTTCACATTCTAATTTTATAAACTACTTGAAAAATTTTCTTAAATTGTGTTTTGGATAAAGAAACTTAAACGTTGATATATTTGAAATTTTAATTATTTTGATGGGATAATTTAAGTTTCTTAAATTTCAAAAACTTAATTTTCACTAAATACAAAAAAAAAAAACATAACATAACATTCAAGTGTTACTCATTAATTAAATGTTTTAAATATTTTTTATTACTCTCACATGAATGGTAATCTATCATCTAATATTTATATTTTTGCACTTTGTCTTCAAAAGGGGATGTTCATTCTAAGTTTCAAACATTTGCTAACTTAAGTATCAAAGTTCTTTTTGCATGTACAACCACCAAGACTTTCAAAAACTTTGAATGAACACTTTTTTCTACAAGTACACCAATAGACTTTTATTAAGTAAAAAAAAAAACTTTAATTAAATACTAATAAATTTTGACATACTCCTAAAAAAATTATAATTATTTTAATTGACTACTAAATTACTTTTTATATTAAAAAATCCTAATTAAATATCACTAGGTCTTTTATAATAAAAGAGTCTTTTAAAATATTACTTTAGAAAAATAGATTTTAAATATTTTTAAAATAAAATAGCATAAATTTGTTTGATAGATTTGTTTTATTCTTTTTTCTTCTAAAGCTACATGTAAAAGAATTTAACTAAATAGATATAAAAGATGATAAATAAAACTTAAGAAAATTGTAAGACATGAAAAAATTGACTTGATGGTCTAATCAATTTCTATTAGTATTTGTTTCGATATGTTTAAAAATTTTACATTACTTGAGAATCAATGTTAAGGACAACTTATAAATATAATTTCCCCTCAACTTAACTTTTCAAGGATAAAACCATGACAATTCAATGAATGTCAAAGTAGACAATACCTCAAATGCGGTGATCCTAGCAATGTTAACGAACTTACGATTGAAACATTGGCGCTAAAAGAAGGGTCCAGGCTTCTTTTGCCTCTTAGCATCGACTAGAAACTTGTTTTGGTATGCATACAAGTCTCACATCGTTTAAGAGTCGAGACTAAGGGTATTTTATAATCGTCACATCTCTTTAACCCACCAAAGCATTTTTTAAGGACAAAATCGTGATAGTGTAAAGAGTACCAAAACGAACAATAAATGTGATGATCCTAACAATGTCAAGGGACTTATGGTCAAAGCATTGACACTAGAAGGAAGGCGCAAGTCACTCTTGTCCCTTAGCCTCTCAATTGGGGACTTGTTCCAATATGCTTAAATGTTTTACATTACTTAGGAATCGAAGTCAAAAGTAGTTTATAAACACCACCTTCCTTAACTCCCTAATGTACCTTTTAAAGAACAAAATTGTATCAGCTCAACGAGCGCAACAAACAATACGTCAAGCACAATTACCCAAATAATGCCAACAAACTTATTATCGAAAAGTGTTAAAATAATACTAACTCAACAAAAAATATGTCCAACAAATAAAGATTAATCTTTAATTACTATAACATTATACCTAGGTTGAGTTAGGTGAATATAAAAGTCTTTAACTAGAAGTTTAGTTGACCGTGATGGGAGACGATATATAAGGTTTCTTTTGAAAATTAAGTCTTGTAAACTCAAATTCTCATAGACCTTAAAGAGAAGGTAGAGTGAGAAACTCTATAGTCTTGATACTTCTTATCTTCTTTTTAGATTCCCTAGAGACGTAAGAAGTTTTTGTTGATCCTTAGAATAGTGATGCAGTAGGAGCTAAGGATTTGGTGTAGGTGTGGAATTTCTCAAAGTTCTTCTCTCCCTCTTTTTTATTTCTTCATCTTGGTGGTTAGAATTTAAGATAAGGGAAGTTAGGAAATGTTTTAATGAATGTTGGCTTAAATGCATTGAATGGATTATGAATTGCACGCATTTATGAAATAAGCGTGATCAAGATATAAATTTCTTATTAATTAAACTTTTATAATTCTAATAGATTAATATCCATTGTTAATGATGATTTCATGAAGTATAATCACCATATGGATGACGGATGGTTGCATGTTAATATTAATAGTTTTGATACATTAAGTTTAGCATGTCACCCCAAAAGTTCAAAACAATTAATCAAGCCGAAGAACCTAGATTGACTTGGATACTTTATTTATCTTATGGGGCATACAGGTAAAAGGGAAAAATAAAGGTCTTCTAGGTAGGAGACACAACCATGTGATCTAATCGAGAGGCTACGAATTTGCACTTTGCCAACGGTTTCTTTCGTAGCTGTGAAGGGTTTAAAAAACGTGCTTCTAATCTATCTATAACTATAAATGGAAGTTTTCTTGTTTTTACGGCTTATAATTTTAATTATTAAATATAATTTATTGTGTGGTTTTTCTTTTTTTTCCCGCAATTTCTTGTCATAAACATAGACGATGTGGAGTTTTTTTTTTTAAATAAATAAATATATATAATATATATAACAAAATTTTAATATATAATTTTATACAAATTACTTAAAAAATTTATTATTAGATCACCTTTAACGAGTTTGAGTTCTTTTTCCTTTTTTTTTTTTTTTTGTAATTTAGTGTATTAAACATAAAATTTTAATTTTCTCTAGTATAAAAAATATTTTAAATGTTTAATATTGTAATTTTTATTTATTAGTTTTGAAAAAAATAATATTTGGAACAATGTATGATGGTATAATTAAATATGTTAATAAATTAATTATAACTTGTATTTTAGTATGTATATTATACAGTGTGAATATTTGTTTTTATATAATTAAAATTCATATAAACTCTTCTTATATTTGTTTTAATAATTTATTCTTTTATGAAAGTATTTTTAAAGATTTTTTTGAACTTCTTATCTAATTTATTATTTTGTTATTTATGAATTAAATTTTAATATTTTAAAATAACTTATCAATAGATAAAATAATTTTGCACTATAATATAAAATATTTATCTTCAATATAATTTTTTATATGTTAAAAAAATTTATTTATACAAATTTTAGGTATTATTTATATATGTTTAACTATATTATTTAGTTATATATAATTTAATATAAATTTTAGTTATAATTGATAAACATCTACCTGTAAAATATGCACACTAAAATGGTTATTATATATATATATATATATATATATATATATATATATATATATATATATAATTAAATTGACCAGAGCATTGGTAGTTATTTTTAAAAGAGAACACTTTTAGAAATTTTTAACATTTTCTTAATCTCTTGCCTCTTTTGATTTTTCATTTCATATTTAATTTTAATTGAATTTCAATATTTTTTAAAATATCAATAATTAAAAATAACATTTACCACAATATAAGATATTTAGGCTTAAACAACTTTTTAGTTCCTAAAAAATAGAGTTTTTTTATTTTTCATCCTTTTAAAAAATAATTTTGTCCTTAAAAAAATTTGTTTTATTTCAGTTTTTTCCATCACATTGGATGTTAAACCTAACCGTAAAAATTACACGACCAAAATAAGAAAAAATAGAAAAGTATAGAGAGAAAAAAAAGACCAAATTGAAAATAACGAAACTTAAGAGAATCAAAAGGAAAGTAACCTTATTTTATAAGTTTAAATACAATAAATTTATAGTGCTAACATTATAAAAATTAAATATTTAAATACAATGAATACACTAATATAAAGCAAAAGAATTAAACATATAACAACTACATTATTTGGCGGAAAAAAAAAACTAGATTATAAAAGAAAATAATTAGAAGAATTAAAAACACAATTTTGTAAAAATCATATAATGATATAATCACTCCTACAATATATAAAAAGTAAATATAACAAATGAGTAAAAAAAACTGAACACAAAATAAGAGAAATATGACGAAACAAAAAATAATAAAGAAAATAGAGAAAAAATGCATGACATTACACTAACACTCTTTGATAGTATTATATTTTTTTTTCTTTATATATATATATATATATATTATTTTGTTTTTGAGACTCCAATTTCAACATTTTTATTTTTTATTTATAATAACATCAACAAAGTTCAAATATATAATATCATTGTACATTGTACTTCAATCTCTACCATTATAAATTCATAACAATTATATTAAATACTTTTGATAACTATATGTTAAAATTGAAATAAAATTTGTGATTAACTTATAAACAATCATCGGTCATTTAATCGCAGAAGAATATTTATTTATTTATTTATTTTACCACTATATTTATTATTCTTTGAAAAAAATGATACTTTTCATTATACATTGCATGCAATGTATATTATTTTCATTTCGTTTGTTTTCTCCAATACACAAAAATAGAAAAAAAAATGGAGAATTACCATGGCCAAATCTAAGTTTTTAATTTCGGTTAGTACTGTTTCTAGTCTTTAAAAAAATTTAAATTTTGATTGTTGTTGATGACTTTAAAATATTAATTTTATTTTTTATTTTAAAATACTTAAACTTTGTTAAATACACAGAAAGAAAATAAGTTAATTTTAAGAAGTTAAATTCAAGTTATTTTTTTAAGTACTATCATAATTAGGGTCTTTGACCTCAATGGTACACCAGGTAATGCATTTTTACATGTTTCAATTCTAAGGGTTTGGTCACTCTCAAAACTTCTCGCTCTTTTTCAAGAGTGTATTTTGTAGATATCAAACTCAGAAGTTTACGAAAATTCTAACATGAAGTATCAAATAATGTGTTACGTGAATGAAACATTATTTTTAACCATTAGATTTAATATTATAATAATCAACAATTCATATTTGTTATCTGTAACTTGGAAAAAATGGTTTTTATGTTTTGCAGATTAGCCCCTGAGTTTAGTACCCCACGTAGGAACTCACCCACGGGCCGCCACCCACCACGGCGCCAAGCACCACCGTCGTCACCGTTTGTGACCGTGACAGAACTCGCGATAGAGAAAGAGACAGAGAACGAAGACGAGACAAGGACGACCATGACTGCGACTATGATCGTGATTGAGCTCGTAGCAAGAGATCCCGATCGCGTTCGCCTGATCGTAGCTACTCTCGCCACGTGCGCTCTCCCTCGCCCACCAACCGCTCCCACCGCCGCCGCGCCACCACCGAACTCCCTCCCTCGACCTGCTGCGGAAGTGCCACCGGAGAGACTTCACGAATGAGGAGCACAAGGAGACAAAGAAGGCAGTGTCAGACTTCGTGGAAGGCATCGTGAAGGAGCAACAACAAAAGCATAAGCAAAAGGAGAACGGAGGCGCAGGAGAAGACGAGGGGAACGAGGACGAGGTGGAGATGATGAAGATGCTCGGGATTCCCACTGGATTTGACTCCACCATGGGGAAACCGGTCGTCGATGCTGATGTCAGCGGCGTTAGCCGTCACCAAGCACCAACCGCGCCAATACATGAACCGCTGCAGCGGATTTAACCGTCCATTGCTTGCTGAGAGGAATCGCTAGGGTTTTTTCAGCCATCACCCACGACGGTGCCCAGCACCACCGTTGCCACCGCCGCCACCACCACTTCCACCACCTGGTTCTCACCCCCCACCCCCGCATCACCTCCCTCATCCACCGCCACCTTCCGATCGTCCACTGGCATAAAACTATTTAGCATAAGGACTATTTTATAATTATAAACAAGTTGGAAAACTTGCTATTGTAAGTCATTTTACTGTCTCATGGATGAGGCATTGGTTCAACTGTTTCATGTTAGAAATGTTCAAAAGTTTAATATTTTTAAAATACAGAATAAAAAATATTATTTTTTTATAAAAAAAATTGAAACAAAAACTTGAAAGATTTTCAAAAATTTTATCCCTTTTAACTTTTTGATGGGTCAGTGTTGGAGTCGATCCAACAACAACAAGGTTACATGAGTTGGGAGTTTGAGTTGCAGACATTGTTACGACTTTTATGGACTTTAGACTGAACGTGATTGCCATGTCATAACTTCTTACATATACTACTAGCGTGTTTGGATTCACGTTTATTGAACTTAAGGTGCGTCCAAAACGTGAAAATCAGAAGCTTTTATATGTTACTTCCGCGTCAAATTCAGCAAGACGTGGTTTCCTGACGCGAATTCAAACACGCTATACATCATTGACGACCGTAATGTCTATTAGTTTTTTTTTCTTCTATTCCAAATATTCTTTTAATAAAATATTTAAGTGTCAGCGAATTATAGTCAGACATCTCGTTGGGTTGTCCAAAAAAACTTTTTCCTGAAAAAAAGAAAAATGTCTGTAATTGTAAATGCCTCTCTTCTTGCTAAAAAAATCATCATTTGTCTATTTGGAACCCTCAAATTCGGAAATTCCTTTTTTTTTCCTTCTTAAAATAATAAAGAATTATACTGATGTTGTAATAAGATATAACTTTTTCCCTCAAAACTTGATGTCATTATAAAAAGAAAAAATATTTATGTTATGGTCTTATATATATAGAAGTTACAACTTTTCACATACATAAATTAATGATAGGATGATTATAATTCACTTGCTGCATTTAAATTATTTGCTAAAGCGCAGTCTATAGGATGCGTATAAAAGTGACTTATATCTCTTAGAATTAGGAAGATACGTGTTTTTATTTATTTTTATTAAAAGATTAATGAGGGTTAGAATTATCTTGCTTCACTCATGACATAAAGTTGAAGTAAGTTGCACGCACGTATCCAATGGACATAATTTAATAATAATTAAACTCACATTATCAGCCGTATACTATGTATATTCAGATGAAAAAAAAAGGAAAGATAAGTTACAACTACCTTAAACTTTGTTTTTTTTATTATTCATTTTTTATTTTTAAATATATCTTAAACTTTTATTTAGTTCCAATAACATTTTAATTCTTACCATTGTTGTAAACTTGTAATAAATAAAATTAGACCTTTTATTTCGCCTTTTACTATTAATTAAGAACACGTCTTGAATTCTCACACTTTATAACCCAGTTTATCTTTTCAATGTTGTTAATGATGGACATAATGGTTTATTGCAACAATAATAGAAATTTAAAATTTATTTACAATGAAATGAATGTTCAAGGAACTTATTTGTTAAAAACACAAATTTAGAAAACCAATCCATATTTCAAAGGGCAACATGTCCATGCATGCTTAATAAATAATAAACATACATACACATATTTAAAAAAAAAAAAATAAAGAATATAAAATGAATAGATTTTATTTGATCCGGTGATAGGGTGCATTCTTTAGGATTCAAATTCCTGCGTGACTAACTACACTATTGAACACATGCTTTGATGAATTGAATAATATACATGACAAAGAATTATTGTCAACTATTTTGTCCAAATATCAAAATTATCATAACTACTTTTCAGCACATATCATAAAAATATACATGACAACAGAGATATTCCATTCGTTGATTGTTAAAGAAAAAAACGTAAAAAATGGCAAAGGTCCTCAGTTTATTTATTTAAAAAAAAAACTAAACCGACTTAATCTCAATTTGCAACAAGTAAAACATGATCTTGATCGATGTTAGTTTCGTAATTAACATCCAATCTGTGCCGTAAGACACGAGGCAAAATTAATTAAAATCATAATTTTGTCGTCCGTTATTATAAAATATTATTTTCCCCAATATGTCTTTAGTATTAGTTTTGAAGAACAATATTGATATGTTATTTTTCATATAATTATTTTTCTGTAATTTTAAGCGTATTATATTTATTTATTATAAAATATTCATGGATTGTAGAGCCAAAACCGGCAAGTTAGTGCAGACCACGAAAATGTCGAGGCTGGGCCAATAGCCTGACTGGGCCCACCTGAGCATTCAGCCAACAAGAAAGCTCAATAATAATATTTTAATAATTTAGTTTTAAAATAAAATAATTTAAAAAAAAGAGAATGAGAGAGAGAGAGAGACGCAGCAACTCTGTGTCTGCATAGACATAGAGAGAAAGAAAGAGAAGCTAAAACTAAAACTAAAACCGTAAATTAAATATAATGAATAATGAATAATTGTGTACAGTAGCTGTCCTCTTATTACCTCATTTCTTGAAAAAGGCTAAAGAAGAGAGAGAAAGAGAAAAAACCAGACTCAAGTCGCTCGCTCGCTCCATCGATTCCTTTGTTTTCTTCTTCTTTATCGTTTTCTTCAGCTTCTAATTTTAGCCTCTTCTCTCTAAGAATTGTCGTTCAAACTTCAAAGCCAACGTTCTCTACTGTCCGATCTGACTCACTCAGTTCCCTTTCCGCTTCCACTCGGATGAGTTAGACCGGAAGATCGCGCCGCATTAATCGCCATGGTAATTTCCGATTATCGCCTCTTTGCTTTTCCTTTCACTCTCCCACCTTCTTCGTTCAATCTCTTCCACTTCATTTTTTTTTATTTTATTTTTTTTTTGAAAATTCTTCCGTGTGACTCTGATTTATTCGCAGGATATTGCTTTGTTTCTAGACTATTTTTTTTTTCTCGGCGTTTGGATTTTTTGATATTTTTTTTTATTTCTTGAGGTAAATGTTATGTTAGTCGATCCACGCTTTAGTAATGGAAGATCGTGTGAAATGGAGTTTGGCGAATATGAATGGATGATAAGTAAGATTGGGGCAATTTTGGCTAGGCGCTGCTCTTAATTTGATTGAGTCTAGTTGCATGAAAATTCTATTTGATGGATTTAATCATAGAGTCTTGCGACTTAGATTGGTCATTGGAGGGAAGCTGAATACTAAGAAAAATGAGTGTATTCATTATTAAGCTGAGCATATTGCCCTATAATATGCTTTCGTGGAATAAAAATAAATGAGGTAGTAAGGTTTACATGTTTGTTTAAATAGGGAGCTAACTAGTATTGATTCAATTTCAATACTAATTATCATGGCATTTGCGAGAGAAAAAGGGTTGGCGTGAGATTTTGGTATTTCGAAACTTGTAGGAAGTTCTTTGAACTATATTATCAAGGGAGTTTTTTTTTTTTTTTTTTTTTTTCCTCCTGCAAAGGCCATTTAATATATATAGATAAATAGATTGATAGATAGCTTAGCTAGGATGATTTGGTATAAAGGAAGAACAATAGTTACAAACTCCTATGTAAGTAAAAGATATTTGATATACAGTCTTTAACTTGAAATTCTGAATAGATTTGCAAGAAATTGTTCATTCACTGTGGTATTTCAAACTATAGAAGTTGAAAATATATTAGCAAAGCATCGAGCTAGGTCAGCTGGCATCCCTTTGGAACTTGACTATTGCTTGACTATCAGTGATTGTGCTAGTTCGAAGATGTATGGTGGTCCAGTTACATGAGTAACATGACACGAGTATTACAACAACTTTGCTGAATGCCAACATTCGTGTATTTGCACTAAATACTTGTTGACAAAAAAGAGAATTAAATTAACTGATAAGCTCCCAAGTACTTAAGGATCCCTTTCTTAAAAGCTAGTTGTGAAGGGGGGAGAACCTAGCCACTTAAGTACTTAACCGAACATCTGATGATCTGGGAATTAGGCACCCCATAATACCCAAGTCCCTATCATAACACCGCCTCAGTGAGTCAAAGTCAATGTCTTGGCAGTTGCACTCTACAATGCTTTTTACTCGGTCTTTCTAGTCAACCCCTCCATAAATTGCTCTTTCTGAGACACTGGCAACCATCTCTGCTACCATTTGATTGGCATTCAAGCACTTAGAGAACGCTAGCTTAACAGCAAGTTGTCAAGGGTGGAGAACACTTACGTACACTACCAGTCCACCAAACATCCTATTCTACTTGACGTGAGACTTAGACACCCCATAATACCCCAAGTCCTATCATTAACACTATCAAATTTTGAAACCCATACAGCTTGTGAAGGACGGACATTCCTCATGTTTGAGGTGTTGGAATGTTGGAGATGTTTCCACACTGACACCTGTATGACTAATGTTGAACACTCATTGTTTATCATCCACTTGAAAAAATGTGGATCGACACTTTAAGGTCATTAGTATAATAAAAAAAATATTTATATATATTTTTAAATTCAGAAAATGTCCATTTAAAATGAAATATAAAATATTAAAAATGATGTTTCTTGGTATGTTTTTGTGAGGCTCATTACCGTAGCATGGTGCATATAGAAGAATATATACAAATATTGATTATATATATATAAGTTGTTTCAAAGTGTTTGTGTCAATGTCGTTAACAGTTTCCATGTCAGAGTCCAAGCTTTTTACAACAGTATCTATGATGATTAGCATTTTGATCAGCAAGATGATATGATGACAAAGGCCGACCATAAATGTGATAATAATTTGCACATAATCTTCCTGAAATTATGTAATTGCTTGCACTGATCATTTGCCATTATTTATTTATGCATCTAACATTTGTTATTTTTTTATTTAAATATTTGTTTGGTTTTTGTTCCTTTTTCAATCGTTAATTATTATTCTTGGTGTTAAATTAGATGAACTAATAAAGTTAAATGTGGTATGCATACTTCTGTAAACTAAATTTTATAGGGTTGGAAATGCCATTTATGGCCAGAAGCACATTTGCTTGCATTCATTTCCTCTCATTTCTCTGCAACAACTTGGTTACGTATAAGCTACAGTTACTTAGTTTAGATAACTACTCTATCTTTCATTCTGTGTACGCCTTATGGGAATATTAGCCTCAACAAGAGATTATATAAGTTTTAGCAAATAATATAAGTATATTTTAAATACCTATTTGATAGAAGATTATTTTATTTTCAGAATTCATACATTCTTTGTGGTTGATACGTGGAGTGGCAGTATTGTTTCCCTGATTAACATTTTTTTTCTGTGAATGTTCAATATTGTATTTGCAGTCTGCACCAGTGAATATTATTGTAGGTTCTCATGTTTGGATTGAAGATCCAAAACAAGCATGGATTGACGGAGAAGTTTCTAAAATCAATGGTGAAGAAGTCCATGTTCGCACCAACGATGGGAAAACAGTGAGTCAAACTGTCTGTACTGGGTGTTTGTGAGAAATTTATTGCACAGATTCTTTGTTCTGTATATTGTTTTGTGTTATTGCAACTGCTTTTGTAGTACTCTGATTCTAATGCTGTTAGATCACTTTCAGAAATTATATAAAATTTTTCACATACCATATAACTTATGTTACAGATATTCCAACTTCATTCCTACTTTATTATCTATATCCTTTCGTTTCACCAGGAATAAAACGAGTTATACTAGGGTTTAATATCATGAATTGTTAAGTCTAGAAATCTGGTTGCAGGTTGTCAAAAATATCTCAAAGGTTTTTCCCAAGGATAATGAAGCCCCTCCTGGAGGTGTAGATGACATGACAAAATTGTCTTACTTGCATGAACCAGGAGTTCTGCATAACTTGGCAACTAGATATGAACTCAATGAAATCTATGTAAGATTCTAAAATATCTATTTTTTCATCTGATACTGAGATTGTTTATGTTATGTAAGAATTGAAACTTATGAATGATACAATCATGCTACTCCTCCATCATCACTGCAGACATATACTGGAAATATCCTGATTGCGATAAATCCTTTTCAAAGGTTACCACATCTATATGATACTCACATGATGGAACAATACAAAGGAGCTGCATTTGGAGAATTGAGTCCCCATGTTTTTGCAGTTGCGGATGTTGCATACAGGTGACTGATAGATGTCAATATCATTTTATTTTGTGTTCTTTTTGTATGGTTTATTAATGTCCATTTTTATATTCATCAGGGCAATGATTAATGAGGGAAAAAGCAACTCAATCCTGGTTAGCGGTGAGAGTGGGGCTGGAAAGACAGAGACAACAAAAATGCTTATGCGGTATCTTGCATACCTTGGGGGCCGGTCTGGAGTAGAAGGGCGGACAGTTGAACAACAAGTTCTAGAAGTATGATAGTTGTGTTTTCTTGTTTTGCATACTCCATCTTTTATTTTTTCCTGCCCTACTACATAACTTTTAGTTCCTTTATATTATTTCATTTTATTCTAGATTTTGTTATATATATAGGGTATTATAAAAAATGTGGAAACTGTTTTCTCATACTTGTTTCTGGGTTAATTAATTTGCAGTCTAATCCAGTTCTTGAAGCATTTGGCAATGCTAAAACAGTTAGAAACAATAACTCAAGGTGAGTGTTGGCAGCCACATGGCATATCAAGTAAGATGAAAATTGTAATAAATTGGTTAAGAAAAGTGATTGTGACTATGTTAATTTATAGAGAGGGAAAATAAACTGTGATAAACTAGTTCGGTTTGTCATTGGCTAAAATGTATTATTAACTCTTAGAATTGTAGGTTCTGTTTGTTTGCTATATTTCGAACTAAGCAGTAAATAAAGAAATGTGGTGTTTTCTTGTTCAAACATGATATAATATAATTCATTCTTGTCATACTCCTCCTTATTTTGAGATGCAGTCGTTTTGGTAAATTTGTTGAGATACAATTTGACAACAAGGGAAGGATCTCTGGGGCAGCTATTCGGACATATTTGCTTGAACGGTCCCGTGTCTGTCAAATTTCAAATCCTGAAAGAAATTACCATTGCTTTTACCTTCTCTGTGCAGCACCAGCTGAGGTAAAGTATTCTTTCTTGATAATGAAATGCTCTCTTTTATTTGTCACACGAAGACTGGCTCATATATTAAATACTCTCTATTTTATAGGAAAAAGAGAAGTATAAGCTTGAAAGTCCTAGCTCCTTTCATTACTTAAATCAATCCAATTGCTATGTGCTGGATGGAGTGGATGATGCAGAAGAATATCTTGCAACTCGAAGGGCAATGGATATTGTTGGAATCAGTGAAGAGGAGCAGGTTGGTCTTCCTACATCCTATTTGTTAATAAAATGTGAGTTTTTAAAGTTGCTTCAATGATATAGCACTGTATTTCAGGAGGCTATTTTTAGGGTTATTGCAGCAATTTTGCACCTTGGAAATATTGAATTTGCAAAAGGAGAGGAGATCGACTCCTCTGTCATCAAGAACGAGAAGTCTAGATTCCATCTTAATGTGACTGCTGAACTTCTAAAGTATGCCCAACACAATCCTTTTATGCATTTCATATGCATTACTGCGTTATCATTTCACCAATGTTGTATACATTTTAACATAAAATTATTGTAGTTGTGATTGTAAGAGCTTGGAAGATGCACTGATAAAGCGTGTGATGGTCACGCCTGAGGAGGTTATTACAAGAACCCTTGATCCTGTTGCAGCTCTTGGTAGCAGGGATGCATTAGCTAAAACCATTTATTCCCGTTTGTTTGATTGGTAATGAACCTTTAACACTGCTTTAACTATAATATTGCAAATTGTATATAGATCCTTTCTCTTGCATTAATGTTTTGAAAGAAAAAAAAACTATTGACAAGGTCTGTAACTCAAGTTTATTATATAGAACATTAACAATTTTATTCTTACTAAAGAACTGTTTATTCACATTTAAATTGACTATCAACTGTGAATTTTAATTGCTGGTTATAACTTACTTTAGAATTATGGTAATCACATTTATAGTTGAAATAACCACATTTTTCTAACATTCTGGAATTATTTGATGTTAGCAGTGGTCTTGGGATTTTGTGATTGGACCATAATTGTTCTAGATTTCCTTTCTTAAGGGTGTTATATTCTGACAAATTCTCATTATTGCTTACAGGCTAGTGGAGAAGATTAACAATTCGATTGGGCAAGACCCAAATTCAAAATCCATTATTGGAGTTCTTGATATCTATGGGTTTGAAAGTTTTAAGTTCAATAGGTAATCTAATGCTAATGATTTCATATAGCACCTACGGTTTAGTCTTTTAGCCTTGTATCTGATAAATTTATTTTTCTTAGTTTTGAGCAGTTCTGTATTAATTTTACAAATGAGAAGCTGCAACAACATTTTAACCAGGTTTGGTAATTTCTGGTACAATTTGTGGTCTATATTCTATAATTTTTTCCCTGGATAATTGGGTTTTCCCCTGCTGAATGATTGCAGCATGTCTTTAAAATGGAACAAGAAGAATACACCAAAGAAGAGATTGATTGGAGTTACATAGAGTTTGTTGACAACCAAGATGTTTTGGATCTAATAGAGAAGGTATTTTACTGTTGCTGCCTTATGACCAATTATACTTTCTTTGTGTTCCTACTCAATAAATTCAGGTAATGATGATTTTAATATTCATTGTTTTTTCAGAAACCTGGAGGAATAATTTCACTTCTTGATGAAGCCTGGTATGCGAGTGGGAGTGATTTCATTGTTAATCTAACATTGCTTTTAAGTTAAATAGAAGCTAGATGCATTACCTTTCCTGACGCTACTTTCTCTTGCTATCTTATTTTAATACCTGTATGCTGTTTCCAATTTGTTTAAAGTAGGATATCAGGCATTGCTTAAACTGTGTAATATGGTTGGACTCATATTAGCCTCTCTGTGTGACACAGTATGTTTCCAAAGTCTACACACGAAACATTTGCTCAGAAATTGTACCAGACATTCAAAAACAACAAGCGCTTCATCAAACCTAAACTTTCTCGGACTAGTTTTACCATATCCCATTATGCAGGGGAGGTAGATATATTTGGTCTTTTTCATTACATGTTCCCTCTTATGACTTTTTCTAAATATTTTTTTAACTGTTGGTTGAATGTTTTGCTTCCTTCTTTTTGACTATTTTTTGTTTGTCTAGGTGACATATCTGGCTGATATGTTTCTTGACAAAAACAAGGATTATGTGGTGGCAGAACATCAGGATCTGCTGACAGCCTCGAAATGCCCATTTGTAGCTGGTCTATTCCCCCCTTCTCCAGAGGAGTCTTCAAAATCATCGAAGTTCTCTTCAATAGGATCTCGTTTCAAGGTATAATTATTTTTTACCACTTTATTATACTTTGTTATCAGATTTTGACATTTCTGTCTCAGGTATCAGGGGTTTTGTTTTTATGTTATGCAAGTAGTAAATGACACATTTCTGAAACATACAGTTACAACTTCAATCTTTGATGGAGACCCTGAATTCAACAGAACCTCACTATATCAGATGTGTGAAGCCAAATAATGTTCTCAAGCCTGCTATTTTTGAAAATCTCAATATTATCCAACAATTGCGCTGTGGTGTGAGTATATCATGGTCTTTGTCTTTTATTGTTTACATAATTAAGCAAAGAAGGAATAGTATCTTTAGCACCTGTTTACACTTGGTGATTGTTTGTCCAATTGTTATTTGCTTTAGGGGGTTCTTGAGGCAATTAGAATCAGTTGTGCTGGATATCCTACCAGAAGGACCTTTTATGAATTTCTTAACCGATTTGGTGTACTTGCTCCTGACGTTTTGGATGGAAAGTAAAGCTCATCTCCTTTTTGGACTGTTATTATCTATTGCCTAACTCTTAGTTCGCTTACTTGCATTTTGTCTCCATTTGCATGCTAATTGTTTTACTTGTTCCTTTTCAGCTATGATGACAAGGTCGCTTGCCAAATGATCCTGGATAAAATGGGTATGAAAGGCTATCAGGTGATATTCCTTGGTCCTTACAACTTGATATGTTGATAATTGTGTGTGGGACGGTTGGTTTTAGAAAAGAGGATTAGTGAGCATGCCCTACTACTTTCCTAAATAAATGTCTTCCTGCATTTATATACCAATCTCTGATTTGGGTTTTTAACGTATATATGGTGGTGGTGAATCCATTGCCAAACATTTTCAGCTAAAATAATTTCTCGAAATAGCAAAGAACACGGTTATGATGTTGAAGCATTAAAATACTCAACTGTCTTAAGACTTAAGAGACTTATGGAGCTTCGGAAACAAGCTTATGCTAATTCATGTGTACTATCCCAGGGAAAAAAATTATTTATTTATTTAAAGACCAAATAGAAGTATAAGCTTATTGCATATCTGCTTGTTTGATCAACTCGGTAACTTCTAGTTTCTGTATAACTTCAAGTGACTCCTGAACTTCATAGTTGGAAAATTGTTTTATTTTTTATTTCATTAATATCACCTTTTCAACATTAAACAATATGGAAGTCAATCTGTATAAATAGATTTTAAAAACCATGTAATCATGAGATTTATGATGGTTTACCAGATAGGCAAGACAAAGGTTTTCCTTAGAGCTGGCCAGATGGCTGAATTGGATGCAAGAAGAGCAGAGGTTCTTGGAAATGCTGCAAGAATCATCCAGAGACAAATACGTACCCATATTGCACGCAAGGAGTTCATTAAATTGCGCCAAGCTGCAATTTGTTTGCAATCTAATTTGCGAGGTATCCTCATTCCTTCGTTTTTATGCTTGCTTTGTTTTTTTATTGCTTCTTTGTTTAGTAGTTTATTAACTTAACTGCATGTTTAGGCTAACTAATTTCTAGAACAAAAATGTTTTTTTCATCCTTCGAATTTCTTTTGATAGGATGTTAATAGTAAGTTGTCTTGAATGAAAATGAACTAATTCAAACATACATCGAGACAATCCCTTGTATGTACAAGATGTTTGTATTTACAAGTATTATTCAGGTATGTCTGCTGGGTAGACTCCATTAGCTGGTAATGTCTGATGATGTTATCTAAAACTCTTCCTCCATGGATACCAGTTGAATTATCAACTCATAAACTACTAAAGCTGAAGTGAGATGGAATGGTATTAAAAAGAACTATAGGTGTCTCTACAAAGGCTAAATCCACCAAATATGAAAACTACCCATCTTTTCCCTTAAATGAAGTTACGAACTAAAGGGAAATATGGACATTCTAACAAATTGGGCACGCTATCAACAATTAAGTCTTGTTTCTTTTCACGTTAAGCCTGTGTTCCATCAATCCCTGTGTTGGTATACTGTATTAGTTTTCATGGCATTCTAAAATTCATGCAGCCTTAAATTAGTTTGATCATATATAAACTATGTATCTTAAACTGATGCTGATTCATATGGTGTTTTTCAATAACAAATAGGAATATTGTCCCGGAAGCTCTATGAGCAGTTGCGGCGTGAAGCAGCAGCTGTAAAAATAGAGAAGAACTTCAAAGGATACATTGCCAGGAAATCATACATAGCAGCACGATCATCTGCTATTATACTGCAAACCGGTTTAAGGGCTATGAAAGCCCGTGATGAATTTAGATTTAGAAAGCAAACAAAGGCTGCAATTTACATCCAGGTGCTCTTGTTGATCTTCTTCATAGTTAGACTGTTAATTAAGATAATGAAATCATGCAACCTTTTTAATTGCCTCACTTTAATGATTGTTTGTGTTTGTCTCTTCAGGCTGATTTGCGCCGGCTAATTGCATATTCATATTATAAAAGATTGCAAAAGGCTGCAGTTGTTACTCAATGTGGTTGGAGGAGAAGGGTTGCTAGAAAGGAACTTAGAATGCTTAAAATGGTTTGAATAATACTCTCTTTTATGGTGTTTGTGTTATATGGTGTGCTT
This sequence comes from Cajanus cajan, assembly GCF_000230855.2. Lineage (NCBI taxonomy): Eukaryota > Viridiplantae > Streptophyta > Magnoliopsida > Fabales > Fabaceae > Cajanus > Cajanus cajan. The sequence goes on from NC_138521.1 coordinate 67,304,250, forward strand.
GGTCTTTTATAAAAAGTTTCCTTGGTAGTAATATTTTTTTAACTGCATTCAGGCTGCTAGAGAAACAGGGGCCCTCAAAGAAGCTAAGGACAAACTAGAAAAGCGTGTGGAAGAACTTACTTGGCGTTTACAAATTGAGAAGCGTTTGAGAGTAACTTCATTATCACATATTTACACATGTTTTTATTTCCATGTTAATTGCTGATCTTAATGTTGCAATTTTTAATACCACAAACTTGTCTTATTGGATGGAATCAATTACAGACTGATTTGGAAGAGGAAAAGACACAAGAGATTGCTAAGTTACAAGATGCTTTACATGCTATGCAAATACAAGTAGAAGAAGCAAATGCCAGAGTCATCAAAGAGCGTGAGGTGGCACGAAAGGCCATTGAAGAAGCACCTCCAGTTATTAAGGAGACTCCTGTTATCATTCAAGATACTGAAAAGATTAATTCTTTACTGGCTGAAGTCAATAGTTTGAAGGTAGGCAATTGATCATCAGTAATTTTATTAATGCATAATTTCATAGCATTTTCTGATATGAATTATTTACAAGTTTCTTATAAAAAATGTTTAAAAAGGCAAATTGATGCTTTCATTAGAAATGCTTCTACTTTTTTTATTTTTTATTATTATTATTTTTAACCTTTAGCTTAGTTTCTGATTTGTTCTTTCAAATTAATTTCCAAGGAATCATTGGCTTTCAATCATCTTTCAAAAGATATTAATGGAATATGAAAGTAATTGTAATTATATATTATACGCTGAATTGCTCACAGCTCATCGTGCAATCTGAGTTCAACTAAAATTGGAGTTATCCTATGTAATAGTTGTAGGGATACTAATATTATACATATTTACAATGAACAATTGCAAATTTATTGAGTACCCTTATTTAATCACCGATACAGGAATCGCTGCTATTGGAAAAAGAGGCTAAAGAAAAGGCCAGAAAAGCTCAGGCTGAGGCTGAAGCTAGAAATAAAGAAATGGTTAAAAAGGTTGAAGATTCTGACCGCAAAGTGGATCAACTTCAAGAAATGGTTCAGAGGTTAGTAAAGTTTGTGGAGGCAAAAATTATCTATGTAGTTATTAACACTTGTTCCATAGTGTTTAAATTATTTCATAAGACTGAATGATCCATTCATTTGCTTGCTGCCCCCAATCTTTTAAATTAAAAAAAAAAAAATTGAAATCAAGCACACTATATGTGAGACTGCATTATCTGCACTAAAAGTCTAAAGAGCTCATGTGGGGAGGGATGTTATTGTTAAATATAAGACCATTCATGTTCCTTCACACAACTTATGCTTTTGAAATAGTTGGTTTATGATACAAAGCCTAAATATATTGAATTTTGTATTTAACTAACATTAACTTTTCTATCCCCCAACCCTGCAATGCATCTAGGAATTACTCATATCATAGTTTGTCTGCAACTGTTATCAACAATTCTCTTACATTTGTATTCTTGTTTGTAACTATTTTTTATGCCTTTGGATGCATGATACAGTTCTATATCTCCCCATTCCCCATTAATAACCATCTATACCTTCATATATAATCTAATTAACTTTTTAAAATAACTTTCTATTATGCAGATTGGAGGAAAAAATTTCCAATGCAGAGTCAGAAAATCAAGTTCTTCGCCAGCAAGCTCTGGCTGTATCACCAACTGGAAAGGCTCTGTCTGCAAGACCAAGGACAGTAATTATTCAGGTAAGAAATAAAACACAATGTCATTACTTGACATTATAGTATATGAAGAGAGATTCACAATGAGATTTCTTATACAATATGCAGAGGACACCTGAAAATGGAAATGCTCTAAATGGTGAACCAAAAATTGGATCTGTAAGAAAACTGTTGTTTTTGATAAGTATATAACAGCAATTAACTTTGGTGATGGGTGGTTTTGTTTAATTTTTTAAATTCCTACCTTCTATATGTTTCAGGATATGACTCTTGCTGTATCCAATGTGCGTGAGCCTGAATCTGAGGGAAAACCACAAAAATCTCTCAATGAGAAGCAGCAAGTGAGTGGCTACATAGATTCATTGAATAATCTGAATCTGTTACAGATAGTTAAAACCAACTTATCAATTTAAATATTTTCCCCCTCATTTCCTAGTTAATTTCTCTTAAAAATTTCCCTTGTTCAGGAAAACCAGGACTTATTGATCAAGTGCATATCACAAGATTTGGGATTTTCTGGGGGAAAACCTGTTGCTGCTTGTGTCATATATAAATGCCTTCTTCACTGGAGATCATTTGAAGTTGAAAGAACAAGTGTATTTGACCGTATCATTCAAACAATAGCTTCGGCTGTTGAGGTAACTAAACTCTTTTGGTTTATTAGTATATTATTCATGATGCAGTGCTTTTGCATTTAAAAGTACTTGTGTCAATTTCTGAAATACCAAAAATGTTACTAACAGTAAATTCTTCACCATTGAAGGCCCAGGATAATACTGATGTATTAGCCTATTGGTTGTCTAATACATCTACTTTGTTGTTGCTGCTCCAACGCACACTCAAAGCTAGTGGAGCTGCTAGCTTAACACCACAACGGCGGAGAACAGCATCATCTTCTCTGTTTGGAAGAATGTCTCAAGTATGAAGCAACTGCATATCCTTTCTGAAGAAAACTTTATCAGTTTATGTGGATTTCATTTATCTTATTACAATTTTGGCTGCCTTCTGTGATTCTAGGGGTTAAGGGCATCTCCCCAAACTGCTGGATTGCCATTTATAAATGGTCGAGGACTTAATAGACTGGATGATTTACGACAAGTAGAAGCTAAATATCCAGCACTGCTTTTTAAGCAGCAGCTTACTGCCTTCCTTGAAAAGATATATGGAATGATAAGAGACAATCTAAAAAAGGAGATATCTCCATTACTTGGACTGTGTATACAGGTAATTAGATATGTAAAAAAAAAAAAATTGGGGAGGGAGGGGGGTGGGTAGCAATTAAAATTTGTGAAATTCTCATTGGTTAAGGGGCTTTAGCAATTAACAAATCATGTGGGTTTTAAGTGAATATCATCTAATATTATATTAGTTGTACATGAATCACAACTATTATTTATTCAAATTCAAAAGAATTTTTTTTTTATAGAATATCAGACATGCAGGACACATGAAGGAGGCACCGGTGCCTGTAGTTACTGCTGAAGATTGATAACTATTAAAGAGAGCATTTTCCTCTCTACATGATTAATTAGAGAGAAATCCATAGAAAGGAACAGTTTTTGTCTGCTAATTGCAATTGAAATAAATTGTTTACAAGCAATCCCAAAATTTTAGTTCGATTTTGTTTACATCCTTTGTCAACATGAAGGGTCAAGCTACCCAGTAATTAACAAGGTTAACTCTGGGTGTTTCTGTTTGTTTATTTATCTTATTTTTGTGATCAATTGCAGGCTCCGAGAACCTCACGTCAAAGTTTAGTAAAGGGACGTGCACATGCAAATGCAGTTGCTCAGCAAGCTTTAATTGCTCACTGGCAAAGTATTGTGAAAAGCTTAAACAGTTATCTAAAGATAATGAAAGCAAACTATGTGGGTTTCACTTTGAATATCTGTATTTCCATTGTCTAAATATGGATATATGTTCTTAACCAACCAAGATCTGGTTTAACAGGTGCCCGCATTCTTGGTACGTAAAGTGTTTACACAAATATTCTCATTCATCAATGTTCAATTATTCAATAGGTAAATCTCTCTCTCCCCATGCATTGCATGCATATTGTGGAATGCGGACCTTTTCATGGACTTGACCCATTATAATTACTGCAGCCTTCTGTTGCGTCGCGAGTGTTGTTCATTCAGCAATGGGGAATATGTAAAAACAGGTCTGGCTGAATTAGAGCAGTGGTGCGTCGAGGCAACAGAGGAGGTGAGAAACAAGCAACTACTTCAGATCTTTTTTACTTTTTCCATTTTTAAATCTCCCCTCAAACTCTCCTGTGCAGTATACCGGCTCAGCTTGGGAGGAACTGAAACATATCAGGCAAGCTGTTGGATTCCTGGTAAGATTCACTTCTAGACTAATTCAACTTCAATTCATTATTGATTATAGCGGAAACCTCTGACACTCATTCTTCAATCTCAGGTGATACACCAAAAACCCAAAAAGTCCCTGAATGAAATAACAAAGGAGCTTTGCCCTGTGGGTGCCTTCTTCCTTTCTGTCAACTATTAATGAGATCATACTTCTGATTCTCTTACTAAGTATAATCTTCTGGTGCTACAGGTTCTCAGTATACAACAGTTATACAGGATAAGTACAATGTACTGGGATGACAAATACGGCACTCACAGTGTGTCTACAGACGTAAGTTATCCTTGCAAACTTGTGTTACTAATCTGTTCGTAATATTTTCACCAGTTGAATAATGAATATGTACATCTTGTGAGCAATTCCGAAGTTGGAGCACTTGCAATGTTCATAAATCTCAAATCATCTCTCCTGATTGATTATATGCAGGTTATAACAAGCATGAGAACAATGATGTCTGAGGACTCTAATAATGCTGTCAGCACTTCTTTCCTATTGGATGATGATTCAAGGTACGGAACTTCATCAAACAGTTTAATGTGTCATTGCTTGTCTTGGTCTGTATCATTTCTTAAACCTTGAATATGGATGCAGCATTCCATTTTCGGTGGATGACATTTCCAAATCAATGCAACAAGTAGAGGTTGCAGACGTGGATCCTCCTCCGTTGATACGTGAGAACTCAGGATTTGGGTTCTTACTAGCACGGTCAGAGTGATACAAATGACTGGTGGTTATTGCATCTCATGCTCCATCTTGTGGCTATCACTGGGGTATTGCACCATGGTGCAGGTGCCAAGCTGTGCATATTTCGTTGTCGTCACGTGTATAGTAGTAAACTTAGCCAATTCAGGCTTCTAATATTGGTTTGTTGCCTGAGTTAATTCATTTTTACCCCTCAAGTTTCATCAACACGAGGGGTTTTGTTAAGAAGCCATGTCACTGTTGATGCGAGTCAAGTGACAAATGGCGTTCATAGGTAAAGGCTGGTGTCCAGGCATTCTGTCACACCTGCCAAGGTTATTTTTTCATATGGTTTGTTTTCAAGTGTTATAGGTGGATGCAATTAGCGACTCCCATGTATTTTATAGGCGAGCATATTTGTTTCACGCGATTGCTATTTGTATTTACTTGTGCAATATTCTTTCTTTCTTTTTTCAAATTTAAACTTAAGATAGGTTTTTATTTTTTTTGAACGACTGAGTTATAATGGAAGATGACTCAGTGCACCTGTACAGACGTGAGATCATTTATTTGAGTTTCATTTTTTTAAGGAGTTAATTGTATCTTGGAATGTCATGTCGAAAACTATTTAGAGGACTAGCGTAATGTGGATTGTGGACTATGAAAGAAAATTTCTACTTGAAATTTACATCTAGAAATATTTATTCAAGGTTAATTCAATTAATCGATGATAGTGGTTGGTAGTGAAGGGCCTATTTATATATGTAAAGTATGAAATCTTGAAAGCAATGCACAATTAGGTCGAGAAATAATAACAACTAACAATTTTCTCCTATTGGTTAATAAATACTTGCTTTAAATACGTGTAAAAAAAATCGTGAAAAAAATAAAGCTCATTATTTTTAAAGTGGAAAAATAGATATATGTTAATAAAAGATGATTAACTTTTATCTAGATGAATAGAGAAAAAAAAGTCTTGAAGATGGATTATCATAATTTAGGTGAAAAATGAAAAATTAAGAAAATAAAATGTATAATTATACGAAATAATACAGATACCCTTATCATTGTATGATGAGATGTAAAGAAATTAAGCATAATATTTTATAAATTTTATAAGAATTAATATAAATATTAACGACTTACTGTTTATAAATTTAACTCAATTTTATAAATACAAATGTTCGTCAATAAATTTATTTACAAAGTTACAATATGATATTATAATACAAGTCACTAAAAATTTAATACCTTGTAGAAAAAAAAAGAAGAAAGATTTGGCACCGCCATCTTTCTCTCTATCTCTTCCTAACCCCATGGGCCATGGTCAAAAGGCCCTCCTACCAGCCTTATCCCCAAAGTCCCCAACCCAACCAATTTTCCCCAACTAACCCCAACAACACCCATCACCAAGCAAATTGTCAATAATGCGCAAAAGTTGAAATGGTGAATCTTTGAAACAGGCAAAATATCAATAAATTATAAGGATGAACGTTGAGTGATATATAAGTAGCAATATTTATACATCTAATGTATTAAAGTCTTAAGTTACATATCATGTTAAGTTTACTTGTCCAATTAACTCATGAATCATTAAATTAGAGATCGTAATTACAGGTACCCATTACCGTTAGATACAAGTCCTATTCACTTTTTAACAGCTTGAAGTAAGACGATATATATGCTTGTAAATTTTTATTCCAAGAATAACTTCGTAATAAAAACCATCATGGGATTTCCAATCCAAACGAAGGTAAGGAAAAAAACAATTTTGATTTGAGACAACCAAACATGGAAAGGAGTTTGAGACATGGGCAGAGTGAAACTTGTGCAAATAAATGAATGAAACTGGAGTAAAAAGAAAAAGCTACAGAAGGCACAGGCACTTAGGAGACTGTTCTAAAAGTATATTCAAATGATGGAAAGCACGTTGAACGAGAAAGGAAAGAGAAATATGCGTTCTATATCCCTTCCCCTCCTCTCTCCCCACCCACCCCATATCCGTATTCTCAGTAAAACAAATCAACAAATACAATTACAAATTCAACAAAATACGTTGATATTAGTTGAGTAAGGAGTGAGATGTCACAACAACATTGTTTTAACATCCTACCATTTTCCATCACTATTGATCAATGGATTGAGGTTGCACCTCTGATTTCATTTTCTCCTTGAGAATTGCCTGCCTAGGCATTACTTCTAACAGAAAACTTCCTCCGTTCCATACTGAGGCTGAAACCTTGAGTATTTGAAAAACTACATGCAATTCATATGACAAGAATATGGGGACAGTAAGTGCCATGGTTGCCACAGTAAATAAGCCTTGAAGAAAAATGTACATTAGCATGCGATTTTGATCCCCAAGCAACCCACTTAAGCGCCACCATATGTTGTTTGCTTTCTGAGCCTTTTTCGAGAGTTCCCTATCAAACAACAATGAGAAAGGTGAAGGGAAGATCTATTCCACCAAATTCTAAAATACATAAAATCATCTTAAACTTGGAAGTTTTAACACTTATCAGAACTTCTATCTGAGTAGAAAATGTTTTTTTATGACCTTGGAGTTTGAGGGATAGGGGAGTATATGTATATTCATTGGTTACCTGTAGGAAGTCATAACTTCAGGATCTCTTAAAAGCCTTTGTCTGCGTAAGACGTTGACAATGAGGAAGTATAGAAGCTGCCACAAGGTGTAAGCTACCAAGGGAACCAGAAACAGCCATGTCCAGAGAAAGGATTTATCTTCGACATAAGGCCATGTAGGCCTTCGAGCAGTTCCCTCTGGATGCATGGCTTCAAAGGTTGCAGGATTCCACCATCGAATAGTAAAGAAAACCAATCCTGGAAAGAACTTCTGCGTTAAAGGCATAATAAAAAGCAAACAGATACAATTGGCTCATATCATAAATCTGTTCTACTAGTTGCATATCTCTAACAATGAGATATCTGAATAGAAGTTCAACAGAACTACTTTGTTGAAGGCATCACTATACTAAAATGGATAGAAGAAGATTTAGTAAATCTATCACAAGTTCAACCCACTGGTTGCATATGGAAGCATGGACTTGGAAGAAATAGACACCCCGGCATAGGTAGGAATTGCTTAAAATTATTATGGAAGTAGAAACTAAGAAAATATAACAGTACTCAGAAGTGATTTGTGAGCTCTATACAAATATTGCATGAAATTGTCCAACTTTATTCTGACTTTGAAAGCTAATTTATATCATATCACTGAACACACTTAATAAAAGTTGAAGAATTATGAATACTGATTAGACCTGTCTCCTCGTAATGCTAACCAAAGATTACACATCAAATCTAGAATACGACTCTTGAACACCATTTTTACTTCCAACTACCTTCTAACATGAGGATCTGGAAGCAGAAAAATGGCCGATGAAAACAAGGCCTAATACCACTTCAGAAACTTATTAACTTTGAATAGAATAATCATCTAGATAATAGAATCTAAACACAAAGCAAGAAGATTACATTTTACCATAAATATTTCATCAAAAAGTAAAGTTCTATCTCCTAGAATTCTGTACTTGATGTGTTTGAATTATAGGTCTTTAGGTAGGGAAGGAAGAAGAGAGACAACACAGGCTAAACAATCTGAAATTGATATTGATATTCATTTGATGTGAAGGATGGGATATTATGTGATATGATATTTTCATATATTGCCTCTTCCTCAAATTAAAGCTTACTGAGTTTTAAGCTTTTGATACAAATGAATATGAATCCTTTAAAAATGAAAAGTATAATTCAGTATCCAAAAAAACGTGGCTAGAAAGGTAACTTGTGGATGCTGGAGAAATCAGATAGATTAGCGCTGTAAGAAATTTAACATGGCAAGATAGCTGGTATGATCATCAGCCCAAAGAGTTGGTTGGAGTGTTGCATTATCAGGGAAAAAGGCTTCATTAGAATGATCATCAAGATATTATTGGAAATTTCTTGACTAACAGTTATAAACAACAAGAACTAAAACTTCTTCCAATTCATCAAGAACAACATTTTGGAAGCTTTACACAGCAAAAAAACTTAAAGAAGCTAAAAAAAAAATGGAAATAAACTTGTCACGGAGATAGGGTCACATTGCAACATAGACTGACTGGGGGGGGGACAACGTATCTGGGACTGGGGAGTGGTAACTGTGCCAGAACATCCATGAAGAGAATACAAACGCTTGCATCTAGGATGGAGACAGGGCAAAGTATCTGGGACTAGAGACATTAGGCCTAACTGCATGTTACTGCTCTAATATCATGTTATAATCGCAGAGATTTGGGTAGGGAAGGAAGAATAGATATATATAGATTCAATAACATGAAATTAATATTGATTTAGTGTGAATGACGTTATATGATATGATGTCATATTTTTCATACATTCTCACAACATTCATACAGCATACACTTAACATTCTTTTCTAGATAAAAAACAGATAAATCTTACACCCAATATTTGACTATTGAAGGTAGACTTCAACAATTATTGCAACAGAAGCCTACAATTTCCCAGAATTTCTTTTTCGCGCTGAAAAAAAATATAGAAACTATTTACATGAAAGTCTAATAATTTACCAGGTAAAAGATGGATAAGAACACTGACAATTTTGTCAAGAGAACTGAAAACCAAGCTGCAGCGCCAAACAATCAAAGCCCATGCTAATGGCCCCTGCAAAAGCTCTTGAATAAGATGCAAAATTGACAAATGAATCGTTCTTTGGCTAAGGAGCCAAATTACCATGAATAACTCTCTTACCTCCGCAAAAGAAAAGCAAACCATGAAAAGTTTCTCGTTTGATGGATAAAAAAGAAGATCAACCAAGAATATTGTATTGGCATAATAGCAAAAATCCTGAAACACGAGAAATCATGTAAATAATTTACTTACATTGCAGGAAACTCATAAAATAATAATATTAAGTACTGGATCAGCGTGATAGTGGATTATATTATTGATTAATGGGAATTGAGACACTATTCTAGCCATTTTAATTATTAATGAAGGGAAACGCAGTTTAAATTGACAAAGCCTTTGTAATTACTAATAGAACTTTGTGGTCTAAAAGATCTGACCAATCAGATTAATGTTTTAAAAGTCTATTGTTTCTAAATGCTCTATTGCACATAACAACCATGTCAGTAGTTGGTAATTCACTTAACCATTCTTTTTGCTAACTGCTCTATAATTAAACCACATAAGATAGAAAAATAAAATGATAAGCAAATATTTAGTATGCAACCATCTTTGTTATTTGGGAATAACTGTGACACATTCATAATCAAGTATTTGCCCCTGTCTAAGGCTTATATCAATAGAATAGATGCCCAATACCTCGATCTGGATTTTCTTTTCTTTATTTCTTTTCTTTTTCTTTTTCTTTTTTCTGTCAAATCTGGTTTGTGTTCCTTAAGGCCCCAATCACCTTTAATAATGTACTCTTTAATATACCAGTCGGCAGTTTTACGTTTTGACAGTAAAAGATTATTGATTACAGTCACTTGTGAAAAAAAAAAATGATAGTGGACAATACAAGCTGCCAAAAGTAGTATCAACAAAACTCAAACTCATCCTAGAAACAAACATAAGCTTCCAGAATAAAATAATCATACAAGTACAGTGCACTTCAGGAACAGAATTTGAGATATGTTAGCTCACCAGTAGATAATAGTGCCATTTCTTGAACCTATAGTATATCCAACGAAGAGGAACAAAGATGACGAAGAACAAACAATATACATAGGGGATGTCTTGCGGTCCTGGCAGGAAAAACAAAATGGCAAAAAAGAAAGAAAGAAACTGTAAATTTTTACAAAGAAAAACACTAAAAAAAATTGCAAATGTATCAGTGAGACTTCTCAACTTACTTGCCCCTAAAAGAAAGCAAAAGCCACCAAAACCAAGGACCCCAACGAGATGCGTCACCTGAACATTCATGGAAGAACGTTCAATATTGAATATCCAGTGGGTCCCACAAACCCAATAAATAGTTCAACAGCCAGATAACAGGTTTTCAAAAAGAAAGCATTTTTAGAGGAAAAATGAAACGGGTAAACGAAAACCCACCTTGTTGATGAACCTTTCGTGCTCTTCAGCTTGTTTGGCAATCTTAACGGCCTGTTTGGAAAGCATCTCCTTCGTTGCCAAAAAGAGAGCGACATCGTAAGAATCAAGAACAAGAACAAGAACAAGCACAAGCACAAGAACAATTATTGTACGTAAAAAAAAAAAATGGGTTGGGTGATACCTTAGATCTGTCCCTGAACCTCTGTTTATTGGAATAGTGTGCTGCATGGTCTTCAGTGTCAGACATATTTTACTACACAGACACAGAAGAGAAGAGATTGGAGCAATGCTATCATCACAAACAATTGAAACGACACGGAAATCATGGAAACTTTTTAACTCCTGAAAGGAACTTTCTGGTTAATCGGACACCGAACACATTTTCTTTTATCATTTTAATTTATTTTTCATATTCCTCAACTTCATATCGTTTTCCCACTCCCACCGTCACACGTGTAAGACAACTTCTCAAATTATTCCTTCACTGCTTAAACTAAAATCTTATATTTATAATAAATTTAAATATATAATTCATATTTGAATTTAAATATATAATTTATAATAAATTTTTTAAGTTATTGAAATTTATTTAAGACATAAAGATAAAAATGATATATTAAAATAGATAAACACAAAAAAAAAATATTAAGACTTAAATTAACTCTTGATTTTTATAGTTTTCTATAAATTTAGTTGTTCCAATTTTTTTTTATTACAAATTTACTTACCGCGACTTTCAATATTAAATTATATTAATTCACCATCAACATGTCATTTAAAATTAAATATTAAATATCAGAAAGTATTTATGAGTGCTATTACCTATAATTAGTTAGTCACGTAAAAAAATATAATATTATTCAAATTTTAAAATAAAATTATTTTAATAGTTTAAAAACTTTAACTTAAAAAAGATATATTTGTAATAAAAAATTTAGGTTTAAATATGTTTTTAGTCCTTCAAATTGAAGACAAATTTATTTTTGGTCCCTCAAATTTAAAATTGCTGTTTTTAATCCCTATAATTTTCAAAAATCTTGTTTTTATCTCTTAGGTCACTAATAACATATTTAAAAGTGACTAATTAAGATAATTATACAATATCAATCAAATTTAATGTGATATTTTTACTAATAAAAATATAAATAAGTAGATTTTATGTAATAATGTTTGATAAATTTTTAATAAAATTTGAATGTAATAACTAAAATAAGATCTTTTTAAATTACATAGACTAAAAATAATAATTTTAAATTTGAGAGACCAAAAATAAATTTACCATAAATTTGAAGGACTAAAAATATATTTAAGCCAACAATTTATGTTATCTTTTGCATTTGCATGACTATATAATGGTTACATAGTGTCAATCATGCACACGTTAAGTTTAATATTTAAATATTTGGTATAGTTAAAAAAATAAACCGTTCACCCTAAGATAAAGTATATAACCCTAGATTACTACGGGTACAACTGTACAACTAAGTATGAAGTCGTATATGAATTAAGTATGAACCTGTTGATGGGTTGACCAAACCTCATGGGCGTTGCAGATGGCAACCTATGGCTGGCAAATTTTTGAGCCAATGGATTAGCTCCAAAAATGGGTTAAAAAGGTTAGAATTGAGCTCTAAAATTGTAGGCATGAAATGAAAATATCGAGTCATATTGGTCTGATGTGATAGGTCCAATGAGTTGGCCGAATCCAAAATTGGTTAAATCAAAACATAATTGAGTTTATTTGGCTCTCTGTCTATATGTGTGTGTAACTTCCTTATAAATTTCATATAAAAAATAAAATAGGATTTACACCAACTTGATGTGCTTCATTGGCTAGGCCAAACTAGAATTACAACCCATAAGAAATTTTGCCCAACTCCAACCCAGTTTTCATGGCTTCACTTGTTGCACTTGGCCATTTGACAACTTTATGACAACCACATCTTGCAAGGGTGAAATACAAAACAACAAATTATCGATCTCTAGTATATTTAATATCTCTTTATTAGTTACAAAAAATACTCTCTCCAAACTACCTTTCATAATAATTTGATATGAACAATAAAAGAATGGTTATTGGAAATACGATTCTAATTAGATGAAGAGTATTTTGAGAATAATATTATCAAATAAAGTAAAATTAGTTGAGTTTTATTGATATTATTTTTGTCTATAAGATCTTTTCAACTAATTCATACCCCTTAAGAAAGTTAGTTAATTTAGTTAATAACATTAAATTTGTCAATAATTTAAATTATTATTTTTTTAAATGATCCTTCTCAACTTTGAAATTATTCATCTCCCATTTAATTATTTACCACTTAATTAGTTAAATATTTCTTAACTATGCCTTCACATATTCTTCAATTATAATATTAGAGAAAGGAAGAGTTTTATCTCACTAATTTCTAGTGTTTATTAATTATAGGTATTACCAAAAAAAAATTAATGCAAGAGACAACTAGAAAAGGGTCTTGTAAAAAAAAGATAAACAATTAAGTGAAAAAAAATCTTATATATAATAATAAAGGTAGTAATTTTTATTAATAAAAATATTGCAACCACAATAATAAAGATTAAATTTAAATCAGTAAATCTTCGTGTTTCTATCTCAATCTCCTGCAATAATGGAGGTAGTACTTGAGACCAACAAATATATATTTCTTTTTCTTTTTATATTTGAGAAAAAAATAGTATGATGATTAATAATAAATAAAGGACTAAGAAGTTATGTAGCTAAACAGTTAAAGGATGATTTTACTAAAAATTATTGAAAGGACAACTCTTACTAATTATTAAAATCATTTTCTTCTCAACTTATTTGTCGATAATATTTGTTTTTATTTGTAATTTATTTAGACTTATTATTGATGCTTATTAGCTTGTGTTTTTTTTATAATAATTACTTTATACATCTGGATAATGTTGAGAATGCTTTTATAAAAGTGAAATGTGAAGAAAGCTTAAGAGATAAAATATGGAAATCAACTTCCCCGCTTCTTTCATTGGAAATAAAAACATGGGAATATCAAAATTATTTTATTTGTGGAAATGCTCTATATTAGGAAATAAATTTTGTAACCTCATAACAAACATGAGAATACATAATTCTTATCCATTTATTCAATTTTCTTAAGAACCGAACTAAATACTAATAAGTTACAAAACTCATTCATACTTTTCAATCAATCAACTAAACTAAACATCTTATAATATGATATCATCCACAAAAAAATACTAAGTATTTAATTTAATTGTGTTAGAATTTAAATTTAGATTTAAAAAGACTAATTAAGTAGCAACAATTTTATGTTAACTAATTAATGTGTTCAACAACAAATGTTAATATCTTTAAAATTAGATTAATCTTTAGATCAGTAAAATCATCTGTTTAAAAATTAATAACTCAATCATAATTTGGTAATTGATTTAATAATAAATAAGTATACGAGAAATTAAGATAGCATATATAAAAAGAATTAGATTTTCATCTTAATGTTATCATTAAAAAAATAAAAATAAAATATAATATAATGCATTATGTTAATATGAAGTTTGGGTATTAAAGTGTTAAAATGAGTTGTAATTTTTAATTTTTTTAATGTAACTTGTTTTTACACGAGTATAGATATGCAAGACACCATTAAATGCATTTAATGTAATTATGACAAAACTATTATGTAGAGTTTTCAACATAATTTTAGATTACACATATTTATAGGTCTTTTTTATGCTTTATAGATAAAATTTTTAATTAATAATATTTTTAAATGATGAGTTCAATTTGTTTTAAATGATTTTAAATTTAAATCGAAAATACTAATTATTAAGAGTATATAGTTATTTTAATATCTAAAATAAGTAGAAATTGAATTAAATCACTAAATTGGATTTATTCATTTGCTTATTTTTGTTGTTATTCGATTTGTTCTCCAACTTTGTAGAAGAAGAAAAATCTCTAGAATGTGTGAATAGTTGTTCGTGTGCAAGTTGGAGATATATAACAGGTAAATTTTTTATGGCATAAATTTTGAGTTAAATGAAATGGGTGTATAGTAAAAATATGTTTATTTAGTTTAAATCTTCCTTAATTACTGCCTTTGAATTTTTGGATGTAAAAAAATCAATATGATATAATACAATTAATATAAAAAAAAATTTATATGATATAATACAATTAATATTAAAAAAAATCAATTTCAAACTGACTTACTTTGAATTAAGATTTATTAAAATATTATATGATTAGAAATCTGATATAAAATCGATCATATGTTAATTTAGTTTGATACCTAGGTTAATCTGATCATAGTATATTAAAACTTTTATCTAATTATAGTATATATTTTGACAATTGAATTACATTTTTTTTATTTATAAAAAAATGTTAAATTGAGTTGATTTTGTCTTAATTTCTCAATGTAAATTTAATAAATTCTACGGAAATTATTTAGGCTAATTTAACTTGCAACTTATTTTATAAAGACAAACAAAAATAATGAAGTTATTTATATATATTATGATAAAAAAAAATCAATTTGAAGTTTAAAGTAAATTTAGCCTAAATATTATTTCTTACTAAATTTGAACGTAAAAGTTAAGATATTATATAATTTGAAATCTAACAATAATCTCAGATTAAGATTTCAATTATAGTATATATTAACATTTCAATCTATACATAAAAAAATATATTAAGGTTTCAATCTTATTATAGCATATGATTACCGTTTTCTGATTTTTTTTTAAAAGGATTATAATGTTTTTTAAAAAATTGATTTAATTTTAGGTTAACTTAATGTTTAACTTATGTTATAATGACAAATAAAATTAACGTATTTATTTATGTGTATATATTTTATGAATAATAATTATAATAAATTAAGGATTGTGTATTTTAAAAAAGAAAATAATCAAACAAATAACATTGTAATCGGTCAAATTATATGATTAAATTATTGTGTATTATTAGCAATAATAATAGTCGTTGATAGTGTCAGTGACGGATCCAGAAATTTTAGATAGTGGGGACAATATTTATTCATATATTTTTAATATTAAAAATTTTATATATAATTTTTAAAAGTATAAATATATATTATAATTATTTTTTTATAAATTTTTATATCTATAATCACGATTAAAGATGGAAATAAATTAGGTCAGACTATGTTATATTATAATTTAATATATTTGAGCTTAACTTTCTTTAAAAATACATGTTCTAAATATGACATATTTATCTGCATAAACATTTTTTAAATGTTTAGTTAAAACTACAATCTTAAATACCTACTTTATAATAATTTAAAACTAATAAAAATATAAAAATAAATATGATAAACTTTATAAAAATCAAGTTTAATTTACTTATGATATAAACATGTTTTTAATATATGATATAAATTTTTAGATGATAATTTATTTTAAAACATGTTTTATAATAAAAATTATAAATAGATCTTCTAATCTTTCCTATTTTGATTTTTTAAATCAACATATACAATCTTACAATTTTTACTATTTTGATTTTTTTATCAACATATACAATAAATAGAAAGCACAAAAGGTAAACATGCATGTTGTAAATTTTATTTTATCAAAAAATAATATATTATATTATACATGTGAGCATTAATATATATACATACATATATATATATATATATTATAATTAAACTTTTTTAAAAATATTAGTTCGTTATTAAGAAATATTCTTTATCACATATAAAAATTAATATTATTCAAAAGTTTGACAAATATCAAATAAATGAATAATTTTGAATTTATATTTTATACATACAATGATTTAAATATATATATATATATATATATTAAAATATAAATTTTATTTTTTAAAATATATTATTTTTTAAATAATAAAAAATTATATATATGTAAAATGGTAGTGGGGCAAGTGTCCCCACTACCTTGTAAGTAAATCCGTCCCTGGATAGTGCTATATTGACATTTTTTTCATTGAATGAAATATAACCATTATGCAAAGTTTCTTGTTGCATTTATTCACGTGAATGTGCAACAATGTGGTCATAAAGGATGAAGAAGACAAAAAATTTACATATGAAATAAGTAGAAATACTCATCAGAAAGCTAATTGAAAAAATACTATGTAGAAAACAAGTTAAAGAAATAGTAAAATTCAAATTTATGTTGTTACTATTTTATGATGTTTTTATTACTATTTTAATTTTGAAGTTTGTTTGTTTTGGTTTAACTTTATTTAAAAATAATTGATGTAGTAATTATATCAATCTATTGAAGTGCAAAATGAAATAAATATGGATATTTAGGTTTTTATTGTATATTATGATTTACTTATTTTTGAGTAGGTTATGTGCTATCACATGTTATGATTTAATATATACTTTTACAAAATCACGTGAATTTGATTTCTATAATAAATTTTATTTAGTAATAAAAGAGTGAAAAAAGTATGTTTCAAATAATGTGGCATAAATAGAAAGAGTATGAAAATAAGAATTGAGCATAGATAAAAGGGCATAAATTGAAAATAAAAATGTTGGCCGTTAATATTCTATTCAGTTTGAAAAAAGCAGCGGCAACCAAGACATTGGAGAAACGAAGGAACAACATTATTCCTATGCTATGTTTTCTTTCCATACCCATCCCTCAATCTTTCTCTTTTTGGAATAAAAATTGGATTTTTATTTTATTTTATTGATTGCAGAGTTTGAATTTTGAGTTTCGCTTCCACCTTCTCCTCCTCATGTTTTCGATCCTTTTCAACGCCACCCGGTAGTAATCACCTATCAATCCTTCATCTCCTTGTTCCATTTTTAATATGAAATTCATTAATCTGCTACTTTTGATGAATTCCTTGTTTTTATTTATTTATTTATTTAATTTTGGGTTCTTCTGTGTCATTTCCCTATCTAGATAATGTCGAGAGTTGAAGGTGGTAAAAAGAGTGGTGAAAAGGAGAACGAGTTGTTATCAAAAGATGTTGAAACCATAAACGAAGCTCCGTGCAGGGAGAAAAAGTCTTCCACGAATTCAACATCTTCCAAAACCGCGTTACATGATCCCAAATCAAAGGCTAAAGCTAACAAAGAAGACAATTTGCGTAAGGATAAGAAGTCTATATGGGGTTGGAAGCCATTGAAGGCCCTTTCCCTGACTCGCAACAAGAGGTTTAATTGTTGTTTTACTCTCCAAGTCCATTTGATTGAAGGTTTGCCATTGAGTTTCAACAATTCTAGCCTTTGTGTGTTTTGGAAGAGGAAGGATGTGCTTTTGGCGACCCCTCCAGCCAAGGTGATTCAAGGTGTGGCCGAGTTTCAACAGATTTTGGCTCATACTTGCTCAATCTGTGGAAGTAAGAGTGGACCCCATAATTCTGCTAAATATGAAGCTAAGTATTTTTTGGTCTATGCTTCTACGCCTGGTGCCCCAAAACTTGATTTGGGGAAGCACCGGGTGGATCTCACAAGGTTGCTTCCTCTCACACTGGAAGAGCTTGAAGAAGAGAAAACCTCAGGGAAATGGACTACAACTTTTAGATTATCAGGAACTGCAAAGGGTGCAGTAATGAATGTCAGTTTTGGATATGCGATTGTTCCGGATAATACTAGTACTCCTCCTAATTTATTCACTTCCAGGGTAAATAGCATGCCTTTGATGGACCCTGATACAAAACCTAGTCAGGTTGAGAGGAACGTTAGACGTGCCGGTAGTTTGCCATGCTTTACCAGTCCTCATTATTCATCTCAAGATGTGGTAGATGTGGTGAAAGATCTTCATGAGGTGTTACCATCATCAGAATCAGCACGAGTCAGCTTATACAAGAATTTTGATGAAGAAAAGAGGTGTAATCTTCTGCATGACAAACCTGAACCTGAATTATATAAAGAAAATCCCAAGCCAATCAAACCGGCTGTCCGTTTTTCATCTGATAGTGAAAAAGGAAAGTCAGAAGAGACTCCTGGTAATGAAGGGAAAACATGCAGTCTGGTGCATCACAAACCTGAATTTGATGGGTTTAGAGAAAACCTGCAGATAGTTGGGACAAATGATTATCCTTTACCTGATTCAGGAATAGAAAGTTCCAAAGAGTGTGAAGGTAATGGATTTTCTATTGTTGATCAGGGGCAGGGCACCAATTTTTCATCAAATGAACATGTTAAACTAGAGGAATCCATCATAAAAGCTGTTGTTGATGTCCATACAGTTGACAGATTTGATACTGACGTTATTCAAGTATCTTTTGAAGATAGTGCTAAACATGATTCCTTGGATGAGCTAAATGATAGTTCTAGGGAAAGTGCTGCGGTACCTGAAATTTCTAACAGAATGGGTGTCTTGTGCACGAAAGAAATAATGCAAGAACTAGAATCAGCTTTAAATAGAGTCTCAGAGTTGGAGAGCTTGGCAGTGGATTCTCCTATCACCGTGGAAGCCAAATATGAGAATAGGTTGAGAAAGTCACAGAGCTTGGATGATTTTGCAGAATCAGTCGCGAGTGAATTTTTAAGTAAGCTAGGAATAGACCATAGTCCAATGGGTGTGAGTTTTGAAAGCGAGTTCGAGTCTCCAAGAGAGCGCCTTTTAAGACAATTTGAAAAGGAAGTTCTTTCTGAGGGCTTCTCGTTGTTTAATTTTGACACAGGCAATGATAATGAAGCAGATGGAGGCTATGGCGCTTCTTTTGGATCTGAGCAGTGGAAGTTCTCTGCAGGTATTAAGTCAGTATCCTCATTGCCAGATCTGCAGAAAGAGTATCTAATTGAGTCTGAGGATGTGAGGAGCAAACAGAAGGTCCAGATGCTAGTAGACTTGGAAACAGAAGCCTTAATGCATGAGTGGCGTTTGAATGAGAAAGCTTTTCAGCATTCTCCTCCAAAAGATTTTAATGGTTTTGGAAGTCCAATATATTTTCTACCCGAAGAACCTCTACCATTACCTCCTCTGGAAGAGGGGATGGGTCCTTTTCTTCAGACCAAAGATGGGGGGTTTCTACGATCACTGAATCCCTCACTTTTCAGGAATAGTAAAACTGGTGGGAGATTAATCATGCAGGTTTCCAACCCTGTGGTGATGCCTGCTGAAATGGGTTCTAGGATAATGGAGATTTTGCAGTGTTTGGCTTCAGTTGGAATTGAAAAGCTTTCCATGCAAGCAAACAAGTTAATGCCTCTGGAAGAAATCACAGGGAAGACAATGCAACAAATATCATGGGAAGCAAAGTCAGCCTTGGAGGGAACACACAGGTTTCTCTATCTTTTTTCCCCAGTACTTGTCTTGGAAGTAAGGTTTTTAATTGTCATTTCTTTAAATGATTTACTGATTGAATTTTGCTCCGTTTTAAGCAGGCAATTCCATTTGCAGCATGATTTGGTAACAGAACAAGAATCTACTTGTGCGCAAAAGGGCTTGAAAGGAATATTACCTGGTGGACTAAAGACTGACAAGTTTTGTTCAAGTTCAGTTGACGACCAGAAAGGCTCAGAGTTTGCTTCATTGGAAGATCTTTCTCCATTAGCTATGGATAAAATTGAAGCACTTTCAGTGGAGGGTTTGAGAATTCAATCCGGGATGTCAAAAGAGGATGCACCATCAAACATCATTGCACAAACCTTTGGGGACATATCAGCTCTACAAGGCAAGGGGGTCAGTATTAATGGCTCCCTTGGCCTGGATGGAGCTGCTGCATTGCACTTGTTGAATTTAAAAGACAGCAGCAATGATGGTGTTGATGGGATAATGGGCCTATCATTAACTCTTGATGAATGGATGAGGCTGGATTCTGGTGACTTTGATGATATAGATAACATCAGTGAACATACTTCCAAACTTCTTGCTGCCCATCATGCTAACTCGTTTGACTTCAATCGTGGGAGCCCAAAGGGAGAGAAGAAACGAGGCAAAGGCTCTGGCAGGAAATGTGGTTTGTTGGGAAACAATTTCACAGTAGCTCTAATGGTGCAACTTCGTGATCCTCTAAGAAACTATGAGGCTGTTGGAACACCGATGCTTGCTCTTATACAAGTGGAAAGGGAGTTTGTCCCACCAAAGCATAAGATTTATAGACGTGTGTCTGAGGTGGGGAACATTAATGATGAGGATGATGAGTGTGAAATAGTAGCCAAGGTGGAGATGAAGGTCAACAAAGAAGATAAAAGTTCTGAAGAGGAGGCCATTCCTCAGTTCAGAATTACAGAAGTACATGTTGCAGGTCTAAAGACCGAGCCTGAGGCTGAGGCTCGCAAAAAGAAGGTTTGGGGCACCTCAAGACAACAACAGTCTGGTTCCCGTTGGTTGATTGCTAATGGAATGGGGAAGAACAGTAATAATTTATTTATGAAGTCAAAGCCTGTATCTAAAACTAGTGCTCCAACCACCAAAGACGTGCAACACAGTGACACATTGTGGAGCATCTCATCTCGTATTTTTGGTACTGGAACAAGATGGAAGGAATTGGCAGAACTAAATCCACATGTAAGAAATCCCAATATCATTATACCGAATAAAACTACAAGAGTAAGTTGACTGGTGAGTGGAGTGCACAATTCTGCTTTTTGCCATAAGAGGCAATGCTTGGAGTTGTTGCTTGATTTGGCCATCTGATTCTAATCTCTTATCGACTCGAGACCCTGGGAAGGAAGCAGACTCGGAGCATTGATCAAACACGGGTGTTGAAAAATTGCCACGTTGTGAGATGTGGAGAAAACAACATAATGGGTGATTTTCTAAAAAGAGCCCCTTTTTGCAGCCACATTTGTAATCACATCGAATAAATTATAAAATTTTAATGCTGTCCACGAAAAGGTGGATATCGTTTTGCGGTTTGCGTGAACTGTTGTACGTATTGCAAATATTATTGAAGAGTATGCAATATTATATCATAGATTTATAAACAGTGTCTGTCTAAATGAAAATATTTGGCTTTTGTTGTTCCTTCCAATAGAACACCCACTTACTTTACGACCATGTTCACGTACTAATGAATTGAAATTCTTCAGACGAGCTTGTTTGCTCATGATTCGTATGGTTAATGCACAATATAAACACATCACTCTTACAAATCCATCCCCTGTCCGCTATTTTTCTCAGTCGAATGTACTAAAATAGGCCAGGGCATGATGCATCAGACTATTGAACACGTTATTAGACCATTCCAACGGATCAACTGTTCCAGCCAACCCTACCATAAGATTTTCCATGTTCCAGTGGCTCAGCGGAGCATTAAGGAAAAACCCAGAATTATTTTAGTTACATACACGACGTAAAATGCTGAACAAAAAATTTGACAGTAATTTGCACCTCAAGCCAACTCTGCTGTCGTTCGTCCAAGGCTAGAGTAGATGCCACACTGCTACATTGGGTAAACCATAAAGCTAATCAATCCAATGCATCAAGCTAGCATATATGACATACATGCATACATACTTGTATATGCGCCCGCGTGTGCTATCATATACTACGAATATATGTATCCAGAGAAAACGACAAAGATTGAGACATGTCCAGAAGCTAAAAACTATCAATATTAAAAATTATATCCACAAAGTTCACTAGACCCAAAGTACTGAAACTGAATATATATGCCACACGATCATGGGATGGCAAACGAAGCCTAAGTCACTAACAAGTTAGAAAGAAGTCCAACATGATTTAGTTACAAGGGGTGAGAAGTGACTCGCATCCCAACTATATCAAGGTCGAACTCTCTTGTTGCTGCACGAGGGGCACTTATACTGCTTGATATGCTCGGCCCTTGCAGGAGTGATCTTCACACACTTACCATGGAACCACTTCTCACATATGTCACAACAAATCCAGAACTCATCAGATGCATAGTTCTCCCCGCATGCACCACACAATGTCTCCCCATGCTCCTCATCATCTTCTTCATCCAGTACCTCATCTTCCTCATCCTTTGTTTGCTTTGAATACTTCCCTGATTCAGATCCTCGCTATTTTGTTCCAATAACAAATTAATGCATAAATGACATGTCAAAGAAGGAAATGAAATTATAAGTATGTGGCACCACAACTCCATTTAAAAAGAAAGAAAAAACATCTATAAATTAAAAAAGTGAAAAGCTGGAGGAGTTGATGCATTGCTAGATATTTTTATGACAATATTTTCTAGTGGAACAATTATGACAATAAAAAATATATAGAGAAAAAATATATATATGCAGATAAGTGTGGAGATACTAAGATATTTTTACCCCTTTTGAAGTGGATTTTGATTTGTTGTTGGTGTGGTTTGAAATGGATGACTTTTCCTTCGTCTGTTTCTTTGCACTTCCAGTCAAAACCTCAAATATTGTGGGTAAATCATTAATCATAGTGAACAGACGTTTCCTGCAAAGACAATAGCAGATTATAATATACCATGATAAAACACAGGCCACAGTTTATCCCTGAATGAACCGGTTTTTCTAGACATTTATTATATCAGACATATTGTATTCCACCAACTTGTTTGCCATCACCATCTGGAAATGAAAAGGTCATACCGAACAATGACCAAAAGGTTTATAGTTATACTTGTTAGCCAAATCCCAAAAATATATGGGGGGGTTGGCGTAAATGGAAATTTTATGCCTAAACACTATAAAGGTCTCAACCCCCTTTTTTTAACCCAGAGATAAAAACTTAGAATCCAAAATGTAAGATATTTTTCCTTCTTTATAATTATAGGGCTACGTATGCTCATCATGAGCTATTCATTAAATTGACCCTTAGAGAAATACATGTTGATCCACCATAAGAAAAGGAAGAACAAGACTGATTCTGGCATAAGAAAGACATTGGCATAAGAATATTGCCTTGCTTATGTTTTTCTTGTGCACTTTTGACTTTACCCTCTTACCAATAATACATTGCGGCACCATGGCCACCGTGGTGGAATGTTGTGGCATATTTTTTGCCAACTGCCATAGGCAATTTGTGAATGGAGGCCTGCTATGCGCTGCAATGGCATGTTTATATGGTGGAATTTTTGCCTTCCACCATCCACCATTGATAACATTGCCTTTTGCATAACAAAGAATTCAGATACTCTAACCTACTATGCTACTAGCAGTAAACAATGCTTGTGAATTTTATTTTTCCCTTAAAATATTTTCCATTGAAAATATGCTTATTCAGCCATTATAACTAAGGGAGAACATGGATTGCATAAACCCAACCAACCCAACTTGCGCTGAACCCATATGACATGGTTTGACCAAACATGCAAGTAGATTCAGATTATAAAATAAGTAACCAACACAAATCAGGTAACAGGATTATATTTACCAATCCGAGAAATATAACCTCGAAAACAGAAAATTAGAGGAAGAACCAGTGCAGCATAGACAAATGTCAGAGTACAGAAGATTCCAAGCCTCTCATCACAAATTTCACACAAAACAAACCCATATCCATCCACTTCCTCTTCTAATCTCTTCAATCTAATCTAACCCCTCAAATTGCTGAACTGATAGATCAAAATCAAAGCTTATACACACAGCTCGGGTGAATCTGATAGTGAAGTCGTCTGGGAAGCAAGGCCAACAACAATCCTGGTTCTTCTCTCCGTGAAGCTTGCTTCTCTTCCATGCAATCCTCACCCTTCTTTCCTTCACCTACCTCTCCCTCAAATACTCCACCCCAGGTACACCTTTGGGGTTTTCCTCCAACCCCATATTTTGTAATATCTTTACCTTGAATCTGTGATTCCTATGCAGCAAGGAAGGGGGATTTGGTTTCTGATGGGTGATTTTGGGGTGGTTGTATGCTGAGTTGGAGGCACGTGCTGCTGGTGAGTGGCGATATCTCATTTGGCCTGTCTCAAGTTCCAACCCCTGATTCTTTTTCCTGTTCTAGTTTTTTTGTCGCATAACCTGAGATCTGACTGGCTTTGACCAGAACTTGACCAAGTCAGGTCAAAATAAGAAAAACGTACATAACCTGAACCGACTTGACCGAAGGTATTCCAAGCATTATTTATTGTGTTCCAAGATAACTCATAATGTTTTCCCATTAACTAAATCAAAACAGCATTGCCACAAAATGCGACAAAAGTTGATTAATATAGATGAAAAACGGTAGACATCCGAAAAAAATTCCTTGTCCAATCTAGAGTTTGATTGCGTGAAAAAACAACACAATAAAGGGTTAGAAAACAGAATTATACCTGTCAGCACTATCAAAACCAAATCGTGCCCCAAAGTAGAAAGCCACAGCAAGTAACCATGCATCACTGTGAACAGCAACCAAAGACAGCCAGTCCTTGTCTTGCATCCCATCCCTAGCAAAGTTAATGCCCAGCGCAGGTTCAGGAAGTTCCGGAGGAACTTCTTCTGCTGGCAAATTAACTTCCCATTGCTCATTGGGAAACCCGTACAGACAAAGATTATCCTTTTCTGGTGCACATCAAACACAACAGTAAAACAAACAAACGAAGCACCAATAAATTATCACAATGCAGCTCACTTGCGTAGTTAGCATGCTCTACTCTAAATCTAATTGATTAACGACATAACGCAAGATTTTGTGCATAGCAAACAAGGAAAGATTTAAAAAACAAAAGCCTAGTTTGTTTAACAAAACAAGTCAATTGAAGTCAAATTAAGTTTCAAGTCGCAAGCATAAAATAATCATCAATTAATTACCCTATTATGCAATGCAAGTAAAAGAAACCAAAATTTTGAAATTATGGTTACAGAGTCCAACACGTGCAAAAAAGAAAGCAGAAAGTGAAGGTGGTTGCAAAGGCAAAATAAACCCTAACCAGGATCGCACTGCCGGAAAAACTCTTCAATATCTGTCAATGGAAAGTTTGATTTTAGAATGCGCAAAAGAAGGGATAAATTAACAGGAAACAGTAAAAGCGAAAGTGATAGAATTAGCATGTAAGAGAAGGAGAGTGAGTGAGAAACAGTGGGTGCGAATGTTTGGAAGAAAAGAGAGAGAGAGAGAGAGAGAGAGAGATAAACCGGTGGTGAGAGCCTTGATCATGCCGGCTCTACGGCCCTTGAAGTCCCTGAAAACCTCTTCGACGGTACGAGGGTTGTAGTGCGCTCCAGCGTCCATCACAAACTTTGTCCTCCAACAAGCGGAGAGAGAGAGAAGACAAATTCAGAAGAATGAGCCAAGTAAAGGTCAGTTATAACTTTTAAATCCAGAAGGAAACCGAGTCGTGCCTATATTTATTTTAAGTTTTACTGAATTAAAATATTTTAATTCACAGATAAATTAATCAATTTTACTTATTATAATCCAGTCTGAAGTGAGTATATATTTTTTAACTATTCTATATTGATAATAACTTTTTTAATTTTAATATACAATTTTTTTTAATATTATATTATATTTATAAATTGTTTGTGGTGAAATATATATAAAAAACACGTATACCTTAATTTAAGCTTTATATTCACTTTATTTTACTATTGTATTGCATATAATTTTATAGTGTTGAAAATTATATTAACCCGATTCTATATCATTTATTTCGTGTCTTAACTAGTCAAGTTCAGATTTAGAGAAAGATGATCATATCAAAAGATCGGGTGAGATGAAAAAATAAATTCTTATCATCTCGTCTCTTTACTTAACATCAGAATCATAATCAATTGACCAACTCATTATTGAATTTAAATACATACTAAATTATTAAAGTTTAAATGTAATTTTGGATGGAATAGAAGATAAGATTAAGATTGCTTGTTTCTTTGTGTTTTCCTTTTTTAATATAAAAAAATCTGAGATTATGATATATAAATATGATAATTTGTAGAATTAAAGAATAGTAATAACTTTTTGCGGTTTGTTGCTGCGGCTGGCTTAGGAGATAGTTGTACAGTTCTCACTCAATGGGGCTTGCTATGCTGTACATGACACTTGCTCCCTCTCCTCCCGGTTCCATTTCAATTTCAGACCTTCCTCAGCTCTCGTGAGGACTCAGGACTAGACTAAATATCACTCTCTCTCTATGTATGATTCCTTTTGTGGTGCTGTCTCTCCTTTCATTTATGAAAATCAAGATTGAATATGGGTGAGCAGCAGAAATACATTTGTAGATATAGCATCAAAATGAAAGCAAGAAAAAGACTCAAGGTAACAAGAGAGACACTGGTTTAGACATTGCACCTCAACACCACCAACCCTTATCCTCTGCAACTTTTGTTGAGTTAGGTTGGCTCGTGAATATAAGTGAACCGCTCAAACATGGGTTTTAAGTGGCACTAATGTATTTTGACATTTTCTTTAGAATAATATATATATATATATATATATATATATATATATACATTATCTTTTCTCATTTTGTCACTATTTTATTCTAATTTATCTCGTGTGGAAAATTTATTAAAATAACATTACTCTTTTTTAATACTCACTTCATTGTTTTTTAATTAAAGATAAATCCGAGGAAAAATATAAGGATAATAAACAAATAAATGAAGAACTTTATTTCACTTATTTGATGAATTAAAAAGTAAGAAAATAAATAAATGTTATATAAAGAAGTATTCTTATAGTAATTACAAATATAAAACTTAATTCAAAAACTTTAAACTTTTCATTTCATTAATTTTTCTTAACATAAAATTATTGTTTCATTTTTATTAAAAAAATTATTTAAAAAGTCTATACATCCAAAATAATATATATATATATATATATATATTAAAAGACTAGAAAGATAAAAGAAAAAAAAAATATTTCATTTTCCAATCATTTCAATTGAAAAAGTTTTTAAAGATCCAAAAAGTTATTCAATCTTCAACTTTTCTCTCAAACAAATAATAAAAAAAATAATATTTTTATTTTATCTCCTTTCTACTTCTTTCTGCCTTATTTCCCCTAAAATAAACAATGGGTATATCACGTATGTCATGACTTAAAAAATAGGCTAAAATAGTATTTTAGTTCCTTATAATAATTGTTTGTTTCAATTTAGTCTCATTTTTATTTTTTGTCTCAATTTGATCCCTAATAAATTAATTGGTTGCAATATAGGATTTCCGTCCAAATTATTTAAACGGAGTTAACTGTTGGTCACGTGTCATGCACGTGGATGCCACGTAGATGTATAGGTGGATGCCACGTGGATGCCAAATTTTTTTGAAAACACCTGGAACCAGAACGGCCCGTTCTGGGTGCACTCTTGGTGTGTTAATTTTGCATCCGGAATGACCTGTTCCAGGTGCAAAATTAACACACTAAAAGTGCAACCAGAACGAGTCGTTCTGGTTCCAGACTGGTAGACACAAACGATCAATGATTATAGTTCACGGTTGTGAATCGTGGAAGGAAAAAGACCCAAAGTACAAAGCATTTCAAATACTGAATTTGGTAATATTGTCAATAGAAATTGATAACTTCAATTACTAAACAGTTGGGCTATATAGTGTATCATTAAAGACAATGCAGTGTATCACTAAAAATAATGGTAACAGATTTTATTTCATTGTTAGTCAAACTGAAGTGAATCACTTACTACCAAATTGACACTATACAGTAAAGGATGAAATGACATGATATTTTTTCTTGAAGTCATTAACGATGTACCCCAATAACAACAACCTGTTCTTGAAGAGGTAGAACTTGAAGTAAAAGATGATACACAGGACTAACATTTCACCATACAACCACATGCAGGGACGGATCTAAGTTAATCATAGTGGGGGCACTTGCCCCCACTAAAATTTTTTCATTCTTTTTTTTTTTTATATATATAAAATATTAATAATTTTATAAAATATATATTATTAATTATATTTTAATTATCTTGTTATATCTAATATAATAAATACATTAATATATATTTTTTATATTTTATTTTATTATTTTATTATTTTTTATTTTGTGGTAAAATTATCTTCATTTTTAATGAAGAAAAAATTTACTTACTTCAAAATTAAGTCTTGATAGATTTATTTTACTTAATAATTAATGTTCTATATCAAATTTTTAAAAATTTAATTGTTAAATTAAAAAGTTTTTCATGTATAGATCAAATTTATAAATTTTTAAAAAAATTAAAAATCATATGATACTTCGTTAAATTAATTCAAAATAACAAATAAAATATTTTTACTTTAAATGAGTGTAAAAATTTAGAGGACACCGAAAGAAAACAAATTAATAATTTCATTATGTTTATCCTATTAATTTTTATCATTTTATTCCTCTAATTTTAAATAAGTTGCAAAAAATTATTAAGTGACACTTAAATATTTCTTCAGAATGGACCGTTCTGGTTTCAGAATGGACCGTTCTGGTTCCAGGTGTTTTCAAGAAATTTGGCATCCACGTGACATCCACCTATGCATCTACATGACATCCACGTGACCAACAGTTAACTCCGTTTAAATAATTTAGACGAAAGTCCCACATTGCAACCAATTAATTTATTAGGGACCAATTTAAGACCAAAAATAAAAGTAGGACTAAATTAAAACAAATAATTATTATAAGAGACCAAAATAGGTTTTTAGCCTAAAAAATACGGATAACATGCTCGAGTGTAAAGGAGACGTAACCTTGAAAGAGTGTGGAACTGGAACACTTGTTTCTCCTCACACTTCCTAGATTATCATGCATCAACAGCACGGTGCATATATCCAGTAATCATCAAACTAATTAATTTATTAAGTTCTATGGTGAATATTTTGTCAGCATACTTTAAACTTGCATAGAAACTATTGCACGAGTACTCATTCTTGAATCGAGATCCTAACTCAAACATGTTTAGTACCATGTAGCTGAAGTCCTCGTGAAAAAAGATCACGCGTTAAATTGGACATTCGAGCTTGCTATAAGAATCAATAAAAGATACTAACATTAAAGAAAATAGGAATCAACCGATATATATAAGTACGCACTAGTATGAATGACAATGAACTCATTCACTAAAAAGAACATAGATAAACTGATAAAGTACAGTACATAGTACATACACTACATGTATATATAGCTTAGGTAAATAATTATTATTCTACTTGTCATTTGTCAAATTCGGTCAGGCACCCAAAATGTAGATGCCATACAGTATAGAAAAGGGTAGCACAAATTGTCTGCGCATCTTCCAAATTCTGGAA
Organism: Cajanus cajan; assembly: GCF_000230855.2. Classification (NCBI taxonomy): domain Eukaryota; kingdom Viridiplantae; phylum Streptophyta; class Magnoliopsida; order Fabales; family Fabaceae; genus Cajanus; species Cajanus cajan. The sequence continues at coordinate 67,334,165 of NC_138521.1, forward strand.
ACCACAACCCAACCAAAATTGTTCAATGATATACCTTGACGTGGTGCAGCATGTCCCAGTAGGAAGCATCTTCTCACAGGGAGCTCTTACGGGCTGCAACTTCAAAGGGCAGAAACTGTTTGAATCCTTAGTTAGCCAATTAGTATCATTGAAATAATTTAATGTCAGCCAATCACCTCGCCCCAGTATCTGGAAGCAGTATTAAAACAACAAGTGAGAAACAGCAACAAAGGGGGGAAGTGGGCGGGGCGCAAAAATTGATCACGATAGATAGACGAAGTTTGAGAATGACACAAGAAGGACATATCGTAAATCAAAAGGAAAAGACCAAAAAAGAACAAGAACATAAAAATTCCACATCTGAAAATAAAAAATTGTATATTATTCATGCAATTAATTAAGCATAAGCTATCCCACATTCTTAACCCATAATCCCCTAGTTTTAAAACACAGCATAAAGAGAGAAAAAAAATTTTATCATTACCATTTCCATTTTGGGATGAACTGTCTTCCTTTTGCTCTGGGGCATGCTGTTCAAGAAACTGCTGAATTGTTCTCCAGTAGTGATCACCACCAGCCACCCAAGTATCCATATGCATGCCAGTAGGAAACTCCACAAACAGACACTGATTATTACGAGCAGCTGCCTTGGCATAAAGCATTTGCATATGTGATGGAGGGACCATCTCATCTTGCAATCCAGAAAGAAAAAGGATAGGCTGTTTGACCTGCAATTAATGTTTAATATCTTAATAAAAAGGTTATGCACAAACACGTGAATCCAGCCATACACAATTTAAATTTCCAGCATCCCTCACCTGGCCAACAACATCAATTGTACTCCATGGAGAACGAACAAGAAAATTGAGTACTTTAGGACCATTTGAACAGCTGCCTCCAATAAACCACTTCAAAAAAGGAAACATAACTCCAGCCATATCCATTATAGATGTGAAAGTATTTTCTAGTATCAGTGCAGCAACCTAAAACACAAAATGAAAATCAGAGGAGAATGTAGATTAAAGGTGCACCAAAAAATTGTTGTTGAGAATAACAAAATGGAGAAGCTGGGCTAAATTTCTGAATAGAAGATTGCACCAGTCTTTCTTTAAACCAGTAGCTTTAAAATTAGTTGCAAAATTATTTCTACATAAAATAAATGTCTGAAGAAGAAAGGTATTGACATGTAGCAGGGAAAAGCCTCTGCTCGAGATCTCTCTAATTAATTTAATTAGTAAATAGTCACTAAAGCAATAAAAGTGAAATTCTTCATACGCAAAACAAAAAAGATTAAGTTATTTAAGAAAAAGTTTGATTTATGTCAGAGAGAAGAGACCAGGCCCAGTATTATTTAGCAGTGAGAGTACAAAAAACAGTTTTTTCTGATGAATAAAAAGATGGCGGGGGGGGGGGGGGGGGGCGAGAGATCTCCTCCCACCCATTAAAGAGCACCAAACGACATTGTTAGTGGCCAAAAGAGAAGGGTTTTTGTCTCAGATGCAACAGCAGCTTTGATTCACACTCAGGCACAACAATGGCCTGTGACATGATGGGCTTCCACAGAGCAGCCCATGGCCACATCACTATGTGACGCCACTATAACAGTGTTATAACGCACAGATGACCAGTCTGATTGATACCAAATGGGAAAACCATGTCACAGAAGCTAGCTGTTGTATTTTGAGAACCCAAGGCCTTAAAAACTGCACACTATATTCTCATACTTCAAAGTGAAACTCATGTCGAATACTTTGCAATTGGAACCTAAAATCATGTTAACTTGTAGACTTCCACGTAAGACCAAGTCACTAGCCTAGATATAGAAGACTCCTACTTGCGACCTACAGTAAAAGTTAGTAACAGACTCTGGACAGAGCCCCTCCTAGACTAATAGTTTCTTCGTTCATTCCCCCGATACAAGTCTGTCCTTTTATAAGGCTACATATAAGAAAGGGATCCTAATTGATTGGATCATAACTAAAAAAAAATTAAAAAAAAAACAGAACAGATAAGGATTCTGTAACTTAGAATCTTATCGAGACAAAAAAACATAAACAAAATTCAGAAAATAAACTAATCCTGATCCTAATTATCAAAAATAATTTTAATTAGTTAAAAACTACGTTGTTTTTCCTCAGTTGATATAGTTTCCCCACAAATGCATCCACATTAATTGAATATTCCTTTCTCACATAATGTTGAAAATCATGAAATGAGTTATGAATCTATCAACAGGAAAAGAAACTTTAGCAAACTAATTTGCAGCTATATATATGGTCTTGCTGTATGCCTTGTGAACCTAGCAAACTATAATTACATATAGTACTAACATTCCAAGGAAACATTTATCTTCAGGCAACTGAAATCTAGCAAGCAATTGTCCATGGCGACAACTGAAATCCAAGATCATTAGATTTTTACGAAGAACAACATGAACATTAAACATTATATAGTTTCCCAAGGTCCAAGGGGTACCTTGTCAGGGTTATTTTTTGTTAGTACAGCTCCAACTGCACCACCAAGTGATCGTCCAAATACAACTATTCTAGATGCGTCAATATCAGTCCTTTGAGAAAGATGATCCAATGCAGCCTGGGAAAAAGGAGTAATAAAATTGGGGGGAAGATATTAGTAAATAGTTTGACAACCAAAATCAGGGAATTCGAATTACTATTAATAAAAAGCATACCTGAGCATCCTTAATAATTCCATGCTGAGAAGGATAGCCATCACTTGCTCCATAACTGTGTAATTGAATGAAATATTAGTGCCAATTCAGCGAGAAGGTGACAAGCGCATTTTAAAGTCATTAACTTGCTGACACAGAGCTATAAGAAAGTGCCATGATCAACGAGCCTAGGTTGATACATTACATACCCTCGGTAAGAAAGCATGAAAACATTGCATCGTAACTGCTGCAACATTATGCGAACCATTTCGAGTCGATGCGCAATATCTAAAAGTGAGCAGTCAAGGCCTTCAAAATCACACTGAACCTGATCAACAAAAAATATGCAAAACAATAACAGCAACAATGACAATCATCCCTAATATCTACCACCACCAGGATACTTCCAGCATTTTCTTGAAAAAACAAAACAGTCGGACCTGCAAAGTGCAGCATATCTCAAAGTGTAAGTTCGTTCATATCATAGGACAGGAGATAAACAAAACCTAAACGAAGCACATAGAATTGGATCAGCATCGTAATTGGGCGACATAATAATAGCGTTATTTTAGTATTGGATCTAAAATTGTGGCATGCGAGAGAAAAGCGTAAGGAGATCGAAAAGGAAGGGAATCGGAGACCTCGGCAGTTAGGGAAGAGTTTGATGAACCAAGCGTGGAGGCGGACGCCGTCGGAGGAATGGAGCCAGATGTCTTCGTAGGAGAGTCTGAGGCGAGAGGGATTGATGGCGTAGGACTTGGTGAGGCCAGGCAAGACGGGAACGTAGACGAGCTTCTCCTGAAACGCCACCAGCAATGCCATCCCCGCCACCACCAACCCTCCCACGCCGTACAGCAAGATGTTAACATACGAAACCATTCTCCGATCTCTGTTATGCCTCAATTCGCGGTTTCAACTCGCATCACACAAGAGAATTCCACTGAGTGCGAGTGAACAAGTGCCCGGATTGATTGGGATTTTATTTCAGTTTCAAAATTGGGGTCACTTTTTCTTTCTCGGGAAACACCGAGCCAATGGGAATCGAATGGGTGCAAGCCGGTTTCAACATCGCATGCCATGCCCATCGATTTTTTTATTTATATCATGCCATCACCATACGGACATACCATGCCATTAGGATTTCCTTTCCCAGCGTTTAGGAACATGTCATGTGTGTATGTATTATGTATGTTATGGGATGCCTCATTCTCTCTCCCTTTTTGACCTTTTCCTCCTTGCATACTATAATAAAATGTCTCTCTCTTTTTAACTCTTCAATATTTGCTATCATCATCATCGTTTGAATTTTTACCATACTTACCGATGATTCAAAAAAAAATCTCCTTTTCTATTTACTTCATTTTACTTAATAATTATACATAATTTTTAAAAACTTACAAATTATCATAATAAATTTGTTATTTTCTAATGGAGACACGTAGTCTCTTTTAATAATTATATATTATACATAACTTTTAATAATTTAATATTGTCATAATAAATTTATTGTTTTCTCTCTTTTAACGAAGATACATAGTGCTTTTTTTTTCAGTGAAACATTGAAATGTAACTATTGTGAGTTTATTTTGCTTTTTATTTTCTTTATTTTACTTTTAAGTTACAAAGGTGACATTTATTTTTAATCTATTTTTTGTTTGAAAAAATTTACGATGGAAACAGTAAAATCTTTTTTTTTTTACTTTATGAACAAATCTTAAAAACAAGAAATAAATCGAAAATATGGTAAGAAATTTTATAATGAAAAGTGAAAACATTTTTAGAGTATAAATATAAGTATATTTTTAAAATTTTGGTAAATCACTTAATTAAAATCAATTTTATCCAACTGAAAATAAAATAAAATAAATATTTCTCAGAATGAATCATACTCACCGCTGACTTAATTTTGAAAATTAAGGCGAACCTACTTTTCTAACGCCAACGCATGTTTGCCTGTATTCAAATAAGCACTTAAGCCTCAACAACTGTACACTAAGACGTTACCATAAAAAGTAGTAATACTAAGAGCAACTCCAGCGGGAGGTGCTTAGTGCGTGTCTTACTTGTAAGCAACGGTGCTTACAAGAACTTCCCGTTGGAGCAGGCATACGTGGCAGCAAGGGTTCTTAAATTTTTTTCTTTGTTGCTTGCAGAAGCAACGGTTCTTAAACATACGTGGCACCTGCTATTGCTCTTGGTGGACCCCCTCCGACCGCATGCATGTATGAAACCTCCTCCGCACGCGCAACCCCTGACCAACCGGACCCCCGACCACGCGGAACCCCCGACCAGACCCCTCAGCAGCGCGCGCGGAAACCCCCCGCTGAACCCCCCAGCCGCGCGCGCAACCCCCGACCAGACCCTTCAGCCGCGCGCACGCACTCCCCCCGACCAGCCCCCTCTTGCGCACGCACTCCCCCCGACCAGCCTCCTCTGGGGCGCGCGGCTCCGCCCCACCAGTCCCTGTCAGCCGCGTGCAAGTCTCCCCCTGACCAGCCCCATCTGGTGCGCGCCGCTCAGCCTCACCAGACTCCTCATCCTAGGTGGAACTTTGAGAGAGAGGGAGTGAAGGGTGAAAATGAAAAATTTGAGAGAGAAGAAAAAGAGACGAAGGTGATAAACAGAAAATGAATATTTTTATTATATATTTTATTATATAATAAAATAACTTTTAATATATAAATTAAATCATAGTAAATAAACATTTTTATTATATATTTTATTATATAATAAAATAACTTTTAATATATAAATTATATTTTGATAAATAATTTATAATGTGATGTAAAATTATTTTTAATTATTGGTAAAATTTTGAAAATATTAAAAAAAATAGATATGGAAATGATATATTTAAATAGGTAATAAGTTAAAAAAATAGCAAAATAATAAGAAATGATAATATTATTGTAATTTATAATATTTTTTTATTATTGTAATTTTTGGTATTTTTTTATTATTGTAATTTTTTAATTATGTAATTTATTTTGTTAATTATTTATATTTATATATTATCTATAATAATTAATTTTATAAAAATTTATCATAAAGTGTAGTGTGAGGTGTCAAAAAGTGTAGTATGAGTTGTAAAAAAGTATGAGTGCTTATAAGCAATTTCCATTGGAGCAAAAATTGTAAAAGTATAGTATGAGTTGCTTATGAGTGACGTGGCACAGTGGGACCCATTTAAAGTGGTTGGGAGTTGCTTATCCCATTGTAGATGCTCTAAGACATGGCTTACCAATTACAAATCATTATCCATCAGTAAAAGAATATATCAAAATTTTGTTAATGATATTTAATCTTTAGCAGAACAGTGGAACAACAATAATTTGCTATCAGCTTATCATTGATTGAAGCATGAAGAACGAAAATAAATGAGAAAGAAACCAAGTTACAAAGATGCCCAAGTGAAGGAGGAAGAGAAAACAGAAAGAACCAACGAATTCATGAGAATGTCCGAGCGATACAGACAAGACGCGAGAAAAGAGAATCGCCTGTTATTAGGAACTTACGTTGATTCGTGCCTCGGGGAACATAATATTCTGGATGCTGACAAGTTCAGACATTACTCCAAAGCTCTATTGTCGCTCGAAGACAAGGGAAATGATATGTATGTGTGAGTTGGTATGGTAAAAATTTACTTTAAAAGTTTGTGTTTACTTCATCCAATAACATATTGATGTCAGTACTGTTCAAATTTTCATTTTCTTCTCTCCATTTTGTTTTATAGGGGTTTTGAAGATTGGGTTGGGCAAAGCAAGGACCCTCCACGGTGGGATAGAAAGTGGTTAAATTAAGCACAAACTTTCTGGTCCAGTTCAACAACAGAAGCAATAGAAACTTTAAAATACATGGCAAAGCAAAGCACTAGCAAAGGTCTGAGGGCTAATGCAGAGTCTTCCAAAAGACAACATTTCTGTAGCGTACATGAATGATGAAACACAGAAAGCAAAGTGACTAAGCCAAGGATGATTTGCCAGACCAGTGAACTTGTTTTGACTGGTTCCACCTCTCACCGGCCAACTGAAGCACATTGCCGAGCTCCACCCCCAAAGGTTAGTCCCCCATTCCACTGTGATGATCCACCCATGTTTGGGGAGCTACCCAAGAAGTTGTGCTCAGGCTGCCTGAAATTGACACGGTTACTGGACATACTTGTTAAGCCAGAGATGGCTGTGATAGATGCATTTTCTCCAGTTCTTGAGGGATGACTTTCCACCTCTGATGCATCTTTCTCCTGATAAAAGTTGACAGGGTCCGGACCTGAATGGGCATTAGTGGCAAGTTCTGTGTTAGACTGTTGCAGCTGTTTGGCACTAAGAAAGCGTCCCCCAGACCCCCTAACCCTTTTCAATGCGTGGCGGTGCCGAGACTCGTGAAGATATGGCTGCGATCAATTAGAAAAGGAGGGAAATCAGTGGAGTAATACCATTTCTTTTAGTCCAAAACAGCATTGCCATATTACCGAACATTCTACATCACAGAATAATAACAACGCAATATATAATTCAACTGTAATTCCCCTAACACTCCCTTGGAATGATAAATAACACATGTAGGCTGTAGTTAACATGTAATTTTTCCGTATACGCTATTTTAATTCTTTATCCAAACAAAACAAGAAAAGAATACTCTACAATGCCGGTGCATTTTTTCTCATTCATACCCTAGCTCAAATAATGTAAATTTATATAGAAAATGAAATAAGCCTTTATTATTACTATTACTATGACTACATTTTAAATTTATACCATATGTAGGTAAACAGGTGAAATATACATATACAACCAAGCCCGTATCCAATTAAAATCTCTTCCTCCACACCAACATTCTTTCCAAAGAACCCCCCCCCCCCCACCCAAAAAAAAAAATCGCAAAAAATAATACATGACCATACATGAAAAGGGTAAACTGGATGGATAAACAGGGTGAATCAATGCATAACAATACTTATGAAGCATACCTTACGACTTTTGATGAGTTTGTTTTGAGCCTCAAGCTTTGCTCGTGACTGTCGCCTTCTCAGTATACCATGGTATTGTTTTGCATTGACATAAATGGGCCCATCTTCTGCAAGCTCAACTGGTAATGCAATTCTGGTGGATGCTAATCCCAGCATCTGGGGTAAAATTTGGGGTTGATTCTAATAAATTTAAAAAAGACAGTGACATCATATTAAATAATATACTATGAAATGGAAGTGTACTAAAATCTCATCCAAAAATGAAGACTATGCATTACAAAATGTACTTGACCAAACTTACAATAGCCTGTGGTCCATAAGCAACAAATGAACTACCAAAATAAGGATCACCACAAGGATAAGGAGTACGAGCCTGAAATGGAAGGACAATAACAAGTTAAATACTGAAACTGCAAGCAGCTAATCCATAAACAGCAGCTTCACTTACCATTGAATCACTGCAATCAACTTGTGAATAATTGTACATAGTGTCAGGAGGATTTGAAAAGAAGAGCGACTTCATTTAACCTTCAACATAGCAAATTCCTAGATCTTGACCAGACACAGGAATAGTTACAAGTTAGACTGGATTAGAAATTATGTAAGGCAAGGAATATCGATTCCCTTTAAAAGAATATGCATGATATACATAAGAGGAACAACAAGAACATACTTAAACTCCTCAGAATAGAACAACGGCATTTATTTCAGAAGGTTGGGAGAGAGGGACAAAATGTTCCTAAAATAGGATATCTATAGACTAAAGGATGGATAAAAAGATAATCGCCAAAAAGAGAATATATTTAATCTCAAGTCAGCAAGTTACCAGAAAAGAAAACAGAATAATAGAGTAACCAGTTTACCACATGTTTATGTTTTATACATCCGAACTACCAAGGAGTAAAAATGAAAATAAGATGAGATGCCATAGAATTTGATGTTCCCATCTTCAATTATCAGGTATAACTTCCAGTCATTTGAGCGGAAAACTCACTACTTCAACCAAATTAAAGCCCTTTTATTGTTATTTTCGGAGATATTTATCTACCCAAGAATTTTCTAGAACTTATTATGTTGTTGATAAATGACGAACCTATTATCACCATTTTGAAAAATAATTTTTACAAGGATTGATACCCAAGACACGTGGGAGTCGAGTTTCCAATTTCAACCATGGATTCTCACATTTCAAGTAATTCTACAAATTTTTAACAATATATCAAGTATACTCTCTTTCTTATCGTCACTGCCACTATAGTCACCTCAAACCACTATGGCCGAGTTCCTTATATATTATTATACCACACCATTGCCACAACTACACTGTTCTTATTGCTACTTAAATCACAGCTATCAACATTTTTACCGCTATAGTAGGTATTTTACAATGTATATCACTACCAAAAGGGAAAGGGTAAAACACCCTTTAAGTTCTTGAAAATGCAAGTTGTTGGCACTTTGATCCTGAAAGTATAAAAATCAAAACAAACAAACAAACAAAATAAACCCTAAAAGTGTAAATCATTACTCAGTTTAGTCCAAAAAAAATTTTAAAAAAATGTGACTTAAATAATAATATTAACATATATTTAGAAATTAAAATGACAATAAATGATTGTTTTTAGAAACTTAAACGAAACAATGATATCTTTCAAGGACTAAAGTGCGACATGCTAATTCAGGTACCTACCCAAAAGGAAAATTCTAAACAAAAAGCATCGTAGCATGAAATGTAGCTTACCATTCCTTGTGTAGAATGTGTACAGTATTGCAGCCTTAATTCTCAAAACCTTCAATCATACCCTACAAAACGAGCAACCTAAAAATTAAGCAAACGCGTAAGAAGCGCTCAAAGACACTCTTCTTTAGTGAGGAGGCACATAGAAAGATTAACGCAATGAAAAATAATAACAATAACAGCATGCAGACAATCTACTAAACAAAAAACACACCAACGCAAACCTATATTTGATCCACAATGACCATGAGCGCCGTCACAAAAGAAAGAAAGAAAGAAAAAAAAACTGTTAAGCAGAAGAAGAGGAAGTGAACTCAAAGTGGACATGCAAAAGGTAACAAACGGAAAACCGAAAAGTGGCGAGTAGGATCCAGCAAAGAGAAAGAAGAATTGGAAAAGAGTGAGGTAAAAGAAAGGTGGGTAGTGCAGAATAAATACCTATGGGATCTGGTGATGCATGAAGAAAGAAGCAAAGAGTAATAGAATTGTCGGTTGAGTTGGAGCATGTCTCCTCTATCGAAACCCTTCCACACTTTCTCACTCTACAATCTCTCTTCAATTCTTCGCCTGGTTGAAGAAGAAGCACGCGACGGGGTCCATAAATAGTCTCTCGCAAGGAACCAAACCAACCCACCTTTGGTTTGCTTATGTTTTCTAAATAGCGTCGTTTTCTGAGTGGCCCACGTACACCCTTCCTCAACCCTTGGGCCTTGGGCCTTCTTCCTCAGCACTCACCTCTCAGCCGCCCTTTACTGTTCACACTTCCCTCACGCGCATACACGCCACGCGCTGCCCCCACCCTATTACTATTAGTGATGTTCAACCCACTCCAACAATCACTCAACCACGCTCTGCCACCGCGCGTCGTTCCAATATTAGCAATCCTTCATTGCACCAAATCATATCAAAATTATATTTTAAATTTAAATTTAAATTTCACATATCTACTTGTGTATTTAGTTACTTAGTATAACATAAGAAATAATTAGATTTTTTTTCTTTCTAAAATTGATAATTTATTTATTATTATTTACTTATATGGATTCTGTCGTTTATACATAAAAAAATTGTATTAAATTGAATTTTCTTAAAGTTTAAATATATTCAACGAATAATAGATTTGCGGACTTCAATATAGTATATTTTTTAACACTATATAAATTATCATAAATTTGATGAAAAATAAATATACATTAAGGTAAGATTCACTTTTTCAAATGAAAATGACTACATGGGTGAAAATAAATAAAGTATATCTATTATTGATTTAAATTAGCATACCTTATAAGTTTAAGGTATTTTATTATCATTGACATATCTTATAAGTTTAAGATATTTTTCTTCTCATGGTATTGATAAAAAATATTTAGCAATCTTGTCAAAAATTTGTATTTCTCAATATTTTAAGACTTAAAAATCAATCTTAGTATTAGTTGGATTAACATATTTAAAATTATAATAAAACTATTTTTTTTTTTAACTCTGTACATCTATCACTTCCAAATGGCCATATTTATCATATAAATAACATGTATTGATTATATTTGCATTTATGTATTATATTTGATTTGATATAATATTAATAATAATAATAATAATAATAATAATAATAATAATAATAATACTAAAGTGATCTTAATTCCGAAAATGTCCCACCACCTTCCACATTCTCAGTCTACTGATATTTTGCAAACTGATGTCCTTAAATGACTAATTTGCCCATTTCTGTACATTATATTTAATTCGACTACTCCTTGGAATCTTGGACCAAAACTGTGAATAACTGAGGCTTAAAGAAGTGGGTAAGTGGCCCAAACAGGTCTTTTTTGAGTTTCTCATTTTCTATACTTAGTTAATGATCAAAGGGATCATTATTGGATGCCACATGGTAATTTATTATTTCTTGCTGAAACTTGAAAGGCATAGGGTAATTTATTAATATATGGTGGATTAGGCTCATCTTAAAAGGACAAAAGAAATGTTATACTAGTTTGATCAAGTCTATCCTCAAACGATTTTAATGATATTAAAAATTTTAATAAGCTAAAACTAACGTTTGGTAACAATGTCACCTTTTCCACGCTTTCACTTCTCATTGACTTTTCAAATAAATTAATTTGGATTGATTGTGGATAAGGTTTCACTATGCAAAAGAGAATCTGTACTAAAGTTTCTATTCCTTAAAAAAATATTAATCGCTGAAATGTCGGCAGAATGGAACTAAACAATTTAGTTTTAGACCAACAACCTACGAGTAAAATATGATAAAAGATAGGGAATCATTTTCATTATTTTTAAATGTGCAAAAAAATTCCACACTGCAAAAGTAAAGTTAATTTTCTATAATCAAGGATAAATACAAGAGAATCCAAAGATATAAACCACATATATAAAGAAAGAATGATGTAATAAAAAAGTAAAACGAGGGGGCGAAAGTGATGTGATCCTTTTCCTTACTTGATCAGACAGGGGAAGTTGATTCCTGGTTAGCCATAACTAGACAGTGATATTGTTGTGATGGGGAAGACCAGCTAACAGGAAAAGAGAAACAGATTATAGATAAATTGGATTATTATTTTTTGGTGGAAATGATAATATGATATATTTTATTAATTCATGAGTTATAAAGTTTTATCTTTTAATTTTGAGCACTTTCACTACAAAATTAATTGTGTGGTTAGGCTATAATTATTTTGAAGAGAAAAAAAAAACATTCCTTTACCATTTTTAAGAAGAGATTTTAATGGGTACAAAAATTATTTGTCTGAAATTAAGCTAAAGCAAAATGAACAAAGCATAGCAATATTTTTCTGTAAAAATAAAATAATGTAGAAATTTCCGATATTCGTATTTGTGTAAGCCAAATTGAGGAATTTTTGCTAAAAAAAAATCATTTGATAAAAGAAGAATATCCAAGATATTGAAGAAGAGACGCATGGATAAGCAATAAGGAAATGCATCACACTGAATAATGGTTTTGTCAATCTTTACAATAATCAATATAGAGTTTTGGAATAAATTGAATTTTATGAAGTATTTAATTAAATATGCTGATAAGATACATATTCAACGACTCGTGACATGACTTTACAATGAGAAATTGATAAAAGTATGTAGTAACTAGTAAATACGATCAAGTAGTATTGTTGTGATTGTAAGTAGTCATTAAGATAGGGACGGATTTTTTATTTATTTTTTAAAGATGGGTGTCGTATAGTATCATTATGCAAGGAGATATTTTAATTAAGATATTACCATATCACGTCTATTATATGCATCTGTTATTAAAAATGAAAATAAATATAAAGTGGAGACCAAACCAAACTCACTAAACAAAAAGAAAAGTTTTTTTTTCACTCTTGTAGTTTTTTTTTTAATTATTAATGTAAATAAGATTATTATAAAACTATTTATACATTTTAAATTGTTATCTACAATATTACTATGAGGTACAGAGACATAGGTAATACATAGTTTCTTTTTTTATTGTGCATGATTTATTTTGTAGTTGCTATAGCTAATAACAACAACAAATAAGATTATTTGTTATAACAACTTGTGAAATGATACAATATGTAGGACTTAAATTTTATTATTATTATTAAAAGTTTCTACAAGGTATATAGCAATTTTTTATTATTATTTTTTGGTCATTTTGGTCTATAGTCCTATGGTGTCTCTAAGATCAAAAAGAAGCCTAGAGTATCATGAGACAATCTGGAATCTCTTGAAATGTTATAAGTTTTTATGATAACAAATAATTTTCTAAGCAGATTAGAGTTTCATAAAAATTAAAATATTTTTCTATAAATAACAAATAAGAAACTCAAAGTTAAAAAAATATATTTCAAATAAAGCAGTGACATATTTTGTCTGTAAGACAAAACACACCACACAAAGCATATGATTTGGAATCAATGCCATATTTGAAGAAATAATTAATACTTTATTCATTAGCAGATTGAACAAGAAAGCTTCTTGGTAGATAACAAAAGCTTTCGATAAGGGAATGTTAAATCATTGTGTTATGATAGAAAGAGAAAATCCAAAATATCTCAGACAAGACGCTAAAAAGGATTGCTTTGCACCAACTTCAATTGCTCTATGTCGACACCACTCTGCCACACTCAAAACAAAAGAAAGAGATGATAAGTAGCTGCCTAGATCAAATAGGGGATATATGCATCTCTAATCATGCAAGCATTAAATGCACCTATAGTACCCTCTAAAGAACAATTAGGAAGACAGATGAAGGAAATCTAAACGTTTAAATTTTGAACGTTGCTGCAACAGTTACCTTCCTAAAAGCTACTATATAAAGGTAAAATCCTCAATCAAATACAATGATCCTAATAGAAAAAGTAAGTTGCGTGAACAAGAAAGATGAACATGATGTGAACTATGAAGTAAGAGGAAGTGTGAAGAAAAATAAAAGAAAAGCGTTGAAAATAAAGAGCATATTATACAGAGCAAACTCACTAAATGAGAAATACATAGCTAAAGTCCTACGAAGAAGATCTTCATACAAATCTCATAGAGTTTTTTATAGGCTGCTTGTACCAAATTTGTATAGCACCATGTAAAAGAGATGAAACTATTTTTGTAACTCTTGCCAATTGTATTTGTAAGGATTGAGTCTGAAGAGACGTGTGTAAAAAATATTTTGTTTAAGTTTAGAGAGGCTTGGTGAAAGAATACTTGATTTGAGCCAGAAGTGACTTGTGTAAATAATATTTTTATATTGTTGAAGATAGTGAAACTCAATCGGGTTGGATTGAGAACTGGATGTAATTTTTGGGTTGGAGATGAACCAGTATAAAAACACTTGTATCATTTCATTTGTTTCTACTACTTCGTTTGATTACCTTTCTGTATCTCATTTATATACATTTTTCACTGTAAAAGTGCAAGTTTTTTTATATATACTATTCAATCTCTCCTTTTAGTGTGTATGTTTATCTCAAGCAGTACCCTATGCACAAATTATTATTTTGTTAGAAAATAACATTTTTTTATATAAATAACTAAAACAAAGTATTTTACACCATTATTTAGTATTAACATTTTTTATTATCTAAATTTTAAATTTGACCGCTATAAACCATACTTATGTTTTTTTATAATTAAATAAAATGTTAAATATTAATTGCACTTTAGTTTTTCTTTAGTTGATTTTATTTATTGAATTTTTTTTATATTTAATTTGTAGTAAGCTTTTTTTAACCGGGTGGTAATTATTTAATTTAAAACTGTTAACATGTAAATGTTAACTAAAAAATTTAAATTTAAAAAAATATGGTCATCATGACCTATAGTGACTTTCAGACGCTGTAGCGTCATACTTTGGCTTAAAAGATTTTATTTTATTTTTACTTTGATATTAACTGTGAATATTTTTGAACATGTAAGTTTTTTTAAAAATAAAAATGACTTTATTTTTTAACATGTAAATATTAACTAAAGAAATTAAATTTAAAAAAAATGTGATCGCTATTAATAGTAGAGAAAGACAGAATTTAAACGAAGAGTATGCGAACAAGTTATATATATTTTGCTAGTGAGTATGTGCTAACAACCTGATTTTCTGACTTGTGAAATTATAAATGACCAAAGGAAATCATTAAATAAAAGCATATACGATTCCAATGTGATAATCATAATTGCTTTGTTTAGCCTTTTACCGCTTATATTTGACTTCAATTTTTTATGTATATTATCAATGAATGGTAAATTAATTGTTAGCTATTAGTTTTAATTAGTTTCCTTCTGCTGAATTTTTTTAGTTGGTTAGGATTTTTTCTTGGTCCATGGTTGAAATCATTTATACCTTCACCCAAACGAAACCCCCTTTGATTTTTCTATCTCCTGTGTTAAATGGCAAGAATACACAAAGCAAGTAAGTGTCTTTATATAAAAATAATCTGGGTTTTATAGATGGGAAACATCACCCAACGTGCAAACTCAAATCCTCTGTTTGCACCATGGACAAAATGCAACTCGACGGTTGTTTCCTGGCTTCAAGATTCAACTTTTCTTTACACCTTATTTTTGTTTTCACTTCCTAATGAGCATGGAGACAACACTAGCATATCTTATAACCTAAGAAAAGTTTACAATGAAGAAAAAACTCGTGAAAGTCTTGCCACCAATTTCATCAATAACAATCTACAGCAGAGTTACACCGATTTAAAGAAAATTTATGGTTTCAAATCAAAATCATGCATTTATAAACCCATCATAATGAAAATTGGAAGGTACAGCGTGATCTAACAAACAATATTTGTAACACCAGTGTCAGCATATAATAATAATAATAATAATAATAATAATAATAATAATAATAATAATAGTAGTAGTAGTAGTAGTAATAATAATAATAATAATAATAATAATAAAACTACTCCTACGCCAGTGTTATTCCGTTTACTTGAGGCTTTGGCTCATAATCTGTTCACATTCTTGAGCCCTTTGACCAACAAGACAATGCCGTCCGTGCAGAGTATAAAAGATTAGTAGGGTGAAAGCGGGAGCAGACTAAAACTAATACACATGACAATAATAAAATTAATGAATGGAATCGACAAAATTCTCATCGAGCATGAATCATTCACCTAAACTAAGCTTGGTATTAACTTTTTTTTGTTTTTTTTTTTTTGGGGGGGGGGGGGGGGATGGGGATGGGGTTGTAAACAGATTTAACACTTCCTCAAAGGATGAAATTATATGGAAAAAATCTGGGTAAGAAAGCTGCCGTTGTTGTTGCAACAGCTCTATCAGCTCCAGAGCTCATAACATCATCTCCATCTTAATGCACAACAGTTGAAGCATATAGGATTCCATCAAGTAGTGAAGTAATGACGTGAAGATAGTAATATCTGGTCAGAAATTAGTTTTAGAGAAATGTAAACACTGAAAACAAGTCAATTAGCCAACTGGCCAAAATCATAAGTTAAAGCAAAAATATACTTTGATCTTAGACCCTTGTTATCTGAAAGTCACATTGGACTTGCTACTGATTCAAATCAAGCCAAGTGGACCTGTTACAGGAGAAAAAGCTCCACCCGTACTTTTTTTTTAACAAAACAGAACCCCAAAACCACTTAGACCCCATTTGAATAAACTTCTTCATAAGTACCAATAAGAGAATAAAATAAGAGAAATGTTAAATGTACAAAAAAAATTGTACATCACTTTCGCGTTTATCTTCGTCTATCACTTCATTTATTATAGAGATAAATATACACAAAAATAATGTTGTGTAAGTTGTACAATTTTTGTTGTAAATGTAGAATTACTTAAATAATAAGGTAATAAATTGAACTTCTCCCATAAACTAAAATCAATTTATCCATCTCAATTTTTGAAAAAGTTAGATGAGAAAACTTATATATAAAATTTAAGTACATAAGTTGATTTTAACTAATGAGAGAAACACATTTTTTTTTCTTCTATAAGTGTTTATAGAAGAGTTTATTCAAACAGG
The DNA here is from genome assembly GCF_000230855.2 of Cajanus cajan. Taxonomy (NCBI): domain Eukaryota; kingdom Viridiplantae; phylum Streptophyta; class Magnoliopsida; order Fabales; family Fabaceae; genus Cajanus; species Cajanus cajan. The sequence goes on from NC_138521.1 coordinate 67,351,020, forward strand.
GCCTTAGACCAATTGATATTGATAAATAAAGCTAATATGTTGACTCCGCTATTTTGTGATTCCAAAGCCAAAGATTTTATGATATTTATAAACTGGGCGAGTTCCACCAGTGTATAAAGAACTTAAACGAGTTCCACCAGTGTATAAAGAACTTAAACGAGTTCCACCAGTGTATAAAGAACTTAAAACGTTGAGAACAATATTTTAAAAACTGGACAAAACCAGTCAGTCGAACTGGCAGACAATGAACAGACTATGTCTGCATTTCAATCATGGTTCAACTACAAATTAAACCATTTGACCACAGCCAGTTCAATATCCTGTAAATTTTATTAAAATTGGTCAAAAGACTAGTGATCCAGCCACATGAGATGCAATATAAACACCAGTGAATATCAGGAGCATTAAAATATTTACCCTGATCCTAACAATTATAACCTAATTTTTCACTTAAGATAGGACAAAGAAGTTGGACAAGCTACACTTGGACCACAATTAATGTCAAAAGGCCAAGGAGTGAACTTACCAGTTACCATGTGAATCTAGAGCTCCAAATTGATCTTTTCAGACCACTTGAATATATCAGAGTGCACTCTGTCTCCACCTAAGTCCTCACCAGAGGCTCCAGCTGCTACTCGTATAATATCTTCAATTAATGCAAAGTTACCCAATATATCAACATGAGCGCCACTCTGGGTTCCTCTACCTTCTAGAAGATTAGCTGGAGGGGCATGATCATATTCCCTAATGAATGTACGTATTCCTGAAGGATTAAAGCGGGTTCTTCCTCGCCAACCTTTTGCACACATGAAACCAGCACTTAAAACAGGAACAGTTTCATCACCATCAGTACTGTAAACTCCATCCTTTAGACATGAGTGCTCATTTCCACCATTTGCTGAGGTGTCAATCTGAAATGGAATGTGGCAATCAGATTGAGGGGCGAATTTGTAGACGTATGCTCTTTCCGTAGGGATCCCAACCCCATACATAGAGTAAATCTCCATATCCGGAGCATTTGGTAATCTGTAACAGCAGGAGAGTATTAAAAATAACACAAACCACAGAACAGATAGAAACAACATATTTTCAAACATAGAATGATATGAAATTATTGACAATAGTTAAAAAAAAAAATCCATTAATTCCACCAATCCAGGTAACAAAGTAATTTCTCAGTAGCTAAGTTCTAGGTAATAGTAGAATTCTTTGCCCCCCAGCCCCTTACTGTGCTTGCTTTGTATAACATTAAAAATTAAAAATGGTCAGAGAGGCATTTGAGAAGGAAAAGTAAATATCTTTTATAAAGAGTGAACCACAAGAACAAAATTAAAGAACCTCACGTTGTTTCCAAGGGGTTAGACCAATATTTGTAATGTCTGTATTTCTGATCATCCAAATTATCAGCAATCCCATAAGAAAAATGAGCATCTCCACGCTTCATCATCTTTGGGGCGACAAAATGAAACAGATCCAAAATTGAATCAGCTGTGTAAGCTTTGTGATCTGTAACAGCTTTGATTCCTTCAACACCCATTTCATGGTACTCTGTCCACACATCACAGCTAGATGTGTTTGCAAGGTTCCTACCCTTAAGAGCACCCTGTCAATTTCAACAACAAACAATACATGAATCTCATAACAATGCCATTCAGAAAAACAATTGATGCTAACTGCACATGGTTAAGAAATAAACACATTTTGAGAATATCAGGAGACAGATACAGAGGAACTTCCATCTGTAAACGCAATAGTAAAGGAGCAACTTGCACTTCAACTTGAGGGGAAATGAAAGGTCAGGTACAGAGCAATTGTTATTAGAAATTGATAAATGATACAAAGATATATAACTAAATATTCATATACAAACTGAAAGCTCAGCTGTTTAACCAAATACTCAAGTTAAATATCTGAATTCTCAATATTCAAAAGGACAAATCAGGTATGTCCACCTATGCAGATTGACAGCAATTCTGTAAATACTATTATTCAAACATTAAAAAGAAGAATAGAGATTTAAACAAAATGCTCAATGAATATATTAGGAACATTACCCTAAAATCCAACCTCTCAAACTTGGAGGAGTGTAACTCAGCTATTTCCTTCCCAAATGATATGAGTCTCCCATAATTAATATTTTTCATAAACCCAAGATTCTCTTTGTCATTTTGAAATATATTGTAAGTATCATTGTTCTTGTGCTTCTTCGCACTGCAGTTATAGTATACATCAGGAGACCAATCAAGACCACCCCATATAGTATCCCCACCTTTGGGTATCATTGACATGGTTGAATCCCATGTTCGGGTCATCCGCATTAGATGTTGTAGAGTTTGAAGGCCAAAAACATCCTTATCCAAAAAACCAGGTGCGAAAGTCCTGTATGAGGTTTAGAGATTCATGAATAAGGACTTCATTTATATGTATTATGTATGTATGTATTCACAGCTAACATGATTCATTTTATAACAATATCATCAATTGAATATATAAATTTTCACTCTAACAAAACTGGCAAGAAAAGAAAATCCCCATATATGTGGGGGGAAACAAATTTTTTGAAAGCTTAGAAACTGATCAGCTGCATTATAAATTTACATTTTGAAGGAAAAAAAGACTTACTAAGACTATTGATCAAAACTAGAGCTTTCAAGGGGTAACAGAATACAGATACTCAAACAGAGACTTATTGTTCATTCAAAAGGCACAGAAATTACACAACCACTTCTCATATATATATAATCTAGATATTTGTAAAACACATTCCAAAACCTACTTGTCAAGAGACACGGACAGAAGAAACTTTGGGTTTCAGAAAAACATACACAGAACCAAGCATTCAAATTATAGTGGTAAAAAAGAACCTGGCAACAGCAATATCCCTGGCTTCAATAGAGAAAAGTCCTGCGACAGATTTTGGAACACCAAGAAAAGGTCCCCCAATGTTCATCACTGCTTTAATATGTTTGGCACACCAATCTGACCCACCCCCTCCACCCATTGGCGCCGGTGCCTCAACCCATTTCATAAAATGCAAAAAGTACAAAACACCCATTGAATGTGGAATAACAACCACCTTGTTACCACCATTTGTGGCCACCATGAGTTCTATATTACTTTTTATCCTGCTCAAAGTTCGATCCCTCACCTGATCAAATGATGCAGGGGGGAAAAACCCATATGAAGGTTTACCATAAATGAATACGACGACAAAAATATAGGGGAGGGCAGATAATCATAAATCTTAGTAAGTAAAAGATAACTACCTCTGTATTCTGAAATGAGATTCTCCAATCATAAGCAGCCATATACATGTTTTTCTCCTCATACCCAATGCGTGCTAAATTAGCAATTAGAACAGCCCAAACAAAATAACCAGGTGCAAAATAATCAGCTGCTACAAGTCCAGACACAGGCCTAACTCTAATGCCTGGACGGTCTAGTCCTGTTTCATTATCTAGTGACATGTGCTCAACCCAGCATAATGGTCTGCAGAAGGTAAAATAAAAATCATATATCATTCAAAAGGAGCTGATTATTTTATAGGAGACACTAAACATCCATAAAACAAGAAATTGATGTAAATATATTTTCCAATAACAAAAGGAAGATAATTGCACTGCAAGACATATGTTGTAAGGGCTATGATCATTGAACATTTGAATCAAACTCCGCAAACTGGGCCTAACAGATGGACTTCAAATTGAATAACCACTGGTAAAAAAGGTTCAGCTCAAAATCAACTTGTGTGTCTAAGAATTCTGCCTTACAGTTAACGCTACAAAGGACAGGAAATTCATTCCCTTTACCAAATGAAGAACATATTATTACAAAAAATATAAAAGAAAAAAGTACATAATAGTATAATACAAACCTGGAGGAAATGCATAGAAATGTCATCCTAAAAGGACAAAGAGTTAACTGTTGATTAGATTGTAATGTTGTTATTCATTTTATGGCACTGTGTTTTCTAACAAAATCAGTAAACTTGATGGAAGGATTCAAGAAAGGTTCATAGAGAATATTGCCTAATCCATCTCCGCTGCATCTTCCTGGGTTATAATTCATAACTTAAAAGTATCCATCAAAACAGCATTGGCGGTTTTCAGGATCCAGTAAAGAATGAATCGTGCTTTTTTCATTTTTTCAACATCAAGAAACATCGCAGTTGATAAACAATACAATGTCAGTTTCATTTCAACTCACTGGAGTTACTCCCCCGTTCCACTCCCACTCCGTGTCGTGCGAGCAGATAGTATTTAACTCATTTAACACAAAATAACCATGGTTGTAAAACGCCACTTGTTCACTTCCCGATCAAGTAAAACAACATTTTCAAACATCTTTTCTAATAGCGGAAACTAGAAAGTGGAAACCACCTTGCAAACACTTCTCATTATAATTCCTATGTTCGAATCCTGTGGTCCTTACAATTCCTATGTTCAAATGTTGGTGTTGTTGCACTCATTATAATTCCTATGAATAAAAAAAAATCCTTACATAGTGCACGCCACCCACCCAACACCAAATCAACCCATACAGAAAAGGAAAAAAAGAAAAAAGAAAAAGTACCGTTTGTACAATTCCCCAAAGGTGCCACCCCACAACCTCTTCCTGAACAACCCTTCCGCACACTGGCGACCCTCCCAGAGTTCCAACCCACCGGTGACGATTCCGGGCACGAAAACCACCGGATGCTTCACCGTCAACCCCTCCTTCCTCAGCTTCACGCCGGGAGGATCCGGCAACGGCCCTGTAATGGCCTCCGTGACGTATTGAGGGAAGGACGCCGGCATGGCATTGTAGAGAAACAGCAAGAACCACCAAATTGAACATATGAGACCCACGAACCAACAACAGCTATCCACGCACGACCATCTCTTTATCCTTTCGCCTTCGATACTCTTCGCCTTAACCTTTTTCTTCTCCTTTTCCTTTTCCTTCTCCTCTTCCTCCTCGCGTGGCACGGGATTCGCGGTGGCCTTTCTCTGTCGCAAAAACGACATCGTATAAAGGCGTCAAATAAGAGAAAAGCGAGGAGAAGCTTTAAATGCTGCGAAAACGAAATTGCGGAATGTTCATTAATGGAGAATGCGGGTCTGAGCTGGCGGATTCCGTGACAGCGAGGTTTCGGCGCCGGAACCCTAGCCGCCGGTGAGCGGTGAGGAAGAATCGCCGATTCGGCGTGGAAGGATTCGATTGGCCGCCCTGCGGGGTGGAGTATTCGTTTATGAGTATGTTGTTGTGGCAGGGCGTGGGTGTGAGTCCCACCCAGTGTGAGCAAAGAAAAGTAAGACAGCTTTTGAGATTCGGACACGTGGCGCGATCGTGAGGGGTTGTTTGTGGAGTGTTGACGGTGGTGGAAGGAACGTTAATTACTGCGGCGGCGATTCAAGCGATGACGTAAGCAGGTTTGGTATTCCAAAGACTGATTGGTACTCCTTTTGGCTTTTGTGGGGAAGGTTTTCACGATTTCTGCTCATTTTATTTCCTCGAACACCACAACCAACCTCAAACTGCTATTCTTTTCTAACATTTATTATGAATTATGATACTGTTTAATACCACCAGCATATCATCATCAATCAGAATATCTTCTTTATAGTGGTAGTACTGTTACTCTATTTAATTTAATGCATGCCCAAAAACTATATATTTAAAACTTTTATTTTAAATATTTCATAAATTTAAATTCAATATTATTTATTAACTTTTTAATTATGACGTTAAAGAATAATAACTAATCTCCATTATAATTAGAATGAAACAGTGTCACACGCATGATTATTTTATATTTATTTTGTTAAAAAAATCAAAATTCATACAACTTTATAAAAAGACAATTAGGTATGATCAGTTAAAATTGATAAATCGAATAATTTAGAACCATACGTAATCGATGATACCGTGATATCTTTATTTTTGTAATTCTAGAAACATTTTGGCAGAAAATTCTTAAGGAAATATATTTTTTCTATTTACATTCAAAATATAATTCATTCGGAGGAACAATTTTGTTATTCCGAGTTTCTATTCAATTCTAGTAAAATTAGGGGTGTGCAAAAAATCTAAATTGATCCGAACTAATCCATAATCGATTTGATCCGTATTGAAAAATTTGATCTATTTTGGAAAAAAAATCCAAACCAAACTACTTTATAAAACTGATTCAGTTATCCGATCTAATTTTACAAAGTGAACCAGTTCGGTTCGATTTGAATTTTAAAAAAAATGAATCGGTTAATCGATCCACTTTTATAAAATAGTTCAATTTGGTTCGGTTTAGATTTTTTTAAAAACTGATCCATGAACACCCCTAAATAAAATTATCTATAATTATATATATATATATATATATATATATGTGGGGTATATAAAAAGAAATGTGTTATGTAATTATAAGTATTTATATGAATTGTGTAACAATCTGACATGGTTCATCCATTTAACAATTCAACTATTAATGGTGGAGTTATAATTGCGACTGTCTAAAATTAACATACATACAATATAAAATATATGTACCATAATATATATACACATGTGTGAAAGTTTATCAACTGAAATTATATGACAAGTACACACACATATATATATATATATACAATAATTTGGTATTTAAGTATGAAGAATTATAGTTGTTGATCAAGCAAGACAATTAAGAATCAGGTACATCAAGGAAGCTCAAAAGGTTAACATTGTTATCACTAACATGACCTTAACACAAACTCCACTTGCAATCTATTTCTATCATGTTTTTATACCAAGTATGATCACTACAATTCCACCATATGAAAACATACACCTCATGTAATCAAGCATAGAAGTAATAAAAAAAAAACAATCATAAACAAGTATAGAAGTAAATGCATCTACACTACTAACATCATCATGTAAATCACACAACAAAACACCTCATGACTTGCATCTTAGCAACATAGCAATAACACCTCAACGTGGCATTCCACAACCTTAAAAAAATAAACAACTTAATCACATCACAAAATTTTTGACTTACATCACAATCATGCCATTCAACAACAAATTCACATAGCATATGAATAATACCACAATCAACATATCATGTGCATAAACCTTAACTATATGCGTCACCGCACATTTACCTAAAAGATCCCTTACGATAATAATGGACAGTCTAAGCGATTTGACCCTATTGAAGTAATAATACGATCTTTTTTACACTTGTTAAATCAATAGCCAATTTCAATAAAAATTCACAACAACATGAATCTTTAAATTTTGCCACTTAAACTATGAAAATCTAGTATTTCTATTAGGATGAAACAATTTGGGTGTGAGCTTACCATATCATTAGCACTTATAGGCGGTATGCCTCGACCTTGCTTACATATCGCATTAACAAAGGTCCTAAAAGGGACTCAACTATCAACTTCAAGAGTCAACTATTCAACAACTAGACTTGTAGAACACTACAACAATATCCTCAAAATGAGATATCAAACTTTTTAAAACATTTTCCCCTTTAATCCTAAGTCAATTAACACAAATACACCCTAATGCCTCAAGCATCCTCAACATTTCAACAAGCTAATCATTAATATACATTATCCCAAATCAATGTACAAAGAACTACCAACATTTATCCTCGTACAACATGTAATAGATACAATTATCACATACATGTTCGACATTTCATCAAGAAAAACAACACATTTTCTTAAGGCAACTCATGACCAACACTAATCTTCCCACACCTAACATCATTGAGGCAAAGAATTCTCAAGGTGGCCCATATCTGGTGCTACTCAACCGCATCTGGTGTGAAAGAGATAAAGAGCCTTTGTGAACTTGACATGACTAAACCCATGCCTAGTTGCATTTCAAGCAAAGAGTCTCAACCTAAGTCATATCTAGCATCACTAAACTAGTGCTTAGTGTTGTATAGGAAAAAAACATTTATCTTGATCACACCTAACACCTCTCAACTAGGGTTCAACATCACCAAGTCAAAGAGCTTTAAGACTCTCACGCCCGATGCCATTTAACCCATATCCGACGTGATCAAGTTAGAAAGCTTTCCTTTGACTCGTGTTCGACGTTACTTATCTCGAGTCCATCATTGGTAAGGTAGAGAGTTTCTAACCCATGTCATGCCCGACGCCTTGAAGCTCTTTGTGCAATGAGGAATTATACACTTGGTAGAACCCCAATTTTGGTTCTCCATACTTGAAACTTAGAAAACCCACACATGCAATGTATTAAACCACACATAAGCAACATAAAACAACTTGAATTTAACTAGATTATCAAGATGCAACCACCAAATGATTAAAATCATCAAATTCACCACAATATGCATCAAAACACCAAAACTTACCATGTACCAATTTAACCTCAATATTCAACAATGCATCCCCAAATTTAATGAAAACAAACAACGTTCAACTTCATCCATCAACAAGGAATCAATTTCTAGTTTACTTTACCTCCTTTCACCTTAAGATCAAACATAAGAAGAAGAAGAAGCAGGAAGAATGAAATCGAGCTCTGAGTTAACTTTGGGAAGCTCCACACCACACCCTAATTCTTAGCTTGAACCAACACCATTACACTTCACTTAGCTATAGGGAAGGATTAAAGGTCACTATGGAAGTAGAGTTACTTATGGTTCAAAGTCTCTTTTTCTAAACTATCTTTATAAGTTTTTTTTAAAAAATGAACTAATAAAACTCAAGTATTGAAAAAAAATCATATATATATCTTCTTATTATTGGTCAAATTGAACCTCTGTTTAGATAAATTAGTAAATAACTAAAACTTTTTAAAAATTATTTAATTTCAAAATTTCTTAACAATTAAACAATAAAATCACCTCTACATATAATTTAACAAAATCAATAAAAATTAATTAAAGTGTTCTGGAGGATTAATTTTAGAAAAAGTGCTTGGGACTAATTATAGTAAATTTGGAATACATAGTCGTTTCATCTCATACGGAAGAAGATTGAGATGTCTCCAACATAATGTGTTACACATTTCTTTTTATTCTTTTCGTGTATTCTTAATTTAAATTTAAATTTTAAAGTTTGTTCTAACATGTTATTATTTTCGTTTAAATTATTTTTATTTTATTATTATTTACTTAGAATCTTATATGTATTATAATTCGTCATATATTCTTTTTATATTTATTTATTTTAATTTGAATTGAATTTTAACAAATATGAAAAAGAATATACTTTTTTGATCTTTTTGATTTCAATTTCAATTTTGTATGTTTTAGTGATAAGTATACTCGACTTTTTTTAGAATTAGACAACAAATATAAGAATATTTTTATAATTAGTTCTTTCTTTCTAAAATTATTTATCATGATTTCAATTACAACTTTTATAGTGATAAATAAATTTTTTTGTTTTAATCTGTATTTTTTATTTAAAATTGTTGATTAATTATAAAATTTAGGGATAATTTATATGGTATCTTTTTTTTTTTGAAGAGTTATATGGTATCTTTTATGCCTTTTGGTTTTGTTTTATTTGTATTACTTTTATATTTATCATAAAATACTTAATTAACATTTCCAACAAGAATATGTTACTCTTATATTTTTATAACTAATTATATTTTTTTGTTGTTGGGAAAAAATATATATTTAGTTATGTATTTTAACTTTACAATACAGTATTTCTTATAGTCTAATGTCAATGTTGTTTAATTATATTTTATAAAAAAAATTTATTTTGCTTTTATAATCCAAAATTTTGTATTTTTTTATTTTGTAAAAGCATTGGTAATATTCAAAAATTTTAAATAAAAAACTATTTATAATATTTTTGCAACGCTTACACATATCTTTATCTTTATATTAATAAAAGTAATTCACAAAAAAAAAGCATTAATAAAAGTGAACAAGTTTACGCAAGAAATAAAATCTTATGAAATTACCTTTTCTATTTCTAAAAATAAAAATAATTTGGTAATGAAATTATTCAGACAATTAAGAGTATATTCATGACCAACTGCTAAATTATAATAAATTTGAAATAAATTGTCAAATTATATCATACACAGTCTAATGTAGCGAGAAGATTAATCACTAAAAAAAAAAAATTATATCGTACAGTCTAGGATTGATATAGTGCTGTAATCTGCCACGCAATCTGTTATAATTTTTCATTTATTTGTCATATCATTGATTATTATATATTACTATTATTTATACTCAAATTACTTTATTTTATTATTTTTGACTTAAAATTTTGTGTATATCGTAATTTGTCACATTATCTTTTTATCATTTCATTTATTGCCGATATGAATTTTGACAAATATAAAACATATTTTTAGAATTTATTTGATCTTGTTAATTTTGTTTATCTTGATTTCAAATTTTATATATTTGGGAGATAAATATAGTCTATTTTTAATTTTTTTTTATAAATAAACATTAAAAATTTGAAAAATATATGTAGATTTAGTTTGACCTTTCTGATTTTTCAGGTTCGATTTATAGTTAACTTTAATCTTACTAATTTTGTTAGGTTTTATTTAAGATTAGTAATTAATTTTATAATTTAGGGACATGTTATGTTATATGAACCTTTTGATTACTGAATTTTGTTTTATTTGTATTAATTTATATTTATCATAAAATACTTAATTAAATAATTTACAATAAGAATATGGTAGTCAGTCTTATATTTAATAATGGATTGTAATTTTAAAAATCATAATTTTAATAAAATAAATCCGCAAAAAAATGTTCGAACCTTTTTAAAACATCATATGTTAGTCATATTTTTGTTTACAGGGAGATTCTAGCGTGAACTTGTATATGATGTGGTTGATGCGTGGAGAATGGAAATGGAGCTACAATAAGCAATTAAATATTAAATATTAAATATTAAACTGCTCCATCGAATGATGCATACGAGATTGGGAGGGTTCCCTTTTTTATTTTTATTTTTCTTTCCAAGTAGCATCACTGTATTACCAAAGATGAATATTTAATTGGGGGCCTTAATAGTATTTTTAATATAAATGGAAACAAATTAACATTAAACTACTGTAGCACATTTTAATCTCATATTTCATTTATTTATTTTAATGATTTAACGATGTTAAATACATGATTATATAATTTCTTTAAAAAAATTTAAACTAATTTTAACTTGCGAATAGACTTTTTTTTTTCTCCATAAATATTTATGAAAGAGTTTTTTTAAATAGTCCGAAATGATATATATACCTTATCCTTTTAATAAGTGTCTCCTTTCCTTTTTTTTTTTTTTCCAAAAATATTTTTAAATATTCTTTTAGCTTTTTCCTTTTCAAAATAAATTTTATTTTAAAATTATCTTTTTCCTTCATACCTCTTTCCTTCATTTTAAAAAAATATCACTTTAACAAACAAAATTTTCATATTAAATAATTTTTTGAGTATTTTTTAACTATGTCTGTATAATTTGTAATTTGGGCATAAGACATAAGTTAACAGTTTGTCGACGAACCACTAATCTCTAGGAATTGTTTTCAAAACGAAGGTAATATTATTTATCATGTTCATATTTCAAATGTAGTATTAATTTTTTTATTCTTTACATTATATACCCTTGAATTTTTTTTAAATTATTTTATAAACAATTATATTACTTCAGCCAATAGTCAACAACCTACTTTAATCAATATCCTTTAATTTTTACGTATATTTTAGTGAAAGATAAATAGTCAATATTAATTAAAGGGAGAAATAAAAATCATTAAAAACTTTAAATGTGAGAGAAGAAATTGATGATAATTAATTTTAAAAAATCTGTGAAAACATCTCATTTAAAAAGAGTAAAATAAGAAATATATAAACAAAATCTCTTTAAATTAAGAAAATTAACAATAACTTCCTTAGTAATCTCAATTTACAGTTATGAAAAGTACTATAAATCTACTCTTTTATTTGGCATGAAAAGTCATATTTACATGAAAACGATATTTAATGAAAAGTGTGTTGATTGAGATTTTTTCCATTAAAACTCTTATCTTAATTAATGAATAGGAGTATACTTTATGAGAAACCAAACCATTCCATACCATGAAACCTTTCCAAACGTGCCACTGATACTGTGATACATGTTGACTATGGTCCACGTAATCAATATTTATATGATTATCACTATTTACACAAACATAGGCATATCAATTTCGGACCATTGCTCTTCCCCAAACAACATTGTGAATCTATTTTTCTTGTGTGGATTACTCGTCTTTCAAAAACGTTAGTACAGTATATGGATATGACTTTTGGATACAGAAGTGGTAATATTCATTCATTTAAGAACATAACATTAATTAATTAATTAATAGCACTAATATATAAACCCGGCCTCTTTTTATTGGATTGCGTTGGGCCTTCAGTGCGCACACCATGGGCTGAGCCCAAATTAAAGAATGCGAGGACTAAGTTCCTTGAACACCGGGCAAACAAGTATGCAAAACTTAAAAACACAGCAAGCGCGAGAGGAGTCCTAGCCAGTTAACACCCGGTAACAGGTAAGACCGCAAGACAAAGAAAAAAAAAAATAAAGCGAAATCCACAGTAAGAGACAGCACTCCTCTTGCACCATTATAGCTTCTACCGAACCAAGCAAAGCGAAACAAACCAAAAACCAATAAACACACGCCCACTCTGCCACCAGCATCCACCACTGACTCCGCCACAAATTCCATTCCTGTCTCCACCACAGATTCTCTGATCTCCAAATTCAATTCGCGTATTAAAATTCGCTGCGCATGGCTCTTACTCGCACCAGCGCCATCTCGCTTCTCGCGCTCTATTAATTCTCTTCTCTCCTCTTTCTATCGCCTCACCAATTCACGCTCAGGTGCAGTCTGTACGCTATTCTCTTCTCCTTTCAATTTCTCGTATCCGATTCTGCAATGCGTAGTCACTCCGCTTTTTTTTTTTTTTTTTTTTTTTTTTTTTTTTTTTGCAGTGATTTAGTTTATTACGAGCTGAAAATGCTGACGTGCATAGCTCGTCCAAAGAAACCTGATGAGTCGGATCCGAACAACGCGACAAGCGCCGCGAAAACTCAGGCCGTCAAATCACTCACTTCTCAGGTAGAAGCGATGAAATTCAAAATTGAAAAACGAAAACCGAAAACGATTGTTAATTTTGTGTATTGTGAATTTAGATTAGGGATATGGCGTTGAAGGCTTCGGGAGCGTACAAGCATTGCGCTCCGTGCACGGGGCCGACAGCGCAGGGGAGAGTGCGGAGCAATACGGAGTCGGACGCGGATTCGGACCGTTTCCGGTGGTCGTACCGGAGGACAGGGAGTTCGAGCTCGACGGCGACGAGGACGTGGGGGAAGGAGATGGAGGCGCGGCTGAAGGGAATTTCGAGTGGGGAGGGGACGCCGAACTCCACCAGCGGGCGGCGGACGGAGCCGGTGGTGCTGTTCGTCGAGGAGAATGAGCCTAAGGAGTGGGTGGCGCAGGTGGAGCCCGGCGTTTTGATTACGTTCGTGTCGTTGCCACGTGGCGGGAACGATCTCAAGCGCATACGCTTCAGGTACGTACGTATGTTATGTTACGTTACGTTGCGTTAGGGGCTTCGTCTCGTGCTGTGTTTGTAATCGGGGCGACAGTACCCGTGGTGTCGTTGTTTTCGTTGCCGTTGGGGGTGCTGATCGGACGGTGAGCGTGAGTGTAGGGTGATGATTGGTCGCTATTTAGATCGTCTAGACATTGATGATGACAATGAGAGTCAATTTCTCACACCTCACTTGTAGGGTCGTTTTCGCCTTTGCTTAATTTGCATTCCCTTCTGTCTTAGGTAGGAGTATATCTTGAAGTGGAAGTGGAACAGCTTCTCACCTGGAGTTGGGGCTTGTTAACTTATTTTTTTTGTCATGTTTTTCTAGATTGTATACAATCAATTCTTTCAAAATATAAAAGGATTGATAATTATAATTATTATAATTTTAAAACACTAATATAATAACAATGTAATTAAAGAAAATAATTTATTTAAAAATATGCGAGATATACGTAGTTAGAAAATTTTATTTACATTCAAAATATATAGAGATAATTTTAGAAAAACATTAGTATAAAAGGTTTTTTTGTTTGTTTGTGGATTTGTTACATTTTTTGTGTGTAATGTTAATTTTTTAGAATAAATTCCTTTAGTGACATGATATAAAATTTTGTATCTCTGATTTTATGTGTAGCATTGCCTAAAATGTAATGTATTGTAGTATTTAAAATAAGATATTTACAATGTAGACAGATATTAAGTCGTATTAGTGCAATTTAAACTAATATCCTATGGATGATTTTGATGAGTTTTGAATGCAGTGAGTGATGATCCTACAATTAGTGATTGCCGTTACCAGAAAATCATCCGAATTTTTGGAACTTCAGGCCCATTCAAACGGCATTGTGTTTTTTGGTCAGAAATGGAACTTGGATAAGTGGGAACAGGTTTGAGCTTCGGCTTGATCACAATTATGCTCACTTGTCGCTGACAATTTAAGTATCCAAAGTCCAAATCCCCCACTGCTATAAATGATTCCTCTCCCTCCTCCGTAAATATGATAGAGTGTAGGTTTGGGTCCCACATTTCTCAGTAAAATTTCACGCCCTTGCCAAAAGCAATCAAAAAAGGTATCCAAAAGACAACTTATTGTGGCCTATAAGTGGTGGTGGCCCGGTGGGTCGTTTTTGATTGTGTTGGTGCCTTTTAACCCAGTTTTGTCGAGTGGTCGGAGGAAACTCTTCTGCTTCCTTTCTTTTTTTCTTTTTCAAAATTTGTTGTGTCATGCCTGATTCTTCGCGACTTTGTCTTCGTCTAATATATACCAGTATTTTTTGTCTTTTAATCTGCAATATGCTGGGGAATAATGCTCCCATCATCGTCCAACCCAGATATATATACAAGACAAAATTACGAACGTCTACGACGTGGGCACGAAATGAAGTTAAAGATAGATAGAATAGATTAAAGTCTTATAGATGTTTTTTTTTATCACATTTTTTCTTAAATTATTGTAGGATAGAAACATGAATGACATTTGGGCATGTTGGTCCTACTTGGTGACTTGTGATGCAATCCCAACCAATGTGGAATTAGTAGGTGGGTCTATGTACGCACGATTTTGTGTCTCTTTTTTCATTTTGTCTTTTCCACAACCTCAACGCAGAAATTCAAGACATTTATCTCAAGCTAATATTAAATTTAAAACCTTTTCAACCATCTAAAATTCTAAATCAATTCGTGTTTTGGTGCGTTTAGTTATGTATTTGTCATTAATTACGT
The DNA here is from genome assembly GCF_000230855.2 of Cajanus cajan. NCBI lineage: Eukaryota > Viridiplantae > Streptophyta > Magnoliopsida > Fabales > Fabaceae > Cajanus > Cajanus cajan. The sequence continues at coordinate 67,366,321 of NC_138521.1, forward strand.
TTGGGCCTACCTGCTTCCAATTGTCTAGATTAACCTAAAATGTAAGGTCAAATTTGGCTGTAGAACAACTTTATTCCACGCACCGAATGACCGGTTTTGCTTTTAATTATTTATATGAGAATTCTTTGGCAAAAAGTATCCAGTTGAGTAACTTAGCATGATGGATTACAGTGTCATAAACCACTAAAATAACTTGCAATTCATCTAAGAAAGCTATTTGGTCAACAAAATAACATCATAATAACAGCAACAAACTGAAATTAGTTGAGGTTTTGAGTTATAGGCACGCGGACCACTCATAAAGAATATATATATATATATATATATATATATATATATATATATATATATATATATATATATATATATATATATATATATATATATATACATATATATAAACTTGATATCGTTTAGCTTGAAATAATCATTATTCTACAAGTCTACCCAACATCACACATGAAAAAAATATATGGGAAAGCAGGATGTGTATTCATGGGAAGGACAACAGGGTCATTTTAACTGTTTTATAATACTGTTGCATACTTGCATTGGTCTTTTAGTTCATATGATGACATCGAGACTAAAGAGAAGAGAGATGAATTTTGGTTTATTTTCTTTTATGTGTAGTCGAGAGATGTTCAATAAATGGCAAGCTCAAAGATGGTGGGCAGAGAACTACGACAAGGTCATGGAACTTTACAATGTTCAAAGGTTTAACCGGCAAGCATTCCCTCTTCCAACGCCACCAAGATCTGAAGACGAGGTAATTTAAGTAGCTCATTCACATGTAATCATATACAATTTAGTAGTTGGCTGCTGCATGCATGTTACTAAGGGCGATGCTTAGGTACTTCAATTATATATGTAAGCATAAGGAATTATGGGTCAAATAAATTACAGTATTCTATAGTTGATTGAAGTTCAGCATTGATTCAACCATGCTTATTTTGGACAGTAGTAATGCAAAATAAAATAAATCGTCTAAGGAGTGAAGCATTAATTTTACCTGTCTTAAATACAATTAGTCTAGGTAAAAGTTACGGATGCTTCACTGTAACAATTCTCCCTTTTTTGTTCATTGCCTTCTTAGTAGTTTTGCCTTTTCCTTAAAAACAATAATCACTTCCAGTAATAATTCTTTTCTCAAATTTCTCGTAATTACTGAATTCAAAGTTCTTTTTTATACTGTTTTTAATTTGTTGTATTTTACTTGGGTTGATAACAGAGCTCAAAGCTTGAATCAGCGGAAGAAAGCCCTGTAACGCCTCCACTGAGCAGGGAACGGTTACCTCGTAATATGTATCGTCCAACAGGGATGGGAATGGGATACTCATCCTCAGATTCCTTTGATCACCAATCAATGCAATCCCGGCATTTCTATGACTCAAATGGTATGAACTCAACCCCAAAAGTGTCCACCATTAGTGCGGCTAAGACAGAGATATCATCCATGGATGCTTCTATGAGAAGTAGCTCATCGAGAGAGGCCGATCGCTCGTGTGATCTATCAATCAGCAATGTTAGTGATTTGGAGACAGAATGGGTTGAACAGGATGAACCTGGGGTTTACATTACCATCAGAGCATTGCCAGGTGGCGCAAGGGAGCTCAAACGAGTCAGGTTCAGGTACGCTTGCTGCCAATATTATGGCTGGACAATGCCCTTTACCAATTCATTATTATGTCAAATATCTAATTGGCCTGTAGTATAAGAATTAAGAAACAAGCAATACCCAAATCTGTGTGCTGATTTCTGTCTATTGTGTTAGTTTTTCATGGTTGAATTTTGATGTAGAATTCTACGGAATTTATTTCTTGGTATTCTAATGTGTTACGCAGCCGAGAAAGATTTGGGGAGATGCATGCTAGATTATGGTGGGAGGAGAACCGTGCCAGAATACATGAACAATACTTGTGATTTATGAGATTTTACAAAGGGGGGTTGGCTGCTGATGCTTTACAAAGTGTGGAGCTGGTGTTGCTTATTAAATTGTTCAATATTTGTTTTGTTATACTACTAAGTCTCGTTATAGGTGCAGGTGTCAGATGAGGTGCTACTCGCATCTCTGCCTTTTTTGGGCTATTTACATCTCTACTCACACTTCTCGTCTTTGTGCGACCGGTTCAAGTTATATTCTCTTGGATCACATGTGAGTGGTAAATATAATTTCTAGTAGTTAAAAATACTGGTGGATCAAGTGCAGCAATGATTTACTTAAAAAGCTTAAGTATGGTGGGTGTAAATTCTATTACTATTCAAATTGGATACAAAGAATGGATCTACTTTCATTAATTTTGTCCCTATGCATATCAGTTATGATGCTCAAACAAATGAATGGATATGTCACCAGGATTATTGTCTCCTTGACATACTCTTTATTTGTTTGTTTGTTTATTTATTTTTGCATACGTATGTCTTCTTAATATCTCTGCTCTTTCCATTTCTGATTCTGTACTCAGAATAAATATATTTGAATTATTTTGGGTCACAAAGAACGAAGTATTTTTAAGGAAATATAAACTGCTAATCACTAGCTTCACGCTTCTAGTGTACCGGTCTGGTAGCAGTCTTGGGAGAGAGACTATTAATTAGGCAATTCATAATCACCGAGTATTCAATGAGCCATCAATTTTACATAGCATATATTTAGGTTTTTTAATATAAGAAAAAATAATAAGAAATTGATTATATATGAAATGTAAAGATTAGTTAGAACCATGTGTAATACCTAACAATTTCCCTACTAAATATTTCGTAAATGGCAGGACAATGACCTCGTTTCTTAGTCCGTACTCCGTTGGTCTCTGATCTGCCAGTTAAGTCTTTGGTTATATGACTGTTTGAGTAATTGAATTGGTGAAATATATGGTCAAAATTATAAATATAAGAATTTATAATTTATATGGTTATATGACTATTGGGAGTCAGATTCCCCCTTCAATTGTTTCTTTTGGTTTTGCAAAGTTTTATGATTTTGTGTGTACATTCCCTTTGAGGGGACATCCGATAAAATGATCATATGAAACTTCCAAGCATTAATCAATACAATAATACTTCTAAAATAAAAATAGTTTTACTAACCATTATTCTACGAATAATGATTAAAAAAATTAGTGATAAAATTATTAAAAAAATATAATATTTAATGCTTTCAATATTTGTACCATAAATCTTAATAAAAAATTTAAAGGCAACAGTTAGAAAACCGACAATAAAAAGCCAGGAGTGATATAAAGAACTGCTAAAATAATTTATTTTGGGTCATAAAAAAAGGCTCTGGTGTGCAGCCTGTTAAACCCTAAAAGAGAACTCACGAATTTTGACCCAAAACTCGCATGGGCCTTTAAACTTATATTCAATTTTGGATGAAAATATACTTTCAGCAGATGTTAAACACACCTCCACTCTCGTATAAACACATCCTCATTTTTAAAAAAATATATATAAAATGTCTAAATTAACCTTTTAAAAAAAATTTAATTCCTAAATTTATACCTCTCTTCTCCGCACCCCCCTTCCCCGCACCCCTCTTCTTCTCAAAGTCTCTTTCCGCTCAATGTCACTAAGAGTAATATGAATATACTTTTACAGTCATTTTGAATAGAAAAAAAAGGACTAGCCCCATCATAACTAGCATAAGAAAGGCTCTTTGCCGGTAAAGGATTTGACTCTGGTAAGTACCCTTTTTCACACACTTTTTTTTTTCTCTTTTTAGTTTTCACATGCTACCAAAATAGGTGTAGTGAAAGAAAGGTAGGGGGGTGCATGTAAAAATTAAAAAAAAGCTAAAATATATGTGAAAAAAAGTACTAAATTAAATATTATGGATGTAAAATTTAAAATTTAAAATAAAAAAATTAAGAATATTTTAAAATTTAATTATTTTTTTTTAAAAAGGACTTATAGAAAAAAGGAGGTGCATATATCACAAGCCTATACTTTCGGATTAACAAACCCAAAACTTCTTTAGTTCTTTCGTTTATGCCAACAAAACTGCGTTTTATTTGAAACATTTCCATCCACTCTCCTTGTTTTATTCTGAGACATCCGGTTTCATGTTTCTTTTTTATTATTAAAAAAATTATCATTTTAATTAGATTTCAGCGCTGTTTTGGTTTTGCAATATGTTGTTAACGTTTCGTTTTGCTACCGTAGAAATGAGTGAGAAATATACTACATGAGAGTGAAAAATGTGAGTAATACTTATATATGTATTTAGTTTTTTAGGTTTAAAAAATATATTTTTTATTCTCCAAATTAAAAATTATATGGATTTAGTTTCTATATTTTTTATAAAAAAAATAGTGTTTTGATCTTTTAAATCTGAGATTTGTGATTTTAGTCTCTAAAATATAAAAATATTATTTTAATAATTCTCAATTTATCACCTATCAACCATAATATTAGTGATTAAAATAATATTTTCTTTAGTTACATAGACTTAAAAAGTAAATTTAAAATTTGAAGACCAAAATAATAATTTTGATATTTTAGAACATAAAAACAAAAATTTTAAAATTTAAGAAATAAAAAAATATAAGACCAAATTTAAAACATTGAAAACATAATTGAGCCAATAATAATTTGTGTATTTAGTTAAGAAGAAATAAAGAGAAGATAAATAAAAAAAAAATATGACTCATTACGTAAAATTTAATCAATGAAATATATATATGTTTAAAAAGCAAAAAAGTGTGATCTGAACTGAAGTCTGAAAACTGAAAAGATGAGCCGCACGCGCGGGACTTTTTACAGCCTCTGCAGTGATGTATTAATATTATGTATAGTGTATAGTGCGTCTTTTTGGCATCACTTTCTTCTCCTCTCCGAATCCAAACATGTCATTCCCATCAAAATCACAGCAAACCTCCTCGCTGTCACCGTCTCCTATTTCCCATTAATTTAAAGAAAAAAGAAAAAGAAATGATCACCGAAAGCTGTACGTACACTCTTGCTCCTTCCTACACATGCTCTTGTCTTGTACAAACAAACCAAACACAATCTCTTCTCCACTTGCTCCATTTTCTATTCTCCTCTTCCACCTTTTCACATTCTCTGCGCCAACGTGCCACACCCTTTTCTCCCTTTAACTCAACTCCTCTCTCTATAACTTCACTCTCTCTCTCACTGTACCCCCACACGCACCATAATGCACCAAAGGGACAGACAGAAACCCACCCCACACAGGAGAAGAACCCCTTCCTTCTCCTCCTCCCTTCTCGACGCCATTTACCACTCCACCGACGACACAAAATCCGATCTTCACCAGGATCACCATCTGGGTCAAACCACCCACACTTTCAGCCACAACGCTCAGACACGTGGCAAAGAGAGAATGAATCTTCGCCGTGCCGTCATGCTCGAAGATTGGATGGAGAAGCGCACTTCCCATTCTCATTCCCTTGGTTCTCACTTGCTGAACTCGAGTTCAAGCTCCTCCGAATGCAGCTCCGGGGGAATATTCTCCTCTTCAGAAACTGACACGACAACAACCTCAAAGAAACAAAAACCAAGACCCACCTCGGAGAAGCAGAAGAAGAAGGAGGGTGGTTTTGCAAGGGCCTTGAAAATCTACGGCGAGTTCAATCAGAGAGTGAAGCAACCCGTTTCACCCGGGAGTAGAATAGCCACGTTCCTTAGCTCCATCTTCAACTCTCAGAACGTGAAGAAAGCCAAAATGTGTTACGTGGGTGCTGTCGAAGACGTTACTTTCGACCACAAAACCAAGTCCCCGTCTTTCTCTTCCACGCCTTCTTCCTTCTCCAGAAGGTCTTGCATGAGCAAAACACCTTCTTCCGCCAAAAAATCCAACGATGGGGTTAAAAGATTCGTCAGGTTTTACCCCGTTAGCGTAATCCTAGGTGAGGATCCTCATCCACAATCCAGCAACAACGTTTATGAGACTCAACCTAGTCTTAGTGTCAGAAAGATTACGAGAAATTCTTCGATCAAGGAGCTCAACAACACCAAAGAAAATAGAATTGAAGAAGCAGCGGCGCGTGGTTTTATTAAAGGATACCGAAATTCTGATAATACGGGTACTGAATTTGATTTTAGAGGTTTTTATGATAATGTTGAGAATGAGAACGAGGATGATGAAGAAGAGGATGATGATGTGAGTTGTTCAAGTTCGGATTTGTTTGAGCTGGATCATCTCATTGGAGCTGCAAGGTACCAAGAAGAGCTTCCAGTTTATGAAACTACCAATTTGGAAACAAATAAAGCCATTGCTAGTGGTCTATGTTTGTAGTTTAGTTCACTTCAAAAAAAAAAAAAAAAACGACATTAATTGTAATTATTTCCATAGTTTTTGCTACTCAATTTATAAACAACTTCATTGTTCTCTTATATTTTTCTTGTAAGCTGCGATTAATATTCATCTTTGCTTCCTAGTTGAGATTCTGATATAGGCTTTATGCATGGTAGGATAGGAATTATAGGGCTTAACAATTTTTGGATAGAATTGGATACCTGTGAGTTGGAGAGAAAGGTAGGAATGAACCTCATGTTCAATTGCACAACTATTGTCAAAGCAAACTAAGACAAACTGAAAAGATAAAAGTAAAAGCAGATTCATTTTTTTTCCTATCCAATGAGAAAAGAAAAGTTAAAAAAGCCTAACGCTTTTCCACTGGCTTAGCACATGGCCTCTGTGAGACGTGGTAAAAATCCCCACCACTTTAACGTCATAGAAGATTTAAATAAATGATTACAACCCACAACTTTTTGAGCGTTTGAAATTCGCGATTACGGGGTGATTTGAACTGATATTCTTGGTTGTAAAGCCAAAATTGAAGCTAATCTGATAAGATCAAAGAAACATTTGTATGAACGTAGCAGACAAGGTAGGGCCTCTGATAAGAAACTGGGGAAGTCAACATATGGTAGGAGGATATAATCAAGCATAATAGTTTGGATGTTTTCACACTGTAGGAGAAAAATAAAAGCAAGTGATAAAACTTAATCTCCATATATGAAACACCATGGCCACCTTGGTTGACAAAAACACCATCCCCAATGATCCCTTTGATGTAAAAGATTAAAAATGAAAAAAAGCAAACCAAGAAAATTAACTAATGATTTATACACTGCCAAGTGCCAAAACATGAATATTGAAGGGATCATAGGATGTCATTTGAGTCCTTGTGCATTTCATGATTGCCAAGTTCCTTGTAAATCTTGCATTTCATTAAAGACATGGCCCATTTGAGGTTAGTAATCGAGTTAAAACGGTGCATCCAACCAATTACACAACACGAATTGCCAGTAAGCAGAATTGGGATGTTACTCACCAACCAAGCACAACCTGTGCCACGTACTTAGGAAGATTATAAATGCGTTGCAAGTGCATGTGAAAGCAGCATCACATTATATCGCATGGTCCAAGGACCACATACCAGCCCTATGCCTGCGTACACATATATATATGATTCCTTTCGCCATTTGTTACCCAAAACGGGTACACACTTGAGCAACTTGGTCTATGCCCGGTCTCCATGAATTTAATATGTTAATTTAGTTTATAATTTATTATTATTATTTAGCAGATAATCCTTTGTTCAATTTTCATCGTGTAAGGAAACTTTTCGGCCAATAACAGTTATGGTATCACAAAAAAACTAGTTTCTTGAAGATATTGATAGTAGGATAAAAAAAATACATCAATCGTACACTCAAATGCCCATAGGCGCCTATATATTAATCAACTGTGGTATGATAAATTAAACATGCAAAAAAGTGATCAATTCTCGACACAAATTAAAACAATAGAATAATTAATCTAATCAGTTGAATGAAAATAAGGGTTCACGTAAAGTTGGGAATTTGCAAGTTACACCACAACCCAAAATCACGCCTGAGCATTTGAACGAGCACAACCGAGCTCTATGTTGCAAGGGCATGTTTCTGTCATGCATGGGTGTGCTCTTAATATGAAGCAAAGTCTTTACTTTGAAGCACAAATATGTTGGGAACTAACACGACCATGCTAGATCTATTGAGTGAAAACATCTTGAACTTGTATGCATGATTGTAATATTTATATGCACCACCATGCTCCTCAATTTGAAACACAATTAGATTTTTAAGTGAAAAAATCTCCTAGAATTTCAACTTTTTCCGCACTTTCACTTTTTCCTTCAATATTGTGCAAAACAAAGGAAATTGGATGGTCTCAACTTTCAAGTATTAATATTAAAAAGATAACGTAATTAATTGTTCCACGATGTCCTCTTATGAATCATGTACAATGAAAATTTATCATGAGAATTTTTTTTAATAAGGAGATATGATTTTTTTTTAATTGGTCAATGCCTATAAGATAAAATAATATTTTTAATCAAAATTTTATAAGAAGTGAGAATGAACCTGACTCTTGGTGAAGTAATTGTTGTGCTAATGCTTTTTTATGAAGTAATTACTTTTAATAGCAATTAGTTCTGAAAATAATTTTGTATTATAATTAAATCGATCAACCTCTGAGTCATTTGTCACGTCTAAAAGGTATGGTTTAATAACTATTTGTGATTTCTAAAAAAAAACATAAATTTCATAGTTAATCTAAATTTTTTAAACTAAGTTCTTATACATGTTCGTGTAAAATTTTCAAATACGTTTTCGTTAGATGATGATCGTTTAAACTCCTTAAATGTTTGTATGCAAATTGTTCTCATTTTTCATTGCTGTTATTGATTATGAGATTTAGGTTGTGTTTGGTAGAGAGGAAAAAAACATGTAAGAAATAAAGTGAAGAAAAATAGAAGAGAGAAATAGGTGAGTAAAAATATGTAAGAAATAGAATAAAAATTTGGTTGTTTGATTAAAATAAATATATATATATATATATATATATATATATATATATATATATATATATATGAGGAAAGAGAGTGGATTGGGAGTTTACCACCTTTTAATTTTTTACCCTCTTATTTCTTATTAACCAAACTTCTCAACTTATTTTCACTCTCTCCTTCCTGGTTCTCACTCATTTCACTTTAACCCAACAAAAACTTAATTATAAAAAATATATAGTTATTAAAAATTTAATCGACAAACTAATAGTCAATCCATTTTCTCTTTGAAAATATCGCAACCTCATAGGATTCAATTTCGTTTGCATATTAAAAAAATAAAAAATTACACAACATGTAAGTGAAAATGAGCCAAAAAGTAACCGTGTCATAAACATGAAAAGAGTGAATGATTTAAGTGGATTTAAGATGAGTTTCACATAAATAATATTTACCTTAAAAAATGGGTGACTTAAGTAGAACTTCGACTAAAAATATTAATATTATTTTCATGTCTCTTTGAATTACTTGTGACGGAGTTACATATTTGTGAGTAAAAGATAGAATTTGGTTTGAGTATAACATGGCTTCAAATGAAACACACCATATGCAATTATGTAAGATTATATTTTATTATGGACACCTTCATTGTATCTCATATTCAAATATGAAACAGATCATATTATTATGTTAAGCTATATTTTATTATGGACCTCTTTATTGTGCATCATATTTGAATATGTTGTGTAAGGGTTGATACATATTTAATAAATATACCAATTTTCACAGGTGGTAAGGAGGACAAAAGTTCAAATTATTGAATCTACAAGGACTTAAATTTATAATTGTTTAATACAATTCTAATACTAAATAGATGTATAAAAGAAATTTAAAAATTGCTTAAATTGTAATACAAAAATTTATAGAAAAGCATGTAATAAAACAGTTAAGAATTTGAATTTAAAAAATGATAAGAGTAGACAAAGATTGATCTCACTAACCTTCTTCATGTAAATCCTCCTTAATTTTCATTCAATGTTGTAATTAATTAATTCAACAATTCACAATTATATTTAAATCCTAATTTCTTATATGAGAGATTCTAGATTGTTTAAGAGAAATTTTGATTTCTTAGTAGTTTTTGTTAAATAATCATGTATTAATGTCAAGGATGTGTTAAAGTCAACAACCAAAAATCAACTAATAAGATTTATTCCAATTTATTGGTAATAAATGTTATTAGCATTTTACTTAGATTGTAATTCTAAAGGATTCTCTAACCTTAAACAAAATTATAAAATCATGCATTAGGCAAAGCACACATTAAGTACTAAGTAAAAATAATTAGCTGAATAAAAATAATATATTGAATGAGAATAGGGAATATTACATGAGTACAACAACATCAATCTTTAACAATAAATAACTTAGTCACCCATGATTGAGAATTACATAAGCGAATAAAGGATCTTCAATTGATCCGTGATTACAAGAATGCTCTCACAATAACTCTTTAATCTTTCTAAAATTGTGCTTAGAAAAGTCATGAATGGATCTAGAGACCTCTTAAAGATCCTGTTTTTATAATATTTTCTATTAGACTTTTAGGTTAAATATGTTTACTTAGAGAGTCCATGTGACTTTCTCATCTGTTTTGTTTCACTCAAAGTGCTTCTATGATAGTTTTGGATGAATTTCGCTTGCTCAAAGCGAGTTACTTAGGCATTTTGAGTGAGCAGGTGTGATCCTCTAGGGGTGCTATTTGATTTTACTCGCTTCAAGCAATGATTTGGTTGCTCTAAACGAGTTTTGCGCACTCAGAGTGATCTTCTATGTATCTTAGAGCTATAATTCCCCTTTGAGATTTGTAACTTTCAATTTATTTGTCTGTATTATATCTCAACAAAGGAAAATATTAAAAATATATAATATTTAAATAATTAAACCCTAAAATTGAAATTACCTCTTAACTAAGTGTTTTGTGATAAAAAAACAAGATTTACAAACATAAAATATATTAATAATCACCTAAATTAAATAAAATATGTATGCATATTTGACAATTATCATAGCTAAACACCTATATTGTGTATGATATTAAAATATAATAACTGTTCTTACCGGAAATCTGCTGTAGAGATGATCCTCCGAGTAAGATTGGTGAGCCTCCTTCGCTGGTACGCTTGATGCTCCAAGATGGGGGTGGTACCTGCAAAAGAGACTCCGATGCTCAAGTTAGTGTTTGTGGGAGTATTAGTCTCGTATAAATAATGCACATACCTTAGTATGAATTACGGTTTTACTGGGCCTTGGGCCCGAGATCAGTTATGACCTATTTGGGTGACGAGCTGACGTCACATAGCGCGTGTCCGAGGTCGTCTTGTGATGTGATACCGAGCTGGGAGCTCGGCTTCGCAGTACGGATAGTACACTAGCCCCCCGAGCTCCGAAGACCGTAGGTCAAGGAGTTAAGACCGAGCTCGTCAGGGAACAATGACCTTTCGCGTATACCTGCCTATCATGATGCCATGTGTCATGGCCGAGCTGAAGAGCTCGGCAATAATGAGTTTACTGCTTGGTTAGGCTGGTAAACCTTTGACCGAGTCAGCAGATTGGTGAGGGACAAGTCGGCAACTCGGCTGGCTAGTACACTTGCCCCCCAAGCACCGAGTGATGTAAGAGCAAAGGGGCTTTTGAGGAGCTCCCAAATTTGTTGTTTGAAGGTTCAAATTTGACCTTGTGATCTTCAAGGTTCGACCTCGACATCGGTTAAGAAAATGTGATCTCAAGGTTCGGACTCGACCTCGGTATATCAAGGTTCGAACTCGACCTCGGTTAAGAAAATGTGATCTCAAGGTTCAGACTCGACCTCTGGCGCATCAAAATTCGAACTCGACCTCGGTTAAGAAAATGTAGTCTCAAGGTTCTGACTCGACCTTGGCATATCGAGGTTCGAACTCGACCTTGGTTAAGAAAATGTAGTCTCAAGGTTCAGACTCGACCTTGGCATATCAAGGTTCGAACTCGACCTCGGTTAAGAAAATGTGATCTCAAGGTTCGAACTCGACCTTGGCATATCAAGGTTCGAACTCGACCTTGGTTAAGAAAATGTGTTCTCAAGGTTCGGACTCGACCTTGGCATATCAAGGTTCGAACTCGACCTTGGTTAAGAAAATGTAGTCTCAAGGTTCGAACTCGACCTTGGCATATCAAGGTTCGAACTCGACCTTGGCATATCAAGGTTCGAACTCGACCTTGGTTAGAAAATGTGTTCTCAAGGTTCGGACTCGACCTTGGCATATCAAGGTTCGAACTCGACCTCGGTTAAGAAAATGTGATCTCAAGGTTCGGACTCGACCTTGGCATATCAAGGTTCGAACTCGACCTTGGTTAAGAAAATGTAGTCTCAAGGTTCGGACTTGACCTTGGCATATCAAGGTTCGAACTCGACCTCGGTTAAGAAAATGTGATCTCAAGGTTCGGACTCGACCTTGGCATATCAAAATTCGAACTCAATCTCGGTTAAGAAAATGTGTTCTCAAGGTTCGGACTCGACCTTGGCAAGTCGTCATGGTTAATGTGCCAATACCAAAAATGTATGGGAATGGAGTTGCTTTATTGATTTATTTCTGAGGTGTGCCTCGTTAAAACCTTCCTTGGCCAAAAACCCTTTTCTTTAGTGGGAAAAAGGGCTGAGGAGGAAAAAGAGTACATCACCTGAATTTACAAGTTAAGAGAAATAAAATTTGAGGTGGGTGGAATTCCAGGTTCCAAATTTTCCTTTGGAGGGGTCTGTTTTTGCATCTCTCACCCCACCAAAAAGGTCGCCAACTTTAAATGTTTGTGGCTTGACCTTGGTCTTGCTTTCCTTATGGTTTGTTGCGAACTTGGTCACGAAAAGCAGAGTGCTCTTCCATCTAAATGTACCCTGCAGCTCGGGCACGGAGTTCGTCCATATCAAGAGGAGATCGTAGACACAAGCTGTCCACGAAAGGTCCAGGCTTGAGCGCCATGAGCATGGCGTGTAGGGCGACCTCGGGGTTCAATTTTTGAATCTTGACCGAGATACTAGCAAAGTGTTCCATGAACGCCCTTAGTAATTCGTCGTCGCCCTGTCTGAGACTAGCCAAGGCAGCTGATGTGACATGGTGAGGTCGACTCGTGGCATACTGCGCCGTGAATCGCCTTACCAGAGTGTCGAAGTTGTCTATTGACTCCACCGGCAGTTGAGTGTACCAGTTGAGCGTTGCCCCCTTGAGCGAGGTCGGGAAAACCCTACACAGAATATCATCTTTATTAGTGTATAGGTTTACCTGTGTAATGTATAGATCGACGTGCTCGTCTAGGTCTGTCGTGTCGTCGTAACGGTCGAGGTGGAGAGGCTTCCACCCCTGAGGGAGTGGTGTCTCCATGATGCCGTCCACAAAGAGATGACGACGGAAGGTTGCTTGACCCCCTGTGACATGAGTTGAGGCTTTGCTGACTTCATGGACCGATTTGTTCGTCGGAACATGAGACCGATGCGTGGCAAGTCGTGGAGTCGGTGCCTTAGTCACAGTTCGGGGCTGAGAGACCGAGTGCCCTTCTTCCTCGTGGAGGTTGCTCGCCTCAGGAGGATGATCAGAGGGGCGCCGAGGGAGCTGGGCGCGAATCCGCTCGTTTTCAGCGCGTAGCGCTGCTAGATCTGCTTCATTGGCGGTCCGCATCGCAGCTAGGTCGATTTCGTGCTGGGCACGCATGTTTCGAAGATCGGTGTCGTGTTGCCGTCGCATCTGTTCGACCTGGTCGATCAGTCTCCTCAATGTGGCTTCTTTGTCCATGGTAGTTGAGTGGTTTGCGTCGTCTATTGCGCGTCTGCTATGGCTTCTGGTGAATACCATAAGCGTAGCCGATAAGAGCTGTCTTGATCGGCCCCACGGTGGGCGCCAAATGTTCTTACCGGAAATCTGCTGTAGAGATGATCCTCCGAGTAAGATTGGTGAGCCTCCTTCGCTGGTACACTTGATGCTCCAAGATGGGGGTGGTACCTGCAAAAGAGACTCCGATGCTAAAGTTAGTGTTTGTGGGAGTATTAGTCTCGTATAAATAATGCACGTACCTTAGTATGAATTAGGGTTTTACTGGGCCTTGGGCCCGAGATCAGTTATGACCTATTTGGGTGACGAGCTGACGTCACATAGCGCGTGTCCGAGGTCGTCTTGTGATGTGATACCGAGCTGGGAGCTCAGCTTCGCAGTACGGATAGTACACTAGCCCCCCGAGCTCCGAAGACCGTAGGTCAAGGAGTTAAGACCGAGCTCGTCAGGAAACAGTGACCTTTCGCGTATACCTGCCTATCATGATGCCATGTGTCATGGTCGAGCTGAAGAGCTCAGCAATAATGAGTTTACTGCTTGGTTAGGCTGGTAAACCTTTGACCGAGTCAGCAGATTGGTGAGGGACAAGTCGACAACTCGACTGGCCAGTACAATAACGTATATTCCATTATATTAAGTTATATTTGAAAATGTTGTCTATGATATTTTACCTATATCTCATTATGTTAGTGTATGATATTTCATTATGATCGTCTACATGTGATTATGGTATATGATATTCAATTATGTGCATAAAAAATGGACTAACACTCTCACCATATTCCAATGGACTATCATCCTAATGCATTGCGCGGATAAAAAAAATATACCAACAGGCATTAATTAATGCATGAAAGAAGAAAATGATAATTTTATATATTATTTTTTATATAAAAATCTAACTTAATAAAATACAATTTTAAAATATCAATTCACCTCTATTTTTTATATATATAATTTTACTCTACCAATTACTTATAAATTTTACTATATTTCACTCTATTTCTTATTTTTTTAATCAAATTAATTATCACCTATTTTGTACACTTCCTCCTATTCTTCATCCTCAACCAAGCATATGCTTAAACACACAAATATTATTTTAGTTGAATCTTAAAAACAATTGTGTACTAATTACTGAAACACATTGTTTACTTTTGTTTGGCGCTTTAATTTGTTATACCTTATTATTTTGCAAAAGAAATCCAAATTCTTTAGGGTAATTAAAATATTATATATATTCACTTTTTAAAATATTCATCATATACTATTAGCAATAATTCTTAATTTCTGTTTGGTGTACAATTATTAAGACCGCCATAATTTATATGATTTGGCATGTGAAAATAATTGGAATAGTATCAGATCAAGTATTCAAGAACAATCCAATATCAAGTGAAAGGAATTTAGACATAAAAAACAAAATGATAATTAGTTGGTACAGCAGGACACCTTGGCTGTGGGCAATTTTTGATCTTATATCATTTGAAAAATGGATTTTATTTTACATTACGTTTGTATTAATTATGCTAGCATAAAAAACAATGTTGAACACTTAAAAGCGTGTTTTTGACTATATTTAATTACATTATTTATTTATATAATGTTAAAACTGATATAATATATTTATAAATCGTATTGATTTAATCTCATTCTATTATTAACTATTCATCCTATCAAATCAAGGTGAGATAAATAATTAATAAAAAATTATAAAGTGAACTTTTTGTAACCAAATTTATGAATATCCGTACTTTCCACGGTTCACGTTGGCATAAGGCACGTGGTCACGTGTGTGTGCTTCTTATGTCTGATGCCCCACTAATGTAAAGTTAACCATAAATTAATATGACCACATAGAAGCAGTTCCTCTAAAATTGAAAGATAAAAATGAAAAAAGGAGGTGTATTAAGAAAACAAGGAAATGCAAATAGAACCACGTAGATGTTAAACACACCTCCACTCTCGTATCAACACACCTTTTTTTTTTTTTTTTAAATATATAAAATGTCTAAATTATCCTTTAAAAAAATGAAATTTCTAAATTTACATCTCCCTTCCCCGCATCTCCTTATCCTGTATAAGCATGTAAACTTTAGTCTGGAACGATACCAGAACGGGTCGTTCTGCAAGAAGAACGACCCGTTCTGCAAGAAGAACGACCCGTTCTGCTTTCAGAACGGCCCGTTCCGCAATCAGAACGCCCCGTACTACAAGCAGTACGGCCCGTTCTGCAAGCAGTACAGGCCGTGCTGCTTGCAGTACGGGCCGTTCTGCTTGCAGTACGGGCCGTTCTGCTTGCAGTACGGGCCGTTCTGCTTGCAAAACTGGCCGTTCTGGGGCCGTTCTGTTGCAGTACAGGTTACCGCGTCACTTTTAAAATGGCTACTTTATGACTGATTTTAAAACTCCGATTTTAAAAGTCATTTTTGTACTAGTGTTTCTTTCCATAGAACAAGTAAGAGTCTTTCTCTTACAAGACCACCTGCTGACATTACGCACCCCTCTTCTTTCTCTTTGTGACACTCCTCTTCTTCTTCTTTTTTTCCCGCACCTCGCACACCCCTCTTCTTTCTCTTTCTAGCACTCCTCTTCTTCTTCTTCTTACTGTTACGGAAAGTTCTTTCCGAAATTATATAAAAATGTTCCAGAAAATACTTTCCATAATATTAAATTCTTATTCCGGAAAGTATTTTCCGGAAATGTTTTGTTACATAATTCCGGAAAGTATTTTCCATAATATTAAAGTTACTATTACGGAAAGTTCTTTCCGGAATTATATGAACAATAATTTTACTATTCTGGAAAGTACTTTCCGGAATGCTAATGACTGTAAAAGTACTTTCCGGAATGCTAATGATTGTAAAAAAGTCTTTCTTATGCTGGTTATGGTGAGGCTAGTCCTTTTTTCTATTCAGAATGACTGTAAAAGTATATTACTTAATGAAATTGAGCGGAAAGAGACTTTGGGAAGAAGAGGGGTGTGGAATGTGGGGTGCGGGGAAGGGAGGTGTAAATTTAGGAATTTTATTTTTTTTAAAGGATAATTTAGATATTTTATATATATTTTTTTAAAAAGGGGGTGTATTTATACGAGAGTGGAGGTGTGTTTATCATCAGCCCCACCCTAATGAAAAGGTAGCAGGAAAAATTCTGGGCCCAAAATTGTATATAGTGGAAAAAGAGGCCCAGTCTGAGGCCCATAGAAGGATGATTCAGTGGCTTAACGCTTACAGCCTAAGAAAGCTGGAGGATGAAATGAAATTGAAAATCCCAAACGCAGAACACGACACAAACTTCTCAATCTCATCTCACCCTTTCGACGCAATTAACGTTCAATTTTTTTCATTCGAATTCTGTTGATTCCGACATCATGAGTTTCATCTTCGGAAATAAGAAAACGCCCGCAGGTTTCTTTATTTCGTCATGTTCATCCATTTTATTACATCAATTTCAAGAAAATTAAAATCTCTAAATTTTCCGCATTTTGCTTTCGATTCATTGCTCAAATTTTATGCATGTCATTAAACTCTGCATTTGTCTGTTGTTAATATTTTCTTCGACAAAATATCAAGTCTCATCACATTGTTTACTCGACAATTTCAGTCACGTCACGTGTGAGTGTAATATGTTTTTGACATCGTGAATAATAACACATTGAGGAGTTTGTGCTGTAATTTTTGTAGCTGTGACAATCAGAAATTATATTCGGCTATATTCTATATGGCATATTGTGAATTTTATGCAAATGGGTACTTGAGAATGATGATTAGTTTCACTCATGCATTTACATATGTATAACCTTCCTTTAGGTTGGCGTGGTGGTATCCAATTTAATGTTTATAAGCTGATGCACTCTCTGTTGACATCACTGTATATGATTGTAAAGCTGTGACTTTCAGAACTTTTGCGGGAAAATAAGAGAATGCTGGACAAATCAATTAGAGAAATAGACCGAGAGAGACAAGGTTTGCAGTCACAGGAGAAGAAACTGATTTTGGAGATAAAGAAAAGTGCCAAACAAGGCCAGATGGTATGTATATGGTGTTCGAGGTTTGAACTTTTGCTAGTATTTGTTGCCTTGTTTGCCTTAGTTTTTGGTTGGCGTATTGTCTATGAGTATGACTCATGCTACCTTAGCTGTTTTTTGTTGCATACATATTATACCCTCATCTGGTGGAGTTTGAGTTTTCTGCTCATCTTTTATTCATTAGTCACAGATGGTATGTTGATGATGGCTGCTCACTTAAATGTTCATATTTTTCCTTTTTCATGTACTTTTTTCCCTATCAATATTTATGAGAGGAAAATTGTGCTCCATGTGTTATAACAACAAACACACATTGATATTGGTATTCACGTTAATGATGGGGATTAAACTACTTTGGCTGTTGGTTTTTCTTCAAACAACTGCTTTTCTAATGCTTTTGCTGGCTCAAAACTGTCCATTTCGAGTGTGTAACAGGCAATTGTGAAAATTAAATTATTTCAGTGATCAATTATACTTAAAATAATAAATAATCATAAATCTCAAATTTCCAAATGTATGAAAATAGATTATCTTTAGAAAAAAGTTTTTTTTTTTTTACATATTTCATTTGTTGCCTCAATTATACAATCTCTTTTGCAAACAACTTTTTTATTCAAAACACAACCGAAACCATTAAATTTAATTTGTCCTAAGTATGTTTAGAGTGTGTTTGGCAATAATTTTTGGAGATTTCGATTGTTATTTGAGCAAAAAAGTTGTATACAAAATAAGTTGTTTGTTTGAGACAATAGTTGAAATTTGTAAAATGATTTTTTTTAAAACAACAAATTGTTTTCGTGCATCTAAAAATTTGAAACATATAATAATTTTTTAATAGTTTTTTCTTCCTTTAAAGCAGAATTATTGTGCAAAAGTTGAGTTTTTTTTAATAACTTTAACAAATTTACCTAAATAAAAATCTATTTTGATTATAATTGATACTTATAATAAATATAT
Source organism: Cajanus cajan (assembly GCF_000230855.2). Classification (NCBI taxonomy): domain Eukaryota; kingdom Viridiplantae; phylum Streptophyta; class Magnoliopsida; order Fabales; family Fabaceae; genus Cajanus; species Cajanus cajan. Next base: position 67,384,959 of record NC_138521.1, read on the forward strand.
ATATAATCAAATTATTAAAATAATTTAATTTTTATAACAGTCAATTTTCAAAGTAGCATGTGTATTAAAATTGTTGAAGAGTGAGTCTCCATTCTTCAGAAAGAAAGCAATGGATGAGAATTGTTAAATTTAGGGTGTCTTTAATGTGTTTGATACTTTGGTTTTAAGAGAGAAAATGAAAGGAAAGAAAAAGAATAGAAAGTGAATGATTTTGTATGTCATTGGAAAAATAAGAAAATGAATGTTTTTTTTTTCATGGTTGGATAAAAAATGAGAAGAAAGAAAAAAATTGTATATAAAAATCACATAAATATCTACGATAAAAGAAAAAGTGTACATAAGTAAGGAAAAATTAGTCTTTTTAGTTTTTATTATGTAAGTTATGTTTCCTTCCTCTTTTCTTTCATAATATGAGAAAATGCAATTATTTATGACCCTATAGTTTTTTGGTTCTGTTCTTTCACTTTTTTAGTTATTCCAAACAAAAACAAGATAAGGAAAGAGAAAAGTGGTCTCTTCTTTCGTTTACTAATATTTCAAACGATACGTTAAGTTCTATTATCATCATTAAAAAAGTGTGCTGTTTAATTTTTACTTATTTAAATGACTTGCAAGAAAATAAAGTTGTCATTTTATTACAGTGGAACTCCACTTGTCTCTTTGGAAAATATTGGACTTCACCATAATTTTACAATGTGAAATTTAACTACATATGATTCTTGCTGGGTGATTGAAATTGGGTTGCACATGATAAACTCTTTTTTTTTTTTGGATATAAGAAAACTGTTTTATTCTAGTAATATAGTTTGGTAAATGTTTTAACCAATGAACTGATTTCTACGACAAACCTTATATTGTCAGCAATTCACAATTATGTTCATCATGGTATAAATTTAATTCTTGATATAGCCATTAAGTTGGATAACATATGCTTTGATTCCATGTTTTATTTCATGTAATGTTTTCCAGGGAGCTGTTAGAGTGATGGCAAAAGATCTTGTTAGAACAAAGCATCAGATTGAAAAGTTTTATAAGCTCAAATCACAGCTCCAGGGTGTATCCCTCAGAATTCAAGTATGTGCTCGAAGGTGTAACACTGTAACTGTATCTGTTGGTTTGTAGTAGCATATGATCATTATAGGTTTCTAGTTACGAGCTAATTAAAGCTCATGGTATTTCGTTTTCCTTGAAAACTGATTGACTGACTGTCATTAAATTCCTAACAAAATTTGATCAATACTCATGCCTTTACTGATTGTCGATTCTAGAAGCTGGTCTCTAATGTATTACAATTGTTCAGACTTTGAAATCAACACAAGCAATGGGTGAGGCAATGAAAGGTGTGACTAAGGCAATGGGACAGATGAATAGGCAGATCAACTTGCCATCTTTGCATAAAATCTTGCAAGAATTTGAGAGACAGAATGAGAGGATGGAATTGATTTCAGAGGTGATGGGAGATGCAATAGATGATGCTTTGGAAGGGGATGAGGAAGAAGAAGAAACAGAAGAATTAGTGAATCAGGTTCTTGATGAGATTGGAATTGACATAAATCAAGAGGTATATTTATTTTGTTGCCTTCTTTTTTCAGCTGAGCTGCGTGTATATAACAAGTTTAAAGTGTTTTGAGAAGTTTTCTATAAATAACTCTTTATTTTAAATAGAAAAATTCTTAAAAGTACTTTTAACTTATATCCAAATAAGTTCCTAGTCACTCTAACAAGTTATGATATGATATGCAGCTTTTGAATGCACCATCAACGGCTGTTGCTGCCCCAGCTGCAAAGACTAAGGTGCCTCAAGTTGAAACTAGTGGGAATGATGATGCCGGGATAGATAGTGATTTACAGGCAAGGTTAGACAATTTACGAAAAATGTAATCTTCATTCAGATGCAGGGACTCCAGCTAACAGTTTTACTGAGAAAACAAGAGCTCATTTGTAACATGCAGTGTAAGTAACGAGCTATTAAATTCATGATTATAAGAAAATTGGATTTTTATTAAAAAAATTGCCTGTGTTCTGTCACTGTTGATTGGCTAAGCCGTGAGTTCTTTTGTGGTTACAGTTATGGGACCAAAACTTTTCTTTCGACTTTTGTAATTTGTTCAAAGTTCAAATAATTCTTCCGATATTCTAAACTAATGCCTGAATAATGTTTTGTCAAAACAATACGAATGTAAAAGCATTCACAATGGTCGTATTTTAAAATACTAGATCTTAAATATTTTTTTCATTAAAAATAATATAGGTGGAATGGTGCGTTGCTTAATTTTAAGCACCGGATCTTATATAAAATATAGTTGTTTATAATAAAATATCGTTAGCATGAGCTGTTTACAATAAAAAAAATGTAAGTATTGTAAGAAGTGTTTAAAATTTTATTATTAGGATAAAAGTATAATTTGTTGCTTGAATAAAATGTAACAATGTGAGACTTGAAAAAATAAAATAAGGTACATTTTTTAAATAATCACTATTATAGATAGGGATGGCAATGGGGCTTCATGGGGGCGGGTAATAGTAAACATGTTCCCGTCCAGCTGGATGAAAATTAGGCCCATACTTATTCCATATCTGCACGGGTAACTATTAAGCGGGTATCTATGAATTTCTTGAATACCCATGGATATCTATAGATATCCATAGATATTTATAAATTTTTTAAAAAATAAAAAAATTATATTACAAAGAATTTTAAGTTTATATTTAATGTCATTGAAATATTAAAAATAAAAATTTAATGTTAATTTTGAACTTGTATTTAACTTTAATTTTGTTGAAATAATAATAATAATGCAAGATAATCAATAACTTAAAATACATCAATCTCACAAGTAAGTTAAAGTTTCATCACAAAGTTACAATAATTCAATCTCATAATTCTAAACGAAAGTAAACAACTTAAAATACATAAATTTTATTGGTCTAATCAAAGTTAGAAAATTAATCAAATTACATCCAACATAATTTTATAACATGCTTAACACATGTTGGTAACTTCATTAACCTCACTTTTGTAAGAAAAAAGATAAGAGGGTGTAGTTTTAGGATTATGTGATATAAGTTATAATAATTAGGATATTTAAGAAATATTATTAAACGGGTACCCACGAGTATGAATATCATCATACCTGCCCCTGCCCCGTTTATAAACGGGTAAAAAATTATCCGTTCTCATTATCCACGGGTACTCAATTAGCCTATCTATTTATTATCTGTAACGAATTTTACCTGCAAATATCCACAGGTGTGGGTATTTTTGCTATCCCTAATTATAGATATATAAATACATTTGTGTAAATATAGGTATGAAGTAATATAAAGATCACTGATAATTGATAAAGTTAATGAATATTTTATACTATAATATAAAATTAAAAAAAAATCACGATAGTTGTGTACTACATTTAATATCAACTAATATTCAAACATACATTTAATATCTACTAATACAAACATGGTTTATGAGGAACCTTGGATTATTTTGTTCTACTCTTACATTCTTTTTAGCTAAATAATATTAAAAAAATATATGTAAGTTAAAAATATTATCGGTCCATTGATCCATTTATATAAATTGTGAAGCGATAATTGAATTATTATTAACTAAATTTACTGTTGGAGAAATGGTATAGCAAAAGAATTTTTGTAATGCAAGCCAATTTTGTAAGAAGAAATTGGAGGATTTTTTGTAATGTGAGTACTAGTGTTTGATATTCACTTATAGCGTGGAAAAAAATTATACCTCTTAATTATAAAAGAATGAAATGTTAAGAAAAAGTCATTACAACAAATATAAGATATAAGTCCTAAAATACTTCAACACTAAAATTACTTAATTAAAATTTAAGAAACTAAAATCACACAAATATTATACTTAAGTAAAAAAACACATTAAGTCAAAGCTAAACTATAAATTCTTTTGATATATTGTCGAACACAATATATTCCATTTCATCTTTTTTTTCCTCAAAGGGTTAAACTAATGATTTAAAATTTAAAAACTCCTCCAAAGCTAGAATCCAACAAGCAAGAATGCCATCGAACCAATCAGAATCGATAGGCAAAGCCAGATAATAAATTAAACCGAAAGATGAAAGACTAAAAGAAAAAGAGAGAATGACATGGAGCCATGGAGGCGTGTTGCACCAATTGAACAGCCCATGTTCAACCAATGAATAGCAGGATATCAAAAAAGAGAAAAATCAACCTAATTTATTGCAAGTCGAAAAATGAATAATATAATTAATATAAGATCTAACAGATATAATATATTTTTGTCAATTTATATAATTGTCAGCGTAATAAAATTATTGAAAGATCTGATAAGATATATCATTAAATAAGGACAACTCTTCAATAAAGTGCATAAATAAAGATATACTTATTTATTAATCAACTTAAACTTAAAGTGAATGGTAATTTTAATTTTTTTTTCCCATATAAGGAGTGGGACAAAGTTTGTTTGAACTAAGACTGAGTACATATTATTCCAACTGTCTTATGACTATTTAATAGTTCTTCACTAGGGTTAAACTATATTATTATTACTAGGAAATATATTTTAGATTTTTTTATAATAGATGATAGTATAATTTCAAAATAATAATAAGGAATCAAAATCAATTCCTCGATATGAATATTAAATAAACATTTTTGGTACAGATAAATTTGAGAGATGAGATGACAGCCGAGTCTTTGAGTCCAAGACTAGGAAAAGTCTCCGTCTCAAAAGAAAAAATGTTATTAAATATACTTTAAGGTCTATATTAACGTATGAAAGAATAAATTTAGCACTTATGTTATATAGTAAGAAAAAATAAAGTGAGTACTGAACCTCTTTTGTCACGTAACATCAGAAACAAGGTATCCAAAGTTGGCTCTCTGTTCCTTGGGCGTTGTGAAGGACTGAGTGGTCACAGTTCCAGCGCAATGGCAGGTCCCACGCCCATAAATCATACCAAGAGGGCACCACCGGAGCCAGAATTCTCCTGCTCACAAAATGGTCCAACAGGTGTTCGACAAATTGGGCAATCCAAGTGAGAGTAAAGCCACATGTCTATGCATGCAGCATGGAACGAGTGTTTGCACTGTGGTAGCTTCCTCACATCTTCACCTTCTTCAAAACCGGATAAGCAAACGGGGCATTCGTAATCATCCCCAAATCCTTCTTTTCCTGCTTCTTTCTCCTTGTACTTGAAGCTTGTGAGCAAGTTGGAGTTGCTTTGGCAGTTGGTATCATCAATGCTCCTTTCCATTACCACCTCGACCAACCCATTTGACCCTTCAGCCTGTGATTGCATGTGGCGCCTCCTGCTTCGCTTGATGATGATGAAGTTGTATAGGGCTAATGTCATGGCTGCAATCCCTACTACTACTAGGCCATAATATAACATGGTTGTGCTGGACTTGTCCGAGGAAGAGGGAGGAGGGGGTGACACAATGATGGGGCCTTGGAAATCACCCATTTCAGGATTTTGGGGTGAAATGGGCAGAGGAAATTGAGTGAAGAACAAGTTGGAGAATATGTTGTCGACAACTAGACATCAAAGTAAATCTCATCTATTAGCTAGGGCCTGGCTTATATAATTATAGACATTACTTTTTATTTATTTATCAAATTAAATTAATGCAAAGTAGTTAATCTAAATGCCGTGGTGGTTATGTTGTCATTGAAGAAGAGAAAATGATGTTTTTTTTTTCTTCAAGATATCATAAAATATGCCATATAACAATATTTATTCTATTGAGAGATGAGAGGATGAGAAATGTAGCAAATATATTATAATGACTACAGAGATGGGTGAGAACTGAGAACGACCATAATTCTAGATAACTCTGCTGTCCCTCTTGAAACTTTTTCTCCGTTGCCTGCGGGTTTGGTAATACTCTTAGTTAATATATAAAATAAAAAATAAAAAAAAACCAGTTTTGTACCGTTGAGAAAGCAGAATTGTATTTATTCATCAGTGAACGGGGCTACCGTTCTACAAGTTTCCTCTTTGTAATGTCTATTTCCATACAGGGACGTTTTGATAAATAAATATATGGAAGAGAATTTTCTGTTCTTCCGATTTTTTCCTCTTTTATCTTTTCGTTTTCAATGAAAAGTTAGAAGGCATAACTTGGAGTTGCGAAAAATGGTTCTTCCAGTTGAAAATTAATATGAACACTCGAGACGTGAAGTTACAAAAGACAACAGAAGTGGGCATGTATTTTATTTTCCACATCATACCATAATTGGAAAAGTAATGTTTCTAATATATCAAATGATAGATAGTTTTGGTATTGCCCACCCTAAATCAATCTTTTTTTCAATTTTTTATTTTTTGAATCGGCTCCAAAGTCGAAACAGATGTTCTGCATCTTTTTTAATTAGAGATTTTATTCATCAAGGTCAATTCCTTCTTCAGAATTTTATGGAGTAGCACAAGAATTAAATTAATTTAACCAATAATTTACTTGTAAGACATAATTGTTTAAATTAACTTGTCTCGTGATTGAGTCGAAAGCATTTTCAACACGCCTACTAATTTTGTTTATTATGCCAATTGTTTTTAGGAGGAAAAATGACTAATGCAAAGTGTGATGAATTTTTCTGGCTACGACAGATTCTGGAGCGGTCGAAACAACAGGCGGGAAAAAATGTGGCTGAAGTCTGAAGACAGAGCCCGCAAGTGCAATCAAATTTGGGCTGTAATGAAACAATAATTCAACTTCCAATACCTGTGGGCATTGAACACAAAAAGCCCAAAAAGTAGAACAAACGGTCAAGACCCAATGGATGATGGACCAAAACTCATATGAGGGTGGACAAAAACAAAAGGCAGAAAAGAACCCAAGCGAGGATCTCAGATTATATACTTTAGAAGCAATAGGCTGTGACTGGATAAATAAGATAACCTTATCTATCGAATCCAATGGAGAAGCTGCCACGTCAGACATAAGCAAATATGCCAAAAATTTCCACCTCTCGTTCTCACCGTTTCCATTGTCGCCTTTCTCAAAACACACACGCACCCTAACCATTTCATTTCCTCACTCTTCAAAGAAATTTCACCCGAGTAAGCAATTTGCAGGGTAAGCAGAACCAGGAGAAAGGAATGGCTTCAACTTCGGCAGTTTCAATGGCTGTGCCACTATCTTATGCCAGCCAGAAGAGGGTGGTGCCCAGCTCTGAGGCGTTCTTTAAGGCACCGTTGCCTCTGAGGCCATCAAAGGCTGTGGCAACATCAAAAGCCAATGGAAGGCTTCAAGTGAGGGCATCCATGAAAGAGAAATTTGTGACGGGTTTGACAGCAGCTGCATTGACAGCTTCAATGATGGTTCCAGATGTGGCTGAAGCTGCCGTTACACCTTCTCTCAAGAACTTCTTGCTCAGCATTGCGGCTGGTGGAGTTGTGGCTGCAGCAATTGTTGGTGCCGTGATTGGTGTTTCCAATTTCGATCCAGTCAAACGAAGCTAAGAAAATTCTGAGCCCCACGGGGATTTCTAGCCTTTCTCTCATCACCATATGTATCTGTATTGTTCTTGACTATTGAACTCTCTTGTGTGTAATATCTGACTCTCTCCTCTTGAGCAGAAGCTTTCCAATTCTTACAATGTAATTTCATTTTGGCGTATCAACGAAACATATTGCTTGCATGTTTCTGCTACATAGGAACGAAGTTTTGAAAGTATACGCAAGATGGATAACTTTTTGATGTTTTGACTGCATAGGAACGATGTTTAAAAGTACATGTAAGCAAGATAGATAACTTTTTCTTTTTTTATATAATCCTACTAAAAGGACGCTCTGGCATGTGAAGTATGAACATTGCGGACAAAAAAATTAAACATTTCATACGGTAGAAAGATTGTTGATAAAAATTAATAGCAATGCAAAACGCTCATTTCAAAATACTATAGAACTATGAAATATGAATGAATACCGATCAATGTATGGAACAGAAAGTTTAGAACTTGAATTAATTACTAAATCCAAGTTTTGCAAGCGCATCCAGGTACCACGGTAACTCACAATTAGTAATTACGGATTCTATGTTAAACTGAACGCTAATAGTAAAAGGTATGATTCGTCGAATGAAGATGCTGAAACTGATTTACAGATACTTCCTAGTGCCTCCACAAATTCGAAATCAAATCAAGCATGTGTCTACTCTCAGAAGCATAATCCGCCTTATCTGCCTTCACTACTGTAATCTTCACCCTCTGTTCATCACCATACAATTCCTCTTTAATTTTTAGCCTCAAGACAAATTGGTTGAAGAGTCTACTCTTGATTATTCCTCCAAACTTCTCATCATCCTGCTGCTCGTACTTCAACATGTACAGCTCCTTAGCCGAGTAACCCAAAATATCTTCCCCTGATTCCTGAAAAGCAGTTACCCAAGCTATTCCTGTAGGATCCAGAATTTGAGCTTGAAGGAGATATCGGTAGTCACACTCCTCAAATTCTTGGTTACATCTATCACATTGCCATCTTGTGTTGTCTGACCTAGTCACTTTCTTGTTGCACTGCCGATCTCCAATCAAAAGAGGGCAAGCTGGGTAACAAAACGTATCTGTCTTGATGAAAGAAATTCTTGCCCTCACCGTTATCCAATCTGGCTTATCTGACCGCCCCAGACCTTCATTCTTGATCTGAGACACAGTTTTACGTACATCGTTCTTGGGTACTCCAGGTATAATGTCCTTAGAAATGGACACAGAAGCAGAATCTTTTCCCCCTCGATCAAACCAGTCCCTTAAGCTACGTGCCTCAGAGAAATCTGGATTTATGAAAAGCTGTGTAGAAGAAATAGTCCCAATAGATTTCCCAGTGAAGTCATTGACCTTCCCAGCTTTGATTGCCAGAATGGGGAAAAACCCAGCATTGACCATCTCTTGCAACTTTTGGCCTTCCCTGTTGCAAAATTCACCCCAAAGAGTTAGCTCAACACTCCTGCCAGAGCAGTCCTTTATATTTAAATTTCTTCTACGGGTTTCCATCCCATTTTTCCTCAAAATGGGAACTGATGGATTGACAAATGTCACAACGCCAATAACATCAAGTATAGAGTTATTGTCAACATTCGCAATATCACTGATATGCCTAAAGGAGAATTGCTGTCTTGGTATAGAACCATCTTCATCTGGACAAAGTTCAACAGTAGATGCCAAATCCAAAAGAATTTCCCATTCATTCTTCAAATGGTTGAAGTTTTTCTGCGCAGGTTTCAAGCTGCCTTTGGATATCAAGTAAACTCTACCTATCTCAATTGCATCATAGAAGCGATCCACAACTGCATTAAAACAGGTTACCCGTATTTCACCTCCATCAGAATCAAGGAGATCAAATGAGAAAACCTTCCCATCTCCCCGAGCATTATTATAGCGGCGCAGACCTCCTTTTGCAGTTACCCTTGCCTTGATGGCCCATCGACCTTGATAAGGATTTAAAGCAGCTATTGGAATAATATGTGCTGGGGCCTCATTTTTCACAATCGCACCATGGCTTTTGTAAACTGGCAGTGGCGGCAGTTGGTATGAAGGTTTAACAGTTGGCCGGAAATTCTGCATATTACAATTTGTATTTTGAGCTGGAAGATGAACATTATTACTCTTGAATGAGTTCTCCAAATTGTTATTAGGTAATGCTCCCTGAGTTGGTAAATCAGATTCCACAAACGTCTTTGGATTTCCAATGATCTCGCAATCCGGTATTATAGTTTCCATGTTGAGCACCACAACAATCCTGTACAAGGAGAACAAGGTCTAACTCCACACCAAGATCACCGTCACCATGACAAGCAGTTTAAGTACATAAATTAATTTTATACGAAAAAGGCTAGTTTCCTTCTGCAACATGTTTTTAACTCTCACTTTCACAACCAATGTTAGGGTTTTTCCAATCTATAGCGACCTGTCTCTGAGGATGTTCTCCGCAATTAAACTAATCACTACGAAACAAATCAGAAAAGAAGCTAAAGCGCTGTCGATAAACTGCTTATCGTTTTGTCACATTGTTTTTTTTTTTTTTTTTTCAATTATAGTGTCTTTTAGGCCAAGTGCATAATACTCTTTGTGAGTTATCAACTTATCATGCATTACAAGTGCATAACACGTCTTCACCGTGATTAACTTCACCATCAAGATTCGACTCTTTCCAGAACCTAAATGTACTTGGAACCGAAGAGTACCTTATTAGCAACTGAATTTTATCCGGATTGAATTAATTTGATTATTGTTCCAAATGGAGATTAATTCTCAAGCATGGTGCGATGTATATAATCCTAATTATAATTGCAATAATCAAATGCGAAAATAGGTGTAAGGAGGAGAGACTGACTTGCGATTCTGAATAGGACTGCAAATGTAGTCGATGAGTTGAACGACGGAACCTTTCTTGACTCGTCCGGTTTGGACTCGGTCGTTGAGCTGAGTTGCGAGCATGGCGTGCTGAGAGGAAACGGCGTCGGAGAGCAAAATCCGGTACCTCTCTTGCTGCTTGCTATTCGGAATCAACTTGATATCAAGAACCTGCACCAGAGGCTTCGAGTTCATATCGCCGGACACTATCGCCGGGATCGCATTCGGCGTCAGATTCACCGACATGCTCTTATTTCGGAATCAAACCACAGAGATTTTGGAGGGATGGAAGGCTCTATGCGATCGATGGGGATTTTCAAACTCAAATGAAATGCAACCGCGCGCATAACGAACCGTCCCGGCTCTTATATATATATGGCCAACCACATTTTGGGCAGGACCGGGCTCAAATGACATTTTCTTAAATAATAATAATAAAAGGGAATTATTTTTTCTTCTCATAAAATTAAAATTTTCATTTACCAAAAAAATAAACAGATGGAAAGAAATGAGAAATATTACGGTTAAGAACAGAGATTTTGAGAATTTCCAAACTGGAATTATAACCGATACTTAAAATCTATAATAAGGATTATATTAAAAAAAATTATGTGTAAACATTATAAATTATAAAATTATTAAAATCTATTTTGTTAGTTTAGTAACAATTATAACTAGTATTCTGATCGTCAACCAATTGATTAATTCTTTAGTCTAAGTCTCTTTGCGCCCTATTACTTGAGGCACCTTAACTTTCGACCGACCAATTCTTTATGTCTTAGAGCATCTGCAGTGGAGGTTGCTTATAAGTAACTTCTTGTGTCATATCATGTCACATCAACTCTTTTCTATTTTATGAGTTGCTTAAATTTTAGCAAAGTTACTTGTAGAAGCTCCAGTACTAAAATTTAAGTAATCTATAAAATGAAAAAGAGTTAATATGACATGATGTATAAGAGAGAATTGCTTATAAGCAACTCTCACTAAAAATGCTCTTACATACATTTTAGTCCATTTGATCTGTAGATGATCACGTTAAGCTACAACTCAAGGAAAGAACAATGTAATGTCATGATTTGTAAGATCACATATAATAGGGATTTGCAAGATTATCTATTGGAAAACGGCCACACAATTAAACATGAATATGTAAAGAAATTTCTAGATTTAGGAATAGCATGTGGTCTTTCATACAGGAACATAAACATGTAAATACTTTTTTAAAAAGCTGTGTTAACTAATATTTTGACGTAATTTCAAATAATTTAATGCAAATTCAATCACGCGCGCAGTAACGCGCTGATCGAGGATTAAATTTTCAAAACCTCTTCAACTAATATTCAATTGTCTTAATGTAATAAGAGCAATTTATATATCAGGATCTATTTGATTATTTACCAACTAATCTCACATGTGACTCTAACTAAATATACATGACTCCAATAACTGATAAAATAATGATAGCTAAATATATATAATTCATAATCAACTTAGAATCACAATAGAACGAAAATAGAGGAACAACCACACCCACACCGCAACCTATCTATATAAAGTGAAAAGTAAATAATTATGAATCTATGTTAAATATCTTTGATTAATTGTAATATTTCACACAAGATTATATTCCTAGCCATTCCATTGATTGGTTCAAATAAATGAAGATAATTAATATTAAAATAATTGGGGAGTTGGACATATGTTTCAATTGGACCTACAGTTTTGGGCCAGATGGTGATTTTATCTTTTATTTAGGAACTTGGGAGTTTGTAATGCATGTATACTGACTTGAATGTATTGGTAGGCCGTGCGTCATTATCAATGGGCACGAAGCTCTTAAAAGTAATTAAACTGTCCAAAACCATTTATTGATATTGATGAAGCTACTCGATTGAAGTAGCATAGGAGTTTGAACTGTTATTTATCGTTATAATTAAATATCTCACCCACAACCCACCGAATAGAATAGGAGTTGTGGCTGTTAATTCTCGTTATAACTAGATATCACCCACCAGAGAATTATTAATTTACTAGTCTTTCCGAATTACAGAAACTAGTAGTACCAAGTTAACTTGGTACAGATTTAAACTAGCAGTAATTAATGGTTTAGTTTTTGAAGATTTAAGCCGGCACTCACATGCAATTAAACATAAAAAGGGATAGTGATGTACTGTACTTTTCTTAAGGGAAAACAAAATTACGGATAAATTTCGTTACCTGTTGGCAGGTGAAACTTCAATGAGACATGATCTTTGTACCAAACAATCCAATATAGAATCACTGAAACGCAACTTTGCAACGTTTACGGGTCACCTAACAGAAGTGATGTCAACATTGTAAAGTTGATTTTCTTAAAGTATGCAATTTTCAAAAGTGTGAATGAGTGTCTTTCTGAAGCCACGACCCAGTGGAGTTTAGTTTTATAAAAGGCATGAGAGAGAGGGAATAAAAGGATGATCACATATTAAAAATTATCGTCAAATTATTAAAAAGTGTCATTAGGCCATAATTAAACATTTCCGGCATGGGGCGTGGATTATTATAGTTGGATTGCTGTAATTGGGTCCAACCAATGATGGAGATATCTACAAGTTCCATTATTATAAAAAATTAGCTTTCATTGGGCAAACTAGAGTTGAGCTCCTTTCCAACCTATTTGCTGGAAATGCAAGGAACAAAGGGAAATAAAAGCAAAAGTAGATTCCCATCGCACATGTTCTGTACTACACAATGTCTAATTTGTCTTGGCTTGCTTAGGGACCAAATCCATTTTTATATGAGATATTCTAGTCCTTGATTACATCCTCAAACATGGCACACATTATTTCACACTGCTAACTACAATTACTATGGATTTTTTTTCTTCTGTTGGATTAATCCGGTTGGTAATGCTTAACAAATTTGAATAACCCAATATATTATTATAGTAATCTCTCTCATTTGATCATGAATCAGCATTTTATCTTGAGTAATGTTATTTCCACAAAATTTCTCACAAGAGTTTTTTCAACAAGGAGAGAGCCAGAAAGATAAGAAAGAGAAATATGAAATAAAGTGAATGTGGTAAAGAGATAGAAAGAACCGTAAAAAAAATGTTGTGGAAAAACGTTATTCTGCCATAAGTATAGTGTAAAAAGCCATTAGTTCATAAATTTACAATTAGCCAAGAGAATTCCACTTTTCCATGTACCTCTATAACAAAGTATCTATTGCAGACATATTTTCTACTAGTGTGTTTGAAACAACTTCGGTAAGAAAAAAATAAATTAACTCTCCAAGTTGAAGCTAAAACAATAAATAATTATTTCCACTTTTTCGCAAGATCACCATGATTTTGAGGTAAAATCAATATTCCCTAATATCCAAGCTGTTTCTAATTGTACAGAACAGTTAAGCTTAAAAAGTGACTTTGTATTACAATCTTGAGAGTAACTACGGCAGCATCTTGTACATCAAAGTTTTATAACTCTATTTCATATAATAAAAAAAAAACTTTATACATGACGGTCCGAAAAAGCCCTGAGGTCATGGATAAATGATAGTCTAACAATTACCACCCAAAAAAAAATGGTCTAAGAAATATAGCTAGGTCTGAATGAGTTAATTATGAATAGAGAGTATTGACAAAGGTATCAATCTACCGAGGAGGAAAAGGTCCACTTCTTCAAAATGCAAAATCTAAATCAGAAACAGGCCATCGTCAGCAATCACTCATGTGGGCCTCTCTTATAAGATCAGGAAATTAGGCAGCCACAAACTGGGTCCACCAATAAAGACATCTGCGCAATCAGGGAGAGTGAGAGAGAAATACAAGTCAGGGAATTATCAAAGTATCAATTAGAAGCATGTCATATAGGACATCTATAAGAGAATAAAAAGTAGGAGGGGGGGGGGGGAGGAATTGGAAAGTAAAAAAGAAGTAGGAGGGGATAAACATGGAGAAGTTCAGTTCCACCCCAAAAGAGAACCTTTGGGTCCCTTGTCATGTTGTTGGGGGTCACTATTTACGCATATCTGCTTCTCAGGACTGTAGTGCTTTGTTTTGAGCTGATAATATAGAATACTTTTAATTTCCTGGCCAATACTAGCCATAGGGCATAAGAAAATAAAATATATAAAAAATTAGTCAAAAGCTCCTCATCGCTTATCTGAGATTCTGTTCTTGTGGTGGTGTGTGATAGGGAACCAAAAAGATTTTTATCTTATATTCTAAAGCTTCTTTCTTCCATCTGTTACAGAGCATCTTCACACATATGTGTGCAGGTTTCAGTTCTCTCAGTTGTCACTCCCACAGGGAAACACATGAACAGAAAAAACCAGGAGTAGTTTTCTTGGTAAGGAACCTCTGGCTACATGCGCATAGGCCAAAAACAGTGGCTGCAACCCCTTCTCACTTTCAGTTCTTAAGTAAAGTAAGATCTGGGAACATCATTTTGGTTCAAGATATAGAGGGAATAAAGCTATCATGACGAGTTTCCATCAAAACTAGATAAGAGATAGTCCTCATAAAAAAAATTATTTAGACCCTTTGGCCTTTAGCCCCTTTTGACAAACATAAACTCAAGAAAAGTTTATCAAAGCTAAAAGCCCTTATCTCTTGCAAGACCTAATCATATCATAGAAAAAACAGATAAACAAGAAAAAGTCCATCTCATTATAATCTATCACATGTTCAAATCCAAAGGAAAAAAGCAATCACGTTGAATAGAAAAGAAAAAGGGGTTCTCATTTACCTTTTGAAAGACAGCAGTGCAGCATGATTATATTTAGTCACACAAACATGTTACATTTCTATTAGATTCACAGTCACAAGCCTATAATAGTGGAAAAACATTTCTTTTTATTTGAAATGTAAGCAGTAAGTGATGAGCCAGAGAAAGTTCTGTAATACAAGAGGGCTTTGGCTACAGAACCTAATCTTGTTCTACCCCTCAACACAATTGTTATGTCGTGCATCTCCACCAAGCAAAAAGATAAGAAAAAATAAATAAAAATAAAAAGCTTCCTAAAGAGGCCTGTGTCGCTTGTGGCCAGCTTTGCCATCAGATTTCACAGCACCACTAGAATCCCCTTCTGAAGAAACTTCCATGGATTTGGTAAAAGAACTTGAAAGATCCGCATATAGGTCAACCACTCTTCTGATGTTGTTGTTGAGCTCCCTAATGAGTCCAACGTTTCTGCTGAGGTTGTCAGGAACCTTGGACTCATGATTCTGGTTTATCTCATTGATGAGTACCCGGTTCTGATCCAAGATGTTTTGGACTTGAACAAAGCTTTTCTGAAATGTCTGCAAGATCTTGCTATCAATCTGGGTACCGTTGCCCAGGCCAGAGAATGTGTCACCCTCCATTTTTATTTTTATTTCTTTTGGAGTCAAAAGCTTGATCGAGTCAGAATCGGCCCTGCATCATGGCGAAAAGAAGATGATGAGAAGAAAGAACAAACAAAATATGTGAAATATTGAAAGCGTTTGAAGATATTTTTTTAATCTATCCATAATCATGTCCTCCTAGGTGTACCTGCCTGCACTAACCTAAACAGAGAGACAAAACATAAGCAGTTTTGGAATTGTTTAAGGCATTGGGCAGATGAGACAAGCTCTGTAGTTGAAATCATGACCACCATGAGTTCCTTTTCCAGAGGAATCAGATTATAAACATCAATTATTATTATTATTAAATATTAATATTTGTAGTTATTATTTTTTTTCCACTTATTATTATTATTACTATTGCTATTATTTTTATTGATGGGGTAATTTTTTTTTTTTTAAAAAGGATGAGATGGGAAAAAGCAGATCCCATTTCCATAAAAGGAACCTTTTTTTAATGTACTCAGGAAATACCTACCTAAAGCACAGAGTTCCAAAGAAGAATCTAAAAGCCACCCCTCCCAAAAAAAAAAAAATCAATCAATGATGCAGAGGAGATGATATTACAAAGTACCACAGCAGAGACAGTATCATTAACCCTTTTGAAGCAAAATTACGAAAAACTAGAATAAAAAGAAGTAACCGTCCAAATGTTGTTGAATACACACGTTGAAGAAAACAAAAACCCATTTAATAATCTCAGATTGGCATTACTTAAAACTGAGGAAAATCCGGAATAACGTGTTAATATCAGGAATCAAAATGTTCCAACCGTACTTGGAAAACTTGCAGAAACATAAATTCCTTTGAGTAGGAAACAGAAATTGGTCAAATAAAAACAAAAGAACCCATTTGAGTTAGTGGAATCAACGCATCTCAAAACCAGGTAAATTGCAATTGCTGAGATCTCGAGCGAATATTTTAGTGGACCAAAGAAGAAGAAGAAAGAAAAAGAGCTGATAAAACCAATGTCTGGGTGAAACGGAGACGAAGAAACAAAGTCATCATGAAAGAGTGGAGGAAAGTTGAGATAGAAACAAGGAGTAAAGAACAAAATTGACATTTTATGAAAGTATTTATTAATTGATAAGGAGGTGAAATTAGATTAATGATTAAAATTAAAAAAGGTTATAATATAAAGTATGAATGAAAAATGGTACCTTGAAAATCTGGAACATTATATTGAGGGAGAAGAGACAGGGATTGAAAGGGGGAGACGAGGGATTCCCGAGGAGCAGTGAGTAATAAAGATCGGCGATTGAATCGAATCTGCGGAGCAAAGGGGCTGTCCTGTGAATTCAGAGAGAGAGAAAGAGAAAACAGAGAATATGTAGATTTGACAGTCACGCTCGGACCCCTTTGTGTCTTAATATTTAGCACTATTCTATAATGAATATCCACCTGTTTTTTTCTTTCTTTTCTCATTTAGATACGCCTTTACTCCCACGCCCTTCATTTAATATTTCAATTTCATTTGTCACTCTACATAATTAATTATCGTACCTCAATGCTATACTTTCATACATTTCTTCTCTTTCGACTTTCCATGCCTTCTATAATTCATCAAATTTATCACACTGGCTTTTCTTTAAAGTTCATTTGGAACTGATTAATTTTTTTTTTAAATAATTTAATAGGAAAACTTGTTATAAATTTTTTTTTACATCATCCAATGCAAAAATTTTAGAAAATTGTTTCAACTTAGAATTAATTCTAGATCCAAAATAAATTCTTTAATGTGGAACTAAATATGAAAAAAATTGCGTTAATTGATATTTGAATGTATTTCTGAAGAATCTAATAAAATAAATAAATACTCTCTTTGGATTGATAAATAAAGAAAAAACTGATATACATTAATTAACTTTATTAATTTTTTAAAAAAATTAATTTTTATCTCAAATTGTTCTTCACTTAAAGTTGTTATCAACAATGAAAAATAAAAGTTGTTCAAAAATGAATCTTAATTTCGAAAAATCGCGTTAATTGATATTTGAATGTCCTTGATTACATATCATTCAATTATATATATATATATATATATATATATATATATATATATATATATATATATAACTACTTTAGTCCACCACAAATGAGATTTGTTTGTTTATATTTCGATCTAGAGTGACTATGTGTTGTACGGAAATAACAAAATTATGAAGTTTTCATCAATAGCATGTAAATTTAAACTTTGTTCATGTGAATAATTTGCATAAAGTTTTAAAGATTTATTTTTGTGCAGACACAAAACTTTGAGTTTAAATTTTATTATTGTTGTAATGTAGTAAAAAAGAATAGCATGTAATATTATAGAACTATGTAAATGTTTTTTATACACTCATCACAAATCTTTAAGGTTAATGTACATGCATAACAAATATTTAATGTAGCATTATACATTTTTAATAGTTATCGATTTTATTAAAATTTGTGTTGTGTTGATTTATTGTTAAGCTCTTAAGAAATTATGGGATTAAATGATTCCTTATGAGTTTTAGATATTTAGAGAGTTTTATAAACAGAGGTCAAGTTTGATTGTAAAGAGAGAAGTATATAAAGTTTTTAAAGTTTCAAGTCCTTCTTCTTCTTTCTAGTCATGGAAGTCGTAAAAGCTCTTGATTGAATAGCTAGCAGGTGATTCAAAGCCTTTTGAGCTAAGAATTAGAGTGTTGGAGCATTTGTGTGAAGTGCTCGGAGTTCTTTCCTTCATTCTTCCTCTTTTTCAGTGTGATTTTGAGGTGAGGGAAGTCAAGTTGTATCTCTTGTTGAATTGTTTGAGCCATATATTTATTTACTTCCATAAACTTGTGGTTGTATTGATTGGATTTTGATTAAATGGTTGAAGTTGGGGTTTTTTTTTTTATGAAGCATATTGAGAAAATTTGATGATTTGATCGTCTTATTAATTGCATGTTGAAGTTGTTGCTGAAAATAATTTGTTGATGATGTGAATACATGATATTTTGTGTTGTATGTTTGATTTTGGCTGAGCTTAGGTGGATTGAGCAAGATCATGATTTTGTCAAGTGTATATTTCACTATTGCCCCGAGCGTGCCTTCATGGCATCAAACGTGGCTCACGTTAGAAGCTCTTTGTCTCACTTATGTCAAACACATGATTGGTGGCATCAAACGTGGATTAGGGAGAAGTCTCTAACTTGGTCATATCAGACATGGTTTGAATGGCAATGTGCATAAAGAGAGAAAAATATCTTTGACTTGGTGACTTTAGGTCCCAGGTTGAATGTTGCCCATCATGGCCAAGTCAAAACTCTCTTTACCTATACGACACCAGGTGCCAATATGGTGATGTTGGGCCTAAGTCAGGCAAAGACTCTCTGCCCGAAATCCACTAACAAAAAAGTATTCATTTTTTGTGTCATTGTATATATTTCTTTTAAGATCTAAATTTTAATAATATTGAGTAAAAAAAAATTATCCCACAAATAAAAAAAATCTCACAGTGATATATTTAAAAATAGAGTTAATCATTTATACACTGCCAGTGTAAAGTTTTTTATACTGGCAACCAATCATATCTTTTAAAGCTGCTTATTTTATTATTATTTCATTAAATAAGCAACTGACATGACACTATTAAAATATATGATTGGTTGTCAGTGTAAAAAAACTTTACATTGGCAGTGTATACGTTATTAACTCTTAAAAATATATTAATTAGTTGACTTTTAAAAATATAATTTACTGACCTAATTAACATCTTTAATATAAAATTGGCTTTTAAATAGACTAATAGGCCAAATTATACCTATAAAAAGTCTATGATAGATAATAGATCAAACCTAAGCTTTAATTTTGTATAAAAGATGCGACCTATATATTCAAAGTCTGACCTTTCCCACCCAAGTTGTATACTCTTATAGGAATATTAGACTTCCTTGTTTAAGTTGCGACATTCGAGAAATTGTGTTGTTAGGGATTGGTATCTTAATCGGCTATTGATTTAGTTGGATTAAAAAGATTGGGTTGTTGATTTGCTAGAGTCAAGTCACTTAAACTGTTCACATGTATTATTATAGGAAATCTCCTAATTAAAATGTGTGATGACTTATATAGTTGCTCTATTGTGCATATAATATGTTGAGTAAGTTGTGTTGTGCATATGTTATGTTGAATTGTGTTGAGTTGTTTATGTTGATAGTATAGTTATTTTTACTTATATATTAATTATGTTGATTCTTTAAATACTAGCTTACTCTTGTAAATATGATTGAACTGTGATAATCATACTTGGTATTGGAGTAGAATAGAGATAGGTTATTATTGGAACTTGCTTTAAGGCCATGTTGGACGATGGTAGTGCGAATCTTTTGAGTTACCCTAGTATGACTGGTTGTTAGTAGTCTTGCTTAATCGATAGTTAAGATTTTTTTTCATACTTTAGTACTAGATTATTGTATAAATATGTATACATTGTATATGTTTCGATAGTTGATAAACTTTTAATTGTACATGTATATGTATTACCATTTGTATATATAAGTATTACCAGTATATTAATTTTAGTCAATTGTAATTTTATATTATTTGATTATTAGTAGTTGTGTCGTTAAATTTAGTGACTTTATGGGTTATTAATTTAAATTTAAATATATAAAAACCTTTATTTAATGTCTTATTATTTGATTAGAAAAAATAATAGTTAATGGAGAAAATACCTATTAAATAGGATATAATTGTAAAAAATATAAATAAACTTTTTTAAATTTTAAAATATCAGTTGTCTTGGAACAATAAATAAAGACTAAAAATATTAGTCAGGAATGATATTACATAACAGGGTTGAAATTAAATTAAAATTTCATTTTTCAATATTTAAAATTAATTTAAGCTGTCCTTGTATAGTAATTTTATAACTTAATTAACATCTTAAAAGTATATACAAAAATATACTTTAGTAACTTTTATATCTAACGGTTGGGATTCATTTTAAATTTTATTATTTATTATTTTATATTTAATATATACAAAATGTGATGTTAGTGAATTCTAATTTTTTTTATCATTAGATTCAAAGCTACAATTTTATTTTTATGCCTAAAACATTGTGAATTGTAATTTGAGTTTAAATTCGATGTATCATGTACAGAAATTCTTATAATATAAAAAATTACATATAATTTAATAAAAATAATAAAAATCAAACATCTTATCATTTAAGTATTTATGACTATATTATACGACTGCATGTATTTTAGTTATTTTTATAATTTAACTAAATTAAGAATAAATAAAATTTTCTCCAAACGCCCACTTTTTCACTCTCAGTGACAATAAAATTACTCTTAGTGTATTTTTGAAATACAATTTAAAAAATAAATCTTCAATTGAATATTTTTTAGTTTAGAAGTATAGGAGAAAAAAGTCTTCCTCTTTGGGAAGAACACAAACGATATTTTTCCCTTCACGACACGTGGCCCGATCACGATGTCAAGATTTCTATGATGAAAGGGCCCTACTTTTGCCAGCAAACCATATATCAATTCTTTCGTTAATATTGAGAATCAAACATACTATGATGGCAGATGACAGGAGTTCTAAAAAATGTGTCGGCCGTTGTTTTTCCCCCCCTGCTGAATGCTAACTAGCGTTAAATCTTAGTATAATAATTATTCTTCAAATATTTTATTATAATATTTTTTATTTATTATTTTTTAATACTCTTATAATACTCATTTATAACATTTATGCTTTGGCATTTCGCATAATTATACATCTTGTTATACATTTCATGATTTCGTTAATTTTGTAACTCAATCATTATTTTTTTACATCTTATTACTAAAGTATTGCATATTTTATCTTATTAATAGTTGAATATCCAATTTCGATTATTTGATTATTCACATGATAAGTGGTGCCAGGACGAATCTGCAGCTAGTGTTATGGGGGCAATTGCCCCCAATATTTCACATTTTTCAAATATTATATGTATTATTATATTTTAATTGTTCTCAATATATGTGATATATCATATATAAGTATTTTTACTCACTTTTCATTGTACTAAATAATTGACTTTACTTTTCTTTTTTTCCTGTTAAAGTTATCTATCAAACATTCTGTTATGATATACAGTAGTATTTGAATGAAAAAAATTCCTTTACTTTTGTAATAGTTATAGATAACATAATTTTATTTATTAAAAAAAGTTGCTTTGATTTTTTTAATATGTTATATTTGTTTGTGCATTTGTTTTTATTATTATTTTATATTTTAGACATTACAATTTTATACATTTAACTGTGAATTGCTTTCACAATTTAAAATTTATAGATGTGTTACTGTGTGGTGTTATATAAATTTATAATGTGGTAGTATGCATGGCTAATAACATGATGGTCATCAAGTATAAGAAGAGGAATGAATTGTATTACAATTTTTATTCTCTATTTTTAAAATTTTGTATTTTTTTTTTCACATTTGCTTCTTTACATTTGTAACACCATTAGTTTTGTGATGTTTAATTTGATTATATGAGTGATTGTATGACTTGTGTTGTTTAGCTATTAGTTGTGATTCAGGACCTCTAGGATCCAAACACTCTAATGGTGTGTTTGGATGATAAATTTATATAGGATAATTCATTTATTTGAAGAATTTCAAATTTATTGAGGTGAAATGCTTTGTTTGGATGAGAAATTTACAAAGAATTTGAAATGCAAGCATTTGCAAAATTTCTTAAAATATTAGAATTTCAAATTCTCTCAAAAATGGAAGAATTTGAAATTCCTCATATTTATTTTTCTTATTTCACATATATATTTTATCCTATCTCTTCATTCTTTTAATTATTGGATATTCAAAAATACTTTTAAAATTATTAATATCTTATATTATTTTTAAAATTATTAAATATTACCTAATATTAATTTTTAAAATTACCAAATATTTAAAAATGGATTAATATTTTTTTATAAAATTTAATTTAAAATTTTCAACATATAAATATATTTTTAAAATCAATTTTACTATGATGGAATCAAATTATGATATTCAACCTAACAATTTAAAATTTAAGAAATTTGAATTGACTCATCCAAACAAAATATTTTAAGAATGATAGAAATTAAAATCAAAGTAATTCAAATACCAAAAATTTAAAATTCATTGAATTTATAAAATTTTTCATCCAAACACACTAGTTAGTGTGTTTGGATAGAGAATTTAAATGGAGTAATTCATTTATTTGAAGAATTTTAAATTCTTTGAGGTGAAATATCTTGTTTGGATGAAGAATTTATAAGGAATTTGAAATTTAAGCATTTGTAAAATTCCTTGAAATAGTAGAATCTCAAATTCTCCCAAAAAAATAAGAATTTCAAATTCCTCATATTTTTTTTCTTCTTATTTCACTTATATATTTTATCTTATTTCTTATCTCTTCATGTTTTTAATTATTGAATATTTAAAAATATTTATAAAATTATTAAATATTATCTGATATTATTTTTTAAAATTATTAAATATTTAAAAATTAGTTAATATTTATTTTTATAAAATTTAATTTAAAAATATCAACATATAAATATATTTTTAAAATTAATTTTACCATGGTGGAATCAAATTATCATATCCAACCCAACAATTTAAAATTTGAAAATTTTGAATTGACTTATCCAAATAAAATATTTTAAGAATGATAAAAATTGAAATCAAAGTAATTCAAATACCGAAAATTTAAAATTCCTTGAATTTATAAAATTCTTCATCCAAACACATTTATTTTAAAAAAATGAACTTTAAAATATCACATTTGATACCTAAATATTATTGATTCACATAAATATAAAATATTCACATTCACCTTATTTTTTATTATCATGGTGAAAAAGTAAATGAGCGTATCTTATAATCTTGTAAAAATAAAATTTACTTTATATAATTCCTACCAAACCTCACTTCTCTCTTTTACATTTTTTCCCTTTTTTTTTCAAATTTTAATTAAATAAACGTTATTTTACTAAAATTACAAAATATCAATCAAACATAATCGTGACTCATGAGATAATATTTCTAGATATAGTATTTATGGGAATGTAACGTAATATCTCAAAATAAAACCCCTATATGAATTGTAAATAGTTGATCGGTCATCGAAGTAAATTATTAATTTTGTTTTAAGGAAAATAATAAAGATCGACTATCGATGGGATAAAATAATGTTTAACAAATTAAAAAAATAGTTTTGCTATCTATCTCTCTCAAAAATAATAAATTATTATTTTTATTAAAATCAGAGTAAAAATATACTTATTTTATTGAATGTTATAGTATTTTAATAAAAACCTTATATATTATATACAAATTATTTTCTTATACGTAGGACGACAAAATATATCTAGACTCTATGTATGTATTAAAAATATTTTCAATTGAAAGATAAAATCATGCATAAATTAGAATGAGATAAGATGGGCATAAATTTACTTGCAAAATTTAATAGGAATAAAGATAGGTACAAGTGATATCCACCTCGCTACCCCACACCTTTATTAATCTATAATTAATTATAGAATTTTTTTATATATTATTTCAATTAGAATTATTGTATCTTTTTATTTTTAGTTTTAAATTTTAGTTAGCTTAATCCTTATCTTATCATATTTTTGTTTTTTATAAGTATTATTAGACCAAAATAATATTTAAATTTGAGAGATAAACTTTTACGCCATATTTCATTATAATGAAATTAATATATAATATGTATAATATATGTATGTGTATATGTGTATGTGTTCGTGTGATATTTATATTTAATATATATATATATAGTTACTAATAATAAGTTTTAAATATAAAAAAATCAACTTCTGAATTTTAAAAGTTATAGGCTTAATTGTGTTTTTGATCGATCAAGTATTATAATTGTGCAATTTTGATTCCCAAAGTTTTAAATGGGTAATTTTAGTCCCTAAAAGATTGTAGTTGTGTGATTTTAGTCCTTCAATTTTTAATTGAATAATTTTAGTCCCTCAAATATCATAATTGTGCGATTTTAGTATCTCCCATTAAAAATTTAATTTTAATATATATATATACAATGTTTTAAAATTATACAATTATTTGTTTATTCAAGTTAACGTCTATTATAATTTTTTGTTAATATATCAAATGATATATATTTATTATTAATAAATAAATAAATAATATATATATATATTATTTTAATATTATTGATAAATTAATATCAAAAATATTTTTAGTATATTTATAGATAAACTAATAATTTGATAAATATGACTTAGTAAATATTAATATAATTTTACAAAAATATAAATATATAACAAAAGATATGTATATTTCTAATTAATATACTTATATTTTTGTAAAAGTATATTAATATATAATAAATTATATTTATCAAATTATTAGTTTATCTATAAATATACTAATAATATTATTGATATTACTTTATCAGTAATATTATAAAAATAATAATATATAAATTTTATTTATTTATTAATAATAAATATATATAATTTGATGCATTGAACAATATTATAATATGCGTTAACTTGAATAGATAAATAATTGTATAATTTTAAAATATTGTATATATATATATATTAAAATTATTAAATTTTTAATGAGATAGACTAAAATTGCACAATTATGATATTTGAAGGACTAAAATTGTTCAATTAAAGATTGAAGGACCAAAATCGCACAATTACAATCTTTTAGGGACTAAAATTACCCAATTAAAACTTTGAAGATTAAAATTGCATAATTACAATACTTGAGGGATAAAAACGCAATTAAGCCAAAGTTTTACTATTATTATAAGATAGTGAGGTTAGTGCCATAAATTTTATTTAACTTTCTCATAATTATATATTTATTTTGTCTCACATTTTGTTTTTTTTTTCTATTATAAGGAAGTGACCATTTTAAATAGTGATTTTGAATTTCTAAAATTTTTCTATACATATTTGACATATATAATCTTTATCACTAAATTTAAAATTTAAAATTTATAAAAAAAAGACCAATTTTTTTAATATAATAGCATAACACATCTTTTTAATAATATTATTATTATTAGTCAAGTGGGAGCATCCTTATTAGTCTTTGTAAATAATGAATGAGAACCACTATGCCTACTCAATGAGGGATAGTATATCAAAGATCATTTTTTTTTAGAAAAATTATATAGAAGAGGTCTTAAGTTTGAATCTCATTTTAACCATTATATACAAAAAAAAAAAAATCAATAAGTTTGGTGAAGAACAAGGCTTGTTGGCCTACTTGAGTCTATAAGTTTATTTATACATCTTGTATAAAACAAAACTATAGAAATAGGCTTTCAAGCTAAGCATAATTCTATAAAGGTTAAGTTAGACCTTTAATAAAAATGTTTATAATGTCTAAATAGGACAAATTAGATTCAAACTCTTTAAAGTTAGTCTAATTGTCATGTTTTAATTCCTATTAAGGATAATAATATTTAAATGATTATAATTTATATTTCTAGTGTTTTTTGATTACTAATTATGAATTATGTTTGAATGATTTAAATTTGTGTTCAAATAGTTCAAGAATGATTTTTCAATTTAGTTGTAATAATTTTTTTAATTAAATTTTTTTATTGATTTATTAATTTTATACAAGCAAAGTACGAGTAATGGATGTTAGTATGAGTATATAGGTGCTTAATGGACATGACGATGATAATTAAAGTTGTTTACTTACGAAGATATAAAAACGAGTATAGATAACTTTTTAAACACAAGTATAAGAAAGAATATTATAATATCTTAATATGACTTTATTCATTGCTATCCCTACTTACACTATAACAATTTTTTTTGGTAGAGAAAGGAAAATAAGAGAAAAAAATAGTATGTAGCTAACTAGCCTACATTCGCTAGATCTTGAAGGAAAACTTAAAGGGCTAGGGGTGGAGGAGTAATGAACTCTTTAGTCAAACCATTGGCCCCTTCATGAGCCAAGCAATCCGCCACTGTTTTCCACTCTCGAGGGATATGCACGATTTTCACTCTCCAGTTCTTCCTTAAAATATTTTGTATTTGCAAAAGCTTATCCTTATGCGCATGCAGTGACAGCTCCCTCATATCATAAATATTGATTGCATCTACTGCTTCCATACAATCAGTTTCACAAGTTATATTTCTATATCCCAACCTCCAAGCATGCATTAATCCATCCCTTATTGCCAGAATTTATGTGAGAAAAGGACTGTCTTGGCCATAGCATGTGGAGAATCCAAATTGCCAATCTCCACGGCCACCCCGGAGAACACCTCCGCCACCCATCGACTTTTGGTTAGAACAAGAGCCATCCACATTAAGTTTCGCGTCTCCCTGGCCAGGAGGGGCCTAGTGACCATCTTGCTCCTGGGGTGTTTTTGAGAAATAAAGATGACACTCAAGCTTCTGTCGTCGAACTAGTTGACTAACATACGTGACACTCCAGGAGGTGTTGGCGATTACCTAGGTATTTCGCCATTTCCAGTTGCACTAAAGTGTAGATAGGATCAAAATTCGCTTTTCATGATTGAAAATATGCCAAAGTCAAGGATGTAGGTTGAGAGTCGACATCATTGTCGTAGAAGCAATGCCCATCCGATACCATAGTTCACTCGAATGTGGGCAATCGCGGAGCACATGAAGGGTGGTCTCCTCAATCGCAGAACAACGCGTGCAAGCTGGGGACAGAGCCAGTTGGCACACACTATAACAATTTTATAAACTTCTCTTTAATGATTAAATTTTTAAGACTCTTTTATTTAATGAGAGGATTTTTAGGTTTTCTTTTAACTTTTTATTCATTTTAATTTTTATTTATCATATTTATTCATAAATTAAATTATAATACTTTTAAATAAATTATTTGTAATTAAAAATGATTTTGTATAACAATATAATTTGTTCATCATAAATCTAAAATATAATTTATATTTTTAAAATATCTATTTATAATTTTTTAAATATAATTAATATATTTAAATATAATATGTATTTGCATATACAATTTATATTTATAGATATGATAAACATTTAATCTTTCAAATATACACACTAAGTACTAATATAATTTATATATTTAAAATATTTATTTATATAAATTTTAAATATAATTTATGTATTTAAATATAGTATTTATTTGTATATATAATTCATTATAAATTTTAATTATTTATTAAATATATATCCTTCTATTTTTAATTATTTAACTATTATCTTAAAAATAATAATTAATATTTAAATTATCATTATAATTTTAATAAATAGAAAAGGATAATAATCAATAAAATAAATTATTCCAGACATATAGTAAATTAATACTTAATATGTTCATTACACAATATAACTTTTTATTTTATATGAATAATATTTATAGTAAACAATGAGATTTGAATATATAAGTTATATTATGATTAATTTTTAATAAATACTACGTAAATTATATTTTAAACTCATGATTAAAAAATTATATTTGATACAATAGTATTTTAACTATTAATTCTTAAAATATTAAAAATTAATTTAAAAAGTAAAGATAAAATATGAAAAAATAGTTACTTTCAAATAAAAATAATTTGTGAAAAAATATGTGCAATTATATTTAATTTATCTTGTTTTTAAATAAATGTTTTAGACCTTAATTTTAAATTAATTTTTAAAATACTTGAATCGTTTCAAGAAATCCACCTATTAAACTTGGGTTGAGTCATTACCATTAGCAAAATAAAAAGTCGTCGATTCCACATTTATACAAGGGTCATAATAACTTTTTTTATTTTTATTTTTTATTTTGCATTCACTTTTCCCCGACTTTTTAGAAATATCATAAATGAAACGAATAATTAAAGCATGATCAGCTCATTCAGCTGCCTCACCTTTCCATGGGGGTTGGTTGCAAGCGGCAATCATACCACTCTAACATAAAATCTCCCTCTCACATGGAATCGAATAACTCCAAATTAATTCTACATTTAGCAGTGTACTTAAACAAATATTACCTACTCCTTCTTACTTATATAAATAAATAAATTTTAACTAAATTAAATTTATTTAACGCATTAAATCTAAAAATACTTTTAAAATAATAAATGATAACCTATCTATAATGTAGTATATATTTTAGCAAATATAATATATATTTTATATAAAATCATAAATATTAAATATATTTAATTACCTTTCTTAATTTATATGAAATTAGTCTTTTTTATCTTATATATAAATTTAAGTTTTGGTTGAAAAAAATGATATCCAAGTTTCATAAAATTAGTTTTCAACTCTTTTATGTTTTCAATGTTAGAAGGAAATAGAAGGGAAAAAAGAAAAGACAACAGAAATAATAATAAATATGATAAAAATTAGTGCTATTCGGTGAAACCAAAACCTCTCCACAAACCTCTTTTAGTGACAAAGCCTGAAACATTTTGTTGGAGTCTAACCTACACTGGTGGAAGGAGAAGGGTTGTTCAAAGGAGGAGGCAAAGGTGGTCAAGTGGTGTCTAGTTTCCTGCATTGTGGCAATGGACCTCGACAAAAGAGGGAGAGAGAGAGAGAGAGGCGACAGGCGAGGGAGGCGAGAACGATGTAAACATTGCTAGGATTTCGAGAAGAGCAATCAAACAATAATTTTAAGGTTACACAATTTTAACTAAGCTATTCACATCAACACTAGACCTTGACCCCACAATATGGGCTATTGGGCTCATCTAATTATCAATTTTTTTATCGACTAAGTTCATTTTCCCGTGGATGTAAATACCTAAAACCAAGCCTGCCCAATACAACCTAATTAAATCCATTTTTTCTACCTGTATAACCCATTTATAATCATTTTTTTCAATCAAAGTCTTCAGGTTCAGGCCGAGTCAGATTTTCCTGCTTACCCCTAGTCGAATGTGGTTTGAATGGCGCTTAACATGAGGAAAAAGAAACATCTCTAATTTGGTGACGTCGAGCCCCAAGTTGAGTGGCACCCAACCTGGCCAAGTAAGAACTCTCTGCCTAAATAATGTCGAACACCAGTATGGTGACACCAGGTGTGAGTCAGGCAAAGACTCATTGGGTAAACTGAGGTCAAGCGTGGGTTTTGGTCACACCAAGTGTGAGAGCAACAAGAGCTATCTACCTCATACACGTCAAGCATGGGAAATTTGGCATTAAGTGTGGGCGAGTTAGAGTATCTCTGCCTCATTTCACATTAATTAGGTGCGGGAAGAGTGACATTGGGCGCAAACTACCTTATAAATATGTGTTGTTAAAGGTTGAATGTGTATAGGCTTGCGGAATGTATGACATGTTATATGATGATTAAATTGTGTTTTATATTATATGTTGATAAATGATGTTGAATCTTTATACATTGGTGTAGTATATTGTATAAGTTAATTTAATGGTTGAAAGTTTGAGTTGAGTTGTTTGTTATTTAGTTGAGTAGTCGTGTTAAGAATGTTTTGGCATTAAAGTTCTAATGTGTTGATCAACACAGGATTAAAGGAGAATTTTTTTTTGAAGTTGCATATCTCATTGTGAGGATATTGTATTGTGGTACTTTAAGAGTCTGGCTTATTGAAAATATTTCTCGGGATGTTGACCCTTGAAGTAGATAGTTGTGTCTATGACTTTATTTGATGTCGTATGTGGGTAAGGTCGAGGCATACCAACTACAACCGACCAAATTAGAGTAAAGTACTGGGTTAAGAGTTAAAATCTCTAACTAAGTACTAAAATGACACAATATTTGAAGGGTAGTTAGTGGGCTAATCTCATAGGTGACTTAGTTGTGCTAGCTAATGTTGTGGTAGACTCACTCCCAAGTTGTTTTACCATGATAAAAATACTAGATTTTATAGTTTTAGTGGAAAAATTCGAGCAACCATGTTGTATTTTGGATTTTATCCTATTTGGTTGTTGATCGAACTAGATTGAAAATATTGGATTGTTGGTTTAGTAGGATCAAGTCCCTTATACTATTCATATATGTTGTAAGAGATCTTGTAGTTGAAATGCACGATAACGTATATAGTTGTTGTATTTTGCATATGATATGTTGACTAAGTTGTGTTGTTCATATGTTATGCTAAGTTGTGATGAGTTCAAAGTTGCATCGAGGTGTTGTTGTGTTGTTCAAGTTGAAGAATATGTTGTATTGTATTGAGAAATTGTAAGTTGATATTGTGTTGAATTAAGCCAAGTTGTTTATGTTGATAGTATAATTGCTTTTACATCTATATTTTTTTTATGTTAATTTCTTTTAAACTGTAATTTATTCTTATATGTTTTCATGTGGTTAGACTGCAGTGATTATATTTAGTATGGGAATAGAATAGAGTTAGATTTTTCAAGTAGAGTCCTTTAGAGGCCATGTTGCATGACAGTTATGATCTTGTGGAGTTACCCACGTGTAGGTGTATCAGTTGCATCTAATAAGTTTGATTATCTATTAGGATTATTATCTAGTATTGTTGGAACTCTTACTTGTATATATTACAATATCTATTTTCAGATAGGCCTTGAATAATAATTTTAGATGATTAGTTGTGTATGTTTCTTTCCCCTAAAAAAAAAAGTTGTGTATGTTTCTAGCTACTAGTTTGAACTGTTAATCGTAAGGACTTGACGAATTGTTACATTGTTGAGAGATTTAATATTCTTAACTATATTAACAAATTTTCTTAAAAGGTATAATTTAGTTAAAAAAAAATTATAATTAAGAATTAAGGTGGTACTCACAATGATTTTTATATAAAATTCAATTACTTAATTCACTAAAATTAAATAAATTAGTTAATCTAGTTGGAAATGTTAAATTTGTCTTAAATTTATTTATTTTTCTTTTGAAACTACTTTTAACATTAATTATAAATATTTATTTTATAATTTAAATTATTATTTTTTAATGATTTAGAAGCATATTATTTGGGATAAAATAACGCTTGTCTAATTAAAATAATTGATTGGTGGGCGTGGTGGCGATGAGAGGAGGTTTAATAAGATATTTTATTGTTAACTTGTCTTTAATAATTGGATGGATAGCGTATATAATTGTACGGGAAATGGATGAGGATAGTGGGAATCCAAACGGAGTCAACACCAACGTGATTCTCACCACGTCTGCCAAATGACCATTTTTCTTTTTCTTTCTACGAGTTTGGGTGTATTAATAAAAAAGAGAAATGAAGAGGTACAACCAAATCTGGGGGCAACTGTTTGGGGCCAGTGAGATGCCAACACGTATCACCTTCACCATTCTCTAAAGTGATTGTTTAATAATGTCGAAGAAGGTGGGTCCCACTCTCAAACACAATTGTGTCACTGCTAATTAAATGTCACATTATGTCACATCAATTTTTCTTTATTTTATGAATGACTTAAGTTTTAGTACCGAAACTTCTATAAATAATTTTATTAAAATTTAAATAATTTATAAAATAAAAAAGAATAAATATGATATGATGTGACACAAGAGATTGTTTATAAATTGCAAATGCTCTAACGGATAGAGACTTACACGCTCCACGTTACTCTCACACACTAAATTCATAAAATTATATACTTCTAGTAACAGTAAATAAATCCCTTAATCCGGTGCATTATCTAATACCTAATCAAATAATTGCACCCAGAGATGAAAAAACATCTTTCAAATTGCAAAAAATTCACAAATTAATACAACTAGTTCCACTTTAATAATAACAATTTATAACAACTCATAGATTTTTTTGCACAAATTTTTTTTTTTATATTAAAAATTGTAACCTAAGTCAACAAACAAATATATTATTAAATATTCTCTGTTTTTTTATATGTCAAATTTTTAGTGAATTTTTATTTCAATTTACTTCTCACTTTTAAATTTCAAGATAACAATAGTTGTTATGTTATCAGTTATACTCTTATATCACATTCATGTAATGATTCGTTAGATCATTACACTTATGACTGTTCAACTATTTCACAACAAGAATATAATTTATGGATAATTATGTAACAGTTATATAAATAACGTGTAAGTTATATCTGTATAGGATAGAAGGATAATCTATTGAAAAAAGCTCACATGTCATATAAATACCCTGTATTACATAAATATATAAATGTATACAAAATAGATACTACATTGTCAATCAACACTTATACATAATTTGACTACATTGGAGTAGCCATCAACAAAACAAAGCCACCACTGATTGCACAAGCTGCTCCAAAAATTTCGTCTCACTCTCATGAAAAATCATGATTATCGTAGTTCCAATCACAAGAAAAAACACAAAGTAAGCTCGTGAAATGAATTTAACTTAAAATCACATAATTGATAACAACTTAATATCATCAAAAACAACTTTAAACAACTTATACAATGTGATTAACTTACCACAATCAATATAACAACATATATAAATATACCACTAATGTGTTGTCACACATAACGACATATGGAGATCTCATATAACTGAAATGAACAATTTAAGTGATTAGACCATACCGAACTACAATGTTTGACCTATCTCAACTATGTCAGGTATAGACATTATGCCTCATAAAATGCCAGGTATAGATAACCTAATTTGATTTCTCATGTTTTCGCTACTTAAACTACAAAGTCTAGTATTATTGTTAAGGGAAAACAGTTTGGGTATGAATCTATCATGACATCAGTCTACAATACTAAGTCACATATGGGATTATCCTACCAACTACTCTTTAAGTACTACATCCCTCTGATACTAAGTAAGAGACTAAGTCTCTGACCTGAGATTTTACTCAATTGGCCAATTTATACACATAGTTTAACCTGACCCCCATATGAATACAACATAAAATCTAAAAGAGATAATTGAATAACAACTTACCCATTTAGAGATAAACTTACCTACAAAAGGGTTTCATACGAGCTCTCAAAGCAGCGCTACTTATATTTGTATAGTGGGATATTTTAGTTTTGAAATCAATTATACTCTCATTTAGTTTTTATGTATCGTAGTTAAGACATATATCTAACCCACATGTCCATAACTTAACAATTTTAAAATTCATGCAACTTATATAACTTTATCAACTCTCAACTTACAACTTATAAGCTTGAACAACTTAAACAACACACAACTTTACATCATGTTCAAATTACAATTGATCATCATCAATCATCTATAGAACAACTTAAATCATCACAGGTCAATATACAAGGTATTGCATTCACTTTTCATTATGCATCACTCTAAAATTGCAACTTATAAAAGCAAAGAGGACACAAGTGCTTCAAACGCCTTAGGTCTTCGCTCTAAGTGATGGAAAGTCACTTAGAGCGCCCTATAATTCACTTGGAGCGAGCCCAGACAACGAACTCCTTTAGAAGCCTCAATTTAGTTGCTTAAAGTGATGTTACCCTCGCTTTGAGCTAACAAAACTTGCTCAAAGCACCCCAAAATTTGCTTGAAGCGAGCAAAGTCAAGGACTATCCCCTAAACCTCTAGTCCCCTATTTCTAAGCAAGTGAGTTCTCACTTTGAGTGATGGAATCTCGCTTGGAGCGATCACAATTCACTATGAGCGAGAAAAAGTCATAGAGCACCTACGCTTGATTACCTAACTCAATTTGAGCGAGTAAGTTCTCGCCTTAAGCGAGCTTACCCATAATCTACACAATCTTTAAGAACAAAAGCAAGAACAACAACTCCATTCTTATCTCCCAACTTCAAATTCATACATGTATTTGAAAATCAATCACATGCAGTGTAAAGATTCAACATATAGGCATCACAACAACTCAAAAACAACTCTAATGTACAACATGCAACTACTGCAAATCAAATTCACTCAAGAACAACATATCCTAGAGCACTACTATAACCATTTTCTATTCTGTATTTTTTGTCAAATCCAACATGCAACCATAAATTTAAACATCAACTAGCAAACAATCAACATCAACAATCCAAGACACAAGCTCCTCATACCTCTCAATGATTCTAGGAACAAAAAAAGGGAAGGAGAAAAAGTGTGCTTTGTATGCTCCCGACTTGAAATCTTCAACCCCTCAATCTCATATTTAAAGCTTTACTACTAAGGATTAACTACAAGAAGAAAGTGGAGAAGTTATTGTTTAAAAGGAGAGGAAACTGATTTCAGGTTTCCCTGAGTAAACTCTTACTAACTTCTCTCTAAGATTTTCTAAGACAATAAATTATGAGGTTCTAATTTTAAGAAAATCTTATATATTTTTCCTAAATTAATATAACTTAGCTAAGTTTACAACCAAACATACAACATATTTCTAACCGTATTACAACTTAACTTTTACTTAATTCACACGTGTCAACTAATATGTATTTATTATGAAATAAAAAAAGAGAAAATATAATAAGAAATATTAAAATCATTTTATGAAAAATATAAACCTTAAATAACTATTATAAAAAAAAATGAAAGTAGTAATATCTTTAGTAACTATACATCAATCATTAATACCATTCTCGCACTTAAAAAGTCTTGAAAGTATTATACTTAGTAATATAAAATCCAACTAAATAAACATCAACACTAAATTTAACATAATAAGAAGAATAAAGAAGTTACCAGAAACAATCTTATAAAGCAGACATTCTAAAAATTAATAGAGACACGTGCATCAGTTGCATTTATTTTTCAATATCGATCCGAGTAGGAAGTAGTGTGACGCGTAAGTGAATTTAAAGATATTGCCTCCATCTTAAATACATTCCAGTTTTATCATTTGAAAAAAAACCTCAAACTAATTTATGTTATTATTTTTAATGTAATATTAATAAAAAATAATTTATTTTCTCATAATTTTTTTTAATCACCGTAATTAAAAGTAATGTATTCATTCAAAGAATAGAAAGATTTTAATAAAATTATGTTAAAAGTAGATATAGGTATTATTATCCTTAATCTATCTGTAAAAACTTTAATTACATTTCATAGTGAGGTGGAGGGAGTAACAGTTAAAATTTCCAATCATATAAATAAAAATGGTATAAATAAAGTATTATTATAACAATTAAATCGACTATCACGATAATTAAAATTGATATTTTAGTTTATGTATTTTATTGACAAAATATTTATTATATAGAACTAAATTTTATAATAAATTATATATAAATAAATTTTATATTAAATATATAAATTATATTTAAAATTTATATAAATATATATTTTTAAGTATATAAAATATATTTTAAATTTAAGATAAATAATTTATATTGCGATATATATATATATATATATATATATATATATATATATATATATATATATATATATATAAGGTAAAATGATATATTTTTTTCGGTAACTACCTTGGTCTCTAATTTTTTTTTGACTATTATACTTTTTTTATTTCAAAAAATAAAAAAAAATATTTTTTAATTAAATTTAAGAATTTAAAACTAATGAATCTATACTTCTATACTAATATATAAAGGGGATATCACTTTCAATAACTACTTTTGATTTTCATTTTTACATAAATTATTTTATTCTTTGTTTATTTTTCAATAACTATTTTTTTTATGAGTAATTTCTTATTTTTTCTTTTTTATTTATTTATTTTCTTTTAATATAATGCAGATACAGAGTGCATTTTTTCTGTTAGTTAATATATAAAGGAGATATTATTTTCAATAACTACTTTTAATTTTTATTTTTATATAAGTTATTTTATCTTTTATTTATTTTTTAATAACTACTTTTTTTATATGAGTAACTTTTTATTCTTTTTATTCTTTTTTTTTTTTAATTTTTTTATTTTAATATAATATAGGTAAAGAGTGCCTTTTCTTGCTAGTAGTAGTATATATAAAGATGTCATTACGCGCAAGATTCTCGTCTTGAATAATATATAAGATTGGATTGTAATCAAAGCAAACAATTAAGGTAGCGCATAATTGACAACCATTAACATCTTTTTAATAGCATAATATCGCATAGCGTAATTCAATTGAAATTCAAAATAATATTTAAACGCATTCAATTGAAATCAAAATTCCATATTGTGGGCCATTAGTTTATTCGTACACCCTTCAATTGAAACGTAAACTGACACCAGGTACATTCAATTGCAAATAAAAAAGAAAGCATGTAGAGTTGTTAATGAATATAAACCAAGCCTTTTAAGGGCTCCTTCTGCAAATAAGGGGAAATTCCCAATTTTGAATAGAGATCATGCTCCATAAAAACCCTGATCTGAAAGTTCAAGACCAAGACTTTAATCCAATAATTTAATGAAACTGCATAACAATACTTAACAAATCGGTCTTAAATGGGCAAATTGAGAATTTCAAGTGTTAAAATCTTTCACTTTTAATTTTTTTAAAATTAAATAATTAAAGCAAGACCTTATCCTTTACTATAATATAAAGTACCATCCAATATCAAATGTAGGAAAAATAACAATAATAAATCAAGAAAGACATACTTTATGTGGATCTAGAACCACGAACTTAAATTGAATAGTTACTTGCTGAAGGCATGAATAGATTAAGAAATCAAGTATTTTTTTTCCATCTTATCACAGTCTAAAATCTAAGTTTTTAATCAACAAATATAAGAAGCATACTATTTATTAATGACAGACACCTCCCTTTATTGGTCTAGAGGTTATGGTCTTGTGCTCCCGCACAACATTTTATTGTACTAAGTGTAAAAAATTCACTAAGATTTATTTACGTCTTATATTACTCGGTTGAAGTATTATCAAATAAATCATAATATTAACTTGTTTTTTTAATGAGATTGTATATGTGATAAAAAAAAGAGTCATAATTGATTGTAGAAAAAAATTAAAGGATATATAATTCTTACAGATAGAAAGATTAAAAGGAAGATCCATTATGAAGAATTTTAGAACTAGGTTAAAATAATAAACAAAAAATGTGTCCCTTATCACAGACAAAATAAGCATATAAAGGGCACAAACAGAATTAAAAGAAAGTGGATGGAGTCAAAAGCAATGGGCTTAGCGAGGGCATGAGTCCAATGCTTGAATTTTTGGAATAAGACGTACGAGATTAAGTTGGGTGAAAGAAATTAATGTCTGAATCTGATAAATAAGTCCTGTGGGTGTCTTCACTTAACAAAGAAAGGTCTTATGTCGTAAGGGGTGGGTGTGTGACTTGGTCAAACAAATAAGGTAGATAGATATGATGGTTTTTGAAAAACAATGAGAGGGAATGAGGGTGTGATTTGATAAATAATATTTTTTTAAAAGAAAAAAATTTACACAAACGAATTCATAAAAATCAACTCAAAAATATTAAAGAATTATAATAATCATCATTTAAAAATTTAATTGGAAAACATAATTTGATAACTGACATTTAACTTAATAGTCTAACGACAATAAAATGTTTTTAAAAAAAGTAAAAAATGAAACAGAATTATAAAAGATGAAATATATAAATAAATTATTTTAATTTTATTATTTAAGAAATGTTACACCAAGCTTAATTATGAATGTAGTTTGATTTTAAAAATTTATTTTACGTAAATGATGTGATTTTTTTTTCAACCCCTGGATAGGCCAGGGTTGACAGCTATAAAATTTCCATTGCCGTTTCAAGTTTGAACTCCAAAGAAGATCTTGACGCCTATCTCACGTGGCAGTCGCGAAGCTCAACATGCCCTTCATGGTCCTCGACTGGGTCGCCGATCGACGCTCCCTCCACGGTGGTCACGCCTTGCGTGTCACCTTCTTCAAGCTCAAGGAGAGGGTCTTGAAGATCACGCTAAAGATGAGGTTTTAGAGGCTATAAGAGGGATTCAGAATGAGTTCAAAGAGACCCAAAGGCTTCTCTGTTGCTTCCCATGAAGGTTACGCTAACTAAATGAAGCGCTTCCTGATGACGGACTAATTCATTATGTCTTACCACTACCATCATCATCATGTTATATTTATTTATTTAATAATAATCACTTCCTGTCGGAATATAATAATATATGGACTTCAAAAATTTCGGATATTTTCCTTCCACCTACTTAGGGTTAAGAGTTAAGCTTTCCCAGATGTATCTAATTTCAATCTTATTCTCCAAACTTTACTAGTTGTATAGGTATATATTCAGCTAATTAAATGGGCCATGGAGCTTAATTAATTACATCATTGATGACTAATGATACGATATACTCTCCATAGTAATACTGAATTACTAATCTGAAATTGAGTTTTAATTAAAACTTTTAAAAAAAAATTGTTTTTTATTTTTGGCTTGGAGGTGTGGTACGTGCCCCTCAAGAGACAATTTTGCACCTACTATCAGACTGCCTAACTTCAAGGGTTGTCTAGAATTATATGAATATATGGAAGTCTAGCAACATCAAGTTCAACATGACAGCTCAATTTGGATTCGTCACCACTCAACAGGCGGTGATGGGAGACTTTTTTTTTTTTTTTTTTTTTTTTTTTTTTTTTTTTTCCAGTTACTTGCTAATGCATATAGAAAGTCAAAAAACAAGCACATTTTTCAAGACCTTGCTTGAAATACTCATACTGTTCTTAATTATTCAAATACGTAGCCTGCATACTCACACTGTTCTTATTGAAATACTCTCGTTCCAGACCTTATGTAAGGGGAAGTCAAGTGATTATATCCTCCTCCTCCACTTCTAATCACAATCATTAATTATTCAATTAGCAATCAATTCATCTAATATAAATTTTAGGTCAAATATCCATAATATTTCCATCTTAATTAGTATGGAGACACTTGTAACTTTTGAACATTTTTCAAATTACACATAACTATGTATTGTAATTTTTTTTAATACTAACACTAACTCCTTCTGATCATATTTTTCAAATTACACGCTTAATGTTCAAAATCAGTACATTAACTCATTATATTTATAATGTCCTTTGGTAAATAAGTTATTGAAATGATTAAAAAGTTCGTAGATATTTAATACTCATATTTTATTTTTTTAAAGATAAGTTTAATTTGGTCTCATTTTTCTTAGTGAGCTCTAAATATTTTTTCAAAAATAATTCCAAATTTAATTTTTAAATTTAATCAAACTTAACATGTTTTAAAAAAATACAAACTTAATTAAAAGAAATAAGTTATCAAAAATTGAACCTCATAAAAAATTAAAGAATAAAAATAAATTAAAGTACCTAAATAATAATTAAATCTTTATTGTATAATAATTCATATTATATAACATACATTTATAAAATAAAATACAAAATATAAAAATAGAAATCTTAAATCCATTGTAACTAAGCACTTATGTGAATAAAACACTCACATGATTATAAAAACACATTATAGCAAAAAATAAAACTTAAAAATACTTAAAAAGAGAAACCTTGAACAAAAGAGCATATAGGTGCACAAGAGCATAAAAAGGAAATAATAGTAGGACTTGAGCAAAAGATATCTGTTTTATGGATATTAGAGGATATAGATATTTGAGAGAAAAAAAGTAGATGGAATGGGTTAGAGAACAATGGCATCCTTTTTTGAGTTCGTTGTTATTTTATTTATTTATTTCCAATCTCTTTATTTGATTTTGTTTATCATGGATATGTAGATTGGCCATGATGGGTTTGTAAACCAACAAAGTTCTGGTTTTGGAGGCAACAGTAGCTTTAATCCATTTGGGCAGATATTTCGTGATCATGTAATGAGTTACTAGCTTTTATATTCTTTGGGAAATGTTATCTTCCGAAAAATCTTTTGAATCAGCGAATGACTTTTATGTGTCAATCATTTTAGATAAAATAATATATATATATTTTTTAATTATAATATTTTGAAATTTTAAACTCTCGAAAGAATTTTCGAATGTTAAGTTTGAAAGGAAGAATCATTTCTCATATTCTTTTTGTTGGTGATATCTATAATTGTATATAGGTTGATTTTATTTCATTTTTTTAAATAGTCTAGTCTTCATTGCTGTATAAATTTTTATTAGAAATTGTGCTTCACAGCAATAGTAGTCAACTTTGTATATAGTTTTAATGATAGTGTGTTGTACAAACAGTCATATGCTAATCATTCAACTACATTAATTACTTGTCCAATCCAAAGGCAGAAAGGTCTATTTAGTTTCTTAATGGGGTACATTTTTGGACACAATTTAAGTGAGCCAGGACTTGTTTTGTTCCATTTTTCAGACTTTCGTCGAACTATCTTTTATGGAAGCTGTCCAGGGATGCACCAAAAACATTTCAAACAAACGTACGTGCTTTGTAACACATGTGGTATGCTCATGACTTTACCAACATTTATATGCTGAATTGTTAACTATCTCTACTATATGTAGTTTAGTTTGTAAATTGTAAGGCCTGTGTGCTTGATCACAAATTCGTTCTCTTCCTTGACTATTTCAGGTGGGAGTGGTGTAACTTGCTTATCGGTTATACTTAATTTCCTTTTTATTTGGCAGTGATACATATTGGACAACATCTATATTATTCATTCATGGTTCATTCAAATCTCCAATAGTTTAGAGGTAGTACTTATACCAATGTTGTCCTTAAAATTCATAATCATTTTAATTAACTTATTGCTCTCTCGTGCTTATTTACATTCCTCCTAAATTGTACTTTCTGACTATTTTGTTGGTTGAATTAGAGGATTTGAA
Organism: Cajanus cajan; assembly: GCF_000230855.2. Taxonomy (NCBI): domain Eukaryota; kingdom Viridiplantae; phylum Streptophyta; class Magnoliopsida; order Fabales; family Fabaceae; genus Cajanus; species Cajanus cajan. Next base: position 67,426,302 of record NC_138521.1, read on the forward strand.
ATTAACTAGGTGTGGAAAAGATCTGCTTGAATTTTTTTTTTGACATTTATCGGCCCCCTCCACCCTTCGTATTGGTTAATGTGCTAACAAGACATGTTTGCATGAAACTATTAATGGGGTTGAAATATCTGGAGTTGATAAGCTTTAACATGAAGCTTGTTGAAGAAAGCTAAGATAAAAAAGAGCTTGTATGAAGGATGTATATTTTTTTTGTTTCTATATGTGTTTTTTTTTGTATTTATTTGTCTGTCTAAATGTGATGAAAACTAACTGTCTTCTTAGGTTGATTTTGTTGCAGATTTAAATTCTTAATATTGTTGAGTTTCCTTTCATTTTGAGATTCTTTTATTATCATTTACAAGTTTCACCTGCCACAATACTTATTGAAAGATCAAGGTCGTATGCTTGGACAAAGTTGGAGAGTTAGAGAGGAATTTGCATGACATGACTTTGAATTGAAGCAATCTCGTTCTTGGCGAGTTTGAAGTTCTGTTTTAAGTCTATTATGCACAACTATATATAATTGTATTAGTTTATTGTTATTATTTATAATTGTATTATTTATTATTATCATTATTATTTATAATTGTATTAATTTTTTTTATTAATGTTTAATTAAATTCATAAGTAATTGATATTGGTATCATCATGCAGAGGCTGATTGAATAATAATATATTCATTTTTTATGATAATTTTTTGGAGATTTAATTTAAGATGGATTTCAGTAAATTGCTTTAAATTATGTTTAAATATTATATTTAAATACTTTAAGATGTATGTTATTAAATATTATCTAAGTTTTTATCTTAAATTATGCTATTTAAATTCTTCTTTACTTTTAGCTTTCTTAGTATCATTTCTTGTTTATATAATATTGTTAGTCAGGTTATTAGGATGAAAGCTGTTCTAAATGCTCTTATCTTTGTATTTGTCCTTTCATATAGTATTATTAATATATATTTTCTTTACTAATTAATAAAAAAAAATATTGTTAGTCAGGTTGTAATATTGAATAATAATTTGATTAATAAATTTATGTAAAAGAAAGAAAATTTAACCATAAACTATCAACAGATATTAATCTGTCCATAACATAAATAAAGGAATTCAAACCGAAATTTTTTCGGTAATCTAATTAATACTTATTGACACATTTATTGGTCGACAAACTACTTATTACTTAATGATTATCGATGAAATTGTTATCGATATATACCTATAAAAAAAATTAATGTGTCACTAACAAATTATTTATCGATAAAAGATATGACTATTAATTTTCGACTGAAACAACCATCAGTAACTACTAGATTATTTTTCATAGAATGTTTCACGGAATTTTTTGACATTCAAATATTTTGATGAACTATTTTTTCCAAACCATAATTTTAACAAATTTTGGCTCTCGATAATTAACATTTTTCTTATATTGCAAGTGTATTCAAATTGAATACAGACAACAGTTCAGTTGGCAATCTGGATTGATTAGATTTTGATGGTGGCACAAAAAATGATTGTGCAGATTGGATAGTTAGCTTTGCTTGATCTTGTTTAGTAACTACCAGTATGAATGTTGAGATGCAAGGAATATATAATGGTCTTTGCGTTGCTTATAGTCAAGGGGAATAAGGAATTTGATTTGTGAATCGGATTCCAAATCTGCTTTGAATTTAATCACAAATTAGGAGTAGTTATTACTTATCCACTTGTTCCTTTGGTGGACAAATTATGTTCATACATAACTCAAGATTGGAACTTTACCTTTCAGCACATCCTTAGAGAAGAGAATTATGTGGCAACTGAACTAGCTAAAAAGAGGGTTCAACTTGAAGGAAATTTAGCTATTTTTAATGATTGTCCATAGGATGTGCCTAATTTGTTTTTTGCATATACTATTGGAGTACTTTCTACAAACAAAATGTTGTGTGTTTCTTTTGTTACTTTTAACTTCATGAAGAATTAAAAAAAAAAAAAGTTAAAGTTAATTCAACGATGTTATATATATATATATATATATATATATATATATATATATATATATATGCTCTTTCACATCTTATATTTTATTAAACCAATTGAATACAATTAGGAAGATTCTACGGTACCCACTGGGTACCGGTACAGCCGTTTAAATTTTTTTTTATTGTAATTATTTATTTTATTTTAATTTTAATTTAATATTTTTAATAATTTATCTTTATAAATTTTTTTATATTTTTATATTTTTAAATTTTATCTTAATATAGCATTTATTATAATTAAATAGTTTAATATTAATATTTTGTTAAAACGTTTTAGTTTTTTTTTGTTAATTTTTTGAATTTATAGTATAAATTAGTTTTTCAGTTGTATTATTTATTATTTTTCTTTCTTATTTTAATATTTTTATAATTTTATTATACTTTTTTTTTTAATTTTTTTAATTATATTACATATAAATAAAATTTATTATAAAAATTAACCTTTTAATTATTTTTTTTAATTAGTCTTTTTAATAGATTCATCTTCTACAAATTTTTAATCTAAAATTTATGTTATTTTAAATTTATTTTTTTTAAATTTATTTGTTCACATAAATTAAGGTATCAAAACCCTTCAATTATCATGGGTACCAGTTCCCATACAATTATAGGACAAAATCTTTTCGTGCATGTGTTGGCTACTTGGCTTGGTCATCATGCGTGACTTTGGAAATTAATCATCCCAGTCCGACTTTGTCTCGACGCTAAATTTTATGAGTCTCAGGTAAAATAATAAATTAGGATTCTTTAAGTATAAATATTTTATATGATAAATAGATATATAATTTTATTAAAAAAATTATACATCTTATTATATTAAGTGCTTAATATAGTTTTAGAGATGATCAAAAAATATATAATAATAGTATGTACTACAATTAGAGATAATAAATAAATTTGTACTCACTATAATATTTGAATCTTTTCTAACTTTAACAAAAAATATTTGGTTTGATTAGGTGCGAGCATATATAAGTATAAATAATATTTGATTTATTAAATTGGGTACGAAGATAAGGGAATATATATTTATCTATCTTTGTTTCAATCTTTGTTTTAAATTTTTAAAAACTTAATTTATATTTTTTTAGGATTTATATAATTTTTACTCTATTTTAAGTTTATGTCAAAAACACTACAACAAAATTTAGTATTACCGATAATTATTTAATGACAATAAATTAATTGTCTCTATTTTATTATTTAATAAAAATATTAATGACTATAATATAATTGTCACTAAAAATGTATTTACATCACATCAAAATTTACTATTAGCGATAATTATTTGTTAGAAAAAACTAAAGTCCCACATCGACTAGAAATAAAATAATTAAAGAGTATATAAGTGAATGATAACTCTCACCTTACAAGTATGTTTTATAAGGTTGAGTTGGACCTATAACTATTCTAAGTTGGTATTTAGGAGATAAGATAATTAAAAAAATTAAAGAATATATACTTAGAAGATAACCTTCATCTTCTAAGTCTCACATCAATTAGAAATAAGGTAACTAAAAAGTATTTGTACTCATCTTACAAGTCCTACATTGACTAGAAAAAAGATAATTAAAGAGTATTATAAATCTTTTCTTAAACTTTTAGCGACAATTTTAAATGCCAATAACAAATGACACAAAAAATTATACACTTTTCCCGATCATTATGAGGGTCTTTACCAGCATGTAGAATAATTGCCGGTAAATGTTTTAGCGACACGGCATACAATGACTAATGTGTAAACTGCCGGTAAAAGATTTTGTAACAACTTTTATTGCCACTAAAAATCATATTAAATGCCACTAAAAATTTATTTTATTGTAGTGAAACTTAATTAATGTAACTTTTTTAGAATCACTAGGGTCGACCTAGTACTAAGGGGTTAACATAATATGTATAGGGTTCAAATCTTGTGTTATCAATGTAATTCTAATAGATAAAAAAATCCCTTATTTTTTCTTATTATTTTCTTTAAAAAAATATTTAATTAATTTCTAGATTTATACAAGTTGTGTATAAGTATACTTGATACTCGATAAAAACGAGTATGAAATACAAATTTCATACCTATCAAACTCGAGAATAAGAATGAGTAGTATGAAGAACAAAAATATTAAAATCTACACCCATCTCATTCTATTTCCATTCCTAACCGTAGTTCTTATTTTTAAAACGGTCTTATCAAGTATAAGTACATATTTTATTAAGTGTAGTTTTTGGTGTTTGGATTTATCAAACTTAATGAGTGAATGTAATGTGTTATTGAGCGTAATTTGTTTTTTATTTCAGAACAATTTTTTTAGTATCATTGTTTAATGTAAAACCTAATGACCATTCTTTTTCATAAATAAATAAATTAAACACAGTTAAAACACGAACATGCAATTCTATTTTCTAAAAACGTTTAAAATATATAAAAATGAGTTCGTGGTTTTAACATGCGTATGAAAATAAAACACTAAGTTTTTCTATTTTTTTTTTCTTGAAATATGATAGATTAAAAAAGATGGCCCTACCAATTAGGCACCTTAGGCAACTGCATTTTCAAGCAACTCTCAATATCAATTATGTTTAGCGTAGGAGATAAATCACGAATTCTCTACATATATCTCTCTCTTTGATATATTTTATGAATGTATATTTGATGAGTATTGTATGTGAAGTATTGTATATGCATACCTACTTGGAATTTGTTATTTAAGTGAAATAATCTAATCCGGCATGCTAAAATATAATTGGGTTAATCAGATTAATAAATCAATCTCGAGATGTTAGTAGACCATATTGAAAGGGTTATATTTCGGAAGCAGACTCATTATATATATATATAAACTTTTTAATTAGTTATTTTTTCTATCATATCATTTATTAATTGAATTTCATATTTTTTAAGCTACAAAATTTATTGCATATTTTATTGTAGAAATAACATTTATTCTTTAAATATTATTTTATTCTCTTTTTAATTAATGAGTAACCAAATAATTTTAACACTTTCGTTCTCTCTTCTTTCTTCCTTTATTTTTGGCTCATATAAACACAATCCTTTTTATTATTCTATGTAAAAATAACAAAACACCTGCTCTAAAAGATACCAAACACAACCTAATTGTTAAGGTGAAAGATTTTTTATTTTTATTTTTAAAATGGTCAAGGAATTCAACGTATTGTTGAGAAGTTTTGTAGAAAAAATGCATTTTGTTTGGACTATACCTCTTACTAACACTACAAGAAAATAAAAGACTTGTTTAGAGATAGAACATATCAGGTCTCTACAAAGAGCAACCTAACACCTTTAAATTATTTAAAAAATATTAGACCAACACTTTTTAAATATTATACCAACTTAACTTAATTGTTTAAAAATATAACATTGATCCCTATACATGAGTTTAAATGTTAACCTAAAACAAAATAGTGTGCACAAGCTTACAAAATCTTAAGAATGTTGTATAATTTACTAAATAAAAATATAAATAATAGAGCATAAAGTAGTAATTGCAAAATTTTCGAAAGAAAATTACAGTGGAGTTAGGGTTGAAAGTTGAAAGTGAAAAAGAGGGACCTGTGGCTACAAGAATAGAAAGAAAAAGTTAAGAAAAATAAATGTGAGAGGGACACGTTGGTTGAAATTAACCACGTTCTTGGCCATTTGGTGTTGACATGCAGCAAAAAAATAAGAGTGTCACCTTGTACCCCTCCTTAACACGGTTGCCGTTATACTTGACAGATTTGAGGCGGCGGCGGCTACTGCAACAAACTTTCCATATGGCCATGATCTTGGTTTGAAAGTCAGTTTATAAGACCTTATGAGGTGCCAAAGCAGACCAAAACTAGGATCGTATTTGTGATTCATGGATAGTTTGGAAATAGTATAAGCCAGTTAATCACCGTTAATTTTTTATTCATACAAAATATTACAAAGATAGTCATCTATCAAATTTCTTATGCATCTGTTTCGACCTCTCTCTTTCCCCTCCGCAAGTTAAACATTGTAACCATAGTCAAAAGGAAACGTGTATTAAGATTGAAGGTCCAGACACTAAATAGTGTAAAAGAAAAAACAAATAACCTGCTAACAGTTAAGTACGTGTTGGATTTTCTGCTATTTTCGCTATGCTCATTAAATAATGAAAATTAAACTTCTCTTACTTATATATAGAGAGTTGTCATCGAATACATTTTTTTTAATTAAAAAGTTCAGACTATAATAATAATTAATATAATGAAAAATAATTATACTTTCGTATAAAAAAAATAAAATATCTACTTTTATAATTTTACAAAATTTTAAAGTTTAAAAAGTTTTAAAGTTTTTTTTTTAAGAAAAATTTAAAAATTTGAGACAAGTTATTAAGTTTAAACTGTTTAATAGTTTTAGAAGAATCTAAAAAGAATTTTCGACTTTGCTTTTTTAAAGTGGTAAAAAAATTAATGATTGATATTATAAGCGTAATAATTCGACATTTCATTACACTTAATATAACACAATAATTAAATAACGAAAAACATAATCTATTTGACTGTTAAAATTATTATGCAATAGTTACTTGAACATTTATGTAACAAATATAAGTATATATAGGATACAAAAAACTTAAAACAATTCCTATCAATACGACTGAAAATATAAAGTTTCTTAAGGATCTACCTACATATCTTGTATATGTATGCAATATACATGAAATGTACGAAACTGTAAACAAAACAATCCTATTATCGATTAGCGTCTTTGTACAATAAATACTGCATCAAAGTAGTTGTATACACAAAATAGGTCACCATCCACCAACATTCAAGCCATCAAAATAACATTGTCCTATTCTCATATATCAAATATGATAATTGTAATTTAATCACAAGGAAAAGAAAGGACAAGTTTGTGAAAGAGTCAATATAATAACATCGCATAAACTTTCAACTTATGCAACATAAACAACTCAAGCAACATTCAAGCTAGTTTATAACACAATACCAACTTATAGCACAACACAACTTTTTAACTTGTAAGAATAACACAAGAGTACTAGTGCAACAATTTACAACATATAACAACATTCACAACATGAACAACTTTAAGTAACTAATGTGTTATCACATATATCAACCTACAAAGATCTCTTACAATAAAAGTGAACAGTCTAAGTGGTTTGATCTTATCGAATTATTACAATTAATTGGCCTATTAATTATAACCATATCAGGTATATACAACATTAGGACTTTTAGAGTGCCTAGTAGACAACTTATACTAATTTCTCAGGTTTCATCACTTAAACTGAAAAAGTTTAATAGTACTAAAAAAGTCCAATTTTTGGAGATTTGTTTTGTGATTTTCTATTTAATAAGAACCTGGACCTTTGAGATTGACTTAAGATAATATAAATTATTAGAGTTAGTTTAGTAGCTAAAGTTAAGCTAACATACATATATATCCTTAAGTTCGAACACTTTTTTGTGAGTATGAATTACAACGACAACAACAAGATTCAAACTTAAGACCTTATATATACTATTCAAATCTCAATCACTAGGCTAACTTTAACGTATAAAATATAAAAAAAAGAATTTCAAGAATTATATATAATTCTTATGAATGAATAAAATTTATTTGATTGATATTTTTAAAAATATTTATATATAATATTTAGGAATGAAACATCTTTACATTTAGTTTTAACAAAACTTTATCAAAATATTTAATTATTTACTAAATGAAATAAATTAACGAAGAAAACGTGATGTTTTTAGTCTAGTAAAACTTTTTCTTTTAATTTAAAAAGTTAGATTGTTATCCCTCCTATATAAGAAAAAATCCGTAAGAAATATGAATAAATAAAATATAAGAAATAATATTTCTTAATGACACTTTAAAATTATATACTAAATACGAGAATTTTTACATATATCTTAAAAGAAAATAAAAAAAAGTTGTTGCAGGGATAGGAAATCGTTGGCGTCCAACCCTAATGGTGTGTTTGGATGAGGAATTTATATAGGGTAATTCATTTATTTGAAGAATTTCAAATTCTTTGAGGTGAAATGCTTTGTTTGGATGAGGAATTTACAAAGAATTTGAAATCCAAGCATTTGTGAAATTTCTTAAAATAGTAGAATTTCAAATTCTCCCAAAAATGGGAGAATTTGAAATTCCTCATATTTGTTTTTCTTATTTCACCTATATATTTTATCTTATCTCTTCATTCTTTTAATTATTGGATATTCAAAATATTTTTAAAATTATTAAATATTATCTTATATTAATTTTTAAAATTATTAAATATTATCTAATATTAATTTTTAAAATTATTAAATATTTAAAAAAGGATTAATATTTATTTTTATAAAATTTAATTTAAAAATCTCAACATATAAATATATTTTTAAAATCAATTTTACTATGATAGAATCAAATTATCATATTCAACCTAACAATTTAAAATTTAAGAAATTTGAATTGACTCATCCAAACAAAATATTTAAAGAATGATAGAAATTGAAATCAAAGTAATTCAAATACCAAGAATTTAAAATTTCTTAAATTTTTAAAATTCCTCATCCAAACACACTATAACGCTGTTTCGAGTGAGACAAATGATGTCAAGGATGGCAAATATATCCGTGCCCGCAGGTAATATTTGAACCCGTCCCGACTTTGACGAGGAATACCCGGTTTGACCGGGTACAGATACGGGTACGGATAAAACCTGATATTTTAAATCAGGTATGGGTATGGATACGGATATGTACTTACCCGTCCCGTACCCGTACCCGTACTTGTCCCCGTTTCTATTTTTAATTTAATACCCGTTTTTAATTTAATTCCCGTTTTTAATTTAATTATATTAAAGAATTTTAATATTTTTTAATGTGTGCTTATTTATTATAATATAAAATAGAAAAATAACTTAATTATAATTATAATATAATAAAAAATAATTTAAAAATATCATTTTTTTTATAAAAATAAAAAATAAAAAAATTGATGGTACGGGTATACTTGATGCCCGACGTAGACAGAAATGGAAATAAAAATCACATACTCAACAGGTATAGGTACAGAGACGGTAATAGATTTAACTCACAAAAACAGGAACGAATATCATGAAACCCGTACCCGACCTGTTCAATTGCCATCCCTAATGCTAACTGCATATGCAATCGAAATACTCCAAGGGCCATGATTGCACGTGAATGTGATGACGGTATTTATAATTTTTTTGATTAATAATTTAAATATTTTGTGATATTTTTTGGTACAGAGATATTTTGTGATTTAATCATATATTCTTATTAGTCATTCCCCTGTAATATTTTGCCGGCAAAAAAAAATGTCTTATAAATACGAATTAGTAATTGATTTTTAGTTTTATAATATTATGCGAATTATGTCTATATATATATATATATAAAGTGTATTTAGACACAATAGATTAAATTCATTTATTCCAATAAATTACTACTTGAGATTGAATCCAATTTTTTTTTGTATTTTATATTTTTTTTATAAACTTGTATAAATGAGAATAAATAATTCGTAATTCTAAAAAAAATTGATGCTTAATGCATTTGTATGAATAACATTTTGTCCCAATCTAAACTTTTCTCTTAAGAAAATACTAAAATAAAGAGTGGATCTCTTGAAAACATAAAGTAATTGCTATATAAGTGTCTTCGATGGAAGCTAAGTATCAACCTGAGCATAACATCAAATTATAGGAGAGAGAGAGAGAGAAAGGCGCACACACCGACTCCTGTAGATAGATAGACAGATGGGGAGTAGCCTTTGTTGTTCAAAGGAGAGCTTGAATAGAGGTGTTTGGACAGCTCAAGAAGACAAAATCCTCTCAGAGTACATCAGACTCCATGGTAAAGGAAGATGGAGAAACCTTCCCAAAAGTGCAGGTTCATTGTTGGTTTAAGCAATAAGTGAATTTGTATCAATAAATTTTTATTATATATATAATTTTTTTATAGTTATTAATGATTATTTTTAAAAAAAAAAATTGATTAGTTATTTTTAGTAGAATTTCATTTTCAACTATATTTTTTTATATATATAAGATTTAAATTTGAGATCTTATTTAAAAAATAATAATTTACAATAATACTCGAATCAATAATTTGTTAAAAAGAAATATATGATAATAATAATAATAATAATAATAATAATTTTTTGTTGTACGAAATTAAAGTGAGATGAGTAAATCTCAATAATATTTTATTTTATTTTGAAAATGATGGCTGGCTATGCAGGTTTGAAAAGATGTGGGAAAAGTTGCAGGCTTCGATGGTTAAATTATCTGAGACCAGATATCAAGAGAGGTAATATATCCTCAGATGAAGAAGAGCTCATCATCAGGCTCCACAAGCTTTTGGGCAACAGGTCTCCATTACTACATGCACCATAAATAAAAGTTTAATTTTTCTAGAGTAACTAATTAATTCTGACGAGATCGACTTTCTAATGTATTTTATGATTTTAAGATATTAAATTTATATATAAATTAATAACAAAGTTTGTTTCATAATATAGAATTATTGTTCTTCTCGTACATATATAGACATGAATCATGAGAAGGGTGTTGGACATAATGGCTGGTAATTAAATCTTTGATTGATTTTGCATGCAGATGGTCCTTAATAGCAGGGAGGCTTCCAGGGCGAACAGACAATGAAATAAAAAATTATTGGAATAGCAAATTAAGAAAAAAGGTTAAAAATGAGGAACAAACGAGTATTTCAGGTCCAAAGAATCCAACAAAGTTGCAAGAAGCCCCCGTGGCCACTCCCCACGTTGTCCGTACAAAGGCTAGAAAGTGTTCTAAAGCATTATTCATAAACCCAGCAATGCAAGTGCCTAACAGTTCCAAGGCTGTAGCCGAGGAAGAAGCAACTAGGGTTGTGGATGACGTCAGTAACCAAATAAAATACGACAACGGCTTCTTGTCGTTTTCCAACGATTCAAAGGATTTGCTCATGGAATTTAACGTGGGGGATGTTTGCTTATCTGACCTTCTCAACTTAGATTTTTCAGACACCTATGATTTCACCTACTTACGGTAATATTATTATTAACAACACCCACCAATTATCGCCTTCCTTCTTCGGACCAACATCATCCCATGTTCTCTCATGAAGTTCTCATAGATTTCTCCAACAACCTTCATTCTTTCTCCTTGAGTCTAGTGAGAAAGACTAGTTAAGAGGTTCTTCCTCTGTGTTTGTAATCGTGTGCATTCCCTTGTTAATTAATAAAGTTCACAACTTCATCAACTAGTATTTCAATAGCATGATTTAAAATTAAATAAAATTTTTAAGTAAATATTTTAAGTTATAATAAAATTATTTATAGTTTAAGTTTATCTCAATTTTGAATACGAATATTAATATACATTTTTCTTTCTATTTATAGAATAGATACTTCTTTTCATTTTCATTTCTATTTTGACTTGTTTTTGTAGTCTTTATTTTTTATGCACATTTTTTTTAACCATACGACATTCTAACCAAAATGAATCTGGTAAAACATTTGTTTATTTGATTTTCCTATACATTTTTAAAAGCATGACGGCTTTAAAGATTATATACTATTTATTTTAATTTTTAGTGCATTTTTTATACTCTTATTGTTATTCACAATTTTCTTTTTGTATTCTTTTTTTATACACATTTTTCCGTTTAACATACTTATTAACATTATTGTTTTACAAAATAAATAGAAAGGATATAGTTTTAATATTTATATTGAAACGGTAATCACATTAAAATTGTATGTTTATTGACGTCATAAACAATTATTATAAAACCCAGTCTTATAATCATTTTCACTATAAAAATATATAATATTTTAATAATTGAAAAAATGAAATTATTTATTTTATATAAATATTAAAATTAAAAATAAGATTACTAACATATACCAATACAATTGCCCATATTTTATTATTTTATATTATTCCTTTAAAATATATAATTTTACTCTAAATTAAATTAATTATTATGATTCTCAACTTAATTACTATAATTTTATTTCATGTATTATATTGTATATGATATCTATATCTAATAAGCTATTTTTATATATATTGAATGTATTGTATGAGTTATTCTAAGTTATATGTATTATTTAAATTAATTACTTGAAAATGTAAAAGTAATAATTTATTTAAACAATACTTTTAGTTGATATTTGATTTCAATAAATAGGTTAAATTTAATTATTTTTTATGCTTTGATTATACTCTCTAACGTACACTTTCATTATTTTTAGTTAAAATTTATTAAAAATTATATGATGTAAAATAAGAATCTCATTAATTAATGTTAGTTGTAGTTTTTTTAAAAATATAAATTAACGATAATTTTAAAACTACCACATAAACTAACCTCCTTGATTTCTAGTGAATTGAGTAGGTATTTGGGTCTTTTAAGAAGGACGGGTGGAAATAATATCTTCATAATTACTTAATTTTTTGGAGTAATTCCATTTCTTATGTTTTGAAGTCTTTATTATAATATTATTCATCTTTATTCTATAATAAATGCACGCATATTAATGTAAATGTGTAAATAATTATAAGTTAAGTGGAAAATAAGAGGGTAATTGAAAATAATTAATATTATTTTAAATTTGAAAATAATAAACAAATTATAAAAATAAAGATATTCTAAAAAGTAACAGTTAAAAAGAAATAGAGAGAGTATTTTTTTTATGGTTCAATCACTTATCCTCGTTCGTAAATAAATTTTTCTTAACTTATATTTAGTTCAGATCGAGAGGATAGACATTAAAAAATAATAATAATAATAATAAAATACTTAGATGTTTTCACACGATTCTCAGTATTCTGCTTGAGGTAATTTCCTCCGAGGCACAGGCACATCACATGCGGCAACATGTCACATTTTTGATCGACAGAAATGGGGTAACACATTTATCATTTACAAATTAGAATATTCTATTTTTTCCTCAGCCATACTCGTTTTGTCTCACAATATCACGCACCCTCTCACTGAGAGACTTTCTTTTTTATATATAAATATATAATTTTTTTATTTATCTAAATATACTGGATCCCTTTTTATTCACACAAATGATCCACTTGACAGGCCCAATAGATAATCGATTTTTCATGGATCTTTTTTTTTTTTTTTTTCATTTTTTGTTTTCAGTTTTTTTAAAATTTAAAAATAATTTTAATTTATTTTAATTTTCAGAATTTGAAACTGAAATATTTTTTATTTTTATTTCTGAAAATTAAAATAAATTAAAATATTTTTTATAATTTTCAAAATCAGAAAAAATATATAATTTTTTTTTTGAGAAATTGAGTAATTAATTTCTTAATGAACTTAAATTTTTTTAAAAAAAAACCCATTCCTAACCTGGTTATTTAGATAAATAAAAAGGGGTCTAGATTATTTAAATAAATAAATAAATAAGTTCTCACTGAGAATGACACATATTTTTATAAATTTTTTTCGTTCATACACTACAACACTATTTTTCTCACGTGTTTTTCTTCTCACTCGCTCAGAATGCAACACTATATTACAACACACACCAGCACAAGTTGCACAGACACACCTCTCACAATTTTGGTTTAAACAATGACGTCAAATTGTGACGGCTCAGTAGAATTTGGCTTATTTGGAAGTGAAGTGACAAAATTTTGAGTATTCTCTCCCTCATAAAAAAAATGGTACTCTCATTCAACAAACTCACGCATAGACTCTGTTACTGCATCATCTCCAAACGATTTTTTATTTTGCCTGAATAATAGTTCATTAAATTTAAATTAAGTTTAACATTGTAGTAGTTTTGCTAATTTTACATTTAGTTCATCGATCTATTCCGCTTATATTTTCCCGCTTAAAATCCCACTCCTGCAGTTGTATTTTTCACTCAGACACCATACTTTGTAAGTTTTATTCAGTAATCATTCCCACTCACGTGCATGTACCTTTACGTCGTGTCTCTACATACAGAAAATGCAAAATATTTGTCACTATGTTTCAACCTTGGACGGACCCCTCATTCCTCGACAAGCAAATGGACAACTTTTTTTCACAAGATAAATGGGTTACTTGCCATTGAATCACTTAAACATTTTAACATATGTAACACAAATACAAATGTATATAACTATATATATATATATATGTGTGTTCATATTTGTATAATTTATACAAATTCATGTGATTTAATTAATCACTCATTACTTCATACCGAGCTAATTTTGAATCTCGGTATTTCAAATTCACGTGGTTGCGCTACATCTCTATTCTTTCTCAATATAACCTCAGGATGCTTTTTCTTCATTTTTACATTTTCACATCCAATCTTATCGATTTTCACATCTTTTTAGCTATTTCATATTTTTTAAAATATAAAAAATTAATTTACGAATGGAGATGAAAAAGAATAAATTGAAAGAGATGAACAGTCAATAAAATACATGCTTGTTTTAAAATATGTATAAGAAATGTACGTATTTTATAGATGTTTTAAAAAAAAAACAAATGTTTTATTAACTTTTCTTAATGTCTCTATAAGAAAATCTAAAACAAAAGAAGTAAACACAAAGTTTATGGACCAAATAAGTAAATTATGAAGGCCCTAAAAAAATACATTATTCTCTTAAAATACATGTTTTGGATCGAACATAAGGTTATTTTTTTAAGGGAAAAATACATGTTTTTTTCTTCAAAATATTTTAAGATTTAGTTTTAAACTCTATAAAAATTTAATATGTTTTTAGTTTATATTTATTCTCTTGTGAGAAATTAAAAGAACACGTATTTCTGTTTAAATGTTGAAAATAAAAATATATTAAAATTTTATAAAAGATAAAGTAATTTTGAAAAATATTTTAAATGAAAAATATATTTTATCTTTTCTTCAATTACTTGACTTGTCACTTGTTGTTACACTAAACCAATAAAGATATGCGTGGTGTCGTGTTCTAAATCTATCATTGTATACTTAAAACCAAAAGGAAAATGTGTGGTTGCACTGTGTATCTTGAATTTTAATTCTTCCCATAAATTAAATTAATGACTTCCACTGAATGTAGTTATTAAAAAAAAAAGGCTCTCTAATGATAAATTAAGTTCGTTTGGGTCATTCGGCCCATATAAAAAAATGAACGGGCCTCAGCCCCTATGTACGAGAACGTGCAAAGCGTGAGGTAGATTCGATTCGATTCTAAGGCGAGTCATAATTGATTGGGTCAGAAATCACAATCGTTGAAAGCGTAGGATGCTGTGTCTGAGAACGCCGTTGTTGTCACATCCGTTTTCTCTGACATTCTCAGCCTCGAAGCACATCCGCAGCAAGGTTCAGGTACGGTCCTCCGTGAAGATGACGTCAACGAAAACGGTGGAGCACATTGTGCTGTTCAAGGTGAAAGAGGGAACCGAGGCTTCGAAGGTGAGTGAGATGGTGAATGGGCTGAGCTCCCTCCTTTCGCTGGACCAGGTCCTCCACCTCAGCGTGGGCCCACTCCTCCGCAACCGATCCTCATCCCTAACCTTCACTCACATGCTCCACAGTCGCTACAAGTCCAAAGAGGATCTCGACGCCTACTCCGCGCACCCTAGCCACGTCAGCGTCGTCAAGGGACACGTGCTCCCCATCATCGACGACATCATGGCCGTCGATTGGCTCGCCCACGACCTCTCCGCCCTCGTTCCGCCGCAGGGCTCCGCGATTCGAGTCAGCTTCTTGAAATTGAAGGAGGACGCTGCTAAGGACGACGTGCTGGGCGTGGTCGGAGGGATTCCCCAGAGTTTCAAGCAGATTAGTGACTTCAGTTTCGGGGAGAATTTCTCGCCGGCTAGGGCCAAGGGTTTCTCGATTGCTTCACTCGCGGTTTTTCCCGGGGCGAGTGAGTTGGAGGCGGTGGATTCGAACCAGGAGTTGGTGAATTACCAGAAGGATAAGGTTAGGGATCACATCGAGAGTGTGGTCGTCGTTGATTATGTGGTGCCGCCTCCTGCTCAGAGTGCAAGCCTTTGACGAGGTTATTGCTATGCTCTGTTCTGTTTAATTGTGCCTTTTTGCCAGGATAATGATTCGTGAGTGTTGATGCTTAATAATTATGATTCACTCACTATGTCACATTGTATTAGACTCTACTTTACTTGTTTGGTCTTTTGCTGCTTGTGTGTTTTAGCTTCAGAATGGACTGTGTATTTGGTTATATGATTCTCGTATTAGAAAATAAAGCAGAAGGGGCTAGGCGTCTTAGACATTAAATTAAATGATAGAAAGGTTCCAGTAGTATATACATGGCACCAAGTTTAATATTGTCTAGTAACTATTAGTTTTAATCTTTTGCTTGATTTGTAAGTTGATATCGAGGGGAAGACATAATAATGTTATAATGCCTAGTTTTTTGGCTATTATTCAAAACCAGTTTGTAGTAATAGTAAATGGTGTATGAGAGCAAGAGCAACTTCATACACAGTTACACAGTTAACCCCTCCTTCCCCATTTCACCCGGCTCATACTCCCTCTTCATCGTTATCGCCTAAACATGACTATTATCGCTTCTGTCATTCTTTATTTATCAAGCATATTCAGTCTGCAGTGCACGAGTACTACCCAAATTCACCTATAAACATGTTCAGCAAGTGCAACCTTAAAATACACGCATGGCCTGAAGCTCATTAACTCCTTCACAAGAGGAAGCCTAACGTGTCCTTACCAAGCATACATATCCCATTGAGAGGTCTCCATTTTCCTTGGACGTGTGAAATTAGGTCTTCAGAGGTGTCATCCCCACACCATAGTTTTATGTATCCTCGGGGAGCCTTTACAATGACTTAGTATCATACTTGAGGCCAGCTTGATCCTCACTGTACTCTAGGTGAAGATTGAGTGCATATTTATTCCAAGTTATTTTAAATAAAAATGCTTTATTTTTGTCTAACTTTTTGAGAGAGCTTTCAGAACACAAACGATTAAGCTTTCAAAACATAAACTACTAGGTCTACATTAAACTTCTTATTGTACTCGAATAAGATTTTTACTATTGTCACCTCTTTTAAGAATAGATGTTCATGGTGGCCATTTTCCCCCTTACATCGACAACTTGGTTCACCTATTAGTATTAAGTACATTATACCTTAATTTAAATTATAGTTAGCTTTTTCAATAGCTTGACCCTCAATAAAAATACCAATTGTTATGACTTAGACACAAGAGAAGTTTAACTCAGAAGATTAGTCCATTAGTCTAGTGGCTTAAGTATCATTATAAGCTTCTTATTTCATTTAGTATGGGGCTCATAACTGTACAAGACACTTTATGATGGAATAACTATCAGTGTGAATTATTGGAGACTTTTTTGTTGTGATAATTTAGTGTGGTTTTTCTTGGAGACTTTTTTGTTGTGATAACTTTGTATTAAGGCTCGGTCTTAGTACTTGTTTAATCTAATCTTGGATGTATTTACTGGGTATATAAAAAAGATTATTCTTAAATGAATGTTTTGTGTGGACGATATAGTCTTTGAATGAAGAATTAAAGGAAGAGGTTAACTTTAAATTTGAGCTTTGGAGATAGATTTTGGAATCATAGTATTTTTGCTCGAGGAGTAATATAGGTATATGCATGGCAACTTTAGCAAGAAATAAGAAGAAAAAGATATGGAGGTAAAAATATAAGATAATGCCATGTTTATTTGGGATTGATATTGCAAAAAGATGGAGAAATTAGTAAAATGTCAAAA
The DNA here is from genome assembly GCF_000230855.2 of Cajanus cajan. Taxonomy (NCBI): domain Eukaryota; kingdom Viridiplantae; phylum Streptophyta; class Magnoliopsida; order Fabales; family Fabaceae; genus Cajanus; species Cajanus cajan. Next base: position 67,444,064 of record NC_138521.1, read on the forward strand.
CACAAGATACAAACTGGATGGTTAAAATATGAAGAAAACAATGGCGTTGGGGGCGATTTTTTACCACAAAGCACCTACAAAGCTTAAAGGGAATTTTACTGTATGGCTATACTACTATTTATGTTCCATGATTGTGAATGTTTGGCTATCGAAAGAAAAAGTTAAATGATTGCATATGAGAAAATGTTAGTGTGATACCTGTAGAAGAAAAGATAAAGACCAGTTTAATCGACTTCGATTATACATAAGGCCACTGGAAACATTAGCAAGGAGAGTACTTGATTTTTAGCCATGTGAAAAGGAATAGAGGCAAACCAAGAATGACATTAGAGAAAATTATTAAAATTAATTTCATAGTAATATTTTTGTGAATTTGTTTACTGACAGTCTCAATGTCATGGAATTTTTTTTGTCCGAAACGCATGTCATCGTAGTGTCTTAACCAGATCACCTTGATTAATTTCTGATCTCTGATGAACTTGATGTTTGCCATATTTGAAGTCTTGAGTGTCTGTAGCTGTTATTTTTTGTTTGAACTCCACCCCCCCTCGGGGCCTTCTTTTCCCTTTTGTTAAACTTAATTCATGTATTTTTTTCTTCTCCTTTTTCTATTGAGATGAATATATGTACTTTCAACTGTAGTCTTCTATGACGAGCCTATACTTTCGTTAGATTAGAAATGTCGATTTTCCTATCTTATACACCATGCACAGGTAAGAACTCAAAAAATAGTAAGTGTTAAATATTATGAATGGTTTTTCTCATATCTATGAAAAGAATTATTTTTTTTTCAAACAAAAAAATTATATTCATAACCCTTTAACCCATCCTTGTGATTGAAAATAGGTTTACATTTACAGGGGTATTTTATTTAATAATTACTTATATACAACGTCTTGTTCTCTGCTATTGATGGTTGGAGAGGGTTTTTTTTAATTGCGAAGGACAACGAAATATAAAAGTGAAAGATTGCGATTTACATGATATTGATAAAGTGGTGTTGCTAGAGCAATTCAGGCAATGGCGATGGCCATAGCTGCAATGAAAATGATAGTTATCTGTTTTGAGAAATTGTATTTTGTATTTTATATAATTTTTTTGTACAATGAACAAAAGATAGGAAGGTAAGGAAAAGAAATATATAAAATGTCTAATGTTATTGTAAAAGATAAAAAATATATATATATATATATATAATTTAAAAAGTGTTGTAAAAGAACATTATATGAATAATATAATTATGTTTCTTTTTGTTTCTTTTCGTAGAAACAGAAAAGATTCAGATTTCAGAGAGCACTTAAGATTAAATAAAAATTGTTTTACATTCGTAAGAGTTGTATAAGTTCATGGGAGGGAGAGAGATAGGAGCAGGAGAAATACTATGCCACGACACGAGTGATGTTATAAAAAATAAGCGAGATAAAAAGATATCTACTGTTACAAGGGCAGTGTATGAATTGTGGGTGTTAAATATTGGTTGTTTATGCTTTATGCTGTCCACCCTTGCAAAAGTAAGTCCATATTGTCCAAGTGATTAATTTATACACTTTAGTTGTGTAAGAAATTTTAGACTATCAGTTATTACGAAATTATTATTCATATGACTTTAAAAGTCATTAACTTATGATTGAATGATAATATAAAAAATCTTTATACTATCTTTATATATATATATATTAGTGAGGTTGAGGTATTTTGTACCTCTATTAAAAATAAAAATATATTAATTTAATTGATATTAAAGTTTTTAAATTTGATTAAAAAATATTTTTTATAATTTTTTAAAATAAAAAGGTATAATGGTTAAGAAAAATGGAGATCAAGGTAGTTACTGAAAAGAGTATCTCTTATATATATTAGTATGGATTAGTTGTATCGATATATTTTGTGTTTTTTTTTTTTTTTGGTTCGTCGATAGCAGTGACTAATCTCCTCGTTACGTTGGAGGCTTGCTTAAGCGTGGATCAACCCTTACCGCTGAACTACACGCTTGGGGTTGATATATTTTGTGTTTATAGATTTTATTTAAATAAAAAATGTTTTTTTAAAAATAAAAAGTGGTCTTTTTATAGAAGTGGTGGTATGTGGTTACTTAAAAAGAAAAAGCTAAAAACCTTCATATAATTACTCAAAAAGAAGTGTTAGTTGAAAATCTATAATTATAAATTTGGTTATAATAACTTTTTGAAGAATATTTAAAGGTAAAGGAGTAAAAAAAATTGGATATCAAGATATTTTCTTTATTAATGTTATAGATTATTTACACTTTGTCATTAGATTTTCATGAAAATTTTATCAGCATATATTTTTTTTGAATGGTCCTTTAAATTTTTGTCTATATCTCACGTTTAAGAGTTTAATTTTGATATAATGGTAGCGTAAAAGAAATTATATCTTTAATTAATTAAAAATTATTTTCTTGAATAATTATTATAAAAATCAATAGTTTTTATTTAGTCTTTGATCGTCGAAAGATTACGTCAACTTTGTTCATAGAAAAAAATAATAATAAAAAAAATCTTTACACGAACAGTGTTTTCCAATTAAATTCCCTATTTAATGCATTTCAAAAGACATAAAAAAATTTGATTTAGGAAAGTGAAAGTCTCATAAAACAATTATTTTTACCTTTAATAAAAATCTCAATAATTAGTGTTTTAAGTACATCAGTTAAAATTCAGTAAAAAAAAAAAAAAAAACGTACATCAGTTAAGAAATTAAAAAATAGAACAATTTTTTTTTTTTACAGTAAATAGAACAATTTTATTAAAAATCACGTCGGGTACATTATAAGTTATAATGAAAATACATTAATAGTAGTGTAATTAAATGTTTTTACTATCATCTTTTATGCGTTATTATTGATAGATATTTTTATTTTAATTTATCTTATTTTTAAAAATATTATTATGATGCTAATTATTATTTTTAACCAATTTCTCATCAGAACAGATAGAAAAAAAATAAAAATAAAAAGTAATAGAGAATTGTAAATAGAAAGAAATAAAAGAAGAAAAAAAAATTAATTCCCTAAACAGCAATGATCTAAATTTATTCTGTTATTGATTTGATTTTTTTTCTCAGTTAAGAAATAATAGATATAAATTATAATAACAGTTGTTAATCAATATTAATTAATATAAATTGTAACGAGTTGTATCTCTTAATTAAGATCTTCAAAGTTTGAATCATGATCTTGAATATGAAATAGATTATATTGATATGAAAATATTTATCTTGTAAACACACGAGATCTTTAACGAAAATTAATTACTATTTTTAATAATAGATATTTCTTATCAATAATATAATTATCAAATAATAATATTTATAATAATAATCGTTGTTGTGAAGGTATAGTTCAAATTTTCTTAGCAAAGACGTCATAATTTTTTGAGCTTGACTACTATATGCATATTATTTTTAGTACAAGGCCACATAAATGTACTAAGTATTATGCAACAGTGAACAATAATTTTTATTTGGTTTAGAAAATAGAATAATTTGTTGCATAACACTTATTAGTTAGGAAGAGTGCTGACTTTTATTTTGATAAAGGAAGATAAATAATCCAAAAATAAAGAAGAAGAAGAAGAAGAAAATTACATCCTTAGAAACGGCCCCTATAACATTAACTAAACGCAGAACTATAGTTTTTTGAACTTATTCCGATAAAAATAAAATAAAATAAAGAGTGAAGATGAACAAGAACAACATTAATTGCCTGAAAACGAAAGCCTAGCAACCCTTTTAGACTCCACTTATCGAATGTTACATAAATAAATAAATAAATAAATGTGATATTATTTTTTTTGTTTTTGGTAAAATAGGGAAGGAAAAAGAAAGATACTTGAGGGCCTAGTGTCTTTCATATTAGAAGAGAAGTTGTTATTTATACTCAGCTTTCTTATTTTTCTGATTTGTTTTCTTGTCGGAGCAAGCTTCATCAATTAATATAACCCAAAAGCACACGCAATTTTGTCGTCAGTAACAGAGTTGAGCCTAGAAATAATATAATACGATGAATGTTGGACAATAATCAATTAAAGGCCCAAGTCGGGAAGCTTGACCCAACGCTGCCCACCCTACGTCACTTCGTTGGCCCATCCTACTCTTACTTGTCGTACTAAAGTATCTGTTTCCCGTTCATGTGAACTAGGGATGATCAACTCTATCCAAATTCTATGGTATCTGTTAAAGAATATTCAGAACGAGTAAATACCTGCTCAATAGAGATGGGTCCGAAACTAAATATTTACCTACAGATTTTAATAAAGATGACTGCAGGTGTAACTATTATAGTAACCAACCCCTTCTATACTCACAATAACACACAAATAAATTTATATATATTGAAAAATAAGTTATGGTGATTAATATAATATTAAGATTAAGGATAAAAATAGGTAATAGCATTAAGTGTCTTTATTTCTTTTTTAAAAACAAATATATCCAAAGAACTACCAAAAAAATTATTAAAGTTTAATATATATATATATATGCAATTTTAGTTTAAAATATTTTACATAAATATTCAATAAAAATTATCATATTGCAAGATCAGATTAATGAATAGGTATGGTAAAATAGTTAAATTTTATTACACGTAAAAAAAAATTGCAACGACCGTGTATATAAATTAAAATTTAAAAATAATTCATATATACTGCTAAAAATATTTGATTATATAAACTATTTATATATTTTCTTCAAATACGTGCATTGCTTCTAATATATTATAGACAAATATTTTTATTGTAGTCATCGTTTTCTTAAAATTAAAATTTATTTGATATTAATCATGTTAAATATCTTTAAAAAAAATTCTTTAAATGAATGATTGAATAATGTATTTTTTTTATATTGATGGTAAAATGTTAGAAATACTTAATTATAAAAAATTATTTAATAATTGATAATAAAAAAACAATGAAATTTGATAATTTATATTATATTAAATATTTTGAATATAATTTATATTTAAATTAAAGTTATTATTAAAGTAGCGGGTATGATAGTGATGATTAAAGTTATTATATCCATGAGAAAAAAGGTTGGACAGGAATGTTTTTTAAAAAATGTGAGTACGAGGATAATTATAATAGTATCCTACTCAAAGTCTATCTACTATGATGATCTTTAATGTGAACTTTTTTTCTCAATATACTGAAACGAGTATGTGAATACAAATATTATAAATTATAGATTAAGAAGAATTAATTATCTAAAATAAAGAATCTACACTCTTTTTTCTTTTTATCTAATAATGAAAATAAAATGTTGCAAGAACTTTCACTGAAAGAATTAAAAAAACAGAGGTAAAGCTTCTTTCTTGTTTTATATACTCGTCTTCTAATTCATGCCAAGATACTTAATAAAGCAATGCAAAGAACAATACATTTGTGTAATTCTTTTTTTATTTATTTTTATTTATTTTTATCTCTGGGCCTACATTAGCAGAAAACGTGTTTTGTTTTTTTTTTATTGTTGAAGCTGGTTAGACACATTTTACAGTTTTATTTGTCGTGTTTTGTCCATTGACAGCCTTATGTGCTTGGCCACATGGAGCAACTTTGCCATTTGCCACCCTTTCATTCCAAAAGGGTAAAACTTTGCTTTGTCTTCAATTCATAATCATAATGCACATGATGCGCCATTTATCAAACACTTTATATCTGTACCCTAGCCGCAGGAGCAAGTTCCCTTTACTCACACAAACCACTTCTCATGCTACATTAATCCGTGCACACCCACATGCTTAGGGCTATGCCACTCTAAAAAAAAATATAAAAAATATTCTTTATAAAATAATAAATAAGTTTAAGTTAACATTTTGAAGAAACTAATTAAAGAGATTTTTTTATAAATTAATTCATATATAAACTAATTTTAGTTGATGAGAAAGTTTTTTTTCTCCTTCAAAAATATTTTAGAAAAGTTTATTCAAACAAGTCCTTAAATACATAAAGCCTTATTAGATATAGATATAGATATAGGAATGTTTTTGAGAGTTTTTTTTTTTTTTATTAAAAAAGTATTATGTCTTTAATAGTAAGAGTCTGAAAAGAGCTTTTAAGTTGCATAGAAAGCTAGTTATAATGAAGGACTTACCTATCGTAGTCTGCACTTAAAAAACACAGCTATGATATTTGTTATTTTTCTTTGGTCATGGCATCGAGCATCACCATCACAATGGGGTCCTTTCCCACATTTTATTTAACACTAGAAATGAAATGTACTAGTAAAATGATGAAAATAAAGTATGTTCAAAAGCAACGCTGTAAAACATATTATTCCCTGGCTTGACAGCGGATTCCTGGTCCTCTTGCTAGCTACCATCACGATACCTCTACGTACTTTCAAATTTAACACATCTTCTTACGTACCTTTTAATGTTGACAAATTTTCCAAATTAGTTTAAATTTTTTTCAAAGTGTTTCCAATGATTGCTTCATCAAATGAAAAGCTCAGAATTTACTCCATTTTTTTTTTACTCTTTTAACATTTCAGTTTACTAGTTTCGAAACAATAATGCTAACTGGTACCAAACATTTAATTGGTTTAAATATAAATTAAAAAATAATAAAACTTTTATAAATAGCAGAAATTATGGGTGGTCAAACTATTTCGAGTAATTCGTACTATCAGGGGCGAAGCCAGACTTAGGGAGACGATTTAAAAAAAAAAAAGTTTTTCATTAAATATATGCACGTTAAATTTTAAATAAATATATTTATATTTATATTTATTTATTTCGAAATGTTAATTACATTAATAGTTTATCAGAATACAGAATATTTATCCTTCATATCACGAAAATTATTTATAATTAAATGGATACTAAATTCTCTTAGCAATTTTTATATTTATGATCATAATTCTAATCATACTCTAATAAATTTATGTTAAATCTCTTTGATTATGAATAATAAATACATAATAAAATAAAAGATTACGAATAATGAGGAAGTGTTTACCTTAAATTTTTCAATGTAATAACTAAAAAATAACAATAATAAGTATTATTTAGATTTCATTCTAATTATATTATTATAATAAATATTTAAAAAGTAAAAATTCATGAAGGAATTGAGTAAATTTCAAAAGCCTTGACATGAGGTATATTAAATGTACTTAAATGTCTTGGTGTCTATAAATATTAAGAACCTCATAAACTAAGTAAACTAATTTTTACTTTTTAAAAACCCTAACTAAACAAATAAGCTTTACAATTTTTTAAATTAAAAAAATTTAAGGGGGCCGATACCCCCTAGAACTACACATATGTCTGATCCAGCGTACTATGCGAATTGGAACTAAGCATTTTTTAAATAATTATAAATAAAAAATAATAGCACACGACCTGTTTCGTGCGTTTCATACTTCAATTCATCGTACTAGACATTATTTAATTATTGACCAGCCATCATAATCATTTCGTCAACAATATTTTTAGATGAATAAACCCTGAGAAAATCTAGGAATTAAAATAATTCCATTTCGAGGAATAAAAATATTAAAAATGAAAGAATAGTAACGTTCACCAGAATTGCAACACGGTAGCGGACCATCTAACTTTCAATGTCAACGAAGAATGGCAGTTGAGTTACAAAATGAGGAGCAGAAGTTTTACAGCTTGAAACCAACGCTAGCAATTAAGGCTTTCTTGGAACAAACAGTAATTCGTGTTTATATGTTAAGTTAATCACCTATTCACTCTCAGTGTAAAGTTTTTATACTGGCAACTAATAATATATTTTAATAGTGACATGTCAGTTGCTTATTTAATGAAATAATAATAAAATAAATAACTTTAAAAGATATGATTGGTTATTAGTGTAAACAATTTTACACTGACCGTGTAGGAATAATTAACTCTTATATGTTTATGTTGATGTGTATTAAACTCTCGACATGATTATATTTAAATTTAGTTTCCATTAAAAATATTTATAGTTCTAAAACAATTAAAGTTAATATGTCTTTGTCTTGATACAATAATTCACATAAAACAATTTATTCTAATCGATTTTGAGTTTAGAGGTATAAGAATTGATTTTATGTTCACAAAAGTATGATAACACGAATAAAAATTAACTGATTGTTATTATAAGTGTGAAAAAATAATTATTTTTTCTCACCGTAAAATTGTTTTAAATGAAGTATATAAATTACTGTCTTATATTAAAAACTATTACTTTTGATGTGTTTTTTTTTCTTTTATGTTCTTTTTAAAAATGACTAAAATTATCTCACACTATTAAATATTATAAAAATGAAAATGAAATTAAAAGGTAGATATTGTTAACTAGATTATTAAATTTGTCACATAAAATTTCATTTGACAAATTTGATGATTTGTTACTATTTACTTGTATTTACTTTTTTTGGTTAATATAAAGACAATAGTGTGATATATACATATATAGTAACTGGAATATAATTAAATGGGAAGATTTAACTCCCAACGTATCATGAAGTAAAGGAAAATAGACTTCTTTCAAAGACAAAGGACACTCCATGATATTAAAAGCAAGAAAATGACTCCAAATAATAAATCAATCTCTTAAAATAGAAGATTTAAATTTAATTTAATCTTATAAAATTAACTTGTAAGATGAAGATTATTCTTCACTTATATATTATTTAATTGTCTAATCTCTAGTTGATGTAGGAGTTAGATTTTTTCATTACATCTCCTTACATCCAGTATTATTGAGTTTGGTACGTGAATAAATGGTAGGTGATATTTTTTAATAATTTAAGATAAGTGACTATTTTTTAATGATTTGGGATAGTTCTGATTCATGTGAGAAAACAATCAAAGAAATAAAAGGATTAAAACCGAAAAATTTAAGTCATACATCGACTAAAAATAAAATAATTAAAAAGTATATAAGTGAAGAATAATACTTATCTTACAAACTAATTTTATAAAATTAAGTTAGATTGATTACTTTAAGATAATATATTCAAAATCATTAAAAAAATATCACATCCATTATTTTAACATAATCAGCCGCAACAATAATTGATCTACCTAAAGATATAGAAAGACAAATCTCCGATCACTTTTCGTATCCAGGTAAATTATATGAAATTTTAGTCACTTTTGAAAAGTGAGTAAAAGAAAATAAACTTATTATTTTTTTTACGCTTAGCTTTCTTTTCTCTCTCATAGGAATAGGAACGGAATATCTGTGGTTCAGTGGTAGAACTTATCCACGCTTAAGTAAGATCAAGAGTTTAAATCATATTCTGTGTTTGTAGTCGCGTTAAATCTTGGAATTAGCTATCCCATCTTTAAAATGTCTCTAACGTAGTAAGGAAATTAGTCACGCCTATCAGCCCTAAATACTCTAGGGATGAAAAAAAAAGAACAGAAGAGAAAAAAGTTCCACTATACTTCCACGTGGACTCTCTTTGACCTCATGTTTTGCTTTCTTTGAATGGTAACTGGCCGTCTCAATTATTCATTCGTTGATGAAAATATATATTTTTCTTTTACCGATGAAAATACATGACACTGCCACACTTGCACCGTTTATTGCTTCGCGCTGGCTGCCAAATTACGTATCTTTTTCCATGCACGTGCTCTGCATGCAACACTTTTTCCTTTTTTTTCCTCCTCTGGTAACCATATATATTACTCATATGAATCGGATCACATATTCACATGGACTTGATAAAAACAAACTATTAAGACTCGACCCTTGATGAAACTTGAGTTGTTTGCCCTAGGTTAATCATCCACCCTCGGAAAGCAAATATCAATGACTATATTATGTGAAATATTTTTAAATAATTTTATTTAACAAAAATGTTTGTAATTAAGAACTTAATTCCACGTATTACATGTTAAGCATATTTTTCTATTAATAATATTCATCAAGTATTTAGATAATTATTAAATATTATATATTGACAAAGTTAAAAATAATTTAAGAAAAATTATATATAAAACAAAAATAATTAAGTTATAAAATAAGTTAAATAAAATAATTATGAGTTTGTAAGTATGATAAGATCCTTTATATTACACCTACCTCTAGGTCAGGCAACTTAGCTTTGGATCCTAATGCTTACTCACTTTTGGGTTTTCAAGTGATGAATTTGGAAATTTCTGCCCGAGCCAAATCTAAAACTCAATCACCACCCGTGCATTTTGCTTCTAAAATTGTAAAATATTTTAAAAAATTAACGAACTTAACATATATATATATATATATATATATATATATATATATATATATATATATTCTCTAGAAGTAGCTACAAATTTACTTGTGTGGTAAATTTGATCACAACCTCGAACTTATAATTTTGTTTCATCTCAACGAATGATCAACCGTACAAATAAATAGTTTTGAATAGAAATTCAAAATGATAAATTTAATTATGCAACAACTCTCGTGATCAAGTCACTCCTTTGAGAAAAACAATAATATATACAAAAAAATTAAACAATCTAATCAACTATTTTTCTACATCCTTGATTTCCACTTGTAGCATCCAAAGTTAAAAAGCAAGCATTAACTAGGCCATATATGAAATATAAACTTGTGTACCACTCCTCTTACTATTTTAAGGTTTCCTCTCACTCTCAAAGTGTTATGGTTAGTGTTTATTCTCTACCATGCTTCATCAACGTATCAACATGCCACTGTGAACTTGATAAAATTATTTAATAATTTCTTTCAATTATGCCAATATAATTAATTTAATCGAATCATATTGTTAAATTATTTAATTAGAACTTAGAATAATAAGATTTAATGATAATAAAACTTTCAAATAAGTAAACATAGTATGTAATGTGTATTATTACAATAATATAATTTTAAATTCTCTATTTAAAATTAATATATTGAATAAAATATATATGTTTTAGTTTATTAAAAATATTAAAATTTATTAACACATTCTCATTTAATTATATATATGTTACAATGAATATTTTTAAAATTCATATTTGAAATAATTTTTTTTTCTTTAATTGTATATTATTTTAAAGATCTTTATACTTGTAGAAAATAAATAAATAAATTGAGGTTCATAGACATTTTCCAACTAATATTCAGAAATTAACAATTAAATATTAATTTATATTTGTGAGATATGATTTTTTTTAATCATACATTATTTTAATGTTATGAAAATCGATCTTGAAATTATCTTAAAGTAGACTTTGTAGGTAGTAGCTCAAAAGACTTGGTTGAATTAAAAATAAGATGGTAAGTTTTTTTAAGACCCTTACCTTAAAATTCACCTAAAATTCTTTTTAAAAAATAATTAAAAATTTTCTGTTACTTGTTTAACATTATTCATAGGTCATAGCCGCGTTGGATTTGGACAAGTGTAACGTGGTAGTAAAAGATAAAAAAAATGTGACAATAAATGTGACAGTGACGTGAACGGTGGAAACCTCTTACCGGACATCTTGGTCTGGACAATAAATGGGGGTTCAAGAAACAGTCGAAATGCTGTCACATGTACGTCATTTGGGACTGTTACTGCACATATCAGCCGAGGCTGCTGCAACAAACTTTCCAACACCATCACCTTCGTGAGAAAGTCAGTTTCACAGTCAAATTACAAGACATAATTAGGTAAACCAAGACGACAACAATGTTTTTAACACGTTTTTTAATTAATTTAAATTTAAATTAAATCATTAAAAATAAAATACTCTTGAAAAATTTTGTAATTTTTATAATTTTAATTCATAAAAAAAATGTAATATTAATATTTCACCTTCCGTTAATCATACAGATTAATTAGTTGGGTACTACATTTTTGTAGCGTGAAAAAGTTTGACAGATTTTTGAAAGTTAGTGCAGGTTTTTCGAAAAGTTCGACCTCAGCAGAAAAGGAATATCATATTTGTGAATTGTGATGCATGCAAAGTTTAGAAATGATATAGGCCAAAGTGTTGTGCATGTTAGTTGGCATTTTTCAACGCTTGAGTATTTATAGATCGAATTTATCGAATAATTTAAATGGAATGGAGTCGATTTATTTTATTAAAAAAATAATTAGTTAATTAATCTATTTTTTTTATAAAATATATTGATTCAATTTTTTAAAAATATGAATCAATTTTTTATAATAAAATCAGTTTAGTATGAATGGTGTTAAACTTTTTTTTTTCTTTTCCAAACTTAGCCTAATATTGTGTCATTTTTCTTAAATAAGTATTTAGAAGCTCCAACTTCAAGCTTTTTATATACAAGGCTATTTATTAGAAGAGATCAATTAATTAAATGAATTTTTCAATGTCTTTGAGAGATTAATATCTTATATATTTTCCGTTAGGAGATGTTCCAAATTTATTATTACAAAGAAATTGAAGGTCAAGACAAAAAAGCACAAAAGTACACGTGTTAATAATGAAAGGTCCGGATACTACTAAAAAACAAACGCATATGCTTTGGGCGATTTACTTTTATTAGTATATTCTTTATTCAAAGAAAATTAAATTATTAGTATATAATATTTTATGTGTATATTAATAATATAATGTCGTATATTAATAGATAATTTTCTTCGTTTTAAAAATTTATATATATATATATATATATATATATATATATATATATTAAGTGTACATTATACTGTTGATGTAAATAATTAAGAATTTAATTTTTATGTTTTTTTCTTAAAGACTCTTTTTTTTTTAAATAGAGAAAAGACTTCGGTGTTTATGAGTCACGTTAAACGTTAATTTAATATAGTCGAGTCAATAACTCTTGCTATTTATTTATTTATTATTCATATAACTCAAATATAAAAAAGAAAACAAGAGTAGCTAGGAATATTGAAATTGTTATATGTGTCATTAATTTAAATTAGGTTCAAATTTATACATATTTTAATAATTTTATTATTAGTTTAAATTTTTTTTGACAATTTAAAATTATCTTCTCTCTTCTTTCTTTTCTCCTATCTCTCTCTCCTCTCTTTTAATGTTAACATAAAGATACTTTTTAATTATTGAATATTCAATTTTTTTTAAATAGTAATTATTTTCTAATATAAAATTTTAATTATTAAATATATAAAATTTTTCTAATGTTTATTTTTATAAATTTTAATTTAAAAATTTTAATATATATTTATTCTTTTAAAATCAAATTTTCCTATGATGTGAATTAAATTTTCTTATCCAAAATAAATATTTAAAATTTAAGAATTTTAAATTGATTTATCTAAACAAAATATTTAATAAATAATGAAAATTAAAATAAAAATAATTTAAATTCCAAAATTTTTAAATCTATTGAATATCTAAAATTTCCTATTCAAACATACCGTAAATAAATTTTAGAATCAAAGTAAGAAAATTTTTATAATAATTCGCAACAACCTATGTTAGGTTATTATTACAAATTTTAGGATTTATTAATATAATATTTTTTTTTATGGATGAACGTAATAGTTAAATACGATATCGGACATAATCATCGTAGTGATGATCTTTTTAATGAAATTTTTTTGTTCCAATCTCTTCATTTGCAAAAATTTATCACACTAACAAAAGTCACAGTACAATTATTTAACAAGAACTTAATTGAAAATTTTATTAAAATAGAACATCTCATTCAATGATTTTAAACTATGAATAACTATTTAAAAATTCAATAAAATCACTTTTATTAACCCAAGATGTTTTTCGATTATAGGTCAAGAATTAATTTTCAATTTTTTTAAAGAAATATATTTAAGAGATTAACTATGAAATACTATTTTGAGATTTTTTAAGAAATTTTTTTTTTTGAAAAATATTTTTTCATGTTTATTTGAACTAATAACATTTTAAACTCAAAGTATGTGTCTTCTTATTTTCATTTTCTCTAAAATGATTTCGTTATAAGGGTGATAATATTCTAAATTTAATTATGTGTTGTATTTATATGTTAATTTATCTGTTATATTTTTTTGCGTACATGTAACACAAGCTTTAATTATATAATTTACTAATAATAATTAATTAACCAACTATTTAATTAATTACGCTAAACCACTTAGCTAATAATTAATTAACTTTCAATAATAATAATGATATATAATAATTAATTACAGCATCTAAGAGAATTTTTTCATCCATAATATTAATATGAAATAATTTATCATTAAAAGTTCTGACTAATTTATCAGAAATTTTGTGAGTACACATAAAATAAGTATTATCCATTCAACATAATTTAATTCACATTTAACACCAAAAATCATATTAAACATTTTTTTAAAATAGTGCAGTTTAATTTTATCAATTGAACATGATTAATAAAAAACTTTTTTTTAATAAAAAAACTAAGGTAGATTTTGAATTAATTCATTTAAGTAATGAGATTCATTTTAAGAGTTGATATTTTTGGGTAAATAACTTTGGACCACATATTTTAAGAAAAATGTGTTATACATCAATCATGTCATACTTTGTTGGTTGATTAGCCAAAAGTTTAAAATATGATAATAATAAATATAATAATATTATTATTAATTTGTTAGAAATCGTGCTAAAATTATTTTGATATATAGTTACTTCTAACCTTTTTATAAGACAAAAATAAAAAATATCGCTCGACTCCTTATACAAAAACTAATTAAAAGTGTTTCTTTAAATTAATTATTTTTAACAGAAGTTTTTCTTAATTAAAATCATTTATCTTAGGGGGTGTATTGGATTAGGATTTTAAAGGACTTTTTTAGTTAAAAAAAATCCTGCGGATTTTAAAAGACTTTGCAGGATTTTCATGACTTTTAAGATTTTGCAAGATTCTACAAGACTTAAAATCAGAATTTTAATGGATTCTGCAAGACTTTTAAATTAGGATTTTAATGGATTCTGTGGGATTTTGTGGAGTTTTGACATTTGATAAGATTTAAAAAAAATTATACATTCAAATTTAAAAAGAGTCAAAGATAAAAATAATAAATAAAAAAAATAATGTCTAAATAAATAATAATAATAATTCTCTATAATATTCTATCCTCTTTTTATAGCATCCACTATCAATTGTAACAATTCATCGGAATCATCCTTAATCCAAGCTTCATAGTTTTCTTTCTCTTTTCATTTTTCTTTATTATTTCCTTGTGAATCTCCCATTTGAATTACTAAAACAATATATGTTAAAAAATAGTTATATAAATAATTACGGATAATAGACAAAATCAATAAAATTATATTATTATTTTTAGAAGCACACCATCATACAAGATCGAATATATTTTTGTTATCCAAATGGATCAAATACCTCAGTTATTATAAAAAAAAAATGTAAAAACGAAAATATAGAAACATAAGATAATTTTTTATATAAAAAAATTAGTATATTCGATACTGAAAAAATATTTAGATATATAATTTTTTTTATATAAACAGAAGTATTTAGATATAGAGAATATATATATATATATATATATATATATATATGATAATTTTTAACGATATTTATAAATATAAATTATTCTAACAAATATTTTAACAATATTTTCTTTTTTAAAAAATAAGTTAATGAAGGCATAAATCCTAAACCCTAAAAAATTAGATATTGCAATGTCTTATGTTAATTTTCTTTTTTTAAAATATAAAAAATCTTAATTTCATAATATAAAAATAAAAAAGAAAAATTCATAGTAAAAAAAATAAAATAATTGTTGAGTCATAAAAGGAGGAGGGATAAGAGTAACAAATTCAAGGGAAAGAGAGAATTCGCAATTTTTATGCTAAGAGGGTTTTTCTCCCTACTAAGATCCATTTTTATCTCATTCTACTCACAAAAACCCTAACAAATTCATCTTTTATATATATATATATATATATATTGTTGAGATTATGATATCAATTTTATCTTTCACCTTTTTCTTTTCTTAACGTGTGTCATAAAAAAAATTATCACTTAAAAGTTAAAATTTCAAGTATTTTTTTGTGTTATATAAAGGAACAAATTCAACTACATAGAATAAAATAAAGTAAGTCAATTAAAGAGAACGAACAGAAAAATAAAACAAGTCAATGACACTATCATTTACATATTAGAGTTTCACAAAATAGGAGAATGGTATGAGAATAGTATTATATATGAGCAATGAACAATAGTGTAGTATTATTAGTAGAGAAAAAATGGAGAAGACAGGAGCATAGAAAAAAAAGATGAAAAACTCACTTGAAAATTTTTAAAACACTTGAAAAATCATTTCAAACAATCCTTCAAAATCCGATGGGTTTGGATGGGATTGTTTTATGAATATGGTATTTATAGATAACACTAGAAAGTCTTTCAAAATCCCTCTCACACAACAATCCTTTAAAATCCTTAAATTTTTGAATACCAATGGATTGTTTTTAAGTTGTAAAAAATCTCAAATGAATACCAGTGGATTTTAATGGACTCTTTAAAAAATCCTGAAAATCCAGATTGAATACCACTGGATTGTTTTTAAGTGACATAAAATCCTGATTGAATACCAATGAACTTTTTTACTCAAAAAAAGTCTTTTAAAATCCTACGAAATCCTAAACCAATACACCCCCTTAATATAATAGGTAGTTAATGCGAAAGTGTGTCATTAAAGTTAGAATAATTATATATATATAAGATAAATTTATTATTATTAATTAAATAATAAATTAAGTAATTAAGTCTTATAAAAATAATTAGAGAATAAATTTTTTTAATTGATCCGATATACTTTGTTAACACGAGAATCGGTCTTTAAAAATAACACATGCTTAACTAAAACCAATTTCCACTAAAAATCAAACTCCGTTTTAGACAACTAAAAATACTAATTTACTTTCCAACCGAAAAAAAAAAAGAGTTAATCACTCATATACGGTCAGTGTAAAGTTTTTTTACACCAAAAACTAATTATATCTCTTAATTGTGTCATGTTACTGTAGATACATTTATTTTTAACTGTGACATAGTACAATTAAGAAATATAATTAGTTGTTGGGATAAAAAAAATTTATACTAACAATATATAAATGATTAACTCAAAAAATAATACCTAAAAAAAAATCAACTATAGATGATAAAAAAATAAAATAAATAAAATAAATTTTGGTTCGAATGTGACTCGTTTCGCAAAAGGCGCAGCATAGTCTCTGGAGCATTTAATGATTTGAAGGAATCATTGGGTGAAATTCTGCATTTTTCCATGGGGACAAATGATCCCAAAGTCCCGTATTGAAACCAACCAAAGACCTCGATGCACGCTTCAACGTGAAACTGTTTAATTATTTAAACCTTAAATATTAAAAATTAATTATTCGACTCAAATCTAAAATTGAAATAATTTTGAAATAAATATAGAAATAGAGTGTGTCCAAACCGTATAAATATAAATTTTTTATAAAATCTGTTGTGGCTCACTTGTCATTGCAAGTTGAAGTGACCTCAAGTGTGGACCACTGATGAGCACACCACAATTATTAAAAGGATTGCTATATAAGCATCCACACTGCCAAACACTCCACAGCTTGAGGAAGGGCAGTGAGAGAGAATGGGAAGAAGTCCTTGTTGTTCAAAGGAAGGCTTGAACAGAGGTGCTTGGACAGCTCATGAAGACAAAATTCTGAGAGATTACATTAGAGTCCACGGTGAAGGAAGATGGAGAAACCTTCCCAAAAGAGCAGGTATGTTCCTTCTGTTACAACATATATAATCATAATGTTCTGTACTGAAAAATGAAAAAGGTTTTTTTTATACAATATGGTTGGTTCATGCAGGTTTGAAAAGGTGTGGGAAAAGTTGCAGACTTCGATGGTTGAACTATCTGAGACCAGATATCAAGAGAGGAAATATTTCCTCAGACGAAGAAGAGCTCATCATCAGGCTTCACAAGCTCCTGGGAAACAGGTATAAAGTGTAGCATTATAATGGTGATTGTGACATGGACATGATGTGTTTGATTCTGTGTGCAGATGGTCTTTAATAGCAGGGAGGCTTCCAGGGCGAACAGACAATGAAATAAAGAATTATTGGAACACGAACCTAGGCAAAAAAGTGAAAGATGGAAACCAGAACCAAAGCACTACTACTAGTTATCGAAATGGAAACAAAACACAGAATCCAATCCCTATGCCCACTCCCTCACCCTCCCTAGATTCTCATCTTGTCCGTACAAAAGCTAGCAAGTGCTCTAAGGTATTATTCATAAACCCACTCCCTAACCCCACAATGAAATTGCATAACACCGAGGCTGAGGCTGAAGCAGAAGAAGCAATGGATGCCATAAGCAACGGCAACGGCTTCCTCTCATTTCCCAACGATGAAAAAGACCTCTCCACGGATTTGCTCATAGATTTCAACGTCGGAGATGTTTGCTTATCTGATCTTCTCAACACGGATTTGGATTTTTCAAACATGTACAATTTCACCTTCACTCATCCCGACCAGTTATCACCTTGTTCCGACCACGCCAATCACGTCTTCTCTGATCAAGTTCTCAAGGACTGGACGCAAACCGATTTTTCAGACCAAACCAACAACCTTAGTTCTTTCTCTTCCTTCCTTGAGGACGAAAAACTAAGAGACGAATAATGCCATGAAATAAATTCAATAAATTAATTATCTTCACCTCTTTACTCCTTCTCTTTCATTTATTCCACTACTTCTTTCTGCGCTACCTTTAACTAACATTCTTCCTTCATCTTTATTTAAACTCACCAACATAATTGCTTTCCTCTCGTCAACCTTATACATGTAATTTTCATTAAATAACACTATTAATTGAAACCTCATGCAAAATGTTCAATGGCTCGAATTAAGGGTCAGCCGTTGATTTCATACGCTTCGTCCTAATTTATCAACTACATTCATAGTTTTAAAAACCGGATCGGTATCAAACCGGTTAAGGTATTGGGTCAGTGGGTCAAAGGTTGAACAGGTGGGTCACTGGTTGAATCGCATGACTTGATTTTTATTTATTTTTATTAAAAAATATTCATATTAAATATATTTATACTTATAAATTTTAATAAATTCATATCTTATTTTAAATTTAAATTTTTCTATCTTATTTAAAATTATTTTTATTTTTATTTTGTAAAAAAATACATAAAAAAATTACATGTTAAACGGTATATTAATACAAATTAAAAATATAAATAATATGTACATATATAATATGCTTGCAATTAATATCACAAAATAATATATGTAATATTTACATAAATATTGAATTATTAAATATATAATTTAAAATTAATAATATACTATAAAAGTTATTTAAGTTGTATATATTGCAAATAAATATATTAGAACAAGTAGTCATTGTTATATTTAATAAGACTCCTTGCTTTTTCATTAAGAGATTCGATTTTCATTATTATTTTTGTGATTTATGGTCCCTTAAAAAAAAAAAAATTAAAAAAAAGTGGTTGAACCGGTTTGACCCACCGGTTCACCGGTTGAACCGGAAAATTGACCGGTTCAATCCGGTTTGAACCGGGTCAACTACATAACCGATCCAACTTCAGATTCGGACCAGCTGGACTACCGGTTCCCGGTCCAACCGATCCGACCGGCCGGGTCGGTCCGGGTTTTAAAACACTACTACATTATCAACTTCATTCGAATCTAAGAATGGGTTAGGATTTTAAATTTTGGCCTCATTTAAATTTATTTAAGTATGAGTTAGCGTCAAATATAGCCTGTCGCAATCTGTCTTTGTATTTTGTGACACATTTTATTATTCGTATTGTACTAGAAAAATTATAGCTATTAACTTCTTTTATTTATGTTTTTCACACTAAAGTCAATACTATTTTTTTTTATATGATAAGTAATTATCACTTATTAAATGTTATGCATAATGATGAGAAATTTCAATAACATTAATAAGAATTCATATTCCGGATCAACTCATTATTGTCTTAAAATATATATCCTAATTTTACCCATAAATTATTAAATTCATTTAAGCCTAATATGGTAAATTAAGATCTAAAAGGTATCCTAATCAAAATGTAAGGATGGGTTAAGGTAAAACACAACTCAACCTAACATGTCCTCTACTCACCCTTAAGTCAAATAACCCAACCTAAACCTTCCCCTAAGTCAAATAACCCAACCTAAACCTTCCCTAGGTCAAATAACCGAACCTAAACCTATTAATTGTAACTTCTAAAAACAAAAGTGTCGACTTAGCTCAAACTCATTTTAAGATTGAATTAAAAAAGATTTAACTTAACCATCCATCCAGGATTTTGGGTTGGATTAAAATGACTTGTCAATTTAAAAAATTATATATATAAAGTAAATGATGTATAAGGTTTTTTATAAAGATTTTTTACATCAATCAATAATAAAAATACATTTTATATATTACGTAAGGTATTTATTATAAAAATAAATAATTTTTCAACATAAAATCTAATATTAGATGATAGTATAAAAAAAATTGTACATTATAAATACATTTTGCATTTTAATGTAATTTTCTATTGTGTAAAATCAAGTTTTCAAGAGGATAAATGTTAATTATTTTAATAAGAAGTATTTTTCTGATGTAACTAAATATTTAATCAATGATTGGGTTCAATTTTTTACTTGAATATGGAGTCACAATCAAGTTACAACTTTACCTTTACAATAATTGACTGAATGGGAATGAATTACACTTTCTTATAAAACAAAAAAAAATATTTGAACTTTAGTATGTCTTTATAATTCTTGTACAATAATGTTTAATTGAACAATGTGTGATCTACATATAAGGTCGGCCAACTAGTGGTAGAATAATTTGAGTAATATGTCTAGGTTTTAGATTCAAAGCTTAGTGTTCTCTTTATGATTCTTATGGATAAAAAAAATTATTTTCTTTTTCAATAAATTTTATTCGTCGTTATTATTTAAGAATAAAAATAAATTTTAAACATGCTTATTATTAAATATTGATTTTTCATTGAACTGTGAAGGTTTTTTTTTTCTTTCAATTTTCATCAAGTTTTTACCAAAATTTTTTCTTTCTTAGTTTTTTTTCTTATTGAGATTGATTGTGTGATTTATTTGAATAAATACCATACCTGAAAAATAAAGGTTGATCCAATTGATTAAAAAAAAAACTCATATCCCAAAATGACATGAATTTGATTCTCGTCAATGAGAGGGTTTTATTGGTGAGTATTATGTAAAATAGCTCTATAATCTAATTTAAAATATTGTTCATTATTTTAATTATCTTAATTAATATTTTATATTTTGTTAATTATTTTACCTATAAACTAACTTAAGTTAGTGACAAAGACTAAAAGAGAACACTAAAAAATTGTTAAGATCTAAAAATGACAAAAAATAATTGCATGGAAAAAAAAAAAAAAAAAAAGAGAGCAATATTTAGGATGACAAAAATATTTAAACCTAATATCAAATACTAATGTTTTGTTTGGACAAAGAAGGATTTCAAGAAGAAAGAAATATAATATAAAGAAGTAGAATAAAATTAAAAAAAAAAAGGGTAACTTTTTTTAAGTTGTTTTGATGGAAGGAGATAAAAAGGAAGCAAATAATTTTTTATTATAATACCCCAAATCTTTAGCAAACAATACCAGAATTCTTTTAGCAAATAATTCGATCAAGACACTCGTGATCGAAAATTTCTTTCATATGACAAAATAATTGGCGACTCTGCCATTGTTATGTGGAAATCGTACAAATCACATGGTTGAGATAACAACTTATCACATGACCTTAAAAAGTTCATGAATGACAAAACAAGCCGTTGTGACTTGTGCCTACATTCATGCTAACATATCTGTGAACTTTACATGCACAATGACACGCACACTTTCTCCCAATTAAGTACAAATTAAACGCCAAGAATCATTTTGTTGTGTTTTTCTTTTAGCATTTGCTGTATTTAAGACATTAAGAACATATACATTATTTTGTTTGTCTATGATTATCCAAGAATAACTAAATTAAGAACCGATATCAGTGAGATATTGATCTCGGTTAAGTAGATGAATATTTTGCATTAATAATATAATTATAAAAAATAATTAAATCAATGTACATCAAAGCAAAGTATGTTTTTTCTAACTGTAATAAATGAAGAAATAAAGTAAAATAGCAATGTGTGGGAAGTTGAAGCAACACATGTGGGCCTGTTTTTGAAAAACAATCTGGCAAGATCTAAGGCTATTTGTCGTATGTAATGGGCCAAGGTTGTTTAATATTAAGAGAGAATTAATGGCTTTACTGAGATACCGGAATATGGGGATGGAAAAAGAGCACGTGACGAATGCTCTATATATAGAATCTCATGGTAGGCCATTGACCTGTTATTACTTTATATTATTACTTTTGGTTTTCCACAAATACATACTTGCATGTTCATTTCTAATTTGGGTTCATCATATCTAATACTATATCATCCTCACTTCATATAGCGAATAGGGAATTCTAAATATGTATCAACCTACCATCCTCTGCCTTTAAGTATGCATATTGTTATGCAAAATAATACTTTGTGTACTCGTGCATGTAAATGGAAATTGATGCACATTGGGCGTACTTGATAGCATCCAAATTTAATTAAAGGACTGAGTGTGACAGTTTTAATAAATTAATGGAGGTACACTCACATGCTTCATAATAGATTGATTAGTGATAAAGTAAAATTACTCATCCTATCAATATCTTTCTTTTTATATTTTTTTTATTGGATAAAAAATAAAATATTTATTTTATATATATTTATAATTTTTTACCATAATTAGTCATTATTTTTTATAATGAATATTTCGTATTAATATTATAGTTAAAAAAACTTTTTTTATAAATTTATTAGTTGAATATTAACTAATGATGGGATATTTTAGATTTGTATTTTGTACATATATATTTTTTATTATCAAATGAGCGTAATCTTATTTTATTCATGAGGTTTGTATTTTATAAAATCAAATATTAATATTATTTTATTCTAAAAATAAGGAAACAAATTCTAAAAAAATTAAAATAGATTAAATTTAATTATTTGAAACATAAAATTTTTTTTTTAACAAAACTAATTTATTCTCCTAAAGATATTTAGGCATATTCTCAATACTCCTCATTGTTTGAATATTTTATCACCTAATTTGAATTTGAATTACAAAATCTACTTTTTATCTTTTTGTTTAATTTTTCCCTTTTATTTTTCTTGTAACTTTTGTTACAGTCCTTCTTGAGTGGGACTACTTTAGTATTTGTCTTTAACTTCTCTTTTGAAGGTGATTTTTCATCATCTTTATTCTTCAAATTTAAAGCAAAACTCTTGCCTTCATATGAATATTGAATACTTCTTTGTTGTTTATATCTTTAATCACACAATTTTTATCTTCAAATGACATTCTATTGCCTTTTTCTAACAATTGAGCAACACTCAACAAAATTTGAGTAATACCAAGAACATATAGATATTAAATTTGTCGTAAGGTATATATATTCCATTTCCCATTTGAACTTTAGAGATGTCATTTTTGTTGAATTCTTTAAAGAGTTTTCGGTGATAAGTCATATGATTTGTACAATCACTATCAATAATCTAAGCTTTGAGGATTTTTTTTTTTGTAAAATATGACATTGAAAGTAGTTGTTCTTCTTCATTTTCTTGTTGATTTTCAACAATGTTGATTTTTTTTTATTGCTCGTGAGATTTGCATAGATATTTTAGGTGTTCTAATTGCATGCACTTGTAACATTTTGTGTCAGGTCTCCACCAACACCTTGATGACTAGTCTTTTTGTAATATAGACATAGTGAAAATCTTTAAGTGCTATTCTTTTGATTTTTCTCTTAGAGCAATTCTATCTTCTTATTTTTGCTATTGTTCTTTCATGTGGCTAAATATACACCATTCATTATTCCTTCTTGCCTCATAAGCCTCATTTGTTCTAATATTTGCGATGCATGTAACAACTCTTGCCAAAATGATCTTATCAAATCTTTTGTTCTTCGAGGTCATTATTAATTGCACATCAGAATATATTAATTAATTGATTATGTTAAACAATGAAATACATTTTTCTCATAATAAATGTCTTGTAAGAAAAAAAGTCTTTAAATAAGTGTTATTTTAGTTTTTTAATGTAGTATTTATTATCTTCTATTTATTTACATCCCTAGTAATACTTATATTCTTTTAAAAGTTGTTAAATTGCATTGTTTCTAATAATAAATATTAATAATAAGATTAATTAATTTTATAAAATTATTATTCCCTCATTCATCTATCTTATTATGTTTTATTGGTTTGTATAAAATAAGTAGGACAACATTTGTTACGAGATAAAACGAATATGAAACAATTATAACAATCAATTTATTCAAAATACTTGAAAATTATTAATATACTAATCAAAATTCTTAAACTTGTAACCTAAAAGTTAAAGACTTAAATTCACTTTTCTTTACCAAAACAATACTTAAATTTACTTTTGGTCCATATAGTTTCATAAATGTATACTTTTGATCTTCAAAAAATTTAATTGCAATTTTAGTCCTTTAAGTTTTAAAATTGTGTAATGTTGGCCAATCATTAAAATACCAATTAAATAGAAAAGATTGACATATTCGTGCGACACTACTTGATAATTACACAAATACGCACGATAAAAAAATTAAAATTAAAATAAGCTTATTTTAATTAATTATAAATTTTAATTGAAGTAAAAAACTATAACACTTATATTGTAAAAAAATAATGTTATTTCTCACATGAAAGTCGACCTGACCAAATTACTTTTATGTAGTACTATTTACATACATGTCAATATTTTTTTATATTTAATTTTAGATTGTATGTTAATAGTCAACTAACATTGTTTAATTTTAAAAATATATAGCAAAAATAAAAAAAAATTAAAATTACATGTTTACAAAATTATAAAGACTATAAGAGGATTTAAACCTAAAATAAAATACTTTAATATAATAAATTGAAATACTTTTTCTCTCTCTGTCTATCTAAGTTAAACAAACTCTAATTTTTATTTTCTTTAAAATTTGTAAATTATTTAATACTTTATTACTTAAAGATCAAATTAACATTGTGGATAGTTAATTTGTGGCAGTTTCAAATTATGATAAAATATCAAGTTGTGAAGATTTTATTAATTTTGATAAATTAATCATAAAATTTACAAAAAGAAAATTAAAGATCTATTTATAATATTTTTAATTTAAAATTCCTAAAAATTTATAGACTTTTCTTATAGAATAAAATTGATAAAATGCAAAGACACGCAACACTATCGAAAAGGATGTGAATGACATATTGGTGGCAGAGACCAGACTGAGGATTAAATATTGTTAATATAACAAATATGAACTTTTCATTTTGGTACTTTAAATCAATCATCAGTTGACATTTACAAAACTCTTTCGAAATGATGGTGTAATCAAAACATTATGGGTAAGTTGAGTTAGAACTTAGAAGTGATTTATAAAATATTACATAAGGCTCTGGAAACTGAAATTAAGATGATGTCACTTGTGCTACTTTTCTGACATTTTTGTCTGCCACGTGGCCACAATAACCCAACCCAAGGTTTGTACATTACCAGATTCTCAAATATATGCTTCCCAAATATGTGCTTCCCCACTCAAAACAAAAAGTGGGCCAGGACCCAGGCCCAGGCCCATTAAAAATTGAAAGAGAATTTTATTTTATGGTAACAAAATAGCCAAACTCTTGTCACCGAAAAAGATAGCCTGAAGGAGATTCTGAAATCTCTTCTTCCCCACTTGAGGGTGACACCACCAAAATACACAAATAGTTTTATTTTAATAGGCACGTGATTCCTGCACAAAGACACTTTTATTCCAGGCAACATCACAGGAAATGGACCTCCTGACTTTGTGGAGGGAAAGTTAGAGTAACTTAATACATTTCAA
Source organism: Cajanus cajan (assembly GCF_000230855.2). Taxonomy (NCBI): domain Eukaryota; kingdom Viridiplantae; phylum Streptophyta; class Magnoliopsida; order Fabales; family Fabaceae; genus Cajanus; species Cajanus cajan. The sequence continues at coordinate 67,469,959 of NC_138521.1, forward strand.
CCGTTAGATTTATAATAAATGATCAGATTGTGACACGTGTACATTTAAGTTAAAATATATATTATACATGTGTCACAATCTGATTTATTTTAATACATTTAACGGTTGAGATGTATTAAGTTACCATAACTTTATTTTTCCAAAGTCAGAGAATCCAGATCCAACATCACACCAACAAAAACACAGAAAGAAAGAGAATTTTATTAATGGGAATGAGACTTTACGAAAAATACAGAACAAAGACAATTTTATTTATGGGACCAATTTTTATTTTTATTTTTTGAGAAAATTATTTTTACTTTTACATTTAACCCTTATTTACAGATTAAATTTTCAAAACATTTTTTTTGACCATGTGTTTTAATTTTCAATTTTATTATTTTTAATTTTCATTGAATAAAATACTTGACCATGTGTTTGATTCGTGCAAAATCTGTTTGATTGTAGTGGTAACAATCCTAGTACAAAATTAATAATACATTTTTATTTTTACCGTTGGAGTTCATTATATAACAGCCATAAATGTTTACGAATGCAATTGAAGTTTGACGTGTTAATACGAGTTATGAAACAAAGGCATATGATTTTTTTTTTATTTTTACTTATAAAACATATTAGAGGGAGTAATATTATAAAAATACAATGTTAAAAGTAAATTAAACATAGAAAAGTAAAATGCAGAATATAGAGTCTAAATTTTAAATGATTAATTTAGGAAAATAGAATGATAGATGGCACGTGAAGAACGACCAATTTAGGTTCAGAGCACTCACTGGTGGCCGCCAACTTTTGGTATGACAACTCTTTTTCTTCTATTCATGGAAAATTCATTTATGCAAAATCATTTCAATAAATTTTGTTAGCAAAATGTATTTAAAATAATTAAATAAAATTTTATTTTTTGTTAAAATTTATTCAACAGCAAATATTAATTTTTAAATTTTTATACAAAATTTCATATAAAATATTAAATAAATAAATAAAATTCAATCTTTTGTTGAAAAATAACATTAATAAGTTATTTCTAAACAAATTATCAGACAATTCATTTTAATCTCATTAAAAAAAGCAACAATAATTTTATAACATATTTTATCAAAATTGTCTAGGATGTGACCACCAATGAGATTACATGGGAGCTAGAAGATAAAATGAAAGATCAATATTCGATTCTCTTCCAAAATAAGTCAATTTTTGGGATGAAAAGTTTTCTTTGTAAGGGAGAATTGTAAAACTGTAAGTTTTGTCACGTTTAATTTAATTATATGAGTGATTACATGATTTGGATTGTTTAGTTGTTAGTTGTGATTTAAGGACTTTAAGATCCAAACACCTTGAGAGTTAAGTTTTTCTTTGAGGTAGTTGGTTTGAAACTACTTTGGCTCAACTTAAGGAAGGGTATAAGTAGTTTTTTTTTATAGATATGGACCTCATAAGTTCATATTTTAAAAAAAGTTAAAGAGAGGTTAACAAGAAGTTCTTTAGAACAAAACCCATTCTTCATCATTAATTCTTACTAAAAACCTACCTTGATCATTCCCTACAACTAATTCAAGTAGTTGAACTAAGAGATTAGAGCTTGTGGATCGATAGGAGATAAAGGAAGTTTGTGGATTGAAGATCTTTTGATTTTGATGGTTGTTAATTGCTTGAGGATCATCTATTTATAGTTGAGATTGATTGAACCATGATGGTTTGCTAAGTTTTGGTTTTATTCTTGAACTTGGTCATGAGTTGTAATATGACGATTTTTGGTTGTGATGCATGCATGTTGCTTATGAAGGTGTAAAAGGGTTATATATGTTGGGTGAAATTCAGTTCTACATAAGTTTAGAATTGATGTCGCGTCAAGCCCACCTTCATGGTGTGTAGTGTGGTTTCAACCAAGGAATTCTATCTTGTTCGTGTTGGACTCAACATTGATAGTGTTGGGTGTGAAGAGAGAGAATTGTCTATGGTTGAAATCATGTCGGGTGTAATTTGAATGACGTCAAACATGAAGAGATATAGAATCATCTTTGCTTAGATCCACATCGAGCGTTAGTAGAGTGGCACTAGACGTGAGTCAAGTGAAGGTCTTTTACTTGATTAGGGTCGGGCATGGGCTCTTGCCATACTAGGTGTGAGAGGGTGGAAAACTAACTGCCTCAATCACGTCGAGCGTAGTTTGGTGTTAGACATGGGCGAGATAGGGAGCCCCTTATCTCAATAGTGTTGGGCATCCTATGAATGGTGTTGGACGCGAGTTGCATGATGAAAACTTGTTGTTTTAAGTTCTTTTATAGTTGAATGATGGTGAATAAGTTATGTGGACGATGATGTATGATGTATGATGATGAATCTATATGTTGTAAATTGATACATGATTAATGATGTTTATATCGTTAAGTTTCGAGATGATAGATGATTGAGTTGTAAAGTTGTGTATTATTTTAAGTTACTTAAGTTGTTAAGATGTTAGGCATGTGGTGAAGATATATGTCTTTGTTGAGATACATAAAAGTTAGAGGAGAGTAAAAATTGTTTTACAAAACTAAAAATCCTATTGTGTGGATATATGTTGTGGTGCTTTGAGAGCCCAAGTTAAAACCCTTCAATAAGTAAAATGATTTCTAAATGGGTAGTTGTTTTAAGTTGTCTCTCTAACTAATAAGTATTGAAAAGGTATAGTATTTGGAGGATAATTGGTGAGTTAATCTTATATGTGACTTAGCGTTGCAAATTAATTTTGTGGTAAACTCGTATCCAAACTATTATACCTTGAAAATAGTACTAGACTTCCTAATTTTAGTGACAAAACCTGAAAAATCAAATTGAGTTGTTTAACAGACTCTTGAGATACCTGATAGCTAATCTGGTTGAAATAGGTCACATGTTGTGATTCGATCAGATCTAGCTACTTAAACTATTCACCTTTATTGTATGACATCTCCATAGTTAGATAAAAAATTAATGCTTATTGATATTAAAAATTAGTATGTGAAGCCGAGAATGATGTTGAATTGCTTTGGTTTCTTGTATTTAACCATTTTTTTTTATAATTAATTAAGATGATCGGTGGTAAATCGAATTTAAGATGGAAACTTTAATCCAGTCTAAGCGTGTGTTTGCTTATACGTTGAAAACGTGGAAAACCACGTTCAACGTAGAAGCTATTACTAATAGCTTCTACGTTGAACGTGGTTTTCCACGTTTTCAACGTATAAGCAAACACACGCTAATAAAGTGATATGTTGATTGATATAAGTTTGTTATTTACGTAGTTAGTTGCGTGATTGTATATAAAAACATCATTATAATTGTATATACACAGATTTTATTACATTTTCAGTATGTTTTATTGAACGAAATTCCGAGAAGCATTCAACTTGGTGAGCAGTTGAATCTTTGAAGCTTCAGTTGATCTTTTCCTTGCTAGTAAAACTGGAAATAGATTTCAGGATAGTTTTCATTTTTTACTTGCTGGTAATACTATTTTATGATAAGTGGACCATTGAATAAAAATTTATAAAACACCTAACAAAGCAGTGACAAATTACACATCATTGTGCAGGCCTTTTATGGCTATATTAAAATTCAATTTCTAATAAAATTTTCTCAAAATAATTACTACTCCTTATCAATGTGTCCCAGTTTGATTTTCTTAATCAAAGGTATGGCTTGTGTAAATATGTGTCTATCATCCTGAAAGTAGCACAATCTATTGATATCATACATTTTAATTGTGAAATGTCAAAAGTGATTATTACATACCGACAAGTACTGGCACTACCTTCCCTTTATATTCCTTCTACAGAGAACATGCAAGACTACTAATCACAATTTATATGTTGTCTTGATTTACTCTTTGCCTTATTCATGTTTTTGAGCCAAGTACAAGGAAGCCTGAGCTACCAAAATTACTATTAATTTGTTGACTGCATAAAAAAAACCAAAAATATTTACTTACATTGATGTCTTATAATGGGTGTTGGATGATGTTGTACGAACCAGTTTTGAGTTTTGGACAATTAAACTAAGTTCAGTTTGCTTTAAAATATGTGTATATAGAATGCTCCAAATCCAATTGAAGTCGAAGGAAGCATAAATGACACTGTAGTCTCGACTTTGGTGCGAATCCAAAATTTTAGAAGATCATGTGTGAAGACTGTGCTAATCTAACTAGGTTCAGGTTCACTAAGGAACACAACTTTACAAAACTAAATGCTTTCCTACTCCTAATGATGGTCGAGGTATGTAATCTTTTTCATCTTTTGTGACATCTTGGCATTTCATTATAAGACCATGACTATGTTATATTCACAATAGAAACAATTCAATGGTCACACTTAATTTCACCATACTTGGATGTTATTATGTTATTATAATATACCATATTTACATGACATTATGCCACCATTAAGTAAAACGTGGCTTTAATTTGAGTAAATTAGTATTATAAGAGATATTAAATTCAAATATACGTGAATATTTTACCATGACATCAAAGAACATTTTTTTTCTAAACTCTACTTGAAATGTTGAAACTAAACTCGTTACCGAGAGCCAAGTACAAGTTCAAACATTTAAAGGCCAACTACATCGTATTATGACTATCCATACTCATGCTAGTTCAAGTTCTAATCAGAAGGCCTTCTATTCAAAATGGTGGATGTGAACTCATCGAGTATAAAATAAATATGTAAGTCAAAAAGAAGCATTAAAGAGAAAAAGTAATACATAGTGATAGGAAAATGTTGGCCATTTTCATTATGAGCGTTACTTTATAACAACATTATGTCTTAGGTGATACTACATATAATATATTAACATATATACAAACCTTTAATGATAAATAAATAAATAAATAAATAAATAAATATATATATATATATATATATATATATATCATAATTTGAGACTTTTATCGGCATGAAATATATTTATATTATTAAATTATATGTCATCCTTATATTCATATTACATCATCATCATGTCATGTTTATCTTTGTACAATATCATTCTATATGAAATTAAGTGAAATTTTATGAAAATTAGATTCATGATAATTTTGATAAAAGTGAAAAATAGCTAGGTGAGCAACACTAACTAAATAGTTCATTTCTTATCACTTTATTAATTGATATTTGTGCAAGATTACATTGTTTGGCCTTAATATCTAAAAGAAATTAATGAATAGTACATATTCAAAAGATTAGTATTTGATGTCAAGCATTGTGATAAGGAAGGTGATAGACATTACCCATGACCCATTAGAAAATGGAAGGATATAAATAGTTGCCTATGATTAAAATTGGAGAATGTCATCGCTATTTAATTGCTTGGGTCCTTTCTACCAAAGATCACTAAAGATGTAAATAATTTAAAATGTCAAGTTTGAACCTAAGACCAACCTCAAGCTTAAAATGATCTAAAAGATCAAGTTTGAGCCTAAAATACTTTAAAAGATCAAGTTTAAGCATAAGACTAAGTTTGAGTCTAAAATAACTTAAAAAGGTTATATTGGAGCATAAGGCCAAACTCAAATCTAAAATAATTTAAAATGAAAAGTTTTAAGGTTGAATACAAGTCTAAAATAATCATAAGGCCAAATCTAAGCTTTAACTTATTACTTTTACAAAAGAGGTCAAGTATGAATTAAAATAATTGCTTTTAAAAGGTATCAACTTTCCATTGGTATAAAACATTATTTCTTTCAACTTGACAAGTGGAGGGTTAATTTAATATCGTGTAACATGAAATGAAAGTAGTTGATAAAATGACTAATTATGATTTGTCCCTAAAAGATAATATTTACATATTTGACAATATTTGTAAAAATTAATATTATTCGTATTTTGTACCCTCGTGATATTTTAATTGATTGTGTCTTTAGCATACCAAACTTTTTTGTTTTAATCTTTTCAACAAACATGAAGTAATTTTGAGATTCAAATTTAATATAGACTAATGAAATAAACATGACTACAGATTTGATTTACTTGTTAGTCCTGATTTATGGCTCTTTGGGTATGTAGCTTCAGCGTTTAAGGAAGTAATTGGAGGTGCAAAGTGTAAGGTATGTAGGAGGTGTTTTGTTTCTCTTGGCCTTTAATGGGTTGTTGTGGGTTCAATAAGTGAATTACTGTTAATTTGGTCACAGTAACCGTCAAAGGTGGTGAAAATGTTGAAAGACAACAACACATCAATCTTTTTTCGAATCAAATTCATAATTTCAGCACCAAAGAACAATTAATTACCATAAAAATGCCTAGGTAGAAATCCTAATTTTATAGATTTATTTGCAATAACGAAGCTCGGCATTTTAAGCTATTATAAAGTAGATAACAACAGTTATGTTTCATTATTTTGGGAATAAATTCAAGAATATGAAATTAGACAGTAGCCACACTAGATTAACTTGATTTCATGAAGTTATTTTAAGTCAATAATTGCAATATCTACTTGACCTGAGATTTTTTTTCTGACGTAATCCGGAGAAACAAAAAGCATTAATAATAAGAAATAAGAAAACACATTACATAGACTTGTGTCTATTTTTCTTTCCTCGAGCAAGCAGATGATAACTTCTGCAATTCACGTTTCAATCAAGAAAAAAAAAACTTCATACTGTTTTATTTCTTCTCTTTTCATTGTTTATGACATAATTTTAACAAATCCGTAAATAAAAAGAAAACTATTTGAAAACAGAATGATTTGATATTTATCACAAATCAGGCAAATCGTCAATTATGGCATCTATATCCGGGGTTACAGTAACATGCTTGCTGATCTCCCCAATTGTGCAACAATGTTTTTGTGCACTATTGATAGCAACCACATCTTGGGCAAATACACAATTCATACCTGCGGAAACCTGCAACATTTTTTCCAAACAGAAACGTGCAAGTTTAGCTTATAGAGAAACAACATCACAACAATCAACCTTGTATTAACACATTTGACAAAAGGGTGAGTTGGTGAAATTTCTAAAAAGTGATGATCCAGTAATGTTTTTGATTTTGTGCGTCTCTCATACTATCATATCACTCTTGCGACTTGCAGTATGACTTTTGACAATGTTTAAACTTTATTTTCTTGTTAAAACATTGGTATTGAGTATTTAAAAAGTGATAAAATAACGCTCGGATCTACATCATGTAATTTATCTTGTGAATGCAGAACTTACATCATAAAGGGTATCGCTAAGCTTCAGCTTGACTGCACCACTTCTGTATACAAGCATTTTACCCATGAAGCCGGTAGGTAACTCGCTCAACTTACAGGGCTTCTCCACATCTTTTGAAGATCCAGGAGGTTTAGATTTCACATTAACATCTTGGCCTCCAGCAGTAGCTGATTGTTTAATCATAGGCAACATCGGAGGCAAATTAACCAAGAACATACTTTCCTTTAGGTTTTCCTCCTGCCATCAATTTGTTCAAAACGCTGTTATAATAATTAAAAAAATTTGAACTTAAAAAAATTTAATTCTTAAATTTCTGTTTACATACCAAAAGACCAAGATCCATCGCTTGGTTTGATGCATTTTCATCATAAGTTCTGGACTCTTCAGCCTCCCCAAATTCCTCCTCATCAAGAAGTGCTATCAGAACAAACATGTAAAGTTAAGTCACTAGCCAACTAGATAGTTGCAGAATGTGAAGAGTATATTACTTTCAACCTAACAATGAACTAAATTCTTAACTCGAGTGGAAGAAAAACAAAAGTGAATAGCTTATACTCCATCAATGTTACTATAAGTCTAACCTTACAATTTTGTTATAAGCAGAACAAGTTTTGTTACTAAATAAACTGGTTGGCATCACACAATTAGCTTGATATTAAAATTCCATCCATTGTACTTTGTTATTTTTCTTTTTCTTTTCTCCAAGATAGTTCTTGGAATTTACCTGGGTTTCCGGAATAAGGCCTCCTCAAGGGAAGAGTTACTGGATAATTAGTGTAATAGTCCTGTAACAAAATACAACCAATACTTTAGAATAAAATAAGCATGAACAATTACATCCGCAGTTAAAGATAAAAAACAGTATATCAATTACACAACATATTCATTTCATTGAGTATACTCACCCATGGTTCTTTGTATTCTTTCTGTCTCGCCTCTGCAATTAAAGCATCACCAAAATATTGTTAATAGGAGGACAGATCGTGTGGCAAAGAGCACAACATCTTACAACAGTCTATTAAGTGAAAATGCATTGATGGCGCCATACCACTGAATGTTGAATTCTGGTTGATGTTGGCACCCCTGGGAATACCATATGATTTCATAGAAGTTGCCTCACCACCATAACCAAAAGCAATTTGTGAAGCTGACACTGCAAAGTGCGAACCATAAATATAAAATATGCAATTTTAGAAAATACAAAGAATTATGCTACTGCTGATTTAGTAAAAAGGACTTCATGTCATGCTACATAAGATCTTAACATAAATAGACTAGATACTAAGTATACAAATTATGCTATAGTTTGGCAGATATGAATCATATTCCCAATAAATATTCCTAGTGGTATCAACGTAGTTATTTGAATTGACTTGCTTTGCCACCAGCAATAATAATGAAAGCTGGTTGATTAACAATGGATGTAGGTATCATATGACCTACGGTGATGGACATATTTAAGGAGTTGAACAAAACGAAACAATTTTAAATATGGGAGTGACCAATGGAGAGTGTATGGCAAAAGGAGAGCAAATGAACCAAAAAACAATTGACACCAATAAATTATAGGGTAAAAACAGAGTGTGGAAAAACTGGCACGCAAAACTTTATTGACACCATGATCTATATAAAATAGATAACTAGAGAAGCTAATAAATCTCCTAAAAATCATAAATTTGATAAGCTGAATTAGTCAGCTCCTACTTTATTGTTTTTATAATATAAACAAACTTTAAAAAACTAGGGTCAATTCATAATTGAAAAACACGATGACAGATTCTGATGCATATTCTTCACAATTTCCTCATTGTGCTTCACTGTTTAACAGTCACACAAACATTTAGTTGTTTTGAAGATTTATTAGAGAAGTAAGATCTGTTTTCACTATTAAGTTACCAAGAACAAAAATATCAAATACGACATAAGATGATGAAAACAGAAAACCAATGCTAAAGATATAAAAGCGACACAAAATTGAATCAAATAATTGCAGTAACATATCAAACCTTTTTTCTCAACCTTGTTCTTTGCCTTCATTGCACTCTCCTGCACAAAACAAATAAATAAAAAAGAACATTACAAGAAGGAAATATAGTGATAAAAAAAATGAAATTAAAATGACATATACATTGAAACGACGCAACAGATCCTTAGCCTGGTTTGCTGCAGCAGCATCAGCATCCTCAACCGCTTCACTGTAATAACAGAAAAGCAAAACTAACAAGTAGAAGCAATAAATTAATCTACAATACAGGAAGCATTGTAAAACCAAATGATCCATACGTTTTAACTTGTGGCTTTGGCACTCGTCGAGGTGGAGCTCTTGGCGCAAACTTTACCTGCAATGGTTCAGATTGAATAATTTGAGTATGCGATGTGGTATTGTTAAACAGATTGAAAGCGACGCAACGCAAACCTTTCTTCGGACGCCTAGAGCGTCCTTTGAAGACTCTGAATCCATATAATATGAGAATGAGTGAAATGCTGATCCCAACCAAAGAGAGAAGGATGAATGAGATGAGAGTATAATATAGTCTGTTGTGTATTGTGTTGTGTTCGTTTCAAAGCGACTGGGCAGTTAGGGATCGCCTCCACTTCTTCAAATACTTAAACCTACCTATTTTCTTTTTCAAATTTTGTTTCCCTCATCAATCCAAAAAAAAAAAAAAAAACATAATTTAAATTTGTATTGATCACACATTTTTAATTTTAATTTAAATTTTTAAATACGTTATCAATAATTAAAAATAATCTTATATTTCAATATAAATTATATTTTACATAATTTATATGTTTAAAAATATTAATTTATATAAATTTTAAATTAATATAATCTATATATTGAAATATATATTATTTATTTACATGTATAATTTATTAAAAAATTTGTTTTATTATAATAAGTATTTACTTTAAAATTAATTAGCATAAAAAAGACATTTCATTTTTTTTGTATATTTTTTTTAAAATAAAATCTCATAAAATGATTGAAATTCAATATGTGTGATATCACTGAAATGTGAGTGATTTTGAGTAATTATTTAAAAAGTATGAAAATTTTGAGAAAAAAAAATACAGAAAAATTAAAGAAAAAAGAGAATAAAAAATATATTAAAATAATGTATAAGAGAGAATGAGTTTTGAAAACTAAGAGAGAAAATAGTTATCAAAATATATATACCAAAAAAAAAATTCTTTATTAATAGTATAAATATAAATATAGAAAATGTATCCAATATTTTATTTGTAGAATGATATTTAGTTTTAAATATTTTATAATCTTATTATTTTGACATTTTTTTATATTTATAAAATTATTTTAACTATTCTGATCTTGAAAAAAAAATTATGTGTTTTTTTTGTGAGGGGAATTATGTGTTTTTTTAGTTCATGCTATTAAAGAAATTTCATTAAATAAAGATATCTTTAAATAAAATATCTAATTATATAGAGTAAAATGACTAAATAATTATATGAAGACTTTAAAAATAAAATATCAGACTAAAATAATGAAACCGCCCTGAACCCCTAAGATGGTGTCGCCCTTCCATTCATAAGGATTTCGTCAACGCACGCATTTGGATACGCCTGAAGCCAACTTATCTGACACCCCAGATGAATAAAGATCAAAGTACACTATTAGTCGTGTTATGTTTTTCCTTTTTTTAGCAATACCGACTAATGTTCACTCCTTTGTATTCAGAAACTAATTTTTGCACCACTGACTTTAGAAATAAGTTTATCTATTAAAAGATCAAATTTATTCAAAAATTAGAGAGTAAATAAGTTGGGTTGAGTTAAATGTAGATAAATCTATTATTTAATCTTATTAAAATTTAATAAGTTGAGTTAGATTGAATTTATATTTTTATAAAAAAATTTAACCTAACATGATTACAAATGAGTTTGATTGAATATGATTAATTGAATTAATATAATTATATATTTTTTTAAAAAGTTTAAATATTTTATAATAAATATAAATTATTTGATATTTTATTATAAATATAATGTTATTAACTTATAAAAACAAATAATTACACAAACTTAATTTTAATTTTTTTATATTAATTTACTATATTATTGTCAACTTAAACAATAAACATTAATATTAATTAAATCTTAAAATAAATACGTTCGCATTATTACATTACTGTTAATCTAAAAATACAAAATTTGTTACTCAAAACAAAAATATTATTTTGAATAAGTAATCATTCAAACATTAACTTATTATTATATATGACTGGATCAGATTGAATTATAGGTAAAAAAATATATTACTTGACTCATATAATGTCAGATTTTAATTAGATTGATTTAAGTGTAACTTTAATCTTTAAAAAAATTAATCCAAACTCACTAAATTAATTTAGGTTAGTTCAAATTCGTACGTTATTCGTACTTGATTACACCTTTATTTAAATGATCATTATAAGAGCAAAAGTATTTCTAGATATCTCTCTTTAACAAGAGTATTTTAGGTACTTCTTTTTAATGTCTCATATTTATTTATAAATTATTTTATATATTTTAAAAAAAATTATCATTAATTAAAAATTAATTTATATATATTAAATACAAATTACTATCTTGCACCAGAATGATTTTAAAAAAAAAAGTTCTTTGAATGAGAAGGTTGTTTTGGATTTTTTAACTTATCTAATTTGGTCTTATTTATATAATTATTTATAAATCAAATATTAATATTTAAAAAATTAATAAATATAAATAATTTTATATTAGAACATAAATTATTATCATAAATTTAAAATATAATTTATATTTAAAAATATCTATTTATATATATATATAATTTATTATAATTTATTTATACAAATTTTAAATATAATTTATATATTCAAATATAATATTTATTTTTTTAATTTTTTTTTCTGTTCCTATTTTCTTTTTCTTTTACTCCATATATATATATATATATATATATAACTTGTATATACAAACTAAAATACTAACCTCAAAATATATACTAATTCGTAAGTTCAACCAATTTCATCTTTTATCTAAGAAAAATGGGATAGAACCCAATATTGTAAGAAATACTTCTTACACTTGTAGGACAGCATTCAACAGGGGTGTGCGATGCATTACCCAACTCAATGAAAAATACTTCAGTTTGGCTTAAGTCAAATTATTATTATTTTCTTTTAAACTCACATCAAACCAATATATGAAGGACAAAATCAGATCAATAAAACATAAATAATTAAAAAATAAAATAACATGTCGGGTCATCAAATTCTACAAATTTAAAAATAAACAACGCATTCCTTATACCAAAAGTTAGGGTTAGTTCAATCCAAACATCATGAAAACCTGAACTAGTGTTTTGGTTCCCAAGTGACCTAAATCTGCTAACACTATCACCATTTATCACTAAATTACAATATTTACCAATCATATCTACAGTTCATCTAACAGACAAAAAAATACTATACAAGTGCATTTTACTTTCTTGTATTTAATAACTAGAAATGCAAAATACACATGTTGCCTTAGATGTTTAGAATACAGCATCGACACATTCCCATTCCACATATTATATGAACTTAAAATTCTTCTTAAAGGTTGATAATTGGTTATAGAAAACTAAATATAATTGAGGTAGACACGTCAATTTATTGAAAACTTGGATAATTGGTTGTTCACGGCAATACCTCAATACAAAGGAGTAATATCTTTCAATTTTCAAGTAACAAAAGGTAATGGAAAGCCTACAATGATCCTAGCTCCTAACTCCGGAGTTGGGAAGACTGAATCAATTGGGTCAATGCAGCAGCAGCATACTGAACAGCTGTATGTTGAGAAGTATAATTGTCACCAAGTCCATATTCTGCATAATTTGTTTCAGCATGCGTGAATTCACCTGCTAATGATTTTTTAGATACAACTTCTTTCCATATATCAATGAACTCCTTCATAATTTGTTTGGAATTTTCAACTGAAGAAATTGGGAGATAATCGATCTGAAAAAAAATGAACATTGAATAATTAAATTCAGAAGGGGAAAAAAAACTTAACCAAAACTAAGAAAGATTATTCCAATCTCCCCTGAAACAAAGAAAACCTATGTTTCAAAGGGAAAAAGATAGTAAAGATGATCAAATTTGTAAGGTCCTCTAGTCTCTAAGCAAAGAAATCATTACATACGAGAGTTAAAATTATTTCCAATAAAAATTTAGTAACTATAAATTTAAATAATCTTTTTAACTTTTTAATTCATATATAGTAATTAAATCTTGAGTTCAAAGTGCACGTTACATTTATCAAAATATTTTTAATTAAAAGATTCAAAGTAAAAATAATCCGATCACATTGAGAAACTCTTACTTAACTTGGGTCCTTCTTTTTTCTTTGATAACAAAATGTTACTAACTTACTACTGTAGCAATCCGAGTAGAACACATGCACACACGTGACACACCATACAACGAGCAAATTAGTCAAGATATGTTTAGAATAAGATACTCCACTAACAACACCTCTAAAAGAAAATGTAAGATTTGTCACTACATATGAATCCCAGAAATGAATTTCATTCTGATCAGAGAGATATTTTGCGATACGAGGATGATTCCTTTCACCATAACATATCCAAACAAGAACAAGAAACCAACATGCATGATCAAAGAACAAGAAACAAACATGCATGATCAAGAATCGAGTGTTCGTCACCTCAACCATAATTCCCTTAAGAGTTTCTGTTTGATGGGGAACAACTTTAATGACTCTTATCTGAAAATCACCCAATTTATAGAGCTCTCCTTCGAAATTAAGGATAGCTTTGGGCTTGTAGGACTGGAGTTTCTCCATGATAACCAAGATAGAAGAATCGGCCTCAAGAACAATCCTCTGGCCGCGAATGATTAAGAAGTATTTGTTGGGAAGCTCCGGCATCGAAATCCCCATAAAATCGCGCGGAAAATCCATTACCGCGGACTGGTCTGGGAAAATGAGAAGGTTTTAGAGAAAAGAAAGACAAAATGCACAAAGCAGAGAAAATATGTAACCTTGTAGATTAGGCTTGTAGAATGTGAGAGAGGTTTTGCAACTTCCTTCTTTGACGCCGTTTAGGGTTTCCACGCACTGCGAGATTTCTTCCAGGACTTGGCTGTTCATCTCGCTTCCTTGATTTGGTTGCCAATGCAGAATACTAACAAACAAAAATCATTTAGAAATAAAGAATTATAAGAAAGAATTGTGAGATTGTTATCGCTCATACCATTTGATAGTCATTGTTGTCCACTGCGATGGTGAATGACTGTGTTGCGTGGCTTAGGGTGGCACTGGCAGTGTGTGTTTGATAGCGGAATCAGTGTGAAATGGAGATGAAGGGAGGGAACCTGTAACTTTAAAACTAAAATCTGTAATTCCTACGGTAAAATGGAATTAATCTATTAATATATTAATATAACAAAAATATATATTTTTTTAGTAACTACTTTTCTCTTCACATTTTATTAATTATTATACACATTTATTTTAAAAAATTAGAAAAAATTATAACACCACCAATATACTTTTATTAATTTATTTTTATTTTATTTTATCTTTAATAGAGATATGAAGTGTCTTGATTTCATTATACCTATAAAAGGAATATATTTTGGTAACTATCTTTTTAATTTTTACTTTTTAGTGGACCATTATACTTCTTAGATGTAAAAAAAAATATATTCTTTTTGAATAACTATTCACAATTTCTAATATTTATTTATGTCTAATTATCAGAACCACGAAATATCTCAACCGTCTAGTAAAAAAGTACAAAGAATTATGTGAATTCCAGGTAGAATTTCTCACCTCTCAAATTGTGTGAATTCAAGCAGAAATAGTATACTTAAAATTTTTATGACATAAATAACTTTAATAAATTTATGTATAAGTAAAAGATAATAATTTTATTCAGAATATGAAAATTAATTAAATGTATTCAATTTTTACTATTTCATATAAAACTAATATTTTTACATCTGAAATGCAAATACATGTTTATTATATTTGATTTATATATAAATGAATAATATGTTTGAAATATAAATTATGTTTCAAATTTATAATAAATAATTTATATTATAGTAAAAAAATTATTTTTATTTATTGATAATTTATTTTGAAATATTAATATTTAATTTTAAATAATAATCATAAATAAAAATTAAATTGAATAAAAAATTAAATTAAAAATTTTTTATAAATTTTTTATTAAAATAGTCTTGTTTAAGAAGTTCATGTTTAATATGCATAGACTTAATTTATATTACATTTCCTAATACTTTCTAGTTACATTTATTATAAATAGTAGTCTCATTTATTATTTTAATGATATTTTCTAATCTCAGTATTTGCATTTTATAAGAATTGAATTTAGGAATTTGTCAACTATTAATTGTTTGCTTTATCCATTTAATCATGAATATTCAGTGTGATTTCTCATGCATAATAAATAATTAAATTTTAATTGAAGTAAAATATTTCAAATAAATTAATACAATTTAGAAAAATTCGATGAATTGACGTCAATTCAAATAGATTTTTTTGAATTGAGGCATACATGGCTTAAAAATCAAGAATTCTCTATTTTTAAAATTTATAAATTCACATCAATTTAGTGAAATTTTTTATTCATAATTTTTCTATCAAAATCAGTTTTTAAAAAGTTCTTAAACCCATTAATCTAGATTATTTTATTTTCACGCAATTCACATGATCAAAAAGCAATCAATATTTCACGAAGAATAAATCATTGGTTAACCTCTTAACTATCAAAAGTTATGAAGGAATACATATGATATGACAATTGTGTTTGTTTTTGTTGTACACACTCTTTCTTATACACGTGCAAACTAATCCACGTATATAAGAGCTCTGAATTCGAAGCTATTTAAAGTTATGAATAATCTTATTGAGACTCACTTGTTGACCCAAGCAAGAGCTGATTCCGTTTTGACCACAACTAATTGCGTGAACCTCTTTCTACCATGATTTGTAAACAATGAAATATGGCACACACTTCAATACAATTCCTCTCTCTAAAAAAATATTTATCCAAAAATATTTGAGGATAAAAATTACTATGAATTTTAAATATAATTAAATAAATATCTATTTAATAATAGAATAGAGACAAATAATAAGAGATTTGTATCTTTAGATATCTCTATTTTACAATTTATATAAATCAAATTAATTTAAAATTTATATAAATAAATATTTTAAATATGTAAATCATATTTAATATTTATGATAAATAATATATCATGATGCAAAATTATTTTTAATTATTTATTATTTATTTTAAAATATTAAAATTTTAACCTATCAATAAATATGATAAATAAAAAGTAAATTAGATTAAAAAAAGTTAAAAAAATTCTTAAAAATTCTCTCATTGAATAAAACAACCTAAAAACAATCTTTTTAAAGAAAAACTTTTAAAAATATTATCAAATAAAATAATCAATTGTATTTAATATATATAACGATAAATTTTATAGCGGTAAATTTTAATGTAGGATGTGTTTAGTGGAGAGAAAATAAATATGTGAGAAATAAAGAAGAGAGAAATAAGTGAATAAAAATATATATAAAAAATAGAGTAAAAATTGATTGTTTGATTTAAAAGAAATAAAAAATAATAATTTTATATATATTTAGTAGGATAAAAAAAACTAGGTAAGAAATAAAAGAAAGATGAATTAAAAATAAAAACAAAATTTTAAATCCAGATTTTTAATTAAATAAAATGATTGATTTTTATAATAATTAGTTAAGTAATAAAAAAAGTCCTTTTTCTTTGAAGAAAATCGAATAATAGTAATATTTAATTATTTTTGTTAAAAATGTCACTTACATAAATGAAGAACACATATGGAGTCAATAGATTAATGAGTTTGATTTTTCTTTATTAAAAAAAATTACTCTTCCTAAAACAATGATTTAATCGATTGCCGCTATTGAGTTATGATTTAATTGATTAAATTAAACATTTAACCGGTTAAATTTATATACTCAATTGATTTTGTTTGTCAATAAGTATTGTCAATTATTTACAATCGGTTAATATTTTTATGTGTATATTATTAAAATTTTATTGGTTAATAATTTTTTTAAAAAATTTATCGGTTAATAATTCTTTTCGTGCATGTGCATCATTAAAATTTTATCGGTTAATAATACTTTTACACTGATTTGTAAAAAGAAAAATGTAAATCTCACATCACTTTATTTCTTCATCAGCCAATTTCTTCATTACCAAACCAAACGCACTACCTTTTTTATTTTTCTTTTATTTAGTTGTTCTCTCTCTTTTTTTCAATATTTGAAAGCTACCAAATATTTGCTTATTGCAATCTAAGCGATGTGGGAACATTTAAAATCGTACCTTAAAAAAAAAACTTAAAATTACCATCAAGTCTTGCAAGGTTGATACATTAACCTAGATGTGTGTTCCATCTAATGTTTCAGGATAACTCTAAGCAAAAGATCTAAATAGAAAGTGCATATTTTAGGGAGAGGGAGACACATCAAGAATGATATTGAAATCAATTCTAACATCGTACTGTAAACCAATTTCATCTTTTATCCAAGTAAAATGTGAATAGGACCCAATATTTTAGGAAATATTGCTAACAATTGTAGGCACCATCCAATAGGGGTTAGATTTAATGAAATTCATTACCCAACTTAATAAAAACAATTCAATTTGGATTAACTCAAATTTATATATTTTTTCCTATTAAACTCAAACAAAATCAAACTAATGAATGACGGATAAACCAACCTTAAAGATTGATAATTTAGTTATAATCAACTGAATATAAGTGAGGTAGACACAACAAATTATTGAACTTAGACAATTGGTTGTTCAGTAAAACAGAAAGTAGTCTTTCATCTTTCAAACAACAACAGATAATGAAGGTCTTCTCATCGGTCCTAGTTCCGTACTTGTGCAGACTGAATTAATTGGGCCAATGCAGCAGCATACTGAACAGCTGTATGTTGAGAAGTATAATTGTCACCAAGCCCATATTCTGCATAATTTGGTTCGGCATGCATGAACTGACCAGCTAATGATTTTTTTGCTACGATTTCTTTCCATATATCAATGAACTCTTCCATGATTTGCTTAGATTTTTCAATTGAAGAAATAGGGAGGTACTCAATCTGCAAAAAATGAACATTCAATATTTAAATTTGTAAGCTCCGCTAATCTACAAGTAGAGAAGTCATTACATACGCGTTAAAATTGTTTTGAATAAAAATTTAGTATTTATATAATTAAATAAATTTTTTAACTTTTAATTCGTACATATTAATTATAATTAAATCTTTATTGAGAAACTCTTACTTTACTTGGGTCTCTTCTTTTTTGGCTAAAAATATAACTTACTATTGTAGCAATCCAAGTAGAGCATCATGCACACAAACCATATAAGGAGCGCATTAGTCATTCACCATATGTAACACCACTAACATCACCTCTAAAGGAAAATGCCAAGATGTGTGCTCCATTGAATCCCAGAAATGAATTTCATTCCAATCGGAGATATATCTTACAGTAAAAATGATGAAGAAAGAATCATCAAAACCAGAGTTATTCTCATGATAAATGAGGGGAATGAAAGCAAAGAAACAGATGAAAAATGTTGAATTTAATATCAAAGGTAAAACTTTCATAGAGAGCATACAGGCCAAAAGTTTATTATCCAACTTCTTTGATTTTGCATTAAGGTGTAAAAGACATTTTGTTTCAATTAGTGGAAGAGGAAGAACCGGAAGGAAATGAAATATAATAGTGTGATTGTGTTCCATTGTCAAGATTGGTAAAATAAGAATGAAATATAATGACAAGTAATCGAACCTTACATCCTATTATTTCATTGTTTATATTCATTATTTTTTCCAACCAATTTGGGAGGAATGAGATGGAATGTGAATTATTCCATTCATCATAACATATCTAAAGAATGATAAGGAGGTTTATTTCATTACATTATATTTCATCAATAGAAACATAGTCTTGGTTACATATATAAATACGAACTATTCACATAGTCAATATACTATAGTATGTAATCAGTATCTTAACATAAAGAACACTATAAGCTATATCAATATATAATAAAGAACATGATAAGCTATATCAATATGTAAGAGATACTCAAAAGAGGCTAAATAGACATGAGACAATGCGTCTCTTAACATAAAGAACATGATAAGCTATATCAATATTTAGGAGATACTCAAAAGAGGCTAAATAGACATGAGACAACAATCATGATAAGTAACTGTTTTTAAGATTCTGCACATTTCCCTTCCAAAGTTTGAAGTAGGAATACTCAAACTAACTCAGATAACATTTATTTAGACTTCATGTATCAGTTTCACTAGCTGCTATAGCAGCACTATAGCATTTTCCAATTTGCTGTTGTGAATCCATTGCAGGGTGGTTCCAGCAAAAACTGCTATTACAGCTTCCATGGTTGTTGCAGTTTCAACAGGGCATTGCGTGTGTCGCAGTTTTGTGAGACCAGCATGAGGGATGAGTGAATTTTCCCCCTCAGTTGTGTGACTGTGTCCCACTCCCTCACTCGTTTTAATGTTTTCTTCATTATTTAATATTCAACAACTGAAGTTTTAAGTTAATATAATGTCATTTTTTATTCAACTTATTAATATATGCATTCACAATTTCACATATAATTGATTCTGCTATTTGCCTACGACTCTGTCCACCATATGATATAGCATATTTTTGGCTTTCTTGTCATATTTTGCATGATAACATAGGTTCACCAAATCATAAGCACATCAATAACAAGAAACAAACATATATGATTAAAAATAATTCACCTCAACCATAATTCCCCTGAGACTTTCCGCTTGATTGGGAACAACTTTAATGACTCTAATCTGAAAGTCACCCAATTTATAGAGCACCCCCTCAAAATTAAGGGCAACTTTGGACTTGTAGGACTGGAGTTTCTCCATGATAAGCAAGATAGAAGAATCGGCCTCCAAAACAATCTTCTGGCCGCGAATGATGAAGAAGTATTTGTTGGGCAGCTCCAGCATCGAAATCCCCAAAAAATCACGCGGAAAATCGATTGTTACGGACTGGTCTGCAAAAATCAGAATGTGAGAAAGGGTTTCGAGAGAAAAGGGAGACACAAAGCAGAGAAAAGATGTAACCTCGTAAATTAGGTCTGTAGAATGTGAGAGAGGCTTTGCATCTTCCTTCTTTGACGCCGTTTAGGGTTTCCACGCACTGCGAGATTTCGTTCAGGACTTGGCTGTTCACGACAGTTCCTTGGTTGGGTTGCCAATGCAGAATACTAACAAACAGAAAGCCAAAAATCAATTTTCAAATTCATAGAATTATGGGTTCGATTTTGCACATACCATCTGATAGGCATCTTCGCTTCTCGTTCCAAGATGGTTGAGAGAGACTACTGACACTGATCGGTGAGTTGCGAGACCCTTTCGCTTACAAACCCTTGCACACTTATTGTACAAGAAAATTTATCTAATTTAATTAAACACGAAAATTTATCTTGCGTCATATTCTTTTTTAACAAGAGAGAATTTTTAGGTTTTTTTCTTTTTATCTAATTTAATTTTTATTTATCATAATTATTTATAAATTAAATTTAATATTTTAAAGTTAATTATCAATAAATAAAATTAATATCATATTATAATATAAATTATTTATTATAAATTTAAAATATAATTTATATAATTAAAAATATTTATTTATACAAACTTTTAATATGATTTATGTATTTAAACATAGTATTTACTTGTATATATAATTTATTATAAATTTTAGTTATATAGATAAATATTTAACATTGTAAATACTATATCTAAATAATCAACTATATATGAAAACGAGAGAAAAAAAACAGGTGTAAATGCGACAATTAAATTTTTTATTTTTTTATTTCTTATGAATAGAGAATGTAAAATATTTAAGTGCAATTGAAATGTCAAAAATATTGATAATTTGATTTTTTTTTACTAGTACTTTAGTATGCATAATACACAAATATATTTATTATATAATATAATTAATTTTTATAATAAATTATTTATTAAATAAATATTATATTTATATATATATATATATTATATTTAAAATTAGTATACATAAATATTTTTATTATGTAAATTATATTTTAGATTTATGATAAATAATTTGTATTGTAACAAAAAATTATTATAGTTATTGATAATTTATTTTTAAATATTAATATTTAATTCACTAATAATTATGTTAAATAAAAAATGAATTAAATAGGAAGTTAAAAACACTTTTGTTGAAGAAAAGCTCATAAAAATACTCTACAAGATAAAAATTTGTGTATAATATATAAAAATTTATTATATTATTAATAAGAAAATATGTATTTTTTTTTATTATATCATATTCAATCTGTTAAGTCAAAAAAACTTTTTTTTTTGTAAATCTAAATTCTGACTTAAAACAAATATTATTTTTAGACATGATTGATTAATGTTTTAAAATTGTTAATCAATAATTAATTTATATTAAAAGGACATGACTTTCATTAATAAAATACTATTTTAATATAAAAAATAATAAACTTAAGAACACTAAATCAACTCTAACCTTTTCATTAAATAAGTTAGACTTGACTTTAGATAAGTAAAGTCATAACTTTTATTTAAAATCCCAATTATTTTCATCTTTAATTGAAATAATTAAACTTTCATATAAATTCTAGATGGTATGTCATTATTAAATCAGAAAACAAACTGTTAACAAATGATTAAAATCAATTTATAGTAAAAACACTTTTTATTAATCATTATGTTTATAGTATTATTGTCGGATCAAAAGCATTTAAAACTATTGTAATTCTTAAGAAGAGAAATTTACTTATTGAGCTTGAGTACTGGAGTGGACCTAGAATGGTTAAGAAAATGAGAAGTAAATATGTTAACCGTAAGCATGATGATTCAATGTTGAATGAAATTATAATTTGGAGAGAGATAGAAATAGTTTGAATGTCGGGTAGTGAGTGGTAACTGATGGAGTCAGATGAGATGGTTGAATGCAATGGAAAGGATAATGAGTGTACGTTTGGGTCTGACCCTACTGCTACTGCTTAGTGCTGAAGTTCTTGCCAGACCTGAGAGATTCTGAACCTGCAACCACTACTTACCCCTTTATTTGTTTTGGACCGATACAACACTTACTCGCCACTTTCACAATTACAGTTCTTTTTTACTAAAGCTGCTCTTGGGCCAGTCCAGAGATATGGCTTCCTGCTACCTCACATTTTAATGACCCACTAGTAAGTAACTCCTCACTCATTAAACATACTCATGCTCAAGTCTAACTATTTTGAACATTGATAATTGTGAAATTTGTATTTATATTTTATTTAATTAAAGTAATTATTAATATATATATATATATATATATATATATTATTTTTAAATCTTGTTTTAGGTTACAAAATAATTAATTAAAAGATAATTTTAATTTTGATTTAATTTTGTAAATATTAAGTATTTTTATGTTTTTGTTGAAGTGGAGCACAAGAAAAAATAATTGAAAAAGTTACAAGTTTTAAAGGAAAAACATTGATCCATGTCGCACATAATTGTCGCTCCAAGTTATTGAAATTCGCTTAAAATTATCACAAATTCATTTTGAGCAAGTAAAGATGGATAACAACAATGAAAAATTATATTAATTCGCTTAAAGTAAGTAACATGGACACTCTAAGTGACCACAATTCACTCTAAACTACTGCAAATTGGCTATGAACAAGAAAAGTCAGAGAGTAACATTCAAAGATTACATCAAATAGGTTCTTAAAGTGAATAGAATTCACTCAGAGCTTCCACAAAATTTCCTTGAGTGTGTAAAGACAAAGGACATCCCTTGACATATTCACTTGATTGCTCAGAGTGAATAACATATGCGCTAAGAGTGACTGGACTCAACAAAAAAGTTCATAAGAAATTATTATAAAATTAGAATTTTCTATAGATCTATGAATAAGTTCATACTATAATACATTTTTCTTTAGTACAATTTTAGAGAAATTAGAGAGGTCTCTGTGAAATCAAATTGAGAATCATGAAGGGCTCAAAGATTCATCTAGTGTTATAATCCTTAGTCATGCATGACTAAGTTCCCTATTGTTAGGGATTGAAATAGATATTAAAACTATGTAAATTTTTTCCTATTTTTCATCTAATAAAAGCATTACTCAGGTTAATTATTCTTCTTCTACTCTTAATGCTTAATCTGGTTTGATCATCTAATGCATGGTTTATTATAATTAATTGAGATTGAGAAACTCTTTTGAAACTACAATTTGGAGAAAACACCAATGACATTTATAACCATAAAATTGAGATAAATCTCATTTATCAACTTTTAGTCCTTGAATTTCATGCATGATTGTTTAACAAAAATTATCAAGAAATTAATATTTTTCTTAAACAATCTACAATTTTTCATATAAGGAATTAGGGTTTAAATACATGCATGAACTATTGAATTAATTGTTTAATTATAAATTGAATGAAAATTTTATATAGAAAAAGTTAGTGAATCAATCTCATACTATTTTTATTATATATTAATTTCATTCAGATTATAGTTTTCTTTAAAATTCTGCTATTAATTTTTTTTTTACTTAATCTAATTCAATCACTTTTTTATTTACCTATCTAGTATCATAATCATTTTAAATAATTATAAATGCAAGTCTCTTGTGGATTGATAACTTGAATTTTTGTCTTTCTTATTACTACGTCAGTTAGTATACTTACTAAATACATATCAAGCGTAAAGTCTATAAATGATATGATAGTGAATAACATTATAGATTAACCAACAATCAATAATCGTTATGAATTACGATGTAGACTTTATAGTATTATTTCAAGGAAATGGTTTAAAATATAATTAAAGTTTATAAAATTAATGTGTAAGATGAAAATTGTCTTATTATTATGGCTCGTATCATTAGTCAATATAATATTTTTAATATAAATATTTTTAAAAGAGCTCATGTTACTTAAAAGTTGAGATAAAAAATATTTATAAATATTGTGTTTTCATACACCAATGGGACAAGGTTAATTTATATGGATTAAAATGATTTTTTTACATGAATTATTAAATTGATATAAATTTCAATAATATTAAGTGTGGACATTTTCATATCAGCAAAGAATGATGTAAAATAGACGATTCTACTTTTATACATCAACTCTTATTGTACTTGATGTACGGTATACAAACATTCTACATTATTTTTTTTGTAATTTAAATAATATCATACAATTAATTATTAAAGATTAATTTATATTCGTGAAATGTAAATTTTATTGATTAAATATTATTTTAATACTAATAAATTAAGTATGGGAGGTTGATCATAACAAATTTTAGATGTATTGAATAATGATTTGGTTACCAACATTCTATATTCTATATTGATTATTGTATAAAATAAAATATGAACGATCTATAAAATTCAAAATGAATGATATTTAAAATAAGATAATGTTAACGATATCAACCAACATGAAATTGAAACTAAAATGTTAGTTTCAATTAATATTTATGTGACTCATCAATTCAAATGTACTATATGAAAAATTTGATATGGAGTATATTAAGATCGCAGCAAATGATGAATACTATGTAATATTTTGTCGTGAAATGGAGTACCCTTTCATTTTTCTTCAGAGTGAAGAGAACGGTATCCTTTCCCCACCTTTTCCATGGACCACGACATTATTGTGTACTTGCTCGGAATTTAGTCTTCAGAACGACGTGGAAGGAAATTTCATACTTGGATTCTGGTTTAGGAAGTGAATTTGAGTTTTACAATTAATATTAACAACTTTATTATTTATTTTTATATATCACAATAATTTATTTATTTTACTATAATAGTCACATTTGAGTGAGATAAGATTATAGAAGAGAAAATTCTCTACGGAAAAACTTGTTTTTTTTTTTTTTTTATCTAATCAGTAATTACAGGAAAAGAAAAGAAAAAGGATGAGATATGTGTAATGAAATTAGGCAACTGAAAAAATAATAATAAAAATAATATATATATATATATATAGAGCATGCAGTGTCCACTTCTTCCTCCTCCCTTCCCCTGAGTCCCTGACCCTACCCACGTGAAAAGGGTAAGTAGAATATTCTCCTTCTCTCTCTCTTTTTTTTTTTTTTTTTTTTAACGCCTACGAGAAATACAAAATAGAATAAGAATATTTACATTACACTTTTCGCAATACAAATTTTCTCATATATTTTTAAGGAGTAATTATTCACGTAATTTTAAGCCCAGATTTATGGTTAAAATAAAAAATTATTTTTTATCTATAAAAAAATTACAAAAACAATAATAAATATGAACCTAGTCCTTACACACCTATCCCAATTTCTTTCTCGCAAAAACTATAATAATCCTAGTGATTTTAGATTAAAAAAATATTTTAAAGCTATTACAGTATTACTAATTTATATAAATTTTAAAAAAGTATTTAATTTAACTAATAACATTAGATTTGTCTTAAATGTATTTTTTTTAAATAGGTCTTAATATTAACAAGACATATATTTATTCTTTTTGCAAAATGTTTTGTTCTTTTAAAATTTTCATTATCGATATATTTATTGGTTTATTTTTATCGACTATGAATATAAAGAGACAATAACCTTTTCAATTTTTTTTTTCTAGACTCCGCAAAAGCTGAAAACATTAATATCTCTTACCTTTTTTATACATAAAAACCATTAATATATCCTACCTACCTATTAAATGGCATGGAAAAAAGACTGGCAACCAAAAAATATTTTTATGAAATAATAATAATAAATATAAAAAATTTAAAATTAATTCTTAAAATAAAAAAAAAACTTTAAACACAAAAATATTACTTTATTCTTATATGAATCGACCCCATAAAAAAAGAATTACACTCTTATTATTAAACAACAGAAGAAAAAAAAAACAAAGGAGAGTAGCATTTATTCTTCGTGCTTTGTTGAAATTTTGAGAGTACACTAGCTAGGGCATCTTCTCTTAATATAAAAAGGTAAGGTAAGATATGTTATGTTGTATTTCTGCTTTTAATAAAACAGAGAAGAACAAACAGCACTGATCCAAATAACTGGATTATGCTCATCTCATCTCATATTCTATTTTATTTTTATTTTATATATCTTGACACTCAAATTCAAACACATTGATAGGCTAATAATACCTTTGTATACAAAATGCAATATGATTATGCCCTTCTCCATGAGCAGCGTTTCCAAAAAAACTCCAACATTGTTTTGAATGGATTGGCTCCAGAGTTGTTTTAAGGTAATATAATTATTAGATAATTTTTTTCATAAGATACAATTAATTTATGTATAAATTATTCTACAGAAACTTTTTTAATAATTTGTTTAAAATTATTTTTACAGTTAAGGATAGATACTACCCTAACTCGTTAAGGCTTAAGCCTTAACTTGAATGAGCCTATTTTTTTTAAGCAAGAATATATCCGATTGATAATTAGAAAACATATCTCATAGCATATTTAAAATTTTATTTATTACTAATTGTATAATTCAATTATCTAACATGTGTGTTGGACTGTGTAAATAAGTCTAGACTAGAGGTTTCACAAAAAAAGTCTAGACTAGAGGTCCATTTTTTTGTGTTTTTATTTTTATAATTACAAAATTGTTATTTTATTTTATGTTTTCATTGATATATACACAAAACAAAGAAAAACAGCGAGGTTAATTATTCACGAAGTTAAAAATTAATTTAAAATTTATTTTATAAAATGACAAACCTCAAAATACTTTAATACATCTAAATTTACGTAAGTTAACAAATCCATGCCTTTAAATAGACAAAAAAAAAATTCATTTAGTGATTAGTTAAAATAAAATAGCTTTCATTTAAACTCATGACATTACTTATCGTCGAGGGTTAGGAAAGATTCACAAAAATTTTTACCTTTGGTATCAAGGAAAAGGATATTCTTGAATAGGTTTTTTCACCTAAATATGATTTTAATAATTATAGAGTGTCAAACTTGCATCATAAAAAATACAAATTCAAATTAGATTCTGAATAATTTGTACAAACTCAAGATGATTTAATTATATTTAATATATGTACCTGTCTAAAGGATACACCAATAATCCTTTCGTATTCTGAGGGCCGAACGAGTGCTCCGAACCAATATTCCGGTGTGGGGGAGGTACCTGCAAAAGGCACTCCGACGCTCAAGTCAGGACAAAGCGCAGATATCGATGGCAATTAATGAACAGTGACCTTACCTCGTGACAAGAGCTATTTATACTGACATTTATGGGCCCGGACTTCCATGGGCCCTGTAACAAGATTACCAGATTAGGTAATACGCTCCTAATCGGCTTACGGGTATGCTTAACCCTTAATCCTTAATTATGGGTACATTCTTACCTCTATTAGTAGGAATCTGAGTTCACTCGGCCATCTGGTAGCCGAACGGCATTCGGCCACCTGGTTCGGTCATTCAGGGGCCGATTGGGTGTCGGCTATCAGGTAGCCGAGTGGCCGAACCAGGTGGCCGAATGGCCTTACTAGTACAATATACATGTAATCCCGTGTAATGATTTTTATACCATTTTTCAATTAGAAATTATTATTTTTCTTTATCAATGAATATTATTTACGTAATATCTCAAATTTAACAACCAAAATCCGATCTACATTCATGAATTAAAAAGTATCTTTGAGATGATTTTTATAAAAATAAACTAATTTAGCATACACAAAATTCGTAATTGGATGACACACTAGGTGCTGGTGCATATATTATTATTTGAGGGAACCAAAACATATAGGTGATTATTTGTTGGTACAAAAGTAGACCGAAAATTTATGATAAGCATTAGGGGACACAATTTCTCCCAAATGTAGTTTTTTATGTAACAGAAAATCTGAAATACTTTGTGTGAACATCATCTCTGATCTTACTATTTCATTTGGATGTTGTCCACAGAACTGAGGCACATGCACCCGACCTTTAATCATTGAAGCCCACTTCTGCTGGTGAACCATCAAAACAGCAACAAATTCAATAAAACAATCGTAAGAAAATCAGTTTTTTGGGTAAATATTTTTTAGATTAAGACACCACTTCATGCAAAAATTATGTTAGGCTAGAGCCAACTACCGACTTAAAGATTTTCAGATCATTTATCTCTTCCTTTACACAAATTTGCAAGAAGCAATATTCTGACTAGTAGGAGTGAACCCTTTGCCAGCAATAAGTTTGGGCAAACCTTTTATTTTTGTTGGTACAAACCAACCTTTCCTTTATCATATGGCTGTCTCCCCTCATTAGTTATTCTCTAATTTTGGTTTAACAGTAGAAAATCTCATGTCAAGTAGTGAAATAATTATAACAGTGTATATCCGTAAAATATCTCCCTCAAATTCGAAGATCCACCAGACAAAACACGTTCTTAAACAGAGTTTATCTTAAAAATTATTATTAAGTTGATCGGACCACAATCATGTGAAAGAGTTGAGAAGTGAGAAAGAAGCAAATCCAAATCCGGGGCCATATAAAGCATCCAAAATATTGTACTCATAATAGAATGATGAATAAGAAAGAAGGACGTGACTTTGAGTGTTAGCTTAGCTCAAACATAAAAACAGAAAATGTAGGAGAGAGCAGAAAGAACACAACATTGAAAGCAAAGCAAATAGCACACAGACAGACACATTGGATCCCTCCATGGAAACACAAACAGATGGAAAAAGGGGGAGCAATTAAAGAGAGACCTCACAAACACAATGTGAACCCCACCATGTAAGTACATTATTGGCCTTTGATTCAAGTACAACGACCCCACTAAACTCAACCATCTGCAAAAACAAAATGCAACTCACAAACAATTCCCATGATGACCCCATAATGAAAGCTACAAAGAGTCATAGACAAGGTTCATTACCTCGTTGTGTTGTTGAACTGAAAGTTGCAAAATCATGAGAAGCCGTGGGAATGGAAATTGAAAGCTGGGTGGTGGATGATTTGTCGTCCAAATCAAGCCACGATCCTCTGCTCTTGGGGGGCCATTCATCGAAGAAGCGATGAACCGTTTTCTGAGGCTCTTCTTTCCCAAGTTTCATGAACGTTTCACACTTGATGTCGCTGCCACCAGTGCCTGATATGTAGCAACCCTGATGATCTTGCTGTGGCTGCTTGTTGTTGTTGCCACTGAGGCTCTGAAGTTGCAAGTAGGAGTACTCGTTGTTGTTGTCATTGGATAAGCCAGAGCAACTCCTCTGTTTTGAAGAGGAAGAGGAGCTTATAGTGAGTGGTGTGAGTTGCCAAGAATCTTCCATTGAGGAAGCAGAGAAGCTTCTCATAGTTCCAGAAGGTTCAGTGAAGAAAGCATGCTCATCCACCTCCTCTTTCAGTCCATACACATACCTGCTCCTTTTCCGATAACAAGAAAATAAAAGAAGAAACAAAAAAGAGAAATCATTGGCAAAACAACTTCTATAAACTTGTTAAAAATTCAATTTTAAAGTTGATTTTAATTTAAAAGAAACTTGATTCATTTTGTACTTATGTGATAAGAGCTATGTTTGAATGTGTAAGAGTACAGCTTTTTGTTTACAGAAAAAAGAACCTGCAGTCATTGTTGTTGTTATTCTGAGAGCAAGAAGCAGTGTCGAGAAACAAGGGGGCACTGTTGTCTTGGAATGACAAAGCAACAGCGTTGGAGGGTCTTGAGGGGTGATAGAGGAAGGAGTGGTGATGATGATGATGGTAAGTGTCATGAGTGGTTGGGGAGAGTGCAGGAAGAGGACTGTTTTTGGTGATTGATAAGGCATCTGTGTTTATGTTTGTCGTTGTTGTTGTTGTTTTCAAAACTTCCACAGGCTTTCTTGAACGGTTTTTCCCTCTGTGCATGTGCCTCTCACAGTACTTTGAATCTGGATACGCCTCCTTTGAGCACCTCCACTTCTTCCCATCTGTTCTTCTACACCTCCCTGGCTCGGGGTCTATTTTCCTCCCTAGCCCCATTGGCAAATAGTTCCACCCAACTGCATGCACACCAAACACGAATAACTATTTCTGTTCTCAAATCTGGTGCCATCTTCAATACAATAATCATGTGTATCTACTAACTAGTAATATTTTTCTACGACAGATGCGATAAAAGGTTTGAATAGAATAGTATGCAGGATATCTTATAGAAGAGAAAAGAAGCATGCAGATGATGGACTTACAGTGTTGGGGGTGGGGAGGCAAGAGCCTTGAGGAGAGAGGGGAGTCCAAATGGGATGTTCTTTTGATGGTGAAGAGAAGGTCAGGGGGGATGGAGATGCCTGAAGCCATGTATTTGTAGATGAGAGCTTGGTGTTCAAGCTCTTGCCACTGTGAAGGAGTGAAGGGGAACCTGTTCCTTCCATTCATCATCGAGCAGAGGGAAAGGGAAAGAACAGCAAAAACGAAAAGAGTAAAAAGGAATCAAAGGGCACAAAGCTGATGGCTGATAGTAACAAATGAAACAGAACTTATTCAGAGAGGACAGGCTCAGGGAGAAACATGAGGAAGGGAGAGTAGTGTTTGTGTTGAGGCTTATTGTTATTGCTTGTTACTTTGGACCTTGGAGTAGAGTAGGTATATTTATTTCAGGGACCATTGTGTTACAGTAATAAACTAATGGTTCTGATTACATAGCTGCATGCCAATGCACACACACACTCTTTTTTCTCTTTCTCTCTGCTCGTATAATGACTGCACCTCTCTGATGCTACTGCTTCTGCAACTAAGCTGCCTCTCTGGCAGCCCCTGTCTCTGACATCTTTACGGAAATCCATAAACTAGAGGAGAGAGAAAGAAAAGGTCCTAAAGACAAAAGAGGAAATAGTTATTATTGGTATTATTGTATATGAAACTATTTAAGAGTTGGTGTCTGAAGCCAATGCCTGTCTCAGAAGATTGTACGGTTGGAGCTTTTACTGCTACTAACTCATTTACTTTTTCTGTTCCTTTACCTCAGACTCAGACCCCCTCCCACTTACATTTTGACCTTTTTCACAGATAACACTAGAATCCCCTCCTGTAATTTTTTTCTTTCTCAAATAAAATATAACATTTTTCTTACTAAGTTTACAGGTGTGTGGATACTATTTAACTGGGATTATTTGGTGTTGTCGTTTTGCTGGTTCCGTTGAAACAAGATGGACGTTCTGTTAAAGCAAGGCTACTTAGGCAATACATGTTTCAAATATTTATTTGTTCTTAAAAAGTGGTTAGGGGTCAGATACTGTGTTGAACTTTATTCAGTGACTTGGTATTACAACTTGATCCTCCGTTTACCCTGGAAGTTCAAGATCATTCCCATAGAAATTTACACAGAAAACAAAACACCAAACTTTATATAGTTCCGTACTTAAAATGTAACAGCCCTCACATGCTTAAATATGCCACCTTTTTCTGTTGTATGTTAAGACAAAAGAAGAAAATATGGCAGAAAGGAGGATATAGATATTTGATATATAGTTTGTTTGAGTTTCACAAACCAATATAAATTAATCAGTGGAAAGCACGTGCTAACTATTTGGCTCATCTAGTCTAAGCTAAGTACCACTGTGCCATGATGGTCACTGCTTAACAATATCAGAACACTACAATATGAATTTAGGTTTTAACGAAAAGCATATATGTCAATAGTGTTGGCGGAGCCAAAGAAATAGGGTCCAAGTCAGAAGATTTGATGGAGCAAAACCAATTCAACCAAAAGGGGGACACATAACTACACAGATAAAACGAGAGACATAGATTGGCATGATCATTTATGTTGTTTGGTTGTATTAAAACTTTTGGAGCTATTTTTGTGTTGTTGAGTTTTGGTAGTACAAGTGTGTGGTCTTCAGCGAGATTTTCATCCACCTAGTTAACACAATTGCCTAAACACATCGTCTCTACCTTTGGACACCACTCAACTTCAACCAGCCAAAAGATACAAATATCTGCATTTGTGTGCATCTACTCTTCTCTTTCCTGGATGTCCATTACTCAATATTATGCACCATACTTAATGATCAATATCTACCTATTTGTACCTTTATTTCGTTTTGATACTCAAACTTATTGTCAACGTCAATGCTCACAATTTTAAGTACTTCATTGATTAAGTGACATAAACACACACACCCTCTCAGCATTGAACGCGCGCCATGTGTAATTTTGTTAATATAAAAGGCATGTTGGAATAATTTTTTATTTTATTGTCATGAAACATGTAACCTTGTGCTCCTGAGTCCAAAACTAATCTTATTTTTATCATTGATTTTCACATACAATGAGAATCAAATAAGAGAATTGAAATAAAAAGATGATATTGCACAACAAAGCAAAAAGATTCTATTCTCTGGGCATTTTGAAACTTGCGGAGTGAAGATTTTGTGAGGTCATTGCTAAACTGTTACATGTCATGTAATTTTTTCTTCTTCTATTTAGTGTATTAATGCTGAAATTTGAAATTTATGATCTCAGCTAGAAGATTCAACCATAACAACATCTATTAGCAAATATTAATGTAAGTTGCTACCCTTTTCGTTTGAAAGATTTTTCTTTTGTCAAAATAAACAAGAAAAAGAAAGTAATTCTGACCTACTTCAACTAATCAAAATACGATTAAGTATATATGTATTAGAAAAAAATAAGTATAAATTTATTAGGTTATTTTATTAGTTATTTGGTTTGACTCTATCTTCCAACTTGACAAATGCAAAATTCATACGAGTTAATCACTTATATATTGTCAGTGTAAAAATTTTTTACACTGGCAACCAATTATATCATTTAATTGTGTCATGTCACTATAAACACATTACACTGTCAATGTATAGGTGATTAACTCAATTCATATTACATGTATATTTTTCTTGTTTTGTTAATTATTTGTGATTCGTGATAATCAAGTGAATTACTAATTTAAAAGGAAGAGTGAACTGTTCGATAAGAAAATACAGTGCAAAATTCGAAAAAAAAAAATATATGTATATTCTTTTTATCTCATACGATGTTTTTCTCTCACATTCTTTAATCATTGGATTAATTCTTATTTCCTGACACAAGTTCAAATCTGATACTTACGTGTGAGTTTAATCAAAAAGAATATGGAATTAAGAGATAGGTTCTAATTCAGCCTTGTGTTATATGATTTTATTACTTGACCCTTATATGATTTTTTTATATATATTATTCGAGTATGATGAATATGAGTATTACCCGAGTGTTTTTTCTTTTAATTTTTTTTAATTTATATTTTCATATCTGCATCAAACAAAAGGGAAGCAATAGATTTAGAAAATATTTCAATTTAAAATTTTGTTCATATTTGCTGTAAATAAGAAAACAGTGTTAGCAGCATGTGTACTGGTTGCAATATTTGTTTCACTTTATGAAAACACACAGCATGCCATGTACTTTTATATTAAAAGTACAAATGGTTAATCAAAGCTATAAGTTACTTAAAACGGTGACACATTTAAGAAGTAAAAGGTCCGAAGCAGGGACACATAAAATGTTTCCATTAATGTAACAGCCAGAAGGGCATATCCCGGCATCTTTGCTGTAGCATTCTGGTTTTGAATCAAGCAGAACTGCCACATCTTGGACTTGGACCACACAACCCACGCTTAGTGAATACTGAATAGTGATCATGTCCCCATCTCCCTATCTTTGTGTAATGCCGATTCAAGATCTTTATACAAAACAGATTATCTTTCAAATTCAAGACTTATGACATGGCCTCCTCTTCCCCGCCAATTTAATGTTTTGTATAAACCAGAGTGAGTAAACATTCTTGAGTTTGACATCGTCAGCGACTCAATTTTACTGTTATATTTATTTTAAGTAATCTTGCGAACAAGCATTTTAATTAGAAAATAATCTCTTGTAAAAAATAATTGAAAGGAACAAGTTAAAAAAGGCTTCATCAGCTACCCTTTTACTTTTCAAACCTTACTTTTTTCCCCTCCAATTACTATGATTAGTTAAAGGCGTTGGTAAAGTATTGGTACAAAAAAAAAAGGTTGGTAAACCGTAAATGTTATTATTAAGCATTCATGTCGAAGAAATATATTAAGTTCGGTCCATTTTATATATTTTCAGAAGTTTAATTTGATTAATTTTATAATACTTTTTTTGTTGTTGTATTTAATTTCTTTTTACAAAATTATATCCTTAAATTATTTAACAATTTCTTCTGATAAAAAAATGAATGTAATAAATCAATTTCTCAAACTCCCGCTCCATTAGAACAAGAGATCACCGGCTATGAAAACTTAACTAATTAGGTAAAGATATTAAAAAGATAAAAATTTAAAAATGTTGAAAGTTAAATAACCTATTGACATTTAAAATTATTAACTAAGTTAACTATTTTTAAAAAAAAATTCTTGTTGAGATTAGGAATCCTGTATATAAGAATAAGACTAAAAATAGAAGTTATAATTAACTTGAGAGAGCCCTTTGCCTTAATTTTATGTTCAAATCGCGAAAACACTTCTAACAAACGTGAATCTCAAGCATCTTTAGGGGAAGGGCGAGGGGAAAATAAGTCGTCATCTCTGCATTGCATGCACAAACACGGATTATCTAGAATGAACTCGCAAAAAGCAAATAGCAACCAAATCTTCTAAAAGATCAGTCTTAAAAGGCATAAAATATTGGTCGCAATAGATTTAAATTTAGCATAAGACTAATCCTATCTTTTAGTCTTAGTGAAAGAAAAAAAAAAAAACAGAATGAAACCCTTGTAACCCTTTTAGACTCGAATACAACATTCAAATAAATATTTACAGGTACCGCAGACGCAGAGCCTAAGAAAAAAGGGCCCAGGGAACCGTGCTGACTGCTGGGTAAATATATGTTATAGGGAGAAAAATCTGCTCGCCAGAAAATAAAAAAGGGGAAAAATTTAGCTCACTATAGGAAAATTATACAACACTGAACTTGCGTTCAACCGTGAAACAAAACAATAATATTAATATTCCCATGATGTTTCGCATGGCGGTTTTATTCCTTTTGTAAGAAAGAGAGAACAAGGTCTGTATGTACAGAAAAAAGCTGTGTATCCACGAAAAGCTGTTCGGCGCAAGGCAACAAATGATAAAAAATACCAAAACTGCATTAGTAGTCTTAATATAAACCAAAAACAGAAAGAGCTCCATTAATATAGAAAAGTTTATCATCTAAATAACGCAAATTAGACAAACTTGGTTGATTTGAGCATGCAACCATGAGCAAGAGATTATACATAAAAATTGCTTCTCATTAAAAACATTCACTTGTGTACGCACACATTTATGAGTTGATGCATCTAATAACAATAAAATTAGGTTTGTCATTGCTCGAGACTAGCACAAAGCCACAAACCAACCCCCTAAGTAAAAACTGAGTGCTTTTGAGATGCTAGCCAAATGGTCCCAGTGTAAAAAACACACTCTTCAGATTTGTACTCAAGGTTTTGAAGAAACCTAGTGTCCAACTTGACTTGATGCCACTACATGAAGCTTGCAGATGCCCAATGATTATAAAGCACACGATTGATTGAAAAGAAATATCAACCAACAAACAGGGTCAATAGTTGAAAATAAAGTCAAACCCTGTGTGCAATACAACCATTCCCAAGCATCTGCAACACTGCAGCTGATTAGGGAGACCTAGGTACTCCCTACATTGATTATTCCAGTTTAACTCAACAAATTCTACATCTTTTCTACATGAAAGGTAGTGTTTTGCTCAATTTAACCAGAAATTTTAGCAAAATACAGCTAAGACAGTGTAATAGTTGTGATTCAAGTAAATAATAATCTGTAAGTTTGGAGTAGATTAAGGGCAGATTTTGGAGTCGCACTCAACTAGAAATCAGAGATAATTTGCAAGGAAATTCTAATCATTTTGAACTTTTACAAGCAAATTTGATTAAAATTTTCATATATAGCTGGCATAAGGTATGATGTAAGCTCAAAAAGAAACAAACCTTCATAAAATGCCGATCACGATAAGGGAATGAGTCAATGAAACTCTCCTTCAGAAGCAATGAAACCTGAAGGTACAAACCATCATCTCAGATTCCTCGTATTTACTAAAATATGCTCTTTTCAAAGCAAGCCAATGTTTATAAATGATGGTAAACTTTAATGCATGCCTTTCAGTTACAAATTTTATAATTATACATCTTGTTTTAATTATTTTATTTTATCTATCTATATAACCATCTGTCTCTCATTAATTATCACTTGAGCAGAGGCAAAGCCAGGCATCATCATTTTCATAAATGAGGCTAAAGGTGACAGTTAAAAGAGTTGGGCATCAGATGAATTATATAGATAGTGTAGTACACCTAAAGCTTATCTATCTGTCTTGAGACATTATAGGATTCCGGTCATTCATATCTAAACTTGAAATTATCACCAACAAAGAACTATTATCAGCAAATTAAAGTGGTCATTGGAAACAGTTTCACTCTGAACAGACTACGCTTTCTTTGATCCAACTATCCAAGGAAGAAATATCAGTTAGAACTGACTTAAATATTATGTTTATTGATCCTTTTTCAGGGTAAAAATAAGAACAAGTTTGTAAGTTATAACTCTCAATCAAATCCTTATTTACAGAGAGGCTAATACAATTGAGACAATTATCAAAATGTCTAAATTTGTGGGTGAGACTAAAATACAGACCTTATCGTCATTGGATTGTACATTGGTGATTGTGTGAGAACGGATATTACAGCAAAGAGAATCCAAGTAAGATCTTACCACCGAAAGGAACCCCTTTGCAGCTTCAATCTGTAGGAAAACTAACACATGAGAACAGACTAAAATGTTGAGACAGTTTGGCATAGCCAAGTGTTACATAGAAACAACTATGAAGAATCAGAAATATCTGAGGATGCAAAATATAATGAACTATTAAGAAATTGGATAAATGTTGATTACAAAATGAGATATTAAATCACTGACAAAATAAATGTAAGAATGACTAACGTCTGTAATAATCATTCATCCAGAGACCAAAGGAGACCAAAAATGGAGAATGACAGAGACAGAAATAAAGAGGAAATCAGGAACAGTAATAATGGATGACGATGATTTCATTAAAATGGCCACACCTGCACTTCCGTGCATTCATATACTGGCCTTCTCCTACCCAAGTAACTTTCGCCAACAAGAGTTGCATGATAAGGACGTAAAGAAGAGACTAGCTCTTTCTGTCTTGGCAGTTGTGGTATTGTTGGTGATTTCACCTATTGCAACATAATAGCAGGGTGATAAGAAACCATGTGTGTCTACACTGATGTTAGCACATAAGCACATGAAAAGCAAATAATTGTGCTGTATGCTAAAATAAATGACTAGTATTCTCAGAATCAAAGAAGCAAATAACAGCAACTAGAAGGCAGCACTTTCTGTGATCTTCAAACCTGCAACAAATCATTAGGAACTAAGGATATAAAATCTTCAACTCATCTAACCAGTTAACCTAATCAATCCTAAGATTTAACTATAGCCTCCAAATTATTGTTTCTTTTGCTCCCATGAGTTACACAGTTAGCATGTGAAATATCATTTTACTAATTAACCAAACTTACGAATTAAATTACCAAATTACTAAAATTGAATATTGCCTCAACCAAACCCCATCAACCTAATGGCACCACACTACATGGTCTAAAGCAAACACACACTTAACTCCAAAGATATAAACCCAAAACTTGAATAATGAATCCTTTCTTACCAACAAGAGGAATGAAGCCTTCTTCCACCAAGTGGGGTTGCTTGATGGATCAAACGAGATAATGACCTA
This sequence comes from Cajanus cajan, assembly GCF_000230855.2. NCBI lineage: Eukaryota > Viridiplantae > Streptophyta > Magnoliopsida > Fabales > Fabaceae > Cajanus > Cajanus cajan. Next base: position 67,508,060 of record NC_138521.1, read on the forward strand.
TCATAAATTATGTCCATAGACAAATTATTGACCTCTAAATCCTTCTCAATGGTTTCACCCATAGTTTTTCTCAACCTCCCTCTGCCTCTAGGCTCTAGCAATTAAGCTACCTTCCACCTGATCTACTCTCCTTACTAGAGCTTCTACAATTCTTCTCAACACATGCCCAAACCACCTAAGGCGAGTTCCTAGTTCCTTCCATCTTTTCTACAGTAAGTGCTATCCCAGCCATCTCTCTAAACCATTTGTTGAGATAGAAAATGAGAGATGTGTGATGAATTCCATGTATTTGAAATTGAATTACACAGCAGAACATATATTTATATTAGGTGTCATAAATAAAAGGATAATTACAAGAATATACCATTCTCTAATTAACATACAGTTTTTCCCTACTACATTATTACCCATTATGTCAATTTGCTAACTGATTTATATAAATCAAAAAGGGGGGAAAAAGGAACCAAAACATAAAACTTGAATGTATTTCACAAGCAAACAGGAAAAAAAAAACTTACAATACATAAAACGAAATTAATGATGTGCAGAATAATGTTTCCCTTCATTTGAAGCAATGAATTTACAATTATAAGAAAGAAAAGGTTATGCATACTAGTGTTTCATAAATTGTTGAGATAAAAAGAATTTGATTTTTACCTGGTTTCTATTGGCATCAACCAGAATAACATTGGTAAACTTTGACTGAACTTCACTGGGCTTGTTCTTGATACCAACCTAGAAATTAATTTTGTAGGCAGTCAGAGATATCATAAATGTAATTATCAATTGAAGGGTTGAAAATAAAAACAGTTGAACTTGAAACCAAATTTGAAACTGCACACTCCAGTTGCAAATTTAATGTTTTATCCCAATGTATGAAAGGTAATACTAAAAGTTTGACCAGCTTCAAAGTTCAAAGCAATAATATCCAAGTAATAAATTGACACGTGCAAGAGCAAATATTTAAAAGAACATAATTTAAATGCAAAAGCAACCTCATGGCTTTTGCTTCAAGCAGGTAATATTTTTATCAGTTAAAGCAAAAAACTGAATACTCACTACATAAGGGACAGGTGCATCTAAAAACTCAAGCATGTCATTTGGTAAAACCTGGAAGATCATGTTCTCATCAAATACCATAACGTGAAATATATAAAATAATAACATGTAAAAACTCATTCACTTTAATAGTGAAAAGAGAAAGAAATCAAACTGGCATTAGCAGACTTTGCCACCGGTAAGGCTGGATTAGTGGAATAACTGATAAAACTGAAGCAGATAGGATTCCCTGATCATGAAAGAAAATTTAAAAGATTATAAATCAATTCTTAAAAATATAAAGGGTTTTTGCAGTTAAATTTACCAAATTGTCCCCCTAAAGATTGAATGTGACGCCAAAATGTCCATATTAATCCAGATAATTATAGGCATGTATATGTCATTGTGAGAGTGACTAATCTTAAAAACTAGAGAATAAGAATGTTGTTGCAAGATAATTAAATCATGAACATGATGTTAACTTTAAAAATAAGCAGCAAAATGAGTAACAACATATGCATAAGAACTTGTACCAGGCAAAGACAACATTGAGAATAAACCAAAATAAAAAAGTCTGTTGAATTAATCAGTAGGTCCCAGTACTATTTGAGTTAGTTTATGGCAGCTTGAAACTGCCAGAAAATGACAATTTGTAGCGATTTTGAAAATCCTAGGAACCCATTTACAAAAAAATTACAAGATCAAGGCCCAATTATAACTTTTTTTTTTAGTTTGGGGACCTAATTAAAAATTCCCAAATAATTCAGAGACCTACTAATTAATTTAACCATATATAACATATCAACAAGGGATCAATAATGTTTGCAATGGGCAAAACATATATAACCAATGACCCATATAACCTTGCAGATGATTATGATTATGAAATAGGAAAGATTGGTCACTATCACAAGATCGTTACAAACTTAATTTTAGGTACAAGACATACCAAATTAGAACAGACAACAACTATCTGCTTCTCTAGTAAAACTCCTGCAAAAAATGTTAAAACCTGCAGAGTGCAGAAGGGACACAATCAAACCAACTAATAATTGTAAAACTCATATACAAGCATATGAAACGATTATACTTTGATCACTTCATTTCAACTTCAGGAAATGCATCCATAAATTATAAAAGATAACAGATGTATCCATAAATTCCATAAATGTTAAAAATCGAAATCATGATAAACTTAACACTCATGATACAGCTAGAGCAGAAGTCCTGCACTCCACTTGCACCCCCACCCCCCCTTCCCAACGAAAAACCCTGAAATGAATCTATCTGCACATAATGAAAAAACATTCTCCAAGTAAAACCATAATGAATCCACCTACATATAAGCTCAACCTTGAAATAATGCCACCAAATCTATTGCAGAAAAAAGTAATAATCCATATACTTGGAAGATCAAACAAGGTGATATAAAAAACATGTGGAAACAAAACAGATTTTATAAAGCATTAACAAAATCATAAAACATACATTTTCAAGTCTCAATGTACCGCATAAGCAAGCTACAGCCCATACAGATAATGCATTTGCCTCTTCCACCATAAGAGCATTATGTGCCTGAGATTAACAAACAACAATGAAGTACTGTATTTACTATAAAAATGTGACTATGAAACAAAGCTTCCCAGAATACTCAAATATCATATCTAAAGTGTGATTAAAGCAAACTCATCCATTAAAAAGTTATTATGAAAACATACATCAGCTAATTTCAGACCAGTACTGGACATTTTCAAATCAACTGTTGAACCTGCAAGACATTGAATTGTCTCAGCTGGTCTGTGATATTCCAAGGGATGTAAGTGCTCCAAAGGATGAAACGTAAGTGATGAGCCCCTGGCAGGGAAAGTTAAACGATAATACTTGCTGATGATTTGTAGTGGTCCATGGTTATTTTCCTGGGAATTGATAAATTACCATCAGCTACAAAATATCATCATGAATAACAAGGCAAAACCAGCTATAGGTGCTAGTCAAACTACAAACCTTAGCCCATTCAAGAATATCATTTAAGTCACTTAAATCATCTTGGCCAGAGAAAGATGCTTCTTCTGTTTCATTATCATCAACATCACTCCTAAAATTTCTGTCTTCACAAGGCGAACTTTGAAAACTGCACAAAGCAAAACATACATTTACAATAAATCACCTAGAAGAAAGGGATAATTATTTCATTGAGGACAAAAATTGTCTATAAAAGATAACTGTGCAACATCACTAATTCACTATAACTTTTTGAATAAATTTAGAAAAATTATTGGAAGGAAATAAATAAGGAATAAAAGTAAAAAGGAGAATAAATTATTCTCTAAAGTAATCAAATGATAAAGGAACAAAAAAAATTTCACAAGAACAATTCCTACAAAGTAAGGACATTAGTAAGAAAAGAGCACTCCAATCCCTCTACAATTTGAGTTTAAGCCTAACTCAATTTCACAAAATTGACTTGTAAAGTGAGGGTCGTCCCCCACTTTATACTAATTTGGTTTTAATATTAGTTAATGTGAGATTTCCAACACACATCTCAAGTGTGAAATTTATAGAATTAGACATCTAAGGTTAGTTCTCAGGCCCAATAGTGAGTAGTCCGATAGGTTCAATAACAATCACTATGATAGACTTTAATACTATCTTAGAATTTGGATTTTGGCCTAAGTCAACTCCACAAAATTGTTTTGTAAGGAGAAGGTTATTTTTCACTTATATATGTCATTTTGACTTTATCATTAGTTGATATAAAAATCTCAAAGTTCCAATAGAAAGCAAACTTTACATTGAAATATTTTCCTTTTAAGAAAAGAGAGCACTTCACTACAACAAAAGATCAAGCACACTATATCTACTAGGGAAAGAGAGTATATACTGCAGAATTAAAACAAAATATATTTCTTAATAAAATCAACTAAGCTCCAGAGAAATGAACCTGCAAGATGATTCAGAACTTTCATACTGGCAATAGCGCAGGAGGGGCAAAATAGCATTTGGTAAATGCTATCTTAGAATTTGGATTTTGGCCTAAGTCAACTCCACAAAATTGTTTTGTAAGGAGAAGGTTATTTTTCACTTATATATGTCATTTTGACTTTATCATTAGTTGATATAAAAATCTCAAAGTTCCAATAGAAAGCAAACTTTACATTGAAATATTTTCCTTTTAAGAAAAGAGAGCACTTCACTACAACAAAAGATCAAGCACACTATATCTACTAGGGAAAGAGAGTATATACTGCAGAATTAAAACAAAATATATTTCTTAATAAAATCAACTAAGCTCCAGAGAAATGAACCTGCAAGATGATTCAGAACTTTCATACTGGCAATAGCGCAGGAGGGGCAAAATAGCATTTGGTAAATGTTTTTCTTCTGATTGTTTGTTGGTTGCAAAAGCATCTCCATACTGATCACTATCTTCAGAATTTGTAGGGCCAGAATCTTCTTTGGATGTTGTCCTATCACTTACAGGATCAGTAGGCACAACATCGTCATACTTGATTCTCTCCTTAAATGTCTGCAGCTCCCCATCAACCATTAGGTGCTCTGGTTGACCATCATCCACAATGTTTTCAGGTGTAGAATTTCTTACTCCTGATTCAGAAGTTATTGGACAATTTGGACTTCCCCCAAGACTGTCTTCTCTTGGTCGATCACTCACCAAAACACACTCTGAGTACCCCTCTGGGTTTTCTTCCTTATAGTTACCTTCAACAAATTCTAAATTTAAATCTCCAACACTTTTTGTCAACCGCTCCAGCCTTTCTTGTGTGAAGAGGCTACAGAGATATTAGCACAATGAAATGAGCAAAAATCATGAAGCCATAACATCCCATCATGATAGAAAGTAAACAATTTTATGTCTCATGCTCCCATGCATAATAAATACAATGTATGAGCATATATTATCCATAACCTAAATATTTCATCCAAATATACAGTTAATAAACACCATGTCAATCACATAAAAAAAGGGGAAAAAAATTCAATTCAACTTCCATAATATATAGAACTTAATCTTCCAATGTAGAAACCTGCTTCAGAAATATCAATAAAGTTTTTTCTTGATTCTCTCTCTTTCTCTCTGGTTTTATTTCTCTTTATATGTGATAAATGAACAGTGTGTGTTGGAGTTCAAGTGTGAAGTGAAGTCTCACATTGGTTAGAGTTGGGCATGTTGAGTAATATATAAGTGAGAAAGACCCACCTACCTAATGCCTTAAGGTTTTAGGTTATGTTGTGGTGTCAAGCTCACTTGTATGACTTACTCACTACTCACTATGTGGAATGCTCCCCAGTGTTCTAAACTCCCCAACAGTGTGCACGAGTATGTGCATGTTCGGCCCAAGTAGGTAAGTACATAGTCCTTTACTTTTTTACTGTTTTGAAGCATACAAGGAGTGCAAAACAGAACAACTGTTCACCGACCATCCACTCAAAATTTAATACATTAAGTGCACAAAGAAACTGCAAATATCATGTACATCTACTTTCAATCTGATGACTCCTGATTACAGATACCTACCTATTCAATACACCAAAGTGCAATTCAAAAGCTGGAAGCCTTGAAAGAATGCAGTAACATCTCTGAGTGGTTAATATATTTCGTCTCAAAGAAGAGTAAGAAGGCTGCTTATCAGAAATCAGAGAAAGCAATCCAGAGGGCTTTTGCACTAGTTCTTCAACTAAGACACAACTCCCATACAGTGTTGAGTAGTCAGCACCCTTCGAAGTTAAAATACAAAGAAACAAAGTAACATTGTTAGGTAACCAGTACAATTTTGACATAAAAAATAAACAAGGCATTGTTTGGTTGGGAAGAATTGGGAAAAAAAAAATAAAGGAAGTGATTAATGCATATAAAGAAGACTCTAGCTCAACTGACAAGTGCCTTCCAGAACCACTAGATCCAAGAAATTATCCTGGGCTATTTTTGGCTGCACTTTAGCATACACACCTCTCCCTGCACTAGGTCTTAGACCTCCAATGCACATCAAGAAAAAAGGCTATGGTCCAAACACATCAACCATATCCTTTCCTTTCTTTCTAAATCCACTCCACCAAATAGTGCATGCATTATTGTAAATATAAAGATGCCTCAATTCTCATATGAAAGAAAACCAACAAATAAGTTACACTAGTTGCAAGAAAATTGTATTCTTGCGCAAGAGAATGTGACATTTTATATCTTGGATGGCATAATAAAAACACAATTAGCACTAGCAAATGTGTGGCTGGTTTTTGCATCATAAAACCATCATTCAAATGTAGATCAAGGGGATTAGGTCCAAAACTACTATGAAAGATTCCAGGCTAACACTGCTCCTGCAAAAAACTTCTTAGGATGGCTTGCTAACATAAGATAGTATTCAACTGCTCTAAAAAAGGATAATAAAGTAATAAGGAAAGATACATCCAGAAGAAGAAATGGAAATATATGTGAAGCATACATTCACACATGATTTTAGAATACAATTTGAAAAGGTAACATGTATTCCAAATACCATCCCCTAGAATATTTTGATATCAAGAAAAATAGCAAAATCTCACATAACGACTAAAATAATAAAATGTAAAAAAGTGGCAACAAAGGAACAATAAGATTATATCAGATACCTGTAACCTGAATACAAATGACAGATCCCTTTGTTTAAGGTGTTCCTGCAATACACAAACAGACCTTTAGTTACCAAGTTTTAACAACTAAGAAATTGAGGAGCACCCCATAGTTGGTCCTGATGGACCCCAGTTCAGGTTTACTAAAAAAGAGAGGCAGAAATGACAAGGGCAGGATGGAATTGAGGTGGAGGAGTCTGTTAGAGAGGATCCTAAGTTGTCTTTCAGATCCATGTTTCCCTATTCCTCTATATAGTGTTTGTGCTTTATATATCAGAGAAATGAAAATTGAAGTTGTATATACAGAGTAGCCAGATTTACAAAGATGGGTAAACCAATTCAGATGGAATGTTAATACTAGAAATTTAAATAAGTGTGCAGGCTCTTGTCTAAAAGTGAGGGAGAGTGTGAATTAGTGGGATTATCTTGAGAGGCCTATATGTCCGAAATTACTTCAGCACTTCAAACTCATGCCCCTCTTATTTGTATGCCCTTTAAGTTGATTCTAACCCATCAATGTAGACTTGTTCCCCAACAGAACACTCCCCCTAAAAGTTCAATTGGCTTCGCCCAACTGTGATTTGTCTATATTTTTCACTTTTCAGCCTGGGCTTGTACTTCAAGTTTGGGCCTCAGAAAGATCATAGGTTTTGCTTTCATTTATTGTCTAGGTTTATGCTCCTTTTCTTGAGAGGCATCATGTCTATTTTCTTCTTTTTTTTTTTCTATTTTTATGGTGGCCTTTTTTTGGTCTGAACTTTTTTTTATTCAGGGTCATTTAATTTTTCTCGGTAAATCTTTCTTTTTTTAGGCTTCAAATTTTCTCTTGGATACAGCTTCAACACCTTATTAGCAGAGGTGTCTAAAAATACTTTGATATATAGAACTCAATTAATAATTAAACCACTCATGAAGGGAGGGAAGAATATAATCACACATTAATCAAATATTAAATTAAAAAATAATTAGTTTAAATTAATATTAACCAAAGCTTAACATTGCAGAAAAAAATACCTGACCAAATAGAATTTCATTCAACTCACTCATGGAAGGGGTTCTCTCAACAGCACGTACCTAAAATTACATCCAACAAAAATTAAAACCTAATTAAAAGCTCCACATAACTTATTCACATATGAAAATAAATAAATGAATGATACAACAGAAAAATAGATGCCTGACTCCATAGATTACTCACTGTATAAATACATAAACTACTATTAATGCAAATAATTTAAATACAAGCTTTTAAGGAAGTGGGTTTGGACCTAACTCATCCCTATAAAACTGGATTTTAAAGTGAGGATTGTCCTCACAATATACTCTTTTTTTGGTCTTAGTATGTGTGGGATCTCTGACAAACACTCCTCACATTAAGAATTAGACATTTGCAAGTGATCCAATAATAATCCAATAGCAGGTGGTTAAATAGGCCCAAAATCAACCGTTGGAATAGGCTATGGCACCATCTTAAGAAAGTTGATTTAAGCCTAACTAATTCCTATAAAACTGACTTTTAAGATAAGGATTATCCTCAATTATATACTCTATTTTGATCTACTACTAAACGATATGGAATATCCAACACAAGCAATATTGTCACTATTCATCATACAGATTTTTCAGTTACTATGCTTTATCAACAGTGGAACCCACTCTAGGTAAATGGACATCATCCAATATATTACACAAACACAAATGGTGTTCTCCTACCCTACCCCCTCTCTACCCATTGCCACTTAATGTCTTATGCTACACCCCAGTGCCAATGAATCTACAAGCTTGTTGACATCTTTTTTTTAATCAATTTCAGGAATAAAAAAGAAAAACACTCGATGCTTGAGGTCATTTCTGTTTTCATCTACTATGCCATTTATAATATTAATAATGGTGATAATATTTTGAATTTTTATATAAAAAATTATGGCAGAAAAAATTGAAGTTCATTGAGCATACACCTAACCTCTAAGCCTCCAGGGAAGCAGAAAGAAAGAAGATCCTTGCTTTTAAGAGGCAGCTGTTTTTCTGGAGGGTAAACAAACAAGACCTGAAAAAATTGAATACACAATGTTCTTGATCCATATATATATATTTGAAGACAAAACTAATACTAAAGACTAGTAATCAATGAAGTTTTAGTAGTCGATGCAGTAAAACATGAATGGTAATCCAATTAGCATTAGTACTTGTACCATTTGGGATTTGGCAATAATAATAATAATAAAAGTTCAGCATCTGCTACCAAAGATCACAACCTGAGGTTCAATATTGGGTTCTACACGAGATTGATTCTGATAACCAAGTGCACTTCTCAATTTACCAGAGCCTTCAAACTTTCTATCAACATATTGTCTTTGTAGTGCCTGAACATTACAATTAGGATGAAGTCCAACAACCACCATGCTCTCAAACAGTCGTGAGGGCTCCTTCCAAGACCTATGGTCCTGTGAACTCAAATAAGATGGAGTGTATGAGAACAATCAAGAGACAGTATAGTTCATGTGATGTGCCCTAAGCAAGAAGAAAACATATAGATCCTAAAAGCTGATAATGGCATGCAGAGTGGAGAAACGCTAACACATATACAATGATTTGCACTGAAAGAGAAGGAGCTGAAAGTTCAAATAAGTAACAGACAGGAAGCGGAGCATTCAAAACCAAGTGTTTTTGAGATACTACAATAACTAGCAACTTAAACTTTCTTTATAGTTCATACTCAAAGGACCAGAAGGAACATGTAATTCTGGTACATTGAAGCACAACACTGTACCCTACCATGTAATGCAACTGAAAGTTTGCAGCCCATTGACGCTTCAGACTAGTCAGGATTTCAGGATTGTAATTTGTGTTTTCAACATCAGGAGTGTGTGAAAAGCCTTTTAACATTTTTGCAACTTGATACTGCAGCCTTTGAAGTTGGCTACCACTATTATCATCTTTTGACGACATTGGAGAGTTAACAGCAGCAGCAACAGCTCTAGCGACATCCTCTTTTGTCTGCATAAAAAATGAAGCACCCCAACTAGGACTAGCTGACTCTTCTTCCTTTGCCATTCCAGCCATTTGTGCCTTCATAAAAATGACATTCAATGACACAAATAAACATGAATGTCATGTAAACAACATGAATTCAAACAAAGTATCTTTCAGAACTAGAGCTACATTAAATCTCAAATTCATTCCGAATGTTGAAAATGGAAGAGAGTAATTACGGCTATGAACAATTATTCGAATACGCCACCTAGTAGTATGCTAACTCACAAGGCATTGTATGGTAAAAACATCAAATTTATTAGCTATTCGGATCAATTAATCTTGTTAGATCAAGTGCTTACCATTAGGGCAAAAGCTATGCCAAGAGTGCAACTTTATTTTCTAAAGAATTTTCAAAGTTGCATCGAGTTTAAAGTGCTGCCCCCGTTATAGGCATCATCGGTTGGGATGTTAAGTCCATCAAACACAAGGGGGGTGACACCGACCAAATAAAGCCAACAGCTCCTAGAAAAATTACTTAAACCAATCAAAAGCAACGTTAGCAAGGTGTTCTCTCGCTGGTAATTACACAAAATGAACATACGAGAGCAAATAAACAATGAAAGCAAAAACTGGGTCGTCAACTAATCATGTCATATCCCATGGAAGCAAAAGCTTGAGTAATTAAAAACAAGGAAAAAGGGCCAGAACATGGAGATAGTAAGCGTTTTGTATTTCGAATTTCATGTGATGCTGGGTCTGATAAACATAGAGAAAGTAAGCAATTGATGAGGCAGAGGAAAACAGAAAAAGAAGAAATAGGATTGGAAATGAAAAATTGAGATAGAAGAAGGAAAAGGAGAAAGAGAATTAACCTGGAAATAGCAAAAGAAGAGAAGAGTTGGGGCGGTGATGGATGGAACAGAAAGGGGAAAAAGAAAATAAAATATGCGGGAAGTGGTGGAAGGGTGGAACCAAAGGACACACAGGTTGAGAAGAGGAAGAGGAGAAGGGTCAGTTTCTTATTTTGCACGCCTTTCTTTCTGCTGCTTCCACTCTATATTTACAATTTACTGCCTCCACTCTCTCTACACTTCAGATATTCTCATTGGTTGCTAGTCAAAAAGTAAAATATCAAATTATAATGACTATAATAGTCAAAAAATAATTTTATGGTGACTAGGAAAATAAAATATCAAATTATAGGGAAAATTTTGTTTAAGGCAAATTAGAAGCAAAACAAAAATTAAAAGTTCTTGTTTATTATTAATATTACAAACATTTTATTTTCTTCTTCTATCTTCCCATTCATATGAGTTACTACTAATTAAGTTACCTCATGTCCTAAACTTGTTTGAGACAAATTATAATAAAAAATCATGAATTCATTTACAAAAATTGTAATTTTTACTAATCAATATGACACGATAACATGTTATTATAGACACATATCATATGAATTTGGAATTCAATACAAATTTAAATGTGAAGACTATCCAAAATAAAATATATGTTGATCTTAATAAGATTTTAATAAAGACTAGTCAATTGTTTGACTATACAACAACAACAAAAAGTAATGATAATAACATTAAAAAACACATTGTCCATAGAAAAAAAAAAGCTTATAATAATAGTGGTAAATAAGAGATATTTTTAATTTTAATTTTAATTTAACTTAAATATCTTTTTAATCTTTATAATTTGGTATTTTAATATTTTAATCCACAAAATTATTTTAGTCAATATAATTTATATTTTGTTTTAAAAGTTTTATTAAAAAATTGTTATTTTAGTTCTTAAATCATATACGCGTATGAATAATATGCAAAACACTAACGTGAGACTCAATACTCATTTAAACATAAAATAATAATAATAATTGTAACTAAATGATCCAAATAATTTTATGAAAGAAAGAATTCTCAAATTATTGGGAGCAATGATGGTGAAAATTAAGAGAAAATATAGTAATTCGTGTAAGAAAAGAATCTAAGAATTGCGTAAAACACTTTACAACTTGAGCAATCTTTCCATATAAAAAGTACCACCACTAGAGTTGTGTGGCAGAGTAAACAAATAAAGCAATTACATACTTGGTGTTTCATGTGAGACTGAGAGAAAATAGAAAAATGAAAGTTAAAACTTGAATACAAAAATATAGAAATGGGAGGCAATTTATGCGTCACATTTAATTAATATTTTAGAATTAGATTATTTAAAGCCAATTTGTTTAATTTTTATAACTAGTAGGCTCCTAAATCTGAAGAAAGTTGGGTATAATTTTGTCATTGTAAAATTATGGTGACGAAAAGGGCAAAGAGGATGGTCTTTTCGATTGCGTGAAAATGCACGCACAGCATGGAAGGTGGATGGTGATGATAATGCTGTTTTCATAGAATTGAAAAAACTTCATTGTATTTGTTTAATCATAATTGCGACACCGTAAAATATATATAAAAAAAAAGTAGGAAATTAAAGGTAGTTGCAATTCAATGGGTAATGCTAAATGTGAAGACTTTGTTCTCTCCCACCATGCTACCAAATATTGTTGTGGTCAAACGTGGAGGATTTGGCAAATAAATGTCTCCATAATATGTGACTATGAATTAACAAGGGCTATTAATTTCTTTTGTGTTTCTTTCTTATAAGCTTAGATGGTTGTTATTATGGCTATTGCTCCGGTGCCCTCTTATTTGAAGGGGTTTTGGTGTCCCTCAGTACAAAAGTTGGGTTTTTAGGGGCAATAAGGTAAACAATTTACCTTATTGCCCCTAAAAACCCAACTTTTGTACTGAGGGACACCAAAACCCCTTCAAATAAGAGGGTACCGGAGCAATACCCTGTTATTATAATCGTAATTGGTGAAAAGCAAAGTCCAATATAGTTAGGATTAGCGATGAATATTTGATTGAATGGCTTGAATGTTATGAAAGTGACAAAACCATGAGGACTTTTCTTTGCAGTGGTGGGCCCCATCCAATGGAGATTATCTTCTTGCTTGGCTCATGCCAAACATAATTGCATCGTCTCACAATCGCTTTCCTTTGTACTTTGTACTGTGCATCTCTCTTTGCCTCAATAAAAGGGGAAAATTAAATAAATAAATATACATTTATATTTATATATGAAGAAAATTTTATTTACTTTAATATAATGATGTTAAAGTCTACCTTAAATTTTAACCATAAAAAATATAAATATATATTTAATGAAATTAACAAGTCTATGAATAAGTAATATAGCAATGTATTAAGTCCCAATGTTTGCATAAAAAAGAATTAAAGAAGGATTTTATTTTTTATTTTTTATTTATATAATTAACTAGACTTAAAGAAACGTCTACAGTTTGATCAAAACTTAAATATTATATTAATCCTCAAATGTATTCAAATTTAATGTACCTCATTAGAAATAGTAAAAAAGATTAACTGTTCTCACTTTAATGCTCTTTATTGTATACTTTTAAGTTTTTTTTTTTTTTTTTTTACCGAAATTTATTCATATATATTTCAAAATTAAAAGATGATATAAAAAAAAACAAAAGTTAGATGTATGCAAATATTATAATAGTGGCTTTTAATTAAAACAAAACAATCAATTAGTGGTCAAATTGAAGATTTTAAACTTGAGATCGAATATATTTAAATTAAATAAGATTTTAGTCCCTCAATTTTTTAAGATTTTAATTTTTAATTTTTTAAAATGTTTTTTAATTGTTTTTTATTAAATTTTTTGTCTCATAATTAATTTTTAGAATTAAATATCTTTTGTTAAATGTTGATATAACGATTTAACATATCCAACATTTAATATAGCTTAATTATTACGCAGTTGAAACATTAAATATTATCAATTAATCTATGTTTATCAACTAAAAATTCAGGCATATATAAAATTTAATATTACAAAAACCTGTTAAATCAAATTTACGTACTACTTTGATCATCCACTGTAAATAACCTTTAAATCAGCTATCAAGCCCTGGGAGTTGAACGGTTCTGTATAAAATAGAAGGCATGTTTATCTTCTGATTTTTGTATAATTGTAGTCCCTTGCATCCTTACAATTACATACCGTAGAAGCATGATTAAATATATTAAGTTAAGACAATTATTGAGGAAGGTTAGCTTCCGGTGCCACCAATACTTTTGCTCTACAGTTAATAAAACAATTTTAGCTTAAATATGTGTTGAAATGGCCGGTGTGGAAAGGTTGTTTGTGCCATTAATTCTTTATATACTTCAATGTTGGTTAGAATACAATTGATGTAGAAGCCACTTATTTTTTTTAATAATAATTATATGTTGAGACATTTTAAGATGTGATATTGAGAGATTTTATGAGATAAGGATCTTTTTAAGAGTTTTTAGGGGGTTTCTTTGGATAAAAATCTAATTTGATTATAAGGGAAAAAGTATATAAGATTTATTTTGATAATTGAGTATCGTAAACTCATTTATGAGACAACTTAGAGAGATAAACTAGAGAAAGGATTCTAGAATCCTGAGTTTTCCTTTCTTCTTTCTAAACTCAAGGTGCAGAGGTTTTTCTTTTGGTGCTTGAATAGTGATTGGAGACCCTTAACTAAAGATCATCATTGTAGAGGTGTGGTGTAAAGCTTCTTGTTGCTCAGAGTTTGACTTTCATTTCTTCTTCTTCTTCTTCCTCAATTCTCTACAAACTCAAGGTAAGGGAAGTTATAACCTAATTTTTTGATGATCGTTGGATTGTTATGCATGAATTGATTATTGAATTAGTGCAATTATGTTGTTGAAATGCATGATTTTGAAGTTGAGTTGTTGAACTTGGTATAGTCATTTTCAAAAAGAAAATTTGGATGGTTTGTGGTGATCTTTAGTTGCATGTTGTGTTTCTTGTTGAATATAAGTTGTTGGTGGTGTATATATGTTGTTTGGTGCTTTGCATGCTTGAGATTTTTTGGTTTTCAAATGGTTTAAGCCAAATTTGTAGCCTACGAAGTGCAAAACTCACCGTCGTGTCGACATGCTTTCAATTAAAGGTTCTCTATCTTACTCATGATGAGTATAAGATTGGTGGCATCGAGTGTGAAGAAAAAGAATTATCTCGAGTTTAAATGGCATTGAACATGGTTTGAATGGCGTCAAACGTGAGGTGAGAGAATTGACTTTGCCAAGATTTACACTAGGTGTGAAGAGAAAGACTCATCTCTGCTTGGAATGAGGTCAAGCATGGGATTTTGTCATGCCAAATGTGAGGTCCTAGGGGTCACTACCTCATCCTTGTCGACAATGGGTCGAATGGTGAGATAATTTACTCTACTTGGATTTGTGTTGGGTGCCAAAGGAATAACATCGAGCGTGAGGAGAAAGACTCGTCTCTGTTTGGAATGGGGTCAAGCATGGGACTTTATTACAATAGGCATAAGGATTCGGGGGTCACTACCTCATTCATGCTAGGCACGAGTTGAATGATATCAAGCATAAGTGAGGCAATGGACTCGCTACCTCAATGACGTTAGGTGCAAGGTGAATAGCGTCGGGTGTGGGATGCCTTATAATAACTTGTTGTTTACATGATTAATTGGTGAATATGGATAGTTAGATGAATCGATTGCATATTGTATGTTACTAATCAAGGGTGGGGTCTATGTATATTTGTATGGGATAATATATGTAAATGGTTCTATAGTTGAACTATTGAGGTGTATTTGGGTTGTAAATTGATAAATATAGTTAAGATCTATATTCATTGACATGAGATAATGTATATAGATGTATATTGCTAAGGTGTGATGCTAAGAGTGTATTAGGCATGATTTGTTGAATATTGTTGACCGATTGAGGTGTTGATGCTAAGAATGCTAAATACATTTAGACATGTTAATTGATTTAAGACTAGAGGAATGGTGTTTTTGAAAGTTGGATATTCCATTGTGAGGATGTTGGTGTGGTACTTTATGAGCCAAATGTTGAAAAACCTTCCTTTAGTAGTTGTTATCTCTTAGAGTGAATTATTGAGTCTCCTTTATGACCTTAATTAATGTGATACGTGAGTTAGGTTAAGACATATCGACTACAAGTGACTACAATATAGGAGTCAGGTCAACTTAGACTGATTATAATGTGACTAATGTTAATCTATACATGGGTAAGGTCGAGACAAGTGTATAAAGTGACCAGCTAAATGAAGTACAAGGTTAAAAACTTAGTCCCTAACTGAGTACCAAAGGGACGTAATATTTAGAAGGTAGTCAGTGAGCTAAATTTATAAGGGTTAGTGTTGCAAGTTAATGTTAAAGAAAACTCATATCCAAATTGTTCTACCTTGCCAGAAATACTAGACTTCCTAATTTAAGTGACAACATATGAGAAATCATGTTGTTAGGGATTGGTATTTCATTTTGGTTATGAACCTAACAAGTGTAAAAAGGTCGCATTTGTTGGGTAGGATTAATCCACTTAAACTATTCACCTTGTTGTAGAATATCTATGTAGGTGAATGTGTGACGATGCATTAATTGAGATGTATGCATATGATGTGGTGAGATTTGATATTGTTCATATGCTTGTTCTTTATATGGTTGAATGATATTGATGTGATGAAATATGATGTACCTCATGTTATAAGTTGCTTACTTATGTGTGGAATGCCATGTTGAGATGTTTAGTATGTTGTTATGTTGTAAACTATGAGGTGTTATGGGTATGACCTTACATGTTAGTGTTGGTGAGTAGCATAGGTGCTTTCACTTTATATTTATTATATGTTTATTATTTTGAAATCTAACTTATCCTTACATGATTCATAGTGGTTGGATTGCAATGGTCATGTTTATATGAGAGTAATATAAGGATAGTTGAAGGTAGGTTGTAGCTTTTTTGAAGCCATGCAAATGAATGATTTGGAATTGATTTTATTGAATTACTTTAATATAATCGTGTATAAATATTATTTAATTGCTAGTTATAATTTTTATTTTACAATTATAGATTACTATACTTATATATATTGTATAATTATTTTATTTTCCTCGTTGTTTATGCTTATATATATATACGTATTTAATTTGGTACATAGATCTAAGTGATATAATTATATTAATCTGAAGTGTGTATGTTTTTATGTTATTAATGGTGAATTTTGTTAAATATAAAACATAAAGATAAAATGATAAAACTTATTTAATAATCAAATACAGAACTGACATGCAATTTGATTCACAAATAACTTGTCCATAACAAATGATTTCGTATGAAGGATGCCAAAACCTAGAAAAATCCAGCCAATTATTGATTAATCTCCGAGCAGACCTCCAAATTTGTTACTTATTTCACAATAAGTATTAAATGTATTTTAGATTTTCAAAGTATTAAATAATTTATTTTTTATTTAATAGTCTCTTTATAAGGTAATAGGATGATTTGTACGAAAACGAGGTAGGTGATAAAATGTGACTCTCCACGATTTTTTTTTTCTCGAAATAATATTATTTAATATATTTTTTACTTAAATAGTAACTGTGCGAATTTATTTACCAAACTAGTACTGTTTACATTTAGAATAGGTCATTCTGATATTAGAACGAGCCGTTCCAGATTCAAAATTAACACATGATTAGTGAAATCAGAACAGACCGTTCTGAATCCGGAACGGGCCGTTCTGGCCACTTCAGATGGACCAACATATGGAACAATAGATGTGAACACACATTGATGGGTCATCTAATCCAAGACACATTGTTTCAAACATGAGAATACATGGAATGGTACATGACCAATTCCATCTATCCCCTATCTATGCCACCCATCAACAACGAAAGATTTCCACAACATTTGAAACTGGTGCAACTTCCATGCGATCATATGAAGAGACTCATCAGTATGTATCAAATCCTCTACACAACATCATCCCACAAGAAAAATAATTGACAGAAGGCATTTGTTTGCAACAACTTCAGAGGAATTTTTTACAAATTTATTTGGAGTAGATTTTAGAACTCCATCTTCAGCACAATCATACATGCAATCTCTTTACCAACTGGAATTCGCTAATGAACCTAGTAGTTCTTCAACAACGAGTACTTGATGATGAACCAAATCCTTCTGAGCAACAACCTCCACAGCGTAATCTAGGCCGTAACAGACGTCGCCCTCGTTGTGGAACTGAACACCATTACGGAGATTAAAAAACTTATATGATTCACTATATCTTAATGTTATCGTTTTTTTACTTTTAATAAACTATGTCTCTTTATCAATGTAATTTGAATTTTAATGTTATGCATTTTTACTTTTAATGCACTATGTCGCTTATAAACTATTATAATTACATTATTTGGACATATCTTCCTAGTGTGATGTGCAAGTTATTTAGGTTTGTCATTATTAGTCAATAATCTTCATGTCGAAGCTTGCATTGTAGTAGTCATGACACATAGGAAATAGATGGAATTGGTCATGTACCATTCCATGTATTCTCTTGTGTAAAACAATGGGCCTTGCATTGGATGACCCATCAATGTGTGCTTACGTCTACTGTTCCATATATCGACCCATCAGAAGTGGCCAAAACGGCTCGTTTCGGATTCAAAACGTCCCGTTTTAATTTCACTGATCATGTGTTAATATTGAATCTGGAACGGGCCGATCCATTTGTCATGTGTTATTTTTACATCTGAAACGACCCATTCTGATATCAGAACGGTCCGTTCTAAACGTGAACAGTAAATATTGCTAGTTTGATAAATAAATTCGCACAATTATTATTTGGATAATTTTTTTAAAATAATATTATTTTGGTAAAAGAATGCGACTCTCCACCGTGTGAAGGCATTTGGCATTTAGGGTATGACCGTCCATATATGCGGAAATGAGAGATTAAAGCACGTGCTAATCCCAGCACATATAATATGAATCACGTGGAAGAGTGAAATGGGGGTGAGTCCCGAAGCACCATATGATATAAGAAAGTGGATCCTTGGCTTCAATAATTCAACACTAACAGTAACACGCACTACTACTCCCTCCTTCGCTTCCGAGTTCCAACAATGGCAGATAATTCGAC
Organism: Cajanus cajan; assembly: GCF_000230855.2. NCBI lineage: Eukaryota > Viridiplantae > Streptophyta > Magnoliopsida > Fabales > Fabaceae > Cajanus > Cajanus cajan. The sequence continues at coordinate 67,526,744 of NC_138521.1, forward strand.
GCAAGGAAGCACCACCCTCTTTTCTCCTTACAAGATGGCAAAATTCAACCTCTCTCACAGGTCACTTGATAAATCTATTCGATTTTACTCACAAAACATGAGCGATCTGAATTAATTATGGTTTTGTGTAGAGTGGTATTGGCTCCCATGACCCGATGCAGAGCCTTGAACGGAATTCCACGCGCAGCGCTGGGCGAATACTACGCTCAAAGATCAACACCAGGTGGATTTCTCATCAGCGAAGGCACCTTGATCTCTCCCTCTGCTCCTGGGTCGGTACTCTTCCTAATCTCTATTCCTTTTTCTTTTTTAATTTAACTGCTACGCACGTGATAATTGATACGATTTTTTTGTTTTCACGATTTGTAATTATTAAATTAAGAGATTAATTATTCATTGCAAGTCTGTAACACTAGACACTAGTCAATCGATAAAACATTCATTCCCCGTGTATGAACGCTCAACGCGACACTCTTTCTTTTTTGTACTGAAATTGAACGGTCAAACAACGCGTCCTACGGTCTTCCACGTGCTGCTCGTGTTTTTTGCGTATTCCGTAACCTAACCTACACGGCTACAACCCCCATTTACTCTTTTTTTTTTATTTTACAAAAATATTCTAATAAATATGTATATATTGCCAAACACTCCACAAGCATGAATTTCTCTTGTATATTTATATGATTTTATTTAAGAAGGAAGCGTATAAATATCCTAAATACACGCCACAAACTTATTTCTATTTCGTTCAATGGGGTTTAATTGGGGTGATAATAACAGTCTCTTCCCCCTCCCCGAAAAAAAAAGAGTAGGGTGGATCACGTGTTACGTGTATGAAACGAATAGGCAAAAACTGAGAAATATTATGCTGTTCTTATACATAAAATCCAATTAATTATTTTATCGAGACTAATTTATCGAAATTAAGAAAAATAATTACTTTTTTTACACCGGTAGTTACCTAATAATATATATATATATATATATACAATAAATTTATTGTATATATATAAAAATTATCTTTATACTTTTTTCTTTTTCGTAATTAATATTTATAGGGCATGTTCAATAATAGTTTTTCTCTTTTAATTAATATGAATTTTATATAAAAAAATTATAATTAAAATAGGGATATTTTAGTTTAAAGATAACTAATATATGAAGTAACTTGAATTGAGTCTTTATAAACAAGCAAGTGTTTTAATTCTTTTTTATCTATCAGAGTTATAATGTTTGTACCAAGATTTGAACCAAAGACCCTATATATTTTACTTTACATTCCACCATAAGGCCAACCCTAGTGATTTACTAGTGTTTTAAGTTGAATTTTATAAATACAATTAGAGATAATAATAAGTAATATAATAATAATAATAATAATAATAATAATAATAATAATAATAATAGAAGAAAGAGACACTCTATGTCTTTATTTGGAAAAAAATATAAAAGAAATAAATTATAAAAATTATATATTAGTGGGTAGTTAATCAAAAAGTGCATGTAGTTTGTAGAGTAATTTAAGTAGTGATTAGAAAGGTAATAATTCAAAATAATAAATATTTTTATTAAGATTTATTATAAAAATATTGAAAATATTAAATATTATATTTTTAAAAAGATTTTTTTTTAAAATTTGTAATCGTCATGCATTGAATAATGATTAATAAAACCGTAAAGAAGGAATGAATTTTGTACTTACCTAATACTTATTTCTTTGTAATTAAATTTCTTCATTTAGTTTTTTTTTTAAGGTGTGATTTGTTTGGTGATTAGCAAGTAGTAATATGGAAGTGGTGGTTTTGATGATATGCAGATTTCCCCATGTGCCTGGAATATATTCAGATGAACAAGTGGAGGCGTGGAGAAGTGTAGTGGATGCCGTGCATGATAAAGGCAGCATTATCTTCTGTCAACTTTGGCATGTTGGCCGTGCATCTCATCCAGGTATATAAAGTGCATTCCCCTTTTTTCCTCATGTGCCACCAATTTCAGTGTTCATTTTGGGTCCTACTCCTTTAGTATGTGTTGACTATCAAAAACTTACCCAAAAAAAAAAAAAAAACTTAAGTGTAGTTTCTTAGATTTTTTAATAATTTAAATTGAAATAATTCTGAAATTTTGTTTCGATAATCTTTTTTAACTACATGCAAACTTTTTATTACACTGATTCACTTTAGATGACCAAAAAGATTTAGTTCAGTTGGTTTATTAACTATATGTAAACTTTTATTACACTGATTCACTTTAGATGATCAATAAGATTTAGCTCGGTTGGTTTAGTGTGTGCTAATTGTTATAAGCTTTTTAGTATCAGTTTAATTTTGATAGATAAAAAAATTCACATGAGCAAATTGTTAATGTTTTTACATTTTGGCATAGCTGATTTTAATGAACTGCACCGGAAATTATGATATGTTGAATTTACATTTACTTATCAGTTCTTTCTGTTTGTTCAGTAATTTTGCACATTCAATTACTTGTGAAACAGTGTATCAGCCTGGTGGGGCTCCACCCATTTCGTCCACTAGTAAACCCATATCAGCGAGGTGGAGGATTCTCCTGCCCGATGGGTCCTACGGCGTGTATCCTGAGCCTCGTGCACTTGCCACTTCTGAGATACCTGAAATAGTGCAACATTATCGCCAAGCAGCAATTAATGCAATTCGAGCTGGTTAGTTTGTTTCACTTCTTAAATTCTTACTATTAGGTTTTTAAAATCACAATGACCAATGACTTTAATACTAAGTAGTCTCAATTAAGATTATGTTAATGTATGGGTTGAAATTAGAGCCGTGGGCAGGGACCCGTGGGCCAACCCGGCCCACCTTGAAAACGGGCCGGGCCGGGCCAAAAAAATTGAAGTTTTATAGTAGGTGAGTATATCTCAACCAGGCCCACTTTGACCCGGTCCATCCGAGCTAAACCCGTGGTGGGCCGGGTAGCCCACCAACCCACCATTTTTTTTGCAACAAAAATTTAAGCATGATTTGTAGTTAATTTTGTATGATGGATATTGAAAATTTTTTATTTTAGACTTTCATCATGATTTGTATTTAATTTTGTATGATGAATTATGACTTGTGACTATTAATGATGTTAATTTTATGACTATTATGTTAATTTATAATTAATTTAAAATTTTAAAATTTGTTGATAATTTTTTTTTAAATTTTTGGTGGGCTGGTGAGCTGACCCGTATAACCCACCAACCCGTGGTAGGCCGGGCCGGGCCAAATTTTTTTAAATAATCAAAAGTGAGCTGGGTTGGGTTGACTCGTTTTTAAAGTGGGTCAAGGTGGGCCGGCCCACATGGGCCAGGTTGGCCCGTTTTGACAGCTCTAGTTGAAATGCAAGTGCTGTCTTTTTTTAGTTCGTCGTTACGAGATTATGTAAATGTATTATTGAGAAAATTAAACTTTTATATCGATTAGATAATTAAATAATATATAAGATTAGAAATTAAATAATTAAATAATATATAAGTAAAAAGTAATCTAACAAAATTAGCTTGTAAGGTGAGGATTATTTTTTACTTATATATTATTTAATTGTCTAATCTCTAATCAATGTGAGACTAAAAATCTATGATAGTTCTAATACCATCTAAGAATAGTGGATTTAAGCCTAACTTAATTCTACAAAAATCGGTCTGTAAGGTGAGAGTTGTTTTTTATTTATATATTATTTAATTGTCTAATCTCTAGTTGATGTGAGACTTGAATTGTTGCTTTTCACTTATATATTATTTAATTATCTAATCTTTAGTCGATATGAGACTTGGATTTTTACTGATATATATACATGATCTGCTTCCCTTACCTGATCTATTTTTCTTATGATGTCTAAGAAAATAAATGGAAGAGACAATGATGTGATGAAATTCTGAATTTTACGGTATATTTCTATTCTAAATAATATTTTTTAAAAATTAGTATCTTTTAAAATATAAATAATATATTAGAGATTTGAATTTGAAAATTTAAATCGTTTTCTCAATAATTTTTTTTAATTAAATTTTTTTAATTTGATCTTCTTGTTGTCATGGGTATTGGAATCGTCACACGTCAATTTTCAACATTCAATTAATAGGTCACCAGGTTCTATGAACCACGAGTTCTGATACCATTGTGGAAATAACAAATCTTCTTTTATTTTATACATAATAATGACAAGAAACACATTAAAACAACAAAATAAATAAATAAAAAAGATCACACAAACTTATTTAAGGTGGTTTGGTTTCTCGTGCTTATATGTCTACAAAGATGTTCATTATCTATCAAAATGTATTACAAATATATTTGAAAATCTTACTTTTAAATTTTGTGGGTGAAACTTGAAAATTCCTTCTTCACAAGTCTTATGAGTAAAACTTGGAAATCCTTCCTAACAAGTTTTTTGGCGAAACTTGAAAACTTTTATTCACAAGTTTTCTGGTGAAATTTGAAAATCCTCTATCAAATTTTTTTTGACAAAACTTAAAAACCCTTCTTCGTATAATCTTCTTTCACATTTAAGGCGGTGACCCCTTTATAAGCCGAATATTTTTTCTCATCACAAGAGTTTTTATTAATTGACATAACATTCTAATCTTAAAAAAAAAAACAAATCTCTAAAATAAATAAAATATATTTCAATTCTATACAATATCTTAAAAAAATCAAATTTTTTTAAAATTTAAATAATATTTTAGAGATTTGAATTTGAAAATTTAAATTATTTTTCTAATAATTTTTAATTCTCTTCTCCTTTCATTTTTTAATGAATTCATAATAGATTCCCATTTCAATTCCAAGTGAAAGATAAGTGAATTTGAGCTATCGATGCATCTTAGTGTTATGTTCTAGGCACAAAATGTCGCACAATGCTTCAGTGAACTTCACAATACAAGAGAAATAACTACAACATTACAGACTTATGGTGTGGGTTAGTTTTGTGATGCTTTGCAGAGTTTGTCTCTCAAGTAAAAGTTTTGTTTCGAAGCTGTGAAATAGTGACCTACTATTTCTAATAAGCTAATGCTTTCTTTTAAATTTCTAGCCAGTTTCGGAGCAGCTGGATGGAGATTAGTTAGTCCAGATCTATTTCTGTGGATTTATTTAGCTTACCAGCTTGTGCTTGTGTTTTTTTGTTTTTTTTTATTTATAAATGGAATACAATTTAAACCGGTGTTTAACGTTTTGTTTTCATATGATGAAGACAGAAAAACTTTACCATTATTTGTTATTATTTGGCTATTATTAGTATTAAGGCATAAGATGAAATGTGACATCCAGGTTTTGATGGAATCGAGATACATGGTGCACATGGGTATCTCATTGATCAATTCTTAAAGGATGGAATCAATGATCGAACAGATGAATATGGAGGATCACTAGCAAACCGGTGCAGGTTCCTAATGCAGGTGGTTCAAGCTGTTGTTTCTGCAATTGGAGCTGAAAGAGTTGCTATAAGAATTTCACCAGCTATTGATCACCTTGATGCCATTGACTCTGACCCACTTGGGCTAGGCCTAGCAGTGGTTGAGAGACTCAACAATTTCCAGAAAGAGCTTGGCAGAAAACTCACTTATCTTCATGTTACTCAGCCTCGATACACAGCTTATGGCCAAACCGAGTCAGGTAGACCTGGCAGTGAAGAGGAGGAAGCTCATTTGATGCAGAACTTGAGAAGGACTTATGAGGGAACATTCATGTGCAGTGGTGGTTTTACTAGGAAATTAGGAATGGAAGCTGTGGCTGAAGGACATGCTGACTTGGTATCCTATGGTCGTCTTTTCATCTCCAATCCAGACTTGGTTTTAAGGCTCAAGCATAATGAACCTCTAACCAAGTATAACAGGAAGACATTCTACACCCAGGATCCTGTTATAGGATACACAGATTATCCTTTCCTTAGCAAAGAAAGTGAGACAAAGGACCCAAGGGCACGCCTTTAAGTAACTGTAATGTCTTTTGGTTTTCTGAATTTTGATAGTCATATGTATAATTGGAGCTTCCCAATCTAAAGTGAATGTCTTTGTTATGAAAAATTGCCTTGTATACTTTATACCCCCAATATCGTCTGACATAATTTCTTTGGCCTGCATAGTTATCTATATTGCCTGCACACGGCATCTATGTACTTATGGTTGAATTACTTTGTATAATAATTTTAATTTTAATACAATATCTGCCTGTCCCTTCTTAATATAGTGAATTATATTTATTTTTTTTTTGGATTAAAATTCTTATTTGGTCTTTTATAATATTTTTTTGTTTCAATTTTGTTTCACTTTAATTTTTTGTTTCAATTTGGTCCTTAATAATTTAAATTATTGTAATTTGGGACTTCTATCCAAATGATTTAAATGGAGTTAACTGTTGGCTAGGTGGATGCCACGTAGATGCATAGGTGGACGCCAAATCTCATGAATACACCTGGAACCAGAATGATCCGTTCTGCATGCACATGTTATGTGTTAATTTTGCAATTGGAACGGGCCGTTCCAAATGTAAATTTAACACACCATGAGTGCATCAAAACGGCCCGTTCTGGTTCAGAACGGACCGTTCTGGTTTTAGAACAGGTTGTTCTGGATTCAGAACAGCCCTTTCCAGAACGTCAACTTCATGCATGCATTGACCAAAATGTCGCACTGTTATTCAAAAATTGAAAATAAAAATTCATAACATATCATAAATTCAAAGACAGAAACATGGTTCAGAAACTGAAAACAAAAATTCAAAACATAACATATACTAAAAAAGTTCAAAGAAATTACTGAGAAAGGAAATCATCAGGGTAACGCTGAAAGGAAATCATCTGGGTAACGCTGAAAGGAAATCATCTGGGTAACGCTGGAAGGAAATCCTAAACCACAAAAATTCAGGTTGTACCTCCTCAAGAATAGATTGTTATTGTTGGGGTACATCGTCAATGACTTTAAGGGGAAATATCGTTTCGTTTCATCCTTGACTGTATAGTGTCAATTTGGTAGTAAGTGGTTCACTCCAGTTTGATTAACAATTAAATAAAACCTGCTACCATTATCCTTAGTGATACACTGCATCGTCCTTAATAATACACTGTATAGCCCAAATGTTTAGCAATTGAAGTTATCAATCCCCATTGACAATATTACCAAATCTAGTGTTTGAAATGCTTTGTACCTTGGGTCTTTTTTCTTGCACGATTCACAACGTGAACGGTAGGCATTGACCATTCTGGAACTAGAACGGCTCGTTCTGGTTACACTACTGGTGTGTAAATTTGGCATCTAGAACGACCCGTTCCATGTACAAAATTTACACACCAAGAGTGCAACCAGAAAGGGCCGTTCTGGTTTCAGAACAGACCGTTCTGGTTCCAGGTGTATTCAAGAAATTTAGCATCCATCTACGTGGCATCCACCTAGCATCCATGACCAACAGTTAACCCCATTTAAATCATTTGGACGGAAGTACCAAATTGCAATAATTTAAATTATTGGGAACCAAATTGAAATAAAAAATTAAAGTGGGAATAAATTAAAAAAAAAATATTATAAGAGACCAAATAAAGATTTTAACATTATATTTAAATGAATTTTGATCGAATATTGAATTTATTATTTAAATAGTAGTAAATTTAAAAATTATATTAGACAACTCGTAAAAACACTATATATTATAAATATGGCTTCAACATTATAAAATATCATATATTTTTTACTGAATAAAATATCATATTTAAAATATTTGACATTATTCGATATAAGCGGAGACAATGAAGACTATGATACGAAATTGAATTTACTTGTCATTAAAGCTCAAACTTAATAGTTGAAAATTGAAATCTCATAGTCAAAACCTAATAATAAAAGTAAAAAAATAATAAGATATTAATTTAGTCAAATAAATCGACTTAATTCGGTGTTAGAGATTCAAAATATGAAATCTAAACCAATTATAATTTCTTTCAATTAAGTCTGGATCATTACGTCAACAAAAGTTTGAGATTCAAAATATGAAATCTAAACCAATTCGAATCTTTCTTTCAATTAATTAAGTCTGGATCATTACTTCAGCAAAAGTTTGAGATTCAAAATATGAAATCTAAACCAATTCGAATTTTTCTTTCAATTAAGTTTGGAACATTACTTCAAAGAAAGTCAAACTTTGATACTAAAAAAAACAAGTGCACTGAATTTGAGGTCAGGCTGCCTCCTCAGAAAGGGAAAGATGAGGAATGAAATACTTTCTTTCTACCTTCACCAATAGCTCCGTACATGAATATAAAGTGCTGATCCTAAAGATTCACTAGGACAGGTGGCACACAGGCCCAAATAGCATAATAATAAAATCCTAACCAACTCCTTCTAGAATGATTCAAAAGCAACAATATTAAATAAAAGGGACCAAACGGTCAAAACACTAATGGTGAATGAAATCATCCCATCCAGCTGGCTTCTTTGACACCCTTTTAGGCCTTCTTTCATCCTCCACAATGGCATGCGTATCAATACTTTCCCCATCGACAAAGACCTTGTCCTCAAGGTCATAAATCAACTTGAGTTCGTCCCACTTCTCCCAAGAAGTATCATCCGGAGATAGTCCATGCCACTGAACTAGAGCCATAATGGTGAATGAAATCATCCCATCCAGCTGGCTTCTTTGACACCCTTTTAGGCCTTCTTTCATCCTCCACAATGGCATGCGTATCAATACTTTCCCCATCGACAAAGACCTTGTCCTCAAGGTCATAAATCAACTTGAGTTCGTCCCACTTCTCCCAAGAAGTATCATCCGGAGATAGTCCATGCCACTGAACTAGAGCCATGCGGGTAGGAGTGCCATCCAAGGTCACTGTCTTCAAATCCAGTACAGCTAAAGGTGAGACTAGGGGGCTGTTTTCCCAAGAAGCAGGCGGCAGAAGGTCAATGTGAGAGGGAACTGGGCCTTCATGTTGTTTCAGCATGGAACAATGGAAGACGTCATGGATTTTGGATGATGAAGGCAGCTCTAGTCTGTAAGCCACGGGGCCGATGCGCTCTAGAACTTTGTAAGGACCATAAAAACGCTTGGCAAGTTTGTGATACTTGTGGCCAGACACGGAAACCTGTTTGTAAGGCTGTAATTTCAGATAAACCCATGTCCCTACGTCAAAACTCAAGTCCCTTCGCCTTGAATCAGCAACCTTCTTCATGCGACTCTGCGCCTTAAGCAAATTACGGCGTAGAATAGCCAATATTTCCTCCCTGGAGGAAAGGACAGCATCACAACCAGCATTCACTGAAGTACCTTCGATATATGTGGGTAATGTTGGCGGGGGTCTCCCATAAACTACTTCAAAGGGAGTCAATCCGGAACCTGAATGCAGAGAAGTATTATAATGGTATTCTGCCCAAGGAAGGTACTTGAACCAATGATTAGGCTTGTGGTGAACAAATGCGCGCAAGTATTGCTCAATGGTTCGATTCATTACTTCGGTTTGCCCATCCGTTTGAGGATGATAGGAAGAACTCATGCGAAGGAGCGTGCCACTGAACTTGAACAGATCGGACCAAAACTTGCTAATGAAAATTGGGTCTCTATCGGAGACTATGCTCTTGGGTATTCCATGATGTTTACACACCATTGAGACAAACAGCTCTGCTACTTTATAAGCCGTGAAACCCGAATGCAAAGCCCCCAAATGTACTGCCTTTGAAAATCGGTCCACCACTACAAATAACACTGTGTAACCGTGTGATGGAGGAAGTCCTGTTATGAAATCCAGTGAAATATCCTCCCAAACAGCAGAAGGAATGGGCAATGGATGTAGGAGTCCTCCCGGTCTAGCAGTACTGTACTTGGTCTGTTGACACACAACACACTGAGAAACAAATTCCTTGGTGTCCTTGGCCATAGATCCCCAGAAAAAATTTGCACTGATCCTTCCTAGAGTTTTGCTAACCCCAGCATGCCCCCCTACTGGAGTTTCATGAAACTCACGCAGCAACAATGGGATGAATTTGGACTTACTGCTAATCCAAATTTTCCCCTTAAACAGAAGCAAGCCATCACGCCAACGAAATTGAGGGTAAGTGGAAGGATCCGAAATTACCTTATCCCACATAAGAATAAAATCAGGATCGAACAATTGAGCTTTCTTTAACTCATTCAAGAACACAATCTGTGGATATTTGTAAGGGCGAACATTGACTGGATGCGAATTCGGGACCAGAGGAATCGCATGATCAGTGCGCCTTGATGGAGGCAAGGAGGTGGGTTCAGAGAAAAGACGTGAGAAATTGGAGAGTAACTCTTGTACCTGTGGATGAGGGTGAACAGGGAATGAACTTGGTGATGATGCTGGCCTTACTACCAACGAAAAGAACTGAGCCGTAGGTTCAGCACGCACAACCCGTTTTAATTGGTGCAAGGAAAGAGAGGTGGGCTGCAATCCAGAATCCCCCTTCAACTCCACAATGGAATTATTGAATTCAAATTTCATAGTGAGTGCTTGGTAGTCCATTAGGATTGGCCCTAACTGCTTCAACCACTGAGCCCTAAGGACCACATCAGATCCGCCCATATCCAACACATAGAGAGCAAGGTTGAAGGAGTGGCCCTGAATATGAAGGTCCACTGATGAACAAACCCATGCGCAAGACAGTTCCTCTCCACTCCCTACTAGGACTTTAAGTGGTGGTGTAGGGGATTGGGCCAGGCCCAAACGAAGTGCTACTCCTCTTTGAATGAAATTGTGTGTACTGCCTCCATCCACCAATACACGGACTGGGTGGTTTGCAATGCTACCCAATAGACGAAGTGTTTCCGGGGCGCCAGTACCGGAAAGAGCATGCAAGCTGATTTGGGCCAGGGAACCCAATAATTCCTCAATCGGGGTGTCCAAACCCGGATCCGGATCCGGAAGTAATGGATCTGAGGTAGTGCCAGTGGGTGTGTCATCATCCTCAGAGATGAGAAGAAAGAAACGAGCGGGGCAACGGTGAGAGCGTGAATGCTTCTGATCACAATTAAAGCACAACCCCTTCTCACGACGATCTGCCATCTCAGCCTCGGTCAACTGGCGGAAACGAGTTTTTGGAGCAGGAGTGGGCAACAAAGGGGGAGCTCGTGGCGGTGCGGCTGTTGGTTGTTGCGGTGGTGGTGCGGATGTGATGGTGCGGGTTAGAAGTGGAGCTGGCCAAGATGAGGCTGGTCTAGGGCGCTGGAAGCGAGAGAGATCAGAAAGCCTTTCCTCTTGCAAACGAGCCAAACCCACCGCCGTGGCCAGAGATTGAGGTTGCTGTGCTATCACTTCCCGGCGAATCTCCGGCTTCAAACCGGAAAGGAAGCAACTCAGGAGGAATGGCGGTGACAACCCCGTGACCCGGTTAGCCGTAGCCTCAAAATCTGTGAGGTAAGAAGAAACAGAGGAAGTTTGGGTTAGCTTAAAAAGTTTACCTCTAGGATCTTCGAATGCAGTGGGGGCAAACCGAGCTTCCAAAGCTTGAAGAAGGTGAGTCCAAGAAAGGATCTGGCCATTCCGGTACATCCATTGAAACCAAGCCAAAGCAGCACCATCAAGATAAAAGGAAGCCACAGTAATACGTTCTTCTTCCGGTGTGTTGTGGTAGTCGAAGAACTGAGAGATCTTGAAGATCCACCCCACTGGATCAGTACCATCAAAACGGGGAACATCCAACTTCAGAAAGTGGCGCTGGGAGGAAGTGTTATCTGAGGAGTGGATGAGACGAGGGGAAGAAGGAGTAGAGGTGTGGTGAGATTCCATAGTGGAAAGCCTAGTGTGGAAATCAGCCATTTGAGTAGAGAAAATGGCCATTTGAGAAAGCATTTCATCAACTTTATCTGAGAGACTTTTGGAACGTGTACCCTCAGCCATGGAAAATGCAATGAAAGCACCAAATGATACTAAAAAAAACAAGTGCACTGAATTTGAGGTCAGGCTGCCTCCTCAGAAAGGGAAAGATGAGGAATGAAATACTTTCTTTCTACCTTCACCAATAGCTCCGTACATGAATATAAAGTGCTGATCCTAAAGATTCACTAGGACAGGTGGCACACAGGCCCAAATAGCATAATAATAAAATCCTAACCAACTCCTTCTAGAATGATTCAAAAGCAACAATATTAAATAAAAGGGACCAAACGGTCAAAACACTAATGGTGAATGAAATCATCCCATCCAGCTGGCTTCTTTGACACCCTTTTAGGCCTTCTTTCATCCTCCACAATGGCATGCGTATCAATACTTTCCCCATCGACAAAGACCTTGTCCTCAAGGTCATAAATCAACTTGAGTTCGTTCCACTTCTCCCAAGAAGTATCATCCGGAGATAGTCCATGCCACTGAACTAGAGCCATAATGGTGAATGAAATCATCCCATCCAGCTGGCTTCTTTGACACCCTTTTAGGCCTTCTTTCATCCTCCACAATGGCATGCGTATCAAACTTACACATATAATGACAGAGAGTGAATGTCTTTCAAAACAAAATTAATAAACGTATTAATATATATAATTAATACATTCATTATTTTTAAGAAAACTCCTTTAGAAAAAAATACTCGATGCACCATTTTACACAATCATTGTCAAAAAAATTCATATATAATAAATTTATTGTTTAAAAAATATTACTTAAAATTCATGCTTACCATAATGTGTAACTGGTTAACGATACATAACTATATGTCTTGAAAAGTTACTGCAATTTTTCTTCTAAATTAATTCTTAAAAGTTAATGATACATAAAATAAAACATGTTCATTTTAAAGGTTTCGTGTTTAGATTAGTAGTTTGTATGTTTTATAGATATAAACTAAACATTTTCTAGTTACAACAAAAATGCATCAATACTTCCATTGTTGTCACATGTTTGCTTCTCTAACACAATTTCTTGCTGCATGTAATATAGTAAGTAAAATAAAATTAAAAAAAATAAAATCAACACATGTGCATCCGCATGGATTATTGCTAATAATTTTACATTGTGAGCTCATATTCATTAAACTCTTTTCTCTAAATGTGTTTGATCAAAAACCTTTTGAAAAAGGAAAAAAAAAAAAAAAACTAAGTCTGAAACTAGTTTATATATATATATATATATATATATATATATATATATATATATATATATATATATATATATATATATATATATATATATATATTCCTTTCAGAATCTTGAAAAAATATTGACCATAAAAGAATTATTTTGCTTGAATGGTATTGTATAATAATTTTAAAACATAAATATAGATGTCTGTATGATATGATATAAAAATATGACATAATATAATATCATAAGGTTATTAATTTTTATTGTATATAATTAATAAGACCATTAATTTTTTAAAAATATGTTTGACTCAACTTTTTTTTTTTTTTTTAAAGAAGAAAACTAAGTAAAATACAAATTCAAAATTTGATAAAAAAAATTGATGTTAAAAGAGTTATTTTGTTTGAACGGTAATGTATATTTATTTGAAAGCATAAACATATATAAGTATGTTTTTAAAATTTAATAAATTGATAATTGGTATTTTAAGAGATTTTCTCTGAACGTGTTTCACTCAACTTCTTATTTTAAAGTCAAAAACAGAAAAGAAGCCAAGTCAACCACAAATCAACGTATGACTACGTCATTAATTACGTGGAGGTGAAACCGTGTGAGTCCCCTCCCCATTCCCATTCGCATGCAGCCACTATACTATATAAGAAACTTCATCCTTTCTCTTCTTAAGATAATAAGATCATTGCCATCGCCACCTTATTTTCTCAACAATGGCAGATTTCTCAACTCAAGCACCCTCGAGCTCACCCTTATTTTCTCCTTACAAGATGGGAAAATTCAACCTCTCTCACAGGTCACACACTCTTTTAATTCATTACTTCCTGAATACAATTTTCTTGTAATATGCATATGGTTTGTGATTCCATATGAATTTTTATTAGTTCCTAATAGAAGTTAATCACTGCATAACGTGTGTATTAATTATGTTAGATGGATTTTGTGTAGGGTTGTATTGGCTCCGATGACGAGATGCAGAGGGTTGAACGGGATTCCACAGGCAGCACATGTCGAGTACTATGCTCAAAGATCAACACCAGCTGGACTTCTCATCACTGAAGGCACCTTGATCTCTCCTACTTCTTCTGGGTACTCTTCTAATCTCTTCCCACAATTTTTATTTTCACTAATTAATACATTTTTCTTTTATGGGCTACTCCATTTGTCTTTGTAATCATATTTAGAGTATTCAAAGATTGTATTAGATCCATTTTCTAATACAATTTGAAAATGACACGCACGAAACACGACCAAAAGTCAAAGCTCATTTTTTAATTATAAAATGTGTTTGGACGGAATAAACCGTTCGTGTACATGCAACGAAACATTTTCCTACAAATTAACAATTCGTACCGACCACCATTTTCCCTTTTGTTATTTGATAATTAAATATTTTTTATTTATTATTTTAATGGTTATTCACCAAATAGTGATCAATAAAAGTATAAAATCGATTAATCAAACCCTTATTTTAAGCTTCTAGAAAAAAAAAAATAGCATCACTAATATTTAAATGATTTTCATTATCAGTTGAATTGGTATAATAATTAGATTTTTTTTTCTTTGAAGAATAAAGTTCAAACATTATTAGAGGAAAAAATATATTTATTTTGATAAATAAAAATATTCTAATAAAAATAAAATTTGTTCTAATCCTTAAAATATGTTACTAATATGTAAGTGGTGGTTTTGGTGATATACAAATACAGGTTTCCTCATGTGCCTGGAATATACACAGAGGAACAAGTGGAGGCATGGAGAAATGTAGTTGATGCCGTGCATGCCAAAGGCAGCATTATCTTTTGTCAACTTTGGCATGTTGGTCGTGCATCCCATCAAGGTATACATATATATATATTACTATTAGTCTTCATTTTATATTTTTTACATTTTAGCGTAATTGATTTTAATCGGTTATAAAATACAATGATAATTTCATAGATTTTGCATTGAAGCATACATGTTTGTGTATGAAAAATTGATTCTTAATATAATCCAAACGTGTTGGTCAGTTTTGCAGTTAAGTTTTGATTATATGACATTCATTTTGGTACTTTGATTGATTGCTTTACTTGTTATGCAGTGTATCAGCCTAATGGGGATCTTCCAATTTCGTCGACGAGCAAAGCTATATCAGAGAAGTGGAAGGTTCTGATGCCTCATGGGTCTTTTGGTGCGTTCTCTGAGCCTCGTGCACTGAACACTTCTGAGATATCTCAAGTAGTGGAACATTATCGCCAAGCAGCAATTAATGCAATTCGAGCAGGTTCATTACTTTCTTTCACTAACATCAACTTTATTCAATTCTTGTCGATCTCTCCTCTCCTTTTTAATTTTTATGTGACACAAATCAAACCTTTTTATTAGAACTAATGTAAAATGTATACTAGTAGTTAAATAGGCTAATAAAAGGTACTGCATGGAGTATTTGATAAATTATCAAAGCATATATGAAGAAATTAATGTGACATATACACAGGTTTTGATGGAATTGAGATTCATGGGGCACATGGGTATCTCATTGATCAATTCCTAAAGGATGGAATCAACGATCGAACCGATGAATATGGTGGATCACTAGAAAACCGATGCAGGTTCTTAATGGAGGTGCTAAAGGCTGTTGTTTCTTCCATTGGAGCAGAAAGAGTTGCTCTCAGAATTTCACCAGCAATTGATTTCCTGGACGCCTTTGACTCTGACCCACTTGGGCTAGGCTTAGCAGTGATTGAGAGACTCAACAGTTTCCAACGAGAAGTGGGGACAAAACTCACTTATCTTCATGTTACTCAACCTCGGTTCACACTTCTCGACAAAGCCGTGTCAACAGTGAGTGAAGAGGAGAGAGATTATTTGATGCAGAAGTGGAGAAAGGCTTATGAGGGAACATTCATGTGCAGTGGTGGTTTTACTAGGGACTTGGGTATGGAAGCTGTGGCTCAAGGCAATGCTGATTTGGTATCCTATGGTCGTCTTTTTATCTCCAATCCAGACTTGGTTTTAAGGCTCAAGCTTAATGCACCTCTAGCCAAGTATAACAGGGACACATTTTACACCAACGATCCAGTTGTTGGCTACACAGATTATCCTTTCCTTGCCAAAGCAAATGAGACAGATTAAGTAGCTAAGGGCATGTCTTTAATTTTAATGTTTGTTGGCTTTTTTAATATGGATGTTGTAATCTATAATAAAGGCATATGAAAGATTTTTATTTGTATATTTTTAATGAATAATTTATATTTATTTTATTATTAAACTTCATTTGTATTTTCTCTCTCTAAATATTATGTTACGTTAAAGTTTAATGATTAATTGAATTCAACTTTATTATGAATTCACATTAATATTTACACAAATACACATTGTACAAATATTGCTTCTTAGACAAAGTTTAACAAATTAGCATTTTAATATTGTTAGTATATGAGTGCTTTGTGTTTCCCTAAACTTGGAAGATAGAAAATTTCGTGATTCCATTGCAACCACCTAGAGATAGAATATCATGTGACCCACACTCTTGTCTGCCAATGGTGACTGTACCTCTCTTAACTCAATGTGAAAATTTACACAGATGACTTGTCTTAAGACATTAGAGTTATAGGGTCTTAATGTGAAAATTTACACAGATGACTTTTACATTAACACTTTAAAAGAAAAATTGAAATAAATTTCTCTATAAACTAAAATTAGTTTATACAAAAATTACAAACAAAATTTTGGATAAACCTATAGAATAAAATTTTTATAAATTAATTTATGTATAAACTAATTTTAACTTATAAAAAAATTTATTTTATTTTATTTTTATTTTTCTCTTTTAGAAGTGTTTTCCAATAAATTTACTTACACAGTTCTACGGTGCATATGCTCTTCTAGTACATATCAGACAAAATTTAATCATCCTACACGTCCTGATATTTCAATTGTCAATTCAATCAATTCCTAACGTCAGTTACCACATGGTAATTCATTTTCTTTCTGCTAGACTGTAGAATTCATTCATAGTTTTTGGTAATTCATTTGGAAAAATGGAAGACGTAGGTAAGGAACGTGCATGGCAGCTCATCAGTAATTTGTACACATATGAGAGACGTACAACTTTTTCTTCAGACGTCTATTTTGGGTCCAAATATCTCTGAAAATTTACCAGTCATGCAACGGTTCTCTTGGCAGAGACACAATCGACAAGAACATTCACGTTATGGCAATGCAAGTGATGTGAATGCCACCCTTTTCTTGAATATGGAAGGGAGTGAATGGCCACTGTTGATTCGTCAATGAGAACCTTATCCTTAGTATTATGAGTAACGGTGGAAAGGACCAAGAGTAAACCAGAAAATTAAATTCTAAGGATTGCTAATAATATGATTAAAATTATATTCAGATTTTCATTCTTGAGTTGCATGACAGGGGACACAAGTAGACTTTTTAACAGGTTCCGTAGAAGATAGGGAGTTTAAGGTAACCGCATATATATGTCCTAGCTTATATACACGCAAACACCAAGACTTGCAGACGGGTTATGGGTCCTTCTAGCTGTCAAAATGTCTTTTTATGCCCTCAATTTTCTCCTTTTGGAATCTGGTTGTGGACCACATGTTCTTCATTTTCAGATTTCCTTAAAGTTTTTGGAATATACGACACAACCTTTTAATGTATTAGTTGAACAGTATACGTGAGTCATAGTAATTATGACTTTGTTCGGTTTAATAAGTATAGAGTAGAAAAGTAGAATAAGTGTGAGTCCATTTATCTTCTCGAGCTAGCTCATTTGAATAACATAAATAGTAACACAAATTATCACTCACATTGATTTTGTGATTTCATCTGTTTGGTTACTTCATCTAGACACAACTTGAGATGAGGAAACATAACACTGTATGTCCTCAATGGAACTGTAGTTGATGAAAATTGATTGTAGATAATGCATAAAAGCAATCTATTGGTTGAGTAGTTGATAATGTAAAGGTTTAGGAAAACGAAAACGAAAATATACTTGGATACAAAATACAGTAACTAGATGAAAATTTGACAATGCATTTAAATTTTATTGTGTCTAAATATTACATTTTCACTTAAACCCTTAAACCCCCGATGCTTTTACTGTTATCTCTGTTCATTACTAAGTTCTGCACAAATATCAATATGAATATTGCCACGCGGATGGTTGTTCAATGTCTACTTAAAGACAGATTGAACCAGGATTGAAAAGAACTACATTAACCAAAAAGAGATTTGGGTCAGTACAAATAATCACGCATACAAATTAGAGCACTATATTGCTTGAAGAAATAATATCTTCTACAGTATAAGCAGATACTTGGAAGATGCCTGTGTTCTTTTACATTCAAACAAAAAGTAGGTTCTTGTTGTTATTCAGGGAAAAAGTTGACATTCACATGCATCAATCCTAGCTCAACTTCTGTCGTTTACAGCCATAGGTGAGAAAAATCTATCCACGTTAAACCATATTGAAACAACTCAATGGCCATGGTAAAAAAGAGGTCCATACCCTCCCCTCTAATAATATATAATATAACCAAACCCCTTATCAATACTGCTTCAAGTTGAGTAAGAAACCAATCTACAATAAGCGATGATTCTCATTATCTCCCTCATTTTCTCTCTTCTCTCCTTCTCCCATGCTTCTGTCCTAGATTTCTGTGTTGCAGATTATGCAGCTCCTATTGGCCCTGCAGGATACTCCTGCAAGAAGCCTGCAAAGGTCACAGCTGATGATTTTGCCTTCAGTGGCCTTGGCGTTGCTGGCAATACCTCAAACATCATCAAAGCTGCAGTGACCCCTGCATTTGATGCTCAGTTTGCTGGTCTCAATGGCCTTGGCATTTCTGCGGCACGTTTGGACTTGGCACCAGGTGGAGTTATTCCACTCCACACTCATCCTGGTGCTTCAGAATTACTTGTTGTAGTACAAGGGAGCATCTTGGCTGGATTCATTTCTTCTGACAACACTGTCTACCTCAAAACTCTTAAGAAGGGGGATGTTATGGTGTTCCCTCAAGGCTTACTGCACTTCCAAATCAACGCAGGTGGTTCTCCAGCCCTGGCAATTGTAAACTTCAGTAGCTCCAATCCTGGTTTACAAATTCTGGACTTTGCTTTGTTCAAAAGTAATTTCCCCACACCATTGATAGTAGAAACCACTTTCCTTGATGCTGCTCAGGTGAAGAAGCTTAAGGCTGTTCTTGGAGGCACAGGCTAAACCATAGGAAGTTATCCGTGAAACAGACTGAACTCAAGCATGTTGTATCTTATGTTTAAGTTTATTTATTGCCTTGGTCTACATTTTGGATTTACCATGCATGTGTAGGTAGGACTCTTCTTTTAGCAGGATTAGTAGTTCAGTAATAAAACCTTGTCCGATCTGGCTTTTGGAGTAATGTTTATTGTTATCGAGTTTCATTTTATGGCAGATGATTCTGTACTTGAGAAAATTGCGCTATAAGATGAATTTAATATATGGCCTTTTCTCGAGTATATATATTTGAGGAAATAACACTGATATCATTAAGGTTTCGCGAAATTATAAATAAATTCTCTGTACTAACTCTCCATAATTGTTTGAAATACACGACACTTTACACATTATATTTATCACTTTAAATGTTTAAAAAACATTGCAACATATCCCCTATAAGGGATGCTGCTGTAAATATTAAAAAAGTGGGATAATTATGCGCAATTTATGAGAAATGATTGTAAAACATCTTTTCTAATACTCACTTGCAGTTGTAATCCAACAATTTATTAATCTTATACTTTTAGAAAACTCGTTTCTAATTACATAGGCCTTACAATATTAATAAAGAACGTTATGCAATAATAAAGAATGTTTTGTTAACATTTTTTTATTTTTTATAAATTTGTAACGAAATGGAGCAAATGTTTGAATTTGACCAAGATCTTAATACTATTTTAGATTAAACTTATGCTCAATCTTCAACTCACAATAAAACATATGGATTAATCACAATTAACCACAACATTGCTAGCAAGACAATTTCTAAAAAAAATTTCACACCTTTTATTATTTAGTAAATTTCTATATACAAATTATTTTTTTAGTTTGATAAGGAAGTATAACTCCTTCCTATTAGGTCAATCTCTATAGAAGTAAAGTAATAGCTCCTCTCACGACTCCATACTCCTATAGGAGTATATAGGACCTACTAAATGTCTCTAAAATTTGCTTATTTGATAAAATTTACTTGAAACTTTATTTAATGAACACCACGTGAATTGTAACACTCATGTTTTGATGTGTCTGTTTTATAAGAGTTGTATTGTGTGTTAGGTTGGATCAACTAAAGGAAAGTATAAAAGGGTTCTTCTTAAGTTTTGAGTTTATAACTCAAGTTTTTGAACTCTAGAAAGAGGAACTAGAGAGAGGTTTCTCTGAGTGGACCTTCCCCTTATGCTTCTTCCTTTTTGGTTGAGAAACCCTTTTCTTCCTTACATATAGCTGATCAAAGGTGTGGTAGTGAGGATTCTGAGTTGGTGAAGCTGAGGATCTCTTCCAGTAGTTGTATGAAACTCGTTGTGTTCTTCGTTCCTCTTGTCGGTTCCAAATTGTCAACGAGGTAAGGGCAATTGCATTGTTTTCGTGCGGTATGCATATTGATTGATACCTATCTAAATCCCTAATTTTGTGTTGTATTATTGGATTTATTGGTGGCTGAGTTGTGGGTCACAAAGGAGATTTAGGGTTTTGAATGTTCTCTTGAGTGAGTTGAGCAAAAGTGGATAATCTTGATGCCTTGATGGTTGCATGTGTTGTTTTTGGTTGACAATGAGTTGAGAATGTTGCATATATATGAAATTTGAAGTTGCATGTGGTTGATTTCTAAGTTCCATGAGTGAATTTGAAGTTTTGCAGTTGAATAATAGTGATTTTTCTTGTTCGAGCTGAGCATTACTCTCGATATTGAGCATCAGGCTCACAAAAATTTAGGAGCTAAGCATTGCTCTCAATGCTGAGCATTGGGCTCACAAATATTTAGGTGTTGAGCATCGCTCCCAATGCTGAGCATTAGGCTCAAAAAACATTAAGAGTTGAGCATTGTTCCTAGTGCTGAGCGACAAATTCTCTGTTGCTCCCCCCTATTCCTCTTAATGAAATTGACAACTAAAGGGGTTTTTTAAAATTGTAAATCTTTGGCTCACGGTGAATTCTTAATATATGGTTGCATGTTGCTTTGATTGGAAAATCTTGATGTATATGTATGCTGATATATGATGATGAATGCCTATGTTGAAAGTTGATAGATGAATTGATGATGTTAAGATATAAATTGTATATTGATATATGTTGTATGATGTTTTAAGTTGTCTTATAGTTGAATAAGGATATATGAACTATATGATGGATGATGTGTATGATAATAATTATGTTGTTAAGATGAAAGATGGTTTATGGATATGTTGCATATGCTATGAGGTGTTATAAACTAAATGGTGTAAGTTATAAGAATTGTATGATACTAAGTTGTTGGAGATATGCGATAAAAATGATATGTTGATAATTACCATGTTTGTAAGTTGATGCTATATATGATGGTGTCCATGTTGAAAGGTGTAAGTCAATTGATGTTTGAGTTGTATGAATTGTAAGATGCTAAAGTTGAACAAGTTGAAAGGTGCAAGTCAATTGATGTTTGAGTTGTATGACTTGTAAGATGCTGAAGTTGAACATGTTGTTAAGTTTAAGTTGTACAATAAGATGATATGTTGACACCCATGAAGTTTGTAAGTTGATGTTGTATGTGATGAAGTATATGATGTAAATTAGTATGTTGATAGAATGTTATAGTTTTAAGTTGATAAATTCTGAAAGGTGTATTAAGTTGTGTGATGTAAGTTGATTTATTTTAAGATGAGTTGTGATGTTAAGTTGTAAGATGAAAGATGTTTAAGTTGTAAAGATGTAAAGTTGTTAAGTTGTAAGTTGAAAGATAATTAAGATGTGAAACTGTACATTGTTTCTAGCTTTATGCTAACCGTTATTTCTAGTCTTGTGCTAGCCATTGTTTCTAATCTTAGTGTCGGCCACTGTCTCTAACTTTATGGTAGCCACTGTTTCTAGCCTTGTGTTCGTTAGCCTTAATGTTAGTCATTGTTTCTAGCTTTATGCTAGCTAATGTTTCTAGTCTTGTGTTAGTTGTTGTTCTTAGCCTTAGTGTTAGTTGCTATTTTTAACTTTATGCTAGCTGTTGTTTCTAGTTCCATTCTAGCCGCTATGGGAGATCTCTATAAGTTGATATACATGACGACACATCAGTTGTGTGTGTGTATATATGTATGGGTGTGTTTAATCTATGTTGTTCTGTTGAAGGTGTTGGAGTGGATGATAGTCGAATGAGTGTTTGTGTTGTTCTATATTGTTGGTGATATGTTGATGACATAGACATTCATTCTGTCTAGTGACATGTATATGTATATATTGAAAGTGGTTAAGTTGAAGGTGTAAAAATGTATAGGCT
The DNA here is from genome assembly GCF_000230855.2 of Cajanus cajan. Lineage (NCBI taxonomy): Eukaryota > Viridiplantae > Streptophyta > Magnoliopsida > Fabales > Fabaceae > Cajanus > Cajanus cajan. The sequence goes on from NC_138521.1 coordinate 67,549,285, forward strand.
ACTATATGGTGAAAGTTGTGAGTCTGATGTTATTTGATGACTATGTGTTATATAGCATCCATAATGAAGTTGCTTAAGTTGTACAAGTTGTTTGAGTGTGTTAAGTCGTGTTGTAAAATTATTATAAGGTGTATTAAATGATGTTTAAGTTGTGTATGTTAAAGGTGTAAAGATGTATGAGTTGCTATACGATGAATGATGTGAACATAATATTATATAAAGACGATATATTATTTGATAACTATGATAAAATTATTTAAGTTGTACAGGTGTTTGGGTACTTTAAGTTATATGACAAGACAAGATATGTTGTAATGAATAATGTTCCTTTTTAAATTGTTTATGTTGCATGTTGTTGCATGACATTACTTTTTATTGCAAGCTCTGTGTTTTTCCTTTCCTTGTGATTTGGGACTATTATGATCATATTTGATATGAGAGTAGGACAAGATTAGTGGACTAAGTTATGTTGTTCGATGGTGAGTCACACTGGAGGTAGCTTTCTTTTAGATGTTGTTATCTTAAGATAGTTAAGTCTTGTTCAGACGTTTGACCGACAACTATATTTATTTTGCATACAATAGTTATTTCTTTTGCATGACTTTTGCATGAAGTATGTATATATGTTCAGGAACAGGAAGAGTTGTGGTTTTTATTTCCTACATATATGACTACTTGCATAAGATTTACCTACTTGTTACATGATATCCTAGGTAGATATTTGACGTTTGTGCTTTCGCTTAGTTGTTGTTGGATGGTAGTAAATGTTGTGACCACGCGAGTCGTTACATGAATTTCACACAATGATAAAGAATAAAAATAAATACATTGTTGACATTATGCTTCTACAGACACCAATTTAAAATAACTTCAGATCAATAATAGCTAAATTTATTTTTTTCAATCTTATTGTACAATAAGAATACAACTTATTCAGTCCATCTCCTTTCCTTGCTATTAATACAAACATTGAATAAAATATAATCGAGAGGGAAAAAAATCATACAAAAGTGTGGTTAGAAATGAGGTTTGCATAAAAAGGTATGGTGTTTAATATCTATTGCGTGTATTGACAGTGGTATACTCTGACCTGTCCGTGCTTGATCCATAATTTAATAGTGCAGCAAAGAATCTCAGTTTCATACCTCCACCTTGGCCAATTGTAATCTTATTCCAATAGCCAGGGAATCAATAGCACCTTTCCAGATATCCCAGTACAATGCTATCTCCACAAGACAGAAGTATTAAAAAATATAACAGCACAGCCACAATGTCTCTTGATTGCAGCTCTGCCATGCCATCATAAGACAGACAACCTTCAGGGAAGTCTCTACTGCTATCTTGTTTCACAAATACATCCTGGAAGAGGATTTGCATAAAAACTTTCCTCCAGCTTTGGAAATTCTCCAGGCTCCCTTGGATATGGAGCACCAATTCGGTCTCCATGCAGCTTTTTTACCTTGGAGCTGAACTTTTTCCATGAAATTTTTCCTTCATCCAACTGATCAACAAGTTTAACAAAATTCATCCTGCATCAACCATTGAAATCAGCTATAGTGAGAATGAACAAGAATCAGTTAACACAGATATAGAGTGCATATCACCAAATCATCATGCTAGAAGTAATAAAGAAGAAATATGTTACGAATTATTACTTGTCTGGATTGATGGTTTTCTGAAAGTTTTCAAAGCGCCTATGACCTTGTACGGCTTTTGCCATATTTCCATCATAAGTGTAAAGAAATACATCACTCTTAAGGGCAACAACATAGTCTATTCCAGCCAACATGTTCTGATGATTCTTGAAAGGACTCAATTCTTCTTCAGAGGACAGAGATGAATGAGAGAAAATATTTGGGAAATCGTCCTCAAGATATTTCATACTTCCTTTTCCGTATGCTTCTCCAGCTACTAGATAAATTCTTGTGTGTGAGGGAAAACCCAATGCTCTAAGTAATAAGGAAGTTTCCCTGGGAGTTAAGGGACAACCTCCAAGCAATCTCCTCTCAGTCCCGTTAATCTCCTTCTCCTTCCAGTGACTGACTTCATATCGCATCTGTCTCAGTTCTTCATCTTCTTCTGCAGTCAAATTGTGACTGCAGCCTGTAAATGCAAGCATATCCTTCTCATATCTATGACAAAGAGGAGATAGCGTAAGGTTAGACGCATAATATTTATTTAAACTTCTTGACTGGAATACAAATATCTTTTTATGAGTTGAGATCATCAACTGAGTCCAAAACTAGGGTAATACTTGGGACTCTTATTCCGTGAGACATCTTATGGAATCTGATTCAATCTGACAGTTACCTAAACTATAAGTGCAGATGATATGCAGAAAATGTTATCTGAAAACGAAGTTGATGATGATTTAATCAAACAGCCAAAAAGCAGCAAAAGAACTGAAGGGTCCAAATCTTCAGTGTAGAACTCAAATCCCATGCCATGCAATCAGATTCTAACACTCACCCACTCAAACCCTTTCTTTTCCATTTCAGATTATCTCCGACAAATTCATATGTATGCAAAACAACAGAAAGTAAAAGAGAGGAAGAAAGAAGATCCAGCCTTAATATTTGTATTAAAATATTAAATTGTAACTTGCCTCAGATGAAGGGCAAGATAAGGATTTCCATTCTGTTGCATTCTAGATACCAATGTATTTCCAAATTCTTCAATTGGAGCAGAATATTTCAATGCCCTGTAATTTACACGGCATCTTAGTTTCTGTATGGAACTTGGAATGCCGTTGTTAGCAAGCCTGGAATCGGTATGAGTGAAATAGATCACTTTGTGCTGATTTAGGAGGGGAAGAACCTCAGTCTTATAATAAGTAACCTGTAAATATGCATTATGTACATATTCAGCTATGGTTATTAGAAACATTATGAAAAGGGACACAATGATATGTGTGCATAAAATAATTCAGGCATTATGACACAGAAATTCAAAATGAATATGATGGCACATACAAGGCTATCATTTGATAGTGATACTTTCATGTTCTTAAAATCAACTGGCTACATAAAAGGCCAAATAGATGGATAGATGGCTGACTTCAATATGAATGCAAAAATCAATTAATCAGACATCTTTCTAGATTTGAAAAAAGTAATCTGAGTAGACAAGTTATGTTGACCTTGGACCAAGAAATTGGAGTTTTTGAGAAAGGCTCAATTCCAGCATAGGCAGGAGGTAATTTCTCAACTATGTGGACATCATCCTTCAGCATATCAATAAAATGCTTCCAATCAAACAAATCCTTGAAGCCACTGCAAATATATTAAAACAAATTAAGTTTTAGACCACAATAAGTATTAAACGAGAGAATGGAAACACATCACTTGATAACAGTGAAATTTGAGAAAATGATAGCAAAAGGGAGAACATATAAATGAGAGATTAGGGAAACCACTTAGATCTTTCTGCCAACAGTACTCTTTGCAAGAAACAAGAACACTAAACATTTGTTAAGAGATCCAATTATCTAATTACATAGTAGGAAAGGGGGAAAAACCTGTCATCAGCCCAGTAGGAGGAATGATCAAGAGAAGGAAGAACTAGCGTTGCCTTCATAATCTTAGCAACAGCAACCATATCACATATCTGCAATCCAATGTATATTGAGACATTAGGTTATGCTTGCTTCCTAACTTTCTACGATATAGCATCAGAAATTACAAAGCCAGACCCCAAATCTCATCTGATTCAGGCCACCATTTGCATTTACAAGAATGTAGCCATTAGTCTTTGCATCTAGCTCTGCCAAAAAACAATGTTGAAAGTGAGAAGAGAGATCTTGGAGTAACCCATTACATGACAAGAGATATGAGTATACTTCATACTTTTATGATTACTTGGCAGATCTATACACTGGGTGAAATTGTCACTGTTGGGTTTTGACCAGACCACTGAATCCTGAATAAAAAAGAAAACCTTTGTAAACAAAAAGGAAAAGATATCTTTATAGGCCCATAAACAACCATTTTCTTTTCATTCCATGTAAACTTGAGATACAGATTTGACACTTACTTCAGTCTTGGCAGCATGGCTGCCATCTACTCCTGTTGCTACTGTTTTTAATGTTCGTTCAACATCACTTGCTCCCTCCCTATATGCATAACCAAGGGAGCGTTGGTCCATTAGATTTAGACTAGCAATGGAGTCGGATAGTTCCTGATAAAATGGCAAGATAATTTACTAAGATAAGATTATATCTACTTAATCCAGAGGATACATGCACGTGGTTTTCAAATTAGACAATGATAAATCTACTTAATCCACCCTAGATCCCTACATAGGTTATTTCACAATTCGGTGCAACATGACAAACAGACTAACTGTCTTCAGTAAACAGCAATAAACACACGACCCTCGAGGCTCCCCCCAAGTGAACAAACATCAGTACATAAAAAACAAAAATTAAAAACTCAACTGATTTCTCCGCTTCACTTAAGTTGTGTTAAAATGCGTGACATAAATGATATAATATTCTGCAACAACTTAGAAAGTGGGGCATTCCCACTGTTATTCCAAACAACCCAGTAGTTTATATAAAACCAGATAATTCCAAACACAAATAAATTATCGATACTCACAAAAGGACACAAATAAAAGGCCCAATTGCCCAGTTCTAGAACAAAGCATTAATACTAGCATGTTCACTCACAAACTAAAAGCTGAATAAGAAATCTCACATTTTGCGAAATTACATTTTCTTACGCCTGAAAAATGAAGGCTTCATATAAATAACACCAAAACCACGACAAGAAAAAAGCCAGGAGATGTCAAGATCAGATGAAAGAAAATCCAATTTAAGGAGAAAACTAAACTTTCTGCAACAACAAAAGTAGATCCACAATAAGCATAAGGGAATTGATAAAGCCTATACATGCTAAAAACCTCAGCTCCTCCCAAAGTTAAATTTTTAACACCAGTCTTCCTATAACTTGATGAAGAATCATAACATCGGGAATAAAATACTAAGAAATGACGCAAACCTTATTGGATTGAGTTCTTTCAACAGCAGATCGAAGCCATCCAGTGGCACATATTTTGAGAACACCCATGAAGAAGCACACCCCACAGAAAACCAAGAACATCCAATGCCCAATTTTCTTCCTTTCCCTCAGCCCCAAATCCTCAACGATGGAAGCAAGGGGCTTCTTCAGCAACAACCCCTTCACGTGCACTCTCTGGGTCACGTGATGGTGACTGTGCTTCGCCGGAACACCCTCCGACGCCTCCTCCGATCTGGGCGAGCTGATTTGGAGCTCCACCTCGCCGCCGCCGCCGCGTTTGAAGGAGTGGGCGCGGCGAGTCATGGGACCCGAAAAACGAGGACTGTTGACTCGCTGCGAGACCCCATCGGAAGTGTGATTCGGTTCGGAGAATATCGCCATTGAAGCTATGCGCGAGCTTTCTGCACTTGTATGTATGTATTTCTACTTGTATTGTATTGCATTCTTCTTTTTTTTTTTTTTTTCTCTCTCTCTTCTTTATTACGCGTCGCGAATTCGATGTATGTGCACTGCACTGCTAGAAAGATTGTTCCTCGTCCTTTCTTTCTGTTTTCTTTTTTATTCCTCGGAAAATAAAAATTGGAATAACATGTGTCTCAAATTTGAGGATGGCGTAATGATTGATGTTCGTCATAATTATGGCTGCTGCTTGTAAATTGTAATTAAGGATGATTAAGGAAAGGTAGCTGTGCCTGTGAGTGACTGTAACTTCTTTTTTCTTTTTTTACGCAATAGCTCTCAGTGTATCTCATTTTATATGTAATTAATTGGTGTTTAAGAATCTTTAGTCATTTTAGATTCCCTTTTTCTAAAACAGCTCCCCTTTTACAATTTTAAAATCCACAATTATTATTTTTAATTATATTCTTATTTAATAGATGCTTTTATTAATTATATTAAAAACAAGATAACCGAGTTTAAATAATTGGATATTTAATAAGATAATTTTAGTTAAAATTTATGTTTTTTAAATATTTTTTAATCAATTGATATTATTATTAATATGTAAAAAATAAAAAAAACACTTTGTGTCTTTTAAATTTTTAATATTGTGAGAAATGTATGAAAGCTATAAAAAAGGTTAGATTGTGCAGTTGATTAAGGGGAAAAACCGGTTATGGTAAATAATATTTTTTGTTTGAATAAATAAAATAGAGTTACTGAATTATCTTACAATAAAAAATAAAGACGTGTAATTATCATTATAAATAAAAGATTAAATATTATTAAATATTATATCACCTTTAAATATTATTATATATAAATTAAATATATGAAAAAAATAAATGATAATTTGAGTTTCATTATAATTTATGAGTTTAATGATTATATATTCTTAAAAAAAATATTATCAACTAATTATAAATTAAGTTGAAAGTATGCATGAGATTGTTACAGTGAGGGTTGTAAGTATGCATGATATTATAGATTTTAATTTCAGCCACTATAATACACCGATGAAAACTAATAAAAAATTGTTATTGTTATTATTAAAAATTTTAAATTAATTATTATAAAAGTTAACAAACACATTTATATAGTAATTTATAATTAAAAGATGGTGTAAATATATAATTTATTTTATATTATTATATAAAAGAAATATTTCTCTTATAATAATATATTTGGATAACACAAAATAACGTACAATAGAGAAGGGGAGGAAAACAAAACAATTTGGGGAAAAAATGACATTTTGGGGGGAGAAGAATAGAAGGAATTATGCAAGATTTATGTGTGGTTCATATTGGAATTTATACCTCTATAAGTGTAGGAATTAGGGAGAAATTCCTTGCCTAAAGTTATGATGCCAAAATTGTCTAGACTTACTTTTCTTTTCTTCTCATTTTAACAAATGTATTAAAGATCACCATAATCGATTATGGTAAGATCATAGTCAATTATGGTAACATGTTGAAATGTATACCAAAGTTATATATTCGATTATGTAATGACATAATTATGAGGTAATTATAAAAATATTACATTGCAATATAAGAAACAAGGTATCATAATTAATTATGCTGAGTGACATAATTAATTACACTACTAATTTATACATAAAAGAAAAAGCAAAGGATAGAATGATAATTGTTTAAATAATTTATTTTTAGATAAAATTTTAACTATATAAAATATAATTTAAAATTTTTAATTTCTCTATATTTCTTACATAATTCCATCCAATTAAATAATTATAGTTTTGGCTCCAATTCTTACCTATTTTTATCAAATCATTTATCATATATTTCTTTTCTTTCCCTTCAAATCCTTCTTCTATTCCAAACCAAGAATTAATAACCATTTCAGTTTTCACCTTTTATTGGATCATTACACTTAAACATGCTAAGAAGGGAAAAAAAATGAAAACTCAAGATTTTTTAATTCTTCATACTACAACCTCTCTAACATTCTAAATAATTTTCCATTACCACCTACTCAGTTATATTTTATTTATTTTATTTTTAATTTATACATACCACTGATCTATACTATTATATATATAAAAAAATTTAACTATATTTGATCTCCATTTATACCTTTTACTAACTCCATATTATCTCTCACACACTCTGACTTGTAATTAAAATAAAATAAAAAAGTTACTACCGGTGTATCTCTTTTCTGAATTGGATCAATATTTCTCCGTTTTATTACTTTATTTTTAAACAAAATATATATAGAGATTCAAAATACTCATTCCATTTCCGAATATAAGTAAAAAAAAAAATCATGATTATTGATTTGAAATATAAGCAAATTTTAATTAATTTTATTATATTTAATATTACTATTTCTAAAATACTCATTCTTTTAATTGAGATTGTAGTTTTAATATTCCTTTTTATTTTTTTATATCAAGTTTCAAAACAGGACAATTTAGAAGAAGAATTATATTTTTAATGAAATTAATAAAATTAAATGATAGAAACTAATATTTTTAGCTAACGTGTTTTTTTTTATACTTATGTTCAGAAACGGGAGGACTGCCTCTTTTTTCACTACTTTCTCATTTATTATAAATTTAATTTATTATATAAGACAAATTTGTTAATTTTTATATTAAAAATCATACCTGTAGTTTTAATTAGTTAATAGTATATTTTTACTCTGATGATATATAAATTCATTATACAATGGTAACATTAAAGATTAATTTATCATTTTCAATATAAAAAATGGTCTAAAAGTTAATTAAGAATTATTATTAATATAATTTTAAAAGTATGATTTCTTTACACTTATTTATTTTCATATTTTTTTAGACATGATCTATCTAATATCCTAAAACTAATAATTAAAATTATTTTGTGTTTGTAAAATATGATTTTCGTTGGTCAAATATGTAACAATCAAAAGAAATATCAATAATCAGTTATTATGGAGTGATAAAATTAAAACATAATTGTAAAAGAGAAAGAATCTAATTGAAATGAAAAAAGAGACGTATTAGAAAATTAATAATTTTTATAAAATTTAAAATATTAAGTGCGCATTTTAATTTCTATGTTAAAAACCTTGAACATTAAATAAAATGAGAATAAAGAATACAAAGGTGAAAGTGAATGATAGTGTAAATGCATACACTATTTAATCCAAGATTAATCACATACTACTTTTTGTTAGAAGTAAAACAAGTGTTGATATTGTCGGTGAATGAATGAATGCTGAATAATATAAAAAAATCATAAGAAAATGAGATTTTGGAACCGGAATGCTACTAACCTATAATTGCAGCCTGTAATTGACAACCATTGTTAATCGCGCTGTTAGCTGGATAAAGCTTTCACGCACACAAACAGGATTAGGTTAGGACATGTTTCTTTTACTACAAAACAAAACACATATGTTGACTTAAGCCATCGAGTTCAAAGGGATTTTGAATTTTATACTTATTTTGTGTTTCTTTTACTTTTTTATTTATTAGATTCTGTTAGTTTTTTTTCTTTCCTTTGAAGATGAATGCACCACAAAAAATGTGATGATCCAGATTCGAAAAGGAATTGTGCATACATTAAATAGAGTTATTTAAGTGAAAATATATGGTTTTTTTTCCTAGAAGTGTAACATTCCAAGTTTTAGAATTTATTGTTGATCTTATTTTAATATATGTTGATAGGTTTAGTTGTGATTTTATTTTGAGAAATTCTAAAATTAAGGAATTTTTTATGAATTTTTAGGTAGTTGAAAATCAAGTTTGACCCTTAGGAAATGAGTATATAAGGTTTTTGTTTAGAATTGAGTTTCATTAGTTTAATTTCTTAGAAACTTAAAGAGATAATATAAAGAGAAATAGTTTGGGAGTCTTCTTCTTCTCTAAATCTTTTCTTGCAAAGGTGATTTTTTCCCTAAAATCTCATCTTAGGTTTGTTGTTTGTTGATTTAAGTCAATAAAACCTTTAATCAAGATAAGGAAAGTTAGAACTTAATTCTTGGTTGGTTTTGTTTAGAGTCGTGGGCCATGACCCATTTTGTCACTTTTAATTGTTTAGAGTTTTCCTCTTCCCTTCCCTAGTTCACTTCGATTTCGAAATAAGGGAAGTTAGAACTTAACTTTTGGTTGATTTTGTTGTTGTATGATTGTTGAATTTCATTCAAACATGGCTAAGTTGATGATGGAATGATGAAATGTGGGTGTTGAGAGTTTTTGGGTGTTTAAGCATGTGATGTGAGTATGGAATTTTGGGTGATTTGATCTCCTTTGTTGCATGTTATTCTAGTGCAAAATGTGTAACGACCCGCCATGGTCTCTACATTTAGTGGAATCGCATTACTACTAGTGAACTAAGAAAATATTAAGTTGGATAACTCATACATACAAATATAGATAAGAATAAAAATAACTAAATTTCTTAAATACAAAATAAAATGCCATATATATATGTACAGTCATCCCAAAAATATTATTCCCTAGTGCCGGTCAAGCACGGACAAAACCGTTACCTAAAATGGTAACCCTAACACAAGGATCAAACTCCCCGTCTCGCAGCGGTCACCTCAACTCCAAGCTAGCCCTGACCTGCTCCCATACCAAGTATGATCATCGCAGTTCCACCACATGGAAACAGAAGGGTAAGCTAGAATTCACAAATCAATCATACAAGTATAGAACAGTAATCTATACTACACAATCATCCAACCATCAATCATATTCATAGAGTCACACCATACACTCTATCCAATACTACTCATGCATAAAATACAATGCACCAATCATGAAGTCAAACACCATACTTCATCATATTAATAATCATGCAATAAATGCATCTCATGACAGATATCAATGCATATCAATCATCTAATTCGTCGTCACGCATACACCTAGGAGATCTCCGTAACAATAGAGCTGTATAAGTGACATTCCATCCTACCGAAACCACCCCAACCGTTTTCACGCCCAATGCGCCCGCTCGGTCATAGCTAAACAGGATATAATTCTCACTCGGGTTTACTCGGATGATGTCACTTACACAATTGGAAGTCCAGATCCACCGTCAGGTATAGCACAGTTGGGTACGGGCTTACCACGACCTTGGCATGCATTAACCAAGTCAATTATGGAGTTCGCCCACCGACTATCCGCAAGGATCCACGCACCTTCCCGAGTACTTGGTTAAGGGAATAACCCTCGACCTCATACCCCGCTCCAACACTAGCTAAGGACTTAGAGGAGACTCACCCAACCCAGTGGCCTATCTGACCACCACTCTCCCAAATCCAGTGGCCTCCCAGAGCACCACCCTCATATATCAGTGGCCTATCCAAGCACCACTCTCAAGAGACTCTATGTGAGCTCTTCCAGTTCGAAAATATTTTTCCCCTCCTCAAGTCCTAGGCTAGACTCATGCCATAAGGAATCACATGCAATCATGCATCATACATCATATATGGTCTACCCACCATAATGATCAAAAATCATACACATGTCATAAGACATCACATGCAATAATGCATCATACATCATACATGGTCTACCAACCATCATGATCAATAAACATACTCATGCCATAAAGCATCACATACAATAATGCATCACACATCATACATGGTCTACCACCATTATGATCAATAAACATACCATATGAACATATATACATGTCATATCATATTCAAACATTCATATATATCATCACTATGCATACATATGAATCACACCTCACCATACATCATATATCATACATACATAATCCAAATCTTCAACTTTAAACATGTATAAGCATCAATTATTTATAAACATATTCACGCTCGGCGCATCCTGAGCTCGCCCAGCCTAATCCCAACCTAAGAGTCCTAAAACTCATCCACACCCGGCGCGTTCAATTCACGCTCGGTGTCCTTGAGATAGAGACTCCTAAGAGTCTCCACGCCTGACGCATCCAAAACACGCCTGGCCCAACATCCAACCCGAGAGCCCTAAGCTCTTCCATGCCCGGTGCGCTCAACCTGCGCCCGACCTAAATCCCAGTCAGAGAGTTCAAAACTCTCATCCAAACTGACAAATCCAGCCACATGCAAACACAACAAAATAATGCATAGGCTCCATACAACACAAAAACAAACTCAAAATCTACATGCACCCATCTGATGCATCAATTCCACCCAAAAACCCCATTTTTCCCAAAACCCCGAAAAATGAGTGAATTCTCCGATCCAGCCATGGATCCTCAACTTTCATGCATCAATTGAGTTTCTAAACTCACATGCAACTTAAATAACAAACATTCTAGCTTTCCTTACCTGAAGGTTGGCTTAGAATAGCCAACAACTGTGACGAAATATAATTCCCTTCCAAAGCTCAACCCGGAACTTCAATCCTCCCAAAGCAAGCTTTCTAATCTGAATTTCAAGAAAAGTCAGAAGGAGTTAGTGATCTAGAGGAGAAAAGGAGTCAAACAGAGAAATTTGGGAGAGAAAGGAGCTCACTGACCCAAAGACCTTCTCTCTAAAACTTCTCTAAAAAAAACTCACATTTTCCTGAAGGCCCCCAACCCCTATTTATAGACTTTCGGATTAGCCAGAACGGCCCGTACCGAGTTCGGAACGGCCCGTACCGAGTTCGGAACGGCCCGTTCCGAACTCCCAAATCACGCACAAAATCCACGCCCAAAACGACCTGTTCTGAAATCAAAACGGCCCGTTCCGGGACTCATCCGGAACGACCCGTTCTCCCCTCCAGAACGGCCCGTTCTTCATCCAGAACGGCCCGTTCTCCAACCAGAATGGCCCGTTCTCAACTACGATTTTTAGTTCAATTTAATAGCTTGGAACGGCCCGTTCCAGATTGGGAACGGCCCGTTCTGGGCTACTAAATCTGTCATTTTTTTTTGAACAACGTTACAAAATGAGTTGTTGAGAATGTTTGTGTATAAATTGTTGCAATGCATGTTGGAAATCTTTTGAGTTTTAGTTGGAATGAGCAAAATTGTGATTTTGTCAAGTATAGATTTCACTATCGTGTTAAATGCACCTTCATGGCATTGAGTGTGACTCATGTTGGAAGCTCTCTATCTCACTCACGTTGGGCCCAAGATTGGTGGCACTACGCGAGGGTTAAGGAGAAGTTTCTAACTTAATCACGTCAGACATGATTTGAATGACATCAAACGTGAGAAGAGAGAAATGTCTATGACTTGGTGATAATAGACCCCTAGTTGAGTAGTGTCCAACGTGGCCAAGTTAGAACTCTTTGCCTATACAATGTTGAGCATTAGTATGGTGACATCAATCGTGAGTCAAATAGAGACTTTCTACCAAAAATGATGCAAGGTGTAAGACTTTGTCGTGTAAAGCATGACAGCCTTAAGGCCTCTACCCCATCCATGTCAAGCATGGGTTGTATGACGTTGGGCATAAACAAGGCAAAGGTCTCCTTGTCTCAATGACGTTGAGCGTTGATTGGATAGTGTTGGGTGTGGGTTACCTTAATTTTAATTGTTGTTTTATGATGGAGCTGGTAATCACGAATATAGTAAATTAACTTGTTGCATGTTGTAGGTTGATAAATGTTTATTCTATATATATTGATCTAGATAATGTTTATAAATAATATTTGATTGAAAGTTGAGTTGAGTTATATGTTGATTAGTTGAATTGTTGTGTTGAATATACTTGATGCATTATGTTATATGTTGTTGAGATGTTGACATTGAGAATATTATATATATATATATATATATATATATATGTGTGTGTGTGTGTGTGTGTGTGTGTGTGGTGTGTGTATATATATAAGAGCAACAGATGTCGAGAGGTCGATGATGAGGGATGAAACCGAAGAATTAAAACGGTTGCTTGATTACCTCCTCCACCAAAGATCTCATGTAATGCAGAGAGGAACATTAATGATGATTCAACTTTGAAAAAATTAAGAGTAAAGAAGCAATAACTTGCTTTATTTGCTGAATCAGCAAAAAAAAATGTTAAAAGATGTTGAAAAGTCTTCAAAAGTTGAAATTAATATTTCATTACAGTGTTCTATGGATGGTGCGAAGGATCATAGTTTAGAGCATTCTGAAAGGGCAATAATTGTCATTTCTATTAAAGACAATGATGAAACAAAGCAGATTCATATGTACATGGATGACAAATTTGATCAAAAGGATTGTCAAAAACATATGTAGAGAAATAAAGTGTGACTTGAAATATCATTCAAGGATATTATTGAAGTTCATGTGAAATCAAGTCAATATAATAAAGTATCATTTGTTTACTACTCCACTCTAGTAGCCTTTCAGTTGCTTACTTCATTGATTCAAAACAATTTTTAGTTTAATTGTATAACACACATTTTGACAGCATCTTTTAGCTAAGAACACCCTTTGATTTGGTAGATGCTTCTTTGGATTATGGTATAAGTTTTTGTTTTTAGATGTGCATTGCATTTGGGTTTTTGCAACCAATTTGGTTCATTGTTCAAATTGACGGATAATTATAAAATTATTTTATACATTGATTCGAATTAATGAAATGAAGTATCAAATGATTTTTAAATTTTCTAAAAATTTGCAAATTTGATCTATACATTAATAACCTTAAATTGAACGGTTGGATCGTTAAAATTTGATGTAGAATATGAGTTATTGAATAGAGTAAGTCTAGACTTACTCATGAAGTAAAAAGATCTCTCCTCTCTCTCTCTCTCTCTCTCTCTCTCTCTCTATATATATATATATATATATATATATATATATATATATATATATATACGAGGAGGGATATAATAACACGGATGTAACTTTTACTAAGTATTACACCGCTCAATAACTTTATATTAAATGTGAATTTTGAAAATACAACCGTTAGATTGAAAGTTTATATCTCTTAGATCATATATACAAAATTTTATATTAATCCAAGATGATTTGATACTTCATTCTTATAAAACAAAATTGACGTAATATATTCATTTCAAAATATACTAAAATATGAACACTTTGATTACCTTCAAGTTGTTTAATTTTAACAAAATTTGATATACACATATAAAGTGATATGAACTTTCAATCTAACGATTGAATTTACAAAATTCACAATTAATATAAAATTATTAAGCGGTGTAATACTAATAAAAATAATAATTTTTAAATTAAAAGACTAAAAATAAAATTATCTTAAATTTAAAGAACTAAAAAGTAAAAACATACCTAAGTCATATTTTTTTATATGTAAAATTTATATTAATGACAACATAATTCAAACCTAAAACTTGTACATATTATTTTAGCCTCTACATATATCATTTAATCCATATAATAATAGATAAGAAAAATTATATTTTTTTATTAAATTATAGCACCAATAGTGAATAGATAGTTAAACCAAACATTTATGAATAAAGAAAAAAGAAAAGAAGGAGAGAGGAAGGGGAAAGTGTAAGGGAGAAGTTTCCATGATCCCTTCTCCGTCCGTCATAATAAAATATTAACACACACACACACGTTCACGAGTCACGAGTCACGAGTCACGAGTCAGTTCCCTCGTTCATTCTTTTCCGCTATCATTTTCTTTTCTGTTGGGATGCAAATGCAATCGCAAAGGCAAGCCCCACCAACCAACCCTATATATTCCCACTCTCTCTTCCTCTTCCTCTTCCTCTTCCTCTTCTTCCCATTCACCAAACTAAACCAAACTGCGCAATGCTTCCGCACCACGATAAAGCCGCCCTAACACCACCGCCTCCACTTCCCAATCCTAACATCGAAATCGCCTTCGGATCCTTCGACTCCGACATTCAGGCCCTCATCGGTGACTTCTTCGACCACTCCAGCCCCCAATTGCCCGCTCCCGACGCCACCACCACTAACAAGAGACCAAACGATGATCATTCCTACGACGCCCTTTCATTCAAGCGCGGTAGGATTAATGACAATGCCTCCGACTCCGACGCCAACTTTCAGATTCAAAACCCTATCCCTATCCCTGTCCCTCAACTTCACCATCACGATCACGCTCACGCTCACGGAGAAGGGGAACAGGAGCCCCCCTTGTTTGAAATCGATTTTCTCTCCAACGCTCTCCGCGAACCTGAATTGGTCTTGATGCACAGTTCAGACGATAACGCGGAGTCGGAAGCTGATGATGAACCTTACCTTCCGTTGTATGGTTACAGGAGGAATCGGACCATGGAACGCTTCCGAAGGATAGCCAAGGAAAACGCCACTCACTATGCTCGATTTAACGCTGCGACCGAAGGCGAATCGTCTCTCGCGGTTGCGCCGCGGGAAATTGACGATTCCGTCACTCCGTTTTCGATCGCTCTGAAGGCGATCAGAGAGCGAGCGACGAAGAAGGGGTGGGATGCGTGGGTTTTCAATAGTGAGAATCGACCAGGGGAGAAGAAGAGGGTTTTGGTTCCCTCTTTGCAAGAACTGTGCCTTGGAATTCTCGCGGATAATGCTGACGCCATGGTTTCGCTCGAGGGGGTTCCGGATGAGCTCAGACACAAGCTTTGCAAGCTGCTCTGTGACTCCAGAAAGATGAATTCTCGTTTTCTCGAGCTTCTTCTCAGTGGGTCTCCCTCGGAGATTCGCCTCAAAGATTGCTCGTGGTTGACGGAGGAACAGTTTGCCAAGTCTTTTCAAATGTGTGACACTGGAAGATTGGAGGTGCGTGTGTGTGTTCTTCAGCATTTCATGCATGATAGTTTTTTTATCTTTGGGGTCCATGTACATGGTCTACTTAGTGTCCCAACCTTGATAACACTAATAACTAAGGATCAATCTACACCAGCAAGAGCGTAAGTTTCGTTGAGCAAATATTATTTTAATACTAGCGGAATCAATTCTGAGTATGATTCCCTGTGACATAGGGTTGACATTACAATTACTGGGCTAAGCATGGTTATGCATGATAGTTTTTGTTAAATGTTTTATTTGTCTTAGTTTTTATGTGTGTGCAATTAGTTTTTCTTTTAAGGTTTCTCTGTTGTTTAATATTCTTTTGTATGCTCTACTTGTTTTTTTTTTTTTTTTTTTTTTTTGAAGATTTGACTAGGGAATTCTTTGAGGCTTTAGTTTTAAAAAGCTTGAGTATCTGAATTCAGGTTATATATTTACTTGTGGAGTAGGTGCTGCAACTTGACCAGTGTGGACGGTGTATACCTGATTATGCATTGCTCGGTACTTTGAGACAATCACCAAATTGGTTGCCGAGATTAACTAGTCTGTCCCTCAGTGGTGCTTGCCGTCTTTCAGATAAGGGGTTGCAGGTGCTTGTTTCTTCTGCCCCACAACTGAGATCGATTAATCTAAGCCAGTGCTCCCTTCTCTCATCTGCCAGTATTCATATTTTGGCCAATTCATTGGGATCACTTTTGAAAGAGTTGTATCTCGATGATTGCTTAATCATTGATGCTGCACAAATTTTGCCAGCACTCAAGAAACTTGAACATTTAGAAGTGTTGTCATTGGCCGGCATTCAAACTGTCTCTGATGAGTTTATCAAGGAATACATTGTTGCACGTGGTCACAACATGAAGGAGCTTGTTTTAAAGGACTGTGAGTAAGTACTGTATGAACTGCCTGAAATTTTCCAAAGAACTGATGCTTTTATCAAAGTATTTTCTTGGGAGAATTCCTTCTTATGAAGGGAACATTTTTACCAAATCTCAGATTTATGGTTGATCCAATTAAAGTTTGGTTAACCATTGACCACTCTTGGAGAATGAATTAATCATTATTTCTGACTTTTGTTAACTGGTAACCACTCTTTGAGCATAGCATAACCATTATTTCTAACTTTGTTAATTCTTCCTAACTTGGAATTATCTTTGCTAGGAAATCTGAAACTCTGATTTTGCTTATTATTTTTTATTGCTAAATATTATTTTTCTCTTTAGCTTGTTGATTTATGATTCTTATCGTGCAGAAAATTAACCGATGCATCAATAAAAGTCATTGCTGAACACTGTCCTGGGTTGTGTGCACTTGATCTTATGTACTTGGACAAATTAACAGATTTATCCATAGGATATCTTGCAAATAGTTGTCGAACACTTCATACATTGAAGCTCTGCCGCAATCCATTCAGGTGTTTTTCTGCTATTTCCTCTATCTCATACATTTGCATATCGCTTTTGCGAGACACTTGTCCAAAATCTGTCTGATCTTTTGCAAGAAATGACTCGCTTATAGAAGCTTATAGCTTTTTAATAAGATGTATCTTTGTTTCTGTGATAATATGAATTCTCTGTTGGAGTGGTTAATGATTAATTTCCAATCCTTTTGAACATTGCTCTGAATCTGATGGCTTCCAAGGCTGGAGTTTAATTTCTGTTGTCCATCTTCCTTAGGATGCATCAGATTCTGTGGCCCTAGGTATAGGGGATAACACCTCGCCATAACCTATTTGTAGGGTTTTGTTATTTCTTCCATGAATTGGTATTGATTTTCTAGTATTTGGACCATCAGGAGTATTTCTTGATATGGGTCTGATTTAAAATTAATTTCTCGTAGTCTTGTCATTTGTATTCTATAACATCCTTCCATCTATCTCTTATTATTACCATTTATGCATGATACAATTCGTGTGTCCTAGGATGGTGTTTAAGAGTACTTGCTGTGCATGTATCTTGATCTCTTGTACGTTTTCATTGATGAATAAATTTAACACTATTTCTTCACTACAGTGATGAAGCAATTGCTGCATTTTTGGAGATTACTGGAGAGTCCTTGAAAGAACTTTCACTGAATAATATTAAGAAGGTACATTGCTATACTTCCTTGCTGACTTTGTCTCCATTGGCCCATGGGTTTGTGGATGTATGTGCTACACACCGTAACATGTATGTGCTGGAAAGGCTTCTCTGTGCTCATAAAAGGATTAATTAAATTATTATCAATTTAGCCTAAAAAATAGTAGATTATGTGTTCAAAGTGCAACTGCTCCTCTATTATCTATTCTTCGATCATAATTTTACTCAAGCAAACACTTCAACATGCACTGTATGCTGCAATTTGTTTTATTCGGAAATTAAATTCATAACCAACAGAGCAACATTTATATGATAATTATAAACAAAATATGGAAGGTTCTTTACGTGAAATGATGCTTGTATAGTATTTGTCTGATTCCTTGATAGAATAATATGAAACAAAACTCTGCCTCCAATCCGAGGAACGTCGACCATTCAGCTGACCCTTTAATTTTACTTATATAATTGAGGTCGTTGTTAATTTTTATTCTATTTGCTTTTCAATTAGCCTTGTGGCTGTGATGACTAACGAAATCTTGTTTATTTTTCTGACTGTATGACACATTTGGTTTAATCCAGGTTGACCACCAAACAACCTTATCACTTGCGAGGCATGCAAAAAATTTGCAGATTCTAGATCTATCTTGGTGCCGGAATTTGACGGACAATGAGTTGGGTTTTATCGTAGATAGCTGCTTGTCACTGAGGTTGCTTAAGCTTTTTGGTTGCTCACTGGTAAATATCCATCATCATATTAAACTGACCTCAAAAGGCATTTCTGTGATGAATTTCTTGTGGTCATGGAAAAATATATATTCTGATTATATGATATGATTTTGTAGGTAACAGATGCTTTTCTGAATGGGCACTCAAACCCAGAGATTCAGATCCTTGGATTGAAGATGTCTCCTTTATTGCAAAATGTCAAAGTGCCTGATCCCCATCAAGGGCCTTTGCGTTATTCATCAGTTTCGGTAGATAACTAGATATGATAGAAATTAGAATTAGAAATGAAACATATGGATGGCATTACTGATGGTTATTCTGGTAAAACTAGACAAAACATTCTGCTAACATGGTGCTAACTGTTTAGACAAAGAAACCACCGTGTTGCCCATTTTACCCTTTTGTTTTAGTGATACCATTGTTGCAAGCATTCAAAGTCAAACATACATACTATTACATTTTATCAGACTATTCATATTCATTATGTACAGTGGATATGTATAGCAAATTCTTAACCTGACTGAATATTATAGTCTGAATTTGTTAGTGCTCTGTTTCAATAAGTTAGTTCTCTGCTTCGTTAGGACAGTTGGACCAAAATCACGAATTTTACAAAATTGAGAACTAAAATAGCAGATTTTAGAACTAGGAAATTAAAATTATAAATCAAATACTTCAAGAGATAAAAATACAATTTAACCAAAAGGAAAACTTCAACCGAGGTTTGCCTTTGCCTACTATAAAACTTTTTATGAAATAGATATTAAAATGAAAATTATAGCTTTCTGGACGAGTTCCAAATTGCACCGTCATTTGACGAATTTCCAAATTTTTTAGTAAATTTTGTTTACGAAGAAGTTAGTGTTTGGAGCTTTTTAATCAAATATCGAAAAGAATACGAAAATTGGGATGTATTGTACATTGAATTTGAA
Organism: Cajanus cajan; assembly: GCF_000230855.2. Taxonomy (NCBI): domain Eukaryota; kingdom Viridiplantae; phylum Streptophyta; class Magnoliopsida; order Fabales; family Fabaceae; genus Cajanus; species Cajanus cajan. The sequence goes on from NC_138521.1 coordinate 67,569,156, forward strand.
ATCAAACTTGTTTTTGCTCTAAATTTATAGGGTTGATTTAGTGGTGAGTTGGGCAATATATATGAGTTATTAAGTTTTAACTTCAATGTAATTATCGTATAGTAAAAAACTTGTTTTTGTTCTTGAAAACATGTAATTAATTAAGTTACAATAAAGAACTTTTTGTGTGGATTTATAACTTGTATATTGAATTTCATTATGTTTTACATAAATAAATTTTGAATTAAGTTAAAATAAACATGTTTTCTTTTCTAGATTTAAATTTTTTGTATTGAATTTCATTGTATATTTCTTTTAAGATTCAAAATTTTAAATATACATAAATTTGTTTTAATTCAAATTGATTTTGTAAAATAAAGGGCAAAACATCGTATAGTCTGCAATTGAACATGAAAGCCGGTAAGAGTTCCGATTGGTTTGCCACATTGGTCAATTTACGAGAGCCCTTGGCTGGAACCCAAAGCCAAAAACTAACGAGGGATCGTAATGAACTAAACACAATGATTCTGAGTCTCGCATTTCTTATCATCGCCTTTAATAAGGGACAAACTGTACTATAAATCTATTTTTAATGCCTGCTTTGTAGAAGTAGCAGTCTCTTTTTCTCTAATGTTTGTGGTTTATGGCTAAGGAAGAGTTGAGATAATACTACATTTCCAACACTTTTTAAAACGATGTTTTTGACTACTTAAACGTCAAATATCAAGCAAAGAGGAGGGACAGATTGCAGAAAAGAAGTACTATCTTTTTGAAAAATTAAAGGAAATGGGTAGAAAACAGAAATAAGGAACATTTACATCAACTATTATGGAATCTTCTAAAGAGATTTATTGCACATGGTAAAGTACGTACAGATTATGATCCTGGATTGAAAAATCAATTGCTGCAATTATGATTGGATATGCATGCAACTGTAACAAAATATAAAATTGTAAAAATATCAATTATTGATTGTAAAAAGAATTTGTAATTCAAGACTTTTCGGAAACTATTCAATCGGAGCACAACAATATCCTTGGTGCTTTACATTTCAAAGCGAAGCAAGCACATTCGATTCTTTACCAACAGGGGGTTTACCAAGCCAACTACCTGAAAATGTGAAAAGGAGGAGAAAATTGTCTGAATTATAATAGCATTTCATGATAAACTATAATCCATTATAGAGCACGGAAAATAAAGATGAATAAACAAATAGTTGTTTCACCTCGAAGCCCAAGTTATGGAAAAGTATCTGTGCAGGTGTATTGTTTCTGTCCACATGCGCATACACACGTGCCACACCATTAGATTTTGCACGTTGGACAGCAAAATACAGCATCTTGGTTGCAATACCCATGCGACGAGCTGATTTGGCCACACACAAGTTTGCAATATAACCATATTTGCTTAATGGTGTTCGGTTGATGATGGAACAATCATGAGCCTCCACCACTTCCTGCAGAAATTATTAGTTTAAAAAGCATCAAAACTTTTTATTACATAAATGTGATATACATACCCCAGGATAACTCACTTCTAGCATCAAATTTCGGATATTCAAATCAAGGGTTCCTACGACACTTTGTATTACTGTGCGTTTTACATTCTTCTCCTCCTTCCACACCTAATAATGATGAACTTGATATCAGACACCATAAGGGGAAATTAAGGAACCAAATAAGAAGAATTCATGGTTTTACCGTGATAATGCATGTGCTACTCTCGCCGTCTTGTTCCTTGCACCGCGTTTTTATGTCATTAAATTCCTATGCAAATTTCAAGATTTTCATCAAGCATTACAGTTCACAAAGTAATTAATTAGCATCAACTCCTACCTTATCAACAAATTTCTTCCTGTAATTTTCGTTATATCTGAAAAAAACATAATGATAATTAGTCTCGAATGAATGCACTTGATGAATATTAAGGAAAAAGGCACTAACCTAAGGCCACACTCTTTAAAAGTTCCATTTTCCCACTCACTTTCTGCCCTTAGCGACGCTGCGGTCTGTCACAATAACAACAAAAACAAATACATGAACGTAGAAATACATGTTAGTATACATAATACAAAACATTAAAAGAAAAGAAACTTGCCCAATACTCTTCGTCAAGAAGGGCTTCTCGTGCAACAAAATCATCAAACTCAAATCTGAGGTGTGGTTCGAGTTCTTGATCCGAAGGTTGCATGCGGTCAAAACGGAGATTGCAGAACCTCATAGTTTCTACTCTTGTACTTGGAAGTTGCAACGAAACTAGTTTCTTCTTCTTGTTTAAGAAACCAGAATCCATGGTCCTTTTACGTACGTACACAATCACACAAACAACCAAGTAAGATAATACATTCAAACAGTTTGGAGAAGCAATCAAGAAAAAGAATAGAAGGTTACATCCAAGAAGCGGCGATTCTTGGACATTTGTAACGAAAGAACAAACTCTGGCATTGTGGCGTGGAAATGGAAGACATGCTTAATTCTTTTTGTTTCTTGTGCAGAACAAAAATGGAGAATTTGACAGAAGAAATAGAGTGCACGCGTTAATAGAAGAACAGTGAACGTATTCTTGTTTTATTTATAGTATTTTGATATGATAATTGAGACTGCTTAATCATTACTGTTGGAATTAGAGATAAATATATTTATTTATTCAATATTATGTTTTAAACTTTTTTTTTTTAAATATTAAATTTTGCATTTATATTTTAATGTGGCAAGCTGTTAACTACTACATGTTTTGCTTTTGTAAAGTCAATAATTAAATGAAAATTGAATAAATTTAAATAATCTTACGTGTAATATTTAAAAGTTTTTATTAAAATAATTGTGTAAATATTTATCTTAAAATATTTCCTTTTTTTATTATTTAACGGAATAATTTATAGCGTGCCTATTGTTTTTATTTCATGGTTGGATTGGAACGACACAGTGGAGTTGGACTGAAATGCTTATATGACGATTTTAAATGTTATTTTTTATACATATTTATCTATTTATGTTATATATATATAAATTATAAATTTATTAATTTTTAAAATAACTACTTGAGAGTTATATACTATAAATTTTGATAATTATATAATTTCTTTTACACAAAGATTAAATTCAAATATATTTGTGAATGCCACTCAGATTCAAAATTTTATTCAAGAGAGATTAAACTAACAAAAATGATACATCCTCCGAAAGTACCCTCTGAAAAGTATTCTGAAAATTAAAATATTAATTTAAATTATAAAATATAAAAATAAATAATTATTTTATAATAAATTTATAAAAAAATATTAATAAAATATTATTCGGATGATGATTCGGCTTCCATTTTCGGAGGCTGTAGCAGTGTTCTTAAACTAAACATATATCTCTTAAAATAATTATTTATTTACAATTAAATTTGTATTAGTTAAATATATATTTGTACACCGATGATCTTTTATCAATTAGATTACTTCGTGATCCAATGAGAATAAAGACTCTTTACACCTTAGTGCTTGAATTTATGGTGATTTTATACCTATTGAGTCATTTCATCATCAAAAGATCAACTCAAGGGAGATAAAAGAATCTTTGCACCAACTCTATACTGTTGTAATCTCCCGCCAACTAAGAAACTACCTAATCAAATGTGGAGGAGAGACGTGTGGAGGTGATCTCCTTTAAGCCAAGAGAATTCTCAAGTTCATGAGGATACTTGAATGTTAGATGGTGGGACCCCATAATGAATAGTTGATAGTAAATTTTGCAATCCTTGAAACAAGCAAGATAATGACTTTAAATGAAAATAGGGCATAATTTGCAAAATCATGATAGGAAGTTTAGGTTTGTAATGACACACCATTATATATAAGGATAACTAGATCTAGTAGAGCACGTTTTGATTAAATGTTTTTGCTGAATAGTTATTGAGTTCTCTTAGTACTTGTATCGCTAAGGATCATTCGATGGTAGTCCCACATACTAGAACAGGAACTTTGGTAAGATTTACTAAATATTGTTAAAGGATGTATTTTAAAGAATAAAATAATAAATCATTTATTAAAAATGATAAAAAAAAATAATGATAAAATTAATTAGATATATAATTAAATTTAAAATTAATTAACTATAATATTTATGATTGATTGCCCTTTATTCTTTAAAGTAAAATCTGCTTATTATAGAAAACTCAAATCCTTAATTTCATTCGTTCTTCATTGACCATAGGCTTGAAAGAAGGTGTAATCCTTCCTTAACAAGAGCATTATTCTCAAGTTAAAGATTGATAATTAATGGGATAGTGATTGCAAATTGCATGGAGGAGAAATGGAGGTGCATATTGTTATTCAATAACATATACATAATGAATCCTCCCTAATTAAGCAACAGAAAAATTCTACCTTGAATGCTCACAACATTCAAATTCACCGGCCACACTCATAGTGACCCCAAACAAGCAACAACAGGAAACTGAAGAAGTAACAAGTTAAAAAACAACGATGCAAACATCTGCAATTGCACGAGGTAAACGGAAGATAAAGCAAAATGTGTTGAATCTCATGGTTCAAAATCAGTCTTGACCCACTTCCCGTACTTGCTTTTCATTTTCTCATCCAACTCCTTAGCTTTGATTTCTGCCATCTTGGTGGCATTAGCCATGGACTCCTCTTGCACTTCCGCAACCCTTCTACTCCTCTTCCTTGCTGAGGCCTCTTTCTCTGCCTCCAGATTCTCATAATCCTTCACCCAACAACTATGCACTGCACAACTCAGCATCAGCACCACCATCTGCAGCATGCACATTGCCATCAGAGCCCCACACTCCAGCCTCACCAAAAGTTTGGCTTCTTTGATGTCCCTTGGTGACTTCAGCAGGGACATGCTTGCTTTCTCTTTTGTAAACAAGGCTAATATGCTCAGCACTTGTCCAATCAACGAGGCCACTACAAGTGAAGTGTGGGTGAGGAAGCACAAGTGTGTCAGTTGGGAGTAGAAGCCCACAAAAGATGAGAGAAGTGAGATGCCAGAGACCATGAGGAGAGCCATGCCAAATGAAGTTGGTGGCATCTTGAGGAGAATGGTGGGTGCAAATGAGGAAGCAGAAAGGATGAATAGGGCCAAATTCAAACAGGAAAGGAGGAGGTTAGTGAAGGAACATGTCCTTCTAAACTTTGAAGAGGCCATTTGTTTTTTTCAGTCTCGTGTTTGATTCTCTGCTTTGATTTTGGAAGAGGGTGGTGGAGGATTTGAATTTATAAGGAGGTGAATGGTGCCGTTAAAGATGGATACAACGGCTAGCATAAGGCAGGCCCCACTTTCTTTACTCATTCTTAAATGCTGCAATATTCCCTCTGAAAGCATTCAAAGTGTCTCGAATAAGGAGAACTGTACACTGCACAAACGTCTACGACTGCCATCTGATCATTAGGAATCATACTAGGAGCCATGTTATAATTATAACAGTGGTAACTGATAGTCTAGTACGATAAGAATGTGATAACAGCGTATATATTACGCATAGCTAGTCACAACAGGAATTTGGTATTTACAAAACAACTGTTTGGTTTGTGTTTGAAAGTATCTAAACGGATATCTACCCTTTTCAATACAAGAAACGTTGAAGTATTTCCTCATTAGAGTAAATGACAGTAACGTTCAACATAACTTTTTCAAACACACCCTACATAGAATAACTCGTTTTTCTTTGATTTGATGTGAAAAATTGAGATCGAATACGTACAATTGGTTTATACTATACGACACTCGTCACGTGGCAGTCTTCAATGTTAGGTTTGGCGTGGTTCTTTTGCAAATTAGATTAGAAAGCAAACTACGATTTGTATATTATGCACTCAAATGCCCACACACACACTTAACCCTCCCTTCTCTCGGCAAAGCCCGGATATTTTGTGGAGTAATCATGCAATTGGCAACATCTTAAAATCTGGATCTGAAACAAATACTAATTACAGTCACATGTACAAATTATCGCACTGGCAAAGCGAGTAAAAAACTTGATTCTGTTGAATGAGTGTATGCACAAAGCAAATATCCATTTGACTACATGGATAGTTTTACTCGCTATCAGACGCTCCGTAGTTTTAAATTGGGGGCCATGTCACAAATTTCGAAAAACTTTGCAGTACCATCTTGACTCCACTTTAAGGTTTGTATGCGTTTCGAACAAGTAGTGACATACTTCAAAATTTGAATTACAACCTGCAGAAATTATATTTGGATTAGGAAAGTCGTCAATTTCAAGTATAACTGGAAGTGATCTTATCATGAAGCTATTTAATTTGGTTGTCATCAAAACAACCAGTGCACTTTTTCATTGCAAAAATAGTGTTTTGAGCAATTTTTAATTGCAAAAACATTGTTTTGTTAAAAAAAGAAAAAGAAAAAAGAGTACAGCGACGGCATAATCTGCATAAACTTGGAAAAGAGATTTAATTCTTAATAACAATATGTATGCCTTTTTTCCCCCTCAATTATAGTTATAGATTCAGAGTCACAGCATAAAATAATGCACATAAAAACCAGTGCACAAAAATCATCATGGAGTATATATATATATATATATATATCTTAACTAGTGTAAAAGAGACGATTCATGTCTCAGTGTATATTATTGAAACATCGGAACAGTTTTGGGTACAATTACCATAATAAATCAAGGGTAAAAAAATCGTAAACAAATGTGTACACCAAGAAATCGTGTTGCCTTTATTAATATTATAGATATATTTTCTCAATAAATTAAAAGAGTAATTGAATTAAAATAAGGAGTGCTATTTTCATCTTTCAGCATACATTTATTCCAGTGTCCTGTATGCTGATATGGGGTCATACCTAGTTAACAATACCTTCTTTACCCAAATCAAGCAGCATCACTGTGGGTTAAGATGGCCTCAACTCTATCCAGAGACGCTTGTAGTCGTCCTGAGTGCATGTTGAACATCGGCTCATCAGTACCCAGAGCCCTATTAAGGTTTAAAATTTAAATTAATCAGTCATTAATGAAATAGGACAAAAATAACAAATAATGAAAAAGGAATCAGAAATGTAATAGAATAGCTCATCCAAAAATAATTGATCAGATTCAGAGTAAACTTTCTAAATGTTGATAAATGTATTTTAGTTTTAAAGCTATTATTCTGATTACATATTCACCAAATGACAAAACTATAAAACTTGCCCAGTAATTTCAGGAAGTACATAGTCTGCCCTCCATCCAAACCGTAAATCAAAACCGGGAAACAAGCCAACTGATGTCTTATTTCGGATCCGGGATACACCGTCTCCGCCCAAACATGTGGTGAGCTTCCATTTCCAACCAGTAGCATGCATTTGAAAATTGTGTCCTACACCTACCTGCACTGTTTTATGTCAGTGTGAACCATTTCAAATGAAACTTTACAGAAAGTGGGAAATCAACTTACCATGGCATCAATAATAACAATGTGGAAAATCAATGCATACAAGCACATAAAAACTCCACATTTAGCACTATTTCCTACATTTTCAGCAATGACCAAAATAAATGTAACAAAATCATGAAAAAGAAAAATAGAAACCACCAAACCTGAAGATTAAGAAATTTTGTGATGGGGATCTTTTTTGAGAGAACGCGAACATCATGATGAAGGGGCTCATAGATTATCTTCCACTTCCATTCAGGTGTTAAAGGCTTCAATACAAGCTTTGCTTGATACTCGTTGATTGGGGCATTATAGAACTGCATAAAAAAAAAAGATCTCTAAGTAGTCATCATAAGTAAATAATTGACTAGTAAACAAAATCTTCAAAGCAGTAACCTTTTAATCAAGTATATAAAAAGTTAAATTCAAAGAGCATCGCTTCTACAAAATTTAGTGTTCTTTTTTACACTTCTTGCATGCAATGCAAGTAACGGATGGGTTTAACCACCTGGTCAGGATGAAAAACAAATATCCAACAGCCAAGGAGTTAAGGAACAGAAAATAATCTAATTCCAGCACCGAGAACTTAAAAATTAGCTTGCTCTCAAACCATTTTACAAATTTAAAAAATCTTAAGAGCATAAATTGGTGTGGTACTCTTATAGCCCCCATTCCCAAATCTAATCTAACAAGGATCCTATTTGAATATATGTTTAAAAACGTTTTTGAGAAGTTTTCTTGAAAGTACTTATAATTTGTATTCAAATAGGCTAAAGGTGATTCTTAGAACATTAATTAAGTGGAAACAAACATGAGTAACAAATTTGGATCTCCTACCAGATATCTTGAACTAACTGCTACTCCAACAAATCAGAATGATGGACTCCCACAAAATTTAAGGATAAAATTCAGTCTGCCTCCCAGTGGTTTAAAAGTGAGAGAGACATATCTCCCTAATCTTTGCTTTATTAGCCCTTTGCATATAACCAACCACCGGTAGGTTTTTCAGTCCAAATTATCCTTTATGACTAATAAAATAACATCACGGCATGTGTCTCTCTAATTGCTTACCAATTTCAAGCATGTTATATAAATAGGGAAGCCTTAACTTAAATGCAAAGGTTATACGTGAATGGATATGAAAAGAGTGAGAAGCGATGAAATGGAAGAGAAAAGAACCTCCATATTGAGACCAACTCGAATACCCTGAACTTCTTTCCGGAACTTGAGAAATAACTCGGATGGCATCAAATTGATGTTGTAGAGCTCATCCCACGAAGTGGGTTCCTCCCCGTTCGGAACCGAATCCATTTTTGGACAAACCTGCAAAAATCGCTTGCATGTATACGTATAAACAATAAACAATAAACAATATCACCAATAATGTTGTAACTTTGATTTGATTATCCAAAAGCGGTTTACCCCAAAATTGCTATGCTATGTTCTTCAAGAATCAAGCACCTCTTTCTTCGTAATTGGATTTGCTTATACGAGTTACAGTCACCCTAATTGCTCCTAAAACCCCTTCTGTCGCTCATCTCCATCCTTAAACTTTGTTAACCAATACTCAATTTGTGCCCTTTCTAATTAGTTTCATTTAATAGTAGAAATGAAGTCAAAATTACTTGGTTAAACTAACATTTCATAATTACTGATTTACATGTTCAATGACATTAAAATAGATTTTTTATTTTTAGATCTATACTCTTTAAATAATTTATACAGAATTATTTGTTTTTTTATATTTAGGTAAACGGTTCAGTATACAAAAGTTATTTTTCACAAAATAATAAATTGTTGTTCATTTTTATGTTAATTTTTTTATACTTAAAACTTATACGAGGGAATGGTGTCAGGTCCAATTAAAAAAATATGTATTTATTTTTAATCTTATATTAAATAGAATGCCTTTTACGAAAGTTGTTTGTGAAAAAAAAATGAAGACATAACTTTCCAAATGCTACATAGTACTGTAATTAGTAAAGGCTTTACATTTTTCTCCAAAAAAAAATAGAATTTCTATTGTTTTTAAGAATCATAAAACGTTTTTTTTTTTGTGTGTGTGTTAATCACATTCATTTTCTCTCCTTTTTGTTTATTCATTTCATTCTTTTTCTCTAAACCGCCTAAATTGTTACGGCAAAAATAATATTTAATAATTTTTTTTAATAAATCATAGGTTAAGTTGGAATATTAACTTTGTCCCAGTTCATCTACACACGTTTGATGATGATAATATTTAATACACTTTAATAATATTTAATATGAGTTTAATTAATTTTATATATCGTAAGTATAAAGATTTGAATTTAAATTCTATGTATTGTTAGAATAATTTTTTATATAATTAATCAATAAAGAATCACGATAAATATAACTTTTTAAATAAATTATTATAAAAACTAATAAAATTATCATGTATAATAAATTATTATCGAATCTAAGACGATCCTAATTAACAAGGGGTAATATAAGAAAAGTTATAATAAAAATTATTAAATGTTCTTGTTTATATATATATATATATATATATATATATATATATATATATATATATATATATATTATTTTGTATTTTGTATTTTTATTTGAACATAAATGAAAATTTAAATATTTTAATTCATCGACTTTTGTAACTTCTATATTTTTGTTTAGACTTATAAAAATGAATTATTTTAGTTTATTAACTTTTATTTTCACTTATAAATTGAAGTATTTAAACATTTAAATGTTTCTAAATTGAAGGATATTAATTAGTATAATTGTTTTGTAAGTATCTAGTTAGTGAATACTTGCACATATGAACATGTACGGGTCAAACACGAGAGCAATATTTATTTGGTACCCACCTCTACCATTCTTAGTCTTGCCATTTAGTGGATCCCAAGTAAAATAGTAAAAATATGATATTAAGAAAATACAGCCATAATTTAATCAAAATTATTTTTTTATTACATAAATCAATAACATAATTTTAACAAATCTCAAAAGCACATCTCACTTTTTTTTTTATTTAGTTTACTTCTATGCTGATCATTTATCATCAACTTGTCTTAAATTAAATCTTATATGTATTTTTACTCTATTAATATACTAACTTTTAATTTATCTAGTATTTTAACTTGTATAATGTGTATTTTTTTTATTATCATTGTTAACATTGTTACTTGCATTGTTATCACCAATATCACTATTATTACTATTTATCACTGATGACATTGTTATCATCACATAATAATATTCTTAAACCAATTTTAATAGGATAAAAAAATTTCTTAATAAAGTTTATTTTAAAACTAAAAAAAAAAAATTAAACTAAAATCACAAACAACGTCCTCACGTCTGTTGCCACTTCAACTTTCCAACCACCAAAAATCGCCAGCCCAATAAACCCGAATCAAAAAGGTCCATGACCATGGTTCTTATAGCTACCACCTTAACGATAGCGTATTTTATTCTTTGAATTATAACTTTCTCACTTTCGAAGAGATCTTTAGAAGGAATGAGGAATGTAGTTGTACAACAATTTCGTATCATTTGTGACGATTAAAATAAAAGATACAAAGAGGGAAAAAATGAGTTATAAAATAATTTATGTGATAAAGAAATAAAAATAATATTATTATATACCAAAAAGAATTTTGATATTTGGTTCACCCACAATTTTATACATCTTGCAGATAAGTTTTTAATAGTTTTGTGATGGCTTTCCAAAAATTATTTTTTGAAACGAATAAGATCCAATCAATGGGATATGAAAGAAAAAAAAAAAAAAAACTGAACAACATTTGAATGCAAAACATACATTTGTCACCATCGAAAAATCTTTGGAGGAGATGATACATAGATTTGAAGAAGATGGACTAAGGCTTGTCTGATGAAAACATATGAGAATGACATATATAGAAATCTAGACTTCAGAAACAACACGATATACAGGGAAAAACAAAAAAGGCAGGAATGCAAATGATCGAGTAGGAGTACTAGGATCCGGATGGGGATCCAGAAGCAGAGGATTCCCCGGGGAAGTTTGGAAGCAAATTAGTCCTTGTAGCGGTTCGTTTAGGCACAAACTTTCTGGCCCAAACATGCTTCCCATTGATGCTGAACTTGGCTTTGGAAGCCCCTCTGAGTATCATGTCAATGGTTGAAACCATGCGGAAAACAATGCGAGCGAAGAGCGCTTGTTCATTCGGTTGCACTTCCTGCATGTACAGCGCCTCAATGCAATCCCCATACGCCATCACAAAGAACTCTCTCACTTCCCACTCTTCAACGCGGTACCCCTTCGAGAACGTCACAAACAGCGTCCTCTCATCCGCCGCCACATTCGCCGGCCCAATCGACCCGAACCAGAACGGCCCATTGGCCCCATTCCCATGGCTGCTCCCTTGGTTTTGGCCCTCGTTCGAGTTCCTCACCATCGCTTGCTGCATGATGTCCGTGAAGGCCCTCACGCACACCTCTTGCACCACCTTCGCCACCCCCTCAACCGCGTTCACTCGGTTTTCCTGCATGAACTGAACCGATATCTCCTTGTCCACCATGCTTTGGAGAAGTGGAATCTCTGTGCTTTCCGAAGCTATTATTAAGTTGTTGCTTCTAATGCAGTTCAGACACATAACTGTTTCCTCCGCCACTTCGTTAATCAATATGTTGGGCAAGGACAACACCCTCTTCACCACGTTGCGAAACCCCACCCTCTCCAGCCACAGCCACATTGCGTATACCTGCATCGACTCGGTTGGTTCTCGGGAAAGGCTCATCACAAGGATCTTGTACAGTTCCCTGTCTGTTCTGTGGAACAGGTTGAACTCCTCTTGGCTCACGTAGAAAGAAGACCCGAAATCCATCACATGCAACACACTATCATATAATAATAATTATAATGTGAATATTTGATGAATGATCCTAGGCTTATACTTCATGGCACTTATAAATAGTGAAATTAAGAGTCTTAGGTCCCTTGTGAAAAGCTACGACCATTGGACATGAGGCGTGTCATGATGGTGAACCATGCATGTTTGGTGTGCGTTACGACTTACGTACGACCCTTGAACTTGTGGCTATTTACACTCAACAGTTTCAAGAAGAGCGTGTGAGGGTTGGCCAACTCAGATGCTCTGCAATGGATATCCGGAAGAGTGTGAGGCATGGCAGAAGAAAAGAAACTGATAGTGTTAAGAGGCTATACAGGGTGGCAATGTGTCTTTTAGTGATAAACAACAAATTGAAATGGTTATTATTGTCAGAAATCGAGATGTGCAAGCTCAGATTAATGAGTTACAAATTAACCGTCTTCGACCGTTTCTTAAGAAACACAAAACCAGTTGATTAGATCAATGGATTGGTCAAAGGAACCTGTTAATTTTATCTGATAGTAATCATGCATGTCGCAGGTTCAGTCACGGTATCCTCCCTTCGTTATCCAGCAAAGCAAAAAACTTCTTTAGTCACTCCTACCAAATCCTGAGATATCTTTCAATTAATTTCCTTAAGTTTATAAAGAAATATTAAATAATAAATACAAAAATAGTTAAGAGGAAAATATAGGGAGTTTTAGATTTAAAAAAAAAAATCACATGTTTTAACGGATACAAAGATTAATCGGTGGTAAATTTATTTAGAAGCACTTTTAAGAGAAAAAATAAGAAGAAAAAATGAAATAATTTTTTTCATAAATTAAAATTAGTTTATGCATAAGTTAATTTATAGAAAAATTTTAATATTAATTTCTCCAAAATTTTATTTTTGATTCATATATAATTTAGTTTTAATTTATGAAAATTTTTATTTCAATTGTTCTTCATATTTTTCTCTTTTAGAAATACTTTTGAAGAAACTTATCTAAATAAACTTTATATCAACTATATCAACCAGACTTTTTTAATACTAGTGATAGTATTTACATACAATAATGATATATGCATGTACAATTTTTAATATCTATGGTTTTTCAATTTTTTATCACATTATATCATTCATGTACCTGTTTTTATTTTATTTATATCTTTTTTTTCTCGCTTAATTTCAAATAACTCACAACCTTAATAATATATATATATATATAACCTCACAACCTACTAAGTATTTAGTAAGTCTAGTGGTGAAGGGTTTAATGATATGAATAATGTAAAAGGTTTTTTTCTTGTTATAATAATTGCGCACGACCACAATTTAAATTTTAAATTTTGTAATTTATACATATTGATTTGGAGTATATGTATATGAGTATATCTACATTTAAGTAATTAGACTTAAAAAAACATATTAGTGCATTATTTAATGCTATTGAGGTAATACTTTTACAAATATACAAATAAATATTTTTTATTATTTAGTAAACTACTTGAAAAAATTATAAATATGGTTTCAATGCTATTATTGTAATATTTATATAAATATGTAAATAAATATTTTCCTAAAGTATGACACAATTTTGTTATTTAATTGAAGCTTTTTAAAAAATATATAAAACATTTGATGAAAAAAATCGAATGTATATTAACATAATATATATGTAAGTAAATATACTTGAAAAACAAATTATAATATAAAATTCAATACTATCAATGTAATATATAAATGAATAATTTTTCATATATAGTATGACACAATTTGTTCTTTAATTAAGATTTCAGGGAAATAGTTTATAAAACATATTTTAAAAAGTAAAAAACCAAATATATATTAATTTATAATAAAATTTAAATAAATATTTATCAATAAATAAATAAAAAAGTATTTTCTTCTTTCTAAATTTTATAAAGCTATAAAGTGCACTTTCTTTGTTTTGATAAAAATATATATAAGATGAGAGGAATTATAGTGGAGAAACCTACATACATTAGTCGAAGTGCATCAAAATTCAAATTTATTAAATACAATTTCAGCTAAAGTTTTATAAATTTGAAAAAATTATTAATTTTGTTTACTATAATTAGTTAACTAATTTTCGATAAAAAAAATTAATCATGATAAGTGACAAATGAAGGAAAATAAGGTAAAATAAGGGTATTTCACTTAAAAAAAATTTTCACACTTTCGTTTTTAACGTGAAAAGATAAAGGAATATTTGATTGTTGAGCTTTTGCATAGAAATAGAAAAAGAAAAAAAAAAGAAAAAGAGAGAGATGAATTGCATTAGAGATGAAATTCATTGCAAAGAAATGCGAAAGAAAAAAAATATAAAGAATAAAGATAATTATAGGCAGATAAAATGTATTGTTTAGATATAAATATAGAAAAGGAAAAAGAATGAAAGTTCTTCTTTGCTTATTTAAATGAGTGAAACAGTGAACGAAAAAAATTAATAAATTTTTTTTTATACTAAGTAAAAATTTAAATGTAACTCAAAAAAGTTTAATTTTTTTTACTATATTATTATTGTATTATCATAATATTATTTTATTTTTAATGTTATTTTTTAAAATAAATATACATGAAACCTACGGTATCAAATGAAACCATGAAAACTTGAGTTTTACTTTGTTTTATCTTTCTCCTCTCAATTTCCCTTCCTCCCTTAAAACCGCCCAATTAAAAACATCATTAACTTCTCTTCTCATTCAATGCCAATTAATGTAACACATAGGGTTGAATTATCAATCTTATATTATTATTGGTAAAATAAAGTTAAAGATAATTGGCTGTATTGATTTTGGTTTTAATTCATTAGCACTTTGACCAATGGGATTTAACTTAGCTGATTGAAAGGTATATGCAAGTATTATAAACTGTTTAATACCAATTTCAATTCTCATTGATAAAAAAAAAAAAAAAATCCATTAGTGGTGGATCAATTATGCCCAAAACTTGATTATATGGTAAAAGTGTGAAAGGCTCGTCATAGGCTTAGGCACATTGTAAAAATTGATTGTTCAGTTTCGTGATCAAATTATGTGAGTTTTAATTGATACTAGGAGACAAATTTTAAAAATAGGTATGCAAAGGGAGAAAAAAGCAAGTTTTAACCAAGATAATTATACCTATTAATCATGAACAATGAGATCCACCTAATAATAAAAAATAAAAATAAAAGAATAGT
Organism: Cajanus cajan; assembly: GCF_000230855.2. Taxonomy (NCBI): domain Eukaryota; kingdom Viridiplantae; phylum Streptophyta; class Magnoliopsida; order Fabales; family Fabaceae; genus Cajanus; species Cajanus cajan. The sequence continues at coordinate 67,584,575 of NC_138521.1, forward strand.
ATATATAACATGAAATTCGAATCTTTTTATTTTCATTATAATTTTTATTAATTAAAAAAATACCAATAAATTATAAGAATACATATTTTTTATGGGACGGAATCGACTTATGTTAAATATTAGATGAAAAGGAAGGCTAGAACTCACTCAGCGTAAAGTTTATACTTGCATCTCATATACAACTGGCTGACGATAACTTTTTTAGCTTTTACAATAATTGTATATAATTGATTGGTAACTTTTTTAACTTAAAATTGTAAAGATAATATGTTAAGCCAATCATATACAATAATCATCTTAAAATTGTTAAGATAATATTGTTAAAATTTAATACTAATATTGTTAAAATTTAATTATGATACATTATCAGCGTAAATTTTTTACTTGATCATGTATTAAAAGTCACTATTTAGTATTTCTTAATTTTTTATTAGTTGACATGTATGATTTTTTAAAAAGAAAACTTGTCTTCTCGAGTTTGTGAGTTGATCATGACCCACTCACCCCTAGAAAATTTCATAGAACACAACGTGCAACGAAAGAAACAAATCCAACCGCACAGAGGATTGAAGAATTGAGTAAGCCTCTGCCATTAACTGTACAAATCGATTTCAACAGGGCTTTTATCATCTTTCGGATCCTTTTTTCTTTCTTTTAATTGTTGAGTGCTAACAGTTGCATTCAAATTGTGATTATCTCCACAATAGTGACTATTCTCAACTTAATAAGTAGGCTTGCATTGCAGCAGGAGGGAAAGATAAGCAAAAGCTGAGATATAATATACAACTGAACAGAAGAGACTAGTCAGTTGGGTACACATAGGACAGGACATTGAGGAGTTCACAAAGTACCGTGCCATTACAATCACAAACAAACTCGAACGTGAACTAAACTCACTGGCAGGCAGCTACCAACTAAAAGGGTTATATTTGTGTCAAAAATTGAATGCACTTAGTTTCCACTACAAATGGCCAAACCAGATATATCATGCGCCTCAGCAACAGAGTGCAGATCAGTCCAAGAATATGACCTCCAAGGAGAATTTCGTGCGGCAGAAGGTTGAGGCAGTGATGACCTATTGGCTCGTGGATGAAGAGGAGGAAGAGGGCAGGGAGGAGATATTGATGTGGAGCTACTATTGCCCTCTTCACTGCTGCTCAAATTCAGACAAGATGCTCCTCGACCTATGTTGGCGGGTCGCTTTGATATTCCACCAATGTTATCTGCACAACTGCGGCTCCTCTCAATCGACACGTGGCGCGCTATTAAGTTCTTGCGTTTCTTGGCATAAGGATCCTCTGGCTTCACTATCTCTTGCATGGAGGTTGCACCTGCAGCATCTGCTAGGCTTGTGAAGGACTTGGATTTGCCACTGTAAAACTTGGATATGCCTTTCCTGAATTGCACAAAACAAAATGACATGAGTTCATAAAAATGTATTCAAGTCTAAAATCAAAAGTTAAAAATTTCACATCAGTAATTTGGTCATCAATCACTGAATCAGTAATTTCTCTCTTTGAACAGAAGGCAATGGCTAAAGTTTCGGGATATACAGTGGCACGCAAAACAGGAGCTTATATAGTGTCATTCAATCATAGTAGCTAATACCCGGAACATGACACTTTCTTTTTAACCTATTACGTACAACTTTTTGTCATCTCAGTAGTAATGGTAAGATAAGAGTTTGTTTTTAACATATTTTCTAACATACTCCTTTTTAACACGTATTATTGGTTAAAAATTACTAGAAACTACATAATTATATGATTTCTAATATATTTTAGTCAATAATAAAAAAAATGTGTTCAAAAAGTGTATTATTATTAACATTTTTGTTGGATTTGTCATCCATTATCTATTCCCAATACATCATACATAAATCCAGTTATATTAATAGATTAATGGATTGGATTAGTTTTAGACTTGGTCAATACGTAGTTAATGAACCAACCAAAATATATATTGGACATCCCCAAGGTACAAAAAGTGAAATATCTTTGGACGCAGGAGCCTTGTTGCATTTATTAGAGAGATACTAAGGTTCAGAATGGACGGTATTTGAAGAAATGTATGTCAGAAGAATGAATTACTTTGGATAAGGTTATTTACTAGAGACCAAAACATGATTTTTAATAGATACGCTGGGTATCATCCATCCATCCTATTTGTTGCAATGGGTCACAGATGGGTTAAATGGTTTAATAAGTTTTAAAATGAATTCTATCCACAAATGCATCATTAAGTTGTTTAATTTGCTTCTTAAATGAAGAAGCTCACCCTACAGCTATATTAAAGATAACAAGGCCCTACAATATTTAAACACGCCCCCACGAATATCATAGAAAGCTGCTCAATCTCAACTCACCAATCTTTTGGTGGTGGAGATCCATTGTGCCTATCAATTTCAGCACTTCTTTAAGGAAACTTCTGGAACTAGATATATTCTGTAAACCACTTACCCCTTACCCCAACCACAAAAGCAGATCACTAAATTAATTAATAGATTATCTTAAGTAAAAAAGAAAATGCTATACAACTGCTGTATGGAATTTAATTTTCTCAAGATAAATAATAGCCATAAAGCCACAAACCCACCACCTAGATGCTTCTTCCCGCAGTAGTCACTCAAGATAAATAAGGGAACAGAATCATCCTCGTTGACAACACTGGTAATAATAGACTGAGAAACCCTCAGGGGTAAAACGGTAAATTACGCGCTAAAAAACATATTTTGTGCTCTTTACTCCAAATACAAACTGAGTAACAAATCAACGATGGTAAAGGAAAAGTTTGAAGCTTGAGGAAGACCCAGTGAAGAAAAAGAGAGAAAAAAACTAACTTGACAGGCAAATCGTCCTCTAGATCGTTGATGGTATCCAAAGGGCCTTTGAAGGAGCTCTGAACCTCCACTTCGGCGGCGTCTTCCCGGTCAGAGGAATCTTCCGACGAGGTGGTGTTCCTTCCGATGGAGGAGTCGGAGCTGGAGTCGGAATCTTCGGGCGGAAAACCGCGATCGCAGATGGAGACGCAGTGGACGAAGGAGGAGCGTCCGATGGTAACTCCGTTATTTTCCAGAGCAAACGGCATCGTTTTGGCAGAGAAGAGAGGAATGAAATGAAAGAGGCAACGCAACAGACAACAGCAAAGAGGAATGGGATGAGTTTGTGAGGGTATAAATATGGGGTGGATAGCACATGCACATGGGTATCAGATTTTTTTCCCACACAGGGATAGATAAATCAATTTTTTAATCTTAAGTGTTGGTTCAATTAAACTTATAACAATTGTCGTAGAAAATAAATAAAGAATAAAGCGTCAAGGACGGTGACATCTTATCCTCATTCAATTCAATAATAACAACCCACCCAACATAACAAGTCTCTTCAGACCATGTGCTGCAATATATATAAAATAAAAAATAAAAAAAAAATTGTTTTTGATATTTTGTTTTAAATATAATAAAATATTCCTAAACTAACGTATTTTAATTCTTCTATCAAGATTATCCTTTGGAAAAATAATAAGTATTGTTATTCTTTTTACATTGGATGTTTCTGGTGAGGACCGAGAAATGGTTGACTGTGGACCGTTTGATCAGGGATTGGATATAATCTTCCGAATGGATCAAGTGGATCCCACCATTTCCTGTTTGTTCCTTTCTTTTTGCTTTTTTTTTCATAAACATCATTTACGCCGAGTCTTAAAAGTATAAGGTCTGATATTTAATAAATAATAATATTTAATTATAGAATATATTCTCTTAAGCCAATTGCGCCTTTTCCACTCATTATAATTTATAATTGGCTTCCCAGAAATTAAAAATAAAATAAAATAATCAACGTATTCCACCTTATTTAAAGGTTGAGAGATTGAGAATCTCCGTAAACTATTCAACCATTAAATATTGAAAAAACTTTATGCCACTTATATTCAAATCAAAGCTGTATTTCTTTTGACACCTAAGGATCCTTTAACTAATATTTATCCGACGAATTAAATTACTCATTGAAAATCTAATCGTTAGCGAAAATGAGAATGAAATTTAATAATTTCATATTTTTTATGCAGATATTAACAATATAAACTGTTTTTTTTTTTTTTATCAGCAATGCACTTTATTACTGTTTCTCTTAACGTAAGACTTTATTTTGTATATTTAGATGAAACACATCCTTCTACAAAAGAGCTTATAAGAAAAGGTTTTAATTTTTGTCTTTCAGATTCAAAAGGCATATTAAATTTTAGAGTCATTAATAGTAATATTTATAGGTAATTTTAACGATATAGAATATTAGTAGTTGATTTATAAAATTCCATTTATTAAACTGTATTATGTGTGCATGGTTGCATCTTTTGGGTTGGTAAATTCTGAATAGATAAATCAGAGACATGGACTAATTTATTTATTGTGGTTGATTTTCATTGTATAATAATAATAACAATAATAATAATAATAATTTTAATTCTAATGTGAAAAGATGAAGAACGAGGAGGGTGGCACGTTGCTGCAGAGGAGTGGCCGGCGGGAAGTTGTCCCTGATCTAGAAACATAAGGATGATGCCACGTGTCTCCCATAAACAAGGATTGTGCCACGTGTCTGGCAAACTGAATGTAGATAAGGCCTGCAACAACTTCTTCTGTGGACTCAACGCTATGATGATGATGGTTTGACAAACACTATTGTTCTCTTCCTATGGCGGCATCATTTGCGGAATCTCACATTTCAACCCTATGATTTTAGGGTTCTTAGCTCTTAATCAATTTTAAATAAATACAACTAATTTCGCAAAACTAATTTTAAATCATTCAAATTAACTGAAATATAATTATTTTTAATCCTATAAAATTTAATCATTTTATAAGAATTACAAATTAATTTTATAAATAAATTATGCAATTTTTCTTTTTAAAAAAATTTACCCTTATTATTAAGTCTTTTTAATCAAATTATAATATTAATATAAATAGTTATGTTAGTTGATTTTATTAAATTTATAAAATAAAATTATGATATGTCTATTTATCTTTTTATTTATTATTAAACTTTTATAGAAGAAGTAAACATATTACTCTATGTTAAAGTTTGTGCAAAAATATCAATAAGTGTAATAAATAACAATAAAAAAATTTAAAAAGTGACAGAGAACATTTATTTTTTTTAAAAAAAAATCTCATCATCCAACAATAAGAAATACATATCAACAATTTTTAATGAGAACAAAAGAAAAATAAAATTAATGTATTGTAGAAATATAATTTTGAGATGTCATTTTTATACCATCTAACTCGATGAGATCGACCTTCTCTTACTCACCCACACTAGTTCTCAAGTCAATCACCATAAAGCAAAATTATATATGGTTAGCTCCTAATAATTAACATGATATCTTGGTATAAGTATCTTCCAGGATGTCGTAATTAAGTAGATTATATTCATCTAACTCGTCAAGAAAAATATCTTTACGGAATCATTGAAAGATATATCTTGAAGACATCATATAGCATTATTCTTAAACTTAGAGATATGATGTATCACCTATATATGGGGCACCTAATATCATTTTTAACTTAAACTTTCCTTTAATTTAAGTTTCGAAGTGTCTTTATAAGTGTCTTCGTCTTTGTTGATACAGAGCAACAAAGACATTATTTCAGCCATCGGTAAACTTGCAGATTTAGATAAGAACCCTTTTGAATCCATTTTTGACTTATCGAAGACTTAAAAGTTGTCACATCAAAATCAATTATATGAAACTATCAAATGTAATTGAAGTTCAATTAAAAAAGTATTGTAAAAAGGTAAAAATAACATAAAAGTAAGTAAAAAGTTAAATTTTTTTTTTAAATCATATTATTTTGTACTAACATGTCATACTCTTTATACCTTATGAAATTTATAACTAGTAGCGAAAACAGGTATTATCTAAGGTTATCGTACTATCATATCCTAGATGTACTAATCATAATATATACATATACAAAAAATTTACACCAACATTTGAAACACTAAACACACACGTGTGTATATATATGTGTGTGTGCATATACAATAATCCAAAAGAAATGACTTTAATGTAATATAAGTTGTCGGTCAAACAACTACAATAAAAGGTAATATAAAAGTAGCCCTCCAATTATGTTGCCATCTATCAACATGACCTCAAAATAAGCTTTATCAATAACTTATCACCATTCTACTCACATGCCAAGTATAATCATCATAGTTTAACTGCATGAAAATATGCAAGGACAAATTAGAGCTTAAAGAATCAACATAAATAGTATAAAAGTAAAAACAACTATACTATCAACATAACAACCCAACTTACTAGCACACAATACCAACTTACAACTTTTAACACAACATAACATAACATGTTTTCAACTTGAACAACACAATATCACTCCTCAATTTGTAACATAACAACACATCTTGTAATAAGTCAAAATCACATATGAATAACACAACTCAATCAACACATCATATGCACAACACAACAATTATATGTATCATCACACATTTCAATTAAGAGATCTCCTATAACACAAGTGAATAGTTTAAGTGACTTTATCTGAACAAACAATCCGATATTTTCAATCCAACTAGATCAACAACCACATGGAATATTAATCTTTAATAACATGATTTCTCCTACTTAAATTATGAAGTCTAACATTCTTGTCATAGTAAAACAGTTTGGGTATGAGCTTACCACGACATTAGCTAACATAACCAACCACCTATGAGATTAGTCCACCAATTACCCTCCAAATACTATGCCCTTCTAGTACTTAGTTAGGAATTTTTGTCTCTGACCTTGTACCGTACTCTAAAATGTTCATTTTATATATGTATGTCTCAATTTTATCCACATACGAATCAACAATTGATCGTTTATAGTCAATATGTTTCGATCTAACCCACATATCGCATCAACTAATATTTTAGAGAAGACTCAACTATCATTTTCAAGGGTTAACTTCCTAAGAAGGATTTTTCAACAAATTAGAACCTTAGAGCATCACAAAACAATATACTCATAATGGAATATGCAACTTCAAAACAACTTTTCCTCTAATCCTAAGTCAATTAACGCAATACAATTACTCAACAACATCATACAATACAACTTAACTTTTAACCATTTAACTAAATAACATGTAACTCAGCTCAACAAAATCAATCATACACGATCCTAGATCAATGTATAAAGATTCAACAACATACATCACATTCACCATATTTATCATAAACAACAAGTTAAAACAAGAAAACTCATACTCGACATTATCCACATTGTGCTTGGTGACATTGGGACAAGGAGTCCTCTATCTCGTCTACACCTCAAGTCATACAACTTGTGTAACATCTCAAGTTTTATAAAATTATTAAAATGATATTTTGATTAGTTAAAGGAGTTTTTGTAAAATATTTTAGAAACTTTTAATAATTATGATTGTTTTAATTAAATAATAAAAATTTGCAAAAAAATATTTTCTATAATGTTTATTGGAGTAATATGTGTTTTATGGTGTTTTATTATATATATATATATATATTATTTTTATTGAGTGCAAGTATAAAATAAATATTATAATATTTACTTAAATTATGTAAAGAATGTCTTTGTATTTGACGAGGCATACTTTTTATAATAAATTAAAATAAAAGTTACGCAAAAAAAAATTGTGTATAAGATTGAAAATAAAAGAAAATTAATAATGTGTGTCACTTCAATAAATAAATAAAAAAAACTAGGTGTGATGGAAGAAAAAAAATAGAAAAGTTAAGAAAAAACTCTCATTGGTTTACCCATTTCGTTTTACTGATAAATTGAAAAATCATACAAAATCTTACGATATAAATTATCAAAACTTGTATGTTTTAAATACTAGTATTTTGAAGAAAAAAAATCTAATTAAATATGACTAAATTTTTACATTTTCTTACAATCAAATACATCCGTACTCCATTAAAATATTTTAAATATTTTTAGAAATATTTGTTTTGATTTAAAATAAAATAAATTCATTAATATTTTAGTTCATATATTACACTGACTAAATATTTATTATATATAATTAATATTTTTAATAAATTATATAAATAAATATTATATTTAAATATATAAATTATATTTAAAATTTTATATATAAATTATATTTTAAATTATTGTAATAATTTATATTATATAATAATATTTTTATTTATTAATAATTTATTTTAAAAATATTAAAATTTAGTTCATAAATAATTATAATAAATAAAAATTAAATAAGATAAAAACAAATAAATAATTAAAAGATTCAAAAAAACTTTAAAAATATTCTCTTACAAAATATATATTTGTGCTTAATATATGAAAATACTTTTCGATCGTTTTTATAATTTTTTTAGAGATTAAAAAAATAAATATTTGTGTCGATAGCTGGGATACCGAATCAAACCCCTAAACCCTCCTCAGAGTATCGCCATGAAACGTAGCAACTATAGACACAACTTGCGAAGGGAACTTCGTTCGACATCATTCAAGATATAATCTTTCTTCAATTTTGGGTGAAGGGGTGCTTTGATTTTGAGGAATTTATAGTATTCCTGATTTTGATCAACCCTCCAAATTTCCTTCATACCATGAATTTCTTCTTCAAACAACATTTCCATTAATTTCCGAAGAGTGTCACTGCGTGGATTTTCCCTATGGCGTATACGAGCTGATGACTTTCTCATCCTTCACCGCTTTTCGAGCTTCGCATTACCGCACTCTTACTCAGGTAAGAGCTTCTGACAAAGGGTTAGTCACAACAACACCTAATTCTGATTCTTGGTTTGTAAAGATTGTTTCTACTCTCTTTCTTCGCTCTGACTCTTTGGATGATAGCTTTGTGGCTTATTTTCGTCAACACTTAACTCCTTCTCATGTGTTGGAGGTTGTTAGAAGGCTTAACAATCCCAACTTAGGTTTCAAGTTCTTTCAGTTCACTATGGAGAGGTTGAATATGTCTCACTCATTCTGGACTTATAACATGCTTTTGAGGTCCCTTTGTCAATCAGGTCTCCACAATACAGCAAAAATGTTGTATGATTCTATGAGGTCTGTTGGCCAATTGCCTGATTCCAGGCTTTTGGGATTTTTGGTTTCTTCTTTTGCATTGGCTGATAGGTTTGACGTTTCAAAGGAATTACTTGCTGAAGCTCAGTGCAATGGGGTTCAAGTAAATTTCATTGTTTATAATAACTTCTTAAACATATTGATAAAACACAGTAAATTAGATGATGCCATTTGTCTGTTTAGGGAGCTTACGAGATCACATTCTCATCTAGAAACCGTCACCTTCAACATTTTAATCCAAGGTTTGTGCACAGCCGGAGAAGTTGATGAAGCTTTTGAGCTTCTCAGTGACATGAGAAGTTTTGGTTGTTCCCCTGACATAGTTACGTATAACACTTTGTTACATGGTTTATGTAGAATTGACCAGGTTGATAGAGCAAGGGGTTTACTAAGAGAAGTTTGTTTGAAATGTGAGTTTGCTCCTAATGTTGTGAGCTATACAACGGTGATATCAGGTTATTGCAGATTGAGTAAGATGAAGGAGGCCTCCTCTCTTCTTGATGAGATGGTTAGATCTGGAATCAAGCCTAATGCATTTACGTATAGTGCCCTTGTTGATGGCTTTGTTAAGGCAGGTGACATGGCTTCTGCACTAGGCATGCACAAGAAGATGATATTTCACGGTTGTACTGCCAATGTTGTTACATTAACTTCTCTAATTGATGGCTATTGCCGAGTGGGATGGGTGAACCATGGCTTGCACCTGTGGCATGAAATGAATGCAAGAAACATTCCTTCAAATTTGTATACTTTCTCTGTTCTTATCAGTGCTCTGTGCAAGAGCAATAGACTGCATGAAGCTCGTGACCTTTTGAGACTGTTGAAACAGAGTGAAATTGTTCCACAGTCTTTTGTCTACAACCCTGTCATTGACGGATATTGCAAATCTGGTAACATTGATGAAGCTAATGCAATTGTAGCAGAAATGGAAGAGAAGTGCAAGCCTGATAAGTTGACATTTACCATTCTTATTATTGGGCATTGTATGAAAGGAAGAATGGATGAAGCAATTGGTATCTTTTACAAGATGTTGGCAGCTGGTTGTTCCCCAGATGACATCACACTTAGAACCTTAAGTTCATGTCTTTTGAAGGCTGGGATGCCTGGTGAGGCTGCCCGGGTTAAGGAAACTTTATTTGAGAACCAGGGCACCTTACTGAAAAAATCTTATCATGATAGTATAAATGCTGATAAGTCAATTCCTGTTCATTAAAGTACTACTTCAAATCAGTGGTTAGACTTAGAAACTGCCTTCCACTGTTTTGCTTTGGGGCATAATACATTCACCAGGCAGTGTGTCTCTTTAGTGGAGATTATCAAATCAAGGGAATTTGAATTTGCCAGTCCCTCCAAGATTTTGCAGATAATTTTGGAACTTGCAGGTAGGTATGGTTTCCTCTTGTTATCTTTTTTCTAAGTTAGTTTTTCAACTAAAATTGAATTTTTGTTTATGCTAACTTGGTTATACACTTATACAAGAAGCTATTGGTGTGACACCTTTTTCAAGGAGAAGATGACAGAAAATTGGTTAAGGTGATTTGAACTCATACGAAAAATGCCAATAGAGGCACCAGTAAGGAGAGTAGATCACATGGCTTTTAGCCTTGTGAAAGAGGGCTAGAAAGGAAATCAAGAAGGACATTAGAAGAAATTATTTAAGGGGATCTCATGATAAATAATATCCCTAGAATTTGGTTGTTAACCTAGCCCAATAGCTTCATGTAATTTATGTAGCTGACTTTACCCAAGAAGATAAATTTGTTGGTTCTATTGTCTTGAATTTCTTTATCATGCATCTATAAATGGAAGCTTCTTTGTGTTGTTCTGCTAATGGATTTTTTTGGGGGTAGAGGTTGGCCATTGGCGTGCTGTATTACATGTTTCATGTTCTTTATTTGTCTATTTTACCTTTATTTCTTCGTGTAGATTTTGAGGATTTTATATCCTCTTGCATTTGTATCCCTCCTTTCTCAATAAATTTTTTGTTAATAAAGAAATGTAATTCAGATTATTTTTCTAGGTCCAGTATTAACAATTTCTCATGTTTCGTGCATATGATATCGAGTGTGCATGTTTTTTTTGTCCTTAAATTACACGTGGTGTGAGTGAAATGGGAAAAAAATTATCAACATTTGGAAGAAATTCACCAATTTTTTTACCCTGTATTACATTGTATCATAGCACTCCTGATATTGGTTAGTTCTGTTGCACTAGGAAAATGGTTTTAAATCCTCTGATTGAAAGTTAATCACGTTCAGGACTTTATAATACAATCTGGATTGACCTGTATTAGAAGGGAATCAAAATTTGATGGTTTAAGTATTTGTAAGAATTAGCTGTTTCTTTTTCCGCTGGTAAGCCTGGCATTGCTAGCTTGAGTTGCAACTGTGAACTGTCAACTTCACGGGGGGAAAAGCTGTAAATCACTGATGAATTGATTCGATGGCCTTTTATTTTAAGGTTCATTGAAATGATTTATAAAATGAATTAACGTATAATGTTTTTTTTTTTTTCTTTTTTGCATGATACACTTTTGTTTTAATTTCTCGTATCTAACTTTTCTATAAACATCTATAAATTTATAAAGCATTTTGGAAAGTTAGGAATCAAATACTTATCTCAATTGAAATGCTCTTCTATGTTTGAAACTAATTCAGATCGGAACTTTTAAAGGACGATAAATGACTCCTACACCAGTAAACTATAAAGCACTAGCATATTAGTTCACCAGGCACGTTTTCATGGAAAAGAGTTTTATATTGGGCTGTTAGTTGCAAATATGACCTCCAATAGCTAAAATGCTAAATATTCATGATCCATCGATAAACTATGCTAAAAGAAATTCACAATTAATGTTGTTAGGATACTGGTTTGGGCCTAAAGCCCAATAAGCTGAGCTCAACACAAAGTTAGTTACAATTGTTGACGCGGCTAGTTGGTTAGGAGAGGCACCCTAGTTATAGGGAATGGGGACTGCAATGATGAAGGCATGAGGAATCTTTTCTGTTAGAACCTTGAGAGGTTGACATGGAGAAAGTCATCTCTTCTATGAGGAGCATTAGCTTTGGGATTACATGGGTTATCTTTTGTGATAGTTTTCCTTATTTGAAATCAATAATATTGTGTGTTTCTATTAAATCTAGTTCCTAACAAATGTCCAATGATTTAAAATTAGATTCAGTGATTACTTTTTGGTGAATAAATTAGATTTAGTGATACGAGCCCTATACATCTAGTGGTAAATTTAATTAAAAATAGGGTCGTGTGTTTTATTACCACAAAATGTTTATAAACGCATTTTGGTTCTTTTAGCTGTATGTATTTGGTATACAAATAAAATGTATGTGATTCCTAACAGAAAATCACAAGTATTATTATATGTTTGGCTATAGTTTTTTTTATTTAAAATAATTGTTTCTATTTCTTATAAGACATTATAAAAATTAGTAGTCAAACTTTACTTATTTTCCGATTGAATTAAATTAGTCTTAAACAAAATCTTAGAATACTGATGTGAAAGTAAAAAAAAAAAAAAAAATCTCTAAAACAAAATCTTATAACACTGATGTATAAGAAAAAAAATGTTACATAAATAAGCTATTTTAAAAATGAAATAAATCAAATATGCACTTTATATAAGAAAAATAAAGTTATTGGATTTTAAGCGGATTTGTAGTGAATATTTTCTTCAAGAAGTCGAGAAGGCCTAGAATTTCGTGTCTTAAAAAAAGCATCTGTAGTGTTAGCAAAGCCGAAGAACTTGCACTTATGACATTTATAGCGTATAAGCAATTCACTTATCACATCAACATTTTTTCTCTCTTTTTCTTAAGCAACGGAGTTTTTATAAATAATTTTACTAAAATTTAAACAACCCATTTTAACATCTAAATAATGAAAAGAGGTGATGTAAAACAACCCACGCTACAGTTAGCCTTAGATAAAAGTTTTTTGAAAAAAAAATAAGAAACGTGGAATGGCTTGTCATAATCGATCATGGCGCTCAGTACACGGCCATTCTCAGCAGTGGCGTTTAAAATGGCACCAAATCCCTTTGCAAGAGGTTTAACGTTTTAGGGCATGACCATTCTTTAATTTTCCGATAATTCGATTTTTATGCAAAATGGTAGTACTGAACTTTAATCGATGTAGCCAGGATCGTAAATACTATGTTTTGGATTGAAACAAGCGAAGAGTATCACTGAAGGATTATATAGCACAAATAGTAATAACGAGATGGAGTAACCAAGCAAAGTTTATTGCATCGGGACAAATGATAACTTCTTGTGCCCAGGTTTCAAACAGCATGCTATCGTTAAATTGCTATAGATTGTGGAACACGAGTTTATAATTTCTATGATACTCTCTGACGCATAATTTACAGTGTGATTTTGCAGCGAGTTCGGCATCAACGAGAATGGGCATACCTAACCCCAAACTTATTTTAAACATAAACATCAACATATACTAGAAATTATCATCGCAGTACACAATGACATTTCGCCTTTTAAGATGGACAATACAAAGCATGACGTGCAAGGTGCAGTTATCTCATACAATTTAAGCCACCACAGGATACGATGCACAAGTTGCAACACCTGAAATTAAATCAACGGGGTTAGCAAAAGCCAGCAGTGCAAAATAACTAATCTCGTCTTTATAAATGTAGAATTATAACATTAATATCAACAACTCTAGAGAGGCCTAATTTTAACCAGAAAATAAAGGGAACTTAGATTTTTTATAATTGCTCCTCGGTTTCACAATCTAACTTCGCTACACTATGCCAATCATTCAGACAGAGCAGTACAATTGGGTGAGGTCACGTTGGGTGAAAAACTTCGGAAAAAATTGGTAGTTAGTCTGGGATGTGTCAAGGACAGTGTTCTTTTTTTGCTACGCCAATGAATTTAATGACTCTCGGGATTTAATACGTTCTTCTACGAATAACAATCCCAGGTATACAGAAGACTAATTAAGAAAAATTATGTTTGTTAGAAAAGGGGAAAAAATGCTCCAGATAATGTTCCAGATAAATTTTCTAAGTTGAAAAAAAGAATTGCTTTATTACTCCTTTTTTAATTAGTGCGAGACTAGTTCCCTTTAAAACTTTAACTATTCTTTAAGAATTTAGGTCGTGTGGATGCTTACCGCACATATTCTTCCCAAATTCCATCTTGAAGTAGCCGTTGTCACCCCAGTCACCTCCCCATGAGTTTTTAATGATCCAATATGGAACACCATCTTCAACACCATACCCAACAGCAAGAACAGCATGATTTACATCCTGCCACGCAAGTTCATATTTTATTAGCGTCCAACGAATGACTTCTAAAGCCTCTACATCTTAGTTTAGAATTATAGACACGCAAAATACATGTACCATAGATCTCGTCAATGGGCATATAATTAAGATTCATGATGCTAACAGTTATAAACACGCATCGAGAACAGCAACTGTGTTTCGAGATGCCATAAATAGGACATAAACAATAGATGCATTGGCCTTGTTGCTAAACATTTGGTTCTGAAAATTGCATTAAACACTAGATTGAGAAGGATCGGGTATTCTCTGTAGAATACTCACCGTGGGCTTGCTGCCACAAGTATCACTAGTGTAAACTCCTTTCTTGTAGAATCGGAAGCCGTTCACCACCTCAAATGCCACACTAACTGGCCGAACAAAAGCAACTGCGTGTTTCAATTCATCCTCAGCACCCTACACCCGAGACAAAACTAAAAACATTTGAAAATCACATATAGAAGAAGTCGAGATATGAATTATCTGATTCTGTCATGTATTTCAGAGTCGACAGCAATGTTACAATAAATGACACATCAAGCAGAAAACTATCTATCCGTTTAATTACCAAGGTGATATTAACAGAGTCAACGACTCGAACAGCAACGTTTTCAGCTGTAAATTTGCAGACACCATCTTGTCCGGTGTAGGGATATGCTTCCTCTGTGTCAATGCCACCGTTGAATTTAATGTATTCAAAGGCTTGGGACGGCAAACCACCGTTGCAGCCGAAGTTATTGAAAGCACCGGCACAATCCACTAGCTGCTGTTCAGAAAGAGAGATATTTTTCTTAAAAGCCTGCGCGTAAGCTGCCTCCAAGGCTCCAGTTGTGCTGCAGATGACAAGTGTTACGGTTAGAAGCGTGATAAATTCGAATATTTTCCCATTCTAATCATTTTCTTTGGCTTTATAAGAAACCTGAATGTCCAGCACGATCCGCAGTGGCCTTGATCTTTAACTTCGCTGACTATACCTTCTTTTCTCCAGTCTTTCTGCACACAAGAAAACAAATTCATACACAAACAAGGCTCCTCAAATGCAAGAATTTAAAAAAAAAAAAAAAAAAAAAAAGCAAGCATAAGGGCCCAGTTGCAGTCTAATAGCCAATAGGTATTAGGGAAATGGATATGGATATGGAAGAGTAAAGTCTCACTTTAATATCTGATATTGAATCAGTCGTTTATTTCAATCCCTAACTTAACTAAAAAATTCATCTTCCTAGCTTTAAAAAACATTATTCACGTTAGTTCTTTTACAATAGGGTTTACATCTACTTTCTCCTCCATTTCTTTTCCATCTCATTTTTCTTTCCGTTTCCTTTTCCACTTCTCATCACGTCACTTATCAGTTATCACACATTTTAGTTTCTCTCTTTTTCTTTTCTTTCTTCTTTACAACCATTCACCGTGACTGACATGAATAACTTTATCCAAAGTCAGGTGTAGAGTGAAATTTAAGTAAAATTATCAAACAGTCACAACAACTACGCGACATTCTCCTTCTATGCAGAGATAGACTCCGTCTATTCAGTTACATAACTTACATTATCAAACATTAACACCAGACGGTAGCGTACTACAAGCCAAAATGCGCATTACTTGGTTTAAAACGAAAGTTCACACGATCGCCTCGTTCATTTATTACACGAAATGAAGCAGTAACAGTAAGAGTTACATTGAATGAAAGTACCTCGTCTGGAAGAGCGGCATCGGTGAGCCTGTGGTTGCCTCTGTGCGTGGCGGAGCAATTCTGAGCGGCGCCGAGTCTGTGTCTCGCGAACTCCTCCCAAGTCCAGTCAGCAAAATCTGCGAGACCAGAGTTCACAATTTTCATATCGAATCAAAATCAAAGTGCGAAACAGAGAGAAAGAGTGAGAGAGTGAGCACTGAGCACAAACGATTAATGCCGAGCGTGTACGAGAGAGGCCTCTTGTTGGTGGATCTGATGAGTCTGAGGTTATCGGAGAAGATCCGGAAGCGGTGCCTAATCTCATCGACGGAGTGGTAGCGCTTGCCGTGCCGGCGAGCGAAACGCGCGAAGGAGAGAGCGTGGCGGCTCTGTCCTATGGCGTCGAGGACCTGCGATTCCAAGTCCGATACAAGACGGATAGGGTTGGATTCGTCGAAGGTGGAGCCTGCGGCGGCGAAGGCGGCGGCGCAGAACAGAAATATCAGCAGCGACAACCGTGCCATCTTTCTTCTTCAGTGAGATATTTCTTTTGCTGTTTGCTATTGGTTGGTTTTATGAAGATGGGAATTGGTCACTGCTGCTATGCAAAATGACCAAATTGTCCTCCACTTATTTTTGCTCTTCCTTCCATCGTTCTTTCTCTCACATTATTTGATATTGTGGAAAAATGGAATAATATTAATTTATTGCCCTCGAGTTAAATGTGTTATCATTAAAAAGGATAAAGAATATTAACTTAATATGTCATGTGTCCAAATGTATTTATTTTAATTTTTTTATAACACTATCTTCCTTGCAAGTTTTATATGGGAAATATTAAATTTATTTTTTTATTTAAAAACTTCTTTATGGATTAGTAAAAGAATTTTGATAAAAAAATATGCAACTTTTTTATTCAAAATTGCATATAATTAACGGATTTTCTAATCTTTAATAGTAAATGTAGTATAATAATTTTTGTCTAATAAAATATTATTTATTTGTATTTAATAATTCTATCCGTATAAATTAGAATAAAATATATATATAATAACTCAATGTATGAGTTATTTTTGCATCCCAAAATATTCAAAAGACAAATTTAAAATAGAATTATTATTATAATTCTAATAAAATATTTTATTAGCTGAAAGATAATTTCTTTTAAAGTTCACTATAATTAAATGCTTTTGTGATATTATATAACGAGGTTGAATTTATAACGAGGAAAACAACAAGTATTTAATAAATATCAAATTTAAAGTAATTGTATTTGTAGTTATTAAATTATTGTGATTCAAAAATGAAATGATAATATTATTTATTTATTTGTTTATTTTTATGATTTAGATATATTTTTAATCTTTTAAATTTAGGATAAATTTATTTTTGGTCCTTCAAATTTAAAATTATTATTTTTAATTCCTATAATTTTTAAAAATTTTATTTTAATCTCTTATATTAGTAATAATATATCTGAAAGTAATAAATTGAAACAATTATGCATTATCAATTAGATTTAATGTGTTATTCTCACTAACAGGGATACCACTAGTTAAATTTTATGTGACATATTTTTTTAACAAAATTTGAATATAAGGACTACAACAAATTTTTTTTTTTAAATTACAAGGATTAAAATGATCAATTTTTAAATTTGAAAGACTAAAAATAAATTTACCTTAAATTTAATAAACTAAAAAAAATTGACCAAGTCCTCACGCTAAGTGTAAAATCTCATGCTCAACTTCAAGTTTCTAGAGAGTTATATAAGAAAAATTTTAAGTTTCCACGTTCAGGATGGAATTTCATGCTTAATGCTAGCCCCCTAGAGACCCACTTAGTTTTGACACTAAATGTGAAACTCACATTCAGGCTCAACCTTTTAAATACACTTCCCAATTCTCATGTTGAGCGTGAAAATCCAGTGTCATCCTTAAAAAATAGATTTTTAAGCATTAATGAAGAACACCCCAAATCTCCAAATTTTTTTAACTTAGACAATAACCTAAACATGCAACCACAAAACTTTCCATTTTGTTACAGCATGCAATTCAGAATTAAAGGAAAAAGGAACATGCATCAACATTCAATCCTCCTTATTTAAACGTGCCAAAAAATTAAACTCAACCACAAATGTCAAAGATTCTTAAACAAGATTAAGCTTTCCAAAATTATAAACAATCAAACAACTCATATGATAACTAAATTCAGCTCTCCTTCCCTCGATTCCTGTGACACCCTCTACCCCAACATTAATGCACAATAAATGTAAACAATAATTTTTTTTTCTCTTTAGTAAATAAAGTCTTTCATAGTTGACAACCTCTTTCATGGATAAAATAATTGTCTCAATTATCATCAAGTAGAAGATTCACATTCGTAACTCATAAATCATAAAAAGGTCAACACATAAGTATCAAAACTCAAGAAATCATATAAAAGAAAATATAGATTAATTCCAGCAAAGGTGGTAGTGCCTCCTAGTTAGGAATTAATTTATAACTTTTAAATCATGTAATAAAATAGTATGACAAAGATATACATTTTGGTCTTTTCTCAAGAACGTTCAAAATTACAAAAGAAGAGAAAAGGATTTTAAAACAATAATATCTCAAACTAAGCCTAGCTATGCCCGATGTCACATCCTATCAGAGCATGCCCAACTGAACCCTTTAGCCTCATCACCAACATCCTCATGATGATGATCACCTGCAACATAATTTAAACATATACAAGAACAACAAGGGAGTGAGAAACATCTCACTCAGTTTCAGGTGTAGAAATAAAGGTTAGATAGCACCCACACACACACAACAAATATAAGTCACATGTAAACAATACACATACATCATTAATATCACATATACACTCATTTATCATGCAATGATATCATGGACTCGACTCACAAATGCATGCATGTGGCGCCATATGGAAGTTTCACGTATCATCAATAGTGACCCTAAGGTACACCTGGTTACATCACTGGTGACCCTAAGGTACACCTTGTTAGCAAGTTACATCACTGGTGACCCTAAGGTACACCTTGTTAGCAAGTTACATCACTGGTATGCGGCCTCAGCGGCACACTTGGAATAATATATGCATATGATGCATGTCATACATTCATTATTTCATTAACTCAACATTTGACTTATTACAGAATTTCATTTAGTACATCATGTCATCATTTTTTATATTTTTATAATCACAGCTTGTCTCAATAGTCCATTTTTTAGGTCTCATGTCTTTTGTCCGTATTTCACATAGTCATGTCATAAATACTCCTCATAAGGTCCGCATAGGAATTCACAAAGGACATTCTTATTCATATTAAAACTTATTCATTGTTAATGACGTAATCATTTATTATTTCCAACAAAGAATAAAGTAGAGCAACCAGAAAATAAGACAAAACAACGGCAAGGGATTGGGGTTACATAATCATTTATTATTTTCAACAAGGAACAGAGCAGAGAAAACAGAAATAAAATAGAACAACGACAAGGGATTGGGGGCCAATCCGATAATCAAACTATCCAACAATTATCCCCATACTCCCGAGCGAGGTTTCTCACTCCCCCTTACTTGGATCAGCGGAGCTGAAACTTGGGCAGGACCTCCTCCTCTGGATTTCCTCTTTCTTTCCCTCTCTTTCTCTCTCTTTCTCTCTCTCTCTCTCTCTCTCTTTCTCTCTCTCTCTCTCTCTCTCTCTCTCTCTCTAAGATTTTCACTTCTCACTCAGTTATAAAATTTTCACCCCCCTGCCCCTATTTATAGGCATCCTGGCGCACCCAGAACGGCCCGTACTGATTTCGGAACGGCCCGTTCCGAATTCTTCAAACATGGGCAAATTTTTCAACTGGAACGGCCCGTTCCAAAATCAAAACGGCCCGTTTTCAAAAAGCAGAACGACCCGTTCTAAAGTACATTTTTACACAGATTGACCTTAATCGGAACGCCCAGTTTCTAACTCAACTTTTTAAGCATTTTTAGAAATTCGGAACGGCCCGTTTCACTTTGGGAACAGCCCGTTCCGGAAAAACCCAAATAGGCCATTTTACACATTTGGAACGGCCTGTTCCACTTTTGGAACGGGTCGTTCTACTTCCTCAAAAACAGTTTATTTTCATTGTCTGGAACGGCCCGTTCCACTTTCGGAACAGCCCGTTCCAGTGTAAAGAAACAGAATTTTATATAAAAATTTTCGTAAATAATTAAATTATTACAAACTTATAAAAAATTCAATAAAAACCCCTTTTAATTAACTAAAATAACTAAGAAAAATATTCTTCATAAATATAAAAACAAATAATAATTGATATTGTACTAGTAGAAATTCCGGGGTGTTATAATTCCTAACTTTCAAAGTGAGGAGAGAAAGAAAGAGAAGAGAGAAAAAGGAAGAGAAGAACTTTGAGCTTTGAAGAACCTTCGCACTAAACCCACTTTGGTTCTTGGTCACACGAAACATAGTTCTTCCACACACTCAAGGACCTCTCTATCTTGACTTAGAAACTTGAAGGAAGAAAAGAGGAGAGTTTAACCAGTGACTTTTGTTTTCTCCACCAGCATACCTGTACCTCTCTCATGAAGCCTAATATTACATCAAGAATAAGAGAGATCAAAAGAAAACAACTACTACTTTGACAGTTGTTTTTCGCACAATAATAACCAATAGATTTATTATTATCATTATTATATTTATATTTTTGAATTGATTTAAAATTGACTCAAAAGTGTATTCAAGTAGAATGACCCTTATTTTTGTGATTGATGGAGTTATTATATGGTGTTTGTTTGAGGGGATATTTTATGAGAGTTATTTTTATAAGGTTATTACACAAGCATACTCCACAATGAAGAGATATTATCCGCTTTAGGACTAAACCCTCACAATTTTGCTTTTGGTCATCACCCAAAAGGCCTCTCAATCATTGAAGTATGTTTGTGTTATATAAATTGTTATTTATTGTCTTATTTTATCGATATGAGACTTGTTTGTATCCCAACTATATTTAATTAAACTATTAATACTTTTTGTTAATTAATTTGATTCTCAAAAAATATTTAGATTTATCTTTTCAGATTTTTTTCCTAATCATTTAAAATTATGCAAATAAATAATAAAAGCATAATAAGAAGATAATCAATTTTGCCATAATAAAACTAATAATTTCCTTAAAATGTTAAGAACTATACCCGGTCCTAAAAACAATAGCAAATACTCAAACATAGTCATGGAGAAAACAAAAGAGGAAATAATAAACATCCAAAATCAGCATAGAAGGTAAAAAAAAAAAAAAAAAAAAGGAAAAACCATCTCCAAATCCAATCATCTGCCTAGAGTTGTCAGCCTTTATTGGGTTCAAGATGTACATCTCAAGTTCAAAAACCATTCAAAACAATAGATTAAAAAGGCCCAAAAACCCAAAATACAATTAAAATCACAAAAACAAACCAGAAAATTGCAGTAGTTACCCGCTCGCGCTCATGATCATAGTTGTGACCAATCTCTTACAATTCTGATCAATGCTGGTAGACTTCAATAGAGTAGAACAGTTCAATCCCGTGCATGATATAGTGTTTATGATCCAAAAATGTAAATTCATGCAACATGCACTTTTAATTTTTCCTTGCATTTATTAGTCATCTCAAGCTCTTGAAACATGAACAAATAAATTCTTGAAACACGAACATACTAAATAAAAGATTGATAAGATTCACAAAAATGGAAAGAAAAAAAATTGAAAACACACCGAAATCAAATCATAAGTGACATAATATGATACTATTCTAAGTAAAATACTCTGCATAAACAATATGAAATGTTTTTTTTTATATAAAAATAAAAAAAATTACAAAGATGGTCGCAATGAAGATTAAACCTAAGTCTTCATGTTTCTAACTACCTCAACCCTTCTCCACTCAACTACTAGACTAACCCTAGTGATTACATGTGAAATGTTTAATCTCTAATTTTAAGGTGCATGGATATGTTATTTATTCAAATGAGTTTGGTCCTACTTAAAAAAAGTTATTATAATAACTTTTTTAAATGACTAGATGGATCATTCTTTCATAAATAGCTACTTTTATAATAGAAATTAACATAGTTTGTTAAGTTTAACTAACTCTCTTGACTTTTAGCTGATACATGAGAATACTTTTTATAAATATTAAAAATGTATAATTAATTTTTTTATTTTCTTATAAATGTTATTGAAAAATTCATTTAAATAGGACCTAACATATTTGAACAAGTAGCTTAATTAAGTGTTTAGTGAATAAATACTTATCACAAAAGCTCAAATATATATATTTTTTTAAAAATATTTTCATATAACTTGTTAGTTGTTTTTATACACTATTGAAGTGAATAATTTTTTTTACAAACAAATAATAAATTATTTTCGTAAGTTCTCTCAAACACTTACGAAATACTTATATTACAAAATAAATTCAATTTAACTATAACTTTCCTGGAAATACATCAGTTATATATTGGTCTACATCAAATGGCAGCAGGTGAGCAGGGTAACAAAGGAGGTTAAAAAATTATATGCACCATTTTTTGTTATATATAGGGTGGATTTTAATCCAACTTTAATATATAGTTGGCCTATAAATTTTAACGTTTATTTGTAATAATTAATGTTCAATAGTAGGTTTAAATATGTTTATATTGAAAAGTACAATCTTTTTTTTTTATTGTTAATCCATATGCGTAATAAAAATCATCTTGTTGCATCTGTAATGGTTGGCATCGTCCGAGGAATTCCCTTGAGAGTAACTCAATAAGGTTAGTGGGCCTATGTCTAATGAGCTGATTGGTATGATCCAAATTTATTTTTACCTTTGTGTCTTTGGGCCCAAATAAGAACTTACAATTATCACACCTTAGGCTACACTTCCATTTTTTTATACATATACTCCTTTTTTTAAAAAAAATATTAAATTTCTAAATTATCCTTAATATTATTTAAAATAAAAAAAATTATCCTGAAAATTTTTTTTTGGAGGTGTATTTGTACATAATTATGAAAAGTTCTTTCCGGAATACTAAAATTACTATTCCGGAAATAACTTTCCGTCGGAATAATTCTAGAAAGTACTTTCCGTAACACTAAAATTACTATTGCGGAAAGTTCTTTCCGGAATTATGGTAACAAATACACACACTGTTAATATTCTGAAAAGAATTTTTCGCAATAGTAATTCTAGTGTTACGAAAAGTATTTCCCATAATTATTTTGACGGAAAGTTATTTCCGGAATAGTAAGTTTAGTATTCTGGAAAGTACTTTCCGTAATTATTCTGACGGAAAGTTCTTTTCGGAAGGCTCATGATATATACACCTCCTGTTTTTTTTTTATAAGTACACCTTCTTTATTTTTTTTAAAAAATTATAAAATATTATATATATTTTTTAATTTTATACCTTTAACTTTCAATTTTCTACTTTTTTCTTTTTTTTCACACACTTTTTTTTTCTCTTTCAATTTTTACATGCTACCAAAATAGGTGGGATAAAGGAAAGATAACGGAGTGCATATAAAATTTGAAAAAAGAAAAAAAAAAAAAAGAAAGATTTGTAAAAAAAAAAGAAAAAAGAAAGATTTGTAAAAAAAAAAAGTACTAAATTAAATGTTATGAATGTAAAATTAAAAAAAAAAAAGCAAAAAATTAAGAATATTTTAAAATTTTAATTATTTTTTTTGAAAAGGAGGTGTACTTATAGGAAAAAAGAGGTGTATATACCATTAACCTTTAAAAAACACTTTCCAGAATAATTTTTTTATATTTCAAATAATATTAAAGATAATTTAGAAATTTAATATTTTTTTAAAAAAAAAGGGTGTATGTATAAAAAAAATAGAAGTATATATGTCATCAACCCACACCTTATCCTTATTTTATCAACCCCTCCGAAACAAAAACACAAATTGTGGTGCTGTCTTTCACTTTTTTTCCCCTCTTTCACAAGTTGAATGCACTTATTTCAGTTTTCATGCCATTTTTATCTCTTCTATTTTCTCGCTTTCCATTTTTTTTTTCACTTTATTTCACTTCTAATATAAAGAAGTGAAGATGGAATGGGATCAATTGTCCCAAAGAAAACATTAAAAAAGTTTATTAAAAGAACACTGAAAAATAAGTCAGGAAGAGTAATTCTCGTATAGATACGCAAGCAACACATATTTATGCATAATCAATTAAAATAACACAATTGAAAAATAATTTAAAAAATAAAATAGACTATAACAAAAAAAGAAAATATGCACGTAATTCTCAATAGAAAATACAAGAAATTCTACTTGATGTTTCTCATATTCTACTAAATCTAGTGTCAACATGTTATGTCGTCCTCGTTAATTCACTAAACAATTATCCAAATGCATTAATGACCAAGATTTAATCAGATTGTCATTTTATATATATATATATATATATATATATATATATATATATATATATATATATATATATATATATATATAAAAGATAACTTTACCTTTTAATTATCTCTCGTAGAGGATACTTGTCATTTGTATCACAACGTAAGTATTATATATTAAAGTAAATTGTATTTTTAATAGTCAATGATCTAGAAGCTGGAATATTAATGCACATATATTCACCAGTCATTTTCTTTATAAAAACCACAAGATATCCATACTTCTTGACAAATTAAAAGACCTAATATATTTGATTTCAATTAAAAAAAAAATGTTGTCAATATGGCAGCTATGAGACTTGAGAGAAGAAACAAACGAAATAGAGAAAGCGAACCTGAATATCTCTATATATATACGTTCTTATCATAATTAATAAAATTTGTCCTTTACCTCTTATTTTCAAAGTGTTGGAATGCATTAGAATTTGATTTCAAACCACACCGTTCTGGAAATGATTGACCAATAATTGATATTACAACAAATTCAAAGTTCCGCAAATATCCAACATTGATTTTGCTGTGGATCAGAAGCAATCAGAGTCAAGTATTAGCTATAAAGGGTTTACCATTAACACAAACAAATGTTTATCAAATATACACCCAAGATAGTGAGACAAATAATATTTTTCTTATCGATTCTAATTGTAATATTCTTTTACTCATTAAAAAAGCAGTTTTTTTAATAAAAAAAAGTTTAAAACAAATATGTATATTTAATGTTTTTTCTCTCAAATCATCTGATCTAATGGAGGTAATTAAGAAAGAATAATTACATTTTTACGATAAATTGTACTTTTAATTTATTCATTTAATTAGTTTATAGTCTTAGTCTCTCTATTTTAAAATAGATATATTTAATTTCTTATTTTTTTTATATCATACTCTTTATTCTCCTCGTTTTCTATTACATAACTTAAAATACTGAGTGTGACATAGGTGTAGAAGAGAGAGGGAAAACTAGAGTGAGATATATAATTAAGTAACATACTAAAAAAAAGGAGAAAAAAAAATAGTATAATAAGAAATATGACAAAAAATAAATCCTAGTTCTTAAGCGATCAAACTCATAGTCATACTCAGATCTTTAGTCATTAAAGATTAATGACTTAATGTACATAAATTAATAAATATTCAATAAATATAATTTTGAACTAAAAAACTCTTGTTTAATACTATCTTTATTTTCTATATATATATATATATATATATATATATATATATATATATATATAAGAAATAAAGAAAAGTCTTATTTTATTCTTAATTATACGAAACATAATCCATTTTGAAAATATAAATTGAAAAATATATCACCTTCATTTATTATGAATTTATTAATGAGTCAATCTACTTATTTTTCATGAAAATAAATTTATTTATTAGATAATTAAAATTATAAGTCATATTTATTGGTTTAAAAATATTTCCTTAACTTTTGAATAGTGTTATTAGATTTAAGTATTATCTTACTGTAATATTTATAACAAAGTGAAATAGAATAAGATAAAAATATCATTCAATTGTTTAATATTTTTAATCAAAACAATCTCATTTCATGCATTCAATTTTGAGAAGAAGAAAAAATTGCCAAGGCTATAATTTGGATGAAATAAACATATTCTCCTTCAACTTTGATTCATTTTACATTGAAGTATTTTTAGTGTTTGCTTGGCATCAAAATAAGTTTGTTTATATAGGTTTATTTTATTATTTTTTAAAACTTATTTTCATTAGTTAATTCGACTAGCTTATAGATTTTTTCTCTTTTTATATTTACTTAAAATGTCTTCTTCTTTAAAAAAAAAAAAGTTTTTTATTCTATTTAAAATATTTTCTTTTTGCTAACATTATCACTTTCGGTGATGCCATGTTATTTTTTTTTTTTTTTCGTATTTGGATCTTAACTCGCACAAATAGGCATCTTCGATGATATCTTTAACTACGTCGCCAATCATTAACGTCACACTATTCATTGTCGCTGCCCTACCCTTCATTAAAATACAGTACTAACAAAATTAATTATAAACGATAACTAAATTATTTTTTCTGCCTGTAAAAAAGAAATAAACGTATAAAGAAATTACAATCATTCATTGCTTTCAAAACTAATGATTTGCTGTTTGATAATGAAAAAGTAACGTCATTGAATGTTATCCATTTTCTTATAATGTAAGTTAAAGTTAAAAATTGTAGTCATAATTGTTAGGATAATAATATATTTAAATGAATTCAAATATATATATAAAGAGAGTGATTCATTTATTTTTTTATTTCTTTCGATAATTCATTTTTATATCAAATTTTAATTATTTAATTATTAAATTTAAAATTCTTAATACCTAAATTATAAATTTTTAAAAAAAATTTAAAATTATTTAATATTTTATTTTATTTATTCAAATTGACAAATAATTATAAAAATATGTTATACGTTAATTTAAATTAATAAAACAAAGTATTAAATAATATTTGAAATTATAAAAAAAAATTACATATTTAATCTATACATTAAGAATTTTAAATTTAACAGTTTGATCGTTAAAATTTGATGCAAAACATGAATTTTATTAAATGAGATAAATCTAGATAAACTTACTTTTATAATAAACGAATATCTCCTCGTATAAGCGTATCATATACCATACTTATTAATATTAATAAACTAAGATGTTGCAAAAAGTTGAAAATTTATTATTTTGATGGTTAGTTTTATAACAGTTAACCAGATAAAAAATTATCTGTGTAGAATATGTGTAAGTTTTTCTTTTCCTTATGTTACTTGATCAAAAACAAAATAAAAAAGGGGAAAAAGAGATAATATCAAACGAATTAGAAGTGTTTAGAAGTCAAATTAGTTTGGATTTAAGTGAAAATCTAAATTGAACTAATTAAATATAATTTTTATTTAATCCAAATTGAACCAATCTGATATTGGTTCGATTTGAGTTATTGAATATATCCAATAATTTTTTTAAAATTAAATTAATTTTTTTTAAAGTAAATAATTTTTTTTAACATGAACCAAATTGATATATTATCAAATAAAGATTTTAAATGCATTACAGTGTGTGAAAATGAAATTTAATATATTGCAATATAGTTATTCTTGAATTTTTTAAGTATTTGAAAAATAAATTAAAAAAATCTACATATTATAAGGTGCAAATGTCTTAAAATAATTAAAATGATATATACATATTAATTGTCAACCAAATAAAAAATAAAAATAATAATATATAAATTAATTAGTTTGATTCGAATTAATTTGAGTTTTAAATGAGTAAATCTGATATTTGAAGCAATTAACATCAAATTTAATTGATTTGATTTAAGTTGGACCCAAACAAAAAATAATCCAAAATAATCTAATTAATTTATTTGAATTGTCAAATTCATTTGATTGATTCGATTTAATAAACACAACTAAAACATACATCTCCTACCTATAGATAAAGAAGACCCCTCTAACTAGCACTAATTTTCAAAAGATGATTCGTAAATCAATTGGACTTCAAGTTCCACCATTTTTTTTCCCTAAGTCCTACCACCATGCAAGTTAATTTAATGATAGAACATAATTTGAATTTCTAAATATTTTTTTAATAAATTTCATTTTATTTCATTACTCATAAAAAAAATCAATTTAAATGAAAAATATTTTTTCAATAATTCTTTTAGACAACTATTTCAATAGATAAGCAACCTTATTTGAAGTTGCATAAGCAACTATTCTATAAAACTTAAAAAAATTAATTTGCTAAGATATTATTCTTAAGTTACTTATAAGTTATAAGTAACTCATTGGACTAACAAATCTTTAGTTCAAGTGATATTGAGTTTAAATTCTTTAAGAAATTTCATATACTTGAATTTTAATGGATAAAAAAAGTAATTAGAAAAGAGATTTCATTAAAAATATCATGTAAAGTCTTTTTTTTTTTTTTTAGGGATTACTCACTAAAAAATAAACAACCTATTGAAGTTACCCTAATATATATATATATATATATATATATATATATATATATATATATATATATATATATATATATATTTACTTGACTATTTTTCACATGCTATATTTTATAGGATTCATGTATACATATAAATACAATTATGAAGTAAATTTTGTTGAACTTGGATTACCTAAACTAATTAATAATTTGAAATCTCTAACATAAAAAGTTAGACAAGATATTAGAGATTATGTCTAGTTTGAACGCATAGACGAGGATATTAAACCTTAGATGAGTATTCAACATAAATTGCACTGAATCGACTTAAACCTCTGTGGCATTCGTGGATCCTTAACGAACAGAGTCTCGACAATATATTTTTTAAAATATTTATCATTTAACTATTCAGATAATTTCTTTCTGAATTTCAAACTTTGTAACTGATGATCAGTCCGACTTGTGCGTAATTATGACAAAACAGAATAAGATTCAGCCTTAACGCATGGCATCCTTTACCCTTTGTCAAACCATTTAGCTAAAAGCTAGTGCAATTTTTGACTTTAATTACTCACATTCCTTTTTCTCGACAATCCCGAGATGTATACTCTTGAATTAGCTTATATGAATTAGAAGCATTTGTATTTGTTTTCTAACAACCATGTTAAATTATTAGTTCATAATTTAACTCATTAAAGATGTATACCAGGAGAGACTGCTTAGTGCAATTCGTCATCTGTTGTCACGAACAATGACGCATCATGGAAATTATAATGAATTTTCTTTGATAAGTAAAAATAATAAATAAGAAATGATATTCTAAAATTATTTGACAAATAGTCAATAATATGTTTGAAATCTTCGGAACAAATATTATCATTTGTCCACTTAGTCGTTAAAATGGAAATTAAGTAGTGTATAATTTAATTTATAACTTTATTTGCTGAATTGAAGATCCACAAAGGCTTATTAGAAAAATTTTACTTTTGTTCTAAATAATCTTCTTGAATAGATATATATTCACACTAAAGTAAAATTTTAATGGTTGCATAAGGTGATCGCTTAATAGTTAATAAAGAATGATTTTAATTTTTCTTTATAATTTATTTTATTAATATTACTAGATAATTATTTCTTTTTTCAACACATTAAATATATACCTGTCATTTAATATTTTTCATAAAATATTAAAAATTATATAAGAGCTTACACATACCAACCAAAAATGCAAGAAATTTGACCAGACATATAATCTTCAATATTTTGAAGAAAGATTGTATTTGTGTATGGAAAACTTAATCTCATATTATATGATCAAATTATATCTGGCAAAATTAGTAGATAGATGAATTCGTTAAATATGTTAACATAAGTTTGATTTCCTAATTTTGTGAATGGAAAACATCGATTCATGATTATTGGTTAATTAGCAAATTAAACGAATTTTTTATGCTAACATTTTAGCAAATTAACATTTTTATGCAAAGTAAATAAAATGCATGTGGATTCGATCACTTGTGTACTAAAATTTAACTACTTTATATATATATATATATATATATATATATATATATATATATATATATATATATATGTACATATATATATATATAGTGATGGATTAATTTTTTTATAGATAATGTGGACAATACTTATTCATATATTTGAAGTATTAAAAATTTTACATATAACTTTTAAAAGTATAAATATATATCATAATTATTTTTTACAAGCTTTTATATCTACGATTACAATTAAAAATAAAAATAAATTAAGTCAAACTAGATTATATTATAATTTATTAGGTTTAAACATAATTTTCTTTAAAAATACATATTCTAAGTATGATTTATTTATCTGTTATAGATATTTTTTAAATGTTTGATTAGAAATATAATTCTAAATACTTACTTTATAATAATTTAACACTAATAAAAATATAAAAATAAATATGTTAAATTTTATAAAAATCAAATTTAATTTGTTTATGATATAAACATGTTTTTAATATCTAATATAAATTTTAAATGCTAATTTATTCTAAAATATATTTTATAATAAAAATCTAAATAAAACATAAATCTTTCACTATTTCCTATTTTGATTTTTTTAATCAATGTATACAATAAATAGAAAACATAAAAGGTAAACATGCATGTTGTAAATTTTATTTTATCATTTTTAAAAAAAAATATATTACATTGTATATATGAACATTAATATATACATACATACATATATATATATATATATATATATATTATATATATATATTAAACTTTAAAAAAAATTAATTTGTTATTAAGAAATATTTATCACATATGAGAATTAATTTTCTTTGAAAGTTTGATATAGATATCAAATAAATGAACATCTCCTTCAAATTTATATTTTATACATATGATAATTTAAATATATATATTTATTTTTTTAGAATATAATTTTTATTTTTTAAAATATATTATTTTCTTGAATAAATAAATAAATAAATAAATAAATAAATAAATAAAAAATATATATATATATATATATATATATATATATATATATATATATATATATATATATATATAGATATATATTAAATGATAGTGGTAACAACCAAATTTTGATAATTTAAATATAATATCTTAATGACATGCACGTGGTAGATTATTATTTTTTTTCTTCAAATTTGATGTATATAATTGTGTTAAATATTTGAAAGAAAAGTTTTCTCTTTATCATTTATAATAATCTTATCTAACTATAAAAAAAATCATCTCTAATAAAAAATTAAACACTCATGATCTATATTAAATAATGTTAATGTAATAATAATAATAAAATTAAAAAAACCTTAGCAATTAAATAGTCTTTTATATAATAATAAAGACTTGAATTTAAGATTATTGATTAAACTGAAATAATTATATATCAATTAATTCACACACTCATTAGTTACATCTAACATTTACACATTGAAACCGAGTGAAATTTTGTCTTTCATCAATACTTGATAGAATATGTATGTAACTAATTTGTAGTTGTGCTAAAAAATTAATTTGTCACAACAGAAATTTTATCATCTCTCTCTATATATATATTAAAATGGACATTGAGAAACTTATTTTTGTATGAGAGAAAAGTAATTTTAGGTCATGTAATCATGTATAGATAGTCCTAATTTAAAATTAAATTGAAAAAAAAAATTAAAGGGTAAAATTTTAATGATTTATATATAAAATCTATATTTGCGCATTTATGGGTTTTCTAAAGTTTTCCATTTTTGCTGCTCAAGTCATTAACCAAGAAAAAGGTCAGACGAAATTGTTGACAGAAACCAATGTTCTTGGATCATCAGTAGTAAAGAAACTCTATTAAGAGCATAATGGAGAGCACTATTATCATTGCTAGCTCATCCTTGCGCACAACACTAGTCATGGCCAACCATGCATGAATCTTGCATGCAACGCAGCATAAATGCCTATCCCACAGTTCTAATATCTTTGCCCAGAAACCGATCCCATCCGGCAACCTTAAAACCCTAATTCAGTTAGATAAGAAAGCAGTGGCGAATTCAACATCTGAGGTTAGTGGCGACAATTATTTTAAAAAAGATAAAGAAAGAATAAAACATAAATATCAAAAACAATTATTAATAAATTCAATATATAAAATCAGAGAATGTAAAATATAATATTTTAAATATATATTAATAATTTAATTAAAATAAAAAAAAAAGCTTTTATTCATCTTCACTGTAGCGGAGTTCCGTCATTATAAAAGTATAGTGTTACTCGAAAGTTCGAAAAGTCAGATGTTAAGCTTTTTTCATGATGACTTGCTTTGGCTATATCATCATCATGTCCTATATAACGTGCTTTCGACTTTGCAATTAAAATTGATTAATTGATTTTTCTGGATAAGATAAAGTAATTAACAATAATGATTTAGGTGGAGAGACATACGTTCAATCATGATTCTTGACCATGGTGATATCGTAACCTTTTAATTAGCTGAGTTTGAATTTGCTACGAATTTTTCTTAGTGGTTAATGACTTAACGTACTGTCGTTTTTGGGGTGTACGTGTTTGTAGGTATAGAAAATATAGTGAACGAGAAAAAAAAAAGTGATAAATATATGAATGAAGAATGATGTAATAAAAAAAAACAGCGAAAAAAAAGTATAAAAAATGAATATATGAGTATAACTATTGATTTTTGTCTTTCCGGTTCAAATACTAGTGCCAATTTTTTTAATTTGCTGATTTTGAAGCTTCATGAGAAGGAAAAAAATAATTCATAAAATGCATATGTTCATCTTGATGTGGTTTAAGGTTGTGCTCAGAAATTTGGAGACCTTACATAAAATTAATGTACTGTGAACGTAAAAAGAAACAAACAATATCAGTTAATTAAAAATTACATTTAGTATAATTTTAAATTAATTATTGTAAAAATTAATAAACTTATCCTAATGAGATTGTGATTAGGTGTTAATTTTAAAACCCATTAACATATCTTTTTTTTAAGTTATTCTACGAATTATTTATGTATTTGAAAATGAATATAATATAGAGATAACTAATTGATACTTGAGATATTAATTTATTCTTTATTGAAATATCTTCAATTATAAGAAAAAAAATCAAATTTACACCTTCTAAAAATATCTACAATAGAGTTGTTTATAAAAAATCTCTGTACCACGTTACTGCTATATCAGTTCTGACCTACTTTATGAATTATTTAAATTTTAACAAAATTACTCGTAAAAATAATTTTACTAAAATTTAAATAACTCATAAAATAAATCAAAATTAATATAATAATGATGTAATTCAGGAGTTTGCTTTTATAAGGAACAACCCTCACAATGCTCTTAAATCATTCTCTAGGATGCTCGAACCAAATCAATTGAGATCAGAAAATTCACAACTTTCGAGGCTAGATCATGATTGGTACCAACTCAATCCCTAACCACCATCATCTTCTTGTCCAAGACAATCATGTTGAACAATCCTGCCACGTCATAGGGTCCCACTAAGTCTGCCACCGAAATCATCATCATTTTAATCCTCTCTAGCAGCTAATAATTATAAATTAACATCCAAACTGGAAATACTGTAAATCATCCTACATTCATGCTAAGGTCCCACCCCATTCCACCTATAGCCACCAAACTATGGCGTTAAATAATTTTCTCAAACATAAATATCTAATTGGGAGTTCTTTTAGATACTTTGTTGTATTTCGAAGAATGAAAGAGTTCTTAGAGTTTATAAGAATAAAAATCATTTATATTTGATAAGGAAATTGGTGAACCGATTCGGGTTTCTAAAACTTTAATACGTTAATACCTTTGTTATGTATTTGATTAATTCAAATGCTAATTTTAATTTTATAAACGAATAAGACAATATTATGAAATGCTGTAATGGACTGAAGGATGATAAACAAACCGTTAACTGAAAATAGAAAATTAGAATGAAACAAAGAATAAAGATAATTGGAATATTAGATACTTAAAAATGATTTAGATAAATAATTATAAAAAGTTAAGTAACACAATTATTAATGTGTAAAATTATAAAATTATATAGCAAGAGTTTAAATATAAAATTAGAAATTGATAAAATTATTATGTCAATGATAAATTTATAATTTTAAAGTGACAAAAAAATATTTTTAATTAAATTTATTCTTAAAATTAATAATAGATAAAAAAAATTAAAAATGAATTTTTATAACCAAAAATGTATATATTTTTTTTAAAGATTTGAGTAACATGAAGGTTTTAAATAATTGTCTCATTAGTCATTTGCCTAAGGCTTCCCACGAAGGGTGATCAAAATAATTGATCACAAAAACAATTAATTATAATCATAATTAACTGGTTTTATAAAAATTAATCATATATAATAAGTGATTAATTCACCTTATTTTTTTATAATCGGTTTTTGTTTATTCTAACTGGTTTTAACTTTTAAAAATCAGTTATATATCATAGTTATTTAACCATTTATAACCAAATAAATTTTAAATTTTGTAAAATTAACTTTTTAAAAATGAACCAAAACCCTAAACCAAATTTAGCCAAAAAAATATACTGTCTTTTAATTTGGAGTACATTAAGGTGAAAAAGGCTTTGAAGCACATCTCAATCGATGTATCGATTAGATGGTATACAACCCCTCAAACTCTTGAGCACTTTGCGGGCATTGAAGCTTTGGTGCACAACTTGATTGGTGCAATGATTGAAAAATCCACAACTCTTTAGATTCAAACCCACTTGCAAATAAAGAAGCTTCAAAACACAACTCAATTGGTGCTACGACTGAACTGAACGATACACAATCCTGAGTCTCAAACTCTTGCAAGCAAAGAGGCTTTGGAGTGCAACTCATATGCCGATACAATTATTAATCTCCTGTACCCAATACTCCAAGCCAATTGCATCTCCTTAAAAATAGCTACAAAGCTGATGATGTCATGGTGACTAATATTGCACGTACGGATGTTCTTTGTCAAAAAAAGCATGTCAAATAATTAACTGAAATATAGATTAAAATCTTCAAAAAAAAAATGTAGACTTTGTCAAAACAAAAAAGCACGCATACCATGTTTATTACGATGGAGAAAGTGCATGAATCAAGTACATTATAGTGAAAAAATTAAATTTATTCCCCCAACAAGTGCAATAAATTTATGCACTATTATTCGCAGAAATTACCACATCAAGCTCAAATTCTTTGAAAAATGTGTTACCTTAAACTAAAAATCCCTATGTAAAGATCTACGGAGTATGTGTTATCTTAAACCAAAAAACCCTCGAAAAAATATATTGTTGGAACTTATAAAGATTCACTTCGCATTATTCTAATCAAATTAATTAACTTAGTGAAATTACTAAACCCTACAAAGTTTATGATGTTTGGGTTTAACACAATCGGTACTCCATATTCCATTGTTAACAATATTGCTTGCAATCTGACGTGAGGAACCTCCTCAGGTATGTCGTCATCATAACAAGGCCCCCATGCATTTTCAACATGCTTAATATGTTAAGCAGATAAATTACTAGGAGTGATCGTCAACCATGTCCACTTTTTTTATTTTTTTCTGCAGCAACCCTTTTCTTTGTTTGGTTTGTTTCCAAAGAGTCTTCCAGATTGGATTGATATCATAATGTTGGTGGGTCCCATTTTCCAAGAGGGGCCTCTTCTTCCCCACCACCAGCTAGCACTAGCAGAATAAGTACATAGAAAAATTACTAGTAAAATCTCATAACACCCGGAGCCAGGAGGCCCATCATTTTTAAATCCTTAATTAATTTCATTGAATGATGATTTAGTCATAGGAATTAGGAATTAAACTATTCCATAATTTTGGTAGGATCATGGATGTGGTCCAAGAAAGACAACGGCAACAGGCATTCGCGTTCCCATTGCATTATGCATGAGTACGTTGACACGACGACCCAATTCGTTTTCCTTCATTTTGATCAAATCAATTAATATCAAAAACTCGATATGTTGGCTTAATCGATCATAATG
Organism: Cajanus cajan; assembly: GCF_000230855.2. Classification (NCBI taxonomy): domain Eukaryota; kingdom Viridiplantae; phylum Streptophyta; class Magnoliopsida; order Fabales; family Fabaceae; genus Cajanus; species Cajanus cajan. The sequence continues at coordinate 67,620,606 of NC_138521.1, forward strand.
TCGATCAAGGTTGGTCGATTATAGTTCCAATCGATTATATGTACGTTTCATTTTGTTATACTTGATTATAGTCTTACAACCTGTTGTAAAGGTTACGGGAAATATGATTGCCATTTACAAGCTAAGATTATAGGAAGGTAGAGGCGAAGATTCTCGAAAAAAGACAACAATTGAAATAGATGTATATAGGCTGTTAGTAAGTAGTAACCCAATGATGGCATGATTTTTCTTGTGTTCTTATCAAGACTGATATAAGTTCCATACCAATCTTATAACATGCTATCTTCACACTTTGTAAGAAACAATGTATCTAATAAAAAATATGTATTCGATTCCTATTGTGTGAAGAAAAAAAAACACATTAGACCAAGAAAATCATAACACTGGAAATAAGAATAATATATAAAATTAGTCAATTAATCAAAGTCGTAGTGTATTACAACATGTCGGCACGCGCAAGAACGTACGCATGGAAGAATCCAAGCGGCCATATTAATTATTTTCTCCTCCCTTGTCTTTCAACGCTGAAAGTGACAAACATATATAATGGGTATGTTTAGGCACGTTATTTTAATTCTAAGAAAGAAGAAATTGCTCCCAATAGTTCATTTTTATTCTGTCTTTCTAGAGTTATTTTCAAAATCTAATACGCATTAATTGTTTCTATATTTTTAATAAATTAAATACCCCCATTTAAATTGTGCCTTTGTATACAAAAGCTTTTTTTTTTATATTTTTTTTCATCCAATTCTCTTAAAATCTCCTATTTTTCTACTGTATAATTTATCACATTTTTTATTTTTATCATGTTCTTCTTTCTAATAAGGAAAAATAATTTTAAATTGTCTTATCTTCTTATTAATTTTTCAATTTCTTTTATAAAATAAATGTTGACTATATTTTATATTTTGAAATTCAATACATTTATTTTTGTAAATATTTGTTTACAATTTTAAAAGATTCATGAAAAAACGTTACTCGTTCAAAATTTATTACCGATCGACGCAATAAACAAAAGTGAATATATTTTTTATTCATAAAATATAGGGTAAATTTGATTTTTTTTATTCACATATTTTTGTTAATGAAGTTTGAAAAATAACTTAATTATTTAAGCCATTTTGCTCAAATATCTTTAAAAAATGTATCAGATAAAACTCAGCTGTGTTGTTAACTTTTATCCTAAAACATCAATCAACGTGTTTATTGATAAAAATATTATATTAAATTTAATTAATACTGTATAATTAGTCTAATTTATTTTTGTTATCATTGATATTACTAATGGTTTAAATTAACAGAATAAGTTGTTTTTATATTATAAAATTAAGAAATTATTTTAATTTTGAGAGACAAATACAGATTTATTCCAAATTTAAAAAATAAAAAATATATCTCACGATAATGAAAGAGCGAAGCTTCCTCCCTTTGGGGACCGTGGGGTGTATAGTAGAGGGTACACTCTCACGTTTGCTTCAATATTTGTACCAAGAAAACGCGTCCTTTGTCTTTCTATATATCTATATCTCAACGCCGTTCAAGGTTGTGTTCAGAAAGAGATTAAAAGAGAGAGAGAGAGAGAAATTCTGTTTTTATTTATTTATTTTAATGCATTCGTTTTAATATATACTCCATTATAGAATAATTGACATTTAATATTAGTGTATATGAATTAAAAATATTTAATAAATATAAAAGTTTAATGATAATATGTTATTTTATATTATCAACCAACAACTTGCAATAAATAACTGTATGTAATTATATGATATCGATATACATTTGGTTTATTCTTATTTAATATAAAATGTGAGTATAGTTTACTGGTACATGTGACGAAAAAAAATAACTCTTGGCCTATGTTAAAAAGAGAATAATAAATTCACTTTTTAATAGTTTCTGTAATTGTTAAAAATTATATGGATATATTTGAGTAAATTTTTTCATAAATATTTTTAAGAGAAAAAAATATGAAAAATAATTAAAATAAAATTTTCATAAATTAAAATTAGCTTACATATAAGTTAGTGATAAAAGTTTTCTTATATTAACTTTTTAAGATCTTATATTTATTTAATTTATGTATAAACTAATTTTAATTTATAAATTTTTTTTTCTGTCTCATAAAAGTTTTTATAGGGAAGCTCATCCAAATAAACTTTATGCGTAACTATTAAAGATTTGTTTGATTCAATAGAGGAGAACAAATGATGAGAATGTTAATAAAGAGGAGAGGAAATGAGTTAAAATTTATGTTTGGTCCAAAAGAAAAGATGAAAAAGATTTTAATAAAGAAAAAAAAAAATAACTCTTTTCTTAGTTGAGTAAGAGGGGGAAAAATATTTTAAAAATTAATTTACTCTTACTTCTTTATAATTTTTAAATGAAAAACACAACTAAATATATTTTAGACATTAAAGTAAGTATGTTTTAAAAATTTTCATCTCCCTTCCAAATCTCATCAATATTGAGCTTAGAGTTTAGAGGAAAGTTAAAATTAGATAATGAAGAATTTTGTTTCTCTTCATTTCTTTATTCTCTTAAAAATTGAACTAAATAAAAAAAATTATTAAAAAATTAAATTTAGTTTAAATTGCACTTTTGATTTTTGTATTTTAATTTATCGACATTTTTTATCTTTTATTTTAAAATATAAATATTTAGTATCTTTAATTTTAAAAATATAAAATTTAAGTTATATTGTCAAATCGAGATTTATTAATTATTAAATTTTAATATTTATTAATATTTTAGTGATTTTCCATTTAAAAATTAAAAAAAATATAAAATTAAAAATATAAATTAGATTTATTAATAAAATAAATATCAATTACTTATTAAAATAAATACAAACAAAAATATTTTGTAAGTTATTCTTTTAACTCTTATTCTTACATGTAACATCATTAAATATCATGTTATTTAAATAGTGTCATATCACCAAATAATGTTATAATTTAATAATCAACAAATATTTAATTGTTGATAGGATCAAAATTTTATGTTTTTAAAATAAAAAACTAAATATATTTATTTTAAAATAAAAAATTAAAATTATAAATTAATAAAAATAAAGACTAAAAATATAATTTAATATTAAATTTAATTATTTACTTTATAATGCATCTTGTGATAATGTGACGTGTTTAGTGTTTACATATTGTGCGTATTTTTTATTTTCCAAGTGAAATAAGATTGTAAAAAAAACTTTGAAACGTGTACCCCAACTTTATGTATTTTTGCTCTTGTTTTAATTCTTTAAATTTGTTGGTTTTAATTTTTATATATTTTAAAATTTTTAATTTAATCTTTTATATCACCAATAACATATTTAAAAGTGATAAATTATAATAATTATATAATATTTAATAAATTTAATGTGATATTTTCATTTATAAAAATATTAATAGATAGATTTTATATAATAATATTTCACAGATTTAAAAAAATAAGTATAAAAATTAATTTTTTTAATAATTACATAGATTAAAAAAAATTAATTTAAATTTAAAGAATTAAAAATTAAAAACATATTTATTTATTTATTCCTTTGAAATGACGCGCATTGACTTAAGAGAGAGAGTGAGGAAATGACAATGCTCCTCCCTTTTCCGATACTCCAAACAAATACCTACTCCCTGATTGACGACCTCTTTTGTTTTGTCACCTTTGCAGCAGAAAATAATTGGTACTAATAATTTTATATTTTTATAAATAAATCTTAATTATATGTAAATATAATAAATACTGAAAAATGTTTTCTCTATTATTTAAATAATATTCAGTTTCATTTGAAAATATTATTCTGAAATATAAATTAATTTTTAACGTTATTATTTTTTCGTATAGAATTCTTAAAATCTAAACTCGAAGCTTGCATGTGTTGCCTTTGTTTTCCATAAAAACATTTTCTGGTTCATTTATTGAGAATTGGACGTATATTGAATAAGTAATCATTCTTTTTCGATTTGAAGTTTCTGTAATTTGTGATGTTATGTGACTTTGTTTGCACTTATTAACATAACTTAAGTTGAATAATTGAGGGATATCCATCTTTTTTTAATAAATATTTCTCAATTTCTAATAATTTATCATGGTTCTTACACTAAATAACTTAACAATTAGTATTAGAAAGTGATTAAATACTTAAATTATGTATCTACAAATACCTAAATATGTATTACATGACATGCATATAAATGTAAAACAATTATACAATTATAATACTATATAAGTATAGTAATACAATAAATGTCAAATATATAACCTATTTTATTGTAAGTCAAACAACATCTAAATAAAAGCTACACAATAGTAGCACCAAAAGACATCAATTCCACCATCTGCTAAATAACCTTCAATGCTCACCTCCACAAATATATCTCTACTTCACTTTCATACAAAATTTGATCACCACAGTTCAATCACATGTAAACAAATAAGGATAAGCTAGAGTTAAAAAAAATCAACATATACAATTGAAATGTGAGTAACAAGGTATATCAACATATCTCACATTTAGTTAACATTTCACGTTGCAACACAATCAACATTATCAACATTTTATATGAACAATTAATACAACTAAATCAATATAGCATATGCGCAACCATCAACTAATGCGTTGTCATGTATTTTCACTGTGAAATTATCGAACCAATAACACGAGATTATCTCTTAGGGCTTGCTAGATTAACAAGAAATTTGGATATAAATTCACAACACTACATGATTTGTCGGATGTTATCATTTAAATTAGAAAGTCTAATATTTCTATCAAGATATAAGAACTTAGGTATGAACCTATTACGACATTAGTTAACTTAACTTATGAGATTAAGCCATTGACTACCTTCTATGTACTATGTCGATTCGATACTTAGTTAGGCATTAAGTCTCTGACTTCGTATTTTACTCAAATTGGTCACTTATAATTAGTACAACTAACCTTACCTTTATTTTATGATCACTTTATACATGTATGTCTAGATCTTACCCATATACGATACTAACTAAGGTCTTAGAGGAGACTTGACTATCCTCTTTAAGGGTCAACTTTCTATGAAGAGGTTTTCAACAAATTGGACTCTCGAAGCACCACAATACAATATTCTCACAATGAGATATGCAACCTTTAAAACAACCTTTTCTCTAGTTCTAAATCAATCAACACAACTTTCAACACGTCTTAAGAATTATCGACTTCACCATCTCAACAACATACAACATAATGCATCAAGCATATTCAACACAATTGCTTAACTAAACAACATACAACTCAACTCAACTTTCAACCACTCATCATCTATAAACATCATCCTAAATCAATGTATATAGCTTGAACAACATTTATTAACTTAAAATATTCAATAGATTACTCTACTTTACTCATGTTCACCATTTTTGAAGTTAAATAACAAGTTTTTATCCAAAAACCAGTGCTCAACGCCACTCACCCAACACTCGACGCCATCAAGGCAAGGAACATCCTGCCTTATCTACATCTGATGCTATACAACTTGTGTCTAGTGTGGGCAAAGTAGAGGCCTCTAAGACCTCACACCTGGCATTGCAAAACCCTACACCTAACCTCATTTCAGGCAGAAAGTCTCCACGTAACTCATGCTTGACATTACCATAGTAGCACCTGTCATCGTCTAGACAAAATGTTTTAGCTTGGTCACGCTAAAAGCCACTCAATTAGGGACTCGATGTCACCAAGTCAAAGATCTTCCAATGCTTTCATACCTAGTGCCACCAATCCTGCATTGGGCATAAATTGAGACATAGGCCTCTGGTTGGAAATGCACCCAATGCCATGAAGGTGCGCTAATTAGTGCAATGTGCGTTTTACTCTTATGTAGATTACAAATTTTGCTCAATCCACCTAAAACTCAACCAAAACCAAAAATGCAACTCATTTTCAGTAAGAAATTCAACATGCAAGTAAAAATCACTATAAGCTATCAAATTCATCTTCATCAATCCAAAATCTTAAGTTCAACTGCAACCATCAAAATCATGCAATTTCACCATGTAAGTGCAGTTATTTAACATCTCAAAACATAAAAATCACTTCACACCAAAACTCCAACAATTCAACAAACTCAAGGATTTAACTTTCCTTATCTCAAAAGTCTCTAAGTCAAGTAGAAGGAGCGAAGGAAGAAGAAGAAAAAGAAAACAACTTCGAGCGAATCAACAACTTGATTCAAGGTTCTATAGACCCAAATCAACAGACAACACAACTTAGAATGAAATTTTCGGGGAAAAATCACCGTCAAATAGAATTATTAAGGAAGAAGAGAACTTACAAATCAAAGCTCATCTCTTTAAGTTCCTGAAAAATGAAACTTATGAAACTCAATTATATAAACAGAAACTTTATATACCACCTTCCCTTAAGAGCTAAATTATATTTCTACTCAAAGAAATTCTTAACTACTTCAAAACTTATAATAAATCCTTGAATTTCATAGTTCCTCAATACAAAAAAACAATCAATGAAAACATATAATTAAATAAAATAAATTACAAGTCTTAAAACCTAGTGTCACATGATTAAATATATTAATTAGATAAACATACTCACAACTCAAGGATTAACGGATTAACTTGCACAATGAACCCTAAACTCAAGTTAGCATGTTATATACTTTTTTATTCTAGGATTAATAATATGTCCTTTACATTTTGTTTTGATATATGAAAGAAAAATAGAGGACGGAAAATGAAAAGAGAAATTGTATAAAGGGTAAAAGTTATTTGTAGTTTTTCTAAAAAAAAATAACTTTTGATCTTCTAAAATATCTTTTTTTATTAAATTAATCTTTCTAAAGTTAAATATTCAAGCTGATTTTTTTTTGTACTTTCAAAAGGACCGGCTTTGCACGCACATGTATTTTTTAGTAAATAAGGATTAGTCTCAGGAAATATCACTTTTAAAGAGATTAATTTAATAAAAAACTAGACTAAAAATGAATTGGTAAAGTTTTATAGAATTAAAAGTAACTTATACCAATAAGAGAAAAATAAAAAGTAAGGAGTGTGAAGTATATTTAAAATGATATAAATATCTATAAGTAAAAGGAGACAAAAGTAAGGAAATAAAAATATAAAAAATAAATATTGTATCGAAATTCAGAATTAATTTAAAATATCTATTAAATAAAACAAAATAAAATTTATGTTTTTTTTATTTTATATTTTTAGTCAAAAATCTATATTATATATATATATATAGGGAACATATCAAGTGAGAAGGAATTTATTATGAGAGGTGAGAGGGTTAAAATATAACTCTTAGATTAATCAAGTGAGAGGAAAATTGGAGTTTAATCAAGTGAGAGAAAATTAATCTAAGGCTTATATTTTAACCCTCTCATCTCTCATAATAAATTCCCTCTTACTTGATATGCTCCCTATATATATATATAGAGAGAGCATATCAAGTGAGAGGAATTTATGGTTAAAATATAACCCTTAAATTAATCAAGTGAGAGAAAATTTGGGATTTAATCAAGTGAAAGAAAATTAATCTAAAGGTTATATTTTAACCCTCTCACCCTCTCATAATAAATTTCTCTCACTTGATATGCTCCCTCTATATATATATATATATATATATATATATGAGTTAATTTCACTTAATTTTAATCTCATGTCTTCATTCCATAAATTTGATTTCCACGCTAACGCAATCACGCTACTGACGTGGTCAGACTATTGCACTGAATGAATAAATGAATGTGTAGAAAAAGTTTTAATTATCATAAAAATTACCCCTAATAGATAGGATATTTATCATCTCAGTAAGAGTATAATTACAAGTAATTACCAACAAAAACTATTGATCAAGTTAAAAATAATTAATTTCGCTCCAATTCATCTAGATGCTGTTTTTTGTTTGTATGTTTGGTTTAAATATTCTTTTGCCATTTATTTAATATTTGACATTCACCGTGTAGAAGCTAACTAAAGTACTTATAATGCTGCAAGGACATCAACATTCAACACAGTTTTCTGTTTTCATCAATCTAGATTCTGAAGTATCAACGCTGACAACACACAAAAGAAACAAACGATGTATTCACACAGTGTTCTTTCGAATTGCTTTCTGACTAATCACTAGGAATGCACATAAATACCCCCTTTTTCTGTATATATACTTAAACAACTGGGGCATGTAGTTTATTTCCTTGTTATTTTGTATGTATGTGTTTCGTTTGCATTTTGAAGTTTTAGCCAGATAGCACGTGAACAAACAAAAACTTGCCTTAAATAAAGAGAAAAAGTCAACAAAAATTAAATCTAGAAAAGAAAGAGAAGAAAATAATAGAAGGAAGTGGCAGAGGATGCAATACACTACAATCTACATTTGTTTGAAGATAATTAGCAATTGCTATCTAAAAAGTTTTGTATAAAGATTAAGAAATTAAAATGCAATTGATGTATTTTTAATTTTTCTATAAAAACTTAAATCAAAAGTACTTTAGTGGTTCTGAAATTATTTCTGGGATGTGTCGGGTGATGAAAAACGAAAAGACGTTTCATTCTGGAAGATGCCTCAAAGTTACTTTTCAAAATTTATCACCATCAAATGCTGGAAAGTCAAGAGGGGTAGCCGCGTCATTTTCCTTTAACCCAACGTAGACTTGGGATACTCGGTTCCCATTTATCAAATAAAATAATTAAACTCGTTCAAATGTTTGGGCTTTTCACCCTCGCCAAACCGCAACCACCTTTCTCTCTATATATATCTCAACAAAGTATAAAAATTCCATATAGTATTATTAAAGAACCAAGACAATACATTATAAGACTAATCAAAAAGATAGCAGAGGAAAATCAACACGCCTAGAAAAGAAGCTGCAAACCACACCATCTCTCTTCTTAGTTCCCACCTAATATATATACTCCCATCTACTTCCAAGCCTTCCTCAAACGTATATCTATATCTCTCTTCCTAGCTTAAGAAACATTATTTTGTAGCATAGGAGTCATTAGATTGTGGCTAATTCACAAGGATAAGTGTCATGAAAATCGCATGGGGATCGATCTTCTCGAGTTGTTTCAAGGGTGATGAGTCTGTGTCACCTTCTCCCAAGCCCACCAAAGTGGTGGCTACAAAAGGTGGTTCTTCTTCCAACAGGGTATCCATAACGGACTTGAGTTTTCCTGGCTCAACGCTTTCGGAGGATCTGTCCGTTTCTCTAGTGGGATCTAACCTCCATGTTTTTTCACTCGCGGAGCTCAAGATTATAACGCAGAGTTTCTCTTCAAGCAACTTTCTCGGTGAAGGGGGGTTCGGGCCCGTGCACAAGGGCTTCATTGATGACAAGCTTAGGCCTGGTCTTGAGCCGCAACCCGTGGCCGTCAAGCTCTTGGACTTGGACGGTTCTCAGGGCCATAAAGAGTGGTTGGTGAGTACCCTTTTAAAAATGATATTACTGTCATACTTTTTGGTAATTAATACATACCCTTGAAACTTTTGTGAACAACATAGACTAGTACAAATAATGTGTCGGATGATTTCCTTGGTTAAGAATCCTTTTCGCAATAAGTGCTAATTCTGAGTTCTGACTTCTGACATGTGACACAGACTGAAGTTGTGTTTTTGGGTCAACTAAGGCATCCACACCTTGTGAAGTTGATTGGATATTGCTGTGAAGAAGAGCACAGGCTTTTGGTGTATGAATATTTACCACGAGGCAGCTTAGAGAATCAACTTTTTAGAAGTATATACACAACCAACCACTTATTGTTACTGTTGTTTGATTTTGCATAGTGTGGAAGAGTACTAAACTTTGGATTACAGGATTTACGGCATCGTTACCATGGTCAACAAGAATGAAAATTGCTGCTGGAGCTGCAAAGGGACTGGCTTTTCTACATGAAGCAAAGAAACCAGTCATCTATAGAGATTTCAAAGCTTCAAACATCTTGTTAGACTCTGTGAGTAATCAATCACTTTCTCGATCTGCCAACTGGCATCCTCCAGTGATCCATTTGAACGATTATTAACTCACTCTCTTTATTTATTCTTCCAGGATTATAATGCAAAGCTTTCTGATTTTGGCTTGGCTAAAGATGGTCCCGAGGGAGATGACACCCACGTTTCAACTAGAGTGATGGGCACTCAAGGATATGCAGCCCCAGAATACATTATGACAGGTAAATAATAAAATTTATTTCTTTTTTATTATAACCTAAGTATTGGAATCCGCGATGATTAATCTGTGTTGGTAACCGCGTTTTTTCTATCCAGTAAAATTTGTTTTTCTGCTTCAAAATGTGTCAAAATTTAGTTTTAATTCTTAGAGTAAAATTGATTGCTAACTCAATTGTGACATGTACTTTTGTTTTTGCATATGTATAGGACACTTGACAGCAATGAGTGATGTGTATAGTTTTGGAGTTGTCCTTTTGGAGCTTCTAACAGGAAGAAGGTCAGTGGACAAAGGGAGGCCAGCAAGAGAGCAGAACCTGGTGGAATGGGCCCGGCCCGTTTTGAATGATTCTCGAAAGCTCAGCAGAATAATGGATCCAAGACTTGAGGGCCAGTACTCTGAGATAGGGGCAAAAAAAGCTGCTGCATTGGCTTATCAATGCCTCAGCCACAGGCCAAGGAGTAGACCCTTGATGACCACAGTGGTTAATGTTCTCGACCCACTTCAGGACTTTCATGATGTCCCAATTGGACCCTTTGTTTACACAGTTCCAGCTGATCAAGAGAGTGAAACACCTAAAGAGAGGAAGAGAAATCATCATCACAACAATGGCCATAAGCATGATGAGGTCAATAAAGATAATAATGCAAATGAATGTGAAGCACCTAGGGAGAGGAGGAGGGAAAATGGTCACCATCACAAAAGTCATCATCGCCACAATAATGGTCATAGGCATCATCCACTTAAATCGCCAAAGTCACCAATTTCACAATCAGAGAATGATCCACACCAAAATGGTAGAAGAAGTGGATCAAACTCATCACCTGATACATCCATTGCATCAGAAGGAGCAGGGAGCATGGGTTAGTAGACACATACATCATACTGTAAATATATATTTTCTGGTGAATTATTAGAGTTACATGGTGTGCCACGTACTAGTACTAGCCTTCAAGCGAATAAGAGACAAAAAAAGATGAAAAGAGAAGAAAGTGCAATTGTAAGGGTCCTTGCATGGAAACACATGCTTGAGTTTTTTTTTTTTTTTTTTCATTTGTTTATTTCTTCAATTTCCGGAGGAAATTAATTATTTTGAATTGTGTATATGAATTTTTTCCTTGATGAATCAAAAGACTAGTTCAATTCAATAATCAGACAATTTCCAACTACGAGTTGAACGAATTTAAAAATATCGCAACAAAAGCGAGTACAGCTAAGTAGTTTGACCAAAAGACAAGTAAAAAAAAAAAAAAAATCCAATTGCCAATTCCATATGATAGTAATTTATTTGGTCAGAGTGCAGGACAGTTGGAACGCCGCCCTCATAATTATTTTCTAGTTTACAGCATATAAAAGATTCATTTTATTTTTTCTTTTTAACTTTTATGATATGATGACAATTATAAAATAAATAAACAATTAAACAACGCTGTATGAGACAGCAACATAATTGATTAAAGAAAACAAAGGATCATCTAATAATTTAAAATTTCATTAGCAACTGGATATATTTGCATCATATATGGGCTACGGGCAGGTGTTATTTAAATGGAGAATAAATTAATCATAGGATTAAGTACAATTAATCCATCTTTATTCGAAACTTATCAAAACTATTTCAATCAATATGATCATCAATTCATCATTATGACCTTCATTGACTGAAAATTTGTTATTATAGAGTGATTAAATCTTGAAAATGGGAACTGGGTTTCTCTACCAAAATGAAAGATAATTGTGAAATTATGTGGTCCGGTAGGGAGTAGGGAATATCGTGCATGACAGAATGACACCAACTTCACCTAGTGCGCAAGTGGCAAAAAATCAGATGTTTTAGGCTCACAATAAAAGCAATGAGCCCGACATCCTGTCCACAAGGAACCAAACAGCAAAACTATATTATGTTGATATTTTCTAAATCTGATTAGATTTGCCAAAATAATCAAATTATATAATATTTGAATGTATGCGATGACCTTGGTGGATTTGACAATATGGGTTGCTTCTACAAATTACGTGGGTTTTAAAACATGTACGTGAATGGAATATTTTTATCTAACTTCGTTAATCGTTTAACATTATTAGTTAAGATGACAAACAGTTTGTTATTATTTGCAAAAAAAAATAATTCCACATTAGAGTGCTGCTAAGGGCTAATTGTCAAAATATTTAGGCATCTAGTCTTAGCATTAACTACTAGCATTTTTAAATTATTATTAGAGAGCAAGTGGTCATAAAATTGAAATGAAACTTCGTCAAATTTTATTTTCTTTTATTTTGAAATGAAGACAATCTTTGAGACAAAATTATCTGCTACGTACCGTGGCTTCTTTCCAGGTAAAAAAGTTAAACAAGTTGCCTTATGAAATGGTACACAATCACGATAAATGCTGGCAGTAATTTTTTTTTATCACTTTTTTTTATGTAGGCCAAAATTTATTAAAAAAATTATAAATTTTGATAAAATTTATAGTTCTGGTCAATAATTATAAAAAAATTATAGAAAAACCATGATGCAAAATTCCGGTCAATAATATTTTATAATTTATAGTTTTTTTTACTATTAAATTAAATTTTAAAAATATTTGTGTCTCTTGTATATTTGAGTTATTTATTTTTATTCTATTTTATTGGTACTTCTCGTTGATCCTTACAAGTAGTATACTTTAATTTTCATTGTGTTATTGTTCTTTTTATTGAGTTATTACTATGTTGACCTTTCTCCCATTAGAGTGGCATTAGAGCTATTTAGTTAAGGAGAATTTGGCTTGCTTGATGGAGGTACATGTGAAGATAATTTCTTTGAATGAAGCAAATTATCACACGTGGAAGGGAAAGATGGAGGACTTGCTATTTGTGAAAATTTTGCATCATTCTGCCTTTGTTTCTAATAAGCTAGAATTCAAGACTTTTATGATTATTTGTCCATTTAAATTAATGAAATGAAATATTAAATAATTTTAAATTTTTTTGAAAATTTGCAGAGTTTATATATGTATTAAAAACTTTAAATTCAACGATTGAATTATTAAAATTTGATGTAAAATATGAGTATTAAACAGAGTATATATATATATATATATATATATATATATATATATATATATATATATATATTGTAAAAAAAATCAATGAGCTAGGTATGGGGATGGGACAAGGAGTTAGATACCCAAAAATCGAACTTGCACCCATACTCGATTTCTCAAGTTGAGGAAAACCTATACCCTATCAATGGTTTTCCTTATCAAAAAATAAGTCGAGGTTAGATGGGTATCAATGGGTGCATGTTTAGTTATCATGCCTACTAAAACATGCAGTGAGTTGCTATGGGTAAAAAAAATTCTTGCAGGATCTTAATTTTATTCAAGATAAATATCTACTATTTGTGGATAGTCAAAGTGTTATTCATCTCGATAAGAATTTAACTTTTCATTCAAGATCCAAGCATATTGATGTGAGACATTATTGGATATGTAATGTTGTGGATGCTAAGTTGTTGAAGCTAACCAAAATTCAAATTAATGATAATGGTGCTGATATGATGTCTAAGGCGTTACCAAGAGGAAAGTTTGAAGCTTGTCATAAGATCATTGGTTTATCAGTCATCTCCACATAGTTATGAGGAGGAGATTTGTTGGGTTTTGAACTTCTTTCCTAAATGGAAAATAGACCCAAATGTGTAAGTTCATTATGTCTCACTAAGCAAGTGGAGAGTAGTCAAGTTAGAGTAGAGAGAGTGACTCATTTTTAGAGAAAACAACAACAAAATATAGAGAGAAGAGAAGAGAAGAGAGAGTTTCGTTGTTGAGTTTTATCAGGTAGCTATTTTCAATTTGAAAATAAAGATCCTTTCAATGTTGGATCAAATTGATTTTTTGATAGAAAGTTCATTGGACTTGATTCTTCATTTTCAACGATTGGATCATTGAATGAAGGTCTGAAGTGGGAGAAAAATGTCTCTAAGTAACAACTCTATTTTTTAGTTTTTTCATCTTATTGCTCACTTGTAAGCAAGCGTACTTGACATGATTATAAACACTATTTAATACGTTTTTTTAGAGACTTTCTTGTATCATTTGTTAATTATAGTGAAATTTTTCTTTAGTCTAGACAATTTGTATTTTTAACCTTACATACAGTTTTCTTAAAAATATTTGTATCTTTTATATGTTTGAATTATTTATTTTTGTTTTATTTTGTTCATGCTCCTCACTATTCTAGCAAGTAGAAAGATTTAATGTTCGCTGCCTTATTGCTCTTTTTCCATCACAGCTTTCGGCATATAGTGGCCTTTAGCTTCTTTTCCCCTCATTTACTCTATATTTTGACACAAGAAAAGTATACGATCCAATGAGCAAGATCACTTAGTTTGGTAAACACGCTTTTAATTATAGTAGCCAGCCTCCATGCCGGCATGGAGTTAGGGAGCCTTAACGACTTTCCAGCTGAATAAATCTGAACAAACAGTTATGCTTTTGCAAAAATATATATAAGAAAACGGAAGAATGGTATATGGTAGTGCATGTTTGACAAATATGATAACTGTTTTTGCAAAATCTGTGGGTGTCTCAACAGACGTATATGCCTACATGAATTATATTAAAGATAAATTAAGAGCTAGCTAGGTCGTATGCTCCTATTCAAATACTAATAAGGATAAAGATTCTTCCTCATGTTCAACACCTACTTAATCATAATTTAAATCATAACTTTCGTCAACAATATTATTTACATTCCTTATAAGTTTTAAAATATGGTTTTTCAACAAAGGTAGTAGTAGAATCAGGATAATCTTGATATCTGATTTACTTTCAGTAATTAGGATAATATTATAATTGTGATCTCTAGCTTTATGTTGGAATCAATAATTTTTGTCACAACTAGGAGTGTTTATGGATCAGTTTTTTGAAAAATCCGAACCGAACTAAATCTAACTGTTTTATAAAAGTGGATCGGTTAACCGATCTATTTTTTATAAAGTAGATCGTTTGGTTTTTTTAAAATATAGATTGGTTTTTTTGAAAATTGATCGATTCGGTGCAGTGCAGTTATCCACTTTTTACTTACATATGGATCGGTTTTTTTAAAAAAGCAAACCGATCCACTTTGTAAAAATGGATCAGATAACTGAACCGGTTTTATAAAATGATTCGGTTCAGATTTTTTTCAAAATAGATCGGATTTTTCAAAATGGATCGGATCAATTCAGATCAATTTGGATTTTTTCACACCCCTACCCACAACACAAAGGAATTATATATAATTTTGCTCATATATATGTAGTCCCAAATGCTTTTCCCATGGATGCATTGCATGTTAAATATGATCTTATTTGGTGTAGTTACTGACCTTTGAAATTGGATCAGCAATGACGAAACTGTTCCCTAAGTCCATAAATTCAACTTTTGGTCAAAACGTGGCAATCTAATTCAATCCCCATAAAAAAAATATATATACGTTCTTTGTTTGGTGAGAACTAAGAATGACTTGGGTGGCAAAGAAAGGAAATAAGTTATACATGTTTATTATTTAGAGGCACCCAGCTGCTGGATGATTTGTGCTTTTGTTACATTTATCAAATCACACAAGCACTAATTACTCGGATTTGGACTTCTAGCAGAAAAATAACAAAGAAGTAGGAGGAAATGAAAAGTAAAGATTGCATAGCTGCGTAACAATACATTAAAAAAAAATAATCTTATATATTAAACACAAATTTCTACTTTTCATAAAAATCTGTTTAGAATTTTTCTTCAACTAGATGATTTTTATAAATTCTTTTTAATTTCTTATCTAATTTAATTTTTATTTTATCATAATTATTTATGAATTAAATTTTATTTTTTAAAATAAATAAAATAATATTGTAATATAATATAAATTATTTATCATAAATTTAAAATATAATTTGTATATTTAAAATATGTATATTAATTTTAATTATAATTTATATATTTAAATATAATATTTATTTATATATTATTTATTATAAAGTTTATTTATATATAATAAATATTTAACTCGCACATTTCATAAAATAAAGTATCAGTTAAACTATTTTTTTCATTATCGATTTCACAAAATAAAGTAAATTCTAAACCCTAAACTTGAAATTTGTAAAGTACAGTATAACTATTTTTTTTAGCACCGATCGATAATCCATTATGAATGAGATATAATCAATTATTGATACTAAGGTGCACACAAAATCGTTTGTTTATAATTTTATTGATTAAACATTTTAAAATTTTACTTTAAAATATTGATTTTTATCTTATTTTATTCTATTATTTATCTTTATTAAATCAAACACTTTTATTTTCATTTTATTCTTCTCTTCTTTATTTTTATTCTCTCTCTCTCTCTCCTCAATCAATTTTAGATATATAGGTCATAGGTAATACCATTCATCTTAAATTAAGCTTAATGCACATAAATTAATAAATATTTATTAAATTATATTTTCACTAACTTTTTTTTAAAATTTAATATCATATCATTCCAATTCTATCCTCTCATTTTTGTAAAAGTACTTCAGTGAACAATTAATGAAAAAATTATATACTAAATAGGAGTATAATTGAGAATAATATATTAATTAAACTTTAAGATTCTAAAATGTTAAGAATTAAAATAATAAAAAAAATTAAAGATTTGGAACGGAATAAATATAATGTAATTTCCAGCTGATGATGTTCAAACATAAACGTCTTCAGAAAATTTAATTTCACTCCCACTGGAAACAACCAAGAAAAATCCAAACTAAATTTGAGAAGCATGATTGGGTCATGCTTTGAGACAATTGCCGATGTGGTTCGGATGTCTAGTGAGTAATGTGAACTTGGGATTAAAGTAATAAAGTATACTCATAATAACCTTTGATTAAAAAATTAACCTCGGTTTAATTAAAAAAAAATCTCCCAACTTATTATAATAATTAGCTATATGGTTTAAAACTGCAAGTCCTACGCGTTTTCGTTGATTCATACATATAGGTTTTTGTTCGGAGAATCTGGAGCATAACCAAATCCTTTTGTGCAGACTAGTTTGACTAAGCTTAATTTCAAGTAGAATAGCAGAACTTAAATTGCGATTTCAAAGGTGAGAGAGAACCACAAATAGCAAATTTATTTGTTCAAAACACTAACGTGTTTGTTTATTTTGCTATATTGCATTTGAATGTGACATAGCAATGTTTCTGGATGGACGTCTCAACATCACAATTAACTATGCATGATTTTCTATTACTTGAATATAGATTTTGTTGCTTACTGTTTCGCATAATTAATCGTTTCAAACGGTTTAGCTTTTTCTTATTTTCTCAACAAATTATACTCTCTTTTTTGTGGTTGGAAAAATACTCAAATATGTTGATAAGGAAAGAAACTGGAGAGAGTGGTTTCTCCGGAAAAACTCACCGACACCAACTACCTACTAGAGGAGAGGGTAAATCACTTAATAGAGTGAAAAAAGTTACGACCATTATCTTGTGTATTTCTTTTAATTCTTCATATTTTTCTTTTCTCCTTTAATTTAGAATTTATGTATATACTTCTTTGTTCTTACTAAAGTGACAAAGGAGTCATGATCAGCATCTTCTGTAATGTACTATACCGAGATGGAAGGCCAACCTCATTGGAAAATCTAGCTCGTGTTGAGGTTGGTCTGCCTAGTTCTGAAGATCATAATTTATACCAACCAGGTATGTAGAAGCGAGAAATCCGGTTCATGCTGAGGTCATAGTACGAGGATGACATGACATATGAGCTAAGAGCATCTGCAATGAAGGTTGCATATAAGCAACCCCATTAGAGATGCTCTAATATAACTGAGAATGTCGATGACACCTCAGCACACAAGTGACATCGAACATCGATGACACCTCGGCATGTAGGTTACATTGAATTTAACTGCTACTAACTTCTCATTGGTAACAGATATAGCAGTTACATCATAGAGAGATCACAAGGTAGGTAATTATATAGAGAGATCAGAGATAGAAATCCATATACTAACTTGATTGTCGGAATCCTTTTTGCAGGTACATCAGAGACACCTGGAGATTGGAGATCGGACAAAAAAGGAGAAAGACCAACCTGAGTTTGGTAAGAACATGTATCAAATACAATACAAAGAAGGAACGTTATGGTTATGAATTTTAATTTTATTCCTGTTATTGTACACACAAAATAAAATATTTTTTTAAAAAAATTGTGTCAAACTAAGATTGAAAGCTATAAGTGCAAATAATTCATCTTGCAGGCATCGCATTAGTGCTTCAACGAGTGTATACACACAGAAGTTGACTATATATAAAAAAAGAAGTATTGGTTGCTAATTTCATATTGTTACGTGGGACAAAAGGTAAAATATATTTTCTTTTATATCACAAGTATTATCTACGAGACAAATAACAATTTTGGTTGAAAGTGTAAAATTATTTTAAAACTCTTCTTGTATAAAAATTTAAGTATTTAAGTAGATAAAATTTGAAGTATAAAAGTAAACTTTAATTAGTGCTAATTATAAATTTAAGTAATGCTCATAAAAGTTAGTTCCTTCTATAGTTTCACGACAGAAACAAAAAAAAACGATCATAAGTACCAAAAATTGGTATAAGTGGCTTGGTGTGCTTATGTTCTTTAATCAAAGGCTAGAATTTTATCTCTGTTTAATTAGAAGTATTCCATTGTAAGTAAGCCCTTGACCAAGGGACACAGGCTGATAAAAGAGGTACTGCTATAGCATAGCAGACAGGTTCTGGCATTAATCTTGGCTCTCTCCACTACGCCACTACCCCTTTTCGTGTTGTGATGATCATTCTCATATTGAATTTCCATTCAAAGTAATAAGACCGTTTCTAAACCAAAACACAGGTCCTTTACTTTTCCCTTACTTTGTTAAAGTGTTTCTTCATTTGTTTGACTAATTGAGCATATCAGTCATATCAGGTTCCTACAAATCGTTAATTTAAGGTGTGTAGTATCGTTACTAATAAAAGATTAAATTAGTCCGTGTAGTTTACATTGTTTTACATATATAAATAAATAAAATTGGGAATTCTACTTGATCTACCACTTTTTTTCTAATTAATGTAATTAATTACAAAGATTAAATAACAAGAGTCATCCTTCTTGCAAGTAAATAATATAAGTCATGGGCAAAGAAACATTAATAATCTCTAAGTGACGGTCAAGTAATTAGTCTTCTATCTATGGCAACGCTTCGTCGCGTACTGAGTCGGCCACGACAAGTAAAGACCCCTAAAGTGTTGAAATCAACTAGCAAAGCTCAACCTCATCCTTCACGAAACCAAACAGAAGAATGCAAAGTAATAAAAGGTTTGAGGGGTTTTCCAGGAACTTGCTATGTTCATACCCCGAAGCCCCCAAGTTTCTTCCAATAAGCGGTATATAAAAAAACCACTACTACCCCAGGTTTGCATTTTAAGTGGTTTTTACTATATATAGTAGGGTACCACCCTTTCCCACAATATGTGAAATTGTGATTTGTTTTTTCTTTTATGTGTCTATTCTGGAAAGTAGAAACCTAGCCTTGATTTCCGGTGTGGGATTTGTGCAGGGTTTAAAAGAGATGAACCGTGACAAAAGTATAGACAAACCAATGAAGCCGCGAAGGCGTCAACGTCTTCCTCAAAGACTTAGAAACGATGGTGGCGGTGGCGGTGGCCACCATATTCCGGTGCTTGGCCTATGTCGCTTTATTCTCGGGGTCATCCTCTTGTCCTTGGTCTTGTTTCTCTTCTTTTATTTCATTTTAGCAGTATGAGAAAGGAATCTTATTACTGCTATTATGGGAAAAAAAAAAAAAAAAAAAAGCAACGCAAGAATAAAGATCTTTGTGATAATTGGACTGGTGGATCAAGTTCCATGCACTTTCAAAAAATTAAGAATTGAGAGGAGAGAGGACAGCAGGTTTCAATTTCAAAACGTCAAATTGTGTAGGTGGTGGGTGTGGGGGGCCTTCTAGGGCGGCAACAAGGTTAGCTAGATTGATACATACGAAAGTGTATGGACCTTGATCCACTAGATACCATTCAAGTATATTACATATAGATTTGGTGATTTGTGTATGTATTTGGTTTACTGGTTTTAGTTATTAATTCAGCAGCTTTTCAATGAGGATTCACTTTATCTGAGTGTCGTTGAAGTATTAATAATAATATAGCATGAGCAAAACAATTAATGGCCATGGGGGCTCAATCATGCAATGTTAATTGGTTCTTTCACTACGGGTAATAATATACAGTTCAACTTTTTCAAATTCATCTTTTCACTCTCAATAGTTAATTAAGCTGGTCTCTCTAAGTAATACGGACCATTATGTATTATATGCAATATCTTAATTTAAGTTCAGAAATCAATCATACTTTTAGTCCCCCATCATTTGATAGGGATGCTGATACAAAAGGACACAATTAGATAACGAAAAGATATAATATATAGCTATTAGCTAGTACATAACCCATTAAATTGTTAGACAAATCAACATAGAACCCACTCAAATAAAAGAGAAGAAAATCAAGAGGTTCAAACTGTACGACAGGGTTCTATTGCAATGCCCTTAATTTACTTTTTTTTTTTTTTTTCATTTTCTCTTCTCTCTCTTAAACTTTCAAAAATTAAAATCATATATTTGAATCAACAACTATATATTAAAGATAAACATCTCTTTTTAAGAACTTCTTTTCGACGAGAGAGTTTTTAAAAATTATTTTTATTTTTTATCTAATTCAATTTTTATTTATAATAATTATTTTAATTTCTCTCTTTCAAGTCTTTTAATAAACGTTTTTAACATGAACAAGAATAAGAAGTTGAACTATTCATCATTTATGTCCACATTTAAGAAATTCAATTTTTTTTATCAATTATGTCGAATTGTTTTTGATAACATACTTAGAGAACACTGTCTATTTTTACCAAAAAAAAATATTCAAAGAACAATAACATATGTAAAAAAGAATTGTTTTGTTCATAAAAAAAATTATTTCAATTTGAAGTTTAAATGTAAGGAATACGTACAATTAAAAGAAACATATTTGTGGGTAATTCTTTTCGCACACATTTTTTCCTTCTTCTTTGTATTCTTCCTTTAAAAAAAAAGACAATTTCTGAAATTGTTTTTTTTTATATATTTTAAAAACTAAAATTTAGAATGTAAAAAAAAAAAGGGGTGCAAATAAAATTACCTCGGTAATTTTTTATTCAAATGTGGTCAACCGTAGCTCTTCATGTGAGTATTTTATCTATTACCATAATGTGTTATCAGACAGTTGTTTAGTCACTCTGTACACATTTCTATTAGTTTAAAATTCATTTACTCTTCTTTTTTAGTTCTTTCTGGTTTTATTTCTTCTTTTTAATGTGAAAAAAAGGCTTCTTGTTGAACCCATGTTTTTCTATCGTTCTAGTGCATTTACGAATCCGTGTATATGTTTGCTCTGGGCCTACTTACGGAGAGGCCTAAAAAACCTTAAAATTAGTTGGCCCAATTGTTGGCAACCCATTGAAGCACCTGCAACTGCAAAGCACTAAATTAGTGGCAACAAGCTTACTGGACTTCGTGAGTTTTTGTTTCTTTTAATTAATAAATAAACAAGCTTAAATTCAAAATTCAATTACATAAATGAGTCTAGTATAAAGTTTATAGACTTGACTTTAGAAGTTCATAAGTAATTGGTGAATGTGCCCGTGTGTATCTTAGTTTTATATAAAAAAGAGACATAGTTAATAAATTGTAATTTTATCTTAAAGAA
This sequence comes from Cajanus cajan, assembly GCF_000230855.2. Lineage (NCBI taxonomy): Eukaryota > Viridiplantae > Streptophyta > Magnoliopsida > Fabales > Fabaceae > Cajanus > Cajanus cajan. The sequence continues at coordinate 67,642,554 of NC_138521.1, forward strand.
TTATCATCACATGATTTTTATATTCTCTTTCTCTTCATTTAATCTCATTTTCTAACATGAAAATATTTTCAGGCCCCTCACAGTTCCGTCTTCTCTTAACTAGATTTTTATATTTTTCTTTATGTAAATATTTATAATAAAATAAGAGAAAAATATTTAACTTAAATTAACTGCGAAAAAATAATAGAGTATAAAAAAAAATTGATCCCAAGTTCCTGTTATGGAGTTTTGGACTTGAATGATTCCAAGAAATAAGGCCCAACGTATGGTTTTTTTGGTTTCAATTTCATGTTGTGAAAGATAGAAAGAGTAATCTTAAAAAATAAAAATAAATAAAATAGTAACGTCGCCTGAGAGATTCGAACTCTCGCGGGGAAACCCCATGTACTTAGCAGGCACACGCCTTAACCACTCGGCCAAAGCGACTGTTATGATGGTCATTCTCTAGTTAGTTATCATAAAATAGTTTTCGTAATCCATAACTTGCAAGATTTTCTTCTTGGTGAAATCAAAACATAATCCTAATTTGTTAATAGTGGGTCTATACAATTAAATCCCACACCGAAGTTAGTTTGGTTGATGAGTTCTAAACTAACCTATATTTACCAGTATATAATATAGTGAAAACGGGTTACTATGTTTTTTTTTTATGTATTTTATTTAAATAAAAATAAAAGAGATAGATGGTTATAATATCGATTCTCACAATTTTAAACTATTTTATCTCTTAATTAAAATTATATACCATTATTTTTGTTTTAATTATATATAACAAAATTTCACTAGTGCAATATATGTTTATAACATCAATTTTTTTATAATCGATTATAAGAGAATTGATTTTAAATGAAATATATTTATCAATCAACTAATTACATAAAAAAAATATCAAATTTCAAAATAACAATGTATTATTATTTTCTATTTAATATTTGACATTTTTTTATTTTTAAAAATAAAAAATAGTAAATAATTATAAACTTCACTAACTTAATACAGAGATCGGAATGGACTACCTCTTTTCCCTATAATAATATATAGTAATAAAGATGTTAAAACCTCTCATTATAAATAGTAGATTCTCTCTCTTCTTTTTTTTTTTTTTTTTACATAAATAATAATAGATTCTAACTTATTTAAGACAGTGAATACATGACTTCAATATCAACAGTATCGAATCCATGGCTGTAAGTAGGACATGTTAATGTTAGAATCACACTCAGCTGGCTTATTTAAATAAGACTAAAAAATGTATATGGTCAGAAAAAATAAATTAATAGTCTGATTTAATCGTGGGTATGTACAATAAAAACGTAGATACTTTATTAAATTGTTACAGTAGAACATTCTCCAAAATATTATTTTAATGACCGTAATATTTTTTTTTCTATAAATATACTTCACATATTGCTTTAAAATTGATAATTAAAAATTAATATACTTTTATTAATTAAACATTATTTTAACATATTAAAAAATATAAAAATAAGATACATCAGCATATCATTAAATTTTATGGCATATGTTAGCAACAATGTTCTTATAATCTATTAGACTGACCTTGAATAAAAACAAAATATTATTTTTTGTCATAACACATTGAGAAATATAAAAATAATTATAATATATGCAAGTTGTAACAATTAAAAATAAACAAAAGGATCTCTCATTATGTAAATAGGGGATGCACACCACTTGGTTGATTCATATAAACCCGTGACTAAGTGTCAGAAAAAGATCCCACGATTTTTGTTATTTTTATACAAGGGGACAAAACATTGAATGGGAGGCTTACAATGCAGTAGGGTATCTAATGTTGTACTTCATTTAAAATGGTTTTTGTTCATATATTAAGACATGTAAATACAAATACAATGTGATGAATTTCTTTTATGTATAGAGATCTCAAACTTCCATGTGAAGAGAAACTTTATGTAAAGCCGATAGACATTTTTCTTACTCTCCTCAACTTTCACTTATATATGTATGGGTTCTGTCCTCGTCCTATCCTGCATATTCGCATGCTGACCTTATATATAAGGAAGTTTAATTAGTTGTCTTGATTAGTTCTATTTATAATGTAGTTTTCTTGATTAAGTGAAAGTGCATTTATTTTCACAATTGTCATGGTTATACATTTTAAAAGGAATTTATGCGATTTCAAGTTTGAATTAAAAATCAAATTTGGGTCTTTAATTACTTACTAACCTTTTAATCTCACAACTTTTTATTCAAGCAAAATTCTATCATAAAGCAGTATAAAATATGATACATGGATGAAGCATTATTTTCAATCGTTGAATTTAACAATATAATAATCAATGGTTCAAATTTCTTACTTGTTATTTCAGAAAGAAAATTTTTGTATTTTACAGATTAATTCCTGTTTAAAGTTATTGTTTTGACTGTCTACGATGGGTGGTGAGGACGAGGAAGACGACGGGGAGGCCCGTATTTGGAGGTGGTGAGGTTTTGATTGTAATAGATATAGTTGACGACGAGAAAGACGAAAGAGAGACCCTAAGAGAATTGAACGACATGGACGACAAGGAGGAGGAGGTAGCGGCAGAGAAAGGACACGAGGCCAATAGCATCAAAGAGGAGGAACCCGCGCCTCCACTGCGCTTCTACTACCATCGCTTCAATAATTACTTTTTTTACAAGTAACTTTTCATTTTTTTTTTATTTTTTTAATATAATACATATACATGAAGTACCTTTTTCCTGTTAGTATATATAAAATGTATGCGGGTGCTTGTCATATATAGTTTTATTTTTTATTAATTCATTGACTAACTTTTACTTACATGTTCATTAAAAATATGCAACTAAATTAAAGATAACTTTTTTTTTTCTCTCTCTCGTTTTTACGTGCAGAAAACATTTTCTTAAAAAAAAATTTGAGAACAAGCATTGCTACTCAAACCTTTGATAAGTTTTCCAGTTTCGACTATGTATAATGTAGCTATCTTAAATATTCAGATAAAGATTTTCACTGTTTACATTAATCTTATCTTATTCGTACAAAATTATTTTTTATAGAAAATATTTATAATTTTAAAATAATCTTTAATAAGTTCCATCATTGTTTTACATATATAATAAATAAACGTTGCAGACATTTATAAGAAAGAGGGAAATGACGTGAAATAACATTTTAATTATTATTGTTTAAAGGGACATTTCTTTCAAGATATCAGGTTATATTTTTCGGAAATGTTATTCTCACGTTTTTTTTACGAGTTTTGAAAATTGATTTTTGAGAGTTCTTTCCTTATCAGTTTTTTACCTTTTTATCAATTTTATTCACATGTTGAGAGTGTGAAAATATGATATTCAAGAAATGGACATATGTAACTTCAGTTTTTTAATTATCTTTTATTTAAATTATTTTAAAGTTAAAAAAAATATTCTAGAGAATATTGGGATATAACCAAACATATTTTATAAATATACCAAAAAGTTAACATTCCGGTTAAAATATTTCTAAGAATGTGATTCCAAAAAATGTAATTTGACATCTTGATGAAACAAAACGTAAATTAAAGGACAGATTGATGATGAAAGGAAAAGACGAAAAACAATTTTTTTTCCTTTCATTTAAAAGGCTTTAATTCTAAGAAAAATAGAGGTATTCATTAATTTAGATCAATTCAACGATTCTGATTACCTAAATTGAACCAATTAAAATGGTTTATATTTTTTTTTCTAATTTAGATTGGATTCAAAATAATTCAATTAAAATGTGATGTTAATTAGTTCGAATATCAAATTTAAAATTTTGAAATTTAAATCAAATTAACTATTTATAGATTATTTTTAATTTAATTAATTAGTATATTAAATATTGTGCGTCGTTTTCTAACAATTATTTGCGTTTTGAAACATTCATAAACAAAACATCAATTTTGTGGTCCATGATGAATCCAACTAAAATGTATATCTTTGTTTGAACTTTACGTAGCACCTCAATCACATTATAATCCAAGTTTCGACTTTTTCTTTCTTCTATGTCTCTCTCAAATCTTCTTCCTCACCTATTTTTCTTAAATTAAAAATTCAAAAACTTAGAGCAATCTTGAAACATGATGGGATAAAAAAGCATATAATTGGGTTATATTCTCACAATATTAATTCATCATAATACATTAATATATATATATATATACGTATATTATAAATTTAGCATTTGCGCATCTTAATTTTTTGAAAATCTTTCTGATCTCACTTTGAAAAGTAAAATAAAATTGTGTGACTTGACTTTAATTTAAAAAAAAAAATTATTTTAACTCTTTGTTTATGTTCTTGTAAATGTAGAGGAGTTTTATATCCGAAAGTACTTTCCATAATGAGTAGTGACTAAAACACTGTAACATAACCTAAAATTATGTGAAACTTACTTTACTCTAAATCGGTTCTGGAGAGTACTACTGAACTTGATACCACAACATAATTTAATTAAAACATTAAGACATTAAGTATGTGAGTCTTTTTCTTTTATATACGGCTAAACATGTTCAACTCTAACCGACGTGGATGTACTTTATACTTTAACTCTAAATTGGCTTTATGACACTGGATAAGTGGGTCTTTCTCACTTATAACTTTAAGGTGTTGGATCACCTACCATTATTCAAACTTTCAGTACAAGAAATAATTCTACTCTTACATCTTCTATCAATTCCATCGTTGTTGGGGAGTCTTATATCCAGGGATACTTTGTTAGATCTCCAGCCAATTTCACTATTGTTGGAGAGTTTTACATTGGAAACACTTTACATAATGGATAGTGAGTAAATTATATAAGTGAATTTAACACCATTACATAACTTAAACTCTTAAAGCATTAAGTAGGTATATTTTTTCTACTGTTCAACATGTATAACTTTAATCGATGTGATATTTATTTTACATTCAAATTCCAACAATAAAATTATATATATATATATATATATATATATATATATGTGCGCGCAAAACTAAATCAAACACTATTACACTGTTCCACACATGAGTAGGATGTCAATTGTCTAACAAGAAAACTTGTGATTGGACAAATTAATAAAAACCTGTACATACATCATTGAGCTTCCTTGTCGTGGTGCTACTTTTTGCTTTCCTTCGTTATTATAATTGTTTCTTTGTTATTTTGTTGATTTGATTATGAAGCCCGTGAGCGGATATGAAAACAAAAAGAATTTAAAAAATAATAATAAATTACGTTATCCGCATAAAACAACGGAGCCTTTACTTAAATAATACTTGTTAGTTTTTTTCTTCTTATGTTCGGAAGGGAACGTCAAATTATACATTTCAAGAAAAAAAAAAAAAAAAAGGTTTTCATTTGACCTTTATTCATCTAATGGTTCCTTCAAAGTTCCACACATAATGTAGCAACCAACGAATTTTGTTTTTCCTATCACGCGGATATCTCTTAATATATTAGATCAAAAACAAATATTTCGTACTCAAGTATTGTAGTCTGTTGTTATTTCGAAAAAAATTTTCACATGAAAAAAATATATTGATCACGCGTTTCCTATTATATAAATCATTTTTACAATATGTGAATACAAAATACTTAACCACTATATCGTCTCATTAATATATGTGTAATAATATCTTAAAGAATGTAATAAGAAAAAAAAAGACATATTCATCCGGTTACAAATTATTATACAAGATAAATTTATTCATTTTGTTATAATAATTATCTCTAAAAATCATGTTAAGAATGATATTTATTGGTTCATTAAAACCATAACGTAACCAATAACACTCTTTTGGGAATATGTATTAAGTACTATAACAAACACAAATGAATTCTAGCTAAAGATTAATAGTTTGATGCAATATATAGTTAGCATCGTAGCTGTAAATTAAGAGAATATTTGATGGATATGATGAGGGAATTTAAGGAGCATAGTACAAAAAGAATTGACAGTGATTAATTTGCAGTAAATTAATCATCCTCTTGCATGAAGAAAGGACAGGAGGAGCCCCCACCTTGACGCGTTTCCAGCTGTTTACATTATGTTTGTTTTATTATTAAAATTTCTCAAATGTACGTACTGAAAAGATAAAAATAATTATTTTATATTTTAGTGCTTTAAAAAGTATATTTTTACATTTTTATTAAAAAAATAGTTTTCCAAATGCTCTTAATCCATGTATCTCTACATAATATGTTTGTTCTTTCACAAACTCCACTGATGTCATCCAAAATTAGTAAATGACGTTGTTGGTAATCAAGTACTTGTTGTATTAAGATTGGCGCACGTGAATTTGATATTCAATGTTTTAATTCTCCATCTTTTCCCATGGTAGTATCCAAGGTATGCATGAAATTTGGGTTTTAGAAAATATATAAAACTAATTTTTCAATAAATATTATCTGATTTAATAATGTTTAAAATAAAAATGATAAAGTAATATAAATTTAATGTTATAATCTCTAATTTATTTTGATTATATTATACAACTCTTTTAATTTAAAAAAAATAATTCATCTTATATTAAAAAGTGATTTTGTAGAGCATGCTTTGGTCACCTCACTTATCAAATAACATTGTTTTAAAAAGACGTTAATTTTGTCCTTCATCATTTTTAACCGAAAAATCTGTTATCTAATGTGTCACATATTTATCTAGTAGATTTTATCTGATGAACTTGATATTCTCAATTATCAAGATAGCCAAAATAATCGATTCTTATACATATTTAGTCTGTGTTTGGTTTTACGTTTGAAACATGAAAAATCACGTTTAACGTGGAAGCTAACGTGATTTTTCACGTTTCAAACGTGAAACCAAACACGCACTTACCTTATTATGGTCTTAATACTCTTAGACTATTAAAAAGTCGAAATGACCAAGATAGTCATGTACTTAATGCGTCATAATACAAATTATATAATTAGTGAAGAAAACACATTAAAAGTTAATCCATCATTAACAATTGTATTATGATAATCATAACCAAAATTTACTATATTCAAATCAATTTACTTATTTATTGTTCACTTAGATATTTGTTTCGGATCCTTATTTAAACTTGGAATTTTTTATTTTTTTATTTTAGATACTCCAACCATCAAATTCGTCGACGATAGTGAAGACCAGAAATCGCAAACTTCATAGGCTTAATAGTGCATCTTCGTACATGTACACGTCTTTTTTTCTCTTTCTATATAAAAGCTCACTCTCATACCTTACTTAAAACCCTCGTATAAAATAAATAAATAAATAAAGTAAGCTAGTTCTGACATTTACGTGTTTTTGCTTCATTCACGTGTTATTATTTCAATTATAATATTTTGAATATATAATAAACTTTGACGGATGAATTTTTGGGGGTATGTTTAGATAGGAAAGTTTTTCTCAAAAGAAAAAGAGGAAGGGAATACTAAATTTTAAAAATAAATTAGTGTAATATATTAGAATAATGTTTTGTGTTATTCATTCTTTTAAGAAAATCTCCCTGGCTATTGGTTAGTAGTAGTCTTGCTTCATTGACATTTGAGAATTTTGTCTCTCCTTCAATTCTAGATTGTAGTATGTAGACATGCATTTAACTGACAAAATAGTATAAGGGTAAGAAATTATTTTTAGTTAATGGACAAATATAGAGTTCATTAACTTTTCAAATATATTTTTTTAATCCATAGTAATTATAATGATAATAACATATTAATTTGTAATAATTATGATCATAACATAGCTCGAACCAGAATCATGTACATATTAACTTTATCCTCACTACTAGCCCTTTTTCAAATAATGAAAATAAAGCCAACCAATTATTAAAAAAAATGAAAAATTATTTTATAATTTCATTTTAGTTGTTCTTGAAAAATAATATTAATTTAATTATTTTCATTTGTTTGTTATTATTTTTAAAGTTTAAAATTGATAAACAGCAGTTTTAGAAACTGAAAAACTGAAAAACCCGGGATGGGATTTTGAAACAGGAGAGTGTAGAAAAATGAGGATGATGTTTATAAAGAGGCAAGAGTGTGTTGGTGTTGGTGTTGCATTGTAAATTGTAATGGTAATGGTGTGATTAAGCCATGGACTCAATTGCTTTCTCCTTGATTTTTTTCATTCTTCAAGTCACAATGCTATCCGCCAAGAAGACTTACATAGTACACATGAAACACGGCCACGATGCCTCCGTCTACCCCACGCACCGTGAGTGGTATAATGCAGCACTCGATGCTTCTTCTTCTTCTTCTTCATACGATTCCATGCTATACGCCTACACCGCTGCTTACAACGGCTTCGCTGCCACCCTCGACCCTCAACAAGCCCAGGCGCTGCGAGCCTCCGATTCTGTCTTGGGCGTCTACGAAGACACGCGCTACACGCTCCACACCACTCGCACCCCCCAGTTCCTGGGCCTCCAGGCCCATTCTTCTTTATGGGAAGACCTCCACCAACCCTCGCACGACGTCGTCATTGGCGTCCTCGACACAGGCGTCTGGCCCGAATCTCTCAGCTTCCACGACTCCCAAATGCCTCAAATCCCCACGCGCTGGCGCGGCAACTGTGAATCCGCACCCGACTTCGACCCTTCCCTCTGCAATAACAAACTCATCGCTGCTCGCACCTTCTCCAAGGGCTACCGCATGGCCTCCGCTAATGCTAGAAAACCTAGGGACCTTGCCTCGCCGCGTGACAACGACGGCCACGGCACGCACACTGCATCCACCGCAGCCGGCTCCTCCGTCGCCAACGCCACTCTCCTCGGCTACGCCACTGGCACTGCGCGCGGGATGGCGCCGCACGCGCGTCTCGCTGCCTACAAAGTCTGCTGGACCGACGGCTGTTTCGCCTCCGACATTCTCGCCGGGATGGATCAGGCAATCCAGGACGGCGTCGACGTCCTCTCCCTCTCCCTCGGCGGCTCCTCCTCCGTCCCGTACTACTTCGACACCATCGCCATCGGCGCCTTCGCGGCGGTGGAGAGAGGAATCTTCGTTGCGTGCTCGGCCGGGAATACCGGACCTCGCTCCGGTTCTGTCGCGAATGTCGCTCCGTGGATCATGACCGTCGGCGCCGGAACCCTGGACCGCGATTTTCCGGCGTACGCTACTCTAGGCAACGGGAAACGCTTCGCCGGAGTTTCGCTTTACAGCGGAGAGGGAATGGGAGACGAACCGGTCGGTTTGGTTTATTTCGACGACCGGTCGAACTCGTCGAGCAGCATTTGCATGCCAGGCTCGCTGGACTCCGAGAGCGTGCGCGGGAAGGTGGTGGTGTGCGACCGGGGGCTGAACGCGCGCGTGGAGAAGGGAGCGGTGGTGCGCGATGCCGGAGGCGTCGGGATGATTCTGGCGAACACGGCGGCGAGCGGCGAGGGACTGGTGGCGGACAGTCACGTGGTGGCGGCTGTCGCGGTGGGGGAAAGCGCGGGCGATGAGATCAGACAGTACGCGTCGTTGGATCCTAATCCAACCGCGGTTCTTAGCTTCGCGGGGACCGTGTTGAACGTGAGGCCCTCGCCGGTTGTGGCATCGTTCAGCTCTCGCGGGCCCAATTGCGTGACGGCCCAGATACTAAAACCGGACGTGATTGGGCCTGGAGTGAACATCTTAGCGGGATGGTCCGGAGCGGTTGGCCCATCTGGGTCCCAAGACACACGCAAAACGCGATTCAACATAATGTCTGGTACGTCCATGTCGTGTCCCCACATAAGTGGGTTGGCTGCGCTGTTGAAAGCAGCCCATCCTGATTGGAGTCCAAGTGCGATCAAATCTGCACTCATGACAACGGCCTATACCCATGACAACACCGAGTCTCCACTTCGTGACACAACGGGTGAAGAAGCCTTCTCCACACCGTGGGCCTATGGGGCCGGTCATGTGAACCCTCAAAAGGCCCTCTCTCCTGGGCTTGTTTATGATGCCTCCACCCAGGACTACATTGCGTTTTTGTGCTCCTTGAACTACACCCTTGACCATCTCAGACTCGTTGTCAAGCGTCTTGATGCCAATTGTTCCCTCAAATTTACTGACCCGGGTGACCTCAATTATCCATCTTTCTCCGTTGTTTTCGGAAGCAATAAGGTTGTTCGTTACACGCGCACCTTGACCAACGTGGGGGACCCAGGTTCTGTCTATGACGTGGCTGTGAGCGCGCCCTCCATGGTGGGGATAACGGTGAATCCTAATAGGCTTGCGTTTGGTGAAGTAGGGGAAAGGCAAACGTACACGGTGACGTTCGTGTCCAATAGGAGTCTTAACGATTCCGTTACGTCTGATTTTGGTAGCATCATGTGGAGCAATGAACAGCACCAAGTTAGAAGCCCGGTTGCTTTTACATGGACATATTTTTGATTCAGCTTGTCACTGTACACTCGTATTTAAAGCCCAACAGCATAGGCCTAGTGTTGAAAGCAAACGAGCTGCATTTGCTGTTGTCATCTGCCGAAATTGCAATTGTAATGACTGATTTAGTTGCACCCTAGGCTAGTAGTAAAAGCAAATGCAACATGACACCGTCTTTATCACGTTGCATAAATTGCTTTCAGAACCCACCATCAGACTGTTGTTGAATAATGCATCTACAGGGTGCGTTTCTTGGGATGATGGTTTGGTTTGGTTTGTTTACATGGACAAGTTTTTACTAAAACTGTAATAATGAGAAGCATTTGAAACTTGAAGGAAACGTCTAATGAGTACGTTTAGAGTTTTTCACTGATCCCGGGTTCAGGTGGCGAATTTCACAAATATGGAAACAGATCACGGACAATTATGTGCTTGCTCCTGAGCATCCCATGTGCAATGGATGGATTATTTTTCTCTTCCGGTTTGGTACAGGCGTGCAGTGAAAAAGGAGTGCCATGTTCTACCGCAGTACATACTACACACGGTCATTTCAAAGTTAACACTTCCTCTGAATTTCTAATTACTAGTTATTTCGAAGGGTCTTATTCCAAACGATCTCGGCCATGAATGGCTATGAATCGGTGTACCAAATGAAAAGACATTTCCTGTGTCCTGTGTCCAGTGTCAGTTACGCAGAAAAAGGTAGTTCACAGCGCTCACTTATTTTCCTGCCGTGCCATTTCATTATTTCGTCGATCATCATCTTTCTGGTAGGACCACAGGTTTCGAAACTTGGAGGAAAAAAAATCAATAAGACAAAAAAGAAAACACTTTTTCTTTTCTGTTTTTGGAGATAAAACGCTTTATCCTTATCATGTTGTTTTTAGGAAGCTGACAGGGGTTACAATGTGTAAAAACAACACAATCAAGGTCCTTTGCAATTAACACTTGTGCATTAAAAATATGGAACTAATATTTGATTAAGCAGATCAAAGCATGCATTTGTAATCAATATCCATTTTCTACTATTGCGTCATTCATTACACTTGCAACAACAACAAAAGGATCCAACTTATCTGACCCACAATTACAACCGGAGCTACTACATTTGCTTCAAGTATTCATATAGTGCACAATCTAACTTACAACATTTATAACCCTTTATATTTCCAAAATTTATACTCTAGCTATTTAAAATGCAATTATGATGACAAGAACTTCAGATTTCTTTTTTTGCTTTTCCTTTTGGAAAGAATATACTAGCAACATAAACAACAAGGTCTCCAACATGACTTTGTACAACAGCAACATGAGCTTACCTTTGGACAGCTTGGGCAAGAGCAAGTGCAGGTGCATTTGCAACTGCAGCAAGAGGGGCAAGATGGACAAGTTGGACACCCAAAATTGCAACTACTTGGAAAAGTACAACAATTTCCTAAACCACAGCTTTCTTTACAGCATTGTGATTTGGGGCAAGAGCAACAACAGCGCCACTTGGGTAAGGAGCAATTGATGGATGGAAGACAACTGCAACTGCAACTGCATGGTTTGCAGTCACAACAGCAGCGTGGCAATTTTAGTTGTAAAGATAACCCTTCACAGCAGCAACAGCAGCAGCAGATCCAAGAGAGGTTAAAACAGGGCATGCCACTGCACATAAAAAAGTTACTCATGAATCGTGATAGTTATTAAATAAGGCTTACTATGATAAGAGGTGCTACTTCAATGAATGAAATTTAACCATCTTCTTATCAATCATTGTCTGATGCCAACTCCGGCTTATCTCAGACATACACAAGCCACTGTTAGCTGAATGCACGATTCAGCAACGTTGTTTGATACAGAAAAAAATGACAAGGTAACAAAAATAACAGAATCTTTTAAATTAACCATAGCTCAAAAGTGTTGTTCCTCAAAGCTAAACCAGAGTCTTAACAGGAAGAGTCCCTGTCATTAGTCATTAATTTTGTTTTACAAGTAAATACTCAAATAAAACGGGGCAAGAGTGGACAAGAATTCATTTGGTTGAGACTGGTGCTTAACCTCCTATTTACTATATTTAATCAGAAAAGCAGATAGTTACATGTGTGTGGTATCGTTATTATATTTGAATAAAACATGTTTAATCTATTTGCATTGAAACCAAATTTTTGTAAATATTTTTGGTATAAGCAGTTTAAGTAAGGGGATAAACAAGCGGTACCAGAGCCACTTCCAGAAGCGACATGACCGGCGGTTCTTCTTGGTTCTGCTTGAAAGAGAAGAAGGTATAAGAATCATGTTCTCTTTTAAACACTAACAAATGATGAACGATGAGGACAGTTCTTACGAAGGTAACAGAGGATCCGAGTTTGCCATCACATAATCAGCAATCCTGCAATATTGTTGCATTCAATCAGCAAAGCACATTTGGCTAGCAATAATTCAAACATCCGAAAGAACTTCTCTAGTTTCATAATCTAAATGGCATATACATACTCTTCGCAGCATCTTGAAGCTGGCTGAAGGCCCTCAACAGATTTTAACTCTTCCTGCTAGATGCAAAATTGTCAGTAAATTTGATTTTAACACCAAAAAATGCCAGAAGGAAAGTTCACCAACTTAATCTCAATTGGCAAGTTTGACTGTAGTAGTACCATGCTACTAGTTCTTTAAAACCACATCTAATTACCGAGAGGGAGGGGAACAACTTATTCCACAAAAATGCTTTGTATATGAGTGAAAAACCACTCATTTCATCTCATCCTTCACCATTCATCAATCAGCAAAAGAAACGAAAACAGCACTTTTCACTTCTTAGGCTTACCAGCCACAGTAAATTATGTTAGAAAACCTGGAGAGGCAATGAATTGGTAGAAAGATTGAAAATTTTGTCTGAAAATTAAAAAATAAAAAAAGAGTCACACTCATAGTCATAGATAACCCATCTATATACCCCAAACCCTGACAGAGATCACAACATTAATTACTCTGCTTCATGAAGTGGCGATCACGAAAATGGCATGCCAAATACCAATTAGCATGTTATGGTGACACTCCCTCCATTCTCAAAAACGGAAACTTGAAGTCACAGAAAGGTTAGAATTGAAAAGGAAGGAAAACCCACCTCGAGAAAAGTGATTTCCCTCTCGAGCATGTGAACCCTGGCGGCCTCGCGGCGCTTGCCATACAAATCTGGGTACTCCGGCGGGGACTTGGGGGAGGGCGGAGGGAGGGAAGGGACGGAGGAGGAGCGGAGAGTGGGAGTGGCCATTGAAGAGAGAGAGAAAGTGAAATAGACAGAACAAGAAATGGCAGAAGTAGCAGGCAGTAATAGCAGAGGGAAGGGGGCACAAGTAACAGTAATGGTAAGTGACAAAGAAGAAGCGGCAAATGAGGTTAGGTGTGAATACCATACGAGTGTGGCAGAGGCAGTAAATAGGCCCTCTGACAAGGGATAATTAAGAAATTCAATTTAATTAAAAATGGATGCAAGAACTGAAAAGAGTGATAATGAGGGTAGAAAGAAGGTCATTATTGTGGAGTGGACAGGGCACGAGTGGGAGAAACAGATTAAATAAAACTAAGGGTACAAGAATCTGAAGCTCAAGGTAGTAGTCATTTTTAAAATATTTAAGCTTAGTGAGAGAGGCACATCGCATTGCATGGTGTAAGGGAAATAATAGTAATAGTAATAATGGTAAAGGGTGTTAATTATAAACAGTAAAGACGGCTGAGGAAAAGCCTGCGACTGCGAGTGTCTGTACGAAGCTATTTAGGAAAGTTTGATTGAGATTTGAGGATTTGTTATTAAGACTATGAAATGGGTTTGTTTTAAATTCAAATTTGTTTTGTTTTGTTTAGCTTGTGGTGGGTGGTGGTGCACTGAGTAGTGTTGCAGAAGGCAAGCGAAAAGCACGATGGGAATACCTCAGACCGCACGTGACCGCTGCGTAGGAAAGAGAAATAATCCTTGTGTTTGCTGTTTGGTGTTTGGGCGCCACTCTCTTCACCCACACCATTTTCGTAACTAAGCTAATGCCAACTATCAACTTTCAACTTCAACTCCTCAAATCAAATGCAATGCAACCCTTCTCACTTACTAAATTAATTTACTCTTTCAAATTTTCATTAACTATCACTTTACTATCTAAATTTTAATAAAAATGTCTTCAAAATTATAATTTTTTCACTTATTTTAATACTCTCTTTAATATGGTTTATTTTCTCCTTTCATACTTATATTACAGTGTAGTTTATAATAGTATTTCAAATATATAGAATAAATTATTATAACATTTTGAGGTTAATATAATTAATATTGATTTATATAAGTGTAACCATTTCTGTTTTTTAAGTAAATTATTCAAAATTCAATTCATGATTATAGATATGAAATATATTATGTTAAAAGGAAAAATACTTACTTTATATGTATTCCTAGTTTTCGATCATTTTTTTTATTGTGAATACTTCATATTAACATCATAACTAGAAAAAGACCCATGTGATATTGAGATACAATTTTAAGAATCAAAATAACATCACCATATCATTTCATAAACAAAAATGACATATCATTATAATCATATAAAATAATATTCATTTGAAACTTATATGTAATAGATAAAAGTATTAGTAAATTTTAATTTTTTTTTCTATTAATGATATAATTTTAAAATATGCTTCATTTAATTGATTTTTATTTTGAATTAAATATATTTTTAATTTATGAAATTTTTAATTTTTTTTTAATTCTTAAACAAAATTTTGACAGATTTTAATCTGGAAACCTTTTTTCCATTAATAGGTTAACTACCATGTTATGTGATGATGTAGAAGTTTTGTTAATAATACAATATCAATTAGTCTATAGACAAAACAATCATGTGTAACTTTTTATTGAAAATTGTGTTTTATTCTTTATATTTTTACAAAATTTATTAGTAAACCTTCAATAATTCTTGACATATCTTAGTTTCTCATTTTTTTTTTATAAAATTCATTTTTAGTTCATTAATATTTTTTTTTACCGGTCTCAAGTTTTTATATTATTTTTTTGTCATTGTATCAACTACTCAATTTAGTCTTCTAACAAATATCATTGTTAAAATCTTGTCCGTTCAAGATATTTTGTAACTTTTTAAGATGTTATAAATTTTTTTTAAAGTGTAAAACTGCTAAAAGGGATTTAAATTTTACAGAAAAAAATGTAATTAATCAAATCAATAAAAAGATAAAACATAAGATTAAAAGGGATTAATAATATATATATATATATATATATATATATATATATATATATATATTAAAATCGCACGAGAAAAGTGTATAATAACATTATCAAAAAATAAAATCATGTAATACACGAGATTAATAATTAATATATATAACCATGATTTATAATGCATAAATATATTTAAATTATATTATAAATAAATTTTATAATAATATTAATGTTAAAATTAATATTAATACATATAAATTAATGTTAACATTAAGACATATAAATAATAGATTAACCTATTTTTTATATGATATAATAAAAAATAATATATATATATATATATTATTAATAATATAATTAAACAAATAAAATTATTTACATGAAATCAAAAATTGAAAATAAAAATTCTAGTAATTGCATATCTTTTCCTTTGTCTTTATAATTAATTATTTAAAATATATGAAGTGCAATATAATGAATATTAAAAAAAAATGAATAAAATTATTATTTTTTTCATTATGGCTTGTGTTCAAGTGCATGTTAGTACAAATGAATATATATGAGTTGTCTGTCAATTAGTTTTTTTTTATATTTTAAATTCTAAAATTTAATAATAATAGAGTAAACTATTATTTTTATCATACAAATTAAAAAAAACTCATATGTGTATTTAAAAATATAATTGACTAATTTAAAATTAAATTTATTGACTCATTTAACATTATTAATGTAACATGCATACACTAATAAGATAAGTTAGACTTTTAAAAGAGTCATACCATGTTTATATAATAAAAAAAAATTATAATAGATAATAGGTTAATGTTAGACTTTAATTTTATAGAACAAATTTTACTAATATATTTAAAGTCTAATTTTAATTTTTTAGAATAGACTTAACATGTATATTTAAAAATTAACTTGAGTTATTCCTATCTTCTTCTTATGTAGAATGACACATATGTATTATTATTATAAATAAGAAAAAAGTAAGGATTTAATCAACCGAATTAAAGTTTTAAAAAATAAAAGGGGTAATTAAGTTTTTTATTTAAATTAAAAACTTATATCCAGCTTAACATGTAGGATTTACATACAAGATTTTTAAATTATAAAAGAAAATTAAAATACTTTTAAAAATTAAATATTTAATTAAAATTCAATAAAATTACAAGACTCACTAGTAAGTTTGACTTATACTAAATCCAAAAAATAATAACAAAAATGAATAATAAAACCTAACCTTATGCTGAAAAAGGTGAAAAGTGAATTTAATAAATATTTCAATGATAAAATGAAAATAAAATACACAAAATTAAAAATATGCTGTTAAAATATTATTTTAAATATTATCTTAAGAAAAACTACCAAGTACAAACTACTTTAAAAAAAATGTTTAACAAGATCCAACAATTTTTCGAGCAAATAAAAGAAGTAAAAAAATAAACTAAAAATATTTAATTAGTAAAAATACTTCACAACACTACTTAATACTTATTCAATGAAATTAAGATTAATTTTTTTTACTTTATATAATTTTGACTAAATTATACTTTTGGCTTTTGTCTTTTTTTTTATTGATTTTGATTCTTTATCTATTAAAATGTTCATTTTTGTTATTTATTTTTTTTATTTGAATTAATTTGATCTTTTTAAAACAATAATCATTTTTAATTTTGTAACATAATTTTGATTTAATTTTTAACTTATTCAAGATGTGAAACTTATAATATTAGATTCACCTATATGAAAATTATGAAATATAATTAACATTTTAATCCAAAAGAGATATAACATAGAAAAACAATGTGTGAAAAATATATCTATGAATAATTTAAAAAATAATATAAAATTAAAATTTTTAAAATGTTTTATTTTCATCATATTTATAATACATTTAATTTGAACTTCCCGATACTTTCATTAAAAAAAATTACTATTTAAATTAATAACTTATTAGTAACTCATCACATTTTAAAAAGCAATACATTGCATTCCATAATAAATACAAAATTTAGATACGTTTCATAGTTAAAATATTTTTTAATAATTTTATTTGTTTGAATAACCATTCGCATTTTTGCATAGACTATAATATTCACATAAACTATATATTTCAACTCATTTTCTTAGATGTTTGAAAAATAAGTTCGGAGCACCTGGCGTATATTGCAATTTATAAAAGGCAAAAACATTGTTTTGTTTAAATGGATAATGGACATTTGATTTTTTGATACACAAGTCCAAAAATCTGATTTGGACTGGAGTGATTCAATAATTGATGATTGGGCCATAAAGCTTAAAATCATCAATAGAAAATAACGCCCTCTCTTTCATGTTGTTGTTCTATCTCATCATCACCATAAGTTTGTCTTGGATTATTCAATATTAATTAGGGAACTGCTTTAATATAATCACATTTGAGACATGTCTTAAACCTATTTTGAGCTGTAGATGTTGAACAAAAAGATGTTGTTATTGGAAAATAATGGAACGTAAGTAACTCAATAGATAAAAAAAAGAAGTTATATATAACTCAAGTTCTAGATTTCTAATATTATTTGAGAAATTGAAAACAAACAAATTAATGAATGCATATACTTGTAATCAATCAGTTGTCATCTATGGAAGTTCTCCAAATCATGCCATGTTTTTCCATATGAATCTCAAACAACGTTTTTTTTATGGAAATAAAGAAAAAAAAACATATTATAAAGATTCTAAATCATTTTCTAGAGAAGCTAGAACCCCCACAGGAAGGGATAACTACAATGTTTGCACAGGACTACAGGAGAAGAAGATCTGTCCTGGTTGGCTAAGGTATAGGCCACACAATTTGTTTCATGGAGGATTGCCTAAAGCTCCACGTGTGAGTTCTTACAAAAGAGTTGTTGAACTTTTTTGATAATATCCTGGTGTATGTGAGTAGCACAACCTATCTCTCGCATCTGCTAAATAGCTTACACTGCATCTTATTGACAGTCTGTCTCACAAATATGATGGACCAAAGTTCATGATTCCACCCTATCTGTAACTTTCTCGAATGGCTAGAAGCTCAGTCTGAAGAGCATCACCACTTGGATAATGGTTAGAAAATCCAATCACCCAAGCCCCTTCATAATCACGCACAACCCATGCAATGATTCTTTGTTATCCATTTCTAGCCAAACAACAATAATTATACACTTTCTTTGTCTCACCTTCATCTCAAATCATTTTCTCATGGCTTCAACTCAAACAACATTAAGAATTATGGTATGTTTGTATTTAGATAGACAAGGAAAAGGAAAGAAAGATCAAATGACGTTATTTGATAAAATAGAAAAAAAAAATAATTTTATAGGTTATTTTTTTAAAAAAAATAATGGAAAAAATAATATAAACATCTTTAATAAAAAATAAAGTAAATAAAATTAAGGATAATGTATTTTTCTAATATTAAAGTTACTTGTGAATTTTTCGTCCAATTTGAAAAAGTTGAAAATATGAATGTATCCCACAATTTATTTTCTTTTGTTTTACTTTTTTAAGTTATACGTACACTTATACCATGCTATAAAAAGAATGAAAGTGTGGCTGTTTTTTCTTGCTGTTCCTCATATTCATCTTTCTTTCATGCCTTTTCCAAATGTAATGTTAAGGTAAATTACATTATTTTAAAAAAAATATATATAACGCAATTTCATAGGATATTCGATGTATTTTTTTAACATTTTCCTAACTTCTGCTCACTTCATATAATAACATTAAAAATTAAGGAAAAATTAGAAATATTAGCGTCAGTAAAGAGGTTGAGATACGGTATATATAATCAACTTATAAAAGAAAATAAATAAGAACTGTGTTAAAAAAGAAAAGGCACACCATTGTTAATTTGTTATTGTTGGGTAAACTGAAAATAACTTCTCTATAATTAATTAAAAGGAGAAATACACATGTGTATAATCTATATAACCCTAGTTATATTAAATACTTAGGATTATCGTATAATTTGTCTTAAGAAATATTAGAAACTTTATACAAAGGATTTAGTAAACAATTTCTCAATCTGTTATTATTCAAAAAAATCATAATAATTTTTTTTCCACAAAATGTCATAAATATTTTTTTATTGATAAGTAAACTTTTAATATAATGAATAGAAATGAAGTTAAATATTTAATAATAATTAAAATTATGTTAATGATATTACTCTTATTTTCTTTTGACTTTATCATTCCATTTTTCTCTTAAATTATGTTTTAAAAAAAATAGTATTATAACATGTGTTGCACATACATGTTTAGTATATATGATTAAAATTTATATATATATATATATATATATATATATATATTATGTCTGAATATATAAATTATATTTAAAATTAATATATACAAGTATTTTAGATTTATGATAAATAATTTATTATAATAAAAAAATTATTTTTATTTATTAATAATTTAACATTATAAATTGATTATTGACTTTTTTCGTAATGATTATGTATCTGGTACTTAAGGTGTGTTGTGAGACTCTAAGAATTAAGAAACTATTAAGAATCTAGTTAGTTTTTAAGGTTTCTGGTCAAAGGTCTAGTTGACCATGAGGGAGGAAAGTATATAATATTTCTTTTAAAAATTGAATTCCATAAGTTCATGTTCTTCAAAATCTAGAAAGAGAAACTTCTAGAGAGATAGACTATGATTCCTAAAACATTCTTCTTCTTTTCTTCCTTCTAGGTTTCTCTAGTGTGTGGTGATCATTGATGGGTTGTAGATTCAAAGCTTGAAGCTAAGAATCAAGTTAGTGGTATGGTGCGGAGTTTCCTTGAAGCTTGAAGCTTTCTACTTCCTTTTTCCTTTTTTTTTTTGGATTGATTGTGAGATAAGGGAAAGTATGACAAATTGGTTGGTTAATTTTACGAATTGTTTGTTGTTGTTTTCATCAAATGTGAGCATTTATGTGGTTGAAATCAGATTGAAAGGTGAAGGAAAAAAGTTTTTAATGTTTTGAGCTATGTAAGTGATTTAGGATGATTTCAAATAATTGGGGTTGCATGTTGATATGCAACTTAGAAATGAGTTGTATGAAGTGTCTATACTTGTTTGATGTTGTTGCATGCTTGGTTGCATTGTTTTTCAGGTCTAAGGGACGATTTTCATGATCTATATTGTGCAAATTATAATATCACAAGGACACACCTTCATGGCACTGGGCATGCCTTCAAACAAGGGTCTTTATTTTGCTCACGTTGGGCATATAGTTAATGGCATTGGACATGGGGAGAAAGACTCATCTTAGGTTGAAGTGGCGTCATGCATGAGGTGAAAGAACTACCTCTACCAAAATTGGTGTGGGACACCAAAGGAGTGATGATAGGTGTGGGACACTAAAGGAGTGATGACAGGTGTGGGAAGAGAGAATCATCTCGAGTTGGCATGAGGTGAGGCACGAGATTTTTCCACGCCAAGCATGAGGCCCCAAAGTTCCTCTACCTCAGCCATGTGGGGTGCGAGTTGAGTGATGTTGAGTGTAGGCAAGATAAATCCCCCTGCCTCAATGGTGTCGGGTGTAAGGTAAGTTATGTCGAGCGTGGATTGTATGATGATTTGTATGCTACTTTGTACATGATTTGGTGAACACAAATATAAATATTAAGTCTATTGCATGTTATGTGGTTGATGTAAATGATGTACGATAATAATGAGCATTGGTATGCCATACTTGTACAATTGGATTGGTGATGAACATTGATATAATATGTATGGTTGCTATATTATACTTATATGGTTGAACTATTGATAAACATTGGTATGTTGTACTTGATTGAGATGGTTGAGCATTGGTATGCTATATACAACATTGTGTGATTTGATCTCTATATACATTGACCTAGGGTAATGTATATAGATGATGTATGTTGAGGTGTTGGTATTAAGAATGTTGTAGGCACTAAAGCATTCTGATTGAATATTAGGTTTAGAGAAGGGAGTATTGTTTTGAAAGTTGAAGATCCTATATAGGAAATCTTCTTGTGGTGCTTTGGGGGTCAATTGTTGAAAACCTTCATTGAGTAGGTGTGCAACTCTTGAAGTGAATTTTGTTGAGTGTCCCATGAGTCCTTAGCCAATGTGGAGCAAAGTACAAAGTTGAGGGCTATCACCCTTAACAAATTACTAGAAATGTTGTATGGTTCCTCGATGGTAGTTAATGGGCTAATTTTATAAGTAACTTGGTGATCCATACCAAGGTCATTGTATGCCTATGTTCAGTTATACTAGTTTTGACAGAAGAATTGAACTTTTCTAATATAAATGGCAACACCCAAGAAATTAGAAGTAGGGATTGGTATCCCATTTTAATTGCCTATCCGGTGGGTACATTGGATGTGAAAGTGATTGAATTGATTTAATAGGATAAAACCACTTAAACTACCTAGATGTATTAAGAGATTTATGTAAGTAAATATGTAATGATGCATTAGTTATGGTATTTGCGTAAGATGTGGTGAGTTAATTATATTCATATGCATAACATGAATGCCTTGTTGTATGATATAATTGTGGTGTACCTTGCTTTGGTGTTTCAACTTTCAAGCATGGTGATTGTTGTGGATGTGAATCTTGTAGTGTATTTACTTGATTTACATGATGGTGTTAAGTATAGATGTTTCCTTTTTATACTTGTTTTTCGAAAACGATATATATATATATATATATCATTTCAATAATTAAGATATAAATTACAAATAAATAATAATTTAAATTAAATAGAAAATTTAAGGGAATGATTAAATACTAGAAGAAGAAACAAACACTCAATGTCTATACTGTATTAAAAGAAAAAAATTATGAAAATTTATTTTTGAGTAATTTTAAAATAAAAAAAGTGTGAAATAGTTTCATAATACAAAAAATAATCAAGAGATATTAATGGAAGAAAAAGTAATTTAAAAAAATTAAAAATAATAAGAAAAAGTTAAAATAATGTATATGAAAAAAAGAAGTAAAAATAATTATTAAAACGACACCAGTGTAACTTTTACTAAGTATTACACCGCTAAATAACTTTATATTAAATGTGAATTTTAAAAATCTAATTGTTATATTAAAAGTTCATATCTATTAGATTATATATACAAAATTTTATATTAATCCAAGATAATTTGATACTTCATTCTTATAAAGTAAAATTGACGTAATATATTCATTTCAAAATATACTAAAATATGAACACTTTAATTAATTTCAAGTTGTTCAATTTTAACAAAATTTGATATACACATATAAAATGATATAAACTTTCAATCTAATCATTAAATTTATAAAATTTATATTTAATATAAAATTATTAAGTAATGTAATATTTAATAAAAATTAAACTCGTGGGGTTTGAAACCCTCCTCTTGTATATTAGTATAAATTTGAAATTTGTAAGATGAAGGGGAGAAGCGCGTAGAAGGAGGGCCCACGTTGAAAGAGACATGTCATCCCAGCACTTGCCGCTCTTTCCCAAAGTTGTTACTTATGCGGCAAAAAGTTTAATTCAATCATCACGTCTCTCTCTCTTTTTCCGGCGCATGCTAGAATTCCCCAATCAACTTCAATCTAACGTGAGCCCGATCCTCCAATCAATCATTCTCCGGCTGCGTACAACGCACCACCCTCACACTCGTTGTAATTGTAAACCCTAAACTCACACTTACCCTCATTTTTGTAATTGTGTTATTAACACTAGACTTTGTATATAACTAATCTTTATTATCTAATTTAACTCATTATGTTTAGTAATTATTTATTGAATTTAAGCATTTGTAAGTAAAAAAAATATAGTTGGTATATTTAAAAAATTAACTGAACAATTACAACCGTAAGAGGCATACATGTTATATATATATAGTCTCATTGCATACTTTAAAAGCAAAAAAGAAGGGCATTAAGCGGTTTTTATTTTAATTTTTATTATCAATCAAGATTAAATTAACAGTACTATAGTTTGAAACTATAACTATGTGTATATTATTTTAATTCTTATCACTAGATGCAGTCCTAATAATTTCATAGAAAGCCAAACAGTGGTTTGGACAAAACCATCACAGTAAAAATAAACTAATTTTAAAACACAACCAATAAAGTGCAAAGCAGATATTCTAAACAAATATAAAAAATAAAATGTATAATTTAGCTTTTACTAATATTTTAACACTTGTATAAGATATATTTTTATTCTGTATAACAAAATTTTATAATGAATAAACATATTTTAATATATAAATTATGTTATAATAATAATAATAATAATTTTATCATATAAATTATATTTTAGATTTTTTATAAATATAAATTATTATGAATCAATATCTTTTTTAACTATTGATGATTTTTAAATATTAAAATTTAATTTAGAAATATAAAAAAAAGATAGATTAAAATATATAAAAGTTCCTAAAAGCACTCCATCAAAGAAAAATAGTTAAAAATATTTTCATTGAAGAATGACTATAAAGATATGCAAAAACTATTGTTTGAATCAAATAAACTCGTTATACCATATAAACAATGCAAATATAGAGAAAAAGGAAAGGAGGGAGAGAGCCCAAGAGAGATAAGAAAGGATTAAAAATACTTGAATAGTTCTAATAAAAAATGAAGAAAATAAAATATTAAAACTATCGTGTAAAAGAATAAACTAACCTCACAAAGAAGTGGGAAAAGGGTAAAGTTCGAAATATATTATGCAACATAAATAACAATTTTATAAGGAGTTGAATTTAGCTGTTTATAAAGTTTTGCAACGGAACAAATTAAACTAGGAATAGGGAAGATGGATGGGTGAAACTGTGAAGTCGGAGAAATGGTAAACACTTTGTCCCGGATCCGGATTCTCTGTGTAAGGAACACAGGGCCCATTACACTGATTGAACCTAGCAGCCCAATTGCAGCACACAATATTCCTCCATCACTGATACCCACTGATACCAGCCCTCGTGAGAAGAGTCCCAAGAGAAACCGACAGCAGCCTCACCATTTGAAGGATTACATTGTCACGTGTCCTTCATCACGCAAAAAGGGAAATTCTGTTAGGGGAAAATGATTATTGAATATTCCTTTATTTTACATATGCATTGTACTGCAAGGCAATAGCCATTTGGTGCTTATATAGCACTTTTATATATGAAAAAGGGGACAAGCAATAGAGCATTTACTTTTTCCTCTCTGAAATTCTCTTTCCTTTCTGTTATTCTTTCTTTTCTGTCACTGCAGCACCTTTCACTGGTGCTTTCATTGCTTACTCACCATGTCCGATCCACCTCCCCCTCATGAGGAGCTCTCCAAGCTCAACGTCAAACTTGAGCAGCTCCTTCTTTCCCACGCCAGCTTATATAATACACTCCATGACCTCTCCAACCGCACAACTGCTCTTGAAAACCACCCCCCTCCACCGCCAAACTCCTCTCTCCGCCCCCTCAAATTTGACCTTCCTACCTTCAACGGTTCCGACGCCCTCGGTTGGATCTTTAAGATCAACCAGTTTTTCGAGTTCCACCAGACCCCCCTGATCAACGAATCCAAGCTGCCTCTTTCTATCTGGAAGGGCAAGCACTTGCCTGGTTCCAATGGATGCACAATAACGGCCTCCTCACCTCTTGGGACGCTTTCCTACGTGCTCTTGAGCTTCGCTTCGCTCCATCAAAATTTGATGACCCAATCGCTGCGATCTGCAAGCTGACCCAGACCCAAAGTCTCCATGATTACCTCTCTGATTTCGAGACTCTGGCCAACCGCATCTCCGATTACCCTCAGAGTTTCTATCTGAGTTGTTTTCTTTCCGGCCTTAAACCACACCTTCGTCGGGAGGTGACCGCCTTACAACCACCGGATCTTTCCCACGCAATCGCACTTGCCAAGCTTCATGATGATAAGTTCCGATCATCACCCTTCCCACCTTCCCGTTTCGGTAACCCCGTCCGATCTACACCACCGCCCACACACACACCCATTTCCTCTCCTGTTCCTCTCAAAACCCTCCCTCCTCTACTTCCAACCCCACACACTAAACTACCCATTAAGAAACTCACTGAAGCTGAGATGCAAGCACGTAGGGACAAGAACCTCTGTTTCAACTGTGATGAGAAGTACACTAGAGGTCACCGCTGCAAACCTCAGTTCTTACTCCTCACCACGTTCGATTCCGACGACGCCGGTGACACCGCTGCAACTGAGGAATTGCAGTTTTCCGACGAGGACCCTCAAGAGGCTGGGTTGATCAGTTTACACGCCTTTTTGGGTCAATGGACTCCCCAAACCTTTCGGGTCACTGGGTCGATCCGTGGGTACGCGGTCCAGATCCTTGTGGACAGTGGGGCAACCCACAATTTCATTCAGAGTCGGGTTGCACAATTTCTTCATCTTCCTTCCAGGCCCACACCAAGCCCACTTCGAGTCATGGTTGGTAATGGTGAATACCTTCCCTGTTCTTCTTTCTGTCCACAGGTCTCACTCTCTTTGGGCCAACAAGCTTTTTCGGTGGACCTCTATCCCTTGGAGCTTTCAGGTACTGACATAGTGCTGGGTGTCCACTGGTTGTCCATGATCAGCCCATTTGTAATGGACTACCATGGCCCATTTATGCGTTTCATGTGGGAGGACAAGCTGATTGAATTAAGGGGCAATTCAGAGTCAAATCCTTCTCCTATTTCTGCAAACCAGCTTCGCCGATTGCATAACACTAATCGTGTTGAAGCTCTTTTCCAATTAACCTTGGAGCTCCCTTCACCATCCATAACACCCTCTTCCATGGTCACTCACAATCCTTCTCCAACTCCCTCTTCCCAACACCAACCCTTACAATCCCTCATTCAACAATATTCTACCCTCTTTTCCACCCCCACAGACCTTCCCCCACCTCGCACCATTAACCACTCAATCACCCTTGCCCCTAACACTCCTCCGATATCGGTTCGACCTTACCGATATCCCCATTTCCAAAAGCAGGAAATCGAGTCTCAAGTCCAAAAGATGCTTGATATGGGGTTCATCAAGCCCAGCACCAGTCCTTTTTCATCACCCGTTTTACTCGTCAAAAAGAAGGACGGTACATGGCGGTTCTGTATCGATTATCGGGCCCTGAATGCCGCCACGGTCAAGGACAAATTCCCAATCCCAACAGTTGATGAGTTACTCGACGAATTGGGAAATGCTGCTTGGTTTTCCAAGCTGGACCTCTTTTCAGGATTTCATCAAATCCTCATGACTCCTACTGATGCTGAGAAGACTGCATTTAGAACACATAATGGCCATTTTGAATTTAGGGTGATGCCATTCGGTCTCTGCAACGCTCCCTCCACCTTCCAGGCGACTATGAATGACTTATTTCGCCCTCACCTTCGGCGTTTTATTATCGTCTTCTTTGACGACATTTTGGTGTACAACCCCACCTTGCAAGAACATGTCATTCATCTGGAAACCACTTTTCGATTGCTGCTTGCCAATCGTTTTCACCTTAAAGGGAGTAAGTGCTTTATTGGAGTCCAAACTATACAATATCTGGGACATGTGGTCTCTGATAGCGGCGTCGAACCGGATCCGGAGAAGCTTGATTCTGTAAAAAACTGGCCTGTGCCTGTCTCCCTAAAGTCACTTCGTGGCTTCCTTGGCCTTACTGGTTTTTATAGACGCTTCGTTGCTCGGTATGCTTCCATAGCACACCCTCTCACTGATCTCCTTAAGAAGGACAACTTTCATTGGACTGAACAGGCGCAACAGGCTTTTGATAAGCTCAAACACTCTCTTATTACTGCTCCTGTTTTAGCCATTCCTAAGTTTGATTTATTATTTATTGTTCAGACTGACGCTTCTGGAACAGGTATGGGTGCGGTTTTGTCTCAACTGGGGCATCCAGTTGCTTATTTCAGCAAGCAATTCTGCCCTAAGATGCGGAACGCCTCAACTTACATTCGTGAGCTATGTGCTATCACTTCCGCTGTGCAGAAATGGCGTCAATATCTCCTGGGTCGCCACTTTATTATTCAAACAGACCAGCGTGCGATCAAGGAGCTCCTCATTCAAACGGTCCTCACACCTGACCAACAAAAGTACTTATTCAAACTTTTGGGGTTTGATTTCGAAATTCAATTCAAACCAGGAAAAACTAACAACGCTGCTGATGCCCTTTCGCGTCTGGATGGCTCCCCGGACTCAGTTCAGCCTTCTCTGTTGGTTTTATCCATCTCC
This sequence comes from Cajanus cajan, assembly GCF_000230855.2. Taxonomy (NCBI): domain Eukaryota; kingdom Viridiplantae; phylum Streptophyta; class Magnoliopsida; order Fabales; family Fabaceae; genus Cajanus; species Cajanus cajan. The sequence goes on from NC_138521.1 coordinate 67,670,302, forward strand.
CACTCACATTTTTCTGAGGATCTTAAGTGTTCGTTGGCCGCCAACTCCGATTTCATCACACTCCGTGATAACATCTCTGCACAACCGGATGAGTTTCCTCACTTCTCCATTCGGGATGGCCTCATTTTATTCAAGGGGAAGATTTGGCTACCTTCTTCCTGTTCCTTAATTCCTCTCATTTTGCAGGAATTCCATTCCACTCCCATTGCAGGACATACGGGTGTCTCTCGCACTTTAAGCAAGTTATCTGCCAATTTCCATTGGGACAGCATTCGCAAAGATGTTCAGGACTTTGTTGCCAAATGTGTCATCTGTCAACAAACAAAAATCCCAACACAGAGACCTCAAGGGCTGCTACAACCTATTCCTCCACCTTCTCGTTGTTGGGAGGATTTGTCCATTGATTTCATTGTAGGCCTGCCACCTTACAAGGGCTTCACAACGATTATGGTGGTGGTTGACAGATATTCGAAGGGTGCTCATTTTGGTATGCTGCCAAAATCATTCACAGCAGTATCCGTGGCCCAGCTATTTGTTGACACAATTTGCAAGCTCCACGGTTTACCACACAGCATCATATCCGATCGCGACCCTATCTTTCTCAGTCATTTTTGGCAGGAGTTGTTTCGTTTGAGCGGTACTAAGCTACGCATGTCAACTGCGTACCACCCTCAAACCGATGGTCAAACGGAGGTTGTCAACAAAGTTTTACAGCAGTACCTACGCTGCTTTGTCCACCACAAACCTACACTTTGGGGGAAATTTCTCTCTTGGGCTGAGTGGAGTTTTAATACATCCGTCAATTCCTCCACGGGGTTCTCTCCTTTCGAGGTTGCTTACGGTTACAAACCCCCTCTCTTGCCACCTCTTATTCCGGGAGACACTCCTAATGCTGCTGTTCAATCAGAGCTTATTTCGCGCATTGACATTCTTCGCAAGCTTGAGTCTAATCTCAAAAGAGCTCAGGATTCCATGAAGAAATGGGCTGACCAATCTCGCAAGGATGTGCATTTTGAGGTCGGTGATTGGGTGTATGTGCGTTTACGGCCCCGTCGCCAATCCTCCGTCTCTGGCACACATTCCATTAAATTGATGAAGAGGTTTTTCGGGCCATTCAAGATTCTGCAGCGAATTGGTGAGGTAGCATATGAGGTGGAGCTTCCTCCTACTGCACGAATACACAATGTGTTCCACGTCAGTCTCCTACGCCCTCATAAGGGTCCCCTTCCAACCTCTCCTCTGTCTCTGCCACACACAATCGAGGAAAATCAACCAGTTTTGGAGCCAGCTGTGTTACTAGATTGGAAGTGGGATAATTCTTCTACTCCCCCTCAGATTCTGGTTCTGGTCCATTGGCTTGGCATGCCCCTTGAAGATGCAACTTGGGAAATTTGGAGCATTCTGCAGCAACAATTTCACCTTGAGGACAAGGTGCTCTTTGAACCCGGGGGAGATGTAAGGAACACAGGGCCCATTACACTGATTGAACCTAGCAGCCCAATTGCAGCACACAATATTCCTCCATCACTGATACCCACTGATACCAGCCCTCGTGAGAAGAGTCCCAAGAGAAACCGACAGCAGCCTCACCATTTGAAGGATTACATTGTCACGTGTCCTTCATCACGCAAAAAGGGAAATTCTGTTAGGGGAAAATGATTATTGAATATTCCTTTATTTTACATATGCATTGTACTGCAAGGCAATAGCCATTTGGTGCTTATATAGCACTTTTATATATGAAAAAGGGGACAAGCAATAGAGCATTTACTTTTTCCTCTCTGAAATTCTCTTTCCTTTCTGTTATTCTTTCTTTTCTGTCACTGCAGCACCTTTCACTCTGACTTTGGGAAAAGAAAGTTATGGTAACTTAATACATCTCAACCGTTAAATGTATAAAAATAAATTAGATTGTGACACGTGTACAACATATATTTTAACTTAAATGTACACATGTCACAATCTGATCATTTATTACAAATCTAACGGTTGAAATGTATTAAGTTACCCTAACTTTCCCTCCACAAAGTCAGGGGATCCATTTCCCTTTGTCCCCGCTGTGTTTGTGCGCAAATAAGTGTGTTCGGGAAATTCATACAGTTAAGGGTCTCAAAAAACCAACCAACTACTCAAAACATAAGCAAATTGTACAAAATATATTATGATATCAAAAGATAGAAGAATAAGATAAGACAAAAGGCACATACACAACGAAATTACTGAAATATGGAAATAAGCTGAGATATGTGAGCTTTATACCTAACAAAACATAAAATCTCTACTTTTTGCTTCTTAAATATTTATTTTAACTAGATAAATAAACTTATTTTCAAAATTTATAAAAAATTTAAAATTATTACATGAAGGGATCACCTTACGTTACAATGGGACCAAAAATAATGATAAGCTTAAAAATAAGGAATATTCATATATAATGGTTACAAACATAATTAAACTTAATTTCTTTTATATTACAACATTTTATTTTTGTTTTTAGTTGTTGATAAGAAAAAATAACTTCGAACTTTGGTTAATCCAAATTAATTTGGGATACTTAATTAAGTAAAAGCAAAAAAGAAAAACCTAATACTTATTCATTTTTCCATTTACAAAATTTTAGTTCGTTTATTTTATGTTATTTTTCCTTTTTCGAAATCAAACCTTAGCTCCGAATCTCACTCAAACTAATAGGCGTTGGTTGGCACCACTTTTTAATTGCTTATTATTTTAATTTCTGAAATATTTATACTTTGTTAGTTTAATTCTTTGAGCAATCAAATTCTAAACACTTCAATTATTTCAACAATTATTCTTGTCGATATAATTATTAGAATGTAAAGCTAATTAAAATATTGTCGCCAAACAAAGAAGAAAGGATAAAATACTTATACCAACTCTTTAGAGTTGATTTAGCCTCCTTAGAATAAATCTTGTCTAAATTGTGAATCTATATTCTAAATCTTGTCTAAATTGTGAATCTATGCCAATAATAATATGATATAACTATTTGTCAAAAAATAATATGATCTAACTAATAATATGATATAACTATTTAGATCTCTCAAAAAAGTTATTTCATATTAATATTTATATAATTTTTTAAGGTTCTATAATTTAAAAAATCACTTTAAAATATCTATTTATAAAAAAAATATAAAATATAATTATTTTTTCAAGGTCCATCTCTAAAATATTTGTATCTTTTATTAAATAATATTATTATTAATTTAAAAAAAATCTCACTTCAAAAATTTATTTTAAGCTTAATAGTATGTTACAGCGATTGAGTTATAAGTAACTCAAAATTCTAATGAGATTTAAAAATTCAATTTACTAAACTTTTATGTAAAAAAAAAAAAAAAAAAAAGTTGAATAGACTCAACATGAAAGTGGCCCTTACAAGAAGCAATCTGAAAAGATATTGCGCTAGAATGAGCACACCTCACGTACGTACTTTCTGATTTCATGTTAGAGTTTTCAGTTTTCCAATCAAAAGTATATATTAACCCAAACAGTGCAGATGGTAAAAAGAATGTAAATACTCTTTAAACAGAAAACTTGGTCATTGGCTATTATTTGTCTGGTATATATTACACAGTATATAGTATTTGACAATTAATAATGATGACATAACTAGCTAGAACGATAAATATTTAATGACACAAAGCAATGTCTTGTCGTGTTTTAGGATCACCTAATAATGAATGTTATGATTAAGACACATGATGCTATCTTATCCAATAAAAAATGAAGTTATAGTCGTTTTAATTATATGGTCCAAGATTAGATTTATATATATAACTGAAGCAGAGCCACACACAGAGGATTCCGCTGTCACCCCAATGCATGGCTCAACATTATTCAGAATATTATTACAAACACTCTCATTTAATACTTGTTATTTAATTATTCTTTATCATGTTATATTTATCTATCACTGCTCACTGTTCTCTGTCATGGCATTTGATATCTACCAATGAAAGAATATTGGAAGAAATAAAGAGACACATGACGTGCTCAACAAGTTCTCGTATCAAAACTCAAAAGCACATCAATTATCCCTCTTTGCAGCATGGCACACAGCCATTTTCTAGAACACTGGAAACACTTTTTTGAAAACCACTTGTCATCTCCCCCGTCTGTACTGTGCATGCCATTGCCACCAATGAAAAGCTACACACATTTCCATTCACCTGGGACTGCCCTTACTACGCATTAAAAAACTCATGTTAAATAGTAATTACTTTTTCTTTTTTAATTATTTTTTAATTTTGAAAAAATTCTTAAATACCATTTTGCGAAATAGTTTTAAGAGAAAATGACCAAAATACAATCAGTCCGTGTTTACGTTTCTCTAATTACATTTTTGTATGGATCTTTAGTATCGAAATTTATTTATTCCCTTCTTTATCTTCTTTGTTGGTTACATTTGTTAATTAAATAATAGGAAAATTATTCTTTTTACTCGTATTTATTAATCGCAAATTATAATGAAGTCATGAAGACAATTTAAAACTTACTATATTAAACCCTTAATGTGTATACATGTTAATCTAATGTATTTTCTTATATATATATGTATATATAAATTGAGTTGTAAAATATTTTATTAAAATTTCATATTTATTGTATAGTCAGTATTTGATAATTTCTTAAAGCATTCGTAATCATCACGTATTCACGTACCATATCAACCCGTGTGTGAGAGAGACACGTGAAGCAATTATGATAACTATGCATAAATATAATCTTGCATACTCTGTTTTTATATCATTTTGTCTAATAATTAATTAATTATCTTCATAGTATAATTAAAAAAATTTTAAAAATATTGAATGATATTAATATTATAAATATATTTTTACTTTAATTTGTCATTAATTTTTTATTATTTCTTATTATGTAATCATTATTAAGTTCTAGGAATTCAACAAAATTGTTTTCATATTGGCGAGGAACGTGGTTAAAAATGGGGTATCTTTTTGGCATAAACAAAGCCAAGCTTTCCATATCCTCCACAAGCTATCTCAATCCATGGCTGTAGAGATTCTTCCACCTCCTTATTCCTTCCTCAAAACTTGCCAAACCCTTCAACAAAGACAAAGAAGGAAGAAAACTTGATCGTTTTTGTTTTCTCGAAAGAACTTGGAATAACTAATAATAATATTCGAGGAAGAGAGAGCAAAGAAAAAGTTTGTAATTCATAATTAAGTACAAATAGAGATAAAGAGAAAGATCACATGATTGCAAAAACAAACATGAAGCCTATCATTGGCAAGTTGTACTGTTCATCGTCTCATACGGTGCTTGTGGTGAGGAAGAGGCCACACGTGGTGAATGGTGGGGGGTTTGTAGTCATGGATTGTAGTGCTCAGAGGGTTGTGTTCAAGGTCGATGGTTGTGGTGTTCGTGGCAAAAAGGGTGAGTTGATTCTAAGAGAAGGAGATGGAGACACTTTGCTCCTCATGCGTCGAAAGGTGTATTTTTTTTTTTTTTTTGATGATAATCGAAAGGTGTATTTATTTACTTCATTTTGTGCATGTGAAAACTTTGTACATAATGTATACTCAGATGTCATATATACTCATATTAACATAGACAAACGTTGCAATTTGAGTAAGAAAATAATTTACATACTATACCATACAAGTTATTGATATTTTTTTTTATTAGAATTGAAGCTTCACTTTTGTATTATGTGTAACAAAAGATTTTGTTAAATATCAACTCATAAAATTCCAATTCTGATTAGAAAATAGTAGTACTTACTTATAGTATTGTATCTAAAATTTGTCTTTTGATTAATAGAATGTTTTGAAATGTGTAGGGAGGCATGGTTGAGGCCCTGAGCATTTACAAGAAGTGGAAAGGTTACAGTGTAGACTATGAAGGATCACGGAAGCTGATTTTCAGCTTGAAAGAACCCAATTCTTGTTTGGTGAATAACAATGCAATCAGAATCTCCACTAGGAACCGAGAAAGGGACTTTAAGATCAGTGGCTATTTCCCGGATAAGTGTTGTAGCATTGTTGACTCTAAAGGCAACGAGGTAGCTCAGGTAAGTTTACAAATTCGTTTGAGTTGAGAGTTACATACAGCAATAGGACATTATGAAAGTAACATTAAGTTGTTACTTAAAAGTGTTGATTGGTGATCAATTTATTAGGTGGGAGTGATGAAGGAAGTGGAGGAATTGATGGAAAGCAAGGATTTGTACCATGTGGTGGTGAAACCTGGGATGGATCAAGCTTTTGTTTTTGGAATCATCGCTATCCTTGATTACATTTATGGCGAATCCACCCACTGCTAAACCTATAACTCATCAGAGCATGCTCTGAGTTTTGTGATTAATTTTTTTATATGTAGGATTACTCTTTCTCCCATCACAGAGGTGTATGTGAATCTTGTTGCCAAATGGAGATTTGTCTTGTTTAATAATGATGAATATAATGTGATCTATTACCTATAAATTCATTCAAGTACTTTATCTCAACTATATAGTCCTTTAAGATAGTTACATTATGACATAAGAGTTTCCACGACTATACGATTTAGAATTGAATACTGGTGTTGTTAACTTTTACTACTATTTATTCTCATAGACTGATATCAAATCTTTGTGAGATTGAATTTGAATATATGTGAAGTTGGATATTAATTGGTGAAGAATGATAGTTGCTCATTAGCAATTTGAAAGTAAAGGACTGCTTTATTCGAATAAATTAAGCACGGATTTGACAAAGTTGGTTTCGTGTTGAATGAAATATTTTATTTTTATTTCTCTTCCAAACTGTGGTTGCTTATTGCTTGGAAAATTTTTAGTCTATCTCACGCAGAGTTTCTCTAAACCCGAACTCATTGAAGAGATTCTCTGGATGATGTTATAATCTTTACAAATTTGCTCTTTGCAAGTGAAGAAGATGGTTGGAACATGTATGGAATTTTAACCAAACTAGACGAGGGGTTCAGACCCGTTATTTTGCTTCCTTCGTGGTCCAGCCACATCTATTCCATTCTAGGTCTAAACTGGAGATCTAACACTAATCCTTAAACAACACAACTACACAAGTACCAAATTATTACTTTGTCTAAAATTTCATTCATACCTTATCTTTTTACATTCTTTCTTGATTTTTTTCCCACTTTTTTCCATGTCACAGAAAACGGTACAAAAGTAATATATTTATGCACCATTTTCTTAATTAGGGCAGTATAAAAAATAATAATATCTTTCTGCAATATTTTCTTACAATTTTCTCTTTTTGTTTTTGCTTTGTAATGAAAATATCAAATAAAAATAATATATTTGATATTTAGTAAGAAATTAAGAAATATTAAAATATATTGTAAGAAATTAAGAAATATTAGAATATATTATAAGAAATTAAGAAATCACACACGTAAATTTATGAATAATTTTAAGACACTAATTATCACACCCATATATTTCAGCCATTTTTAGTGTATGGGGAGTTTCTTAGACTATCACTACACTGTTGAGGCATTCACTTTCTTTGATCATTCACATCACACTAGCTATTCTGATTTAAAATAGATCAGAATCCTGCTTTATTGCTTCCTCCCCCCCTTTTCTTTGTAATCTTAATTTTCTATTTTTCTTTTCATTTAATTATTTAGAGTTAAAAGCTCTAGTTTTTTAAGTGTACATATGCGACAAAAAAAAATTGAACCAAAATATTTTTGTACAGATTACACAAATCCTTTATTTGATTTAATTATTAAAAAAAACCTCCAGTTTAATTTGGTTTTATTAAAAAAATAAAATTATTAATGACCTTTCATTCGTTTAAATTAATATTTTTAAAATTAATTTGAGTTACTAATAATTTTGTACTAAACAAAGTAAAAAGGTTTGCATTTCAAAGATTAATCTAATGTTTTAAATAAACTTAAGAAATTATTTATCAATTTTTTATTACATTTTTTTTGTACCTATTCTTTTGAGTTTTGAGGTTGCTTCCCAAAATCCATGAGTTGGATTGTTTGCAGGGAAATGGGTGCAACAACAAAGGGTTTGGGCTTTCTGAATGAGATTGGTTTGAGTTCAAGCAATGTGGGCTGCTACATTAATGACCAATGGAAAGCTTCATTATTTACCGCCATTTTTTTTTTGTTGGTTTGGGAAAGGAAAAGGGCTTTATTTATTTATTTATTTATGAACTGCTCTTAATTTGGATGTGACATGTGAAGGAGGAGAAGTTATATGGTTTTTACCAAAGTAGCACTAGTTTGAGCAATTATTGTTCTGAATTGACATTGGACTATATAGCTCAAGTGAAGCAACTCTGACACTAGGTTTTTATTATTATTTTTATTATTAGTTTATAATTGCATAGTTTTATCTGACAAAAAAAAATTGTAGTTTTATTTCGTAACATGGTATATGATAGGAATAAGATTGAACGCAGTTCATTATCTAATAATTTTTTTTCAAATGAGAGTGTCATAATCTTCTTGCGGGTGAGATCGTGACATAGATGGTTTATGCATTAGAGCATCTGCAGTAGAGGTTGCTTATAAACAACTTCCTGTGCCACATCAATTTTTTTTCAATTTTTTTTTAAGTATTGGAGTTTTTATAAGAACATAGATGGTTTATGCATTAGAGCATCTGCAGTAGAGGTTGCTTATAAACAACTTCCTGTGTCACATCAATTTTTTTTCACTTTTTTTTTAAGTATTGGAGTTTTTATAAGAACATCTACAATGGGAGTTGCTTATAAGCAATTCCCAACCACTTTAAATGGGTCCTACGTGCCACGTCATTCATAAGCAATTCATACTATATTTTTATAATTTTTGCTTCAATGAGAATTGCTTATAAGCACCTCAATTTTTTACAACTTATACTACACTTTTTGACACCTCACATTATTATAATAATTTATATAAAGAGGAAAGTAAAGAAAAAGAAAGCGGAAAGGACAACAGAAGCAGGCAAGCACCGTTGCTTCTGCAAGACACGGAGCTAAAAAAAATTTTCTTTCTTGTGCCACGTAAGCCTACTCCAATGGGCATTCCTTGTTAGAGACGGTGCTTATAAATACGAAACTGGGTAAGCACCCTCCGTTGGAGGTGCTTTAAGCAATTTTGCTAAAATTGTTGTTTATAAACAACCCCTACTGAGGGGCAAATTCGACCCTATGTGTAGGCTAGTGCTGCTAAAAACAAGGAAAAATGAGTAAACAATTAATTTAGTATCTAAAATATCACCCTCTTTTTTAACGGCCTTTAAATTATTGAAATTGCATAAATAATCCTTAAAATATTAAAATTATGCTGTATAGTTCATCTCTATTGAAAATTCTTTTTAGACTTGTCCCTCAATACTGGTAAAATATATTAATTGAGAGACTAAATTGTTATATATTCAATATTTTAGGGACTAATTATATAATTTTATTAATTTAAGAACTATTTAGGAAAGAAAACAATACTTTAATGGCTAAATTGATAGTTTATTTGAAGAAAAATTCTTCCAAGTAGGAATTGGGGAGGTTCAGTATATGGTTCAAAAGAATACAAGTCAAATTTTAGTGTAGTAATGCATACTGTCGTCAGGGGCTCCCAAATTTGCCTCTTTCATTGTTCTTATGAGGTTCTATTCCCAGTTGCTGGAGTAATATTTGGGTCTCTCGATGTTCTTAGTAGTATAAAAGGGATTGGCAAATTGTTGGTTCATTATTTGTTTTATATGTTTATGATGCGAACGATTGTCTTTCGTACATATCATTAGTATATGACACAAATTTGTGATATTGTTTGGTTCAAATTTTCAACGTGATTTATCTCTTAAAATAAAAATTATTAATTATAACTTTTATATTTTAAACGTTATTTTTGCTTTGATTCACATTTTTATGAACGTTTAACTAAACACGCAGATAATCTATTATATGATGTGTATGAGTGTGATTGACTGCTGTTGGGCAAAGCAGACAACGGAATGGATCAATTATGCCATCTGAACATAATATTTATGTATAATATATTGATGCTTGATTTTTACTTTACAATCCTTCTAATGAGATATTTATTTGAAGTATTTACCGATAAGCTTTTGTTAATTTTTTTAAGAATAAACTACACCAATACTTCTTGAAATTTCATAAAATCATACATATACTTCCTATTTTTTCTACTTTTATAATAATCTCTTTTAACTATTTAAAAAAATATTACATCAATACCTCTTTTATATTACTTTTAACTCCTTTTAATAATTTAAAAAATATTATATTGTGATCTCTCTTAAAGGTGGTTACTATAAACCTTAAAAAAAAAAAAGTGTTAGTGTGATTTCATAGAATTTCAGTAGATGTCAAAGTAGTTTACTCTAATTTTTATCCTACTTTCTCTCCAGATTGTTCTGAGTTTATGTTATTGTTTTCTCCGTATGTTTCTTTACAAGTCCAGATAATATGATGTTCGAGGTTGTATTTAAGCTATGATTATTTACTGGTGTGAGGTATAAACTTTAACTGTATTGACAAGTCTAGGGCATGTATTTTCTTGTTACTATCTTCCAGTTAAATACTGTAGGTGTTTAACCTTCTATATGTGATTAGTAATTGCTAAATAGAATATGCATCTTTTAATTTTATATGATTAATGTGATTTTTTTTTTGTGTGGAAATGTATTACTAGATATTCTTATAAACAGGGAGAAAATATCCTTACAGGGGGATCTGTATTAAAGTCAGAGGGAAATTTTGTACACCAACAATTATTGAGGTTTCCCCAGATGCTCCTACAGTCAAAGAAAATTTGTTTGGAAGCTATAAACTATATGTTATGACGTTTCAGTCTGTATCAATTTTTTATTAGCTTTATTTCGTTTTGAGTTTAGCTTCTGGTTGAACTTTGTGATTATGTTATGTGCAAAAACATTATTTCCCCTTCACATAGTTTGTATTGAAATATGCTTATCAAAATAGTTCTTATTGAGTAACATGGACATGAAAGTTCAATTTTTAGCCTAGCTATTGTTGTGTTTGAGGGAAACCATAGTACCATACAGGTGCTTGCTATTGGATATAATGAACCTGAGAAAATAAATGAGATATGTTGGACATACAAACTAGTAGAATCCTTTCCCGTACAAGTAGAGCTTGAATTTCTTCTATGTTTCACATTAAAAACTTTCTAGTCAGAATATGCTGTTCTAAGACAAAATATGATGGCTTCCACCGGAGAGATTCCTTCTATTTGATTTTTTTTTCTCTAGGGTAAGCTTCTTCAAAAGTTTCCTTTCGCTGGATACCAGAAAGGGTTCTTGGAAAAAGAAAAAGGGTGCCTTGGTGGAATGACCCAGCACTGTTTGTGCGCTGAAAATTGGGTTTTGATGCTGATTTTACAATGAAAAAATGAAAGGTATTGAAAAGTCAAACTCTTCATGATGTTCTTTAGATAATAAATGGTATCTGTGAATTACCAGTACTGAAGTAGCAGAGTCTTGCTCCTTACATGTCTCATGCCATGCACATCATATGGAGGATTAATGTAATGAATTAACCATATGGAGGATCGAATTGCTCAAAATTGTCTTTGCTTTGAAGTTCTTGGCTTTCACCTTGCATTGATGAGGAGTCTTATCTATTAACCATCAATTTGAACAAAGACACTGATTAACACTGAGATGTTTAATCTCCAAAATCTAAGATATGGGGATACCACACATACAATAAGATCTTGTAAAAAAAATATTTTACAATATAATCATTTTATCTGGTTATAAAGAAAATCTTAAAGTAAGATGAATTATCCTTTGGAAAAGATGTATTCACCTTCTCAAAACAATTTGCTAAGATTCACTTTCTTTTCTAAAACAATGAGCCTCACAAAAGAAATGTAAAAAAGTCATTATTTTATATTTTTGTATTATATTTTAAACTTACCTTTTTCTGAATGTTAAATAAAAGTTTCAACATCTGTTTATAATACCACTGCCCTTGAACTGTTCAGGCATATGCAAGTGTTGACTCAAGTGTTTGAACTATATAGAGGTGTGACTCAAGTGTATGAATTGACAAAAATAACAAGCGTAGGTGATTCTTTGCTCTTTATATATTTATTGATCCTTGTGGTCAATGTAGGGTCATAAAAAATCACGTAAAAGAAAACCCATGATGATTCGCACGTTTAGTTCCTGTTTAGCAGCTGAGGTACTAGTAGAAAAATGGGGACAGAAGTTGGCAATGCTCTTAAAAAGCTCTGCCTTATTGGATGAACTAGGCCATTTTTCATTGAAGGTGGACTTGCACGAGGAATAGAACGTAGATTGATTTCATGAGTACTACAAGAGGGGTTAGGTAAACTACCTTTTAAACAAAGTGCATAATTGGAAATTATTTCGGTGACCCATGAAATGATGGATTCCATTGAGTAAAACACTTGACTATTTTGATGATTGAGATATGGTGATAATTTATGAGGCAATACAGTAGCAGTGAGGACAAGTTTAACATATGGCATTGGTTCTTTCAAAATAATCTTCTTCAGATGGAAAATCATTATCTTTTTGTTGGTTCTGATTTTCTCAATCTTGTTTTACTTGAAGTTGCTACTACTCCCAAGTTCCAACTTGGTGCAAATATCTGGCAAAGGCCTATAATTCTCATTTAAAGAATATATAATATTTTGTATTTGGTTTCTTCTGATTTTGATTTTGACAATAGGAAACTCATTTCACTGTTTCTTAGCTTCTAACTTTCGTATCTCTTCTACTTTCTAGCATCAAATGACTTCAAGATCTGCCTCTGAGAAATTATAGTTAGACACCACAATACGTGACCTTATAAGTTGTTGACTCTCTTAATTTTTTAATGAACCTACATGTAGCAAAATAGTAGATGATTTTGATATTTTGCTCTAACAAAAACACGTAAACACAAACTTTGAAAATCTGTAAGTAGCAAACTTAATAGGTTGGAAGAAACGTAGAGTGAATGAGATCTTATTAATTTATTTTTATCTTTTTGATGTTCGAGTGAATGAATTCCAAGTCTTCAACAAAAACACGCAAATGGAAATAAAACGACAAATAACATAATTAATATTGATCCTGTGTGTAAACTGTCCCCACTCCCTCTCTTTGTCGGTTTCGATAAATATTATTAGTATGTCACAATTTGCAGAAAACTCCTGGAGTAGATGCATCCCGAAGGTTCACATCAGGCACAACCATCTTCTTGCAGAAACTTTGGCTCGCATACACATACTAACTGGAGCATGGAAATGCTTTACTTTTCCAACAAAAGTGATGCCACTTTCACTCAGGGAAATTTCCCTGCACCTTCCTCTTGTGTCAATATCCCGTATGCAGAATGCAAATGCCTCAATTAATCAACTTTCCTTAATATCTGTATATATATATATATATATAATTATTAATGAAGTTATTGCTGTTAAACGGCCATGCTGAAAATTGATACAAACAGCTAAGCACACCTGGAATTATTAGTTTGGAAAAAGGTTTAAGATTCTCTCATATTCTTTTATGCATACAGCTATAGCCAATGAACACAAAATTGTTTCTTTTAAGGAGTGCTTGAGCCTTGAGCCAGCCATCATAATGGCAAGTTTGCGCTGTCTTTTTGTTCTGATTCAAACTCATTAGTTACTATAGTTTTTAGCTTTATTTCCTTAACAACAAAGCCTTATATCCTACAGTGAGGTGGCCTACATGATGAATCATACACGTCTTCTTTCCTATCAGTTAAAAATCAAAGTTTCAGATATATTATTTATCATGAGATTCCTCTAATCAACCCCCATACCGAAATAAAAAATTTAACAACTTAAAGAAAAACAAAAAATTGAGCAATAGAAATCAGCTGGAATATTCAGGAAGTTTTATGGTCAGGAAATAGGCATATTCTTTATCTTCCCAGAAGATACAAGAAAGATAAAGAAATTAGAAGAAGTAAATTTTAGAATTTGATAATGAGTCTCTATATACATTGAAGATCATAGAAAAAGGAGCTAGTACTGAAGTCATCATCAGTAGGCCTAGTAGGCCCAGGCCTCATCAAATTTCTAACACTATGAGCACAAGGATCAATTCCCTCAATCAATCTAAACCGAAAGGGCAAATGTTAGAGAGCCTTTGTTATAGATTTCTAACACCTCTCACAATCATAGAAAAACATACTCACAGAGAGTTCTACTTTCTATGCTTCATGCTTTACCTGCAACTGCAAGAGTCAAAAACAAAACAAATAGACCTTTAATTTAACCGGAGATGGTGGAGAAGCAACTCTCCGATCGAATCAAGTGTGGGGCGCGAACTCCATCGACGGAGGGAAGCGCCCCACTGGAGTTGGACCGGAGAGGCCGGGGAGAATCCAAGCTCCTCCGGAGAACGCGCCCCATGACGAAGATGGGGTGCTCTGTTTTATTTAGAACCGTTGATGATCTGAACTCTCTGCAGAAACTGATGTGGCGGTCCAGAGCTTCTTCCGTGGAGATGACACTATCTGATCTCACCACCTCGTGTTGCACAGCCTCCACACAAAGACCGCATAGCCATCGACCCTGGTACCTCTGACGCACCCTTGAGATGTATGCAGGGGTGCACTCTTCTGTGAAACCACACGAGTCGCATTTCACACACTCAACTTCAACCTGTGCCACGCTTTTCACTGAGGAACTCTGAGTCTCTGACCCCGAAATTGCCATCTCTAACCCTCAACTTTGCAAGATCAATTCAATTCTATCACCCAACTCTCTCTCTTTCTCCCTTGCAAGTAATAATATAGGGAGAGGCAGTGAGTCAACACAGATTTATGTTGTCCTATGCTAATAAACTAATGTTAGAAAACTGTGCCACATAATAACTTATATATTAGTATTTTGTTTATTTAGAATAAATAAGCATGATATCAGGGTCCTTGAAATGGATTAGACATGAGTCACTCATGAGCTTTTAACCTGTTATTTTGGTGTTTCTTCTTGCCACGTGTCACTCCATGCATATGGCAGCATGGAAAACTAATGTGATTGGCTGGTAGTAGATCGCTGTCATTTGTTTGATTTGGGCACTTTTATCTAGTTTTCAACCATTCAAGTTTATCCTATTAATCCAAACTTTGTGCCACGATGAAACAAAACGGGGTCGTTGCTTGGCACCCTCCAAACTAGTGCCATCTCACTCCCCAATGCCTTGCACATTTTTGGTATTTGCCAGTGCTCATCTCAAACTATAGTGTAATTAGGTATGTTTCACCTTGCTGAACGTGGAATCAGTTTGATGTCCATTCTACAAAGCATTTTGACTCAATTTTGGTCCAAATTCGTTTCACTTGGTTGTCGATTACAATCTACCATCATTCTTAATTACTTGTACGTATATGCCAAGGAAATTTCTTTCTTTTTTTGAATCCGTGATTGTATTCATTGTTATTTGCTAACTTGTTGGCATTGATTGTCAATTATTTTGACATGTGAAAAGCAGATTGTTGTCTTAATGTGTTTTATGTCTCTTCAAGACTGACGTAGGTGTGCAATTAAACATTACATACATGATACATACATAATATTATATATGTGTATGTACCTGTGTTTATTATCCATGTATGGATTGTGTCTTTACTTTGGAAGTAGTTTCAGTAATTTTTTGGTCCTTAAGGTAGTAGGCATGACCTGTCATACAAAAAATTAGTGTCATTAACTGTTCAAACTGCACTTGATATAGTAAATTTTCAGCTGCACCCGCCATTCTATTCCGTATATCCACGTGCTTTTAAGTGTCACATTGTTCAATTAATATACGTATGAGCAAACCATCAAATGATTAGAGGAAAATAGTTCAAATTACTGGCTCTCTACAGTTCAAATTAAGATTACTTGGTTTTGGGGCTAAAACCAAGTAGTTTCCATGTGCTGAACTGTAGATTCCGAGATAGGAAAAACATGGACTGTCTAATGAATAATATTAATATATGTGTTAACTTTCCTCAAGGCAGAACTTCATTATGTGGCAAAGGACCCACCCAAATGAGAATGGATTCAACCTAAATGATTGCTGAACTCCCAAAAATAAAAATGTTATGTGACAGCATGCACAGGCTTGGTTCTGGAAGTTTCATTTGGTCTCACGTTCCAACTCTTCGGCTTCTCACCCATTAGTTCAAGTTTACTGGAGATGCCTCATCCACTTTTATCTTTAGCTCAAGGTTAAGCAGATGATATCACTATTTTTCGTTTCATAGCCTAAGTTATAGTCCCTGGCTTGCCAAATATTTATGAGCGAAGTGCTTGCATGTTTTGATAGTTTTGTTAAGTTATTTTCTTTCAAGTTTATACCAAAGGACTCTTTTACTTACTTCGGTGCATCTTAAATGTGACAATACGTTAAACATGCCTTAAACAAGTGGTATTTGTGGTCATTGAAGCGCGGGACTCATATGGCTCCTAAGTGACTATCTCATTCATTGTATGAAAATGACATCGCAATGACTCAAAATTAACCATGTGCAAGTTTCGACATTTTTTCTAGAGCGACGTTGACACAAGTGACAAGTGGTGTCGTGATATTGAGGTGTGGCTGCTTCTTCTCCGGATTGGAAGACCTCACTAGTAGAAGTGGCTAGTCTCTTGCAATGTCATAAACAAGGTTTGAATATCTACGGAGAGAGGAGTCCAAGTTTAGTACTCGACTCGAACATAATTAACTCGAAAAGAAGATATATGTAAGAAAAATAATAAGACCTGGGACTTAATCCACTAACAAGAGTAAGGATGTAACCTATAATAAGGGAAAGAATCTTTTCCGAATGGGACCAGTGGCTACAAATGATACATCAAAGAGTGGTGCCTTTTGAAATGCATGCATAAATATTACTTTAATGACTTTTTGTTCCTGGTTGGAGACAAAATATTGAAGTTGTATGTCTGTCGCGATTCGTGAGCAACCTGCACTAGTCTCTTTCAACAAGGTATTTTAGGAAGAGTCAAAATCTGGAGTTAGTGATTTCCTAGCCAATATAGGCATGAAATTGAAGGCTAAGCCACCACTGGTCCATGTGGTTGGTCCCATGACTGCAACACTCATCATATCCAAAACCTGCCTCTGCTGCAAATGAGTTTAGCGGACAAGTAAGCTGTTATAGTCTATAGATTTTTAAGGCTTTACTTGAATCTTCCTATTTTACACGCAGCCACTAGCTGTAAATCTTTCAAATGGTTGATCCAAGTTTAGTGATGATGTGACAGAAGCACCACTCAATGAATATATGTTTAACTCTCGAGTGTTTTTGCACCAAACTTGGTCTCCACTAAATTTGAGTATGTTTGGATCACAGTTCTAGGGTATGTAACTCACTTTTTTTAGTTCATCATGTTATAATTATGCAATGATATTTGTCTTTGAGGAGATATAAAGAGAAAATGATTATATCTTTATTATTTTTATTGGATTATTTCATGCACAACTTCACATTAGTATAAATATTTTTTTGTTTTTGAATTAAATTTTTATGATTTTTTTTTGTCATCATCCAAAAGGTCTCTCAACCAATAAAATTTTATAAACTCTGATTTTTCTTTTTATTTTAGGATACGATCTTATTTGTATCTTAACAATTCTTCTCTCAAAGAAAGGACTTAACCTCCTAATTCAATAGACCTTGTACATCATTATATCATTTTTTTGTTATAAACATGAGTTATTGATTGTTACCAAATTTAACATGTGGCTCTAATACCACTATTAGGGTTATGAGTTTTTTGGTCATTGTTTAATGGGATATATATTTATCAAGAGGAAGGTTATTATATCTTGTTATTTTTATCAATGTATTTGAAATATTTGCACGCACTACTCTGTATTAAAGTGTGTTTGGCTTCTCATTTCAGATGCACCAAATGTCTACTTGTTCATTCTAAAGCAAAAAATGGAGAAGCAATAACACTAATGTGTTAGGATACAATCAAAGTCTCATATCGTTAAAATAATAAAAAAAAAGAGTTTATAAAAATACATATACTTCATTGGTTGAGAGACCTTTTTAATGATAACCAAAAGAAAAATCACGAGAATTTAAATCCAAAGTAGACAATATTTATATTAATATGGAATTGTGTGTGAAATAATCTAATAAAAATAACAAAGATATGACTTTCTTCTCTTGATAAATATATCCTCTTAAATACAAATATTATAACATAATCATAACAGTGGTATTAGAACCTGGTTAGATTCTATTAAATTGTGAGGTTAGGTCTTTTTTGAGAATATTAAGATATAAATAAATTCTTACATTTTAAATTTTGATGTGCTTGAGACTGGCTTATAAACATGTATGTTTATAGAATAATAGATGATTCTCTCATTCTATTACCTCATTACCCTCATTAGTATCGACTCAAATTTATTAAAAATTACGAATTTTATAAGTCTTGCATCTAATTTAATAAATTTCTATCTTTACATAAAGGCAAAATTCATCCAAATTCGTATTTTTTAAACAATAATAAAAAGAGTAAGCTTAATAGTTATATCTTTTGTATCTCATCTATGAATTTTTACTTCTCAACAGTTTTTCAACGCACTTTGAAAGTAAGCTTAATTCTTGATGAGATTCTCGTGTCCTCTCTTGTTGCCTGACACCTTAAAAGCAGTGCTATTTTGTGTTATTCTATATTGATAGGCAGTGTATCAAGCTTTCTGACTTATTTGCTCCTGATGGGTCTTTCTGGGTCACTTAACTTCAGGTAATGTTAATATGATTTGTTAGCATATTTAAACAATGAAGGACCAAACATGAAGATTCAAACCAGTATAAGTCATGGTGTTGAATTGGTTTTCTTCGATATCAATTCCACGGCTGACTTTTTGATTCTAAAGGATCAGTAGGATTTATGCACAGCTCCATGGTATCCAAACAACTAGTACTTCATTTCCAAGCCTAATTAATTAAGCTGGACAATGATTATGCTGGTGAATGTAGCAACATATTGCGAAGATAATCAGATAGTTTGATGATCATGTTGTAAGGTGATGTTTTCTGTGCCTTCAGTTTTTCAACATCATTAAACCAGAAAAAGCAAAACTAAACATTGTGGGGTGCACAGAACTGTTAACTGACAGCTTCAGCTTTTCATTGAAAAGGGTGTGTCTTCACTTTGTATCAGGCATCTTCTGACATGAATGATGCATGCATACCGTACTACCCTGATATTTAAATTATTTTGTGTCCCTTTTCTCCTAGCCAGTTCCGGAACTAGATCTCTGTGATGAAAAAGAAGTTTGTAAAGTCCCTGGAAAACAACCTCGGTCAATTGGCAACATCATCTGATACTACTCATCGTAACAAGAAAAATGAGATAACGTAAATTAAGCAGTGTTATTCCCCATAACATAATACCTGCCAATTCTGTCTCTACCCTCGACAAATGTGAAACTCTATGCAAGATGTATGTATTCTCACAAAATGGAATGAGGAGAATTTGTTTTTAGAAATCCATGAAGGATAGATAGCCACACCTTATAATTAAGGTTTGTTAACTTTCACATGTAAAATTAGCGGGATCCAACAATAATCAATATACTAAAATGCAACAGCGGAGGTGACAGAAAATCTCATGCAGAAAGTAACAGCTGATGCAGATCGGGTTAAGAGTAAGGGAGACAAGATGAAAGAATGACACATGATTCCTATATAAAATTCATCTTATACAATATTAAATTAGAGTTTATTTAAAGTGCATAAAAATAAATGAATAATAGAGTGAAAATAAAGAAATAAAAAAATATTTTTCAAAATATTTTTTAAATTAAATAATTTATTAAAATCTTGATTAAAATCAATAAAACACAATCGTTTTTTCAGTGAAAAAAGATTGACAACCGATTTAAAGTTAACTTTTTATCTGTTGGAGTATTTTTGTTTTTATACTTGTTATAATAGATTTTCTTAGTTGATTTGTAAAAAAATATTAAAAAAATGAGAATCCATACGATTTTATTTCTCTCTTTACTAATTTCTTTGATACTAAATAGACGCACTTTCCATTTTCAATATTTTCTCTTTCTTTTTTCTCCTTCTATATTTCTTAATTTGGTTGCTCTTATAACAACTTCATTTCATACAGATAGAGATTCACTAATTTTGAGAGATTTAATAATTCATATTCTTCATTAAATTTTAATAATTTAATTGTTAAATTAAATTTTTTAATAAATAAATAAAATTATTAATTTTTATAAATTTTGAAAATTATATAATATTTTATTATATATTCAAATCAAAATATAAAATATTTTTATAAATTTACATTAATTTGAATCAGTATAATAAAATATCAAATAGTTTTTTAATTTTGTAAAAAATTATAAACTTTATTTATTCATTAAAAACTTTTAATTTAATAGATAGATTGTTAGTATTTAATATAGACTATGATTTATTGAGTAAAGTGACTCTATTAAGAATTTTTATTTGAATAAATGCTTATTTGAACAAATAACTTACTTAAGAACTTATATTATAAGTGTTTAAAATTCAATAAAATTTTACATTTGGATATACATGTTAACAAAGACCTGTGTAATTTAAAAATATTTGGATGTATAATTATTTAAGCAAGATGTTATCTCATTTTAAAAATTAAAAAATTATAAATTAAATTTTGACCATAAATAAAATAAAAAGTAACTAAATAGTTTTTAAAAATGAGATTATACATCACAATAATATTAAAAATAAAAAAATAACTAATCACTATTCACCTAATTTTAGTTTATAAAAAAAAGTTATTAACAAAATATGAGAAATCAATTATATATAACTATGATTAAAAATTAAGAACCATAAATTTTAAAAATTGAAAATAAATTCTATATATTTCATAAAACTATGGTTAAAAAATTATTATATAAATATCAACAACTAAATTATTCTAGATGTGATAATTTAAAGAAGAGAAAAAAGTTACGATATTTTTTGATAATAGGAGAATATGGATTTTAGAAGGAAGAGATAGAAACAAAAATTAAAGGAGAACAAAGGATATCAATATCACTTTTTTTTTACCCAATTTATTCAAGAACATCCATAATCTCAACTGAACATCAATCTACTTAAATTCAATCGAATCAGCCATGAATCACATATTTGATGATGATTCAACTACATGCAACTCAAAATATAACAATTCAAGCTCTAGCTAGCTTCCTTTATCTCTTAGGAAAAACAAAATCAACCAAGAGAGAAAGAGGGGAGAAGAAGCTCTGCGTGGATCTGAGCTTGGCTTTGCAATATAGCTTGAGGATGAACTCTCACAACTACTCACCAGTTACACAAAGAAGGGGAAGAAGAAGAAAAAGATCTTAAGAATAAGGAACAAAGAGTCAACTTCTCTAAATCTAACTTCACTATTTTAAGAACAAGCTTATGGAACCCCTTCCCAAGCCTTAATGTTACAATAAAAGTCATGTGGTATTTAATTAAGATAATTAATTTTTTAAAAAAATATTAAATGTAGTAATATTTAATTAAAATAATTAAGATTTTTTTAGGAGTACGTGAAAATTTGATAATATTCAATTAAGACTTTTTTTCACTTTAAAAAAGTTTGATAGTATTGAAAAACATAAAGATTGAAATGAATGAATTTCATGAAACTTTTTAATTAAATTTATATATAATTTACTAATTCGACAATCTTACTAAAACTATTAAAAATTTTGTATGACTTTTTTTTCTCGTTTATTTTTTTCCTTTTTTTCTCTCTCACCTTTTTTGCTTCTCTCATTTTTTACTCTCCCTCATCTTCTCTATCTTAGATATTTTTTCTATCTTTCTCCTCTCTTTCTTCTCATGTCTTCTATATTTCATATTGTCTTTCTATTTTCTTTCATCTTATTTATTTATTTATTTATTCTTCTACTTCTTGTCTTTATTTTTTCTTCTATCTTTTTTTATTTATCAGTATTTTTTGTTATATTTTTGTCTATTAATATTGATGTATAATTTATCAATATTTTTATTTTTTAATTATTAAATGTATATTTTTTTAAAAAAATTTATATATTATGTATCGTTATTTTTTAAAACCATTAAAATTGAACAAAACGCTTATTTTTATATTTTTAATAAAATTTAATATTGAAATATCGAAATTTTAAACATATATTAAAAATATATTTTTACAATTCTATAGGTAATGAATATCATAAATTTAAACATATGATTTAAATTTAATAGTATGAATGAGAAAATAAAAATGCATAGATGATTATATGTAGAGAAATGTTAATTAAGAGAACATGAATCCATACTCAATTATTTATCAAAAGATTGAAAAATTTACTAATTATGTTTTCTTTATTTAAACCTTGTCATTTTTGTGTGTAGAAAAATTGTATTATTTTAAAAAATTCATACTATCCTTTAAAATCTAGTAAAATCCTTTCAAATCTTACAAATTCTTAAGATACAAATTCATTAAAATGTATATACAAAATCTTGATTAAAAAAATGTTTTAATTTTTTTTTAAAAGCCTTTATAGTAAAAAAAAAGTGTTTTAAAATTCACAATATTTTTTATTTTAAAATAATTTTATAAAATCTCAATCCAATACATATTTTAAATGTGTTTGGTGCAATGAAAGTAAAAGAAGAGGGGCAATGAAAGTAGAAGTTAAATTTTTAAGTGTTTGGTATAAAGAATTTGAGGAGAAGTTATGGAAAGATTGAGCTTCATATATTTTTTTTCTTACCCTTTAATATTATAGGATTAGATGGAAAGATAATTTTTTTTAAGTAGTCAATTTTATAATATAAAGAAAATTGTGTAATTTAATTAATAAAATCAATTTCAATTCTTTATTTAATCTCATACAAATCAATTAAAAATTT
Source organism: Cajanus cajan (assembly GCF_000230855.2). Lineage (NCBI taxonomy): Eukaryota > Viridiplantae > Streptophyta > Magnoliopsida > Fabales > Fabaceae > Cajanus > Cajanus cajan. Next base: position 67,693,185 of record NC_138521.1, read on the forward strand.
ATCATTCGCTTACTTTTTTTAACAAACAATAAAAATCTTTACTTTATTTCTTATTTATTTATTTATTTACTCTTTTCTTCTTTTTAATTCTTTATTTTTTATAAAAAAAATATTAATTTCCTTATTTTAATTAAAATGACTTTAACTGGAAAATAAACTAGATATTAGGAATGATTGTTGTTATCCAATAAAAGATACTATTAGATCTGGATGCAGAGAAGAAAAACACGTAATTTTTTTTTTTTAACCTTTTTTATACAGTAAAAAAGATATTAACTATTGAATTGTTAACGAACGAAGTAAGCCATCAGTATGACCAAATAAATGTTGATTAATTAGTCCATAGAATGGAATGCGTCGCATAATAATAATACAAATATCAAATTAATAAACAATAAATGACGATATATATATAGTTCATGTCTAACCGCGATCTCCGCTGTTTTTTCCCTTATTAATTATTCAGGCTTCAGGTTCAGGGTTTCCCATATTCCTTTCTCTTCAACCACAATTCTCATTCTCCTCTAACTATTAACTATTTAATCTTCCTCACATTCTTCTCTGTTTCGCATCTCGTTTCTTCCAGATTCAGCCAACTTGCTAATTGCCACTTTTCGTGTTCATCCCAATCAGGTGAATTTCTATCAACCTCTCAGATCCATTGATAATTAATGCTGTTGCTCATAGGTTGCTACCTAGCTCGCTCTTCAACTTTTATTTAGGTTTATTTTGATTTTAGGGTTTCTCTGCACGTGTCATAGTTACTTCTACTTGTCCAGATTTTGATACCGCAAATTGTCCAACCCGAGCTAAAACTTTTTTTTTTTTTTTCCCTGGTGTTTTTGTAAATCTGTGTGTTTTTTAATTCTGACAAATGTGAAGTGAGAGCTGGATGGAGATCATCGTGACGTGTATGACTTTCACAATTGAGAGGGTGGAAGCGAATTCAATTGCACGAGGGGGAGGGAGTGAAAACTATTTATTAGCGGTTCGGGGTGATTAAACTAATAAAAACACAGTATTAAGGTTAAACTGTCAAATAAATGGTTGTTGCTGCTTTCAAGTGTGTTGTTGTTAGCAGTTGTCGGTTTGTGAGGATTTACTTGCCTTTATAATGTGAACTTGCTTTTATTGTCTAGTCTCTGCGTGTGTATATCTGTTGGCTGAAAGGGAAGTTTTTTGTTCTTTCTTGTTAGAACATTGTTTATTCTTTTTTGCTATTTTCATAGATTTTAGGGCACTGAGAGCTTGAGATTGAATCATTCAACTCATTTTGAAAAAGGAGAGCTTGTCCTTCACTTCTTTTTTATTTGTAATTTCATGTTTATGCAGGATGAAGGTAGGCTTTAATGGATTAAGGGGTAAAGAAATTTCGCTTATTTCCATTGTTCTCATGTCTGGAACTATCCTTTTATGGTCATGGGAGAAAACACCTGGTCTTAGCACCTTTATTCCTCCTCAAACACCACCACTGCAGCTGTCTTCAGGTTTACTTCCATTTATAAAACTGTTTTCTTTGAAAAACATTGATATGGTATCCTGTCAATATGACAATTTTTTTTTATCTTTATATACATTTGTTTTATGAAGGTAAAAGTGTTGTTTTTGAAAACTATTAATTGCAGATTGAACAACTGTCTGGCGTAGAATTTGTACCCAAGTTTGAAAATTCATGCTGAATAATGCCCTTTGCATTGTTCTCAGTACTGTTTTTTGACGGGTGCTGTTTTACATGTATGCAGATCATTTAGTTAGTGGTCGTTCAGTCCAGGTGCTAGCACCAGATCCACGATTGGATGAAGATGGCTCATCACTGGCTAAGAAAAAGACGACCAATGAGCAAAAGGAACCACATCTCGAGAGAGCATCACTGACAGTTCCTGCACAAAGCACTTCTGGAGAGAACAAGGGTGAAGATGGCTCATCATATACTGAAAGTAAGATATTGCTTTCTTTAATCCTCTATGGTTTTAAAGGGTTTACAATGCCTTGTGATGTGCTACCATCCTGCATCAAATGAGCACGTGAACATATGTGACCTTTATATATGGTGCCTTGTTTATTTACTTATCCAGTTATTTGCTTTAGTGGTTGGAATGCTACACTTAACATTGCACTAAGCCAGATTGATAGGGATAACCGGATAAGTTAAAAGTATTCTTACTGTGTGTTTGGATCCTCATCAAGTAGGATTGGTTTTGGATCACAAAAGCAACTTATAGTTGCTTTTATGTCAAATTCAAGTACATAACATGAATTTGGAACAAATGTGGATCTATGATGCTCAACCAAGCACGCACTTAGATATAGATAATTTCTTCCAAAATTACATCTATTAGATGTCACCATCCTTTTAGCAATAAAACCATTATCACATGGTCTGTGTTTGCTTTCCCTCTCTGTTTATCTCATGTTGTCTTATTGGGGCTTATATCTTAAACTTCATTGAGATGGTGTAGAGATTCCTTCAAGTGTGTCAGATGAAGAAGCAAAACCTGAAAGCATCTTGGAAGGTGGGAAAAACCATGGCGTACAGACTTTTTCCAGCTCAGGTGAGGTGGAGAAAAGTTTGAAACAAGAAGAACACAAGCATAGAAAAGATTTTGTGACAAACTCTCCACAAATAAGCTCTTTAACTGGTGCAAAAGACGAGTTGAATAATGTTACTGAGAGTAAAGGTACAGGTTTTTCCGCTAATCATCTATAAAACTCTATTGGCAAGTTTCTCTCCTTTCGATGAGTTGAAGAAAGTTGATACATGCTTTTAAACTTGTTTTATGAAAACAAGCTTCCTTTTAAAGAATATCTCCGGATATTTCTAAGTAACCTTGTTTTTTTTCCCTGAAGAAAATGTGAAACATTAGGTCCATTTGTTTCAAAGTTGAGTAGAATTGATTTTGAAGGATCTAATTTTAACATAATTAGAATGTGTGCTCAAATTACTTTCAGATTCTGATTTTACATTAGAATGTGTCCCAATAAGAGGAATTGGTTATGAAGGCGAGCCAAACAGGCACATAGGTATAGGAAATAGGAAAATTGATACACATTCTTCAACTCATTTTTCAATAATGAGCTTCCTAATTAAGGGTATCTTCTAACTTTTGTAAGAAACTGTTTTTTATACCGAAGAAATCTTCAAACCTTTTATAAGTTAGAATGTTTACTGGTTTGTGTCTTCATTTTCAAGGGAATTACCTATTATATGGTAGCACTCCGTCACTATTACTTTGAGACTTGAGTAGGTGTAGTTATTAGTTAACAACATAATATTTTCCCATAGACTATTCCTGAGAAAACAAATTTCTCGTATTAGACAACCTGGCTGAAACTTTTTAAATTACTTTGAGAAGGTGTACTGTGTATTCTTCTGCAGGAGGGATGTACCATATGCACATTTATTGGACTATTGAACAATATTTACAAGTATTGATAACTAATGTATGTTCCCTTGTTGACTCTTTATCCAGTCTGTAACTATGCAAAAGGAAAATGGGTCCCAGACAACAAGCGGCCGTTGTATTCAGGTTTTGGTTGCAAACAGTGGCTATCAGGGATGTGGGCTTGCCGCTTGATGCAACGTACTGATTTTGAATACGAGAAGCTTCGATGGCAACCCAAGGATTGTCAAATGGAGGAATTTGAAGGTTCTAAATTCTTGAGAAGGTATTTCATTCTCTTGATCTATATATATATATATATTGATTTAACTTGTGTCATTGTACGATTTGGTGCTGAACTTTGTGATTTTTTAATAATTCAGTTCATTTTAAGCCGTAGACTCATTCAAAATGATTGAAGAGTATGATGCACTCCTCAATTGTCTTGAAATAGGGTTGGACAGTTTTAGTTGACGGCATGTGTAAGCATGGTAGTCATGTTACTACTTAATTTAGTCTATTTTTGTTCTGATCACAAGACTGATGCTTTTTGAGATACCTTTTTAGTTTTGTGGATTTCTTCTGGTTTAGGAAACAAATTGTTACGACTTTCCCATCTACATTTTCAGTTCTTTTATTGGAATGTTCTTGGGTTCAGCAGAAAAAATTCAAGAAACATATGATCACTGATAATAATCTTTGTTAATTTAGGATGCAAAACAAAACTCTAGCTTTTGTCGGAGACTCGTTGGGCCGGCAGCAGTTTCAGTCTTTAATGTGCATGATCACTGGTGGTGAGGAGAAGCTTGCTGTTGAAGATGTAGGAAGGGAGTATGGATTGGTTATAGCTGATGGCTCTGCCCGTCCTAATGGGTGGGCATTCCGTTTCTCAAGCACTAATACTACCATCTTGTACTACTGGTCGGCTAGCCTATGTGATGTTGAACCTATTGATGTAAACAATCCAAACACAGATTATGCAATGCATCTTGATCGGCCACCAGCATTCTTGCGCCAATATCTCCACAAGTTCAATGTCCTGGTTCTCAACACAGGTCACCACTGGAATCGGGGAAAGCTCAACGCTAATCGATGGGTAATGCATGTTGGTGGTGTGCCAAATACTGATAGGAAGATAGCAGTGATTTGGGGTGCCAAGAATCTTACGATTCACAGCATTGTTAGTTGGGTGAATTCACAGCTTCCAAAACATCCAGGTTTGAAGGCATTCTTTCGTTCCATCTCTCCTAGGCATTTTTTTGGTGGGGACTGGAACACAGGAGGCAGTTGTGACAACACCAAACCGATGTCCATTGGAAAGGAAATATTGGAAGAGGAGTCCAGTGATCAAGGTGCTGCAAGTGCGGTAAAGGGGACAGGGGTTAAACTCTTGGACATAACAGGTCTTTCTCAGCTAAGGGATGAGGCTCATATATCACGGTTCAGTATTACAGCGAAGCCTGGTGTGCAGGATTGCTTACACTGGTGTTTGCCTGGTGTTCCTGATACATGGAACGAAATACTCTTTGCTCAAATATAGTTTGCTCATTATGGTGCTCGGAGAGTATTTGGTCGGTGTTGAAAAGGTTACAACCATTCCATGGCTTGGAAAGGGTTACTCACTTTCAAATCCAGTTTTTCAGAGGACGCAGTCATGTGGTTGCAATATGTCCTAGCTGAGTTCGTACTTCAGAGCTGATCTGATGAGATATTTGAAGTCGTACGGTGCAGAGATTTGTTATATCGCATTGCCTTAAAAATAACTTTGACTACGCAAATTTTGAGGTCTTCTGTGGTATAACTTATTTGAGATGTAAATTAACTACTCCATACGGCCTACACATGGCAAGCGTTCAACTGAAAAGAAGGTAGATAGACAAAGATGCAGAATAGGATCATTCGAAGATTTTACCAGGAAGTGATGTCTTCACAATGTATTGTTGTAGCAGAGGTTGAAGTCAATAGAACAGGAAAACGCCCGTGCTCTCTATTTAAAACAATTTGGGCAGGGTGGAACATAATTTATTCATGGATTTTTTATATAGCATATACCGATTCATTTCGTGCTGAATGTGATATACATATATATTCTACGGACAATATTACTAGTGGGGTCTCTGAGTACAATAGTTATGCCGACCACTCTTTTATGTCCTCATCGATCAACTGATACGCCCATGATACGTTGCAACCGTATTTAATAGCGTGATGTTAGTTTGTCTATTAATAATGTATGTGCATCTTCTCTATACCACAATTGAGCAATGATATACATGCTACCTCTAATCCTTCAACTTGCTCGCTGATAATGCTGTTGTATATTTCCTTCGTGGGATTTAGTTGGGCTCGTTGGCACCCTCCCTCTCAACAACAAAAGAAAGTAGAGACCATTTAGAAAGTCTGACATCTTTAAGAAATGTTAACAACATATCTTCTTAACACATCTTTTGGGACATATATTCTTTTTACTATTAATCTAAATTTATTTGAAATCACTTTATTTCGTGAGTCACAGTTTTAATTTAATTTAATTTATTTACAGTTTTATAATTTTAATATCCAAGTATGGTAATTAGGTGATTTTAGTCTAGATGTCAATTTTTCATTAAAAACTTGACTGATTTTGCGGATATAATATTGGCAAATGACATGACAAATAACGCGGTATTGGCAAATCATATGACAGTGGTGTGTAGTAATGTCAATAAAATTGTCAAAATGGAAGAAATGATATTCAAATCTCTTTACTCTAAACTTTACCGACACTTTTGGTATGCAAAATCTTAATTTTCTTGAAAATTTTAAATAAAAAATTTTAGTTTTTCAAGGATAGATATTAAAAAGAATTTTTAAAAATAAATTTTTTAAAAAGTATTTTTATCACATTTTTTTTCATAAAAAAATTTCATGGGTGAGAATTTAACTTTTTTGAGTTAAGGAAATTTTTTTTTATATTTATAAAAAGATTATAATATTCTTTTTTAAGACAAAAAACTTCATTAATATATTTTTTATTCATTATCACATCAAATATGAAAACACATTGATTTTATCAACTAATTAAAATATAAATTAAATTAAATAATTCTTTAGGTATGTTATTTTTTTATCACTTTTAATTATATTATTTTTTAAGAAAATAAAATAAGTTTCATGTACGAACTTTTAATAAATTATTTTTTTATTATTATTATTACAAAATATTTTATTATGAATTATTTTTTTATCACTTTTCTTGTTATTCTAATAATAAAAATTAAATAATTATACAAAAAAAAAATTATAAGATACAATATTTTATACTCATTTAAAATTCATAAATTATAAAATTGCAATGCTAATTTCTTACTATCATTTTTAGCCTCTAAATTTATCAAATTATTTAAGCAAAATATTTTTATATATGTTTTTTCTTATTGTTTTCTAGTTTACTTATATTTTTATTTGATTTTTAATTTAATTTTTTTTTCTTATTATGGTAAAATCAGGAAAAATATATTTTATACTTTGATTTACTGTGATTTTGCATATAGTCTAATCATATATAAATTATTGATTTGTTGTTTTAAGCTAAATAATTATTAAATATAATTATTAAATTGTTGTTTTAACCAAAAAATTAATACTTTAACCAAACATGAGAATCTTTATTTCTTGAAAAATATATATTAATATTCACTGAAATTTTTATGAATAATCAAACAGATTTCAATCATTTTCAGGAATCATGATTCATAGAATTTGTAATTTCTATGAATCATGATTATCGGAGTTTGTAATTCACAGGAATCGTGATTTTCGGGTATAAAAAAACATCTCCCCAACCAAACACTCCCTTAATTACTAAGGTAAATAATTTCTTTAACATATAATTAAAGTTATAATATATATTTTAAATGAAATTTTAAATTTAAATTACTCATATTTATTACTAATAAGTAAAAAAATTATATATATATATATATATATATATATAGTTTTAAATATTATTTTTAAAATAATTACTACACAACCAACAATTTGACACATCCAATATTGATAAAAATTGATTCAGTTAATAAATAACAAACTCAATTCCACAAGAACACGAGTTTGATTTTCACAGCTAATATGATAATTTTATCGGGAAGTACCTCTCATTCATGACTTTAAAGAGCAATCAAAACGACTCACTTATATTTTTAAGCTCATTTTTTTTACATATAACATAACGTATAATTAAACAACAACGTCAACATATATACTACTATATTATAAACTAGTTCTTTAACTTATATAATGTTGCACCAATTTAGTCGAGGAAATGAACTCAACCATATATGTTACTAAGGTAACATGTTAATATGAATTCAGCTATAAATGTCATCGAGTTAATATATTGACCTATACTAATAATTAGAGAACATGCATAATCAAGTTAGTATATCAACTCGATATTTGTACAAAAAGGTAATAAACACAAAAGGTAGTATATTTACATGTCAATTATAATGGTTATAAAATCAATGTAAATGAACAATTACAATTAACAAGAAAAAAGGTGTATAACATAATTTAGGGTACACCCAACAAATTAGACTAACTTAATGATCAGACTTTTTTTTGCATATACCTTTGCTGCTAGGAAACAAAGATCAACAACCATGTGAACCAACATTAATTCACAAGGATAAAAAGTGATCTTACAGAAAAACATATTCATTCAAGTTTATCTTGATAAAAACAAATGCTTTAGATAATTTTTATTTTATACCGGTAAAATCGAGGTACTTCATACTTCTATATTTTATTTAATAAAAAAAATTTAAAATTATCAAGGTTTGTTAAATTAATTAGTGTTACACTTAATCCTCAAACCTTATAGTCTCGGATTAGTGTTGTATTTTTAAAGGTGATAAAATTTTAATATTATTTTTTATTATTTAAAAATTTAGAAATAAAATTATCTAAAAAAATGTATACATTAAATTAGGTTATAATCTTTATATATATATATATATATATATATATATATATATATATATATATATATTATAGATGGAAAAAAATTATAATAAATACATATTTTTTAGTATATATTATAATTAAAATTTATATAAATAAAATATCTTTAAATATATAAATTATATTTTATATTTATGATATTTTATTTCTATGTTTTTTCCCGAAAGCATGCTAATCCATATGTTGTATGGAGCTGCGCATCTTATTTGCTGGGTTATTTTAATTAATGATATTTTTTTTAAGAAAATTATACACGTAAAAATGATACATCGAAAAAGATAAAATATTAAGATTTTTTTATTTTTTTAAATGTTCTCATTAAAAGAAATCATAAAACCACTATGATCGAAGAAAAAGTATGTTTAGAGGGAGAAAAGGATAAATGATTTGATATCTTTAATTGCCTATTACATTCAAATTATCTTATATGTTATTTATCTTTAAATTTTTGCTTAATAACTTGCTAATAATTAAAAATAACATTATATCATAATTTAAATTATTTTTTTATAATTTTAAAATATAATTTATATATTTAAATATATTTATTTATCGCATATTTTAATTATAATATAATTTATATTCACAAGTGCTTATTTATTGTAAATTTTAATTTTATAAAATTAATAGTTTTATTAGATTCTACCAATAGAGTTTAACTAAATAATAGAGTGAATGAGTTTTGTAAATTCATCGTTACCAAGTTCAATTTTTATTAATAAAAAAATATATTTATTACTTTATTTAATACTATCTTATCAAGTATTAAATGATTGTATGGAGAGCCTATTCCTATATTAAAATGGGGGCAACCACCATACAAGTGTGATGAATTAAATAATTGATTGAAATTATTTTTAATCAATAAAAAAATATTATAAAGGACAAAACAAATATTTCACTTTAGGATTTTGTGTTAGTAGTATATGAGATTAATATTAATATTTAGATTAAATAAATAGATAAAAAAAATTTGATGTCAAAGTTTATTAAAGTAGTTGGATCATTAAAAAAAATTAATCAATTGTGAATTGATATAACTCTTTTGAGTTACAATATTCTCACTTTATCCATAAAATACAAAATATAGATACAAATTTATGTTTTGTAATTAAAATTGAATTTTCACTTTTATAACATCCATGATAAATATTCATGTAAATTATCAATGCAAAACTTTAATTTTGATTAAAATATATAAATATGAACTACTAGTAATAAAAAATTGAAATAATATATATAGAATATGATGTTGAAATCAAATTCTTATTATTGTAATTTTTATTATAAAAAAATACATAAAAGTATTGTATTAAGTTTTACCATTTATAAAGTACACAATTTAAAACATTATTATTATTAAAAAAATACAACATTTCTTTCAACATTTCTTTATGAAGAAAAATTCAACGAATTGAATTTAATTAAAAAAAATGCAAAAGATTGACTTGGGAAAGTGTAAAGTAGAGAACAGCCTAGTCCCTAGTAGAATGACCGTGCCAAGACATATAATAATCTGATGACAAATTTACAAGGAAGGGCCATCCCAACGGTCAAGTCGGAAGATATCAGATATATTAATGGGTATCATCACTGATGACTGCTGACTGCTGACAGCGACGCCCAATTCCAATGCCATAATTCTCATTACAATAACACCAATTAATCTCTATTAAGTATTAATACTAATTCAGCTAAACACATCAAAGTCAAGCGTAATCCCCATAATAAATCTGAATCAGTGTTCCATTTGCCGACGCCGTGTCAGCGCACGTGTCAGCATATAACTTCCTAACGGAAAACCTGGCAGCGGGGCCCACACTGCACTCCCTTGACATTCCCACCTTTCCTTCCTTCTATATAAATCCAAATATTCTGCTTCCTATTTACTCTTCACATTCCCAACCAAAGCTCATAGCTCATCTTCTCGCTTCCGCCATGACCGAGGATTTCTCCAAAGCCGTCCAGGACGGACTCAAGCTCTCCAAGCGCATATACTTCGGCAAGGACCGGGCCGTTGCGCCGCCCAAGCCGCCGCCGCTGATGGCGCGCTCCGCCACCGCGTTCCTCCCCTCGGCGCCCATGCTCTACGCGGTCATTCACGATCCAGGGATCGTCGACAACCCCGACATCCCGAGCTACCAGCCGCACGTCTACGGAAGGTGCGACCCTCCCGCTCTGATTCCGCTTCAGATGAACGCGATTCAGATGAACGCCGATTGTTTCCACGACACCGCGTTTGTCACCGTCGCCGGCACTTGGCGACTTCACTGCGTCATGGGAAGCCGCTCCTGCGATTGCCGCGTCGCAGTTCCCATGGCACACAAGGTTTATTCTATTTATTCTTATTTTTATTTTATTTGAATAATAATAAGTTTTTTTTTTTTTTTTTTAATGTGCTGCAGCTTTTGTGTTCTGATATAATTTGGCTAACAGGGTTCAATTCTAGGTGTTGAGGTAAGCGTTTCTAATAAGTCATATTCTACTCAACTGGTTGTTATGGAAGATCAAAACGGCAACGTTCCACCTCAAAACGGAGGGTTTCTCAAGTCCAACATATTTACTTTGACTATACCTCAGGTTAGTATTAGTCCAGCTGCTTTTGATTTCTTGATTAGTTTTATCGCTGTGATGCTGATTGCGATTGTTTTTCAACTGCTTGTGGTAGGTTGATGGGGGTTCCAATTTGTCGATTAAACTTCGTTGGTCTCAGAAACTCGTCTACTCCAACGGTCACTTCTCTTTGAATGTGCCGTTTAACTTTCCTGATTTCGTCAACCCTGCGGGGAAGAAAATATCTAAGAGAGAAAAGATACAAGTTAATGTGGATGCTGTTGCTGGTGGTGAGCTTCTGTGCAAGGGTATAAGCCATCCACTCAAGGTTTGTGTTTGTTTGGTTTTTTTGTGGCACCACTGTTGAAGGTTTACTTATGGAGCAAGTTATGACTGATTGGCTGTTTTGATCGTGACTGTTCAGGAAGTGAGGCGTCATGCTGGGAGTATGGGTTTATTATATGAATCCGATGTTCCCTCGTGGTCTAATGTTGATTTTAGCTTTTCATATGCTGTAAGACTCGTCCTTTTTATTTTATTTTTCCTAGCTTTCTGAACTTGAAAGGATTACTAATTAGCTTACTGTGTACATTTAGGTTTCCTCAAGTCATATAAATGGTGGTGTTCTCTTGGAATCTGCACCTGGGCATGATTTTGATCAAAGAGACATGTTCTACGTGTATCTCTCTCCTGGAGATATTCATAGTAAGAAGGTTTGTACTATAACTGCAAACTTTCTTGGTGTACACGCAGTTTGTAATATATATAGATATATAGTGTCCTTTTATTCTTACTTCTGGTATTACTTAATTTGTAGGTGTTCAAAAAGGAAATAATGTTTGTTATGGACATCAGCGGTAGCATGCGGGGAAAGCTGATTGATGACACAAAGCATGCACTGTTGGCTGCTCTCTCTAAACTTAATCATGATGACTCATTTAACATTATAGCCTTTAATGGAGAGACTTATCTGTTTTCCAAATCAATGGAATTGGCTACCACGGATGCTGTTGAGAGGGCCACCGAGTGGATTGATGCGAATTTTGTTGCTGGGGGTGGTACAAATATTTCACATCCATTAAACACGGTACCTCAAAATACCGTTTTCCATTAATATAAATATTATTGAGCAGTGATTGATACTGAACGAATGTTTACAATGTGCTATACACTGAACAGATAAATCAATCTTTCCTCAGCTCGAATGTTTATTTTTCCTATGCGAGTTTTGTTTTCTGCTTTCTGTCATTGTCTAAAATGCAGTTTATATATTTTTTCCCTTTCTTTTCAGGCAATAGAGATGCTATCTAATGCTCAGAGTTCAGTTCCAATAATTTTCCTAGTTACAGATGGAACTGTTGAAGATGAGAGACAGATTTGTGCTATGATCAAGAACCGTATGACCAATGCAGAGTCAATATGCCCTCGAATTTACACTTTTGGCATTGGTATGTTCCCAGTATTTTTAGCCTTGATCAAAACATGCAACTTCTCATTAATTTTAACACCGTGACATTCTTTTTATTTTATGTAGTTAAACCCGTTTAAGATTTTGCTCTTAGTTATTCTAATCTATTTTAAGTATTGGTAAAAATTCTTCATTTTATCACTTACATATGTTAAACTCATTAAACCCCAGGTTCGTTCTGCAATCATTACTTCTTGAGGACCCTTGCAATGATTGGTAAGGGCCAATATGATGCTGCAGTGGATGTAGGTAAGTTCTGAATTTAACATAAAAAAATAGCATTGTCATTATTTATCCTTCTTTTCCGATACAAGTTAACTGACGTTGCTGTGTTTTAGACAAATATTGGTCAACTAACCATGTTAAGGCATCCTATTTGGGTCACCTGGTTATTGCCCCTAGCATGAACTTGTGAGTTATCTGCAATTCATGGAAGAGTGTATTGATTTTACCTTGGGGTATAGGGGAAGGGTTGTGTTTGGCCATTTGGAAGCTAGTGTGAAACTTATTTATATACTAAACATGGATAAATAACAGTGGATTTTGTGTGCTAAGGCTAGGCTGTTACTCGGAAGTAGCACGTTGTATGGTTGATGTACAATGTTAAATGAGCTAAAGTTGTTGCATTTGCACCTAGTTTGAGGAAAGAATAACATGGGTGTTATAATTGAAAATAAAGTGTGGTGATATCATAAATCCTATGAACCACAAGATTGGAAGCACTTCTGGAAGAAAAGTTTTGGGGAGGTTTGAAAGAGTTGGTTCAAGGCCTATCGCAAGAGGGGATCTAAATGGACATGTTGATACTTGATGGTGAGGGCATGAAATTTACAGTTGAAGAATTAATCGCTTATTAAGATTGAAGGCTCAAGGTCACAAATTGATTTCTTTTTGGTGAGAAGTGGCGATAAAAGAATTTGTAATGATAACAGGTGATTCTAGGAGAGAGCCATACAACCTAACATAGGGCATTTATCCTTGATGTTTGTTAGGAGTCATAAATAAAAGACTTGACAAGTTATAAATTTAAGAATCAAATAATGGCAGCTCAAGGGAGATAAACATTTGATTTTTAAGGAGAAATTATTAACAAAGCTACTTAAGAATTACAAGATTGTGTTAACCTTATTTGAGATAGGATGTCTTGACTCTGGAGGATTAGAAAGGTTTGTAATTAATGAAAAGGTACTTATTGGGTTAAGAGATAAAGATCTTGGTTTTGAAATGAAAGTATGGGACAAAATGCAGTATGTTAAGCCCTTAATGGATGTTGTAATGCTGAGATTTTGGCGAGGTAATGAAATGCCAGAAATGAGAACGATAACATGGCATTTTTCAAAAAATTCTTTGTAGGTTTTCACCAAAATTTTAGGACAAAGAATCAAGAAGGTAAAATATTTAAGCCTGCTAGAAATAGAGAAAGGAGAACAAGAGAATTGAATAATTAAATGTACTAAAGATAAAGAAGGGGGGTAGCTTAGGTTATAGATCAAGATATCAAAGAGAGAAGGGAGAATTTAATTTAGAAGTTTTTCAATGATGGACTTTGATTGACTTGTGATATGGAATGATTAGTAATCCCAGAAGACGTATAAATTTGGAAAACTACAGTAGAAAGTAACAATAAGCCCATAAAAGGATGGATAATGATACAATTGTTGGTTCTGATGGTATTCCTATTGAACTTTGGAAATTTGTACGCAAACAATGTATCATTTGACTCATCAATTAATGAAATTTTGAGATTGAAGAAAATGTTAGATGAGTGGCAGCTGAGAACTTTGGTTGCTATATTTAAGAAAAAGGAGGATATTTAAAAATATGTAAATTAAAAACTACAAAGGAATAAAACTTGTGAGTTGCATTACGAAATTATTGGAAATAGTGATAAAGCATTGATTAAGAGAATGAGAATCAATTTACTTCCATGCTAGGAAGGTCTACAACAAAAACCATTTGTCTTTTACAAGAGTTAATGGAAAGGTACTGAACAAATAAATAGACTTGGTATAGAATTATTAATGACCTGGAAGATCATATGATCAAGTGCTCATAGAAATAGTGGTAGAGAATCTATAAAAATAAAGGAGTTTGTTCGAGTTATATTTAATACATGCAAGACATGAATGATGAGTGAGAACTACTATTGTGAGGAATTCAGTTTCCTACATGGATATGATTACATTAGGACTATTTGAGCTTTTCAACACTCTGAAATCGAATAGTTTTTCTTTAGTAGTAGGTGTAAGACAACATACGCATTGCAATTTTGGTAAGAAATACGAGGGAAATGAATAGGGAATAAAAGTAGATGTTTAAATATCTAGGATTGATATCACAAAATGTTGGGAAAATCAATTAACATTTCACACACTGGATACAATCTGGATGGTTAAATCGTGGATGGATTGTGGCTACACGAGTGAGGATAAGATGCAAATTAATAGTACACAAGGAAATATAGGTATGATTTCAATTGAGGAAGATATGGCAAAATCACTTAAGGTGGTTTGAATATGTACAAAGAAGATTAATAGAAATTTCAATGAGGAGAGTAGATTGAATGGTTTTTTTAGCCTTGTGTTGTGAAAAGGGAGCGAGAGACCAGGTAAGACATTGGAGAAAATTGTTAAAAGGAATCTTATGAATGATATTACTGAAAATTTGGTATTTAACCGAACCATGTCGTTCGACTACGTGGATCTCACTTAGTAGGATAATGGCTTTTGTTGTAACGTTTATTCTCATGCCCTCTATTAAATGTTTATAGGTCCTGGAAGTTTTTGATTTTTTCCAAACATGATACATAAACTATTTAATAATATCATGACTAGTCTTGAAGGATTTTTTTTAATTACATTTTATCCTCGATGTTTTAATGATTCAAGTGCCCTTGGTTGGAATATAATGTCATTGTTGGAATTTAACCAAGCTTAGTTTCACTCGGCTAGTTTGAAATGATGTTAATGCTTATTGCATTTAAATTAATTTGATAAACTATCCCTCTTTCTTGAATTGACAGATTTGATTGAGACTCGAATGATGACGTTGTTTGATAAAGCTTCATCTCTCATTCTTGCAAATATCAAAATGGACACGTTGGATGATCTTGATGATCTTGAGGTAAAATTTTAGTGATTGATGATTATTATTTATTACCGAACATGCTTTGTATTATACTGGCTTTCTTTTGAAGATTTTGATTCTTTCCGTTCAGTTCATCTGTCATAGCCTATTTATGACTAATGCTGTCACTATCGTAATTTGTGACTAATGCTTAATTTATCCTTCCAACGTGATAAAATGTGCCATGGTTCTCTATTTCCTATTTATTCTTGTCCTCCCATCCTTTTAAATACTGTAGTTCCATAATAGCTTTGGGGGATTTGTGGTGAACTGTGTTTTTTTCCTATAATTTTCATCACGCAGATGATCTTTAGATTGACATTTGAAAACGAAGATTGACATGTGATGCTATGGCAAACCCACATGCATTTATGACAATTTATTTTTTTTGTTACACATACTACTATTTGCTGAAGTTTGTCCGACTTCGATGATTTCGTGGCACTCTCTTATGGGGTTAACTGCAATATTTGTTATAGGTATACCCTTCTCATATTCCAGATCTTTCAAGTGAGGGTCCATTGATTTTATCTGGGAGATACAGGGGAAATTTTCCCAAAACTCTTAAAGTCGAAGGTATATTGGCTGATTTCAGTAATTTTGTGGTAGATATGAAGATACAAAATGCTAAGGACATACCTGTACAAAGGGTAAGAATTATACTACTTAGCATACTTGCAATTCACTTTTTCTTGTATTTGAAATTATAAGTTTATAACTACAATTTATGATAGGAGGTTCTAGTTTTGTTTATGGGTGTATTTAGTTCTTACTTGTAGTCCTTTTTTTTATATTTAATTTTATATAGCAAGCTAATAGTTGGGTCAAATCTTACCATTGGAATGGGTACGCAAAGAATCATGGTTTATTGGTCTTTATTTGGCATGCATGTGAAACATAAATATATGTTAGCTTCATCATATTATAACAGTCGCTGTCCCGCCATCTTTTGATTAGATGCTGGTTTATAAATAAATATCCACAATTTTTACAATTCTGTTTCATTTATTATTATTATTATTATTATATTGCTGTATTTTTTATATTAACAGGTCTCTGCAAGAGATCAAATAGAGCATCTTACTGCTCAAGCATGGCTTTTGGAAAGTAAACAACTAGAACAGAAGGTTTGTTAATACTGTATGCTATCACTCTACTCAATGTGTACACGGCATTATCAGTGTCTTTTTATTATTAAATAATTTTTTTATTCCGCTTCATTAAATTGGCAGGTTGCAAAATTGAGCCTGCAGACTGGCTTTATGTCCGAGTATACACGAATGATAATACTTGAGACCGATCATCTGAAGAAAGTCAAGGAATCAGCCGGAACGAAAGAAGTAAGTATCAACTTTGCGGATTTTGAACTTGAAAATAAGCCAATAATGCTTTCATTTTGGAAAGCCTATTTTCTGTCATTAATCCAGGAAAGTAGTCGTTAAATATCTAACAAGAATGATTTCTATATAGGTTGTTTTGTGGTGGTTTGCTTATATTGTTATGAAACATGGATGAAATCTCACGTAGAAACTGTTCTAATCAATTATTTTCTCATTCATTGCGAACAGGCGTCGAAAAAGAGCCATCCTCAGTGTGAGGCACCCGTCCAAGGGCAGAGAATGATTTTACTACCACATTTGAATATCGGCTTCGGCAACTTAAGTGCAACTCTTGAAAATACTCCTCCCGGATGTGAAACGAAATTGCCTGAAGTGCCTGAAATCTTTAAGGCGGCCACAAATTGTTGCGAAACGTTGTGCAGTTATTGCTGTTGCATGTGCTGCATCCAGTGCTGTACCCGGTTAAACAATCAATGTGTAACTACATTGACTCAGCTCTGCATTGGTCTTGGATGCTTCGGCTGCCTCACCTGTTGTTCAGAGATATGCTGTTCTGGAAATGAAGGCTAAAATCTCAATTTTGTTTGTTGTATCATTGTTGTATTATACTTCATATAGAAATCCTTGTTTATATAGTTGTCATTTTCTTAATGTACATGACTAAGTCATATTGTGTCTTAAAGTGTATAGGTTTTTCTGATTTTAATCGTGCAGTTTTAAACTTGCAATAGATATTGAATACCATTGTACCAGCAAAGAAAAAAAGTGTACTATACCAAGTTCTGTCCGTCGTAAAAGAAACATTTTTTTCATTAGCGGTGTTCTTTGTATGCTTGAAAGTTGTTACCTAGAATATCGTCCCACCCAATGGAAGTTTAATCTTATACATGTGGGATTTACAATTGTAAATCTACTATATTCTTCAAAAGAAGCATTTTAGTATAATATAATTAAGATTTTAGACGGAGTAGATTTTGGTGGATTGATTGTTGTAAAAAAGAAAATCTCAATTTTAATGTTCGATTTTGTTTGGTACATTTGAAATTAGAGTGTTTTTGTTTTAATAATAAGGTGAATATATGTTCTAATATTCTTTATATATTAATAAGGTGTGCCATGGTTTGATTAGGGGTTGAATCTTTGATTGATGTGCTTAGAAAAATATTATTCTTTGGAAGTAGTCGATCCATTAATAATTGAAACCTTATACATATCATTTTGTAGAAATTTAATAAGTGCTTTAATTGTTTTTACACTAAATTGCATTTTTTTATCTCTATATAACATTTAATTCATAATTTTAACTTCTCATGTTTTAATTTTTTATTTTAGTCTTACAATTTTGTAAGTATTTATTATCATAAGAATAAAATTATTCAACATTTATATTAAATGATTAAAATATTTTATAAAATACATTAAATATTTCATAACTAATATTCTCAAAATATCTAATTAAACTCGTTAAGTAACAAATCCTTATAGATTAATGTTATTTTATGTATGACCTAACTCAAAATATTATTGTTTGATAGAAAAAGTAATATTTGTATTTTTTTTACTAAATTATACTCTTGGTCCTTTATCTTATTTTTTTTAAACTTTATTTTGATCATTTATCTTTTAAAATGTTTATTTTGGTCATTTAATTCTTAAATTTAGGTCAATTTAGTCATTTTTAATCTTTTTTTGTTAATTCAAGATTTAAAACTTGTCTCATAAAATTATTGAATGCAATTAACTTTCAAGTCAAATATGTTATAAACATGGTAAAAATTAAAAAAATAAAAAATAATTTCATATTATTTTCTAGTTGTTCATATGATATATTTTTTACACAATTTTTACTATGTTTATAACCTTTTTATATTTAAATATTAATTACATTTCATAGTTTTTATATAAATAAATCTAATATTACAAGTTTGTAGTCTAAAATCAATCAAAAATTAATTTAAAATCATATTGCAAAATTAAAAATGATCTTTGTTTTTAAAGGATCAAACTAATTTAAATATAAAAGATAAACGACCAAAATAAATAATTTAATAGATAAGAGACTAAAATAAATACAAAAATAAAATAAAGGACTAAAAATATAATTTATCTTATTCTTTTTTTTGTCTCATGCCTGATATATTTCATGCGACAAACATGTTGTTATAATTTAAATATAAAATATAAGTAAGATTTTGTTTGGAGTCCAGACCTTTATTATTGTTTTATCTACATCTTTGATTTTTTATGAGATAATTAACACTTACGTTATAATATAATGAAAAATTACTTTTTTTAACTAAATATGTATTTGTTTTATTTTTTTATATAAAGAGATATAACTTATTCTATAAAAAAAATGATATTTTTTTATAAGAATAAAATGATATTTAAGCTTGACAAGAAAGAAGGGTATCAATCCTCATGGTTAGGAATATATTATTAACATGACTGACTCTCCTGCATGTCCATTTGGCAATATTTCTTTTAGCTATTTAAAATGAGTTGAGGTGGAACTTCCAAGGTGGAGATTGGCAAGTTTATTTGGCTCTTTCGATCTTATATTGACCCTGGTCCCTGACCTTTGCTAGTTTTGGAGTTTGTTAACAAGTGGGTTTGTTGCTTATGATTTATTTTGCAGTGGCTATGCGCTTTGCACCTTCAAGGTACTTGTGCAGTTGTGTTGTGGTATTTTTAAAACTAGGGCAGCTTCTTGTGTCTTAGTATCTTTTTTCAATTTTATAGCATTCATAAGTCATAACTTTACGAACAAATAAAAAGGAAAAATGAATATAAGATATTTAGAATGATAATTTTGATTAACCCATTAAAAGTATATTCATGAAAAAAATATAGTACATTACACTTCCTCTTATTGTTTAAGGTCTTATTTTGAATATAAGATTTCCCTTCACTTTCTACTCACCCTCATCCATCATCATGTACAGTCACCTCAGTCATTCCTGTACACGATCGAAGTTCACTTGGGAAAAGGGAATTGCATGCAAGCAAAGAACAACGAAAATCAGCATTTACTCTTACCATGGGACAAATGAGATAAAGATTGGTAATAGTAGGAGAAAATTGTTCCTGAAAAGTACAACAAAAAAATTGAAAACAGGATACATCAAAGGAGAATGAAAATGCAAGAGAAGATGCAATCGTGTGAGGGGATTAAGATGAAACCTGAGTGTGATTCTGCAAAATCCTCTCCCAATTCAGCCACTGTAGACAAAGATGCGAGGCCTTGTAGACAAAGCTTTAATCCTTTTGCCACTATTTGACTACAATTCCTTCTCCTTTATTTTCACAATCTTACTAATTCTTTGATACAAGTATTTAAAAGACACAAGAATTTGCATGACAAGCCACCAACCCCACACTAGAAACTTTCTTATTGTTGGTACCCTATAAATAAAAAGCCCCACATACCCTATAAAACAAAATAACCCCACAATTAGGACAACAAGAACCATCATCAAAACCCAGAAGCATGTCTTTAGAGTGCGCAGAGGATCATCCTC
Organism: Cajanus cajan; assembly: GCF_000230855.2. Classification (NCBI taxonomy): domain Eukaryota; kingdom Viridiplantae; phylum Streptophyta; class Magnoliopsida; order Fabales; family Fabaceae; genus Cajanus; species Cajanus cajan. Next base: position 67,713,577 of record NC_138521.1, read on the forward strand.
TACCCTTATCTTCCCATAAGGTGTTACCTTGAACTTGGTCATGGAACCAAACATTGTCAATTTTCCCAATATCATTAGTCTTCTAAAGGCTATTGTTTCAAGTAGATGCTCTTCAGAAATTGATTTATCAGTTCGAACAATAGATGCCTTCATTTTCCCATAAGATTTATTCAAGCTCATAGCATCTTGCTCTATTCTCCTCAGTAACTCTTCCAATTCAGGATTGTAGTATTCATCCTCCAAGGATTCTCCATGGCTAGAGCTTGAAGCTTCCTCTATAGCTGAACCCTGGCATTTCAATAGAACAATGGTTACCCTCAAGTTTGTTAACCAAGAGCCAGAGATTGAGGCTTCATTGCCGGTCCAAAATTCCCACGAAAGTTGGTTTTGCTTCCTCAATACTGCTTTGTAAAATGGATCTCCTACTTTTATCTCCAACACTCCCCAAAAGCGTCTTTTTGTAGCTCCTCCCTTGTCAGTGTACTCTAGAAGAATAGGCATGCCTATGTCCAGCCCATCTTCCTTCATTAATTCTACACGTGCCCTTAATATTCTTTCCACTAATCCACCTACACTTTGTATTTCTTCAGGGTAAGAATCGACAATATGTTTAGGTACATTCTCCTTTATCATCTCTAAAACTTGTACCACATCCTCAACAGATTCTTCATGTTCTTGCTTTAAACTTGCCCCGAAGTTAGAGGCTAAAGCTTCTGCTCCAATTTCAGCCTTAGCATTTCTCAAGGACCTCAAATATACATTTGAAGACCTCACTGGACCTTCTTCTGATTCTAATAGAGGCAAATTCTTGCTAAACATGTCTCGTGGATTAAAACTTTCCAGCATATGTCTCATTTTCTGCTTTGGAGATCCTTTTGGAACCAAAAGTGATGATTGCATTTGCAAGTAGTCCCTAGTGGAGCTGGGAGTGGGAAGCCTGAACTGGATATCATCCATGTTTGTTTCTTGCTTGTGCACATAAACTCCCCAGTTATTCAGAATCAAGCTTGAATCATATTGAATCTGAATGACCTTCCAATCATCTCCAAAACTCGTGTCAATGTCATTCCACTCTTCATCATTAAACAAAATGCGTAGATCACACAATAACACATGATCTTCCCCAACGTTGAGATAGTGGTAATCTCTACCACATATTTCTTGTCCATCAATAAACAAGTGGAGGCTAACAGTGTGCCAGTGCACAACTCCATTCAACGATTCTATAGCATCTTCAATTTCAGACACAGTCTCTTTTGATTCCCTGAAAACTAATGCTAAGGAAACAATGGGAAACTTTCTGCGAGCCCAGAAATGCGGAATCTCTTGAGTGCAAATGCAGTCAAACCATTCAGGTATTTCCTTTCTCAGCATCGGCATCACAACTTGTCTTCTTCCATTTGAGGCCTGTCACAACGAAAGACATTAGTGTGTTTGCTTCAACATACTATTTACGGAATTACAGTATCTTGTATTATAAGAATAATGGAGAATGTGGTTAAACCTTAGACCATAGCACGCTGGATGCCTCTAAAGTTAAGGACAGACAATGTCTTGCATCTACTTTTTGAATACTTAAGGGAAGCTCTGGAATTTCCCTAAGATTCCTGCAAAAACTCACATCGAGACTTTTCAAGTGAAAAGATCCTTTGATGCATTTTGGTAGGGCTACAAATCCATTATGTGATACATTTAAGTCTTCCAATTTTGGAAAAATTTCAAGAATGGCATAAATATCTTCACCTGATAGATTAGCGTCACAGAAATGAAGTTTCACTAAATTTGGACAGCCATTTGCCAATGAATGGCTTTCTTTGAACTTTTTAAATGATCCTCCAAGTTGAGAGCATTCATCAATTTTTAAAGTGGCGAGTTTTGGAAGCAATAAGAAGCTACTTGATAGACTTTCAAGCCCTTTGCATATTGACATGTCTATATGCTCAAGCCCAGTAAGATTACCAATGGATTTGGGAAGCTCCTTAATGGCAGTACTCATCATGTGTATCTTTAATGGCTTATCCATTTTTTTCATTACATGTGGAAAGTGTTCAAGTCTTCTGCACAAATTAAATGAAAGGACTTCGAGAGAAGGAAAATACATTTTTGGCACAAAACTTGTGAGCACAGTGCACTCTGAAGCACTTAAATACACAAGCTTAGGCATAAATCCAATGGATTCATCAAACCTTACCAGTTTATGACACTTGTCAAGTATAAAAACTTTTACATTTTTAGCTCCAGATAGGTCAGGAATTTGAGTTATGGATTGACAATGGGAAAGATTGATGAATGTTAAATCCTCAAATTTCTGCAAAACAAAATATAATCAAATGATTAGAGCATAGTCCTTTATATTATGTTTTTAAATCAAGTTAGTTACAGCGACAGTTTTGGCACATGTTTAAAGGGGGATAGAAAGTGAAAACAAATGTAACCACCTGAAATGGCTTTCTCAATATCAGAAAACTATGAGGTAACTTGAAGTCAACAATTCTATGGGGATAAAAGTCTAGTGGAAAAGACTTTGATGGGTAACCCTTCCAATCAAGTAGCCGTAAACTATTTGGTAGATAACTAGGACCAAAGGAAAATATTGTATTGCGAACAATCAAAATTCTGAGGTTTTTCATCTTCTTGAAGGCTGTAAAAGTCCAATGATCTATTTTTTCTTGTTTCGGGGGATGAAGCATTATTCCTTCAATTCTAGTACTTCCCTGTGGAAATACATGCAAATGCAGAAAATTAACACTAAAAACATATGACAAAGTACAAAAACATATAAAGTAACTAAAAAACAAAAAAGGTCGAGACTCTCACTGAATTTTCTTCAAGTACTTCATGAACTTCTTTATGAAACCATAATCTACTCCGGTTACCAGGGTTTGATGGTGATTCCTTCCGAACAATCTCTCTACCCATGTCTTGTATTAGATCATGCATTTCCAAGCAGCCATTTTCATCGATAGTTATGAGACATTTACTAACAAATACTCGTATATTCGGGTAGAAATCACAAGCTTCTAGTATTCTTTTGACATAATCCCATTTTTCCCCTTTGAAGAAACAAGCAATGTCCAGGAAAACATTTTGGTCCAAGTGAGATAGGCTATTGTAGCTTATTTCCAATACACCTTGAATTTCATCATCTGGAACCTTCCTATATTTCTGCAATTCAATTTGCCATTCCTCTGCACTCCTACCCTTCAAATTGGACCCTATTACTCTTAATGCCAACGGAATACCCTTTGCATACCTTACTGGAAGAGTGGAGATGTTTGCAAAGTTTTCTGCGGGTCTGCTCATATTAAAGGCATACCAACAAAAGAGTTCAAGAGATTCATAATAATTTAGCTCCTCCAGCTTATATCTTTTGATTTTAACTTCATGCTTATGTAGAACATCTTCATCTCTTGTTGTTATAATGATTCTGCTACCTGGACCAAACCAATCATCTCTGCCAGCTAGTGATTCCAATTGTTTTACAGTATCAACATCATCCAGAACCAGAAGAACTCTTTTAAGTCTAAGCTTGCGTTTTATTTCAGAGCTTCCTCTAAATGTAGAGCCCATAATGGTTTGTGTCTCCTCACCCATCTCAGACAAAAGTGTCCTTTGGAGATCTTCCAGGCCATTAATGCTTTTATTTGATTTTTCTCTGACATTAGCTAGAAAACTTGCAGCTTCAAATTGATGTCTGATCTTGTTATACAAATCCACAACAAATGTGGTTTTGCCTATTCCTCCAACTCCATAAATCCCCAGCATGCAAACGACATCATTAGAATTAATATCTATCAAAGATTTCACCCGTTCAAAGCGAGAATCAAGTCCAACTAGTTGCTTAATTTGTAAAGGCATGGGAGGTAGTTTAGCTGAGGTGTCTTTAACAATCTTCTCAATAACATCGGTTTCATACCTGCATAGGCACACAGTGCTCTTCTTTTTCATGCCTATTCATTTTAGAGATATGTTCTGACACACTCTTTTAAATTTTCATTCTAGTTAGTTAAAATTTATTAAAAACATAATTCGGTGGAATCTACAAAATTTAATGACTCTCTCCCCTTATTCTAAAGTTTTTTTTTGTAAATTTTAATATATGAGAATATGTGCTAGAAAATATGCCGCTAGCATTCCTCATTCATTTTATAGTAAGTAGTACTAATAAAAAAACAAGAGGAAGTTGTAGTATTATGTGATTAAAATCCTACACTGTAATTGGAAAACGGGTCAGACACTAACATAGAGTTAAGTAGTTAACACATTAAAAATGTTTTACTGACCATATTACTCCAATAATAATAAATTAAAATTTCAACATATATTTGAGGGGTGCATTTACACCTCTTAACTTTAAGGACAGTACATTGTTTTGAGTTATGAGATTTTTACTCTTTCTAAATTTATATTTTGAATCTATCGTCCCTAATTTTTTATTTATTGTTAATTTTTTTTTTTTGTAAAGATAGGAAAGATTATAAATATAGTCGCTACGAAAATTGAACCTAGGTCCTCATGCTTCTAACTATCTTAACCCCTCTCCACCTAACTATTAGGCTAACCCTAGTGGTTAATTTTTGTTTTGTATTGGTTAGTTTATTTCTTAATTTTTTTTTCTCTTTTCAGCTCACTTCTCACTCTTGATGAATGCTTTCTCTTTTTTATGTAATATTTATGTCTTGATTTACACACACTTATATATAATAATTTATTATTATTTTTCAAATAAATTACCCACTGGTCCAAGATCCTAGATCCATCATTAATCAAAAACTACCATAATAAGTTTGCTGACTTATATAATAATTAATTAATGATGAAGATTACCGTAATCTAGTATGATAAGTGGTTTATGATGGACCACAATTTTCAGTCATAAAATTAATCTTATTTTATAAGTCTTATTATATATGTATGAGAACCTATTATTTTTCATTCAACTATCTATCCATGGATTCTTCCACTCACCACCATTTGATGGCGACACCCACCACCATTTCCTATCAACCACTATTTGTTGCCACCGTCGCGCCACCCAACCACACTGACGAGGCATGTCACCACATTCATCATTTTGAAGTATGTAAAGGGGTTTCTTAGGTGCATCATAATCATAGAGATGGTAGGCGACAAAGATGGGATGCAATCACTCATAAACTTTATCATTTGTTTGTCCACTCTAATTTATCCCACCATTCTTGTTAGCCTTTAAAGGTCTTCAAGTGGGATGCCTTGGTGTCCAATGGTAAAGTTTTCAACTTTGGAAAATTATTAACCCTCAAGAGTTCCTGAGAGGATCAAGCTAATGTATGGTTGAAGCATATAATTATAAAGTCAGCAAAGTTAACCATAAAAGACATCTTTAGTTTTGGAAGCACCTTCTTTTCCCTTCAAAAATGTCTTCTCTTAGTATGATAAGTTTTTCAAATTTTGAACAATCTTCAATTTTGAACTTTTGAAGTTCAGAAAAATTTTGGATTACTCATTATTGCTGAAAATTTCATTAGAATTTTGGTGGAGATGTTCCAAAGAGAAGATTGAGAGGGAGAAAGAGAGATAAAAATTGGGTAAAGAAGATCTAATATTAAATCTCATGCAATCATAAAATCTAATAATTCAAAAAAAAAAAAAAAAAAAGGACCATGATAGATTATATTGCTTGATCACCTTAAAATATGTCTTTTAATTACCTTATGAAAAATACTACAAACATAATATTAAACTCATTTTTTTTATTAGTTAAAATTTTATTAAAAATTATACAAATTTACTAAATGTCACACCATATATAATGAAAGGTTATATTGTTAATTTTTATGATATTTACCTTGAAAGACATATATAGAAATGATGTTTTTTTTATTGATAAAGAACATTAAACTCTAATTAAACTCATAAGCATAACAAGAATAATTAAGAAATAGATGTTGGAACTTACATATGGTTCCTGTAATGTATTCCAGTTAGGTCGCATACTCTTGACAAAGCTGATCGCCATGCTTTTACCTTCTCGGAGTCCATTCCGTATCTGTTTTCATGTTTAGTCATGGCAGTTGCATAACTGTTTTTCTGATACCGCACATCCGAAGGTTCCACCAAGTAAAATATCGGTAGAACATGTTTTCCTTTGTTTTCATAACAGTGAATGATCTTAACGAGTTCTTCAAGGCACCAAGTGGAAGATGCATAGTTTTGACAGAGCACAAGAACTGAGATTGTGGAAGTTTCGATTGCCTGAATCAGAGAAGGAGCGAGTTCATCGCCGCTCCTCAGACTCTGGTCGTCTCTGAAGGCGTTGATCCCGTGACGGAGCAAAGCTCGAAAGAGATGATCGCTGAATGTGTAGCGGGTCCCGTTTTCACCCTTAAAACTCAGAAAAACATCGTATTCATCATTCGCCATCAATATCATTCATTCTAGTATGCTTAATTGGAGCAAGACTTCGCCTTTAAATGAAACCTTCACCTTCCAAAGTCAACCACCGGGTTGCATTGGAAAAGAAACGGCAAGTGAAAGCCAGGGGTCATATACACACAAGAATATATTCTAGTAACTTTATCTATACTTATTTCATTCAATATCTCATGTTCTACATCAAATTTTAACAATCCAACAGTTGAATTTAACCACCAAATTTTCTCTCACTTGAAATGCTCCATATATATATATATATATATATATATATATATATATATATATATATATATATATATATATATATATATATATATATATATATATATATAAGTTTAGATTAAGATAAATCATCACCTACCTTGTGAAAAATCAGATATATTTATCAACTTTTTTTAGAATTTTCAATGAGATTATACACCATACATCTCATCTACACTAAGAGAAGTTAGGTTCAATTTTAAGTCCTTTCTATCATCATTGTTCTAATTAGATTTAGATATATATACTCTCTTCTAAATTAACTATAATTTTGATTTTTTAAAAAATTTAAAATAAATGATATTTTTATTTATTATTTTACAAATTATTTAATCATCATAATTAAAAAAATATATATTTATTAATAAGATTATACTATTTTAGTAAGATGACACGTAAACCAGAGAACTAACTAGCAATGGCCAATAATATTGCTATGTGGTTCGTCAAATTATGCACGAATCATGCTTGTCTTTTTTACAATTAGATAATTATTTAACTTAAAAAATAAATTAAATTAGGAAAAGTGACGAAAATCAACCCCATGTTCAATTTGGGCAGTAGAATTCGTATCCCATGTTCTTCGTAAATAAATTATTAGAGATTTTGTACCGGTTCTTCTAGAGGCGTGCTAAATGTTTCGATTTCTTTTACGAAATGTAGTACGAAACTGCTGTAGTTTCTTTTTTTATTAGTGCAAAATTTGAATTATAAAAGAAAATAATTTGTCAAAAAAAATAAGAAAAGAAATCATGGGAGTTGATTTATGATTTCATACCTTTTCATAGAAAAAAAAAAATCCATATTATTTAGCATTTTGGTTCTCTATGTAGCATGAGAAACTTTATTATTTAGTGAAAAATTTGGGGTTCCTCGAGGAATAGAATTTAAATAATATACATAAAATCTTAATTACGAATATTGTTACAATTATTATAATATTTTTATTGATTAAAAATATTTTAATCTTTGATAATAAAATGTTTTTATTCCTTTTAATTTAAAATTATGATTGTCTCAAATTTTAAAAAATATGCTTATTTTGTGTAAAAAAAAAAAAAGGCTTAACTTCAACTAATATGATTATATCAAAATTAAAAAATTTAAAACCCAAAGAATTGTTTTAATGATCCTTATGAATTAACCTAGCTTCAAAATTTTTAAGTCAATTTAACCTAATCCGCCTAAGTCAAAATAAGTGGGAGGAGATAGAAGGTCTAGCCTTCCGACTTATCTTGTTAGTTTGACAAATTTTTAACAAAAAAGGTTGACTTGACCAACAACATTTATTTTTATTTATAAATATATAATGTATTTTGAATTTAAGCGTTGCATATTAATGTATAACCAGTTATTATTAAAAAAATGTTTGTTATATGTGTGCGTAAAATTTAGTAACATTGGAAAGGAAACCTTAAATGTAATATATTAAAATTTTAAGTTTCAAAATATAGTTAAAATTTTTCTAAATAAAGAGATAAAAAAATAGGTTAATTGTAATAAAGTATTAATTTATTTTAAATTATTTATCTAAATTTATCAAATTTTAACTTGGTATTAAAATAAAAGTCTTGGTTTTTTTTTATTTTTGACAAACTATGATTTTTAATTCACTAACACTATCAGTCCACCTCACTTTATTTCTAGGAGTTAGGTGGAATGGGCCAAAAGTGGACAAATTGGTTCACTTTACTACTCTAATCAGCATTTCATAATTTCATCACTCTTTCAAAGTACATAAATAAACTTAATAAAAGGATCAAGACAAAAAGAAAAAAAAAACTCATTGATTCACTTTACCACCCTTAATTGGTATCTCATAATTTTATCATTGTTTTAAAGTTGAAGACGTCAACAAATTCAATAAAAGGACCGGGACAAAAATGAGTTGCCCCATTGAACGGTTAATATTTTTTAAAATCATATCTTTTATGAATGATAATCCTTCTCAAATTGGACATGACCATAGTTTTATTTTTATAGTTTTAAATCATACTTTCTAATTTCTCTCTAAAATCTCTTAAAACATGAATATATGAGATTCACATCTTAAGAAAAACTTTATATATCCTTCTTGAGACTGAACCAACTTAAGTATACAAGGGATATTGTCAGAGGTATTCTAATTCTCAAAGTCCCTTGACTCTGAGTTTTAAAACAACAATCATAACAATATAATAATATTTAATCATATAGTAAAATTAAAATATTTAAACTCACGGTGTTACAACATGAAAAAGAGTACTTTGAAGTGACATTTTCAATGCGAAATTTTTATTTGTTGAATACCTTATATTGAGTTTCATCATCTAACTACAACGACTTTATACTTGGTTTTAAAATCGGTATTATGATGACCATTGTTGACTTTCAATTGTTCATTTCCCGTGACAAGGATCATTGTTGGAGTCAAAGTTGCTAATAATTTGAATCTATAAAAGGTTTGAGTTGTGATCAACATGGACAAAGGTCATTTTACATCAAGAGAAGAAGAAAGTTCAATGAGTAAGAGTAGAACGTCTTCTTCAAATATCACTTTATTATACATGCAAAAAAAAAAAAAAAAAAGACAAAGCTATATACATCAAGGACATAGAAATTTTGGACAAAAATTACTAAGGTGTCTTAATTACAACATAATGTAATTTTAATTTCTACTATCTCAATTCCTATATACAAGATCCAAATATCTGATTCACAAAGATTAAGAAAAGTATTTATTCTAGTTCACAACAATTAGAGTGTATGTCCTATACTATTTTTCTCTCATAATTAAAATTGTTTACTCTTCTAGCCAATTAGAATGCATGTCTTTTAAAGAGTGTACATTTAATGTGTTTTAATTAATTAAGAAAACATGCTTTAATTAGGAGAATTATTATATAAAAAAATAATTAATACATCAAACATTATGAATTGAGTCAATTGACTCTTATATAAAAGAACAAATAATTGTTCTAAATTGAGCCCAAGAACGAAGGTAGTAGTTAATTTCAAGTTCTACTATTGGTGTTTTCAATTTTTAGTTACTAGATTTTTCATTTGGGTTCTTGAAGCATGAAATATAAAGTTGTAGATAGTTCATTTGAGTGGATGGGATGACATTTAAACATACTCCTTACATCTCATACGAACAATTATTATGAAAAATATTAACTACAATTATTCATATAACATGCATAAGATATGTTTAGAATGAGAATATTTTTTCATCAACAAATTACATATAAAAAGTAATCACAACTATTCAAATGACATGTAAGAGATATGTTTAGGTGTCACACATCCACATATTAAAAATATCCACAACTCGACCTCTTGGGATAAGAACCCAAAATTAAAATAAAAAAACAATAGCCACGAATTAAAAAAACACTTCCAACAAAATCTGAAATCATTGGTAGTTAAAACTACATTACTTATAATTAGGACATTTTAGTAATTTTTGTTATAAATTTCTTAAACATTAATTTATACAATATATAATATAAATATAGGTTTTAGTTACTAAAATATGCGACATATCCAATACTTATATGTTTTTACTTAATCTTGTTGTAATATATTTATATATTAATTTATCTATTAATATGCAAATAAAACAAATACTATTATTTATGTTAATTTAATAATAATAATTATTATTATTATTTAAAAAATTTATTCAGTAGCACTGAATCTATGTGAAATTTTAGTTTCTATATATATATATATATATATATATATATATATATATATTATTTATCTTTCATTTTTTATATTAAAAAAATTTAGTAGTGTGTAGTGATTAAGTACATTGAATGTAAGAGTAGAGGGATCTATTCCCATGTGCAAGGATCCAAAGTGAATTTAAGTTAATTTAAAAAACAACTTTTCAAGCTCACCTTTTATTATACCGCCTCAATTTTTAAAATTAATCTTAATTTAAAAGGTTAGAGGATTAAATATGTGCAAGTAAAAAAAGAAAATCAAAATCGTAAATTGAAAATTATATAAAAATTAAAAGTATAATTAAATATTTTTACTCAACAAGTATATACTTTATAAAAGATAATCTTATTTAAACTAGTTGACCCATTACAAGTGTCAAAATAATTCTTCATTTCGACAAAATAATTATATACTCGAGACTTGAGGTTAATTAATGTAATTAACTTTGCATATGTATATGATATTGTTTGGTATATATTTACAATTTATGAAGTCTTTATATCATCATATCTTGGATTTTAATTAGAAAATATTTTTTTTTGTCTTTATTGTATAAACATTTAAAAAAGAAAACAAAAAACTGTTATGATATTTTTATACTTATATATATATATATAAAGCAAAAATATTTTTCACAAATTCTGCTTAAATCGTTTATGTAGTTAAAATTGAGATTAATTTTAAAAATTTAAACGCAAGTACATAAAATTGTTAGAAGTATTGCAGCCCAAAGCTTCCGTGCTATGTCCCTTACTAACCAACCGCTGTTGTGTAACCTACTTTCTGAGCTCAAACATGTCTGATGTACATAACACAGTAGCCACATTCTTATAAACGTGTCGAGTTAGTGTTGTGAACTTGTGAGATATGGAAATTATAAAGTGGTTATATCGTATTTATTTTTGAAAATTAATAATTTTTATTTAAATTAATTAAGTAAAATTACTTTATCATCCACTAAAAAATTGTAGTTATTATAATAAATAAAGGGTAAAAATATTTTAAAATTTGTGTACACAGAAATCATGAATCTTTTTTATATATTGTTATAAGTTATAGATAACTCAATCCCTAAATAACCATGACTGCTTAAGATTTTAACATATACATTACAAAATTTAATAAACATTATTTTTTTATATAGTTTTCATACAAGATAGTCTTTTATATTTAATATATTTGATTACCAAATCTATTTTCTGGCTATATATCATTTTGGATATATAACTGTCTTCATCTCATCAATTACTCTCAGTCTGAATCATGCAGAACCTTGTGCATTTTAGTTAATATCTCAAGTAGCATGGAAGTTCAACTTCGGATGTATGGAAACATGGAAAGGTCACAAATTGGAGGAGTATCGGAAAAAAAAATCCATAACCAATTTCTGGCAGCATGATTAGAAAAATAATGGCTCATATTGTGATGAAATATAATAAATTACGAATTTGTTAAGATTTACTTCAATTTATTTTCATCATGTTATTATTAAGAAGTATACAGTGATTTTACTGATGACCAATTTTCACTCAAGAACTTGCTATATTTTTAGTAATACTCAAACTTAAAATGTTAAGATATTTAAACTGTCTCATTCGAATCACCATGCATGTTAATACTTTCTTAATCTTTTAATCAAGAGTTATAACTTTACACCTTTTTTCCTAATACTAAGGTCGAGCGAGGGGTATCATTCCTTCTGAAACATGCTACATTTCCTTTACTCTATAAATGAATAATAGACAAGTAGATGAAACAAAATGAGTATGATTTCTGCCAATAAAATATTTGTCATTCACATAAGACGATATCAAATGGTAATGAATATACTTAAAAACTATATTTCTACATCCTACATACTAATCCTAAAAGATTGGTCGACTAGAAAATAACAGAGCCTCGCATTTGATAGGTCGCAGGTTCGAGTCTGCATTCATTTGATAGATTGTAAGTGTTGTTTGAGTTTAGGGAGTTTCTCTGCCTCAAACTGAGACATCATCCCCTTCCTCTAAATTTTTATTTAGTGGAAGAAAAAAGAATGTACGTCCTACAGATTAAGTTAGTGAAGAATCAACCAAATTAATTTAAGGACGTGAACTATAAGCATAAGCAGTTATAGTTGGCAAGGTTTAGTACTAGTCTCCCTATGGATAGTAGGAAGTAGGAAGATAAGAAAAGGTGAAATTGATAAGGCAAGAAAGACAAGTAGAAAGGCGTGTAGATGTTGATTATTGTGTTCTGAAAAGCAGTAGAGATAGATTACTCGGGGAATGTGAGAGCAGTGACGAGAGGGTCCAAATGGGGGAAGCGAGCGAGGAGGTAGGAGGGTTTGGCCAGCTCAAAGTCCTGGTACTGAAAGGCAGGTGCACAGGTGCATCCTACAAGAGAGTAGTTCCTCTCGCTGTCTCTAGGAGCACCTTTTTGGAACACCCCATCCACAGAGAAGGTAAAGTCCTTGGTAGGAAATGAACCAAACCAGACGTTGGGAGGAACCGTGTACTGTGGCACCTCATTCTCACTCAGATCGGATCCAAGACAAGTGAACTTCACACTCCCATCTTTCTCATTCAATTCCACAACCTGAGGGGTTATCAAGGTCAGGGACATATTAGGTTAAAAAAGAGAGGAGAGGAGAGGAGAGGAGAGGCATACGGTGAGAGGGTCGCCGATGTAATGATGCCAGGTTTCGGAACAGGGTATGCGATGGAGGCGAGACACGCTCCCAGACGGAACCAGAAAATATATGGAGGTAGACACAGGGCGATCCACTTTGTCTGTTGTGTTGTGTGGCCCTTCATCAGTTACTCAAATCACAAAACACAAAAAAACCAAACAAACAACTCACTTACATTCGGGGGGGAGCTGAGAAGTCGAAAGATTGATGGAATGATCTCGGAATGTCTCCACGTAGAACCCACCTTCGGGGTGAGGCTCCAGATTCAACTTCTTCGCTACCTCTGATGCCCTCAAACTCATCTTCTTCTTCCTTCCTTTCCTTCTCTTATTTTCATTTCCAACGCCTCTACGCAATAATATTTATACTACTTCAAAATTATAAATTATTCTTTTAGTCTATTCTTTATTTTTTTTAACAACAACGTTTTATTTTTCCTAAAATGTATTTACCAATTATCTTTCTAAACGTTGCGGGTGCCTCCGGAGGGACAGGATAACGGTAGGTGAAGATGGAATAGTCAACATTATCATCTACCAACCCTCTCTTTACTGCAATTAAATAATCATTCTATTCCTAAACTTCTTACCTGATTCCATTATTGCTTGCTATATACAAAACTGGCTACTATTACCAGCAAATGCTGTGAGAGACCGTTATTCCATTCGTAACATAAAGTCAACCAATAAACCTAAAAGCAAACCCTGCATCATTTTAATACATGAATAAACCAGGTGTATAATCAATAATTCATTGAAAATATTTATTTCTGCATCACTTTTGAAAAGATCTTCGCATATCATATACTCTCCATCAACACTGATTATTTAGTTTTAACAAAAAAATAGAAGAAAAAAAAAATTTGTTTCGGTATAGAGCCCACATCTTTGCATTTCGTCTATTATTCTCGCCTACCCCAACTGCAGAAAACATTAATTTCTGCAAATTTCTCCTCTCTTCCACCCTACATCACCTCCACCTCCATCAAACCCAACTTTAGGTGTCTATGCATTTTTTTCCATTACATATATAAGAGACATATGAAGAAAGTTCTTTGGTGAGAGGAAAAAGAGCAAATTCTTTGTATTATGAAATGATAATGGAATTATTTACAAGTTTAACATCATTCTGCACTCATGACCCTGCAACTCAAGCCGCCCAAAACGGACTAAATTTGAAGTAAATGGAAGATAACTAATTTGAAGTAAAATGAAATGTAACTAAATCACTACATGTAACAAATCAATGTCTCGAAGAAACATTGTTTGAAAGTTGCAACACAACATAAAACCAAGAGACAAGTGCCTGCCACCAGCAAATCTTCCCACCACGACTCATCTCCGGAAAACTTTCCCGACAGCTTCTGCCAGGCCGGTACCAACAGCTTCTGCCAAATACTGTGCCTGAAAATTATGATGAGTGAGAATTCTGGAAACCGAGCATGATGTTTTGAAATAGTTGAAATTTGAAAAACTTTAGGGACCAACAACAGTAACAAAATAAGAATTACCTCTTGAAAGGTTTTCTTTAAATCAAAGGCATCTCTCACTCGAGCATCCAAGAAAGCCCCTGTATCGCGGAAATCTGCCAGAAAACCATCCACAGAAGAATTGAGAGAGTCCTCACAAGTCACAGCTTTCCCGCATAAAGCCATAAGCAGCATGGGATGGGAAATAAAATTCCATTTTTTTCCCAACTCTTACTTCATCAAATTAATCATTATATATATTGTCGTGTAAGCAAACAGGACAGTCTTGATTCGAGAAAATAAAAATAAAGAGAACAGAAAATTGAATCCAGACAATATTTTCAAAGCCCTCACAAAAGAAAACACGATGAAAAGAATGAATGATTAAATAGTCACTACAATCATAGAACCAGAAGTTGACCACAAACGAAAGTTTGTCATAAAAAGAAGTGCACAAAAACATAAGAAAATGAATGGATGAAACCGAATCAAGCAAATTCTAAGAATGATTGTGTCTTAAAGGGAAAGGGAAGAAAAACAAACCAGGAGATTTATCTGACAGCATATAAATCTCAGTTGTTGAGTATATTCCTCCGAGGATAGTGCGCTTGGCATACCAATCAATGTCAGAGGCATTATCACCAGCAGCATGCCAGATCTCATCCACAAGCACTGCCCTCTGCTTAAAACTTGTAGGAACATTTACAGGCTGTGCCTGTAAAGAAATTATTTCCCAGAAACTCTGTCAGGTTTACAATTCAGAAAACTAAACCTTTAACAAGGAAAAAGGACATCCGCAGAGACCTGGATGCCAAGAGCTTCAGGCCATGTTGATATATATGGAACTTGCATTTCTAAACGAAATCTGATAAGCTTAGTAATACAGTCACTTGGTGTCAAATTTTTTAAACTCTCGTCTGAGTCAATTTTATCAACGAGTCTCTGTAAGCAGTCATCCATGAAATACTGAATGACATAACAAAAAAAAAGGTCAATTCATATAAACTAATAAGCACAAACAAAAGCCAATAATATTCAAAATTATGCAATCCATTAAACTGATTGTACTTAATTATAATAGATAATATAAAAGAGGAAGACAATTTACTGAGACCCCAGAGTCCAATACTGTGACTGATGCTAATGATCCAATATTGCAGCAGTTAAGCCATGGCCCCAAGATATGGAAGGTAGATTCTAGGGGAGAAAAAAGAGTGGGACATGTCACATGTGGAGGAAACTAAGGGACAGACAGTAATACTCGGTGAAAATAGCATGTGGCCTAGGAGAAAAGGTGGAAAGACGTGGTTATTAAGAGGGGTATGGCGTGACTTGGGGGGTTGAAGAGAGAAAATTCTTCTTATGGAAATTGGCCCTGGGCTTGGAGCAGGAAGTTAGCTTTCATCTGCTACTTCTTGTGTTCCGTACTATCTTTCTTATTTGTTATCCAATTTGTTTTAAATTTGATGTATTGTTTCCATTTGAGTTCAATACAGTTCCCTTCTATATCTTCTTTGCCTACATTCTAGGTCAGGTTTGTATCAGAATTCATGTAGAAACTAATAATAGAATAAAGCAACCCAAAAACACGGATAAACACCATTGACACCTCTTGAAATTGTAGCTTGTCAATGGTGAGATCATATAATAATAGGATGCCAGTGAGAATACGGGTGATCGGGCGTGCACACACAAATGCAAGACAGAAAAGAGATGTCTAACTTAGTAACTGTTATGAGTCACTTATTTCATATTTAAAAACAGAAAACATCTTTCTTCTTTGATTCAATTCATCCTTTCTTTTGGTGAGACATTTTTCTTCTTCCATTAGAGAGAGGATGGCTTGCCAACTCAAAATATGATTGAAATACAGTATAAATTGTTAGCAATTACGTCATAATATAGAACGTGTGAAACAACTGACAAACAGTACCATAGAGCATTCTACCTGACATAAGATAACACCAACAGCCGTAGTCCTCTTTTAACAAACTCTAGTTACTAAGCAAAGAGTAGTATACTCTAATAGTGCAAAAACCTATTTGACACTCTCCCAACATGTTAGAAAACCATTTTGAATACAACATGACGTTAATTTTTAGAAGGAACTAGGTTTAGCTTCAGCATCAATTTTAGAAATTGACTTGAAAGATTAAGGAATACATGCGTCCAAGACATACTGCCAAACACCCACTCCATTTCTCTCTTTGCTTGTCACGTCATATTATCTATTATATGTACACTTCTCTCCCTTTTTCTTTCTAGGTGTGTACTACCAATTGAGTGTTCATGGATCATTTTCCTTAAGATACGGTTTTTGGTACATAGAAAGTTTTTGTTTTCCCGAGAATCTAACGTCAGAAATTTTAGTTTTCCACAATTTGTTTGTTATTTAAAAAATAACATTTTTAGGAAACATTATTGGGAATAATTTTTATAGCTTTCCCACAAAATTATTCCCATAGGAGGTGAGAAACTAAATTTCCCGTGATAAAAATAGAGTTTTAATTTGATAAAAACATTATGTTACCTTTATTTACTTATTTAATACAGAAAAAATTCTGATTCTCAAGTAACATTGAAAAATATTAACATTTATGACCAACTAAACAGATTTTCATAATTTCTAAGAATTATGATTTCCGAACATTAAAAAAATTTGTCTCATACCAAACCTCCTAAAGGAAACACAGATCATCCATATCATAGAATAGCATAAATGACTGCACATAAAGAAGGTTTAACAAACACCTTCATCCCTCACAGTAGACAAACAGTTCAAAATAGTCACCACAATCATACAGTAAATAACTACTCTCTTACTCTACTCCAACTCCAATTATCGATAAATACTAACAATCACTTAAAAGAAGAAAAATTATGACAGAGTTGGAAAGACAGTGAAAATGATCGAGATGTCATAAGAACAAGATAGAGGAGGAAATGCACCTCAACCAGAGCTGCTTCCTTCCTGGAGAAAGATCCAATTATGGAAGGGGAAAGACCAACATCCCTTGCCCCTGCAATTAGCGCATTGTCGGTCCATCCCCGCTGTATCTGAAAACCACAATTTCAAAATCATAATCACTTATTGTTACAACAGTAGAATTCTGACATGCAATATGAAGATGAAGGCTAAGGTGGGAAGAGAAGTAAGTCTCCCACAGTTGATCTTGGTTTTTTAGATTAATGGCTGAGATTTATTCTTCTTTCTTCTTCTTCTTTCTTTTTTTATTACCATTTCCCCCTTCTTTTTCCTATTTTATCCCTTTTCTTTCTTCTCTTTTCTGTCTCCTAATTTGGCTTCTATCACCCTTCGTCGTCCTTCTGTGTCTGTTTGGTTTATTTTTCTGTTCTCTATTTTTCTTTTTCAAGATCTAACTGGCGACGGCGACAAAATCCACTTCCATTCTTCTAGGAATATGAAAGCCTCTTGGTGGAGAAAAAGAAGGAAAATAATCTAAAACCTTAATTTAAAAAATGAAACAGCTAAGGATGAAAAGAAATTTGAATTATAAGATGCAGTGGAAAGAATGAAGAGGAAGAGGAAGAGGAAAAGTATACGAACGACGTAAGGGAGCGAGGCCTGAAGCACGCGAGCTTGTTGGTCCTCGTAGTTGGGTCCGGTATCCTCATCGGTGGAGGTAGAGGAAGATGAAGAATAGTTAGGGTTTTGAGAGAGGGTGATGGGAAAGCAAGGATCGATATAGTGTCGAGTGTGAAGTGGATGAGTCAGGAACGTGGAAAAGCGAGAAGAAGGTATCAACATCTGAGGCTGAGGACGTAATCGGAGCGCAACGTTGCCATTATAGTACCTTGCACGCAAGAACAACCGCTTCGCCGCCGTTCGATACATTCTGCTACTAACAGTACAAAATCAGGGAGGAGAGGGGAGGAAGCCAGGATAATCCAAATTTCTTTGGTTTAGTATTCAAGACACTGTAAGTGTCAAGAGTAACGAAACACTTGACAAATATTTAATCAATTATTTAATTTAAAATTATTTTTTCTCTTCTCTATTTCTCTTAAATTAAACATTTATATTCTTTTTCTCTTCCCGTTTCTTTATATAATGATATAAATTACTTATTATAAATTTTAAATATAAATTATACATTTAAAAATATTTATTTTTTAAAATTTTAATCATTGTTCATATATTTAAATATAATAATTATTTAATTTGTGCATGATAGCTTCTAAATTACTATTTAACGAATTTAAGACTTTTCTTTTCATCTAATCTGAAACTGCGTGAGTTGTTGTGACTAGGAACTAGGAAGAGAGTATTTTTGAAGTAAAAACTAGTTTAAAGTTCGACGTAGCCCGTAATAGCTCTGCCACGTGTTGGACCATCCGCCAAGTAAAACTTAAAAATAATTATTTTTCATTTAAATTTTAATTATATTTCATTTCATTTTTCTATTAATAAAAACTCTAAATTTTATTCTCTTTCATAGTGGAAGAGTCTCACTTAATTTGAATAAAATTACTTAAATAGAAGATACATATAATGTATGATAATAATCTTTAATTTAGTCCTTTGATTTTTAAAATTAATACGATATTATAATTTTCGTTCAACTAAATTAGCATTGTTAACTTTGTAATATTTGAGGTTTTAATTTATATGTATTGGGAATTCAAAATTGTCACTATTAAAATGTTGTTTTTAAATTTTAGTCAAATTTAATTCTGTTTTATTTTAAAAATTGTGATGTTGATTTATATTTTTCAAATTTCGTCTCTTTTTTATAGTAACATCAGTGATTAAATATTAAAAATAGTTTTTGACTTATGTGAGTCTAGCAATTATTTTAATTGTAAAAAATGATATTTGTAGCAGTTTTTTATCGCTAAAATTGTAATATTAACTATTAGAAATTACATACTTTTTTTTAGTGAAATTTTATCTTTGTTGATTTCAACATGTGTGGAGGAGATTTAGAAAAATACTAATAATGAACATTTATGACATAAAAAAAATAATTCATGAATAGTTATAAATAGAGTCCAAAGGAGACTAGTAAAAAGATTATAATATAGAGATATTTAAAAAAAATTAATCTTTATATTTATTTATTTTTTGGTAATATGGTCCATATGTGTGTTTAGATAAAAGTTGAGTTCAATTTAATTTATTTTAACTTCAAAGTAATAATTTTATTATTTTTGTATTTCACATATTGAGAAGTAAAAGCACATATTTCAATAGTTTCAAACATATATAATTAAACACATCTTGTGTAGTTATACTTGTTCTGCCTATTGGAAAAAGACTATTGTTGTATATTGATGTTTTGGTGAAAAAAATCTTTTATTATATATTGATGTTTTGGTATGTACATTTGCTATGTGTATGAGCTTGGTTGACATGTACTTATTTTAATCGGTACAAAAATTACAATCAATAAGTTTAGAGCATAAAGAATCAAAAATGATTCTTTAAACAACTACCAAGAGACCAAAATGGTAGGATTAATGAAGAGAGACAAGGACTAATGAAGTTATAGGTGATTAAATTGATTTCATGAAATATTAGTTAGGTAGGGTCATTGTTCAAAGTCCATAACATATGTTGTACAACATGACTAGTCTTAGTTAAACTTTAAGGAGAATAGTATGGCTTGATTTATATTTTTGACAAATTTATTGTACCTTGATCGTAACAAACTTTTATATTGTCCAAAGTCAAATTCCAGACTTGTTGAATTTCTTTATACCATCTAGATCTTTCTACAATGTATTATATATAACAATATATAGTTGGATACATGAATACCTTTCACACACAAGTTTATGTATACTTATATTAGGCACTTGACATTGAGTTGGAGAAATTCGACAATTGAACTTAATATTTATAACTTTAGTTAACTATCATCGATCGACTTATAGATTATGTTAAATCTTATCACTGACCTCTTCAATTAGTCTTACTTATAGAGTTATAGTTGACATTTTATCTTTCCCTTTGATAAACATATTTCTTCCATTACATAAAACATATATCTCTTTGATTTTTATTCCTTTAAAATCAAATCAAACCAGCGTGTACATATTGCATGATATTAAATTTTTTTGGGAGATATATAGTGTAGTAAAAAATAAATAAATAAGTTAATCAATATTAGCTTGAACGAGGTGTTGTTCTGGGCCATGGTCACATGCATGTTGTTTATTAGCATCTATAGTCATTAAATTTCAATGTTTCACAATTAACAAATAAGTTACCTTGTTATTTCATCATATTTCAGATTATAAGTAGCTTTTAAACTTAGGTTACTTGCTGGTTTTATTAAGCATACCATTAATGTCAAAAAATGGCATGACAAATTAAGCAAACAAAAAATAAAGAGAGAAAAACATAGGAAGATGTTAGGTATTTCTCATACAAACTTGTATTAGCTAACTTAAAAGAAAAAAATTCTACAAAAAGAATATAAAAGGGGAAGAGGAAGGAGAAATCAAAAGCAAAACCTTTGATTTGATAGGAATAAAAGGGAAAATGGGTAAACCCAGGGTACAAACTTGTTAGTCATAAAATTAGGGGATAGGTTGTCTCAAAAATGGTTTCATCTTACAATTAAGAATTGCACATAATTTACAAGGGTAGTTGTTACGAGCAGAAAGAGGCACATTAATTTGTGAAGTTAGGTTGGAGGTACTTTAACATTTATCTTTCTTTAGAAGGACCAACAATAGGGAAAAAGTACTACTCCAAGTTCTTGAAACAACATGTCACCATTCTTCTTACTAACCAAAGTGATCCATAAAGCCATGCATGCATCTGGTTTTTCTCCCCTTAATTTTGCCTCTATTTTTCCCTCCAAATACTCTTGATCTCTTGCCTCATGTGTAGAATGCATTAATCCTAGGCCTACAAAAGCATCTTTGTACTAAGCTAGAATATTGACACAAGAGCTTTTAAACTTGAACCTCTTCTATCCTTCTAATGGCTTCCTTCATGTTAAGTCGTTGGTCGGGGTTGCTCTCTGTGCAAGCAGCCCCCACTTGGAGAAGTTGCAGCATTTGATTGATGGAGTTGGAGTGATTGGTTTTCAACTCTGGATCAATGCATTCTGCCTCTCTTCTCTCAGAAATCGCAGAGAACACCCACTGCACCACGTCGGTCCCACCCTTACCGTTGCTGTGATATTGAGAAGGGAACTTCCCGGTGATGATTTCGAGGATGATGATCCCAAGGCAGTAAACATCGGTCTTCTGTGAAACACGTTGATACGTCACATAATCAGGTGTTTTGTAGGCGAACATTGTTTGTACAGCGTAGTTGGGGTTTATTAATGGGTGAAAGGCGAAGTCCCCTAGGAAAGCCTCGTAGTTTTCACCTAGTAATACATTGCTAGATTTCAAGTTTCCATGTGGTAGCTCTTCGCTCGAGAATTCTGTGTAGATAAATCCCAACCCTCGTGCAATTCCTTTCACAATATTCAAACGGATTGGCCAGTTCAGCTCAGCATGACTGGATCCTCTATCACCTAATCAAAACACACAATAATTATAATTGTATATCAATATCACCTTGCATGCATGCACATGCATGGAATCTTATACAATATATATACTTACCATGCAACACATATAACAAGCTTCCTTTGGGCATGTACTCGGTGACGAACAACTTTTCCTCCCTACGGTAATGGTAAGCCAAAGGAGTCAAAATGTTAGGATTTCTAAGTCTTCCAAAGCGTCTCATCTCGGCGTCGAATATGTCTCTACTGACTTTATTCATCTCTCGCATTCGCTTGACCACCACCGACAAGCCATTCGCCATGGCAGCCTTGTACGCTGAGCCCAACCCACCGTTGCCTAGAACCTCTGCCGCAGCCTTCATCAAATCGGGCAAACCAAACACGCCCTTCTCATCGTTGACCATCACAAGGTCCCCCATGCCGCCACGAGATGAGCCTTTCTTGGATGACTCCTTCCTACTGCCCCCCTCAGAGCCACCCCTAGAGTGGTTAGAGCTAGGCACGTGCACCTGCACCACCTCCTCTGGCTGCTCCCTACTCATGACGCTAAAGTCATCGTCACGACGACGCTTGGACTTCACCAAGAGGAAAATGACCGCCACGAGGACAGCTAGAACAACAAGTATAACAACCTTCATCCCCCAGCCAGAGCCTTGTGAGTTGTTGCTTGGTGCTTCACACTCTTTGGGGAGAGGCTTTCCGCAAAGGGCTTTATTGTTGGAGAATGATTTGACGTCGAAGTGTTGCATGGTGGCGGGGATTTGGCCTTGGAGAATGTTGTTGGACATGTCTATGGATTTGATGTCTTGTTTGAATTCGGGGATGGGGCCGGAGAATTGGTTGTTTTCGAGGTGGAGTTCGGTGAGGAAGCGGAGGGTGGTTAGGGAGTTGGGGATGGTGCCGGAGAATTTGTTGTCAGAGATCCATACTTTTTTTAGGGAGGCTAAGCTGGAGAAAAAGTCAGGGGGGATTGGGCCGGAGAATTGGTTTCGAGCTATGTAAAGGGCCTTGAGGGCACCAAGTTTGTTGAAGGGAGGGATTGGGCCGGAGAAGTTATTGCTGATGAAGCTAACGGAGCGGAGGGAGGGGATGTTGAGGAGGGGGTCCACGTTGATTGGGCCAGAGAGGCCCATGTCAACAAGGTGGATGCTGGTGATGATGTTGTTGAAGCAAATGATGCCGACCCACTTGGCGGTGCAGGGGTTCTGGTTGGGGAGCCAAGACGAGAGGCGTTGGGGGTCGGAGAAGGAGTTTTTGAGGGCGAGGAGGGCTTCGTTTTCAGGGAGGGATAGGGAGAGTGGGAGGAGGAGGAGGAGGAGGAGGAGGAGGAATGGGCGAACAGCGGCCATCGCCGAGCCGGAGATCTTATGCGTCCGGGAGAGAAATGGACCGCTGCTCGGAGGTTGTCTATCTGAATCTATGAATTTGCCTTTTTTTGTTTTGTTGGATTGAAAGGAAAATGGGGGAGGTAGCTAGGTTCTCGTGTTTGAGGGTTGGAGCTTCCACAATTACCACTCCATTCTAACAATAGTAAACTCTTTCCTTCCAATGCTTCCCATTCATTTCGTCCATCCTTCACCCTGTCATCTCCATTTCAAGCGCCTTTCTTCTTGCGCCCATGCATGCATCATGCACCTATTCATTATTACTATTTATATTCCACTTTCTTTTCTCGTCTATTTAACTTTTTCCTTATAAACAAACAACACAAGTCCAACCTTTTTAAATCTTTTTCAAAATTAAAATATTATTATTATTTATATATTTATTTTATATTATGAATATATAAATATTAGAGTATATTGATATCTTTATTTAAATAAATATTTTTTATTTAAACTTCATTAGAAAATGTTGATAGTTAAAATTGTTATATAGTTTATAGTTTAGGAGGGTGGAGAAACGCTTGCATGCTCCCGTCTTTAAATCTGCTCCTCAAAGTTGATGAAAGTTAATCCATCCTAACTTTTATCGTATTTGTTAGACTCGTTTTTTCTCTCCAACGACATGTGGGATATTATTACTACTGAAAAGAAAAAGATGTGTTTTGTATCTCTTAAATTTTAAAAAATTATAAATAAAATAAAAGAAAGATAAAATAAATGAATAATTATGAATAATTAATTAAAAAAATATAAACAATTATTTTATTTTAATTTTTTAATAAATGAAAATATAATAATTCACTAAAAATAGAGATAAAAATATTATTCATTGTATAATTTTTTTTATAATAAATATAAATATAGATACGTGTATCTATGTTTTTTTATTTTGTGCATAGCAAAAATACAAAAAAAAAATACAAAATAGTACACTATGTATTGAATCTTTATATTCTTCCATTATAAACTTGTAGGGTTGCATTGAATATATATATATATATAAGAGAGAGACAAACAGACACAATGTACCGTTAATGTAAACCAATCACAAATGTTGTTAGAAAAAAGAAGGGTGATAAATTTATTAATTATTATACTTTATAAAAAGTTTTTCATTGATATCTCTACTCACAAATAATAATATATAATAAATTTGATGTCTTTTATAAATATTATTTTCCAATTCATTCTAACAAATATTTTTTGTTGACCAATAATATAATTTTTTTTACATTAATAATACATGGCCGTTAAATCGTATAAAAATATTATATAGTTATATTAATATATAAATATAAGAAAAGTTAAATATTTATATAAAATTTCACAAATGTCCTTAATATATACGGGAGTTACTATTTTACACTAACATAATTATATACAAGTTTACAAGTTATAACTAAATGTATTTTTTTACATTTAATATATATATATATATATATATATATATATATATAACTGTTTATTTTAACAACGCTCTCTCCTTTTCTCTCTATTTTGGAGAGATTCATAAATTTGTGGATCCACCTTCATTTTAATCTTTAGAAACAACCGATCATAAAATCGTAACCTTCTGTTCCCTTCCTTTTTAGATTTACGTAATATACACAAGTTTAAAAATAAAAATGTATTAACCTAATTGAACTAACAAGCTCGGCCAAGGACATAAGATATCAACATGAGATTATGTCATCTAAAGACATCGTTAAAGAATATAAGATATGGATATAATGCTCATACAGAAAAGATCACAACACTTACAGATAAGATAATCTTATATCTAAAAAATTACATGCATTAATAATAAGAAATATTTACATGATTGGAAACTAACTTAAGTATTGGAATCTCTTTTACAAACATTTTTTCATAAAAAAATATATCACCAAGTAGAGAAGAGTGAAGAATCTCGTCCAGGAAAGTCGAACCAAGACTATTCCAAATGAGAACAAGAAATATAATAATTTTTACACAAATTAATAAGATAATAAATAGTATTTATACCATGATGACATTTTAAATTTATAAAATAAGATTCTATCTAAATAATACCAAATCATTTGAATTAATATAAATGTCATTGACCGTATAATCAGACACATAAGAATTACTTAGAATAGATTAGTTGTTGCATTAATACTATTATTTTCACTTTAATCTTTTATAATAGTGTTTAATATTTTACATTAATTCAATTCAAGTGTGAGATTATATTCGGAATAATTATTTGAAGTTAAAAATATGTGTCATTTTTAAGTATATGTAAAATAAATATTAAACCAAAATAACACCTTCATGCGATTGTAAGAAAATTAAATTCGTACTAAATAGGTTTTTTCCAATTATATATTATATAGAAGTTTATGTTAAAATATGTATAAAAAGCAACTTAATCAAGCTAGTTGTTGTAGTATAAAGAAAGCATCAACGAACTCGTAAAAAATAAAAAAATAAAAAGCATCGATGTATCTGTTTAGAGAAGAGGACTAACCTTAATTTGAAAGTAACATTCCATAACACGCATACATCAATGACTGATTAGGGTGTAGTTCTAATGTTAACTTCAGTGCGAGCTTCTTCTTACTTTCAAAAGAAAAATAATGATATTTTGAATAACAATTTTTGTATTTTATAATTCTGACCGTTACACACATTTTTAATGAGAATAACTAGGGAGATGTGGTGCATTAAAGTTAAAGAGATGTAACAACTAACAAGTTTATGATGATGGAAACATATAACATTCCGTCCACACTCTACACATCATATCAATCCTCCATCATTTATACGTCGTCAATAACATTACTATGCGAAATTCTGACTTGAGTGTGGATTTTTTTTTTTGTAGTTTGTCCCTCACTCTACTCAATTGTATGAAGATATTTCAATTAAGGTTACATTTAAACATAATGAAAATTATTGGATTTATTAGACATGTGAATGAATGGAAAAAAAAAAAAAACTTTATTTACAAAGAGAAATCTCACTTCCATCATTTTCATATCTCAAAAGGAATTAATTTTCTATATATTAACATTTAAAAGATATTCTTGATTAAAATAAATAAATAAATAAGCTCCCACATATTCCACCGTAATTACACTTTTAGAAGTTAGCATAAAATAACTATAAATTAGAATTATTAATTTAGAAAATATAAACTCTTATTCTATTAAGTATTAACACTATCTTAGTAAGAAGTTACGATTCTCACACAACTTGTAAAGAAATATTTCTCTAGATAATTTCAAAGTATTTTTTTTATTTATATTTGATTTATTTAATTATCTATCCACTTTAATTTTAAAAAATTATATTTTAATTTTAATTATTTATAAAATTATTTATTTATTATGATATAATTTATAAATTTAAAATTATTTATTTATTAAAATCATTCATTGATATATTAAATGTGTTTTATGCTCCTTCAATAATGATGAACAATAATTACATAATTTTCTTTGTCGTTTTTGTCTTTGCCGGATAGTATTTGGAATAGAACCCTATATCAAATATTTGAATACTACTCGATTATTGTAGGATATTTAGTCCTTTAATAAGGTGTCGAAATCTTATCTAGTACATGTATTTATTTTGTGAGTATTTTACATTATTAAAAAACTAATGATAAGATATAAAACATAAAAATGCTTGAATAAACACTAAACCATAGATTATTTTAGGAACAACGATAAAAAAGAAGAAGAAGTTATCTATAATTAAAATAATTTAAAATGCAAAATTTAGACTAAAAAATAAGTGATGCAACAATCAAGTGACTAATTAATCTATAATTATAATAATTTAAAAAAAAATAAAAAAAAAAGAAGCATTTATCTTGTCTCACAAAATTATATTAAAATACTCCCACCTAAACTTATCTCATAAAACATGAAGTATAAGACCCATAATTAAATAGGAATAAATTGGTTTGCCATGTTTGAAGGTGGTTTTGATGTGAATATGTGTGGATCTAGAGATTTACCATTAGCACCTGCAGCTTGTCTGTAAAAAGATAGGAAGGGAAGGAAGCGTTCAAGGGTGGATGTGTTAGGAAATTGGAGCCACTGTTACCCCATCGTTGTCTTTGGAACCAACTTCCAGTTCCACACTCCCACCTTCCCTTTCAATTTACTCCATCAATTCATTTTCATCCTCACCCTTCTTTATCTGCCATACAATCCATGACTTGCCACTGACCCACATCGCCACCAGCTGCCCAATCCCCAACCATGGTGGAGACCTCCGCGCTCGGTCGCTTCCACCACCAAAGGCTCGACCTTCGCCGCTGCTTCCCCACATTCTTCACCTCTCACAAGACCCTCTTCACCCTTCTCTGGATCGCCGCCTTCGCCTCCGTTTTCCTCTGGCAGAGGAACATTGTCGGCGACTTCTTCCTCTTCGCCGGGCCTCCGCCGCGGCCCATGCCCAAGCTCCGCCCCGTCGCCTTCAATTTGACGGATTTCGGAGGCGTCGGCGACGGCGTTACTCTCAACACCGAAGCCTTCGAGAGGGCCGTTTCTGCCGTTTCCAAGTTTGGGAAGAAAGGCGGTGCACAGCTGAATGTGCCCCCCGGACGGTGGCTCACGGCGCCGTTTAATCTCACAAGCCATATGACTCTGTTTCTAGCTCAAGATGCTGTTATACTCGGCGTTGATGTTAGTTCTCTTTCTTTCTTATTCGCTCTTAATTTTCAGCTCTCTCTATGTGTTTTTATTGTTATCGCCAAGAATGTCATCGTGATGGTGTAAGTCAAATGGAAACGAGACCCCTGCGAGAGAATTAGTTTTAGTTGAAAAACTATAACGTTCTTAAAATTTGATGGTGATTTGAGTCGTTCCTGATTTTGTTATAAATGACTCTTTTTTTTCTTTTGGTGAAAGGCTTGGGCTTTATCATCACGGTGCATTTGTCTTTTGTCTCTTGAAACTACGATGTTGAGTGTTTTTCTGTCTTACGGGTCGGGGATTGTTGGAGATCTCGCGTGTATATAAGTAGGCATTCATCCTTATTTTACAAACCGATTTTAAGGTTTGAGTTAGACTTCAATCTATTTTCTTAAGATGTGTAAGGTTGAGTTAGGGTTCTAATTAATTTTCTCAAGATAGTATTGGATTCTATGCTAGTGATTATTGATTGTTGCTTATTGGTCACTCACTACTCGACCTCTATCAGACCACCCGCAGATTTTGGTTCTAATTAATCCTTGACGTAACGGACGTGTGTTGGAGGTCTTACATCAACTAGTGAGACGGTCATACTAGTGTGTATAAGTGGAAAAAGATATGCTATTTTAAGAGAGATTTTGGAGGGTAAGTAGAATTACAGGACAGATTGTAAAGACAAAGCTTGGGAATATGTATTCTATGTTTGGAGTGATAAGGTTGAGAATGTATGTGACAGGCTGATACATGACGAGTAGTAAAATTTTGGAGTAGTTGATTCTCCTTTCAAAGTACAGTGGTGAATACTTCTGTACTGTTTCAGTTTTTTAATATTATGCCACTGTCTTAGATCTGCTTGCTAGCTTGTGAAATTAAGCCTCACATTTTAATAATTAGATGTTGCAAAGATGAGCATGTTACAATGATTGAGTGGTTACACAAGACAAGATAGGATTAAAAATACAATCATTGGAGAGAAAGCTGGTGTACCTACCATTATGGAAAAAATGGTAGAATTTTTCTTGGATGTTTTAAGCATGTGGGGAGAAGACTTTTGAAGAAGCACTAGTATCATACCATACAAAAGATAGTCCAATAGTTAAGAGGTAGAGGCAGAAACAGATGAAAACTTTAGCACATACCATTAAGAGAGATTTAGAGGTATACAATTTAGCTTTGCAATTAATATACGATAAAACATTTTGGTCTTGTATGATCTATGTTGATGACCCTAGCTAGTGGGAAACGGCTAAGTAGTTGTTGCTGTATTGCTGGTTTGGTATGTAAATTTGCTTTGTTGTAGGGGGAGCATGGAAAATAAAAAATATTTCTTGATTAATGAAGGTCATCAAGAACTAAGATCTAGGTGATCAAATTGATTTCATGAATTGAATACCTCTATATTAGCTGGCTAGGCTGCTGTTCAGACTATATGTTGTACAACATGACAAGTCCTAATTAAGTTTTAAAGAGTAGAATATGGCTTGGTTTATGTTTTGACAGTAATTATTGTATCTAAAATCTAACAAACTTTGATGTTGTCCAAAGTCAATTTTCTAGCTTGTTGAACTACTTGATAACAGCCATATTCCTATATAATATATATCAACAGTTGGAAACATGGTACCCATCATCGAATATTCCAGAAATTATGAGTATATATACACTGTGCACTTGGCATTGCATGGGAGAAATTGGATATTGATTCATTTGAAGTAGGTTTGAGCCTCAAAAGTTGCATGATTTGGTTTATAATAAATATAACCACCGCTTTGACACTCATGATATGAGAGATGGGAGTAATGAACTGTTAGTGGGAAAAAAGAGAAGAGATGGCGAGGATGCTAAAGATGATTTGGTTTTTGATGATGACAGCAACTTGACCTGGGGAGACGTTGCCAATGTAACTTGTGTGGTTGAGACTTTAACATACACTAGTCAGCAAATAAAACTGAACCGAGCTTCTGTTCCTACAAATAGGACTTCAACCTCTAGAAGAAGATTCTGAAGATGCAGAAGAAATTGAAGTTGAAGAGGAGGGAATAAGAAGAAACCTACAACTGTGATAGTAGTGAAAATGATGAAGAAGACTTAAATTTAGAAGATGATGATTCCTATCCATGAATCGTTTATTTGAATTTTAATGTTTAGACAATTTAATTATGAAGCACTCATACTTCAATTTGCTTCTTATATTTGTATCTGACATGTATCGTATATTGATATTCTTAGATACTTCACCAATATGCATATGTGAAGTATCCAAACCTTTAGAAGGTTATGAAAATCCAATACAGCTACATATGAAACATAGAACACATGTATAATATAGAGACATAGAAGCATTCCCTTGATGAATCAAAATGGAAATTGTCTTATTTATGGATGGTTTCAAGAAAGTAATGAGATTGATATTGTTCCTATCTGTAGACAATAGGAAGTGATTTTGATGACAATGATTTATAAATTTTTTATTGTTTTTAGTAATGTCCAACAAGTATTTTTTTAATTTGGATTTGCCAAATTGTAATTATATATTTATCATGTTTTTTGAATTTTTATGTATATCTAGATATGTATTTTACATGACTCAGGATCCTAAAAGTTTTTAGAATAATCATATTGCCATATGAAATACACAGTGCATCATAGGTGGCTGGCTACCATGACTTCTGTTGGTATTTACTTATGACTTCTTATTGTGATTATGAATGTCATTAATTTTGAGTAATTTTTATCATTTTTGAGAATTTATATGTATATTATACATTATATAAATTGTATTAAAAAATTAGAATAGCCGCCATCCCATTATCCACTATTCTTTAACTTTTTTGGGCCCACTGCTATGCGCTGCTTATCCAGGATTGGTAACACTGATTTGGACTTTATATATATGATTCTAGTTAAGTATCACTGGATTATGTATTCTGCTAAATCTCATCATTGATCTCTTCAGTCATAATTACATATCGTTGTAATTATTTATCTCTTTGATAAATCTATTGCTCTCACTACAATCTCTTCCACTCTCACTCTCACATAATTAAGCATGTTACTTACACTAAATTTTTCACCTTACCTGATGGTTAACAGGATGAAAAATATTGGCCGCTGATGCCTCCATTGCCTTCATATGGGTATGGGAGGGAGCATCCTGGGCCTCGATATGGCAGTTTGGTTCATGGTCAAAATCTTAAAGATGTTGTGATAACAGGTGAGGATTTTTCATCCTGATTCCAATGTGTGTAGGAGTACAAAAGTCATCATTCTTCATGACAGAGGTCTTTACTTAGTATCCAATGTCTTTGTTAGCACATTCGAGTCTATGTTGCAATACAATCTAACTATTGCATTTTGAGGAAAAAGAAGGAAAATCAGTAGTTTTGCTCTCAATCTCTTCATTTTAGAGTCTCAAAAAGAAAATAATATTGTCCAGCTTAACTTTAGTTGATATATTTTCAAAGGCTTAAGGTTATGGTGAACAACACTTAGAACAGTTCCTTATTGACTAATATTTTGTGAAGTTAAATTTCCAAGTGTTTATACTGATTTGAATCAATAATGTTTCAATATTTGTTGAGAAATCAGTTGCTGTAGCCTTTATTTATACTTAGTGTATTGCCATTAAAGGGGAAAATCTGTGACCAGGATGTAAAAAGTGCGCACTAATTAGGATGCTATTGTTATCAGGATAAGCAAAAAGCTAGCACATAACTGTTCTTTTTTTATTCCCCCCCACCCTGGTTTGTGTTATGCTTAAGCCTAATTTATAAATGTCTGATTCCATCTATTGTCATAACTGTCAGGGCATAACGGTACCATAAATGGACAGGGACAAGCATGGTGGAAAAAATATCGCCAGAAGCGTCTCAACCACACCAGGGGACCACTTGTTCAGATCATGTGGTCTAGTGACATTGTGATCACTAATATTACTTTGCGTGACTCTCCTTTTTGGACACTTCATCCATATGATTGCAAAAACATTACAATAAAAGGTGTTACAATACTGGCTCCTGTGTTTGAAGCTCCAAATACTGATGGCATAGATCCTGGCAAGTATTTTCTATTGAATACAAAACTTTATTTCATATCTTGATGTATGATTTATAATTTTATGATTAGTTCCATCCCTATCATTAAGGAAATAGATTTTGATGATGACATGAAGATAATTTGATCTTGATAGTTGGCAATGGCAAAGAAGCCAACTTGAAGAGGCTACATGTAAAGGAAGTGGCATAGTAGGGGATTATTATTATGTAAGGTGGAACAATGGGTGAAAGCTCAATCCTGTTAATAATTTGATTTTTCTGGCCAACTGAATCATTTCTCAGTACAAATATGTCCGTGAATTAATTCAGTGGGAAAATTATTATACAGGCAGGAATAGGTTAACTGATTCTTTTTCTCTTTTGGGTAAGCTCGTGTGAGGTGTCAGTTTTTTGGGAAATGTGCTTCATGCCTGTGGTTAATTTTAGAATTTAGTTTCGCATAACATGTGCAAGATGTTTCTGTTTGTGCACCAAAAAGATACACTTAATTTAACCTGGTACCTGTTATATTTTATTTGGTTTGTGTTTCAATTATCAGCCTGAGAAGTATCTAACTTTTACTGGGATGTTCGTCTAAATTTTATTGTTTGTATGAAAATTTTTTAGTAGGCACTAATGTCTATGGTATGAACAGACTCTTGTGAGGACATGTTGATAGAGGACTGTTACATAAGTGTGGGAGATGATGCAATTGCGATAAAAAGTGGTTGGGATCAGTATGGAATTGCTTATGCAAGGCCTTCCATGAATATAATGATCCGAAACCTTGTTGTTCGCTCCATGGTCAGGTGAATCCCTAACTCAACCAATTTGTTCTTTTTTCTGGATGCTTTTCAGCATCTTTTTATTTGGGAAAGAATCACCTTTTTCAGGCAGCTTCCTGAGAGAGCTTTTAAAAAAGGTTTTTCCCATTATTTAAGCTTTCCTAAACACATGAAAGTAACTGCTTTTAAGTATGCCTGCATAAATTTAAGAGCCTAAATGAGACTTGACTTTTCTCATCATGTCTGCACGAAGTTGTAAATACCCTGGAAACTCAGGTTTCATGTCATGTCTTGCTTTATCCATCACCTGAACTTATAACAGTACAAGTTATGAAATTCTACACATTCTCAAGAGACCAGCATATACATGTTTGTCATTATGCCATACCTGATTTGGTTTTAAGGTTTTGTTTTTCTACCACCAGCATGAAATCATGTGTAATTTGTGCTTTTGTTTGAAAATTGAAATCATCTTTGGAACATCTCTGTTTCTGTCTATCTTTAATGAAATAACCTCACTCGTGGAATTTCAATACTCTACATATGATATGTGGTTCATAGGCTCCAGGTAAATCAAGGTCTTTGTCTTACTGATGACAGCTTTTTCAAGTGATGTACTGGATATATATAATTGGATAATATTTCTAGTCAATTTTTCTTTGCATAAACCTATCTTATTTAGCTTTGACAGCTGCATATTAGTTTGTGTTTATCTCATCAAGCATTGGGGTCTTCATATCTTTAATGATATTTTTATCAAATGAAACAGTGCTGGCGTCTCCATAGGCAGTGAGATGTCTGGCGGGGTATCCAATGTCACGGTGGAGAACCTCCTTGTGTGGGATTCTAGGCGTGCTGTGAGGATCAAGACTGCCCCTGGACGAGGTGGATATGTACGCCAAATAAGTTATCGAAATCTAACATTTGAGAATGTCCGTGTTGGAATTGTTATGAAGACAGATTACAATGAACACCCTGATGATGGATATGACCCAACAGCACTCCCATTACTCACAGACATAAGCTTCACCACAGTCCATGGCCAAGGAGTTCGTGTGCCAGTTCGTATCCACGGTAGTGAAGAGATTCCTGTGAGAAATGTGACTTTTCGAGACATGTCAGTCGGTCTAACCTACAAGAAGAAGCATATCTTTCAGTGTGCCTTTGTTCAAGGCCGTGTAATAGGGACCATCTTTCCTGCTCCCTGTGAGAACCTTGATCGTTATAACGAGCAAGGACAGCTGGTTAAGCATTCTGCGTCACAGAATGTAACAGATATAGATTATGATTTTTGAGGTCTAAGGTTCACTAATTCCTCGCCTTGTTCCATTTACTGGGGCCTCAATTTATGTCTGTATTAGTTCATTTTTGTGGAGGTTGGATTGGAGAAGTCAAGTCCTACTTTTTTCTTTTCTTTTCTTAATTTTGTAATTTCACTTACCTACTCCATTTTATAGCTTTTTGAAGTGGAGTTGTAAATACAGAAAACTTTCATATGCTTACGTGAGTTTACTAGATTAAGCAATCGCCTAGTGCGTGTGCTCTCATGCTTTAAGTGGATTCATTGCCAGCAAGAGAATTACTTGTCACGTCAATATAAAAAGAACTGCTAATGCAAGTGACTTGATTCTGTCAACCGATGAAACTTAATAGTGTAACCAAATAATAATGGTTGGTTAGGTTGGTAAGCTAAACATTTTCCTATAACTTATCTGCTACAGACCTTCGATCTCTGTCCTTGGACTCTATCAGTTTAAGGTTTTCTCTCATCCATCCACATCCCTCTCACAACGTTAATTTCTTAAACTCGTCCGAGATATTTTTCTACTTGAAGAAGCGGTAGAAACCATGTTGGGTGGGGTATTCCTCAGCCACCACACCACACATTCAATGATTGTTTCATGGTTAAAAGTATTTGTAACATAGTTATTATCACTTTACACAATTAATAACTTAATATAAAATGTATTTTTTGTCAAGCTAACTTTAAATGTAAGATTATAATTACATGTTAACTTAATTATTTGTGTTGAATTTTGTTAAAATTAAATAACTATAAAATATAGTCAACGATTTTTTTATTTTCCTGTATTTTAAAAAATATAGTACATCAAATTTAATTATTTTTTATTAATGTAATATTTTATAAATATGATATATTTATATGTACAATAAAAAAATTTAATTTAAAAGTAGATTATAAGAAGAAAAAATATATATCAACTAATAAAAAGTTGGTGATGGTTCAAGAGTAAGTATAACTTAATTAGAATAGTGGAAGTTGATTTCTTCTCCAAGTATAATAAATTTACCTGTTAGTCCACAGTAACTAGAAGACATTTCCATGTAGGATATCCCAACCACACCTTATCGTCGCTTACGTGCCGTGATAAAAATCATGGTATGTTGATAATTAGTAGTATATGGGATTACTTTGATAATTAGTCCTATAAAAGGTGTATGTATGTAGGCAAACTACTTTAAATTTATTTTATTTAATGTTTCATCTTTAAAGTATAATTAAGATTGTATTTTTAATAATCATTTATTTTTAATATCAAGTTTTAAAAAATTGTTATTTTTAAATGAAATTAATGTAATTTAATGATATTGACTAACTTTTTGATTCGCATAAATTATTATTATTTTTTGTTTAAATTCAAGACTAGATGGAGTATTGAACATTCGTAACGTGGATTTCTCTTACCTTGCTGGAACTTTATGGGGAGAAAAAAAGCTACACAAAGTGTTTATATTTTGTAGGGTATATTGTTGTATTTCTATATCTATTACTATTTGTGCTGCGTGTAGCTTACACACTTGTGTCCACTTAAACACAATGAGTGATGTAGATTTGGACCTTGTAAATTGTGATTGTTTCGTGAAGGAGCATCAATAGAGAACAGTCACGTGGAGTGGAAGTGTAGAATACAAGTAAAAACAAAGGATGAAAAGTAGGTGTCATAACAAGTGAACCACTCCCTCAACCTCAAAACTCAGTCTTCGCCCGTGACACGTTCATTAAATCAATAATTCAACAAAGCACATGTCCCAACCTTTCCAACTACCCTTCTCCTTTCTTTTCTTTTTTTGACTTTATCAAACCAACCGGTTACCGACACTATGTCGATCAATAATATTATTATGTGTACAATATCTTATATTCTTTTTTAAATTATATATATATTCTAAGATGTTTTTTCCATTTCCAAAAACTTTGCATATCAATTCTCACTTTATAAATAAATAATAAAGTTTAATAGTAAGTTGTTGTGTATAAATATACATGATTATATATAACTTATATCTTTAATGGACAAACAAATGTTGAAGTTGTAACATTGTGCATTTTTATTAATAATTGTTAATTTTATTAATTTAAACAGTATTGTAATTAGTTTATTTGTTGTTGTTGAACATTAAGGATTTAAGAATCTTAATGAATTATGTTTTATTTGAAGAATTACTCTACATAAAGGTCAAGTTGACCAGTTCAGAGAAGGATATAAAGTTATCTTTAAAACTCGATGAGTTATGGAACAAGAATTCTTCTCTCTTCTTTTGACTTGACTATGGAGAGCTCTAGAACCTTTACCAGAGTGCTTTGTTGGTTATGTATTGCTATATTGCACGGCATGGCATGAGACAGTCATATCCCCGAGTTTGAAACTCTTTCAGAGTGAACACACCATGACCACGCCTTGGAGGCTTTGACATATGTGTCCACACAAACCATACATGTCTTTATTGCAAACACTTACAAAACTGACATGTTTTCATTGCGGACACTTGCAAATGAACAAGTCTTCATCTTGACGCATGTGGCCCAACTATTTGATATGCGGATTTGAGATTTTCTAATTATATATATATATATATATTGACAAAAACATAAATAAAGAACAGAAAAATTGATATTTACAAAAAATAATAAATCTTGATAAAAAAAAAATAAAAACAAAGAAAGGAGAATTCAATATTTAAAAAAATGTGGACTATGATGCCTCCTAATAATTTGTCTATGACTTAGTAAGTTATTGTCATATTATTTGTATTATATATTATATGTATGTCGTGTCCATGTGTCCTATATTTTTGATTTTATTATATTCTCGTGTCCATGTTTGTAGCATGTCCCCATATCGTGTCCAAATTTGTGCTATATAGGTGTATTGATTTGAATGCTCTAGAGATGAGAAGTTCACAAACTAGAAACCTTCTCTCTATAATCCTCTCTTTAAAATGCTAAGGAAATAGTTTACGAGGCTTCGTTTAAAATATAAACCTTATATACTTTTTCTTTCAAGATCAAACTGACTATTTTCTTAGAGAAACTTCCAACATTACAAAAACTCTTAAGAGATTCTCAAATCGTAGAGTCTCTCAACATAGATTAACAACTCAACTCAACATCATAAAATAATTAAGAATAATTATAACACTATCACAACTTATAGTGTTTATATCAATTTTTAAAAAAAATATAATCTTTTTTAATTCTTATTTATTTTTTATTACTTTTATAATTAAATAAAATTTGGAGGCCATCAGTGGTCACCCCCTTATTTTATTTTATTTTAATTTACCTATTTATTTATTTATTTTTCTAAATTAATTTTTATTTAAAAATCATAAATAAAGATAAATTATTTAAAAAAAATCAAAAGAATATGCAAGATTAGTTTAACAAATATACCAAACTTTAAAAAAATATATTACTTTCTTCTTTTCATTTTTCTTTAATTTTATATAATATTTGGAATTTTTATTACTTTTTTATTTATTTTTTAATAAAATTTTGGAGGTTATTGGTGGCCATAATGACTCCCTCCTCTCTTTTTTTTTTTTATATATACAATTTACATATTTATTTATTTGAATTTTTTATTTTTAAATACTTCATAAAAAAGATAATTTATTTTATAAAATTAAAAATATACATGCAAGATTTGTTTAACAAATATACCAATTTTTTTAAAATATATTACCCTTTTTTCTTTAATTTTATGTAATTTTTGTGATTTAAATTTTTTAATTGAGTGTTTTATTTTTTTAAACCCTAAATGAGCATCATGAAATACATGTTACTCAACCAAAGAAAGATGATAAAGAGTTGGTGGAAATGAGCACTAATAATTTTTTTTTGAGAAATCTCCTGCTAATCACTAGTATGACTATCAAAATCGTGAGCGTCAACATGAGAAATGATTAAGTTTTACCATTCATTGAAATAAGTTTTTGTGGCCATAACGACCCCTTTCTCTCTTTTTTCTTTTAATTTGCTTATTTATTTATTTTCTAAAAAGAAAATTAATGGTGTTGTAGTCTATAATGACTTAAAAAAAATTATATACGTGATGTTTAATAAATCCCTACAATTGATAATGATCTTGTAGGTATTATTATTGACCATAGTGACATTAATATGGCTAGTTCAATTTATTTTAAAAAAATACATGTATTACTTAGATCGCTATAGATCATAGCCACACTATAAAGGACAACTCCAAAAATATTTAAAAGAAAATATAAAACAATCTTACTACATAAATAATTTTAAGAACTATCTAAAGGTTATAAATCACATAAGTGTAATACTTTATAGCACTTGCATTGATCGCATAGATGTTTATTATTGATGCAAAATTCCACCTTGAAAAGGTTGTTGAGATAATTATCATGATTTATTTATCTACTTAATTAAAGTTAGAATCGATATAAATAAGAGTTAATATTGTAAACTTTTTAAAAATTAGTAAAAAAAGATTACGATGTCAACGATGAAAATCACCTATAAATCTTCATACATCAATCATAATAACCCTAAACCCTATCATATCATAAGTAATATGAATACGTAATACACTTTTTTAGTACTATTATTCAAAATTTATTAATAGTTATAAATTTCAGTAAATATCAGTACTAAATTAGTAATAAAAATTCATTAAACAAGCCAAATACAAATGATATATATATATATATATATATATATATATATATATATATATATATATATATATATATCATTGTTACATAACCAGTAAGATTACACTGTAAAAATTATTTAAAAAATATATTAATATTACAAAAAAATATATTTTCAAATCAATAAATACAATAAACTAATAAAATATGTAATTATGTGACAAACACTTATTGTATTAACATGTATACAGTAAATAAAATATAATATATATGATAAATAAAAATAAAATATTTTTACATACCTGAATTTTTTTATCTATATTATTTAAAATTGTGAAAAATTAATAATTGATAATAATTAATATTTTATTACCCTATCCGTTTGTTTATATAATAAATAAATTTTATTTATTTATCTTTAATTGTCAACTTTGGAATACTGGACAATGTTCATGAACAAACAAAAAATAATTAATTTATAAAATTCAATAAAAGTAGCTAAGATAATTAATTTTCATTAATAATGTCATATATTTAAATTCCATTCCAAAAACATCTTTTGAATTTATTTATTTAAATACTAGTTACATTTACCACACTACACCTAATTTTAAGAGATAACTTTTTTCATCAATAAATATAACATATATTTGTTAATGCATCAATAAATCCATTAGCATTAGAATATAAAAGAAAATGATAATTAATATATCTTGAAGTTGAAGTATGTACCTTTTTTCTAGATTACTATTAAGATACCTTTTTTTTTAATTATTGATAATGCTCATAATAACACTATTTATAATTAATATAGTTTTTATGTAAAAAAATCAATATAGTTTAAAATTATGTTGCAGGGATATTTAGGTTACAATTTTTTTACGTGAATTTCAGTTATAGTGTCTTATACGTGAAATTTTGTATACGTAAATTTTATGAAACAAATTGTAGTGTATTTTTTTTTTTTGTTTATACTTATTTTAAAGCTATCCCGAATTAATAACTAATATAATTAATATTTTATTATGTTGTTGCAGTTCCAATTTTCTATAATTAATTAATATTTTTTTTTGGGAAATTACAGGAGAAATAATGTTTTAAAAGTTGTTTGGAAATAAATATTTGAGAAGTTGTTCTTTATTTATTTATATTTATATTAATTTTTCCATAATTAATAAAATTAATGTTTTATTATGCTTTTATTTACAACATTATTTATGTTGTTAATTCAATTTCCTATAATTAAATATTTCTTAAGTCAATTTTCATTATAACTTTTACGTAAGTTTTGTGAAAGAAAGTTTTGCGTAATTTTTTTTCTTATTTATATAACACAAACTTGTGTTACAATTTTCTATGGGTGTGACACTTTCTACCCAACATATATATATAATAATTATAAAAAACATCTTTTTGGGTTAAAAAAATCTTTAGAATTAAAACAATGGTTCCACTAACATAAGAGTAGATAATTCACGTTCGTATGGTCAAATGCGAAATTTATAAGAAGATGAAACATGAGTTTTTCCAAAACAAAATAACAATAATGAAATCCTAAATTAAGCCTAGCTATGCCCCAATGTCACAAATCCTGTTAGAGCATGCCCAACTGAAACCTAAGTCACCTGCAACACAATTTAAACACATACAAAGAACAACAAGGGAGTGGAAAACATCTCACTCAGATTCAAGTGCAGAAATAAAGGTTAGACAGCATATACACAACAAATATAATACAAGTCACAAACACCAATCACATATAATAATACACATCCACATTCAGTATCACATGCACATTCATTTATCATGCAATGATGTTAGGGACTCGACTCATAAATGCATATATATATATGTGGCACCAATCACATATCACATATCATTGGTGTGCTGCCTAAACAACACACCTAAGGTAGTTTAGGATTACATATAGGGAGCTACCCATACACTCTCAACTAGAAAGATGTACTGCTAGGGTTTGGTTGGGATAGCGAAGCTGCGCAAGTTACGTCTCGTGCTCACAAACGGGAGAAATCGAGACATCCAAACCGCACTATCCCCTAGGACTCCTCCAAGCTGTTACACAAGATGACATTCCCTAACGATGTACTTCATATCGTATCCGTCACATAAAAGCATATGATGCATGTCACACACATTCACAATTCATGGACTCATCACTTTACTTGTCATGGAATTTCATGTCTTATCTCATTTTATCACGTTTCACATTCTCATAGTCACAGTATTTACAATAGCACGTAATTCATATCATGTCTCATGTCACTTGTTCACATTTCACGTTTCTCATAATCA
This sequence comes from Cajanus cajan, assembly GCF_000230855.2. Lineage (NCBI taxonomy): Eukaryota > Viridiplantae > Streptophyta > Magnoliopsida > Fabales > Fabaceae > Cajanus > Cajanus cajan. The sequence goes on from NC_138521.1 coordinate 67,754,713, forward strand.
TACTCATAAGATCATCATTTGGAGATTCTTGTCTTCTCATACTCATAAAACACATCACTAATGTTAACACGGAAATAAGGCATCCCCACACATTTTGCACCATCAAATAAGACATAAAACATGTAAATCATCATAGGGATCACGCTTGGCGCGCCCCAACTAGCGCCCGACACATTAAATGTCGCACCTAAAACGGAGCATCACACCTGGCGCGCCCTGAGCGCGCCCAACGAATTTAATGTCGTGCCTAAAGCAAATAATTCCGCCCAACGTAGCTTCACACGCGCTCGACATGACTTTCCTGCGTCCAATGCAACTTTCTTGAGCTCGACTCAATTTTTCTGGAAAACTATTAATTTGCGCCCAGCCCGAAGAACTGCGTCCAACACCTTTAGTTCGAACCTACACCTCGCAATCAGACAATTTTTCACAACAAACATGTAATCATATAAACTAATCAGTAAAAATCCTCCAAATAACACCTATATCATAAATCTATACTCAATTTTACATAAAATACCTCAAATCTTGTCAAAAGATCACACTCCTAATTGTTCCTCGTAGGATTTCTCACAAGAACCCACATAACACTTTAATTCATATCAAAACTTATATATTTTTGAAATTAAACACATATTCACGCATCACACCCAACCAGGAATACAGCAGAAAACTCATACATCAAAACAAAAAACATTCATATTTTGCCCGTTCCTATAAGCATGCATCAGGCAATGGATTGGGAGTCAATCCTACTACCAACAATATTCTCACACTTCCGAGCGAGGTTTATCACTCCCCCTTACCTTGATAATTGGAAGACAAAACACAAACAAAATTCGATTGTTCCTCTTCTGGTTCTCCTTGTTCTTCAGAGCACAAAACAGACAGCACGTAATGAGGAATGAGAAGAAGTGAGAGCGTGAAATGAGAAAACCCTTAATAACTTATGATAACTTCTCTTAACCTTCTTTTTCTCAACTAATAAAATAAATATTAATAATAAATATCAAAAGACCTCTACATCCCTCTTTCCTTTCTCATAGATAATAATAATATTAAACATACCTTCTCCCTTTTATAAGATAACTTAACATAATTATTAATAATAAAATATATTTCATAAAAATAACTCTTGCTCCACTAATTAAATAAAATATAATAACAAATCATGTCACATAATTAAAATAGAGCTTATATAATTAATTAAATAATATAAAAAATACTAAAATAAATACATTAAACATGAAAATAATTTCTAAAATACTATTTATTATAAGATATAAAATTCAAGGTGTTACAACGGGTGAAATATTTTTTGTAAAAATTTCTTTGGCGTAATTTTATTATTTATGTTCATTTTAAAATAGTTTCAATTTGCTATAGCTAATATATATATATTTTTGGAGAAATCTCATAAGAAATAATACTATAATAATAAAGAATTATTGCATATAGATAATATAGAAAAAGAAAAATGATTGCACAGAAGATTTATGAGAAAGTTGTTGAGTTATTTTAAGTAAGATAACACATATAAGTGTGATGATCCATGAATCCGAATGTTGTAAAAGACGTGGCTAAGGCTAACATTTGTGGAGTGTAATAAGAATAATAGGAGGTGGCTTGCCGCTCCATGCAAGTATCTTGTTCTGTATACGCAACATTCGATTTATTGAAATACACATACGTATATAATTGAATAGAGAGGGTTTGTTCATGTGATACGTGCCTTGGCAACGGTTCACAAAGTGGGAAAACGATAAAGTAGGCACATTTAATGACAGACAGAGTCATCGGGAAGAGAACAACCTAATCGCGACAACCTTTGCCGCTGCCGTTCACTAAACGCAAACAACACGTGCTTCAAATTACTCTTAAGTCTTAACAAAATACCAATAAAGTAGTAATGTCAAACCGCAAGGCAGGTCATACGAGGCAACCACGGAAACAACCCATTACCCAACCCAAAAAACAAAACATTTATTAATAAATAAATAAAATAACAAACCCACATATTCCTCGTGCCTCAATTTCATTTTCCCTCCTCCCAATTAAAAATTCTCATTCTCACCATTCTATTATATATAATAACTTAAGCCCTTCTCTCTTCACCGTCGCTTCTGTCTTCTCAAAATTTAATTCGCCAACAACCATTTCTCAGAGGGAAGAATGTCAAGCTCATCGGAGTATTCAGGTTTTTCCGGCCACCGCCCGGCGGAAAAGTCAACTTTCTCTCAGACTTGTAGTCTATTGAGCCAATACCTCAAGGAAAAGGGCAGCTTCGGAGACCTTAGTCTCGGAATGAGTTGCGCCGTCGAACCAAATGGTAACAATTTCATTTTTTTTTTCCTAATCAACCCTTTTTTTTCTTATTACCCCCTCGTTTGTTACCAATTTTATTCTATTAGAAGAAAGCAATTCGAGAAAATCGTGGGTTTCGATAAAGTTTTATTTTTTTTCCCCTTATTCCTAGGTTTGAACTTTTATCTAGGTTCAATGTTTTTCAATTGCTCCACTTACATTGGATACTAAAGTAAAACCGGATCTAACACATGGTTTTCAAGTTTTCCTTCTTATCCGGAGGGCCTAGAAAAAAAATGTCAAACGAAAATATTTTGCTTTTGGGTATGAACCTAACTGTCCAGATTTTTCTCCTTGAAATGTTGCGGTTTTGGATTTTTTTCTCTCTCTTTAAATTTGGGGGAAAATGATAGAAAGGTGAGATTAGTTTTAAGACATTTTTGAGTGCTGAGAATATTTTTGTGTCGAGATAGATGGTTATAGAAAATATATGCCCCAAAACTGCCATGGACTTGCGTGTTTTCTCTATGAGGTTTCCTGAACCATCATGTGTCACAGGTTCCCCTGAAACATCGTGTCACTCTGCAACAACCATGGAGTTGTTTCCCACCATCATGACGCAAAGGAACCCCACTGCCATGGATTTCCTCTCTCCGCAAACTGCTTTTCCTCGCCACTCTGAGGTTCCATCCATTGTTAAACCAAGGTGTGTTGTTTTGCTTGTTTAGTTAGTTGTGAAGTCAGTGAACAGCTTTTCAAATATTTATGAGTCATGCCGGGAATGGATTCTTTGCATTAACTTTACCATAAGATATTCTAATTCTTCGATAAGTTTTATTAATACAATACGGGTCTTGCTAACTTAGTAACTAGAACCCTAAGCGTACTGATTAAAAAATTAATATGGAGAAAATTTTCATTGAAGACTACAGTAAAATTACACAATAGAATCTTCGGGATACTAGATAGTAGATAGCATTTTCCATGTAATATATTTCTGTTTTAAAATTGAGCTTTAAATGAATCAAGGATAGATCATAACATTTGACCATGTAAAGTAGTTTATTTGTTCCTAGTCATGATTGCATACAGTTTCATAATGATTAACAAGTTTTTTTTTTTTTTTTTTAATGTTCTACAGTTCATTCAAGTCTATGGAGAAGGAGCCTAAAGCTTCTCAGTTGACAATCTTTTATGCTGGGCAAGTTGTTGTGTTTGATGATTTTCCTGCTGATAAAGTGGAGGAGATAATGTCATTGGCCAGCAAGGGAACACCCCAAAAAGGCCAGAACTCATCTGCATATGTTCACACTCATAACCAGCAAGGGAGTCATCCTTCGTTTGTTCCTAATATCACCCCTCAAACACCATCCAGACCAATTGCTTGTGGTAATTTCTTTTGATCTTTACTATTTATTAGATGATCAAAGTATATACTTTTGTGTCATGGATCATGTTTTTTCTGATCATAATTTTCATTTCTATACAGATCTTCCAATTGCTAGGAAAGCTTCACTTCATCGGTTCCTTGAGAAGAGAAAAGATAGGTATGCCTCTCAAACAAGGAAATATTTTTTTGGTGAATCTTCTTCTGTTTATAATGAATTTTAAGCCCTTCTGCTGTTTCTCATATGCATAAAAAAAAAAAACTGAATTGATTCACAATTTAGTCAGGGCATCAGATGTCTGCATCTTTCAATTCTTTTCAAAAATAATCTTTTACCATTCTACTAGTGATTGATCATTTGAAACAATCGCACTACCAACCAGTTTGTGTAGTGAATGTCTGACCTTTTTGTGGTATGTTTATGTCTGGTTTTTGTGTCATGGGAACTGATGCATCGTGTTAGTTTGTTAGTAAAGAAGGGATTTATCCTGTGCATTGTGCGAATTGATTTTCCTCTTTTCATGTTGCAATTATACTCAAAACTATACCCTCTGAAAATTGTTGTTGTGACCTAATAGATTAATTTTGTTCCTTTTTTATGCTGTTTGCAGAATTGCTGCCAAAGCGCCATATCAAACAAACAGTCCCAACTCTGCTTCTAATAAGGCGGGTGAATCCATGTCTTGGCTTGGATTAGGTGCTAAATCAACATAAACTTGAGCGCAGTTACAGTTTTAAGTAGTTGTAACCAGTTTTTTCCTTTCCTTTTTGATATATTATTCGCTAGAGCTTTGTCATTTTAATAACTTGTTATCTACCACTATGACTGATAGATCTAACATGAGTCGTCTTAGATGTTGGCTCCAATTATTATGATTCCAAATATTTCCTGTAATTATAGTATTTCAAATTCTTGAATTCATTATTCTCATTTCTTGTGTATTACCTTCCTTCATTCGTCGCTTTTCTCCGCACCTTTTCTCGCTACGAAATAGAATCAACGTAAAACTGAACAGCCAAAACAATCCCCATCAAGTTAATAAGGAAAATATTTTTTTTAATAAATTTGAATTGGACTCTTGTGCAAGAATGGCGCACCATTTCAAGACGAGAGAAATAAAATGATTTCGTTCTTTTTTAATTTCTAATTGTATTATGTTCACGCTAACCATTGCATCAAATTCTGGAAAAAAAAAACAGCCCACAACTTCATTTTTCAAAGACAAATATACAACGAAACTATTTATTGACTGAAATTCCTGCTGGGGTCATACATGATTAAATCAATCCTTTGGAGAACATGTTTTCAGGAATAATATTATGTAGTTGTTTCACTTGAATTCATAAAAAAACGAAAATAAAGATATAATTAGTAATAAAATTACAATATTACTTTTTCAGAAAAAAAAAATTTATTTCCATAAGCAACAGTTTTATTCAAATTTGAATAAATTGTGTTGTTTATTCAATACACAAGTTTATTCGAATAAAATCGTCTCTCCAGAGTGGTGTTATTCAAATAAATATATTGTTTATTTGAATAAAATCATTTCCAATGACTTTATTCCAATAAAAATGTTATTTATAATTAATGTTAATTATTAATTATAATTATTAATGATAAATCATTTTTAGTATATAATTATTGTAACGACCCGACTGGTCACTACACACCACACTGTACACCTGAAACCGGACAGAAAAGAACAAGTGCATACATATAGTGTCTAGAATATACATATATACATGTCCAAGTCTGACTAGATTCAAAATGAAAAATACATCCAGAGCTACTACACCAAGTAGCAAAAACACCAAAACATCCATAAGAAGTAAGCTCTATCTGCTAGCTACAGACCTGCCACAAGCCACCAACCTATCCGTGCCCTGCTCCCATACATAGTATGATCATTGCAGTCCAAACCACATGGAAACAACAAGGGTAAGCTAGTGAAAGAAACAACATACATATACATAAATTTAAGAATAGTAAACAGCTACAGCTATCAGAACATCAATTAGCTTAACAACATCAGCTATATATATATATATATATATATATAACAACACACATCTCACATCATTCAACAATAACAACAGTACACATCGATAAATAGTAGTAAACACACAATGCGTCGTCACGCATATCAGCTCGGAGATCTCCTACCACAGCTTAGCCTTATGGCCTACAACAGCTCCTATCAGCACGGAGCACAACACCGACTTAGCGGCTATAACAGCACTGACTTAGCGGCTATAACAGCACCACAATAGTGGCTAACAGCACCGACATAGCGGCTATAACAGCACCACAATAGTGGCTAAACACAGCATACAGCTCAGCAATAAACAGCACAGCAAAATAGCTCACAGCACAACACAACACCAAAATCAGCATACAGCACAACTAAGTAGTATTCAACACAGCTTACTACTCACAACTCGACTCATCATTCTAGAGCACAGCCATATTATAAATCAGCATTTAAAATCATCAATAACAGTCCAGCTCAGCATAGCGAGATACATCTATTACAGCTTAACATCATTTTTCAGCATTTACATCTAGTCAGCACAACATATTTATCAATTACATCTCAACTCAGCAATTACAACATAATTCAACAACTATCAGCATATAATTCAGCTCGACTCAAACAATAAAGTTTAGCATTAGCATCACATATCACAACTCAGCGTTACATTATTAACAACATACCGCACAACACAACTTTTCATCACACGGCATTGGCAACATTAATCAGCATAAACAACATTCAGCACAGCTTAGCTTAATAGTATAGCCTATCGTCTTACAGCACTTCTAAGCATCTTACAGCAATATACACCTAACACAGCTCAACATCCTCAAATAGCAATTTCAGCTAGTCATCGCATCATATTCATCAATTTCGGCTTAGTTCAGCATAAAATAATATTATCAGCAAATTTCAGCATATAACTTCACATCCTCATACGCGCCCGGCGCACTCATGGTTGCGCCTGGCGTGGCACAACCAGAGGGCTTCAGGGGCCAGCGCGTCTGGCGCAAGCGTGCCTGCGCCCTGCGAGACTTAGCCAGAGAGTCCAAAGCTCTCTCTCGCCTGGCGCAATACCCAATTGCGCCTAGCGCAGGCCAGGCAGAGACTCCAAGGAGTCTCACACGCTCGACATGCCCCAACCTGCGCCCAGTGCAGGCAAGGTAGAGACCTCCCTTGGTCTCGCGCCCAGCGCAAACCAAATTGCGCCCAGCGCCCTCGAGGCAGAGACTCCCAAGGAGTCTCACGCCCAGCGCGACAAGGGTCGCGCTCAGCGCAGCACATCAATATCATCATTCAGCTCAATAATCATTCATCACTAACAGCTTAAAACAACATGATCAACACCTAATGCGACCCAACCATCTTGTTTACAACTCATCTATCTTGTCAAATTACTCACCCAAACAACAAGAGTACACCTAAGCACCTAAAACAACTTTCAACTTAACTAAATCACTAAATGTGAAATGGCAACTATCACAGCAAACAGCGCATCAGGAGTTATACTACTCCTACCATGCTCATCCTTATCTCATATGAAAGATAATCAAATTTCCTACAACTCTCCTGAAGACACCAAGTCTTAATTCCTTCATCTATCATGTTAAAAATGATAAAAACGCAACAGTTATAAACAAAGCTAGCAGCTCGACCCCTCTTCACTAAAACAGCCATATCTAGAGTTCTAAAACTCCTTTTTGAGTGATTCCAGCGCCATTGGAAAGCTAACATCCAAGGCTACAACTTGCATGAAGACTATAAAGTCAAATTCTGAAAAGCAAATGCGCGCCCGGCGAATTAAAAGAGCGCCCGGCTTAATCCTCAACCAGAGACCTACAGAGGTCTATTGCGCCCGGTGCGGTTAACCCAGAAACTTCCCATTTCAAGTCGCGCCCAGCGCGAAGAACTGCGCCCGGCGCAAATTCAAACGAGAACCCTCACCTACTTCGAAAATCTCATCAAAACCTGCGAAAACAACCAGCAATCCAACATGCAAACCATCCAAAATACCACATTCTCATCCTAGAGTCCAAAAATACTATCTTTTCACCCATGCATGTAACAATCAAGAAAAACCCAAATTTCTCATGAACCCCAAAGTCCCCAAAAACTCAATGTGCCACCCAAACATCCAAGAATCCGAAATCAAAATCAACCACACGAGTTCTTAGACTCATTTCAGCCAAACCACAACAAGAAAACTAACTTCCCCTACCTCGGTGAGACGATTCCGAGCTCTGGGAAGAGAAGGGAGAAGAAGAAGCTTGAAGAGGAGCTTCGCACGGTTCAGCTAGCAATCCAACACCATTACTCAGCTCCTAAGATCACCACTGCCACCCAAGATCAGAGAAAAAAGGAAACAGGGAAAAGAGAGAGTAAAGGAGAATTAAGAGAAAGTGAGTTGAGAGGGAGAAAATGAGAAGAGTGAAGTGAGTAGGGAGAAAGAATATATGAACAGGGTCTCACGATTATTAACGGTTTATATATAATTATTTCTATAGTATAATTAATGTTTATATATTATTAGTGTACAACAAAGATATTTAGATTTAATATAGTCTAATTAAAATAAATAGTAAAAATACATAAAGTATGTTTACACTTACAATGCAATACTAGCGTAAAGATGATTAAAAGTTAAATTTAATACTTAAAATATGTTTCTCATGTACATCAATATTTTCTAAATTACTATTTCTCTTTATTCACAACCCTTTGACACATAAAATTAAATTAAATCAATAATAATTAGTGTACCAAACTAACAAAAAAATTGACAAATTAATATTCAATTATTAATTTAAATAACATCACAAAATAAAAAATATTTAAATTTATTGAATTATCTACAAAATATAAATATTTAAATTTATTAAATTATCAATTAATTAATTTAAATTTCATATTTAATTAACTTCAAAATATAAAATATTTAAATTACTAGCTATCATTCAACATGCATTCAAATAAAGTACTATTTTATTCGAATAAAAAGCCTCTCATTTGAATAAGCTCGCATTGTATTCAAATAAAAGAGTTATCATTCATCATGCATTCAAATAAAGTGAACTTTTATTTAAATAAAAATTTCCTGATTCAAATAAGTTTACACTTTACTTAAATAAAAAAAATCACTCAACATTTGAATAAAGTGGCCTTTTATTTGAATAAAGAGAGAATGAAAAGAGTAGAAACTCAAAGAGAAACTTATTTATGAAAGGTAAAAGTGTAAAGGCTATTCTTTACCATTTATCTCTTCGTTATTTCTCTTCTAACTCATTTTTGTCGAAACAAATCGCTTGAATAATTTCGTCGCACCATTTCCTCGTCTCTCACTTCTATTTCTTAGTCATCTCTAATGAATCAAACAGTGTGAATTTTGGTAAATAATTGCTTGCATAATTTTATAATGAAAATTCTAAAAAAATACTTTCCAAAATAGTGGTGTAATCACGAATCATTTATTTGGTGGTCCACCTAAAATTAACTGGCAAATAACCCATCATTTAACTTGTTTATGTAAAGTCTATAATAAAAAAAGTAGATAAATTTAAACTTCATAATAACAATTAATTTTCATAAGTTTCCTACTTACAACAATTTCTTAGCCACCAAGTTCTTCGGTTCAGAGCTGTCAAAAAGAAAAGGTTCTTTACCTTAGAAATTTGCATTTGCAAGGTCAATTTACACAAAAAAAAGAAAGTATTAGATGATTTTTAAATTTAAATATTTTGACAAAAGAGTAAAACGTGTTGTTTACAGCTATAAATAAAACAATAAGTATCCAAATTTAAGTATGATTATAAAATTATATGAATTATGTTACTATACTAGTCTTAAAAAAAATGTTACTGTACAAAAAAAAATTATTCACATTCCATTAAAAATGCTACTTCGACTATTTCTGGTTGTTTATATAAAAATAAATTACTAATTTTTTAAGACCAATAAAAATAGACAAGTTAATTAATTTAAATTAAAAATGTCAAAACTTTAAATTTATTTCTAAAATATATTTTGAATTAAGTAGTGGTTACATAACACTAACAAATTCAAGAAATGTTTTTTATGATATCATAATTTTTTTGGTATAAATATGTTTTAAGTATCTACAATTATGACCGTCTCATTTTAATCCTTATAATATTTTTTTTCATTTTTAGATTTTTGACATTTTATTAATGTTTTTTTTAGTTCATATTACAAACTCTACTTAGTTTAGTACTAATATGACTTATAGAAAGAAGAATATTAACACAATTAAGATAATTAGATTATTTTTTGTTTCATAATTTATAATTAATGTATTTATTGTTTTATATAACTAAGATACATATAATTTAATTTTATAATTTATTTTAATTTGTAATATTGTTCTTACCCTTTCATTATAAAAAAATCATAACCAACAAAACTGACCAAAATTTAACAGATTTGTAAATCACTTACTTATTAAAACAATTCCTACCACGAGGTGTTCGAATTGAATAGTTAACAAATATTTTCCTCGTGCACCCTACTATGCCCCCATGTAATGTTGACACGACATTCCAAAACTTTGAATATTTCGTGTCCACTTAAATTACTTAATTTAACAGCTACACATTGAATTAGACATCTAGAAATCACATTCTTGCATCTACTACTACGATGAGTACATTCCTTGTAAGTTCCTAATTTATACTTTAATATATATATATATATATATATATATATATATATATATATATATATATCATCTATACGATAATTTATACAATTTTTTTTAATCTCTCTATCTCATTATTTATCGCATTTCAAGTTTCTCTATTGTCCATCTATTAGTTTTGATGTATAATTTTATTGTACAAGAATCATTTATCGACATTATGTGGTTTGAATAAGATTGAATTTTCAGAATTTTTAAGTTGAACATTAAATTTAAATTTTGTGAATTAAAAAAAATGTTATTGAGAAAGAGACTTTGTTAAATGTGGTTATTCATTTTTTTGAACAAAATATGGTTATTCATATTCTCTAATAGAAATAAGTAATTGATAAAATTAATAGGTATTTCACACTTATAATATAATAAAGAAATTATTTACTATAATTTATATATTCATTCAAGAGCAATAGACAGAGCATATATTTTTACATTTTACTGATTTACCTAATTTTTATATTTAATGGCGATACTAGTTTATATAATTCCCACCTTTGTAAAAAATAAACCATACTTTTAGTACACTAGAAAATATTTTAAAATTATTTTCACGAAAATCACGTATTACAAGTATAAATTAATCTTTATTTATTAGTTATCATGTGGTAGGAATTTTTTATGGTTTAAATATGTTTTTAATCCCTCAAATTGAAAATAAATTTGTTTTTGGTCCCTCAAATTTAAAACTGCTGTTTTCAGTCCTTATAATTTTCAAAAATCTTATTTTAATCCCTTAGGTCACAAATAACATATTTAAAAGTGACTAATTAAGACAATTATACAATATCAATCAAATTTAATGTGATATTTTCATTAATAAAAATACCAATAGGTAGATTTTATGTAATAATATTTGATAAATTTTTTAACAAAATTTGAATATAAGGATTAAAATAAGATTTTTTTGAAATTACAGGGACTAAAAATAATAATTTTAAATTTGAGGGACCAAAATAGATTTATTCTAAATTTGAAGGACTAAAAACATATTTAAGCAAATTTTTTATTTACGTCCTTTACAATGGTGCCTATTATGATGTCACTACAATTTGGGCTTCTTTGCGTAGTTTATCATTATTGGGCTTAGTAAAAGAAAGCCACTACCGAAGCTCGGAACAAAAATTTCTGGCTGTTTATATCCGTCGTTTCACCACAAACCCAGGTTTACTTTAAGATGTTTATTGGAAGATTATTTAAGTTTCAGAAAGTTATATGTTACAAATTCTATATTTTTATGTTTATTAAAGATATTAAATACATTTGTAACATTTATAGTAATTATATATATTTTTATATAGAAAAACATGATTCTTAAAAAGAAAATTACATACCATAAAATATCGACTTTTAAAAAGGGAACGTGTCTCGAAAAGTCACATATAATTGTTTAGATTTTTTTTTTGTAGCATGAATTACAATCTCATTTAAAAACATGTGCGGTCCTCATAGACAGTAGCTTACCCTTTTTAGTTTTTTTTTCTTTTAATTATAGGATTTTTTTTTTTCTTGATGGGCATCTTTTTCAATCTCTTATAACATATGATAATATATGAAGTGTTGAGATATTAAATGTTGAAATATAATAAATTATTGATATTTAAATGATGTTAAATAATAATAATTGATGATGAGTACTATTGATGTTGAGTTGTATATTATTGATTAATTTGATGAAAGTTAAAAGTCATATGTTGTATAAAGTGGTAAAGTTAAGGACATGTGGTTGGGATACATGTCTAAGTTGAAATACATAGATACTAAAGGTGAATTAAGTTATTTTGAAAGTTATTTTCCTTTAGGGCTTATGTTGTTTTGGTATGGAAGTAGTTGAATCATATCTTAATTGAATGATTAACTGAGTAAAGTATGAAATCGGATGCTAGAATCCCTAACTTAGTTTCAAATGGTTGTTGTATTTGAAGAGTAGTCGGTGGACTAATTTTATATGTGGCTTAGTTAAGCTAATTAATATTGTGATAAACTCTTACCCAAACTATTATAACTTGACATAGCATAATACTTCATTATTTAAATGACAAAACTTGAGAAATTAAACTAAGTTATCTATGCTTGACTCTCTTATGAGACCTAACATTTTACTATATTTAACCTGGTTGAGATAGGTTTAATGCTATGATTGGATAGGGACAAGTCACTTAAACTCCTCACTTCATTTATAGGAGATCTCTATAAGTTGATATATGTGATGACAAATTAGTTATTTAAAGTTGTTATGTTGAGATTATCATACACATTTTGAGTTGTACTGGTTGTTGAAGGTTGAAATTGATCTTGATTCAATTGTTAAGTTGTTTGGTTATTTTAGTTGATTAAGAGAATTATATTGTTATGTTAAATGTTGGATACGTTGCAAAGTTATTATTGTTGAAAGTTGTTTGATGGTTAAGTTGTGAATTATACTTTTAATCTGTATGTTGATTAACTATTGTTGATATTTATGTGTTTTCTTATGTAAGTTTACCTTTTTTTGTGGTCGAAACTGTCATGATTATACTTGCTATGCAAACGGGATAAGATTATATTTGTTGCTTGGAGCTTTGTTAAGTTGTCGAAGGTGATATGTTTATGTTGATCTTGTTGAAGGGGAAATTTCATATCTTCTAATTGTGTCATATCATTTGCTTATTCAATGAAATAAAAATAAAACAAAATAATTTAAAAGATATGATTGGTTGTCAGTGTAAAATACTTTACACTGATAGTGTATGGATGATTAACTCATATTTAATTACATGAACGGAAAAAAAAATAGCGTGTTTGTTTGCAGTGTATTAATGTATTTTATTTTTGTGATATATGTATAATTTGTAGTCTTGTAGGCTTGTCTTTGTCGCACTAGCTAAATTAGATTTGAGTTTGATACGCACACCGGAATATTATAGTTTGAGTTGAGCCTAAATCTTCTTTAACATATTTAAGATTTATCATTAAGTCATCTACATTACTATTATCTATTAAATCTGCATGTGTCAATATATATATATATATATTACATCATTAAACTTAAAAAACTAAATTAAGATTGATTTGAACAATAATTTTTTGTCAATTAAAATAAAGGATTTTACTGAAAATGATATTTATTCTATTATCCGAAGGAATATTCATATGAAATTTCATGTTTAGTAAGTCAATATTAACACATACATTTACTTTCTGTAAAATATGGTATACAGTAAGAGATCAAATTTTAGAGGTAAAACTTCTTATCAAAACAATCAATGGACAAAACATATGAAAGAAATTATGATCTTATTAAATCAAATCCAAGGTACATTATAAATTAGATTGACGAGACAAATATGAAACTTTCCCAACAAATCTTTGATAAATCATGATTAATGTCTAATAGTTCCATTTTAAGATTTGCAACAAAATCACACATTCGAGCAAAGTCTCATAACTAATTAGATCTCTCAAAATACTTTCAAAACTCGCCGCTGGAGTGGAGGATTACCAAGAAACTTTCATTGAGATTAATATTGATAAAAGGTGCTTCTGCAAAAGGATTTAAGTTCCGTATTAGTTAAAGATTTGATATAAAAAAGTATTAATTAAAGATAATATTAAAATAGAATATATAAGTTATAAAGTTTGTTTTTGAACCTAATAGTTGATCCAGATTTTAGCCATGTAATTGTTGAAAAACAAAAACAAAAGGTGGTGTTTCATAGCTGAGCATCAATTAATAGTGGTTGGTTTACATAAGTGATGAAAATGAATATTGCACTGTACAAGAAAAAAACAATAGATGCATGTATGAAAAATGATATAGTAGCTGTCCATAAAGAAAAAGTGAACCACTCCCTTAAGACTCAGTCTTCGTCTGTGACACTGACACGTCCATGAAATGAAATGACACGCGTAATTGCTTTGGGTCGCTTATGGTGTGCGTTTGGTTTAAATTTTTAACGTAATTTATCAGGTTTAGTTATAATTTTTACGTTTTAAACGTAATTCTGGCTTTGAATCACGTTTGGACGTGTTACGAAACATGTAAGTTTAACTGTTTATGATCGGCATGGTATTATGACTCAATGTAACACCTGAATCTGCATATTTAAAGTAATTAGCTTCCTGTTAGAGAATAAAACTTCAAAGAAAAATTGTGCATATATGCAGCATCTACTAAATACTAAATATTATAGACCACCCTTCTAGTTAGTACTTGTTATTTCATCTTGTTCCGTAATTTGTCTTTTTTACATAATAATAGAGCTCTCATTTTTTCTGCCTCACTTCAATCTCTTTATACTTTCAAGTTTTCTTAGTTTCACTTTGTTCAAGTGTTAAAGATAATTGTTATTGGATTTTATTTGATAAAGAACCAAGTTTAATTTGGAGAATTTTACATTACTATTATTAGTTCAGTTTTGGAATCAGGAGAGTATTTTACGTGAATAATTTTGTAATTTAAATATAATAAATAATTAATAAAAAATTTGTAGGTGGTAAAATAAGGTTTAGTTAATTTTTTCCCATAATGGATTTGAAGCTCTACGATACCAAATAATCTTGGTAAATTACCGGTTTATAACAATTCACGCTCATCATATTCTTACTTTTTAGTAACATTTCACACATAAGTTAGGAGATAGAATAACTTATTTTCATGTGAAAGATTAAATATTTTTATATTAAGTTATTTATGTTTTTTTTTTTTATAAAGATAGGAAAGATTATAAAGATGGTCGCAATGAAGATTAAACCTAGATTCTCATATTTCTAACTACCCTAAACCATCCTCTCCCAACTACTAGGCTATATGTTAATAATGGATAGTAGAAAGAAAATGAAATTTTATTCATTTTTTGAAATATTTTTACCTTAATATGGGCCTGCTGGGCTTAGAAGAAGAAGAAGAAGAAGCCCATGAGCGTAGTTGGGAAACAAAATCTATGGGTGGACCTGTCAGCAGCATATCCCATTAACCCTATTAATTTTTACTTTTTATTTATTTATTATTATCTTTTTATAAGCCTTCTTTTAACTGAAGTTTTAAAGGAGAAGTTTGTCTGAGACTCGGTCCCTCCAATCCATTATCATCTTCGTCTTCGTCTGTCTCTCTTCTTTCCATTTCCCCTCTCTTTCGAGGGTTTTTCTTTTTCCTTTTTTTCCCTTTTATTTTTCCTTTTATTTTAGTTTTTTTTTCCTTTCTCTTGTTTTTCAATTTTCCTTTGAATCCCCATTTCTTCTTCCTCTGCAACCCTAACCCTAGAATTGAAGATGCAGCCACAGAGGTTAAGGCAGCATGCCATGATGCAGCCCTCTCTCTACCACCACCCTGCTCTCCTTACTCCTCCTCAGGTTCCTCTTTTCCCTTGCTTCCTATTATTTTATTATTTATCGCTTTTTTTTTTCCTTATTATTTTTATTAATTTCTCCGTAGCACTTATTTTTCACATTTTCAGCTTAATCCTTCCCAATTCTTATCGTTTTATGTTCGTGATTACTTCTTGTAATTCAATTTCCTGCTAATTGATCAGCTAGCAGCTGTTTTAGTTTTCCTTTATTTTTGTTTTTGCTAGATATATGTGATTTTAGTGGTGCAAATTCATCTTGTCGTTTTGTTTTTGTTTTTGTTTTTGTTTTTTTTTTTACTTGTTGAGACGTTAGGTATTTATTTATTTCTATGGTTTGTAAATGCGATTTGTTTGATCAGATTAGTTGAAAGGAGAGTGGATAATTTTGCTTTTAGGGCCTTTTTTTTTCTTTGTCTTTTTTACATTTTTATTTTGCAGATAGAGCCTATCTTGAGTGGAAATCTGCCACCTGGCTTTGATTCAAGTACATGCCGCAGTGTGTGAGTGTTAATAGACATTTTATTTTCATTTTATTAAATTAATATCTTCAGCTGCTCTTTGTTTATTTTGATTTAGTCTTTTTTCCCCAGTTTAGCTGCCTTGAGTGACCTGTTGACTTCATTGTCTCTAATAAGATAATCCTTAGCTTGAAATGTTTTAAAATTTATCTGTTGTATTGTTGTTTTTTTTTTTTTTTGTCGTAAGTGTATCCATTTGTTTTTGTCTGCGGGGTTATTAACTTACCCACTCTTTTGCTTGGTATATATTTCATTTCTAATGTCTAATAACTTTTGAGGATATGCAGTTATGTCGGCAACATTCATCCCCAGGTTACAGACGCCCTTCTTCATG
This sequence comes from Cajanus cajan, assembly GCF_000230855.2. Lineage (NCBI taxonomy): Eukaryota > Viridiplantae > Streptophyta > Magnoliopsida > Fabales > Fabaceae > Cajanus > Cajanus cajan. The sequence continues at coordinate 67,771,327 of NC_138521.1, forward strand.
AACTTTTTTCAACTGCAGGTGCCCTTGAAGGATGCAAACTTATTAGGAAAGAGAAGGTCAGTTTTGGTTATACTTTATAATTTTATCTATAAGCAGAGAATAACAATGAAGGATTAATAGTGTATGATAGAGTTCATGATTCCCATTAGCTGCCCGTAGTGAATGACAAGTTGTGTGTTCACCAAAGATATTTGGCCATATATATTTTCCTTGCTATGTGTTCTTATATCATCCCAACCATGATGATCTGCATTATTTTGTCTTCTGCAGTCATCCTATGGCTTTGTGGACTACTTTGATCGCAGTTCAGCTGCATTTGCTATTGTAACTCTGAATGGGAGGAATATGTATGTGGAATCTTAATTTTGAGTTATGGTACAACTTTTATTAATTTAATATTTTAACACAACAGCACATTATCTGCAGTTTTGGGCAGCCTATTAAGGTTAACTGGGCTTATGCTAGCAGCCAGAGAGAGGATACCTCAGGTTATATTCTTGCTGACCATGTACTCTTTGAGATCAGTTTTTTGTGCTTTGTTTTATGGAAAGGCAACTTTACCTTTTTCTCTTCATTTGGTTTCAGGTCACTTTAATATTTTTGTTGGTGACCTTAGTCCCGAGGTTACAGATGCAACATTGTATGCTTGTTTTTCTGTATATCCTAGTTGTTCGTAAGTTTTTATAAGCCCATTATCTTTTTCTTCTCATTGCTATATTGTTTTATGGTTTACTAGAGATATTTTGTTGGAAGTGCATATACCTGAATGTATATGTTAAATGAGTTTATTTTTGTAGTATCATGATGACGACTATGGTATGTTGGTGTTACAGTGATGCAAGGGTGATGTGGGATCAGAAGACAGGCCGTTCCAGGGGATTTGGATTTGTTTCTTTCCGGAATCAGCAGGCATGAAATCATCACTTCATTTATACATTTGTTCTTGTACAGTATTTTTGGTGTTTTCTGTGTTGTTTTCCATGCTAATATCAGGATGTTTTTGTTCTCTGATTTCATTTATCAGGAAGCCCAAAGTGCTATAAATGATTTGACTGGTAAGATATTTTCATCATGTAAATGCTATTTTTTTTCTTTTTTAACATTCTCCATGTGATATATGCATGAATATTGTGATATTATATTTTTTCAATTTTTGTATGATGTAAAAATTGTTTAAAACATATTGTATGTGAGATCTAATATACATGTGATCCCTATAACATGCTTTAAAACATATTGTGGGGGTATCTGATAATGGGATGCAGTAATTGGGCTGTTATTTATTCTGAATATCAAATAACCATTTTGACTTGTTATATGGTCCCTGAACATACAATTTTGGTATTCAAGTCCTTGCCATTGACAGTGATGATTTCCATGGGATATTTGGTTCATTAATTTGTTGTTTATTTAATTTTGTCTTTTGTTAGTTGCATTAGCTGTTTCAATTGTATCTGATTTTTTTTTTAATTTTTTGACGTTTTCTGTTTTCCCAACACTTAAGGAAAATGGCTTGGAAGTAGACAGATTCGTTGTAATTGGGCCACCAAAGGGGCCAATGCCAGTGATGAAAAGCAGGGCTCAGATTCAAAAAGTGTTGTGGAGTTAACAAATGGAACATCTGGTGAGATTGAGTTTATTGTACTGAGATTCCTTTGAATGGGTCTCATCTTTAGAGATCATTAAATTCTAATTTTTCCTTTCATGACTACATGCGTAGTCTAGAATATTTTCTGAAGGAAACTGTTCATTTTTTATACTATCAGACAGGAAAGTTCATTTGAAATAAATTTTAAACTGGACACTTCCAAATAGCATTTCAAGTGGCTGATATGTTTTGGTTCATCTTCAATATATGCATCATAATTGACATTTTCAAATATTTATCTTTTTCTGCTATATTGATATTTTTTCCTTCAATTGATCATGGTGACATGATTGTAGATTTTGCTTTGTGATGATCTTTTCTTATGATCGACTTTTTATTTATTTATTTATTTTTGTAGAAGAAGGCCAGGAAATAACCAATGATGATGCCCCCGAGAAGAATCCTCAATATACCACTGTTTATGTTGGCAATCTGGCTCCAGAGGCAAGGATTATATTTTTCTAACTTTTATGAGAGTTTTTTCCTCACTAGTTCTTCATAACTGTCTGAATTATTTTTTCTGCTATTTAAATGTGCTTGTGTAGTATAAACTAGTCTTGTAGCTTTGTGCATAGATGGTGAGTGTTTCAGTACTATATTAGGCAATTAGATTAACAACTTGCGAGCAGTATTTAAATATGCAGAGTTCTTTAACTTCTGTCAGTAAGATTGCTCTGTAGCCATTCTCATAAGCTGTGAAATTGCAGGTTACATCTGTTGATCTCCATCACCATTTTCATTCTCTTGGTGCTGGAACTATTGAAGATGTTAGGGTGCAACGAGACAAAGGTTTTGGGTTTGTGAGATACAGTACCCATGCTGAAGCAGCTCTTGCTATACAAATGGGTAATGCTCGAATTCTCTGTGGCAAACCTATCAAGGTAATTGGCAGGATATTTATTTGTTGATAATTTTATTATTGTTATAGCTGGTTTTATTTATAGCTTTTGTGGCATTTACTGGAGTACTTCCGAAAAAAAAAATGTGTGCCACACTGCCAGATTAAATTAAATTGAAGTAAAATGCCAACTATTTTATTGTCTTTGTTTCTCAAAAGTCTGAAGCTCTTGTTCACATCTTCTCAATCATATTCTCTACCACATATAATTTTGAGCTTTGGAACTCCTTTCCAAAGGCTCTGGAAAATAATGTTGTATGTAATTCTGTTAACCGATATTTTACAGTGTTCATGGGGTAGCAAACCCACTCCTCCGGGTACAGCCTCTACTCCTCTTCCCCCACCTGCTTCTGCGAGTGTGCCGGGCTTTTCTCTTGCTGGTCTTGCAGCGTATGAACGACAGATGGCATTGAGTAAAATGGGAGGTGCACATGCCGCCCTTATGCATCAGCAAGGTCAACATGCCCTAAAGCAGGCAGCCATGGGAATGGGTGCTCCTGGGGCTGGTTATGATGCAAGATTCCAGAATGTTGCGACCACCCAGCACCTAATGTACTATCAGTAAAAATATGTTGTACAACTCCCTGCTATAAACAAGGGAGCATTAAAGTGTGTTGAACCGTTAGAACGGTTCTACTATACCGTTTATTTTCTTCCTTTTCCTGCCCCCATCTCTTCTAGCTTTATCCTCCTAAATTTTCTTCTGTGCGTATTTATGGATGGCACATTTGTATTGCTACAATGTCCTAGCCGTTGCGTGCATGAATGGTGTCTTTTTTCTATTGACGATCATTCGATGATTGTATCGCGTTACCTTTCTGCAGTTTGGGAGCCATCAAACTTTTAGTTATAAAATTCCGTCCAAGTGTCATACTACTTTTGTCTCGGTCTCTGACTCTTTTCGGTTTTGGTGGGGTACAGTAATAATGCACGACTTTCTAACAGTATATTTTACGTAGTTATCACCTCGTAAGTATTTTTATTTTTATCTTCAACGTCTAATTTAGATAGGCAATCTTTTTAAGAATTTAAAGTTTTTATTTGTTTATTATGTTTTGGGAATAGGAAGTAATGTCTTCAGTCTTATTTATGCGTGTGGGCATGGAGTTTTAAGTTTGTTGCTTATTCAAATATTCAATCATTTATGTTTAGCTCTGATTAAGCTATGCTCAAGTGAACACAACAATCTATTATTTTGCATTTATCAAATTAAAAATTTTGTCTAAAAATAACAAATAATTAAAAAATAAGTATAAACATTAAAAATATTTATTTTAAATTATAAAAACTAAAATATAAAGGAAGTAAAATTACAAGAACTAAAAAAGTATTCAACTTTTATATATCTTAATAATCATGATTTGTTTGAAAGTAGAGGGAAAGTGAATAAAAGGTTTAAAGAAAAATTTATGCTTGATGTTGTGAGGTACGAAGAGAATAAAAGATTGTTTTTTTTTGTTTATTAGAAGAGAAAAATAAAATTAAATCTAATCATTAGTTCAGAAAAAAAAAACATTTAAAATTAAGTGCACATTCCTCATACAATGATGATGTTTTTCTCATATATTTTTAATAGATATGAAAGTAAAATTATCTTAAACTGTAAATCATTTTATTTTCTTAAGTCTACTCCTTAATTTATTAGAAACAGATCTCTATACAATATCACCTATCTAATTTTTTTTTTCAAACTATAGAAAGTTATTACAACTTTCAATACAATTTTCTCCCTTTTTTCCATTTATTTTCTAACAACCAATCAAAAGAAAATAGTTCAGACATCAAAATTAAAATAAAAAAAAAGTTCAATATCCTCATCAATAATGTTGATTGACGGTCATTAGTTATTCTTTTAAAAAAAAAAAAAAGAAGCAAAAATGTTGATTGAGATGCACGGTGTTAGTTTCTACGCTTGTCAATGCAAGAGATAACGAAAGTAGTAGGCTTGTAAATTTAAACCAGATTTTAAAGATATTCCTATTGATAAAATGCATGAGCACGAAAGAAAATGGAACAACTTTTTCGTTAGTATTCATCTGATACGATATTGAAAGCTTGAAGTTGAAGAAAAATAAACAACTAAACCTCCCCTTCAAGTTAACATTAATATGTACTCTTAATAGTTTTTTGATGTTATCATATTTTTTAAAAAGTGTTACGAAGTTATAATTTTAAATTTGTTAAAGTAAAAGAAAAGAAAAAAAAAATGGGAAACAGGAAATACGTTAAACTGATATTTCTATCGGTTAGTGAAAAAGCACAATGCGAAAAACAAACTACACGTTGGGTTTTTAAGCAGTCCTACATAAGTACATATACACACATTTTCTGATAGACGTTTAGAAGTATTCACAGAACAATTAAAAGTAGCACTCAAGAGTCCAAACTATAATTTATTTGGGCTCGTTGGAGAAAACATGGTTTAAGTTGTTTTTTTTTAAAAAAAAATGAATCTAATCTATATATAATTCGAGTTTAATTAATTTACTTAAGACTTAAGAGTAATGTACAATAAAAATTATACAATTTGTATATCATTATTTTTATGTCTATCTGTTTGTATCACTTCAGTTATTATAAAAAATTTTATTAATAATAGTGAAAAATAGAAGAAAAAAAATGATATTATGAAAGTTGTTTAGAACTCTTATTGTACATGTAACATTACTTTTCTTTTATAATAAAACATTTGATTAGGTGAATCAATATATTTTTTTTACAAGTAACTACTCATCTTTAAATAAATTGAATAAACTAATTAACCAATCATCAAACAAGCTTAATTTATCTCTCAAATACACAACTTCAGTCTGAGATATCCATCTAGTGTAACTGTGTGTGTGTTTTTTGTTGTTGTTATATTTTAAAAATATATACATCAACTACTATCACAAAAAATATTTATTAAAAAAAAAACAGCGTGATTCTATTTTATTTTTTTAGAAAAAGGTGACTGCTTTTCATGAAAAAAATTATAACAAATGGGCTCATAATATCTAATTTTTATAAACTTGGAGATCATCAAAAGTGTTCTATAGATATAGGAATAAACCTTCAATTTCATCCCCTGGGTATTACTCTCTCTCCTATTTAGTCTTTGAAATATAAAAATCATATAAATAATTCCTAAGTATTAAAAATTCTAATTAGTCCTCAATATATTGAAGGAAAAATCGTTAATAAAACATACCAACTCAGGAATTAAATTAAAGATATTTATTTCTTGAGGAACAACTCGCAAAAATTTATGATTTTAGAGGGTATACAAGATAGAGTAATACTTGAAAAACTAATTTGGTAATTTATTTTAAGTCATCGAGTATTCTATTTAAATATCTTATCCTTTTTGAGTGGTTCTGAACAACTCCTTTTTTTTTTTTTTGGGTAAACTATGGAATTGAAATTCTCATGTGGAATTGAAATTAAAGCTTGGGGTATTATGCCTTGGACTATTCAGTAAATCAAAACAATTATTCCATCCACGGGGTAGGAAATTTCAAAGTCATGACTTAATTTTTATTTTCTCGAACTCATACTCTTTCTCTATTTTATTTTGTTTGGTGTTTATGATTTTGACACATAAAACAAGAAATATAATTAATATTTTAAATTTCTCGAAAATTATTATTCGAACTCTTAATATACCCTCTATATTTTACATTAATTAAATCTCTCATTAATACTTTATTTTTTACTCAACGATAAATGGTTGAGAATATTATTGAGAAATATATTTAATGCATTGTAAACTGAAAATTAAAATGAGATAATTATTTTGATTGAAACATCAAATAAAATGAGATGGAAGATGTACAGACTGAAGAAGCTTATAGGTGGTTAAAAATAAAACTACAGAAGTTAATGGGCCCACAATAAAAAAAATAACACTTTCTCAAAAAAAAAAAATGATCACTTACCCCCTTCTCTCTTTTTCTTCTTCTCTAAACTATGAAAATGAAATTATCATGATGAGTTAAATTGAAATGTTAACAGTGCATTGATATAGAACTTTGGAAAAAATAAAGAACAAAAATATGCATGTAGATTATATTAGTAACAATAATAATTAATAAGGCCTCTGTTGAGAGAAGGGAGCAGAATGATGTTCAGTTTTAGGGAAATTTGAGAAGGAGAAAGAGAATTTGGTAGTGGGGGCATATGCTCACAAGTGAGGAATAATAAAAGGGGGTTGGAAAGCATAAAGTAGCTAGGAACCATGATATGCTTCTCTTTAAGATCCTAACTCGTTTGATGATTTTTCTTTTTCTTTTAGTTAGTGGGAATGGAAGGGCCACACTCATAGTTGGATTCTCTTGTCATATTCATTCCATTGGTGCTCTTTTCATTTTCAAACAATGGCATCAACTTAAACGACGAAATATCACATTTATGAGACAGCTTCTCCTTCTGTTCAACAAAACATCTATGTACCCTTTTACCCTCACTTTACGAACAGTGTATTCTAAAGTCTTGGCCTTTTGTCATTTTAGATGACTTATGCAGAGCATTTATGGGCTGCAATGAGACCAATCCGCAACAAAACAAAAGACGGGAAGAAATAGTGAGATGCACAAAATTACCATTTTTTCAGTCCTTACATATTAAATTTGTTTTTAATTTTGTTCGTGGATGAAAAATTAATCTCTTTGTGAATCATTTCCAACTCTACCCTCGCTTAAAATTATTGTGAAACATGTAGCGTATAGTGACATAAAGTATACTAATGTTTTTTATTCTATGTGTGTCACGCTTTAAATTTATTTCAAACTCAAGTAACTCAGCGACGGGTCAATATTCAACTCTTGTTTAAACTTTTTTTTTTTTATTATAAGTTTTTTGGTTTTCTTTAGAAATTTTATGCAAGGTAAAAGTTATTTTATTACAATTATAAAAAAAAATCTCATTTTAAATTTTATTTTAGTGCTTCGTCAAAAGAAAAAGCTTAAAATTTATTTTTTTAGAAGAATTCAACGAAAGAAACAACAAAGAATATATTACATTTAGGAAAGATAAAAATATATTATTTTATTTCATTCAAATAAAAATAAATAAGTGTTAACGAATGAAGAAATAAATAAATAAATTTTAATAATATTATTAAAATTTCACGTTTTCATTAAAATATTTTGGTAAAAATGTGAGATAATAATGACTTTCAAGAAACTATATTCCTAAGATTTTTTTTAAAATAACTATCAAATATAAAAAACTAAAATTTTTAATTTTTAATTTTGTAAAAAAGAAAAATATTTGCATACTAAACGTCTCCTATAATTTGAGACAAAAATAAATAAATTAAAAGATAAAGAATAGTTTAGTTTTTTAATAAAATAAAAAATAAGAGTTTATATAAAAATGAGAATAAAGGCATTATTAAAAAAATATTCCTTTTATATAATGATATAGATAATTATAAAAAAAAATCTCATTTAAATATTTTAATTTTATTTCAGCACTTTATAAAAAAATACTAAAAACTAGTTTTTTTTTATAAAAATAATCTTAAATCAAACATTTTTTTAGAACCTGATATCTTTTCGCAAAAAACAAAAAACTTAAATAAACACTAGGTTTTTTTGTGAAAAAGTTAAATAAACATGATTTTTTAATAAAAAAAATTAAAACAAATATACTCGTCACAATAATACAAGATCTAAATATTAATGAACAAGATAAGAACTAAATTTTAAGAAAATATATTTTAGAATTAATTTTTTCATTCGTAAAAAATATTTTACAATGACAATAATAATATTCGAACATAATACTTCTTTTTATTTTTTCATACTATCACGATTCTTGCTACTAATTTAAATTAAAAACAAGTGACGAGAATTATATATTAGGCAAAACTTTAAATTTGTAATCACATAAACCTTTGAAAAAAATTATCCATCAAGTTTTTCTAAAAGACCACTATATGCTTTTATGGAAAACTTAAATAATAAGAGACAAATTTGATACTAATAGAGATCAAGTACATGTTTGATTTAATTCATTTTAAATAAATACTCATTATTTTTTATTTATTTTTTACTTTTAAAGTTTTTTGAAAATAAATCTCACAAGCAGAAATAAGTCAGGTCAACGTCCGTAAATCAACGCCCAAGTATTAAAAATATTATCATTAAATATAAAATACTAATTTGAAGTTAAAATATATTAAAGATAAGAATTACTCACGTGAATCATGTGATCTTTTACTACAAAATTGAAGCTTTGAAAAAGAAAAAAGAAAAGTGAGAAACAGCCTGAGTTATCTTCCTTGGAGAGAGAATTCAGAAACTGAGATCTGAAAATCCATAACTCTTTGCCTTGTTCTTGGTAACACAAAAATACATCAAAATATCTACTGAACCGAACCCTTTAGCCGATCAAAACTTTTGTTTTGGTTTCCGATCAAGCTATATATCTTAACTTAACTCTCATCTCATATTCATATATATATATATATATATACTATTAATTCCATATAGTCAATAACAGTATATTAACTATGTACGTAGTAGCCTTAGCCTCAGTTTATTAGGCTAAAGCGCAAGAATCCCAGTTGAAAATATTTGTTCCCTTGAACTCGACAATTCCACGGACCTTGATGCTTCCGACCTACAACGTTCTTTCCGTTCATCCATCATTATTTGACTCGAACGACACTCCGTGCTACAAAACGCTTTCTCTCCTCTGCACAAACACATCAGTTAGTCCAACACACATCATTTATGTAACTAAACAACACAAACTTTGCCTTCACTTAGCTTAGTTAATAGTTAGTATCTACCTGTACATGTATATGTCTCTGCCCTCCAGTTTCTTTCCGCACAAGTGACACGAACTAAGAAAATTCGATGTGGGGTATGATGATTCCGGCTCAATTAAAATTTGTGGTGTGCTTCTTTTGAGAACAACAACGTTGTTCTTGTTGTTGTTGTTGTTGTTACAACACCTCTCACCGCCATCATAATATACTCTAGTGAACGATTTATTAGGTACATGGCATGTCACATAGGTGTATTCCTCCACGTCAATTTCGGGTGAGTTTTTGCCGCAGTGAACCGGGATTGGACCGGATCGGTTCAAATTGGAGGTACAAACGGCGTGTTTGGGCAAAACTTCGTGTCCACACTCGCTGGACTTATCAAGAGCCACCACAATTCCAAGACCAACGCCACCAAGGTCATAGCTCTTTAACCCTCTTGGCGATTGCATCTTGAGGTCCAACGGGCCTCTTGGGCTTCCAGTGGTGTTGGAAAGGCCCACCACGCGGCCTCTCGGAACCAACAATTCCGACAACTTTCCGATCATTGGCCGGGGCCTCTTCCCCAACATGATCAGAAATTTAGTTGTGGAATGAAATTGGAGAATGAGAAGGGTTGTGGTTATAGGGACTAGGGAGGGGCTGAAACTGAAAGGGGATGGGATGGGTTGGTGTCTTTATAAGACCAACTTAGGGGTCTTATTATTTTTAATTAATGGAGTGGTTGGGCCTAAGCCCCTGGGTTTGTTTGGAATTTTGTGGGTGATGATTGCTAGAGAAATACCCAACAATTAATATTTTATTCAACATATGGTGTCATAATCTACTCATTTGATTTTATTGCTGCTCAACTGATTCTTTTCTTGCTATTATTTTACCTTAATAATGTATCTACGTAGGTCGCTTGTCAGTGGGCCATACTCTTTAAAAAAAAATTGTCATTTTCAATTATTGAGATACTGTATAGGGAATATAAACGTTTGTTTAATAGAGGCTCTGTGATTGCGCGGTCAAATATGTGGAAAACGCTGAGTTTTGTTATATTAATTATAATTACTGATAGAATAATGTTGTTTAAATAATCATGTGATAATTAGGTATAGTTATTTCATTTCTATTGGATCTAGTGTGACTGACTGATTCTTGGATTGTTAGTTAAAATGCTATTATTCAAAATACAAGTTGTTATCAGTTGAAATGATATGAAATTAGAAGAAGAAATAAACGCAGAGAACTTTAATATTTTTCAATTATAATGTTCAAGTATATAGTCTTTATCACAAATTTGCATATATTTTACTAGTTTTATTATATTCTTAACGATTTTTGTATGAAATTTAAGAAATATAATTAATATGTGTGATTCTATAAAATAAATCATGGAATTTTGTAATGTATTATTAAAATTTTTAATTTTATTAATAATTAAATTATACATTAATAATGATTAAAAGTATAATAAAAAAAATTAATGTTATATTTGTAAGGCTGAGACACTTTATATCTCTATTAAAAATAAAATAAAAATAAAAATTAAGTAATAAAAATATATTGGTATGATGTTATAATTAGTCCATTAATTTCAAATTCTTAAATTTGATTAGAAATATTATTTTTTTTCTAATTTTTTAAAATAAAAAAGGGTATAATAGTCAATAAAATATGAAGATCAAAGTAATTACTAAAAATAATATTTTTTATATATTAGTATATAATAGTACATTGTAAAAAAAATCATAAAATTAAAAAACAAAATTACTAAAATTTCAAATAAAATGGAACATGTGAAATATATTTTATAGATTTAATGTTCATTTACCGTCATTTTAAAAGATTTTACATTATCGACTAATTAAAAATAATTATTAGTATAACTTTTAACCTAACTATAGTAAAAGTCAATAAATTTAACATAAATGATAAGTTGTAATTAAATAATAATGCAAAACTGATTTTTACAATCATTACAAAAATTTTCTCATATTTTATTATATTTTAAATTTTAAATTATATATTTATATTTTTTTATGAACATATTCCACGCAGTATCTCAAAATTAAAAATCAAGGACTAACATATATTCGCAGGACATGATTTTTGCTAGTTAAACATTATTTGAATATACCTAAAAGAAAAACATTATTTGAATATTGGTAGGAATCAATTATACGAACATCAAATTGGCTCATATATCTTAGGACAAACTTTTTAATTAATGGGTCAAGAGACTTCGTTAAATTAGATATATGTATAAAAGAAAATTTTAGTCATTTAAATTAAAATAAAAATATTTAGTTTTCTTTCATTTCATTAAAAACAAAGCTAAATTTTAATTTTAATTTATTTGGTAATTTTGGTCTTTGAATTTTTAATTTCATAATTTTAGCTTAGTAATTTTATAAAATTCACAATTTTTGTTCTAGTGTTAAACATTTATGTCGATTGTTAAAATTATAATGTTAATCATAACTTAACACCAAGTAAATATCATGATAATAGGCTAAATTGCACTCTTAGTTCTCATTTATATCTCACAAGAGTGTTAAAAATATATGAGAATGAGAGAAAAGTGAACCCTAAATATCTAATTTAATTTGAATATTATTTTTATTGTTTTTAATGTTTATTATACATAAATCAATAAATGTAATAATTTTTTGTTTTTTACAAAATATTTTTTATATTTTCTATTGTATTCTCTTTAATTTTTGATATGTAATAAATACATATTAATTGTTATTGTATAAATTAATTAAAAATTATGTGAAATGTAAAAGTATAATTAAAAAATAATATTAAAATAAAAAATAAATAGAAAAAATTATTAAAAAATCGACAATTAATAAAGAAGGAAGAGAGTAATTATCTTCACAACATTATAATTATAATTTTAACAGATAAATATTTAACAATAAAATTATAATTATAGATTTTATAAAATTAGAAGACTAAAATTACATAATTAAAATTAGAAATTGAATGTTATAAAGTTTGAAAATATAATTATATTAATTAAATTCTATATAATGATAACTAAAGAATAAATATGTTATCAATTAAAAATATTTTTGCTTTTCTTTTAAAAAAATATGACTTAAATATATTTTTAATCTCTTAAATTTAAGGTAAATATGTTTCAAAATATATTGTTTTAGTCCTTATAAAAAAATTGTTAAGGAATTTATCAAATACTATCGCATAAAATCCACTTATTAGTAATCATATTAGTAAAAATATTACATTAAACTCATCTTATATTGCATAATTATCTCAATTTGTTACTTTTAAATATGTTATTAGTAACTTACAAGACTAAAATAATTTTTTTTTAAATTATAGGCTAGGGAATAAAAATAACAATTTTAAATTTGAGGGATCAAAAATAAATTTTTCCTAAATCTGAAAGACTAAAAATATATTTAAATTAAAAAATACTTTTGCTTTATTTGAGGCTTTGAGTTTGAGGGGATGAAATTTTGTAGACTTCGCATTTTCTTTTTCTTTTCTCATTTGTTCTTTATAGTTAAACTAGTATTTTAACATGTGAAATATACAAGTTAAATATTATTATATATAATTAAAAATTATAATGAACTATATTTGTAACATTGTGTTTGTTAATTGTTTTGTTTTTATCAATAATTGCATGTTGTGGGATTTTTTGGTGTTTATTTGTTGAGAACTCTGATAAATTAGGAATTCTCATGAGTTTAGATGATTTTGAGGGTTTTCTAGAAAAAAAGTATAGTTGACCATGAGAAAGAGATAAATATATAATGTTTCTTTTGAGGATTGAGCTTTATAAACTCAATTCCTCAAAGAGCCTTAGAGAGAGTAGAGTGAGATGCTTTGGAACCAAGAAGCGACTTTTCTTTCTTTTGATTTTGCAACAGAGGAAGTTAGAACTTTGATCTTTAATGGAGTGTTGAGTTGTATGTGCCATGAATTCATTCAATGCATGATTGTACAAATGATTATGAGGCGTGGATTTTGGTTTGTTGAAATTGGATGTTTTGACTTCATGAAGGTGAATCTTGATAATTTATTTGAGTTGTTGTTGCATGCAACTATTTTAGTGCAAATTAATTCATGGATGATGTATATAAGTGTTATCTTATCATGCATATATGGAATTGTTTGGTTTTCAAGTGAAAGAAGGGTAATTCATGAGTTTGCAACCGTCATGTTGGACGTACCTTTAATGACATCGGGTGTGGCTTGAATCAGGGGCCTCTATCTTGCTCATGTTTGACACATGATTGATGGCGTCGAGGATGATTTGAATGACATCGAATGTGGCGTTAGAGAATTGGCTCTCTCTAGATTGGTGTCAGGCACAAAAGGAGTGGTGTCGACATGAGGAGAGAGACTCGTTTCTACCAAGTTTGGGGTCGAGGGTGGGACTTTGCCATGCCATGTGTAAGGTCCAAGGGCTTTCTACCTCAGTCACATCGAGTGCAAGTTGAATGGCATCGGGCATGGGCGAGGTAGAGGGCTCCTTGCCTCAATGACGTTGGGTGTAGGATGAATAATATCAAGCGTAGGTTGCCTTATAATAATTTGTTGTTTATATGATTAAATGGTGAACATGAATAGGTTAGGTGAACCTATTACATGTTGCATGTTGATTGGTGATATTTGTTCTATGTGTACTGGTATGAGATAATAAATATAGATAGTTGTATGGGTGAAATTGTTGAGATGCATTGATATGTTATAATTTGATTCATATTTTTATATCTAAATTCATTAACCTTGGGTAATGCATATAGATAAATGTGTTGAAGTGTTGATACTAAGAATATTTTAGACATTTAGGCATGTTGATTAACTTAGGACTAGAAGATAGATTATTTTTAAAATTCGAATATCTCATTGTGTGGATATTAGTGTGAAGCTCTATAAGTCTAATTATTGAAAAACTCTCCTTAAGTAGATGTTATCTCTTGGAGTGGATTGTTGAGTCTCCTTTAGGACCTTCGTTGATGTGGTATATGAGTAAGGTCAAGACATACCAACTATAAGTGATCGCAGTATAAGAGTTAGGTCGAACTATACTAATTATAAGTGACTAATATTGACCCGTATGTGAGCAAGGTCAAGGCATACGAGTATAAAGTAACCAATTGAATAAAGTACGAGGTTGAGGACTTAGTCCCTAATTGAGCATTGGAGGAGGGACATAGTTTTTGGAGGGTAGTCGGTGAGTTAATTCCATAGGATGTTTAGTTTTGCAAACTAATGTCGTAATAGGCTTATACCCAAGTTCTTCTATCCTGACAGAAATACTAGACTTCTTAATTTAAATGGTAACATCCACGAAATCATGTTTTTAAGAATTGGTATCCCAATTTGGTTGTTGACCTAACAAGTGTAAAAAGGTTGTGTTAGTTTGATAAGATCAAGCTAATTAAACTGTTCACCTTATTGTAGGAAATCTCCGTAAGTGAATTTGTGACAACGCATTAGTTGAGGTGTATGCATATGATGTGGTGTAATTTACTTTGTTCATATGATTGTTGTATATATGTTTGAATGGCATTGATGTGGCAAATTGTGATGAATCATATGTTGTGAATTGCTTACTTATGTAAGGGTAATGAACGCCATGTTGAGATATTGGGTGTGTTGAGATGTTGTAAACTATGAAGTGTCTTATTGTTTGGTTTACATGTGACTATTAGTTGTATATGCGTTATACTTCTATATGTGCATTTATGTTGATTTCTTAGAAATCTAGCATATTCTTATATATTTTTCAAGTGATTGGACTACAATGATCATGATTTCACAGGAGCGGGGTCAGCTGAAGGCCAATTGGAGCTTTTGTGAGGCAATGTTAGTGACTGGTTGACTGTTGTTTTGTTGGGTTACTCTTATGTAACCATCTTGGATATCTTTTTATTACATATTTGTATATATAGTTGTGATTTCGCAATTTGTTTAAGTGTTAATCTTAGATGATGATAGTTGTTTTTGTTGCTAGTAAGTAATTTTGTTAAGCGTAGAAATCAAAGCAAGTCTAGATAATATTTACAAAAAAATATTTTACTTAAATATGCAAATTTTATTTAAAATTTACATAAATAAATATTTTAAATATATAAATCATATTTTAGATATATGAGAAATAATATATATTATAATATAATTTTTATTTATTGATAATTTATTTTAAAGTATTAAAATTTAATTTAAAAAGATATCTCTTCACATAAAAAAAAACTTTTAAAAAATAATTTCGTCAAAAATAAAGCTTCAATAAAAAAAAAATCTTATTAAAGCAAAAGCAATGCTCTTGTGTCGTTACCTCGCTCATTGATGAAGATTCCATGGTTTTTGGACCGTTGGATTGAATCAACGTGTACTGTGTATCGGGACAGCGATTACTGGAACCACATCACTGGACCCACTGATATTGAAATGTGAAAGCGACCTGGTCGAGTGGTCCAAACACAAATGTACTTATCCATTCAAATTACATTCATATCCCCCAAATAATCTATCGTTTTCTTTCAATTATAAATATTGCCATTACTTTACAAAAACAATTAAGCATAAAAAAAAAAAATATATATATATATATATATACCCCACTCTTTCTTTCAACAAAACACAAATTCTAAATTTGTGACTAACTGTGCATTTCAATTTACTGTTTGTTATTTTCTATTACTGAAAAAGAATCTCATGGTAATTATTTCATTTTGCAAAATTTTATCAGAAAATAAGCCTAAAACTCGAAATTACGATGAAGAAAGTTTATGATACTAAATTTAATAGAGATATATAGTCAGATGTTTAGGTAACACTCTGAAAGTAAATTTAAATCATAATTTATCAATTGAAAAACTACCCAACCTGGGTATTACAAACATTGGTTCCGTATTTTGAGTAAAATCAATTTTAAGTTAAATCAATTTTGAGCAATTATATAACAAATATTATAATTATATAATTGCATGTATATTATATTTCAAAACTAAATTTTAAAAAATTAATTAATTTTAACGTTAAACGTCAAATTTTTTTTTATTTGACTAGTTTTTTATAATTAAGTTAAAATAACGATTTTGTTTTATTTAGGATTTGCAAAAAAAGGAACGCATTAAAAGAAAAATATATTCTATTTAATTATGACATATTTAATAAGTCTAAGATCAAACATAAAAGATATCTACTGGGTAAAGGTGCGAACTCTAGAGTTATATAATACATATCATCCGCACATGATCAATTGGGATTTTTTTTTTTTTCTTGAGTGTGAATGTGAATGTAAATACTAATATTCTAATACATTTCCCATCATCAGTCATGACTCATGAAAGCTATCACACAAGAAAGAGGTTTGAATTTAGTTATCACAAATTTTAAAATAACAAAAAAAAATTAAGCATTTTGATTTATTCATACAAAAAAGGCAGCCGAATAAGTGTAAAAACGTTACAAACTTTGTAGATATTTCAAAATAGAGCTTGAAATAGAGAAGGAAAGATGCTCACCAAATCAAATACCAAATACCAAATCCAAAAATGAATAATAGGAAACACACAAGGAAAAATAAATATTATAAAGCAAATACAATAATAAAAAATGTAAAGAAAAGATAAATAGTCTTTAAGAATTAGACTCCGTTTGAATACAATTTAAAAGAGCTTACGAGAGTTTCTCAACTGAAAATTAAAAGTAATTTTTTAGTAGATAAATTCTTAAAAGTTCATCTAAACTTGTATTCAAACATTCTTTTATTCTAATTCTAGGTCAATCATTTCTTACCTACATTTAGATCTCCAACCATATTTAATGTAACAATCTAATAGGTATATAATTACTATAACTCAATGTCTAAAAAATTAAAAAAAAAATATAATAATCATTTAACTCTAGGTTCTTATGCAAGTAATACCTAAATATTCAAACATTATACATGTATATGAATAAAAAAAAAATAAAAATAAAAAAGTCTTTTTGTGGGATTATGATGACATAATCTTGTACACATGTACAAATATCAAACTACAAAACACTTATTTATTGTAATGTGCATTACAATAAATAATCTGATACAAGGAGGATTTTTTGTATCGGTTAAAAAATAAATCGATGTAGTATGTATTTCAATATTGTAATGTGCATTAAAAATACAATCTTATTACCTTTACATTATTGGATTTTAGTTATAAAAAAAGTTTGAACTCCTTGAATCATCTGATACAAGGTAATTGATGGAAGAAGAAGGGTAGTTTGGTAATTGAAAGGTTAGGAAAATGGGAATATCAATAAAATGAGATGGAAGCAATGAAGAGGATGGCCCACCTACAGAGAGGCAGCTGAAATAAAGGAGCTTTCTTGACAGAAAAAACCAAAAAAAGAAAAGAAAAATGGGAACCATCAAAATGGATTTTATTTTTATTTTTATTGTTATAATTATAAACATTACAAACTCAATAATGGCTAGGACCCACATCACGTGTCAGTGTATACGTGTGGTTCTTGCACTGGCTCACTTAGCACAACAAAAACATTTAAAATTCTTCACAACTAAAATCCCTTCCTCTCACTTATTAATTTTAAGAAACTAGAAAATTACATTATGTCAATACTTTTTGCCCTTGGTCTATAGATATAAAACATTTAGCCAGTATTTTTTTTGTTTATATTAAATTTTAATATTTGAAATTAAATTATAAATAGTTGAAAATAAATTTATATACCATAACATGAATTATTTATTATTTTATATAAATTAAAATAATTATCTTACACAAAAATAATTTTAAGATTTTTTTTTTCAATGAAAACATTTTGCAAAAATAATAAAAATATTTAAAACAGAAAAGAGCTGATTAATTTTTATATACTTTAAAATGATCATTAAATAATGACTTTAAATTTTTTGAGATAAAATTAAATAAAAATAGTTTATAATAATCAAAACTAAAATTTATTTATTTTATATAATTAATAGTATATTTAAGTCATTTAAAAAATATATAATATAAAATATAATAAATATATAATAGAGTAATTAAAAATAAAATAATGATTTATTCGTAGCGCTATGCCACTAACTCCAAATTTAAGGTATACCAAGCATAGGATATAAAGATAGGTATACCTAAAATGAACAATCATTAATCATTATCTTTAGGATAATAAAACCCTATAATAATTTACTAAGACTGGTTTAGTAATCTGAGTATTTGGATAGTTTACATCACGCTTTAAATTTTAAATTCAGTACCATCATTGTAAAATAGATAATAATCTGTGGAAATAAACAGGTTATCTTTTAGGATCATGTGTTTCAATTTTTCTATAATTCGCAGCCATATAAAATGTATTAGTGTTAATTTGGTGAGATCAAGTCTTTTTTTATTTTTTATTTTATTTTAAAAAGACTTATACAGTTCGATCAGTTGGATTCAAAGTCTTTTCATACCACTATTGGTGTCTTATAACCCTGCCTTAACTTTGATCATTTAACATTTATCTATTTTTCTTCTGATTCTTCTGTTATTTTAATTTTTTATACTCCTTTTTTTTTTAATTAGTTCAAACTAGATGACCAATAAATGATTTAGCAATATAAAACATATATTCAAATTGTTTGAAAAATCAAAAATTCAAATAAACAAATTAAATATATCGATTACCCATCTATCAAATGATTGATATTAGGATCCATTTATTTATTTATTTTTTATAAAAATGTTTTCTTTGATAAATAAATTATTTATATATTTTTTAATGTATTTGTCTTTTTATTTATTTATTTAAAGTAAGTAATTTTTTTTACTTCTTTTATGAAGTAAATTTTGTCTCCTTCTTAAAAAATTGTTTTATATTTAACGAAACGAATCCATTATTTTAAAGAGAATCGTACTTGTTCTTAAAAGAGAGTGGCAAATTAATGTCATATGTCATGATCCATTTTGTAATTCTAACTTTGTTTTGAACAGGAAGCAAATTGGTATGATTTTACCCAAATAATTTATCTCGGAATCCAACTTGAAAGGAATTATATTGCTTTTATATGATTCCGTGCAATTCTATTTGAGTTCATCGGCTTTGTGAAGCAAGTGCTGCTTTCATTTAACACAATAATATTATAATTTATCAACAGCATTTCTTTTTTAGATTAAAAGTATATGCAAATGGTGATTTTTTAAATCAAAACAAATCTAATGAGATCCATAACAATAGGGCATAGTTACATACATCGCTTTCTCTGATATAATCCTACTTTATTATTTTATTAAATCTAAAGGTCATACCAATATACTAAAAGTGACAAATCACAACGCATTTGTAGTGAAAGAATTATGAATTGTTAATAAGTTAAAGCTTTATATTTTTGTTTAGTGTTTATTAATTTGATATATTGCATACTTGTTAAGTCGAAATGAAACTGATTTTGAATTGATAATTCAATTTCAACTAAAAAAAACTGAGCCATCGGTGATCCTGCTGTTAGAGCATGTTAAAAAGAAAAAAGAAAAAAAGAAGAAGAAGAGTATAGTAATTGGTATATTTAAACCTTGTAATATTCAATAGTAAAAACAACTGAGCACTTACTAATTAGGATTTAATAAAACTACAAATACATAAAAGAAAAAAAGGTGAAAGTTTATTAATCATAATTAAAATTTAATGAAACTACAACTACATAGACTCGTGAAGGATGCCTTGGATGACGAAGATGATAATGAAGAAAAAGTTGGGTGATAAAATAAATAAAAATAGGTAATCAAACTAAAATATAAAATAAATTTAAAAGGACAAACTTTATATATATATATATATATATATATATATATATATATATATATATATATAATAAGTGACAAATGGGAATAATAATAACTAAAAGGTAAATGTGACAAATGAGCTTAAGTTTTACCTTATACAATATAAGTTTGTTCTTTGAAAAAATGAAAGAAAAAAAAACTTCAACATGCCCGACTTATCTAATATAAGTCTTTTTTAAGGTATATACGGTCTAACTTTATAAAAAAAAATAAAAAATAAAAAATAAAAAAATGACCCAGAAGTCTATTATTTTAGATTGATCAACAAATTTACTTCTAAAAAAATTATTAAATAACCTAAGGTTTCAAATAAACTAAGAATCTCAAAATTTAAAATTTAAATACACTAATAAATATATAATCTCACAGTATTGTAGTAAAAATAATAACAACATACATAATAGTAAATATTATTTGTATCATGTTTACTAAAACTATCTATTAAATTTTAAAAATTGAAACCAAAGTTTTCAATTAAACTATATTTTTTAACTTAGTTTATTTAATAAATAGATTCAATCAACCTAACTTTAATATGGATTAAGTCGTGAGAATTGACCGATTCCAATTTTCAAGATGTGGATAAAACTTGTTATACTTAAAAAAAAAGTGTATTATAACAAAATGAAACTATTAGAATAAACCTAATGGTGGGGAGTTTGAGTAATATGTATAATGTTCTAAGTTTAAACTTTATATATTATTTTGTGATTCTTACAAATAAAAGAAATTGTATTTCAAAATGACAAATCACATGGTAAGTTAGTTAAGGATGTAACACTTGAATTTGATATTCTTGAGAAGGGTGTTATTGGTAAGAAGAATTAAGTTGAGATTTTGAGTCTCCTTCTTCTTTGCTTAGGTCCACAACATTCATAATGAATGTTTTTGTTGTTGGAAGCTCTTGGAAGTACTATTAAGATTTGGGAAACTCGGAGCAATGAAGTGGTGTTAGGCTTATCCAGTTGTGGGGCTTTGAAATTCAAATTATCCTTCTTCCCCTTATTCCTCTTCTGCGATTTGGAGAGTGTGAACTTAAGATAAGGGAAGCTAGGAAGTGTTTTAATGAATAACTAAGTTGAGTACATTGAAGGAAATTGCAAATTGCATGTGTGTATGGTGAAATTGCATGAGTTTGGTGTTGAATGGGTTGAACTCGAATGGTTGGGTTCATGGAGGTGAAATGGATGATTTCTTTGATTTATGGTTGCATGCGCTATTTTGGATTGATTTCAAGTCATACTTGAGTTGTGTGGATTGTTGGATACTTTGCATGCTTTGGATTTCTTGTTTTTCATGTGTTTGAGATAGTTTTTGAAGTCTACAATTGCAAATTTTTGGTGTCAAGTCAGGCACGTCTTAGTGGCACTAGACATAGTTCTAACGAAAGAGCTCTGACTTAGTCATGCGAGACACAAGATCGGTGGTGTCGAGTGTGAGGAGAGAAACTCGTCTTGGGTTGGGATGGTGTCAACGCGATTTGAATGGCGTCGAATGTGAGAGTGTAGGAAGTCTCTAACTTGGTGATGTCAGGTGTCGTTGAGGTGACACCATGCATGAGTCAAGCAAAGACTCCTTGCCTTATATGAGGTTGAGCATGGGTTTTTTCACGCCGGGCATGAGGTCCCGAGGGATCTCCACCTCGGTCATGTCAGACGTAGTTTGGATGGCGTCAGGCATGAGCAAGGCAGAGAGCTCCCTACCTCAATGGAACTGAGCGTGAGGCACGTTGTGCCAAGCACGAGATGCTTGAATGATTGGTGTGTTTTGGAAGGTTGTATGATGAACATGAATAAATGTTTTGAGTTCTATTGCGTGTTGTATGGTGTATGAGGATTGTTTTATGTATGTTGATTGGATATAGCATTTATAGATGATTGTATGGTGTTGGATGATGGTGAGCATATACATGTTGTACATCTGTATGGGGTTGACGATCATTATATGCATTGACTGGATGTGATGTATATAACTGATGTATGCATAAGGTGTGAATGTTGAGAATATGGTATAATATTAAGGCATGATTGGCTAACATAGGACTTGAGGAGAGGAAGATCCTACATAAGGAATCTTGGAGTGGTGCTCGGGTAGGCCATTGTTTGGAAAACCCTCCATGAGTAGGCATGTCTCTTGGAGTGGGTTTTGAGGTGTTGACTCTCTTCTAGATCCTTAATTAATTGTTGAGTAAGGTAGGAAGTCAATGGTTACAACCCTTAACCAAGTATTTAGAAAGGCTGCGTGATTCTTTGAGGTTGGTCAATGGGCTAACTCTACATGTAATTTGGTAATGCATGCCAAGGTTGTGGTATGTCTATACCTAGTTATACCGCTCCTAACAGTGAAATTGGACTTTCCTAGTGTAAATGCTAAAATCCAAAAAATCATGTTGTTAGGATTGATAATCCATTTTGGTTGATAAGTTTATCTATTATAGAGATGATCGTGTTAATGGGTCTATCTAGTATAAAGATGATCGTGTTGACTGGTTTATCTATTCTAGAGATGATCAGGTTGATTCAATAAGGTCAAACTATTTAGACTACTCATTTGTTAGAAGATTTTTGTTGGTGAATACGTGGAGATGCATTGGTTGAGGCACTTGCATATGATGTATGTTGTGTTGTGTTCATATGCATTGTTCGATGTCTTGTGTGACATGGTTTGGATGATATGTATGTTAGAATCGGAGTGTTTAACTTTCATATATGTTTATGATATGACGTTATATGATATAAAATTATTTTTTATACTTACATGTTTTTGAAATCTAACTTACCTTTTTTGTTTCTATTGTGGTTTGGATTGCGATAATCATACGTTGTATGAGAGCTAGTTACAGCTAGGTTGGAGGAGCTGTGATTGCTTGGAGTGGTTGGCAATGCCTTTTTAGTTGGTATCGATTCTACTGTGATAGCATGTATAGTCATGCTCAACCGATACTAGGACAAATGATTTTGAAATTATTATATACATGTATATAACTTGTTTATATTAGTTCAAATGTTTTACTTTTATACTTAAGTTTTACATATGTGTATGACATGTTTCCTCCTTTAATCTTGTATGTTATAGTATTTTAGTTTTTGTTATTGGTTGTAATGATTTTGTTTAGTGTAAGGGTCACGATGGATCGTTACAAATTTTTTTTTTGAAGAGATAAGATAGAGATTATATTTAAATCACTTTTTAATTAATTTAAAATAATAGTTAAAAAAATAATACATATTTTTATATTTTTTATATTTAAGTATAAATTATAAAAAAATCAAAAAAATTATATTATTAATTAATTAACTTTTATATATTAAATACAAACATATGCTTTGCACAAGAGTATTTTTAGGAACTTTTCTTCAATAAGGTTTGTAGGGATTTTTTTAAACACTTTATCTAATTTAGTTTTTATTTATTATAATTATTTTTTAATTAAATATTATTATTTAAAAATAAATTATCAATAGATAAAATATTTTTTTATTATAATACAAATTATTTATCATAAATCTAAAATATAATTTATATATTTAAAAATATTTATGTATACTAATTTTAAATATAATTTATACATTAAAAGATAGTATTTATTTATATATAATTTATTATAAATTTTAATTATATATATTAAATATGTTTGTGTACTACGCATATTAAAATACTAGTAATATTTTTTTAACTAAATTTGATAATGTAAAATGATGTCAAAAGTATTTAATAAATAACAAAATCATCGAATAAATATATTTCCATAAATGGAAATTTTAAAAAGTAACCATAAAAAAATTAAAAAAAAAAACCTATCCAAAAATTGTTTGATCCTTTGAGACGCTCACTCCAACATAAGTTGATGGAAACGATGCAATTGGTCAAATGTCGGGATTTTTGTTTTTAAAATATACTACATTATTTAGAATAAGTTGAGATTAAGTGGTCTACCTCAATTTAACAAAGTGTCTAAGTTATTGTAAATTTTCTTAATATTTAATTGGATTCCCATATTAAAAAAATAGAAAATAAAATTGAGATTTCGAAAAAATAAGAACATGTTTAGATATAAATTTATAAATGTTTCTGAGAATTTTTCTTCTGAATATAACTCCAATGTAATTCTTTATTCTTAGAAAATAAATTATAAAAAATACTTATTACTTATCAAAATAATTGTGTAAGTTTCGGAGTAAGAGAAACTTCCTTTTAAGAGAAGTATGGGTTTGCAAATCCGTTGCTATAACTGATGACATGACAAGACAGTTAAGTGCAACAGTTATGAACCTTATCTAATGTTACAAGTCCAAGCCCAGAAGTATTGGGCTATTTGTGTGTGTTGGACCCGCTGAATTTGGACATGTTTAGTTACTTCGATACAAATTTGATTTTAGAAATCAACGATGTTAATTTTTTATTCTCTTACAAAAAACGTTAGTAATATATTTTTAATTTTAGCATATTTTTATTGTTAGTAACTTAACAAATATACGTAAATATTGGGCCCCTCATATATCACACTAGTACAGGTTTGGATTCTCAAGCTTGAGATTAGAACCAATAACTCTTATCTTCAACAATCACAATTAATTATTAAGTTAATAAGATTTTTTAATATATAAATAAAAGTTTTCTTTTTAAGGGATAAATTTTATTTTTAAAGGATAAATGAAATTTAATATATATATTTATTATTATTAAATAAATTATATATATATAATTATATATATATATATATATATATATATATATATAATTATGGATTCATATTTATTTTTATCATTTTTAATATTTTTCTAATCTTATTTTCACAAATTACATCATCACACTGTCATCTGTTACATTATTTGGTGTGCCACCTTATTGTTATCACATCATTTAAGAATAATAAAAAAAAGAAATATATTTATAGATAAAATTTCCTATAAAAAATAAATGAATAGTTTAAATAAATATCCAAAAATAATTGATACGGTGTTTTTTTATACCCGCTAGTACACATGCCAAGTCAGGTATAACAAAATTTATACACAGTAGATATTCACCTTATAATATTACTTAATTATCCTTAAGTTATTGATTATCCATACTTATATTAAGCGCAGAGTTCATATTTTGATGGGTAATATTTTTTCTTTTTTACTCTAATTTACAAAATATATTTTTAACATTATGGTCATTCAGGAAACGAATTTGCTTATGTTTATAGTTATTTATGAGTTTAGGATTTAAAATATAAATGAAAATATATGTTTATTTTTTAAATTATTATAAATTAGAACCCTTCTTATTTTTTATTTCCTTATTTAGATTATAAATTAGAACTCTTCTTGTTTTTTTTATTTATATATTTTTTATATTCTTAATATTCTCTTTTCTTATAAAATGCATTTTACTTTTACACATACTAACGTAACTATATATTCAAATTTCTTTAATCATTTGAAATTACTTTGCTTTTATATTTATTTGTATTGTATGTTGTTTTCTTAATCCTTTATCCATTTCAATTTTTTTTAAAATATTATATTACACTTTTAATTATTTATTATAAATAAAAATATAATATATATATATATATATATATATTATTTATTACAGATTTTAATTATTATATAATTATAAATTTAAAACATTCATTTATTAGAAAATTTAATTATTATATAAACATAAATTTAAATATTTATTATGACTTATAATTATAATTATGTATTAACTAGTAGGATTAAGAACTTTGTACCTCTATTTTATTTAATTAAAACAAATTTTAAAATAACTATAACCGAAGATAAATGATACATAACCAAAAGCATAAAGATAGAATGATAATACAGAAAAATAACCACTTGTTATTATAAAAGAAGAATGGTAATTGTTTAGGAGTTAATTATCTACCAGTGTAAAATTTTTTTTACACCGACAACCAATCAGATCTGTTAATAGTATCATGTTATTTGCTCATTTAATTAAATTAAAATAAAGAAGGCAGTATTAATTATTTATTACAAATTTTAATTATTATATAATTATAAATTTAAAACATTCATTTATTAGAAAATTTAATTATTATATAAACATAAATTTAAATATTTATTATGACTTATAATTATAATTATGTATTAACTAGTAGGATTAAGAACTTTGTATATACCTCTATTTTATTTAATTAAAACAAATTTTAAAACAACTATAACCGAAGATAAATGATACATAACCAAAAGCATAAAGATAGAATGATAACACAGAAAAATAGCCACTTGTTATTATAAAAGAAGAACCGAAGATAAATGATACATAACCAAAAGCATAAAGATAGAATGATAACCCAGAAAAATAACCACTTGTTATTATAAAAGAAGAATGGTAATTGTTTAGGAGTTAATTATCTACCAGTGTAAAGTTTTTTTTACACTGACAACCAATCAGATCTGTTAATACTGTCTTTTTTATTTTAAATTATTTAAATGAGCAAATGATATGATACTATTAACAAATCTGATTGGTTGTCAGTGTAAAAATTTTTTACACTAACAATGTATAGGTGATTAATTCATTATTTAGAATGATACGGTATAAAGTGAGTGAAAACTAAAATTTAGTTTAAGTTAATGCCATTTTTGTAGTTAATTAAATAAATAGAATGATAAAAAGAGATAACTATAATATTAAGGGATAAAATTGACTATAGAAAAAAATTCTGTATATCTTTTATATATTGTTATAGATTATAGATAAATATTTATCATATACTATAAAAAAACAAAAATATTAGTTAATTTTTTCATTGAAAATTAATTAATTGTTTGAAATATATGATTACATGTTGAAAATATGTGTCGTATGCAGTTTTTGAGTTGGCGTGATAATTTTTTGAGTATATATGATATAATTAATTGTTACAAAATATAGAAGTCCAAAAAGAGAGTATAACTGTACACGGTGATATGTAGTTTTATGAATCGGCATGATATTTTTTTGTTTGGAAGTAGCTGTTGTACAATTTGAAATTAAGTAGATTAAAGGATAGGTTTGTTTTGATTCAGCAGAAACACACAAAATAACAGAATGAAAGGATAGCTTTTGTTATACAATTCTGTATAAGATGAAGATTCTTTTGTTTCCTAAAGAATGGAGAGATTCTCAACAGAACAATATATATCTTATTGTTAATGGATATAGATGACAGATGAAACCAACCATTTTGAACTGCACTACTCTCCCTATAAATAAATGCACTGTGGATAGCTTCTTCACTGAGCCACTTTTCTACTTCTCTAAGCCACTATGGCTACTGCAAAGAACTTCTTCTCTTTGGCTGTTTGTTTTTTCATTCTTGGCTTTTCCTTCATTTCCACTAATGCTGTTGAAGTCACTCATGATGGAAGGGCCATCAAAATTGATGGTAAACGTAGAGTTCTCATATCTGGATCAATCCATTATCCTAGAAGCACCCCTGAGGTAATTACTCATTTCATTTTATTTTTTTTTTCATGTTACATTGTTGAGACTAATTTTTGTCAATTTAATCATAGATGTGGCCCGACTTGATCAAAAAAGCCAAAGAAGGAGGATTAGATGCAATTGAAACATATGTTTTCTGGAATGCTCATGAACCTTCTCGTCGTGTGTATGATTTTTCTGGAAATAATGATCTTATCAGATTTCTTAAGACCATTCAAGAGGCTGGACTTTATGGTGTTCTTCGCATTGGTCCATATGTTTGTGCTGAATGGAATTATGGGTACATTATTTAATCATCTTTTTATTTTAATGTATGGTACAATGTTTTTATCATGGATAACTTTATTAAAATTTCAATTGCTTTTTGTGGTTACTTTTAGTGGCATTCCTGTTTGGGTTCACAATCTACCTGATGTGGAGATTCGGACTGCCAACAAAGTGTACATGGTAATGTTTATATTTTTCTTAATTAATAACTGTATTGTATTGTTGTTTTTTTTTCTTTTTCTTTTTATAACTTTATCCAAAGTACATTATTACTCACATTTGTTTTAATTTGGAATTAAGAATGAAATGCAAAATTTCACTACTTTAATCGTGGATATGGTGAAAAAGGAGAAACTTTTTGCTTCTCAAGGTGGTCCCATAATTATCACTCAGGTAATCTTTTTTATTTTTATTTTCCTTTTCATCTCCTTATCAATATTTCCATTAAATTTGATTATTATTATTTTTAATTTGTTTACTAACAAATTGGTCAATAATTTTAGATCGAAAATGAATATGGTAATGTGATGTCACATTACGGAGATGCTGGAAAGGCTTACATAGATTGGTGCGCAAACATGGCCGAGGCTTTCGACGTTGGTGTTCCATGGATCATGTGCCAGCAATCCAATGCTCCTCAGCCAATGGTATGTGTTTTTATATTTTAACTTAATTATATGATTGTTATTTCATTAATATTTGAAGCTGATAATTTTACATTTTCATCTTAGATCAATACTTGCAATGGTTGGTATTGTGACAACTTTGAACCCAACAATCCCAACAGCCCTAAAATGTGGACCGAAAATTGGGTAGGCTGGTACGTATAATATTTCTAACACGTATTCAAAATTAATCAGTTTTAGCTTCATGATTGTATTGTTAAATTTTATATTTTGCTTTGTTTTTTGGGTGATTTTTAGGTTTAAGAACTGGGGTGGCAGAGATCCACACAGAACCGCTGAAGATGTTGCTTATGCAGTGGCTAGATTTTACCAAACCGGAGGCACATTCCAAAATTATTATATGGTATAAACAGTGCACATTTCTATTTATTAATCACCGTGCTTCATTGTTTCTGACCCTAGTTAATAAATCCTTACTAAGATGATAACGTATTTCTTTGTATATGTGTATGATTTTTGGTTTAGTATCATGGTGGTACTAACTTCGGTAGGACAGCCGGTGGTCCATACATTACCACTACATATGATTATGATGCTCCTCTCGATGAATATGGTATTTGAATTTATTTAAATAACTAGTTTTTTTTTTCCATTGGATACTAACCTTTCGTGGATAAACATTTTGGTATTTTATTCTTTTATCATTATTATTATTATTCTTATTATTATTATTATTAATTTGCAGGCAACATTGCCCAACCAAAATGGGGTCACCTCAAAGAACTTCATAGTGTTTTGAAGTCAATGGAGGAAACTCTTACAAATGGCAACGTCACCGAGACTGATTTTGGCAACTCCGTTAAGGTGAATGTGAATGTTAAAAACACAGTTATTTTTTAAAAAAAAAGTATAGTTCATAAGTTATAATAATTAATATACTCTTAAATATAGGCCACCATTTTTGCCTCAAATGGATCATCAAGCTGCTTCTTGAGCAACACCAACACCACCACTGATGCCACTCTAACATTTAGAGGAAAGAAATACACAGTTCCAGCATGGTCAGTTAGTCTTCTTCCTGATTGCAAGCATGAAGCGCATAACACAGCTAAGGTAACCTCCTTTGCCATAAAATCTAAAATCTTAATCATATATATGATCGTCAATTTTTGTAAATAAATTCTTATATTTTTAAAAGATTTAAATCCATAGAAAATTTGTGTTTTTCTTGCATTGATACTATATGATCAATGATTCTATTACTAATTGTTAACCTTATATTTTCTGAATCAGGTGAATGTCCAAACCTCTATAATGGTTAAAGAAAATAGCAAGGCAGAAGCTGAGCCAAAAGCTTTGAAGTGGACTTGGAGGTCAGAGAACATTGATCTTGCTCTTCATGGGAAAAGTAATGTCTCTGCAGACAGACTTATTGACCAAAAAGACAAGGCTAACGATGATAGTGACTATCTTTGGTACATGACAACGTACGTAATCACACACCAACTTAAGTCTTCATGTTTCTAATAAATTCCTTTGTTTCTCTTAATTGGTTCGGTTGATCATTTTTCTTTTATGATAACAGACTTCAAGTCAAGCAAGATGATCCAGTTTGGAGTGAAAATATGACTCTTAGGATTAAAGGCACTGGCCATGTAATTCATGCATTCGTCAACGGAGAACATATTGGTAATATTTTAGAATCATATGCTAAATCAACATTATATTCACTATAATAATTAATGTCAGTTTCAATAAAAAGACTTCCACTTGTTTTTGATGAATAGGCTCCCATTGGGCCACATATGGGATTCGCAGCGATATATTCGAGACAAAGATTAAGTTGAAGCCAGGAAAGAATACTTTAAGCTTGCTTAGTGTCACCGTTGGACTTCAGGTACTTGTCTATGATTTTGCATATATATAATAATAATTTTTGTTCCAATTTTACTGATTAATATATTTTATATATGGTTATTTTGTGGAATAGAACTATGGGCCACACTATGATACATGGCATTCTGGTCTTGTTGGGCCTATTGAGTTGGTGAGTGTAAAAGGTGACGAGACCATCCTTAAGGATTTATCCAAACACAAATGGTCGTACAAGGTAGGGTTGCATGGTTGGGACCACGAATTGTTCAGTGAGAACTCACCCTATGCTTCTCATAACAAATGGGAAACTGAGCAGTTACCCACAAACAGGTTGTTCACTTGGTACAAGGTAATTAATTAATTAATCTTCGTTTTAATATTTTCTTTGAATGATGTTGTGTGAATTGTGATGATCTTTTCTTTACAAGTTAAAAACTAATTAACGTGTGTTATAATTGGAAGACTACTTTCAAATCTCCTCTGGGGTCAGACCCTGTTGTTGTGGATTTGCAAGGAATGAGCAAAGGCTATGCTTGGGTGAATGGTCAAAACATTGGACGCATCTGGCCTAGTTACAATGCTATGGAAAATGGTTGTAGTGATGAGCCTTGTGATTATCGTGGAGAATATACCGACTCAAAATGTGTTTCCAATTGTGGGAAACCCACACAGAGATGGTTGGTTTTGCATATGTTACACGCATTTATATATCATTTTCATGGTCAATTATTGTTTATGTTATAATGACATAGTACTAATGTTTTAAATTGTTTATTAGGTACCATGTACCTCGCTCTTATCTTAAAGATGGTGCAAATACTTTGGTTTTGTTTGCTGAGTTGGGTGGAAACCCATCACTAGTGAATTTCCAAACCGTTGTTGTTGGAACTGCATGTGGAAATGCACACGAGAACAAGACTTTGGAGTTGTCTTGCCAAGGTCGTAAAATCTCTGCTATTAAGTTTGCAAGTTTTGGTGATCCAAAAGGAGTTTGTGGAGCATTCACCAAGGGCAGTTGCGAAAGCAAGAAGGATGTGTTGTCCATCGTGCAAAAAGTACGTAACATTTTCTTTGTGTTTGTATATTTTCTTGCAAGATTACTATTAAACATGATAAATGTTTGAGTTAATAACTTAATATTTCATTATGTAGGCATGCGTTGGCAAGGTTGCATGTTCAATTGATGTTTCAGAGAAGACATTTGGTGCAACGGCTTGTGGAAATATTGCTAAGAGACTTGCGGTGGAGGCAGTTTGCTAGGACTTTTGCTATTTTGCTCAGATAATAAATAGTGGTTAGGAACATAGTTAGAGTATTGTGACTGGTTTACTAGAACTAATTAATAAAATTAGCCTTTTGCATAGTTATTTCTTTTATTTTTCTCATGGATTTTTTACTTGGTGGAACATCCTCACGCAGTAACGCTCATGCATACTATTGAGATATAATTGATTAAAAAAAAAAAAAGAATCTCGAGAATTTCTTGAAGGAAAATTCTTAACTAATAAATTGGAGATATATAACTTGAGTTCTTAATAATCTCTGATAGAATGGTATTTTAATCTGGATGAACCGAAAAAGCATTGTACTAGCATTTTCTTTGGAAGAGATCAACTTAACTAAAGTAACAAGAGAATATCTTAAAAGAGTAATTAAAGGATAAAATAATTTAATAAAACACTAAAAAAGGAGTTTCTCTTTATTATAACATAGAATAAGATTTTTTATTAACAATTTATTATTTTCATTGCTATATTAAAAAGTCACATTATTCAAAAACATGTAAATTTTACTAAAAAAACTCTTATAAAATTCATTTTTCAAAACAATCTTTTTTGAGATTTCTATAATTTTGAATACCAATAGAATACTTTTAAGTGAAATTTTTTTTAATTGAATACCATTAAATTCATAAAAAAATTATCATTATTATAATTATAATTGAATATCATCAGATTTTGATATATTTATAAAAAAAAGAGTCATGATTATCTTAATTGTATTAAAAAAAGTCTTCATTAAATACATCAATATTTTTATAATAAAAAATATTTTAAAATTTATTGAAATCCTAATTAAAAAGATGATTCTTTAAAAGTGTATAAAAAAGTTAACTTTTTCAATGATATTAAATATTTTAAGACAACATAAGATTTATAGACAAGATTTTTAAAATAATAAATTTTGATTCAACATTAAAATTTAAAATAGAATTATCATTCAAAATTTAATTTTAATTTTGATAGGATCTGTTGAAAAAAAGTAATAACGTAGTGACATAAATCTCATTATTATATTGCAATAAAAAAAAAACAAATCAATAATTTATTCATTATTTTTTCCAAACTAGCAAGGAAAAAAAATGTAGTTTAATGATTATAAGGTTTATCTTGAGATATGAGAGTTTGAGCTAATGTTCTTAGGTTCGATTTTATTTGTATTACAATAATATTTGGCTAATAAAATACATGTTTTGCAAATGTATATTAACTTTAGTTGTCAACTTTGAAATACTGTATGGATTATATACATGAACAAAAAAAATACAAAAGAGTATTTGATAAATTTTGTTAATCTTAAACATAAATGAGAGCAGTGATGAATCTAGAAACTTTAGATAGAGGGGGCAAAATTTATTCATATATTTGTAATATTTTTTTTACATATAACTTTTAAAAGTATATATCATAATTTATATCTAAACATATATCATAATTATTTTTTACAAGTTTTTATATCTATGATTATGATTAATGATGAAAATAAACTAGGTTAAACTATGTTATATTATAATTTAATAAGTTTGAACCTAACTTTCTTTAAAAATACATGTCTTAAATATAACTTATTTATCTATCATAGAATTTTTTTAAAAGTTTGATTAGAACTACAATCTTAAAGACCTATTTTATCATATTTTAACACTAATAAAAATATAAAAATAAATATGTTAAATCTTATAAAAATCAAGTTTGATTTATTTATGATATAAACATATTTTTAATATATGATATAAATTTTTAAATGATAATTTAGTTTAAAACATATTTTATGATAAAAATTATAAATAGAACATAAATCTTCTAATCTTTTCTATTTTTATTTTTTTTAATCAACGTATACAATCTCACTATCTTTACTATTTTGATCTTTTTAATCGACATATACAATAAATTGAAAGTATAAAAGGTAAACATACATGTTGAAATTTTATTTTATCAAATTTTTTTTTAATATATCACATATTAATATATATATGTATATATATTATAATTACAAAAATTTAAAAAATAATTTATTACTAAGGAGTATTTTTTATCACATATGAGAATTAATCTTCTTCGAAAGTTTGACAAATATCAAATAAAGGAATATTTTATCCAAATTTATATTTTATAGATATGATAATTTATATATATATATATATATATATATATATATTATTAGAATATAACTTTTATTTTTAAAATATATTATTTTTTTAATATAAAATATATATATATAAAAAGGTAGTGGGGGCAAGTACCCCCACTCTACTCAACCTAGATCCGTCCCTGAATGAGAGTGTGTTTTTATAGAAAACGTATTTAGAGATTTTTTTAATGTCTTAACCATTTCAATTATTTTATTTGTCATATTTATTTGTGAATTAAAATTTTAATACCTTTAAAATAAATTATCAACAATTAAAAATAATCATGTGTTATAATATAAATTATTTGTTTAAATTAAATTATAATGTACATATTTTAAAATATTTATTTATATAAATTTTAAATATAATTTATATATTTAAATATAACATTTATTTGTATGTATAATTTATTATGAAATTTAATTATATAATAAATATTTACCTTGTGCAATGTAAAATGTTAAAATACTAGTTAATAATACTTTGTTTCTATACCTAATTGACCAAAATTAAGAAAAATAGTTAATAATAATAATAAATTTATCCCATTTTTATAATTTTTTTTAAAAATTATTCTTGTACTATTTTTTTCTCCCCTAATTAATAAACTTTTATTTTAATTAGAATGCATATCCTATATTATTTATCTTTTCTTTTAATATTTTTTTTATCAATTTATAGAGTTTATAATTAATTTATTTTATCAAATTAAAAGAGTATATTTTATAAATAATAAAGAGGGAGTTAATCTATACTAATATATAAAGGAGATACTACCTTCAATAATTACTTTTAATTTTTATTTTTACATGAATTATTTTATCCTTTATTTATTTTTCAATAATGACTTTTTTATAAGTAATTTTTTATTCTTTTTATTCTTTATTTATTTTTTTCTTTTAATACAATGCAGACACATAATGTCTTTTTCCTGCTAGTAATAATTAACTGTAAAAAAAATCTTATATGACTGGCGCGTCCCCAGGATAATTAATACGAAATCGTTATATATCCGGGTTAGTCAAACGTTTTTTTAAAAGTCATTTTGTACAATGTTAAGCTTTAACTCATTAATTAAAAATGGTTTTAAAGTTATCATGAGGTAAATTAAAAAAAGCAATAAGTTTAAACCTTTAATATTTGTAGTATAAATAATATGTTTTCCCTTTTTAAAAATGATATAAAATGTAAAATAGTTAAAGTAATAACTATTCTAGTTATTTGAGAATAATTGTCGTAAAAGAAGAAAAGTAAATCTGAAAATGTTTTATTTAAACTTTTTAATACAGCATTAATTAATTAAATAATTAATTAATGTAGTTATGATGAAAGAGAGAGGGTAATTGAAAAAGGAGAGAAAGTTTGAGTGAAGAAATCACAAAATTGAGACGTTAAGAACTTTACAACTATGTTGATGGGAATTGGGAATTGGGAATTGGGAATTGGCGCAGGCATGGATATATGAAGTATGAACGAATAGGGTAGTTAGCAATGGAAACAGGGATAAGTAATAAGTTACCGCCACAGCTCCGGAAAATAAAAGTATCCGCAACCGCGAGCTTCAAAAATTCCACAAGAAAGATTCATCCACTATCAACCCCTCTGTATTTGAATTTGCATTCCCATTCGCATTCTCTTCTCCGTAATTCACATTCGCCGCTTCCGGCACGTAAAACTCCCCACTGAACTCGTCAAAAGCGGGGAAAATCCCGTAATCGGATTCGTAATTGGCGGAGGCAACGGGCGTGAACAAATCCGTTAGCGGAGCGCTATGTGTGGTGACGTCACTGTCCGTTTGAAGTGAGATGGAAGAGGAGGGAGGCGCCAGGCCCTCGTGGGAGGCGGCGTTGGCGAACTGGGCGGCGGCGGCCTGAATTTGGGAGGGCGTCATGGAGCTTCCGCCGGCGATGTCGGGCGGGGTGTCGGGGAAATTAAAGTTGGCGTTGCGGCCACGTAAGCAGAACATGGCCGCGTCGAAAGCACGTGCGGCCTTCTCGGCGGAGTCGTAGGATCCCAACCAGATTCTCTTGCGGCTGTTGGGTAGCCTTATTTCGGATACCCACTTTCCCCATTTTCTCTTTCGGACCCCTTTGTACTTTGAAATGTCCCTATGCTCCTCTGCCTTTTCGTTCATCATGGGTTTGTGAGAAGTGAGAAGTGAGAAGTGAGAAGTGAGAAGCGAGAATTGAGAAAGGAGGGAGAGTTTGCGGCTCTATATATAGTCTTGCGAGACTCACGTTGACCGTACAGTGAAGCGAGTGAACAAGTTTGACTCGCGGTCAGCACTCGGCAAGGCGCGTACACTCCAGAGACCCATTGCCATTTCTCTCTCTACTCTCTACCACGTCGCCACTCGCCTTTCGTCGTTACTACGCGTTTAGACACCACGTGTCTGGTGTAACCCACGTGAACTTAATACCAATTACTAATTTACTGCTTTCTCTATTCTCTATCTCTATCCCCAATTTCTCATTTCTTTTTTCTAACTATATTTATTAATTACTAATTCCTCCCTCCTGCTTTTCTATTTCATAAAGTCCTACACCGTGAAATGCAAATGCAAATGCAAATGCAAATGCTGTTCACTCACTCTCTTTCAATTTTCCTACCACTTTTCAAAATCTAAAACAAAAAAGCATCAATATTGATTAATTGGGAAAATCAAATTGTGAAGTATCTTTGACTCAAACGTTTTCCATATGGTAACTTCATGGACTGCTTGTTTCTAAGTCAAAGCCCATCAATTTAAACAAAAAATATATATCCAAATATTGAAAAAAGGAGAAATCAAATTTTTTATTAGATTAAATTAGATTTTGGATATGATTTTGAAAATCAATCTAATATGACCTCTGAAATTATAAAATGTAAATTTTTATTTATAAACTTATGATATGATTGATATCACACCGTTTATATTTCATATATTTATTTATAATAAAAAATTTAATTAAATATATTTTTTAATATGTATTTATAGAGGTATGTTATACCATTATCTATATAATAACTTATAAATAAAAATATTTTATATTTTAATTTGTTTAATTATGCTTATTATACATTTTACTATTTGTTTAATGTTTTCTTCAAAGAAAGCAAAAAAAAAAAATTAAAACAGAAAATCAATTTATTCCAAACATTTTTGTATCAAATTAAATTAAATCAAATCTATTAAATAATAAATTAAGAAAAATCAA
This sequence comes from Cajanus cajan, assembly GCF_000230855.2. NCBI lineage: Eukaryota > Viridiplantae > Streptophyta > Magnoliopsida > Fabales > Fabaceae > Cajanus > Cajanus cajan. The sequence continues at coordinate 67,808,267 of NC_138521.1, forward strand.
TAATTAAATCAAATATTTTTTCTCTGCAAAATCAATTCAATTCACCTTCGCAAATATCCTAATACTAATGTATTTGAAGGCAAAATTAAGGGGAGGGGTTAAAAACCAATTAAACCGGCGTGATTTCTTCAATTAACTAATGCAAAAATTCTATCTTCTTCGTCAGCTAAATTCCATTATGGTATAGAGTTTTTTTCCTTCAAATTCTAATAAATAAAATCTCGGTTCAAATTTTACGAATAAAGAAAGAAATTAATTTAGAACAGAGACTTCACTAAAATAATCAATTAATTTTTTTAGAAACAATTAATTATCAACAAAATGAACTGTACCGTGAATGGTTATTCCACCAACTACTCTAGCAACAAAATATAGCTTTATTTCATCTTTACTTTTTCTTCTCGATCAAACTCTGAGACATGTAGTTTCCTTCCTATTTCAATATATGTTCTTAAAAAGTTTAGGAAATATAATTTTAAAAAAATATTTGTTATCAGAGTGTGTGTATGAAAATTACATTTCATTAAAAAAAATTGTGATTTAATTATGTAAATTTTGAAAAGAAAATAAATACTTTTAAAAAAAAAATTGAATAAAAATTTCTTTATATGATTCTTTAATTTATACTACTATGTGATACAAGGATTATCATATATACTATTAAAAGCATCAAATTGTTACTTGAAACCCTAAATATATACAAAATTTGAAATTTAAATTTTATTGAAATTATTATAATTTTTATTAATAAAAAAGACATCAAAATGTTATAATACATTGTTTGAAAAAAAAAATTGTTTTTGATTATAAGAGTTTGATAGAAGAAAATTATCAATATATAAACAATTTTATGATGTCAACAGTTAAAAGTTAGCTTTGATGTGATTTTTTATGATTAATGATTATTATCAAAGTAAATAATTTACTATACGTAACTTATGATCGAATAAAAATGTAAAAGAAAATTCATAATTTTGGTTCATATAATTTTTTCTCCTTTTTCAATCTCACAAATGAGAAAAAACATGGAATCACAATGTAACATATATATTATTTATCCTTATATCATTATTTTTAATAATTTCATCCACTTTTATGTAAAAATATTAATCCTTTTATAATAAATTCAACAATTTAAATTAACCTCTCTTTTAATAACTTACGTGTCACCACCATTAAATAAGTTAAGATATATTTTTTTTATAAACAAAATATACACGGAAGCACATTTTTTTTTTTTACAATAGTGTGCAAACAGACACCTATAAATAACCATTTATGATTATTGATGGCCATTATTAGCCCCTTAAGAATAAACTAAAGAGAAGTGTTACACTGTCCGAATTATTAATGCTGAATTATCCTCCGACGTTTAAATTAACGATAATATCAAATAAAAATAATTTTTTTTTATGTTAAATCAATCTACAGAAATATAACTTTCAATGTTCGGAGGATTTTTGGGACCATCACTTTCGGAGGATTAAGTATTTTCCTAAACTAAAGTATCAAAAGATAAAACATTTAATTAAATCAATATAAAATTATAGCATAAAATATTAAAAATTTATCAAATAGTATTGTTAATATTTTTGAAATGATTTTTTCAATGTTTGACCATGTCTCCTCTATCTATTCTACATATTAAACAAAGTAACACAATTAAATTATTATGGAAAAAACTTGCAAGTTTCGAATAGCCAAGACAGGGTCGGAAACAAGACAACAAGCAGACGCAGATGCCTCACGTGGATCACTTTACGTCATTCTCATCGTCATAAATCATAATCCTTTTTTTTTGTTTTCTTTTTTGAAATTTCAATTGTCATAGTCTGATACTTGAGTCTATCCCTTCTAGTAATAAGAATTTCAGGACCACGACCCTACAATCACCTGGAACAATACGATGCATACCATCGTTTTCAGTTTGCACATGTTAACCTTTTTTTTCTTCTCCTTCTTTAATATGCATGTGTTTGACATTACTAAATTTTCATTTTATTTAAATAGAATTGATGACTGGTCGGCTTGCATGCACCGATGCTTGGGAATTGGGACTTGTTTTTGTTTATGAATCATTTATTTTGTAGTCAAAGGTCAAATTCATCTATTTTGTTATTTTTATTTAAATTTTATGTAGGAAAATAAAAAAAAAATACTAATATAAATAGGTTTTATATTTGAAAAATTATTAATCCAATTGTTTTGAGACCATTTTTTTTTTTAAATTTTCTCTAACCTATTAAACTATCGGACCAGTCTTTTGGATTCAACCATTTTTAATGTCTTTAATTTTAATTACCAACCACTAAATATTTAGTGGTGTGCATGCTTTTATTTTTGTAAAAAAATGTAACTGATATAACACTGAACATGGTTCACTTCAAAATAAATTTCCTACTAAAAATGCTTTTATCATTATTACTTTTATTTCAATAATAATTTTTTAATTCTTAGTGAAAAAAAAGTTAATATGTATATTTAATCTTGTTAATAAAGTGCTAAGGCTCGCTTCTGTGAAAAAAAATCGTATTTTATAGCACTAGATATAAGCATATGTTAAAAATATTCTTTGAAATTGTTGCGGGTTGCATCAATTGTCCCGTGGAAGAGGCTAGGTGGGCCAAGTCACTGTCGAATCATGGCGCTTGGGCTGCTGCGCTCTTAAGTAAAAAGAGTTGCGCCCTAACTATAAGTTATAGCTTTTGGCCTAGTGGTAAGCGCTCGATCCAACAGAAATGATAAGAATAAGTAATAATAAACCTATGATTAAATAAAATAAAACTTAAATATGTTTTTAATTTATATAAAATGAGTGTATTTTGATTTTAATTTTTATAAAAAAATTGTTTTTTTATTTTTCTAAAATCTGTATACATTGTTTTTTTGTAACAACTTGATAGTTCCCTAAATTTTTACAGTTCGACAACTAAGGAACAAAAATATAAATTTAATTATCTAGATATACATACAAATATATATATATATAGGAAATAATCAACTAAAAACATAAAATGTTCATCAATAGAACTACAATCCAAACTTGTTATATATGTCTACAACTAAAAACATAAATTTTAAGTTGTCAATCAAGCAACATCTATACACATGATGTTAGAACAGCCACCAAACATAACAACACCACCTCCAACATGATAGTCAAGGGGTCCAACTCGTCCTCTATAGCCTAATCCTACCTTACTCTCGTATAATATGATCATTACATCCCAACAATAAGGGTAAACTTGCTAAAAAAACAATATAGTATAAAAATAATAAACTAACCATACAAACCACTCAAATCAACATCACTTACCAACAACACATCTTAACATGGTAACATAGGAACACAATTCTTTCAACTGAACAACATGTCAACACACAGTATAATAACAACGCAGCGACTTACCACACAACACAACTAAGCAACACAACAATTCAATGTGTTGTCACATATTTTAACTAAGAGATCTTTTATAATAGCCGAGCAGTTTAAGTGGTTTAACTTTATCGAATAAACTTAACAATGTGATCTTTTTAGACTTGTTAAATCAACAAAAAATTTAAAATCAATCCACAACACAACATAATTTCTCAGATTTTGCTACCTAAACTATGAAAGTCCAATATCCTTATCAGGAGTTGAATAACTAGGGTGTGAGTCTACTATGACCTTGGCATACATAATTAAACTTATATAGAATTAGTCCACCGACTACCTTCCAAATACAATTCGTCTTTCTCATACTTAGTTAGAAATTTTGGCCATTGACTTTGTACTTTACTCGATTGGTCGCTTCTAGAACATAATGACTCGACTTGACCTTTATACAATATCAACTAAAAACTTAGAAGATATTCAACACTCTACTTCAAGAGAGAACTATACTAAAGAAAGGTTTTTCAACAACAACGGGACTCTTAGAGCATCATAGTAGATATTCTCACAGTGGGATATTCGTCTTTAAAATAACACCTCTCCTTGAGTCCTAAGCCGACAACACAACACAACACAACTACATACATCAAGCATTCACAAAACGACTTCATTCAACAATATACAACTTATCATCATACAATTCTACTTCATACAACTTCAACTAATAATTAACTTTCAACTTTAACAACTTAAAACATCATCAGATATTATCGTAGATCAATACATAATGAACTAAATTAAATCATCATCATGTATCACGTAATCAATCAACTCACCAAAATGTGTTAAGAAGGTCACGAGATCAAATGGAACATGGTCACTTAGCTCTGAGCGAGTGAATTTTTGCTCTAAGTAGGTTAACCTATAAAACATGCATTCTATAAGAATAGGCACGACAACTCATAAGTACCAACTTATAACTCCAAATTATCTCTTTCAACTACAAAATTCATGCATGCAACTCAATAATAATCATCTACTATCAACATACAAATTATAATTTGAAATAGATACAACATGCAACAACAAAAACATCACAAGATCATCAATTTTCTATCTTCACCGAGAAACTCTAAAAAAACCAAGAACACCAAGTTTAATCTTCAAATTCGATTGAAAGTTTACCAAAATAAGAATCAATGAAGAAAACTTGACATTTATAACTTAGAAAATCAAACAACAAACTTCCCTTACTTGAAATCTCTCAAACTAAAGAGAAGAAGAAGAATGGTGAAGAATAAGGTCCTTCGAGCTTCGTCATACAACTGCTGCAATTTAAGATTCTCAACTCTTTGAACTTCGAATCCTCTAAACAGTACTACTAATAAGCTACTGGGAAGAGTTTGTGTACTTCTACTAAGTTATAAGGGAAAAGATTCTCTTTGACTCTAGAGTTTATCTATCTAACCTTTTTTCTAACTTTCTTAAAGAAAAGTTTACATCTTAAGAAAACTCTTAAATATTGTACCTTCTCATAAATTTAGTCAACTTTAACTTCAACTCAAAACACCTCTAAAGTAAGTAAGCTCACAATAATTCTTTAATCATTGGAGTTTTTACAACAATAAAACAACAATTCATAAACCATTCACGTAATAAAATTAAACAAACAATCATACAATTTCATAGTGTTTCATTTTTTTTATCTTTGTAAAATATTTTATATCTTTGTAAAAAGAGTAAATTTTGATTTTGTTCCTTATAAAATATTTTTTCTTTTGATTTTTATCTCTCTAAAACCAATATTTTTTACTTCTAACAATGATTTTAAGATAGACAAATAACATTTATTATAAATATTTATAAAAAAAATTAGAGATGTCACATAATAATATGATATCACTAATAATTATATGTAACATCTAGCCACTTAATATTTTGATAAACAAATAAGGAGTTAAAAATAATTATATAATAATAGAAACTTAATATGTCAAAAAATATAATAATATCAACTAAAAATAATAATTATAAATTTTGTAAGAATAAAAAATATTTTTTTTGGAGGAATTAAAATCATAACTTGTTTAATTTATTTTATAAGGACTAAATTTAACTAAAAATAATAATTAAAAAAACCTTTGAATAATTTGTCTATATTATGAGTAATTTATAACGAATTATTGTATATTATAATTTACTTTCTTTCGTACTTTGTAGTGTATCATTCAACATTTTAATATTTTTTAATCAAAATTCCCCGCCAAAACTGTATTCCTATGCCAAATCATGGCTTTTGCAAGATTAATTTTGCAAATCACTAGTAGGAGACCAGCACGAAACCTTCTTTAATCGACACAGCTTATAGTCCGCAATTATGAGCCAGTTATGAGAGTAGTTTAAAAGTCTAACCATCTATATCTGGGACTCATATTTAAGAGGGTCCAAATATATATATATATAGAAAGGAGGTTGAAACAACACCGGTGTAATTTTTACGAAATATTACACTGTTTAATAATTTCATATTAAATGTGAATTTTTTTAAAATCCAACCGTTAAATATATATATATATATATATTAGTTTAAAAATAAATTATTTTTTTAAATATTTTTATACTTAAATATAAAACATGATATGATTATATAATTTTGTTATTATTATTATTATTATTTTTTAAATGTTACATTCATAAAGGTCAAATATATTTTTGTCTCTTTTTTAAAGTTTAATTTTAGTCTTCCAAAAATATTTTGTCTTATTTTAATTATTCTAATTTAAAGATGCATCAATTTTAGTCTTAGAAATTATTTATATATCATTTTATAATAAACGATAATATAGAAGTATAATAAATAAATAAAAATAGTACATCTTTCTTAAATTCGTTAATATTGTTATTAGTTTAATGTGATAAAAAAAATGTTATTTATATATTATTATTATTAAGGATAAAATAGTCTTTTTTTATATTAAGTTTTCAACTCAAATCGATACATTTGGGGTTCACTTTGTTCTCAAACTATTATCCCTTTTAAAATTCAAATTCACCAATTATACAAACAAATAATATTTCCTAATTATTTACAATACAATCTTTCCTAATTATCGACATTTAAATTCACATTCGTTTGTATATAATCAATTTCATAACCATTTCAATATTCTCAATAAACTGAAAAGTAATTATTTATGGTGTTTATTTATATGTAAAAGAATTAAAAAATAATTTGGTTGAATTGTTAAAAACATTTGCACTATCAAAAGTCTATATTTGAATTATTTAAATTTATATATTATTAAAGGTAGAATAGTATTTTTATAATTTTTCACTTAAATCTAAGTATATTGGACTCACTTTTTTCCTGAAACTCTTCTCCCTTTCAAATTCACCAATTGTATAAACAAATAATTTTCCTAATTATCGATATTTAAATTCACATTCTTTTCTATATAATCAGTTCCATACCCATTTCAATATTCTCAATAAACTGAAAAGTAATTATTTATATGGCGTTTACTTTTATTTTAGTTCCAATATAATTTACATTGTTGTCCTCTTCAAAAATAAAACAATTTATACTTTATAAAAAAATTATATATAAAAAAAAACTGAAAAGTAATTTGCTTGAATTGTTAAAAACGTTTGCACTATCAAAATTAAGCCTATGTTGAATTATTTAAATAAATATTAAAATAAACTATTTTTTATAAAATTAATAATTATAGGTTATAATGTAATATTAAATGTCATTTTCTACTATTCAATGCAATTAAGAAATAAATATGACTTTAACAAAAATAAAAATAAACTATTTCTGATTAATTTAAATCGATTAATCTAATAAATTTGAGAAAAAAATATGAAAATAAGATCTTTCTATAAAAAATTTAACATTTAATTCGAATTGATAAATAAGATGTATTTAAAAACACACTTTTAAACAAAAATACAAAAAAATAAATCATATTAACCTTAATATTTTTTGTTTTTTCATATTAAGTTTAAGATCAAACAAACATTTGATAGATAATTCTTATAATAAATAAGTAATGAGTGTAAATTATATAACCTTAAAATTTAAATCTTTTATATTAATTATAAAAAAATTTATTACTATTTAATTAATATAATTACAAATTAAATATACTAATAATATTTCTTAATTATTTGTAGTATAATAGTCTTCTTATTTCATACATTAAATAATTGATTTTCTATATATATTGCACATCTTTCACAAATAAAAATCACTTTTTTAATTACTTATTATGACTGAAATACCAAAATAATCCTATTAGTGATTAGTGATGGCTCCTAAAATTACTCTGATACCAAACACAATTATTGGTAAAATTTACTAGACATTGAAGGTTTGTATAATTCGCTAGTGGAGTGCTTTTGAATATAAAAATCCAAGTGAAACTAGCGACACAAAGATGATTTTGCTTGAGTTTAGTTGCTTAGGGAATTCTTATGAGTTTAGTTGTTTAGGGGTTGTTGAGTTAAGGTCATTATTTACCAAATTTGGGGCAACGTATATAAGGTTTCTTCATACTTGAATTTCATAAGTTAATTTTCTTAAGAAACTTAGAGAGGGGTTAGAAAGATGATATCTGGACCCACATGATAATTGTTCTCCCTTATGACTTCATGGATTGTTATCCTTCCTCAGAGCATAGATAGTTGGATTGTGATTCAAAGTTTTAGAGTTGAGAAACTCTCTACCATTCATGTTCCTTCTTCCACTTTTCTTGTGATTTGAGTTAAGGGAAGTTGGTAAATTGAGTGTGGTTGTTTAGTATATGTTGATTTTAACTTGAAATCCATCTTTTGTGGTTGAAATGTTGATTTGAGAAGCGAAAGCCTTGTAACTTGAGTTTTGGAGGATTTTAAAGAAGAAATGATTGAATTCTTGAGTGTTTATTGTTGCATGTTTTGTACATCGATGATCTTGAGTTGTTTTACATATCTATGTGTTGAAGTACTGGTTGCATACTGAATTGGAAGTGAATTTGCTAGTGAATGAAGCCAAATCACGATTTTGTCAAGTGCAAAAATTGTCATCGCCCTAAACGCAACATCATGAAGTTGAGCGTGATGTGAGTCAGGGGCTCTCTGTCTCACTCTCACTCCCCCTCGCTATCCCCTTCCTTCCTCTCTCTACCTCCCATATATCTATTAATCTCTTTCTTTTTTTATATTTTATTATATCTTAACTTTGTCAATTTTAATAATAATATTAAAGTATATTTTGTTTCTATATTTTAATAATATTTGTTAACACTTTTATTTGAATGAAATGAAATAATACATTTTTTAAATTTTTTTTAATATCATATTCATAATAAAATTTGAGTAAATAAATACATTTAATAAGTTTATTTTAATAAATGATATTTTTGTAATATATATATATATATATCCAATAATATATTATTATAATAAAATATGAAAATCTTTAATTTTCAAGAGTCCTATATGAATATTCTCTTAAGTGACCAAATATATTTTAATTATTTTTAAGAATAATGATTTCTAATATTTATAATTATCAGGAATCATGATTTTTGAGTATGAAAAAATTTCACCTTCTTCTTATGTGAAAATTATTTATGAAAAATAATATTTTTTTAAATGAGAAACAAAATACAATAAACTAATATTTTTGATAAAGTAAAAACTTTTTAACTATCAAATGTCCCCTTAAAAATAAAATTTAACTTAAATATTAATTTTCGAAACAAATGTACCCTAATTTTTTCGTTGGACAATTTGGATGGCAATTCCACATGGGTTATTATACTATTGATCCTAGGAGTAACTTTGGGCTTGTTTTACGTTGTATATTGGTCTCTTTGAAGCCCTATTATGCCCCTGCGATTATGGTTAAAATATAATTCTATAAATTTATATTTATTAGATAAAATAAAATAAGATGTAGTTTTTTTTACGAGAAAAAAGTATAAACTAACTGTGTATTTTTTTATATAGTCATCCAATTACAAATTACATATATGATAAGAATATTTTTTTTATTAAGACATTGTATATCTATTACTTTTTATAATATGATAATTATTGATAAAAAATAATTAACACTACATGTGTATTTATTATAAACTGTACATAATAAGAACAATTAATATTACATGTAAAGTTAAATTTACCATTTGCGTTGCATTTTTGGTTGGATACGATTGTAAATTGAAATTCGTTAGAAGAAAACATAGAGGAGTGGGTGCACTATACACGAGTTTGTGGTTTGATAATTCTAGAAGGTTCTATTAACTATTAATACCCCAATATTTGCCTAGGGTTTATCTTTATTTTCAGTGTTCCTCCCATTTTCGAAGTTTCGTGGCACATTTTTGATAAGGTACACTCCCTAATCTCTATCCATCTTCTTTTTATTTTTCTTGGTAGTAAAACTATCGTTATCGGGAAAATTAAGAAAATTGAATTGGATAACCTGAACGTAAATCTCCATTTTCTGCTGTTATCGTATCGGACTGACTCACGAAAATGCAATGCACGATTGTAACGGCATTCTTTCTTTTCTCGTACATGTTCTGTTGCCGAAGGTACCGTAGTTTAATGATTATTCGTTTTTTTGAGCAGCTCCAATGGCAACCTCTCATCTCACTGCATCATTGAGGAACTTGCCTGCATTTGAAAGGTTCCAACCTTCAACGCATCGATTCCCTTTTGCTGGGCACGTGAGAATTGCCACTCCCACACGAACTTCGTTCCCTTCTTTCGTTGTCAAAGCCGCCACTGTTGTCGCCCCCAAGGTCTTTCTTCTTATTGTTATTATTAATATTAATGCATTTGGTTATATGTTTCATTTTTTGGTGTGCTTTGTAATTGATTGTTAAGGATCTAATTACACCGGTTTAAATTTTACCCGACTATTACTCAGTCAATAATTTCATATTAAAATTTGAATTTTGTCGATTTTGAATTATAATAGTCATGTCTCTTGAGATTGTTTCCATTATTTTTTGTTTTTACATGTAGATTTCTCAATTCAATGCTACATACGTGTTTCTATTTCTTTTGGTGAATTACTACGTACATGTTTCTGATTGTATTTCACGATGCAGCACACCTCTGTTAAGCCTCTGGGTGACAGGGTACTGGTGAAAATCAAGGATGCAGAGGAGAAGACTGAAGGTGGGATTTTACTGCCAACGACTGCTCAAAGCAAGCCTCAAGCGGGTGAAGTGGTTTCTGTTGGAGATGGCAAGTCAATTGGGAATAGCAAAGTGGACATTGATGTGAAGGTGATGTTACTATGTTAAGAAATAGGAAATCCGAAATCCTTAACATTTCAATCTATCCTGTGTTTTCCTCTTAATTTTGAAATTTGAACTTATGTGAAGCATTTCTTTGTACAGACAGGTGCACAAGTTGTGTATTCAAAGTATGCAGGGACTGAGGTGGAGTTCAATGGTTCAAAACATCTTATTCTGAAGGACGATGACATCATTGGTATTCTTGAAACTGATGAGGTCAAGGATCTTAAACCCCTGAACGATAGACTCTTGATAAAGGTGTGTTACTCTTTACTCTTTAAAGCTTTTTCTTAGAATAATAGATTTGAGTCTAACTCAATCTTACAAAATTGACTTGTAAGAAAAATGTTGCTCTCCACTTATATACTCTTTAATTGTTTTATTTTTAGTTGATGTAGCACTTGGATTTTTTCCAATACTTTGTTTATTTTGATGTTGGATGTTAGTTGGAGCACAGCATGGTGCGTTTGGTTAAACAACTTAATTTTACCATAAATTTTTCTCAATTAATTATAATCAAATACGGGTTTATTCCATATAATTCGTTTCACTAAGCTAAATATAGCTTGAGAGTCATAAGATATTTTTGTAAGATCAAATAACTCTTCCACGAACTCTTACCTTAATCAGTTAATACTCGCGGTTTTTTGTTGTTCTTCCCATTTAGTAACTTGTTTTTGCCATATTATGCTTTACGGCTGTTGCATTTACTGGCAATATGATGCTGCTTACTTTACACGTCTGTGACAATGAATTAATGATGGTATCCACTGGTTTGTTTAAATATTTACTGCAGGTTGCAGAAGCCGATGAAAAAACTGCTGGAGGTTTGTTGCTCACAGAGGCAACCAAGGAGAAACCATCTATTGGAACAGTGAGCCTTCATATTATTCTTTACTTGTGTAGAAAAGATAGTATAGTTACAACAAAATACAGTTTTGATAAAACTGCTCGAATGTACAGAGGAAAAATGTTCAGAGCAATTTAATGATGCTTACCATTGTTGAATTTCCTCGTCCTAGACCGGTGCCTTTGTTGTGAATGTGCAGCAAAAATACTTTGCCTAAATAATGTTTTCTAATAAATCTTGCTCGTTTATTTTCTGAGAGAATAGTCCATAATATTTTTGCTCTGCTTTTTAATGTTACAGGTTATAGCAGTTGGTCCGGGGCCTCTGGATGAGGAAGGTAACAGAAAATCATTGTCCATCACACCTGGGAATACAGTTTTGTACTCCAAATATGCTGGGAACGACTTCAAGGGAAAAGATGGTTCTAACTATATTGCTTTGAGGGCCACAGATGTTATCGCCATCTTGTCCTAGTAACCAATTGTGAAACCTAATTTTTTGTGTTAATTTAGGTTATGTTATGACTACGCCTGAAATATAGTTGATTGCAACTCTTCCATTTGACAATTTGCATTAAAATTACAACGTTTGAAATATATTATTTTCCACTGAGATCCTAAACCAATTTTAGGCTATGGCTGAGATCCAATTGCTTCAAAGCTGAAATTTCCGTGTTATACTACTATACAAATCCACGATGGTAACCCCCAAAATCTGTTTTTCAAATCAATAAAACCGAAAGTAGAGATTCAAATCATCAATATTGTTTTCGTCTCGTCCAATTTCAAATAAAAAAAAATTAAATATAACTTTCAAAAAAAATAAAATAACATATATTGTTTGTTTGAAAGAGAGAAATAATTCCATCTCCAAGACAAGTTCAAGGAGCTTAAATAGGAAGGTTCCGTGGATCTCAGAATGATCAATGAGATTCACACGTGCGTTGTGGTTCAAGGGATCTTCCTTCATGAACAAATGCGTGGGCTCATGAACTATAAATTTATGAAGGCATTATCCTATTCCTAGTGGCCTTTTAATTTGTTATTGGCGCTCCCAAGTACTCAAGAATGAACAATTATTGTGTTAGCAGTGTCTGTATGTGCAAAAGCTCATATCAAAATAACTTGATCACAAAATTAAGTATGAAATTAATTTTTACTGGTAACTGGTTTCATTTAAGACTGAGAACACGGATGAATGAAAAACATTGCTTGATGATCTCAGAATATGTAATTCACTGTTATTGAAATCTAGGTGTAAACATTCTGCGTATGACTAGAATAAGGCTAACAGTAATTGAAGCATGCTAATTCCAAAATTAGAGATTAAAAAGAAACCGGGTTTTTCTTCATCCATAATGACCACCGTGGAAACAGCGTAGGCACTTTATACAAGAGCTAGAATTGGCATGCATTCTTAATTGTCTGAGCAATACACTAAACTTCCGTGTACAACTTTAACCATAACAAAACAAGATTTACAACAGATAAGTAAAAATTAATGGTTATATAAGAACTGATCATATTATACACTAGCTGCCCTATTCTGCTGTACCTAGCAAAAAATCCTAATCCAACATCCACAAGAAAAGCTGATTCCAAAGGTATAGGATCAGTGGCATTGGTAGTAAGGGAATCTGCTCTTGCTACATTTAAGGATCTAAACTTTCTCACAATCAAAAGCGGTGCGGTGAAAGAGAACTAGGATGCAGTTATGTGTCCAGTCCACCACCTCTACAATAACCCAATCAACTGCATCATTTGTACTGAGTGTCTCCTTTTCATTTGAGAAGCACCAACCAGAATTTTTATAAGGCTAAGTTGGTTCTCCACCACCGAAAATGTACAAGTTCACCTCTCAGTGCCAGCATTTGACATCTTTTACCTATTAAAGGAGGCAGCTGAGGTATCTTCATACTGTCCCCTCCATGCATTGCCACTGTCTGTCCCACTGCAAGCTTGATTGGGGATTGGAACATTACCACCTAAGTCGCCATCCAAGCTCATTTGCTGCACTTCTGCAGATGATAATATCTTTATGCTCTGGACACAGATTACAAATTCACTGCAAGGAATCACAAGTTGGTGGTCAAGAAAAAAAAGAAAACCAGAATTGCACAAGTAGTAGGCGTACAAATTATTAAGGACTAAGCTACTTACTCCCAAGGGTCATCACCAACAAGAAGAATGTCATTTTCATGATCCACATATACTAATTTCCAGTCAGTCCGTTGAGGATCTTCTAGCTGCCCTTCAATACCAAACATTCTAGCCAAATCATGCCGGAGTTCATCATATCCCTTGTAACGGGTAACATCAATACATCTTCCAACAGAGCCACGCTTTTGAACCTACATAGTTTGTACATCATTGGAATTTGAATAAATCATCTAATCTAATAATGCATTTAACTTTTGGGCCACACACAATGCAAGCAGTAAAAATACCAAATACATTTATTTGCAATTGTCAAAGAAAGTCAAACCTTCGTATACGTTCGCATGCGTGGAGTTTGGTTAGTCCGCAAGCCATTATTATTATTATTATTCAGAACTGCAGTATCATTGATGCCAACATCACTTGAGCAACCAGGCTTGAAAGGCATGTTTGGCACTCCAAATGACTGTGAGCTGAGGTCAGCTGTTGACAGCTCAGTTTCAATGTCTCTTGGAGCACCACCATAGTTAGACAACAAATTTTGAAGATCTTTTTGAGAGTCATACCCCCTTAGAAGCATAGTATCAGGTGTTAGACCATCCAGATTAGAGTCAAATGGTAAACTGTTTCTTGGGTGTGATTGGACATCCCCTTCCATGCAGAAGTTGGAAAGTGGCAAGTTCTGCTGGACATTACCAGGATCAAGACAGTAAGATGTTCCAGAAGAAGAAGCTTCCAACTGACCAGTAATTGACCCTTTATACTTCAACTGGTCAGGTCCTTTTACATTGAGCAACTCATGTTTGATCTGCATGTCAGGTTTACTTTGAAGCTCCTGTATCAGATTACCAGTGGGCTCAACCATCAAACTCCCTCCTAATGCCGCTGGTAGTTGCTGATTTCTTTTCAGGAGGTTTGGAGGAGACACCTGGCAGTTATTAGTAGATGGAGAGGTTGAACAAGATGGGGCATCTCCATCTGTTAGTGTAGAGGGAGCTCTAGTAATGGTAAGTGATTTCTGCATAATTTGGGGTTGGTTCATAGGAAGCTGTTGCGATTGCATAAGACCTGAAGAAGAGAAGTTGTTGCTGTTCAGAAGCTTCTCTGTTGAAAATGCGTTATTGCTAAGCTGCTGAGGCTGATGCTGAGATATAGGTGGCAAGGGCTGCAGTAATTGCTGGTTTTGTTGTAGAAGCTGAGACTGCAAAAGTGGGGTGGATGTGGAAAGAATTTGTTGTTGTTGTTGTTTTTGCTGCTGCTGCTGCTGCTGCAATTTCTGTAGCAATTGTAAGTGGAGTTGTTGCTCTGAGGGGTTTTGCTGTAACATTTGAGTGGCCGGTGGCTGCTGTGGCGCTCTCTGTGGCAGGTTTTGTTGCAACAACTGCAGTGGAGATTGTTGCAATTGTGTCTGCTGTTGTTGCTGCTGCCTCTGTAAGAGACTAGCTTGCTGGTCTATCTGTTGCTGAAATTGTGTGTCTTGTGGTAAGGATGTCAATGGGAATGTGTTCTTACTACCTGACTGGATACCTTGCTGTGGTGGGATACCTCCTGAGAGTAATTGTTGTTGTTGAAGTTGGCCATATGCCATTGGTTGTTGTACAAACTGATTAGAAGCAACTACCCCATTATTCATGATCGTAGCATGTTGACTTGACTGTTGCTGTTTCTGGGGCTGTTGTCCTACTTGCTGGGGCAGTTGCTGCAGCAATGGCAGGTTTTGTGGTTCAGGCATCTGCTGTTGCCTCTGCTGCTGAAGCTGGTTCATTGGCAGTTGCAATAATGACTGTAGCTGCTGTTGTTGTTGCTGTAGGTTTTGTTGTTGCTGCTGCTGCTGTTGTTGCTGTTGCTGCTGCTGAGGCCATGACACTGGGGAATGTTGCAATTGTTTGATTTGACTTGGTAGATTTGGTTTGTTTAATTGAAGATTTGGGGCAGAGAGGACAGGAGCTTGAAAGCTCAATAACTTGGATGGGTCATCAGTGGTAAGGTTACCCTGAAGGGTATTAGATGGAAGCATGGATTGGAAACATCCTGATTGAGCAGCAGAAAGCTGATTATTCGGCTGCATGCTCATCCACTGCACTAAACTCAAACCGGGAAAAATTGAACTCGAGGCATCCTTCATGCCAAAGTCATCTCCAAGCCAAGGCATAGCTCTCTTGAAAGCATTTTCTACATCTGACTCGTCATCTGCAAAATCAGACCATCAGTCACCACTCATCATGCACAACACAACATACTAGGATGGGAATAAGAATAAAATGCAGGTTTTATAAGTGATACTATTCAAAATTGATATTACAAATCAGACTGTACATTCAACACAGAAGCAACTTGATTTCTTTTCATAATGTGAAGCCAATTCTATGAACAGTAAAATTATCAATGTAATTGACTAGTAAAACTCAGTTATTGCCAGTTTTTTTTTTTTTTTTTTTTTTATAACAAGAAATGATCCCTAAAATGATACTTGTCTTAATGTGAAGATAGACATTTGAATTTTTTACAAAAACAAATAATCTAAGGAAGCTTCTGTTGAGGTAATGAGTGAACCAGAGAAATCAATGCAAGACAAAATGAAATCTTCCAATGAAAGCTGTACTAGTTAGGGGTGAAATCTTGCTACCTGGCATTCCTGGTTGCCTGGGGAACTTTGGCCTAAAAAATGGAGGTGGGCAAATGTAGAAAGGAGTCACTACTGGTTCAATTTCCCAAATTGAAACTCTACCGGGGCGTTCACCTGCTGTTGATTCATCCCATCCAACCTATCAATGATTCAAATGATGACTCTCAAATAAGCCAATAAAGAGGTTCAGTATTACTACAATAAGGCACATACTATTACCATGAGGGACAGCAACGTAGAGCCAAGCATATCTATAAACCATAATGAATGCTATAATGCACTCAAAACTAAGGAAACAAAGAGAAAAAAAAAAATTTCTCAAACAATAAGTCCCAGGAATATATTCAAACCAATTCTACAAATAAAAAATATTTATAAACTTGTCTACAATCATATCAAGTTATCCAAATAACGCATCTATTTCTTCGTAAAAATCCAATGTTTTAATAATACCTGAATATTGCGCCACTGTGAGTTCTTCCATCGGACAGGATCCAAGTCACTAATCCCAGTGATTGTACCCATATATCTACGTACTCCAGACTCCTCAGTTTCAAACATCATTCTAAATCTCATTCCAAGAGAGACTTGAGTGAACATGGCTTTGTTATACTTGGCCAATGGAACAACAAATTCAGAGGGGCTAGCTCTGTCAAATTCAAAGGGGTATTGTTCAATGGATGCGATGCCATGCCATGTCATGATAATAAACACATGTCAAATAGTACCTTGGGTTGTAAAATATAGTAAATGGGCTGTTATTTGCAGCAGCATGAGCTGCAGCAGCAAGAATGCCAATATGCATGCTGTCACTAGATATCACTGATGAAGAGAGTGCTGGTTGCTGTCTATTAGCACGCCTTATCCCTAAAAGAAGATGCTGCTTTTCATCTCTAAAAATAAACAAAACACAGTTTTGCTCAGCAACAAGGGGCCAACATAATCCAGAAATTTTCACATGCAAAATACAATGTATCTTACCTGATAAAAAGAACTGCATCTCCGGCAAACAGTCTCTTTGTGCTGACAAATACACTCCAACCAGTAGTCAATAAATGCCTCTTTGGTTGTCCTGTAGGTGATGTGCAACCAAGTTTAGCAATTAACATTCAAACTCTTTAAAAATCAATTACACAGTTTCTATGTTCACAACTTTGTCAAGACCACATACATATATATAAGAGGAGTCTACAAGTTTTTTATTTTAAAAGATGATATGTCTAAGGAGATAATATATGCCTTAGAGGTTTAGATTAGATAGCACTAGGTTTCAATGGTGACATATACCATACTAAGGACAATATATTAAAGAAAGATGGCAATGAATAAAGAATATGTTAAAGCAGCCATACCCCTATAAATATGTCTAAATGCCCATGTATTGTCGTGCAAATCCTTGGCCACAAGCTCCTGTGCGGGAGGTTGCATTGAATAATCCTATCAAACAAACACACTTATGGTCAGCAGGCAAACCTCTAGTGATTCTAGCTCTAGATACAAAGAATAAAAAGAAAATGAAAATGTTAAGCACATACCAAAGGTGGGAATATTTTCTCAGCTGCTCTACGAGGCACAGAAAATCCACCATGAGTGCTTGTGTCACTAGCTGTAAGAGTTTTGCAAAAGAACTCAGTAGGTTGACGGCTTTGTTTGAGGCCCATATCTGATGCCAGTATTGCTTCTTTCTCATACTGTAAGAGCCAAATCAAACAATCTTTGATGTAGTTTACACACCATTTGCTCGAGAGGGCCTTAAACAAAAGGTGGGAAATAAATCCCACATGCAATAAACAAATTCTCAGATTGAACAGCTAACATACTTTGTTTACAGGTTGAAGGGTCATCTGCGCATACACCTCATCGGTTTCTGGATCAGCCTGTTCCCCAAAAATACACAATAATATCATATCATTGTATTAAATCATAGAGAAGTTAACATTGTATCAAATGCAGAACAGCAATGCCACATGTGGAAGACAACACTTAGATACAATACCATATGTCCCTAAAACGTTATTCTTCAATCAAAATTTGAGTTTTACTTAGGTAATATGCATAGACATTTAATTGAATCTTGATTACATATTACCAAGGCAAAACTCTAATTCTAAGTAGATAACAATACTAACAGACACCTATGATACTGCATGTAAATTTTATCCCAAGTTGGAAGTGCACTTACATGCAAAGCAACATTGTGAAGCATGCAAATCAACTGGGAAGGAAGATTAGGGTAACTGGGAATGAAGTCAGTCTCCTTTTGCATGGAAGCTGCAACCTGAAAGTTATAGTAATCAAAAGGAACTTACATCATCATTCAAAATACAGAAATATCACGCTCATAGAATCATGGCAATTGTCACATGAAACATACTTGCTCACTGTGTCCTTGGGGGAAGTAAACCACAAGACTTCCGACAGGAGGCAAAGAAACCAAAGGTCCAGCACAAGCATGCCATAACTCTGAATTGATTGACTTCCTTTCACCTGTAAAGAAAACAAACATACTGTTAGTCCTTTGAACAGAAACATTACTCTTAATTTATTTTATTTTAAATGCTTTTTAAGCTGTTTGATGAACATGGATGATTTTATATTACATCTCTAACAGTCTCCTCAAGCATACTATTGAAGAACAGATGCATAACTTCATAAAAGAAACTAAAATTCTTTAATGATTGATACTTCTCAGGGGCAGTAGCTTAATCACATATTTGCAATTTGCCAAAGAGGCATTTTTATTGCAAAAAGCAAAGGAACAGATCTTGCATATTCCTCTTGTATTGATATCAGTAGACCCATTACCCATAAAGAATATACTGAGAAGGTAATTAAATAGGTGAAAACCTTTCCTCTTTTAAATATTTTATTACATAGGAATCATATTCTCTCTGAAGACTATCACGCAAACATATTCATCATTTCCCTTCTTGCCTGAAACTTCATAAGCAACATTTGACCCTTTTTCAACATATGCCATATTATTACCACACACCCTATCACAAACCAAACAACTCTAGAAAGTTCAAGTAAAATATCATCAACTACACAGCAAGATGAAAAACAGATATCTCTTCATCATTTTTCAGGCAAAAATGCCAATTATTGCATATCTAAGAAAAACATTTGATAGCCACCCAATTTTGGGACTCAAACATGTCAAATGCCCAAATTTATTCCATCTAAAATGCTATTAGATTAATTTAACAACACAAAAGCAGCACTTTCCTTGAAAACATCTTCGGTGTCACCGAGAAGGGTTATGTTTGATGAAATAGAAACAAACAAACACAGAGAGAGAGGGAGACAGAAAACTTTGAGAAAAACCCACCTTCGCCAGAATTAGGCAAGTAACCATTGGATGGAGCCTTCATTACGACCTATAGAAAAACAATGACCCCTAACAAATTCACCACATAGCCTTTACTGACAGAGAGACTTGCCCTTGTTCCACAGGTTTTTCATAACAAGATAATCCTAACTTCAATTCATCCAGCACTGCCCCAGAAAACGAACACAAAACTGTCCACTAATATGGAATATGATCAACAAAAAACCGACCCTTCCCCTCAAATGCAACCAATTGCTAACTCAACTTCCACACAGCACATGCACTCCAAATTCAACAACTTAACATTCGAGGATTCAAGCCACTCAGCACAAACACCATGTCAGTGCCAAATTTCAAACAAATAGGACTAAATCCCAGCAATGGAACCCTTCTTGCTGCACAAATCAAAACGCCAAAACCAACACTCTCTCAGCTGAAGATGTCCAAGAAGCCAAAATCTGTGCAGCAGAAGAACCATCTCAATAACACCAACAAAGAAGAACAAAACAAATTAAAAAGGCTACTTTGAAAAGCAAAACAAAAAGGGAAACAAACTGATGAAAGCCCAGATAAGATATATCCAAGTATGACGTAAAGAATCACCATATTGATGAGAGTGGAGTAAAGAACATAGAGAAGAAGTGACCAAAATGGAAAAGCATGAAATGGGTATGCACTGTTGTTTCTGGGGATTGAGGTGGCACAACAGGTGAGATCAGAGTAGCAAGAGAGAGAGAGAAACTGGCTTGTCCTCGAGAAAACAGAGACCGAACAAAAGCAAGACAGCTTTATTTCTGTGTATGTGAACTGAACAAGCCGACATCAAATATAGACCAACCCAGTCAATCACAGACAGACATGGTTAAACAACTAAGCCTTTGCAATAAACACAAAACAAAACACACCTATTAACGTTCCTCAATATACATACATCCTTACAAACTCATGTTTATTTTATTTTACTTTTAACTAAAAAATTTGGAACGGAAGTCATCCCAATACTACTAAGAAGGCCAATAATGGCATATTGTGATTGCCCACAAATACTCCCTCAAAATGTTACTGCACACACTGTGTTTGAAAATATTGATATTAACGTCGGAAAATTCTATGTAAGATGGGAAAATTTGTTTTTTTATTTTATTTTATTTTAAACTTTACTACTTTAAAATGACAGTATCAAACATTAAATTTGAAATCATATTGTATATACTATCTTAATTTCTCATTACAAAACTAACGCTAATAGTTCAAATATGCTATGTATTGACATATTACGATGTGATATTACATTATCATTCAATTATAATTCTATATGTCTGTAACAATTTATTAATTTTTATAATAATTATTTTTAAAATTATATTAAAATTTATTTTAATTAGTTGACGTTTAAAATTTTTAACACAAAAAATACGTGACAACTAAACTCATAAATACAACATTCAAAACATAAAATCAAACTCTTTAATACTCTAATAGTATTAGAGACTTTATTCAAATTGTTACTACATAAGTCTAAATACGTAGTAATCAGTAAGATATATATATATATATATATTTTGTAAGAAAGTATTTTCAACTAGTAACATCAAAAGAATCAAACCTGTACTTATAAAATAAAATAAAAAATAAGTTCAGATCTTCGACTATGTCAATTCACATTTGTCTGTTTATTAATGTTTTACTTTTTACACGATATTATTATTCCTCGTGATTATAAAAGTTGGGCCCAATATTCACTTGAGAGTTCAGATTCCACCGAAATTTCGCATTTGTGTGGTGCCTTTTTCTTTTTATGGTACAAGTAAATTGAGAGGATAAATGTTTGCATAAAATTTATTATTATTTATGGTGGGAGGGTGAATTGTGTAAAGCGACTGAAAAAGTAGGCTCCATGTGACTGTGAGGAAGAGGATTATTTGGAAATTTGGATTCAAGAATAATTAACCTTTTCTGCTAAAATTGTCTAGAGATCTGGTACGTGAACTTAAATAGATTATTAAGGTTTTGAATTTTTTAATTATGGTAGGTGACATGGCTCTCCACTTGATCTTTGAACTGTGTCTAGATTATTTGGGTCGTAAATTCTTCGTTATTTTATAGATTTTTTTAGTATTACTGTATCACCTCTTTTTGAGATTTTTCGTGAATGCTTGGACCCACGAGACTGTAAAAGCCATTTACGAAATAGTTAATTATTTATATATACAGTTAGCGTAAAAAAATTTTACATTACCAATTAATCAGTCATTAATAATATCTTTTTATTTATTTATTTAATTAAATTAAAATAAAAAATTATTATTAACGATTTTAATTGATTGTCAAAAAAAAATTTTATACCGATAATATATAAGTGATTAATTCTTTATCAAACCTTTTGACTACCAAAAACAATGATATTTACTTCTATAATTCATGGAAACCTTTGTTGTTTCTTCTTATTATTTGTGGTTTGTTGATATTTTGCAAGTCAATTGTTTTGTGTTTGGTACGGCAGATAAGGTATATAATTAGTGCAGGATTTATTTTAACTGTCAGAAATTTTGGTAAAAAATCGTAAGAATTAAGTGAATGCAGAAAATTTAGGAGAGAGAGAGGACTGTCTTGAGGGGCACAGATCGTTAGTTTTCTTTTTTATTATTCCTTTTACTATCTCACACAGTAATTTTAACATTTAAAATGTATTTCAAAATAACATGTGTTTCCACTCTTTAATTTTATATTTGTTACTTTTATATCATTTCATAAATTATTTGACCATCATAATTAAAATAATATATTTATTAAAATAGTAAAACAATTTTAGTAAAATTATATAAAATAAATTCTACATTAATTTTTATTATTAATTTGTATGTAAAAACATTGAACTACAATTTATAGCTCTTTGTGGGCCGGAGAGTATTATTATTTGTTCAGAAATCAAAATTTTAAGTACAAAATTCAAAACATAATCGATAAATTATTAATATAATGATAATATTCTTGTAAAATATATGAAATGTTTCACTATTATTATTAATATAATATATATTTAATTTAGTTCTTAAAAGATATATAGTAAAGATGACTAATAAATCTTTGAAAGATTTTTTGTGAGATTTTTATTATATAAGTTTATTTTTTCATTGTACTCAATTACTAATTTTGTTAGTTTTATCATTAAATAATGGTTAATTAATGTTGGCATGTCCTAATTAAAAATTAATTAGATTTAGACACATGATAAAATAAAATTTAATCTTTAATTTAGTTTAAAAAATAATTGAAATGACGTTTGAATGATTTATTTTTTCTAACTTATTTTTATTTTCGTATTTCATTTCACCTACGAAACTGATATGTGTGAAATGTGAAACTCATTTATAGGATAAGGGTTTGAGATATTATTGAAACCCTCAAGTTATTGAAAAATCCTCAGGCTTCAAGTTTTTTGTGAAATCCTCGGTAAAGTCTTGTTTCCATAGTAATAGAAATGACCATTGTAATATCCTAATTTTTGTAACTATTTATGTATATAATTTTTATAAATTATTGTATGTTTTACTGTGATAAATATGTATTAAATATTATGTAAGTTATGAGAATAAAATTTATGTAGTATTATCTAGTAAGATTTTCTGAATTCAATGATATATATTTCATTGTCTAAATTGACTATTTTTTTAGAAAGCATTGTAATCACACTATAAAATGTGAAAAACTTGATTTAAGAAAATTTGAGTAATATATAACCTAAATGATAAATTATTGAGAATAACTTAAGAATAAATACAGTTAAGAGAAAAAATCTCTAAATTCAAATTTATAAGAATTCACTAAGGATTTAACTTGACAAAATTATTTGGCTAAAATGTTAAAGCTTAAAAATTATGGAAAAATGTTCAATGGGATCTAAAGAATTTTATCATCAATATAGTATGCTTAGAATAGTTAATAAAAATGTTCAGCTAGGTTAAACTAAAATACAAGTCTATCCAATCAAATTATGACACATAAGTAAATTCTAATTAATTTTAATTAGCATAATTAAAAGATGATCTAGAGACCAAATTTTCTGTTTTTAATAATTTTACAATGTTCTAGAAAGTTCTACTAATAATTCTACAATGTTCTATAAAATTCTACAAAACTCTCCAAAGTAGATACCTAGTCACCAAATGATTAAATGGATTGGAAGCTTAACTATTGAGATACTTAAATCACTCTAGAATTTTCTATAAAATTCTATAAATTAAAATGCAAATCTATAATGAATTTAAATCTTAACCATTAAGATATTTTAATAATACTACAAAATTCCAGGACGTTCTATAAAATTTTACAAAAAAAAAATCTAATCACCATGTGATTAAAATGAATTGAAAGCTCAATCATTAAGATAACTAAATAACTCTACAAAATTCTAGAAAGTGGACACCTCATCATCATAGGATCAAATAAATTGGAAGCTTAACTATTAATATACTTAAATAATCTAAAGAAATCCTAGAAAGTCCTATAAATATCTACAACATGGACACCTAATCATCATGTGATTAAAATATCTTAGGAAATAACAAGAAATATCTAAAAATCTATAAAATTTGAAAATGGATGTGGAGACTAGTGTAAATAGGAGAAATCACACCAAAAAGGTAAAAAATAACCCTTAACAACAAGACATAAACCAAGCCAAAGAAACACAAAAAAATACTCCATCTTTTTCACAACCAAGGAGTAAACAACTATAATATTAAGAAGAGAGAAAGAAAGGGAGAAGATAGGAGGGAGACAAACAAGTAGGAAATGAAGAAATCAAGGAAATTAGGAGAAAACTAGCAAGCTTGAAAAATAGGTATGGGTTAGATATTTAATTTTATTCATGTCTATATTATTGTAGAATAAGTCTTGATCATTACATATAAGTTTGAATGCATGGAGCCTTAGGTTAAATGACATGGTTTTTTATTGTACTTATTGATAAATTTGATGTTTTAAAGTTGAATCTTGAAGTGGTTGATTATTTATGATTACATGTTACTATTAAAATTATTTGAATTGTATTTGAAAAGTTTGATTGAGAATATTTTTAAAATAATAGATTAATAGTGATGTATGTTGCACAATGTGACTTTTGAGTCAAAATATTTTTGGGGAAAAAGAAAAGAATTTTTAAAAAAATATATTTGAGAAATGACTTTTATATCAAGGATAATTGATAAAAAAAAATGAGTTTTAAAATTTTGAATTGATGTTTTTATGTAAATTATTTTCTTTTATTTACTATCTAAGACATTAGTGACAAGAAATTGATTGTGACATTGGATACTATCAAGGACAGATGGCAGTACGAGAAGGATAAAAAAAATATAGAGTAAGAGAGAGCTTGATATGATAATTAAAAAAAATAATAGAATTTCTCATTTTCTTTACTCAATTTTTTAGTTTTATTATAATTAATAATATGATTATATATATATACATATATATATATGTGTGTGTGTGTGTGTGTGAGAGAGAGAGAGAGAGAGAGTATATATAAAAAAAAAATAGAAAAGTTTGGGGGAACTGTCGATCCCCTTGTTATAACCAAGGTCCACAACTAGCTACCAATGTCATAAGATAGTAAATGGAGTTTGAGTAGAGTGGGTAAGATGAGACTGCTAGTTTGGGGGAATAGACCATTGGTCTAGGGAATGTTTGGGCGTGGTCAATCCCATAGATGGTCAATCTTTATTTGATTTTGTGTCGTGGTAGCCTATCGGGTTCACTGACACTCTAACTACTTTCTACTTATTCGCGTTTAGTGGGGCATTGCCGAATCACTAAATAGAGTGGTGTTAAGCTTTAGCTTCACTAAACACTCAAAAGGGAAAATCTCTATAGAGTATTGAGTTAAAATAATTTTTGAAAAGTATATTTTGAGTCAAAATATGCATCTCATAAGCATATTGCAATAGTTGGACAATTATTAATGCAAAATCTTATTAAGTTGTATGTATTAATAATTGTATGAACTTCTTATGCATGTGTTTCTATGATTTGTTTGTGTGAAATGTGAATGAAATTAAATGTCTAACTCCATAAATATTTTTAAACCCAGATATTGAATATATAATAATACAGAAAAATTGAAAGTGTAATTAGAGGTTTAGATACATAAATCCAAAGCATAGGATGAAAGTTTATTTTATTAAGATGTGATATTTGTATGAAAAAAGAAAATGGTTTGTAATATTTAGTGACTTTTATATAATAGAACTTTATTTAGATAAATTATTCATTTATCCTTTCTACTTATTATCCATATTAATATAAATAATCCAAATAATTCATTCAAATTAATAAATGTAATATGGAAAGGGGTTACAACCATAACCATTAAGTTCTTTTCCACTTCTAACATATGAGTTTTGCAATTCATTAATTATAAAAGAAGCACTCATATTTGATTGATACATCCTTATTTAAAATCTTTCGAAATAATGACTCATTTTACTAAACCCCAAATTTAATAATTTGTGATTTACAATCTTAAACATGTAGTTAGAATAGATGAAATTAAGGATGATTAAGACAAGAAAAACTTCAATTATAGTAAAACCCTACGAAATTCAATAACAACCTTCTATTTTAACTAGAGTATCCATAATTAGAATATTTAAACATGATAATGTTTTGTTGTCGATTAAAAAGTATCAAAATATTGCATTATGATCCATATTAGGTATAACGACCCGTTAGGTCACTACACTAATTTGTTTAGCTACTTGCAACGAAAAACATAATTATTACTACCTAAGGTTAACATGCAAGCAATACCTGGATATACATGCAATAATATATACTTGTGCGTAAAAATTTCATCAACAATTGTAATAATAAAAATAAATCCCTCCACATGACTGCAACTATAACTATACAACATATATATATATATATATATATATATATATATATATATATATATATATAGTAATATAGTGTAAACCTAGGTTCAAGCAATAACTACAAAAAAAACTACTACACAAGGGTATACAAAACAATATCGCCATCCAACATGGCTCCCAACGCGAACTCTTCCTCCAACATATCTCTACCTTACTCTCATATTAAGCATGATCATCACAGTCCAACTACAAGAAAACACGCAAGAATAAACTAACATTCAAAATGATCAATAAGTACAAAAGAATTGACTATTATACTACATATTAAACAACTAAGCAACACCAACCACTATTCACTTTCAACCCAACTACACAACACAACAAGTTCTCAACTAACAACATAATCATACAACCGCCATCAGATCAACATGGCATAAGAATACTATCATTTATCCACACAACATTACAACATGTTCTACTTTCATCACAACTAGGCAATTCATCAACATGTCAACATAGCATGTGAACAACATAACACATCAACACATCACATGCACAACACAATAATTATATCGTCGTCATGCATTCAACTAAGAGATATCTTATAGCACAAGTGAACATTCTAAGTGACTTGACCAAACCGAACCAACTAATAACGCAATATTTTTACACCAACTAATTTGGAAAAAAATTCACAATGACATGGTTTCTCAGATTTTGTCACTTGAACTAAGAAAGTCTAGTATCTCTTGTCAAGATATAACAATTTGGCAGTTTGGGTGTGAGTTTACCATGACCTTAGCATGCATAACCAAGCTTCCTATTGAATTAGCCAACCGATTACCTTCTAAATACTATGTAATTTCCAATGCTTAGTTATGAATTTTGGCTCTTAATCTTGTACCTTACTATGTTTGGTCACTTTGTACATGTATGACTCAATTTGGCCCCCATACAGATCAACATTTAGTCGCTTTATAAACATTATAGCTTGACTTGACCTCTACATTGTGGTTGCTTATATACAATATGACTCGACCTTGCTAAGTCCTAAAAGAGACTCAGCAATCCACTTCAAGAGTTAACTTCTCAAAAAAGGTTTTTCAACAACTGGATTCGTAGAGAACCGCAAAACAATATCCTCACAATGAGATATTCAACTTAAAAATAATCTCTCCTCTAGTACTAAGTCAATCAACATAATACAACTTAATACTTGAAGCATTCTTAACACGATCGTCTCAACATTTCAACCAACAACTCAACTTACAACTTTTCAAGAATTCAATCATAAATATACATTATTACATATCAATGTATAAAGAACTAGTATCATATAACAACATACAACATGATAGTGGTTCAACAACATATACATGTTTAACACTTATTCACTAATTCAACACATGTTAATTAGGCAAGTCACGTCCAATGTCATTCTCCTCACACCCAACATCTTTAAGGCAAAGAGTCTCTGACTTGTCCACACCTAATGCCAATCTACCCACACTCGACATGAATGAGGTAAAGAGTCCTTGCATCAATCACGCTTGACATGGCCAAAATCCACGCTTGACCTCATTCAGGCAAAAAGACTTTACTTAACCCATGTCTGATATCACCACATTGGTGCTCGGAGTCATCTAGGCAGAGAAATTCTGTCTTGATCACACCGCATATCACTCACTTGGGATCCAGTGTCACCAAGTTAGAGAATTCCAAAGACATCCACACCCGACACCATTCAACTCATGCCTGATGTAACCAAGTTACAGAGCTCTCCTCTAACTCATGTTCGACAGTACTAATCCCGCGCCCAACGTTAATGAGGCAGAGAGCCTTTAGCTTGCATCACACCTGGCAGTCTGGCACCTTGAAGTTGCACCTGACTTGAAGATGAATTCTATACTTAGTAGATTCACGAAATTGGTTCCCCACGCCTGAAACTCGAGAAAACCCAACATGCAACCCAAGAAAACATGACTACACAACAACAGCAACTTATTTCCATCATAATTTCAACATGTAATCAACATATGATCAAAACACCGATTTCACCTCATCATGTCCAAACAACCTAAAACTCACATCATCCAATTTCCATTTCAACTATAACACAACCACGAATTCAATGGAAATTCAAGCAATTTACAACATCATAAATCAATAGGGAATTGAATTCTAGCTTCCATTACCTTCAAGTTCACAAGAAGAAGAAGAAGAAGAAGAAACTAAGCTCTAGGAACTTCGCATTGAACCAACACCATCTGATTCTTAGCCTTCCAAGCTTTGAATCCAAGCACCACTCCTATAGTTGAGCTCCAAGAAAGATCGTTTACTTTAAAAAAAGTTTAAGGGAAGAAAAGGTTCTCTTAGACTCTAGAACCCTTCTCTCTACATTATCGTCATAACACATATTTTACTAAAATCAACAATAATTAATAAAATTGCAGAATATTACATTAGGTGATTATGAGAGAGAACAACCAACTAGTAGAAAGAATCGGTGTCAACCTAACACTTAACTGTTAACTGTTCAAGAAGCCAATAGAGTTAATAACTAAGTATAACAAAAAAATTAACTTGCATAACAAAGTTAAAATTCAGGGATCAAGTCAAGAACCTATCGACTACGTCTACCATCTTTTAGGAACCAAATTAGATGTTTACTCATTATTAGTATTGAAAAAATCTAAACATTACTTCAACGACTAGAAATAAGGCTCAAATCTATATCGTAAAAGGTATCAAAGTTTATTTATTTTTAATATCTTTCCAATTTTTTTCTCTATCACCTTACTTGCATTTTTTTTATTGTCCCTCACTTCCTCCTTTTGCATTTGTTCTGTTTGAGGGAGTAGAAGGACCGAAGAGTATCTAAACCGATAATGTTATCTACTATAGGAATTTATTGGATCATTCGTAAATTTAATTCATTAAATTTCATATTTGAAATGTTCATTTATCAATGTGAAAAGTATTGAAAATTTCACGCTAACTAATAATATATGACAAAAATATAATATATGAATAAGGATCAATCCTTATTTTTCATTTTATAAATCAAATTTGTATAGAGATAAATTAAGTGATAATCCACTTTTCTAAGAATTAAAATTGTTTCTTTAGACCAACCAAAATCAAATGTCAGATTTTCACATAAACAAATCAAATTTTGCAAGTTGAGTAAATTCTTGTTTGCAAAGATCAATGGTTCTTCTCGGATTACTTTAGATCGTTGATCATCAATTATTCCAATGCTATAATCATCCCCATTCCGCCCCCAATTTTTAATGTCCACTCCACTTTTCTTCATGTCTTAAAAACTTGAAAGTAAAAATTAAAAAAATGAAAGGATTTCCACCTTACTTCATGTCATTGATAATTAGTGTTTGATTTTTGACCAATGAGAAAGTATCCGAAAAAGAAAAGGAAAAGAGGATTATTATATACGAGACTACGGCAGCCACTAATCGCAAAAGCAGGAGATTCACATGTCAAAGGTTTGATTCCTACTTGTGAGATCATTATACCTTAATTAATCTAAAACTTAACATTTGATGATTTTGCAAAAATTTAGGATGCTAAAGTGCTTTGTTAATTTGTGCCTGTTTCTTTTATGGCATGAATCTCTCCTGTAATTTAACTGAAGAAAAGTTCAAATTCTCAATGTACAAATTTTTTAGTAAAACAACTAATTGTTTTTCTCTTTACAATTATTTAATTGCAATTGGTTCAGTTATTGATCATTGAATAAGGACGTGATACCTTTGGTTAGATATTAAAATAGCAGTTTTAGAATTTACTTTGCAAAACATTATAGTAATAGTTTGGATATGTCATTCTCCAATACATCGAGACCATATTCTTAACTTTCCAATCCAACTAATTGTCAAGGATAATTTGGCAAGATTGCGTGAGGATGGTGTTAGCAATAAAGGAGTCTTGTATTTAATAGTGGTTGATCAAGAAGATTGAAAAAAAAACTGCTAATGTATTGTATTCGTATGTTTTAGTTTAATTTAAAACATATGTGTGTTTGATGAGATTATATAAGTTTATCAAATAGTTTAAAATTTATAAACTTAAAGTGGAACATGTTTTATGAATCTAAAATTGACCAAACTCATAATAAAAATGAAGTTTATTAATTTTATATAGTTTGAAAAAGATCTGTCAATGATTAAGAAAAATATTTTTTGTGGTAGAATAATCTATTATATTTTTAACTGATTGATTACATTAAGGATGATAGATATTTGAAAACAAAACGTTTTCTATTATTTAATGGGTTAAATGAGGCGGTAATTGATTACAGCAAAACTTATATACTTGTGGAAATAAAACGATTTCCTATTTTAAACTACAAAATGGATCAATCAATTATATTGTATATCGTATTAATCGATTACACAATTTATTATTCTTTTTTTTATTATATCTTTAATTAGTTTGATCGATTATCATGTATTTTAATCAATTATATAGTTCAAATTTTAAGTTTCATGAAATTAATTCTTTTTTTAATCGATTTAATTGACTAAAGTATTCCTAAAATAAATTAAAAAATTTCAAAATCAATGTATTGAAATTGTTAATTAGATCTATTTTAAAAGATATTTGTAAATAATTTTTTCAAGGTTTAAATTTTTTTTTATAATAATGAAATATTTTTAAGCACCGAGGAGAGAGAAAAGGTTATATCTTGAAAATGCTTATAAATACATAATTTTAATATTGGAAATTGTTTCCTCCAACGATGAAGATTAACCTCTAGTTAGATTGCTAACAACATGATCAATGCACATCTTTGTTCATGAAGCTTCTTTGCCCATGACTCTAAGCTTGTGGAGTCGTGTACTTTCTAAGTCGACCTCCTTAAGGCCGACCTTTAAGTTGACCACTTCTTAGTTGGTCTTCTTAAGAAATTTGCCTTCAGTTGATCACCTTCATGTTAACCACTTCTAGATCGACCTCCTCAAGACAACTACCTTCAAGCCAACTACCTTCAGGCTAACTTCCTTAAGATGACCACCTTTCCTCAAGACAACCACTTTTAAGTTGACCACTTCCAGATGACAAAGTGCCTTGACACTATAGGTCTTGTAGTGGGTAACTAGAACAATTAGGGATGTCAACGAGACATAGTGAGTATGAGTAGTAATCTCTTGTTACCCTCCCGTCACATAAATATTCACCTTGTATTTGTCTCCATATTTGTGTGGATTTATACTTGATCACCTAGGTATTAGGTTGTTTATAGTGAGATGAATTTTCCATTGATAACTAGAAAGGAATTTTTACTTGTAATTAAGTAAGAAAAGTTGTCCTAAGAAAACTTAGTAAGTTTTCTTGATTTGGTATGTAATTGACCAATTAGTGTGTTTGTATAACTTGATGTTTTAATAAAAATAATTTAATTTGTATAACTTGAATATAAATCTTGAGTAGTGAGAGTGAACTTTTATAAATTATTGTATTTTTTTTATTTGCCTTTTATCTTTTATATATTTCATTAATCTTTGTATTGTAATTGTTATATTCATTCAACAATATCCATAAAGATTGCATTTCTAAGACTATTTAAAACCTAAATTGTAATAATCGATTCAATTTGAGAAGAATAAAAAAAGAATTTCAAAGAAATTTTTTAAAATTTTAGGAATTCTTTGGAGTGCTCAATTCACTACAATACATAGGGTCTTTTGACATATGAAACATAATCACCATTTTATAATTAATTAGTGTTTTATATGATAAATAATTTAGATTATGATATAAAATTTAATTTAATTATTGATATTTTTAAATATAAAATTTAATTTAAAAATGAAAATGAAAATAATAAATTAAAATATATAAACTGAAAAACTTATAAAATAAGCTATATAATTTTCTATTGATAGAGAGGATATAGATAATTAATGAACGTTTTTCAAAGACAGGATTTATTTTTTTCATACTGAAACTATTAAACAATAATAAATTTTTATGTTTGCATTTTATTTATATATAAATAATTTGAAAAAATTCCCTCAAGTCAAAAAACTGATCACTGCCGAGACTAGAATATGCTTCGAAGTTCAACATGGCCATCAAATTTGACTTTTTTTAAAAATATTAATAATACAATTATGAGTTGTGCTTTTTTCACAATCAATTTTTTAGTCAATGATTATAATTGTATTTCATTTTCTAAAATACATGTGCTTATTTTAGAGAAATCAAATCAAAATTAAAATATATAATTTGTAGCATGAAATTATCACTTTTATATTTTCTCAATTATTTATTCTTAATATTTTTTCATATCACTTTTGGGTATTTATTTCACATATTATTCCTGTAATCAGCCATAAAACAATCTCTAGATTCTCTTAAATCACCTCTCTTTGTCTTTATTTGAAAAATATTTTTTTAATTAAATTTCTTTCATTTGTTTTCATTTATAGTATGAATTTTAAGTTTTAATATGTAAAAATTATTAAAATTATAATTTAAATTATTCATCATAAACAAAATATACTTAAAATATTTGTTTATTATAAATATTAATTGTACTGCGAATGAACAACTATCTCTCTCTTTAAGCTTTAAAGAAAAATAAAAACAGAAACAGTGGAATTAATTAAGTATAATAAATAAAAGTATACCGATGAGAAATAAAATTTAAGTTATATCATATAAAATAGGAATGTGATTAATTATAAAATCATCTGAAGAAAAATAAAGACTAAAAGAGATTATCGGTGATATACTAATGTAAATAAAAACAAGTAATGCTCTTAAAAAAATAGAATTTAATGATGATAGATTAACATGGGAAAATAGTTTTATATTATTTTATTAGCTATTATTAGTTAGTATAATTTTATTTATTTATTATAAAAATCAAAAATTTATTATAAATATATTATTGAATTATAGTGTATTATTTATTTTTTAAATAAATATTTATATTATTATATACAATTCGTAAACATTTTTGGCTTATATTTTTATATGGTACCTCCTGTAGTATTTGTGAAACTTCAACTATTGTGAGTCTCAATTTCAACACACTTCCATTCAAAGAATAATAAAAAGAGAATTGATATATCATGGGCATAACCTACTTACTTTAACAATAATTTACTTTAAAAAAGAATAATAAAAATAACTTATTCTAACAATAATCAAGGTAGTAGTGTGACATGACCTTACCCCATAACCGTCACATCCTATTAGATTTTCTAGTGGAATTAAATTACTAATTTATCTTTTTTTTAATAATTATAAAATAATATTTTAATAATAAAAAATTCATAGTTAATAAAAACAAGGTTAAATTATATTTTTATTTTTTATTTTATTTTTTAAATTTATTTTTTATCTTTTATTTTTTATGATATTTATTTTGGTCATATATTTCTTAGATTTAAGTAAATTTAATTATTTAATTTCTTTTTACTAATTTAAAATTTAAAATTTATCTTATAAAATTTACTCATATAAAAATTATTGAATACAACAAAAGTTTAAATCAAAAGTATTATAAACATGGTAAAAATAAAATAAAAATTTAAAAATTTATATTATTTTTTAATTATTAATAAAATATATTTTTCACACGGTTTTCACAATGTTTATAATTTTTTTATGAACGAATTTCATAATGTTTATATGAACGAATTTAATGCTACAAGTTTCATGTCTTAAATCAATAAAAATAAAAAATATCTTGTTATAAAAATAACAAAATTATCATTATTTTAAAATGATCAAATTAATTCAAGCATTAAAGATAAAAAAAATTAAAACAAATATTTTAGTATATAAAAGAAAA
Organism: Cajanus cajan; assembly: GCF_000230855.2. NCBI lineage: Eukaryota > Viridiplantae > Streptophyta > Magnoliopsida > Fabales > Fabaceae > Cajanus > Cajanus cajan. Next base: position 67,842,613 of record NC_138521.1, read on the forward strand.
AAATATTTTAATAAATAAAATAAAATAAAAATATAATTTATCTTCAAAACAATATAAATACTATTTTAATCATGTGTCACTTTTAAATCGTAAAATTAATAAAATAAATAAGAAACATAAGCAAATAATTTGAGTTTCTTTTTATTAATAAACTTTAATCTTTTCTTTCATACGTAATTGATATTTTATTTTAGGATAAAACATTGTTAGATACATTATTATTTATCTAAAACTATTATTTTATTATTTTATTTATTTTAAAATAAAAATAATCTAATGTTAAAATGTAACGACCCGTCATGGTCTCTATACTCAGTGAAATCACACTAATTATACTAGTGAACTAAGAAAGGATATTAAACTATAAAATCAAATACATACATGTATATAGAAAAGTAATAATAATATATTTTTTTTCTATGTACAAGATATAATACTATATATTTATAGAGTTAATCACCTATACACTGCCAGTGTAAAGTCTTTTTACACTAGCAACCAATTATATTCTTTAATTGTGCCATGTCATTATTAAAAGTAAATATATTTATAGTGACATGACACGATTAAATGATATAATTGGTTGCTAGTGTCAAAAAACTTTACACTAACAATGTATAGGTGGTTAATATATTTATATACAGTCATCCAAAATAATAATACTCTCCTAGTGATAGTCAAGTATAATCAGATAGTTACTCAAGACGGTAACTCTAACATTAGAACAAAACTCCACACCCCGCAACGATCACAGCAACCAGCTCCAACCTAACCCTAACCTACTCTCACATACAGTATGATCATTGCAGTCCATTCACATGAAAATAGATGGGTAAGCTAGAGTTCAATAACAATCATACAAGTATAGAATAATAATTTATACTACATATTCATCCAATCATGTCCCAGGGGACTTCCATCTCACTCAATCATCAACTCACCAATCATGAAGTCAAACATCATACACTTCATCATAATAGCAATCATGCAATAACAACAACTCATGACAGATATCAATATATACCAATCATCTAATGCGTCGTCATGCATTCACTTAGGAGATCTCCCTAACAATAGAGTAGTATAAGTGACATCTCATCCTACCGAAACCACTCCAACCGTTTTCACGCCTAATGTGTCGGCTCAGTCACAACAAACCGAGATATAAATCCCCAATCGGGTTTACTCGGATGATGTCACTTACACACCTGAAGTCCAGTTCCACCGTCAGGTATAGCATAGCTAGGTACATGCTTATCACGACCTTGGTATGCATTACTAAGTCACTTGTGGAGTTCACCCACTGATTATCTACAAGGAACCACACACCTTTCCCAGTACTTGGTTAAGGGAATAACCCTCAATCTCATACCCTGCTCCAACACTAGCTAAGGACTTAGAAGAGACTCACCCAAACCAATGACCTATCCAAGCACCACTCTTACCCAAAATTAGTGGCATATCCAAGCACCACTCTAGCATAAATCAGTGGCTCATCCAAGCACCACTATCAAGAGACTCTATGTGAGCTCTTGCAGTTCGAAAACATTTTCCCTCTCCTCAAGTCCTAGGCTAGACACATGCCATAAGACATCACATGCATGCAATAATGCATCATACATCATACATGGTCAATCCACCATCATGATCAATATCATCCTCACATGAAAGTATAGACTAAATCATGTTTAAACATTCATATATATCATCACCAAGCATACATATGAATCAAGCACCAATTTTTCATCACATATCATACAAACATGACCCAACTTCAACATTAAAACATGCGTAAGCATCATATTCAATTATAACACCAAGCATACTCATGCCCGACGCAGGTCAGCTTGCGCCCGGCCTAAACCCAACCCGAGAGCTATAAGACTCTCCATGCCCTGCGTAGAATCACCACGCCTGGCGTCATTTAGACAGAGACTTCCAGGGATCTCCATGCCCAACGCACCCACCTTACACCCGACGCCATATTAGTAAAATACTATTCAAAGCCACTATCTGATATCGCGCCTGTCGTAGCTCTCCTCACACCCGACGTAATTCACCTAGAGGCTCCCATCTCAAGTCGTGCGCGACGTGATTAAGAAATGGTTGTCTCTGATGAATATACGTCTGACGCCAAGAACATGCGTTCGACACAAATTCAAATAGCAACCTCCAATCGTATGAAATAAAATGTTAAATAAAATCTTATATTTAAGTATTATTTATATAAAAAATATAGTTAAGAGAGAAATTTATTATAAGTGGTCGATCAAAAATTTCAACTAATATTATTTGTAAAATTTATACCAATATATAAAGGAAGTTTCTTATTTTGATGTACACATTATTTTGACAATTTTAACCCTTTATAAAAATTGAATAAATTATGTGATGATAAATTGATAATTAATAAATGAGAGAAAAAATTTACAAAAAATTTATCTTTTAAACAGCTAGTATGGATGAGAACAAGTCAGGTTAGACCAAACTTAGAATATATAGATTATATATTTTCTACAAATTTAAAGTTTAAGTCTGACCTGTTATCTATTATAATTTTTTTTTATAATTAAGTTTAATCTAACCTTTTTAAAGTTTGGCTTAGTTTATTAGTCAATTTAAAAAATATTTGTTAAATGGACAATTCATACTGTAAATTTATAAATCTATAATAAAAAAATAATTGTATAAAAAATATTTTAAATATTATAATATTTTTATAAATTTATTTATTTATTTATAATTTTAATAATATATATTGATTTTTTTATCATATCATATGAATAAATTGACTGACCTATTATATCTAATAAACTTTTCTATAAATCTAAATCTGACCTCATTATATAAATAGACTTTTTTAAAAGTCTAAACTTGATTTTTTTTATTAAATAAGTCAGACTAAATCAAACTTTAAAAAAATCAAGCCATAAACCTCTTATTTAAGGTCTAACCTATTATTATTTCTAACTATTGGTGACGGTCATTACCTTCATTAAAATGTTTGTATTTGAAAAAAGATTGTACAGAGACACGAAAGTATCTTCTTTTCCAGTTTTTAACAATAAAAATGATATGTTTGATAAAAAAAACAGAAATAAAATACACATAACAATATTTATTTTGGTTAAATAATAAATAAAAGATTATGTATTTATTTATAAGATTCGTTGCATATTATTTTATATATTAATTATTTTTTGATTAAAACATTTTTAATTAAAAAAATTGGTGAGAAAGATGTAGTAATTAAATGATAAAATAATATTAATTAAAAAAGAGTAATAATATAAAAAGATAAATTAATATATATATATATATAAGATAAATTTATTATTATTAATTTGATTAATTATTTTTTAAAAATTTTGATAATATAAATAATTAAGTTTTATACACAATAACGAAGTTAACACATAGACTTCAAGAAATCACACATAAGATATTTAAATTTTAAAATTTTTGTTTCTCTCTCCGTCCTCTTTCTTTCATTCCCAAAACAGGGTCAGGAGTTAAAATAAGAAGAGAGAGAAGTAAAATGTGATAAGGTGGCAGTGGTAAAGAAGGCAGCACGTGAAGGTAACGCAGCTTTTGTCGACCCAATCCTTGCCATTTCCATCCATCCAATTACTGTTATTATTGTGCACTACATCTACACTTTCTCATTTCATTTTTTCAACACATCATCATTTGTTTCTTTTTAATTTATAAAAATAAGTCTTGAATTGTTTGTGTAATATTATATATTTTAAATGTTTTAATTTAATTATGTGATTAAGTATATGATTAGTTGTGACCTGTTGTTAGTATTGTTGATTGAGAATTATGAAATTAGGAAATTTTGAGATAATTGAATTAGAATTAGGTTGGTTTAACTTAAAAGATAATAAATAAAGTTTTTTTTTTTAAAACGTGAACCTCATAAATTTAAGTTTTTAAAAAAAGTTAAAGAGAATAATTTTGGAGACGTTCTTCCTTTATACTTATTCTTTCTAACCCTTTTCCTAACTAAGCATTCATAGTAGTGGTGAAATTTGAAGCTCGAGAGCTTAGAATCTGAGGTTGAAGACTGTATGAAGGTTTCTTTCTTCCACTTCTCCTCTTTTTTACTCAGGAATAATTCGAGATAAGGGAAGCTTTGCGTTTAATTTTGCTAGATTGCATGTTGAATGCTTATTATTATTGTCTGAATTTGCCACTTGCATGACTGAATTGGCGAAAAATGTGAATTTTAGTGTTGTTGAGAGGTGCTCTTGAAAATGAAGCTTCTTGAGTAGATTGGTGAATTTAGTGTTTGAGGGTTGCATGTTGTATCTTGAGTTGGTTCGGTGTAGTTTATGGTGTATATATGTTGTATGTTTTGTTGCATGTATTTTTGGATGGTTGAATTTCAGGTTTTGAGCCATTTGGAGATTATACTATTGTATAAATGAGCATTACGACAAGCGCACCTTCATTGTATCGGGCATAACTCAAGTTAGATGCTTTCTATCCTAATCATGGCAGATGCGAGATTGGTAGTGTTAGATGTGGGTGAGGAGTTCTTTGACTTAGTAATCACGCAGGCGGGGAATGTGTGGCATTGGGCATGAGATTCGAGAATTCTTAGACTTATTAACGTTGAGTCTTTGGCATCAAGCATGATCAAGTTAGTGGATCTCTGCCTAAATGATGTTGGGTGTAGGTTGAGTGACGGCGAACATGAGTTGAGTAGAAACTTTCTACCAAATTGAGGTTTGACGTGGATTTTGCCACACCAAGCATAAGAGACTCAAAGGTCCTCTACCTCATCCGGGCCAGGTGTAGGATGATTGATGTCGATCATGAGTTGTTTGATGAAACTTGATGTTTCAAGTTGTTTAATCTTGGAGTATGATGGAATGTCATTATAAATGATGATATATGATGATGTTTAAAGTTGTCTATGATAAAAAAATTGATGAAATTGATTAAGTTGTAAGATGTATAATATTTTAAGTTGTATGTTAATAGATGATAAAGTTGTAAAATTATATGATGCTATAGTTGATTAAGCTAATAAACATGTGGTATAGATACATGTCTTTGCTGAGATACATAAAAATTAGAGAAGAGAAAAAGTTGCTTTAGAAATTAAAATATCTTATTGTGTGAATATAAGTTATAGTGCTCTAAGAGCCTAATTGAAAACCCTTTAGTGAGTAAGTTGACTTTTGGATGAGTAGTTGTTTTAACTTGTCTCATCTAAAATTTATGTGGAGTTCGTATGTGGACAAGATTGAGGTACACATGTATAAAGTAACCAACCGGATAAGGTACAAGGTTAGAAACTTAGTCCATAATTGAGTATCAAGAAGGTGTAGTATTTGGAGGGTAATCAGTGGAATAAATTCATAGGAGGCTTAGTGTTGCAAGTTAATATTATGGTGGACTCATATCCAAGTTGTTTTACTCTAATAGTAGTAGTAGACTTTTTAGTTTAAGTGGCGATACCTAAGAAATCAATTGAGTTATTAAATAGGTTTTTTGAGAGGCCTAAAGTTGTCTATATTTGACCTAATTGTGATATAGGTCAAATGCTGTGGTTTGGTAAAGTTTAGTTACTTAAACTGTTTATCTCTGTTGCATGAGATCTCCATAGTTAATATGTGTGAGGATACATTTATTGATTATTGCTTGTGTTGAATATGTTATTAAACTAAAGTTAATAAGTTGTATTGTGTTGCAACTTGTTTGTGTAATACTTGACGACAAGTTATAGTCACATGATGAAATGAATGTTATTGTTTAAGTTATTACTTAATGTTGTGATTATACATTAATTCATTTCACAAGTTTATCATTTTATTTTCTTTGTGATTGAAACTGTAATGATTATACTTAATATGGAAGCAGGATAAGATTAATAGGATTTGTTTATCTAGATGTTAGACGATCATGCTTGAGATGATCAAATTTTGTGGTGACATTGCTATTATGTAGTTTTAGCTATATAAAGGCGTTGATTGACAATAAGGTTATATTGTGTATAGTTTTGCATATTATGTATATATTGTATATATGTATAAGGTATGTATATGATCCCTTAAGATTTTTCAATATGATTGGTAGGAAATCTTTTAAGTCTTCTATATCCTATACATATAATTATTGTATGCATGTCTAAGTAGTTGTCCATGATAATTCTAATTTAGTTATGAATGTTTATTTTTGCTACATAGTAATTGAACTATACTTAGTATAATGACTTATCGTGTTGTTACAATTTGTCCTAACAATTTTTTATTATAATAAATTATATTTGCAAGAGTTTATTTATGATTTATTCAAATTTACCTTATGAGATATAAATTAAGTCTATTTAAAGATAAATTAGAAACATTTTGAAGAACTTCTTTATTAAAAATGAAAAGTATTTCCTAATAAAAAAGTTCTATTGTAAATTTGTATTTAATAATATGTCTTTACTCTTTAAACTATTTTTTCTTTATTTTTCTACTTATTTGTTTAATTAATTATACTTGTTTCTCTTATATAGTTCTAATTATTTTTATTCTTTGAATTTTAATTAAATTGAAAATATTCATTTAATGTACATAATACTTGCCCATACCTTACTAATAAGCATCTGAATGGATTAATTTCATACTAGTCCAATATATTTGAACAATTTAAATTTCTGACGTCAAATTTCAATATCACATTTTCGTCCTTAACTGCATAACAAATCTGATTACAAACGACAAGCAAAGAATCTGATCCCAGTTAAAATAATAGATTTAACATTATCTCATTTGGGTCCGAATTCAGATTGGATTCAAATATGACTGGTAGAATAACAAAAAGTAAGAATCTAGTCTATCCACAAATAAGATAATAAGATTATATCGATACAAATAATGAAAGAGAGGAAGAGAAAAAAGCAAGGATCTGAGAAAAAGGAGGGCAAATCTTGTTATCATAAAAATTTTCATGTGCATACACTCTTCCAAATTCATGAACTTAATTTATATTCTTTTCTATTAAGGAATATGTACTTTGCCTTTTTTTTTTATTTTTAAACATAATACCTGTCTTTTTTCTTTTTCTCTCTCTTTCTTTCGGTGCTCATTTACCTTGTTTTTATTAAATAATAATAATAATAATAAAAATCACGTTTAATTATAAAAGTGATAAAATAAGATAAGACAAAAATAAAAATAAATTTTTTTAATTTAATCTAAACATCATTAAATATTAATTATTATAATATTTATTTAATATAAAATCATAATCAATCTTACAATTTTAATGGTTAAAATAAATATTTAATAATGAGATCAAAATTATAAATTTTATAATTGAAGAATTGAAATTGTGAAATTAAAAATTGAAAGTTTAGAATAAAAAATTAAATATTATACGAAACTAAATATACATTTTAGCTTAATGTAAATATGAGTTTAACGAACTATTGACAATGTAAAAATGTTTACACTAATTAAAAATTAAAATTAAGTTTGATGTAATTTTTAAAGTAGTTATTATTAAAGTAAAATAATTTACGATATATGATAATCTATACTTAAACGATAATATATATATATATATATATATATATATAATATAATATAATATAATATAATATAATATAACTTTACATTATGAAATATGTATAAATATTGTTTCCACAAATCTATTCTTTAGTCTCATTTTTCTCTATAAGACATTCTTAACATCATTTTTTTTTTCTTTTTCTCAGTATTTGACAAATCTAATTTATGTTTAAAATAGTTATTAATTTACTGTAAATTTCAATTATAATATAATTTAATTATTTTTAAAATGATTTATTTATTATTTATAATTTCAATTATATAAAATAAAAAATAAAAAATTATCATATATATAATGTATAAAATAAAATACTAATTTATATATATAACTATAAGTGTCGCTCCTGCTACATAATTTATTTTTTTTATCCGTCACTGCTGCTTGTCCCCTGGAGTGTATCCATAATTGTTATTCAATTTGGTGGTTATTGCCTTTTTATATATGGATTAGAGTGACCTCATAATTTAAGTAATACTTTTGCTTATAAAAGAAAAACTATTAATATGTTTTTTTTAAAATGAAATAATCAGTGAAAGGATCCCGTAATTTTAAATGAAAACCAAAGGTGTTTAACTCGATTGATCGAGTAAAATATATAAGTTATCTTAAATTTCTTTGTATTGAATTGATAAAAAAATGAAAACCAAGTAAACTACAATAAACAAGACATGACAAAACAAAAACTCGTGGGCTGTGTCTGATGCTATAGGTATTATACTATTTTGGAGGAACAAACTTTTGCTTAGAAGCACCAACACCAAACCAAATAAGAAAGAAGAGAGACCACTATTAATAACACCATCAACGATGTTTGTAATTTGTAAATTGTGAGAGTAGAAGATCCTTGATGACATAGGCTTATTGAGCTTATAGCTAAAAATATTGTAATCCTTCGCCATGTAATAACCCTGCCATCAACCCTTTCAGGATTTAGGAATGGAAGCAAACAGAATCACCGAATGATCCATAATATGAAGGTTAGGTGTGTATGTGTTGAGATACAAGGAAAGTTCTACATCGTTCAAACAAGAGGATAGACATGAGATTATATATACACAATTATCTTCATTGATCGAGAGATCTTTTAAATAATGTCCAAAAGTAAAACCGGGTGCACAACAGTTTGCATGGGTGTGTCCATTGTAACCACAGAAATCATAAGTGACCCCAACGGTAAATTATAAGTGTGGCTGTGTGGGATATTGTTAATTGCTCAATTAATTAAAATTTTGTGTGTTTCAAAATTCATTTAATTAATTAAAGGCATGCCTGTCTGATCAAGCTAATGTCATGATGAACCAGATTGATAACCACCAAGTCTTTTCACAACACCACTAATCAATATGTATGCAACCAAATTATATTATCATTTTCTCTTTCTCTCTCTCTATTACATTTTCTTCCTGCTTTTTTTCCTCCTTATATAAAATTGTTGTATGTATTTATTGTATTAATAAATTTTCCCGTAGAAAAATTGCATGCAAGAGATGTTCGTATCTATTTTCTATAGACAATGACATGACGTGCATATCTCTTTGATGGATCTACTCACTCACCCACCATTAAACACGAGTCTTTTGGAAAAATGATATCTGGGTACTCTGTTTTTAGTTGTAGAAGTAGAAATAAGAAAGAGAGAGTTTAGATATAATAAGTCATATAATCATCGATAGAAAAAAAATATATTTTTCAAGTTCTTTTTTAGTGCATAGAATATCTTCCAAAATATGAAAAATTACTCAAGAGAGTGGCCTCCTTAAATCCCTCAAATACCGAGATTCATATTTTTCAAGTATGAATTTTGTATCAGCTAAGAAAAAGGGTGAGAGTCTGAGAGAGCCCTCTTGTGGGGTTTTAAGATTTTATAGTTTGTTGTACTCTTTCTCATATGATTAGGGTGACAACACACAACGTTGCTTTCTGGTTGACCTCGACATGCACCAGCTTGAAACAATGAAATTTAATTGGGATTTGTTTGGTATGCTCCTAGAATAAAAAAGAAAAATAAAACATTGAAAGAAGAAGCTCATATCCCCGTTCAGTAATATAATTATACTTAGTTTTTGACGTACACAAATAAACCTGCTTATGTTGTACTTGACTATAAATATTTACATAACCAGTTTTCATATAAAACTAGAGAATTATATGTTAAATGGTCAACAACCTAGGTAAAAGTAAAACTTAGTTAAACCCCGATGACATGGATCAATGAGGTCATAGTGTTAATGTAATTATTTCTCCCTTTTATTTTTCTCTTCATTTTTTATACTATCTTAATTTCCTTTACCTTACTACTTTGGATAGTAGTTTAATTCGGTTCGTCCAACATACTTCTGAATCACTAAACTTAGTTTTTCATCATGTTTGATTGTTTTTAAATGTCTTTTTTTCACCAACTTTTTATCCAAAAATGAATTTGAATTAGAAACATATGGATTGCTTTTGAAAATTCATTTGCAATTGGTAGTATTTATTTTAGAGCAACATCAACTAAAAGTAGTTTTAGTTAGTATCATTGAAACAAATTTTATTTGATCAACGTGCAATAAAGCCTTAACAAGAGAAAGGAACCTTGGAAATGTGAATGGAGTGTGAGTTGTGAGTAGAAAAATGAAAAGGTCCTAGCAGTGGTTAAAGGGAGGTCGGAAAGAGTTGAGATAGATTGGGAGAGTGAGTCACAAGTAACAGAGAGAAGAAAGAAGAGCTGAAGTTAGAAGATGGAGGCACCAAGGTCACCATCCAGAGTGATTGAACAATATCATGAAAGGGGAAGGGTATTATCCACTTAGGAAAGAGTAACCACAATATTTTTCTTCCCGTGGGTCCAAGGCACTTTAATGGCACCATTTGAAAGGTGGGGTTCAATCAATCAATTTCCTTTCCCACATCCAACAACTTGAAGATAAAGACTGGATTTGGATTTTGGATGCGATAAATCTCTCGCAATTAATTCATTTGGATCATTATTTGTGTCAAGGTTTTGCAATGTGACACCCTACCTGTCCATTACATGGTCACCTTTTTATGCATGCAGCCATCAAAAACGCTTCTGTATAACAATTAAAAAGGAGATACATACAACAAACATTTATAAAGAAACCTATAATGGGAAAATAATATGAACACGGAAACTGCATTCTCCTCAAGTTTTTCAATTTTCCTCTTTTTCTTTTTTCCTTTCTAGGCTATGAATCAATTATACATCATTTACTTGTGGTTTTAGCAAAATCTAACATACTCGTATGCGGTGTACAAAGTTAAGTTTAATTCAACTTGATTTTATAAACTTAAATTTAGTTTAAAATAAAGTTAAGATAGAATAATACTGCGAATGAAAGAAAAATGAGCCAATGAGGTAATTTACTTTCATCAGCCATTTGACGTTCAATGAGAAAGCATCATAAGTGTTGCTCTGAAAGCAACATATGTTTACAAAAGAATAAGGTTCAACTCGATGTGAAGATGAATTCTCAAATAAGAGATGCACCGTTCCCAAAAACACTGAACGTCGGTTTGGACCTAAACAGCAAATCGAACACACTCTTAGCGGTTTCAAACATATGAAGAGACTTTGAGTCAAGTAATTATTCCATTGGTTCCAACTAAAGTTGGCGATGAAATCAAAGTTTCAAATATTCTCTTATGACTCAAAATTTCTCTCACTTATTCTCTCACAATTTTAATTTAAATGTTTTAAAAATTATACCGATTATCAAATTGATGAATCAATAATTGAATCATATGATTTAATTTTTATTAATTTAAAAAAAAAATATTATATTATATATTTTATAAGTTAAATACCTCTTTTGGTCCCTTACAATATTTTTTTGTTTCAATTTAGTCTCACTTTAATTTTAGGTCTCAATTTGGTCCCTAATAATTTAAATCGTTTCAATTTGGGACTTCCGTCTGAAATGATTTAAACAGAGTTAACTGGTGGCCACGTGGATACCAGGTGGATGCCACGTAGGTGGATCAAAAAATACTTGAATACACCTGGAACCAGAACGACCCGTTCTGAAACCAAAACGGCCCGTTCTGGTTTCAGAACGGGTCGTTCTGGTCCAGAATTTCGTGCACAAAAAACCAAGATACAAAGCATTTCAAATACTAGATTTGGTAATATTGTTAATCAGGATTAATAACTTCAATTGCTAAACATTTGGGCTATACAGTATATCATTAAGGATGATGCAGTGTATCACTAAGGACAACGGTAACAAGTTTTATTTCATTGTTAGTCAAACTAGAGTGAACCACTTACTACCAAATTGACACTATACAGTCAAGGATAAAACGAAACAGTATTTTTCCTTGAAGTCATTGACGATGTACCCCAACAATAACAACCTGTTCTTGAGGAGTTACCCCTAAACCCTGAATTTTATTTTTAATTTTTGAAATACATTGCGACATTTTAGTCAAGATTTTGAAATGGATAAATTCAAATCAAAGAAATATTTTGGAAGGTCTTATCTTATTTGATTTTTTTTTAGTTTTATTCATAATGAATATTAATTTATTGTATTATTTATTTATTATATATTTATTATAATATAGATATAACAAAAAAAATACAATAAAAAGCATGGTGTTCTGGAACGGACCGTTCTGAATTCAGAACGGCCCGTTCTAAAAGCAGAACGACCCGTTCTAAAAGCAACACGGCCCGTTCTAAAAGAAGAACGGCCCGTTGTTCTGGTTTCAGAACGGGCCGTTCTGGTTTCAGGTTTTTTTCCAGAATTTTGGCGTCCACATGCGCATCTACGTGGCATCCACGTAGATGCCACGTGGCCAACAGTTAACTCCGTCTAAATCATTTGGACGGAAGTCCCAAATTGCACTAATTTAAGTTATTGGGGACCAAATTGAGACCAAAAATTAAAGTGAGACTAAATGGAAACAAAAAAATATTGTAAGGGACCAAAAGAGGTATTTAACCTATTTTATATCTTTAAATTTTAATAAAATTTATATTATACTTTAAAGGAATTTTTAACAAAACTATAGTCAGTACAATAATAACAGGACAACTAAATTATAGATATCTTAAATAACATAAATTAATATATAACTTTAAATTAAAAACACACTATATAAATTATTTAAGTCAAATACATAATAATAGTGTATGTTAGTTTAGCGGTTACTAAAGTATTAAATAATTACATTCATCTATGTCCTATCTTTAAATAAAACATAATTTAATATAGTATATATTTGTTACATATGATAAAGAAATTATTTGTTTCAGTGGTAAAACATTTACATTTATATTAAAATCGTCTGTGTTCATCTCTTTTGAATATACCGATTAGATTTTTGAGTATAATATCACACCACCCTAAAGATTAATTAGTTCGACCAGAAATTTACTAATTTGATAATAATAAAAAAATAAATTAGATCATTGGTTAGACCAATTGGACAAGTCAATCTTTGCAAATTTTTAAAACTCTAATCAATTCTTTCAGACCAATCATCGAGAGTCTAATCAAATTTTTCTTTATTTTTAGGATCGCTTAATTTTAAAGTTTCATAAATCGTAACATATATGTATCACAACCATATATATTTAATTTAGATTTCTTAATATCCAATGATATATCTAACTATTAATAATATACTACATATGTTCATATATATAAAATCTAAATACTTAATTTACAAATATTAAGGAAAGTAGTTAATTATCTAATTGATAATAATAAACTTATTTTATTTGTTTAGTTTTTTTAAAGTTACTTTAAATTTTTTTTTATCTTAATTAATATTCACATCTTTCTTAACCGATTAAAATACATGTCTATACTTGTTTCTCTTTTATAATTATTATTGGTTACTCTCTTAAAGAATTTATATAATTAACATATTTTATTAAATTAAAAGAATATATTTTAATTAGAAATATTCAATTTAAAAATAATTAATACATCTAATATCATGAATTAGATTATATATATAAGATAATTATTTTAAATTGAATCTCTTGAAACCGTGTCCGCACATAATAAAAGTTGTGTTTTCTTAGAGTGATTGTCAGTTTGTCATGCCCACCTTCATATATTTTAACCATTTGACATCTGTCTTGTGAAGGGACCAATAAAATAATAATAATAATAAATAAATAGATAAATAGTTTTGCAATAATGAGGAGTAATTGTATTTTCTGCCATCTTGTGCAGCAGAACACAACAAATGAAGTCAGTTTCGTCTGGAACTGAAGGGTTAAGTGTTACTTGGTTTCTAGCAAAGCTGAGTATGATGATGTTAATGCCTCATACTGCTGCAGTGGCCTAACTATGAGTCAGTACGAGACACGTACGCGTCAAATTTAACTATTTACACGCTTCACTAATTAACAGGGAATTTCATTTTCATACTTCTGAAACTTTTTTACCATACATCAAAAAAGTTAAAAATCATTAAAAATATTTATTATAAAATAATAACATGAAATTATTTTACCATGTTACTGTATCTTAGTTAAATTCATTGATAGTTAGTTGCATTCTTTAAAAAAATAAAGGTCCCAAACTTGTAGAGTGAAGTTGGAATACAAATTCAGTTATGGAGCCCTTAGAAGGTAACAAGAAGCCAGATTGATGGGCACGAACAAGTGTTGGAGGGAACCTTCGTTTCTAAGTGTTCTTAGGAATTAATAAATACAAATATTAATTCTTAGAAGGCCGTAATATGTCAATGTCCTCTGGTTCTGTCCCCTGCCTTTGACACACCCCCACGCTTCTTTTCTTTAAAATTCTCAAAACCACATACTCAATGCACACCACTTTTCATTTAAAACCATAAAATTACATAAAGAAGAGAAGTTAGGCTACAAATTGATTATTTGTTAACACCGACACAAGACTACAGAAGAAGAATAGTGCATCTGTTTTGCTTTAGCATCACCACTTGGCACTAAACCAATGTCATGCTATTATTGACCTTCACGTGGACTTGTCATGATTGGCGTCTGTTCATTTTTTTTAATGTCATCATCTCCATTTCTTATTCTTTGCCTTCCCTGATGTGTTGTTGCGGAACATCATTCCATCACCGTTTCCTACTTTAATCAGCATGTTTTCCATTACGTGGAAGGTGGAACATTTATCATTTTACCATGTAATATAAAACGTGTTATTCTATCTATCAATGCAATATAATTGTAGTAAAGTAACATATTCGGCTTCTTATAGTTCACACAAGTAATACAGTCAGAGTTTTAAAGCAGGATTGAGAGATGGGTAATGATCAGATTTTGATATGCAGGAAAAACAATAGTCAGAGAGATTGAAATAAGTAATAACAATATAATGCAACTGTAATAATTTGTCATATTCAATGCTGCATTATTATGATTACATTGCTATAGCTTCCAAAAAACAACACTGTGAATACAGTTACTGCGACAAATTAATTAACCTCCGGAATTAAATCCCAACCACAAGTAATAATAATTGTATATATAATCTGCAGAACTTCCCTCTTTAAAGGAGCATTGGTCCCCACTACACTTGTATTATCTACATCTATTATGCAAGTGTTCAGAACCTAATTTTAACTAAGAAAAAACATCGATAATGTACTCATTATACTTAAGTTATTGACCATGTACGGGCCATACCATCTAAGATTTCATTTCAAATATAACAAGATATGAGCACTCGCATTCACGTGAAGATATTTCACAAAGCTTCAACATACAATTCGACAGGGACTGTGTAATCAAATCATTATTAGAATGTATATAGTTATTGTTTGGATGCAAGTAAAAGTAAAATTTTATATCGATCAAATAAGAGAATAAATATAAATTTATATATATAGTAGTTTATATTAATTAAAAGTTTTTTGAATGACAAAATTAAAATTATGAGAATTTAGATCTAAAATAAATAATATTTTATCATGGTTGAGATATGTGTATATTGACTTCGGTTTCACCATATAAAAGTAACTAAACGTTTAATTATATTATCACGGTCGGTATACTGTGATAATGGATTTTTTTTGTTTTTTTTATTGTTTGAATACTACTGTGGCACTGGTTTGGAGGAGGGATAAGTTGAATAATAAGAGCATGTGAATTTGAATTTTTTCACTAACATAATAATAATTATATTTATATTTTATTATAAGGAAAAATAATTAATTTTATACATATTAAAAAATTTGTTATTTGTACTAAATTTTATTATTTTTAAAAGATTTTTTAAAATTATTCTTGTTATAAATGTATTAAGAGAAAATATTATTAAATAATGCAAAAGTAGTTAATAAACGTAGGTATTAAGTAATTAATTTTTCATATGACGTTGACTAATATGGTCTTTTCTGGTTACATGTGGAATTTGGTGGCATGAAACTTCAATAATAACATCATCATGTAATTAAGGCCTCACTTCGTATCCATTATGACTTTATAATGAAAAGCCAGTGGCCAAGAAAACAATTGATAATGAAATGTGCTTATTCAATATTCATCCATATTAGTCCCCTCTGTACAGTAGCATTCCTATTGACAGTGATAACACGTCTATGTCCGTTACACGGGTCATTTATAACACTTTTTTCGGGTATGAGGTCGTTGTTTTGCTTTTATATCCCTTTCTCGTCAATTCCTTCCTCGCATTATAATGTCCATAAAACATTTAATACTGTTAATCAGCATTCGTGTCTCCGCGTTAACAATGTTTATTTAATTTTATATCTTTGCTATGGAAAACAATCTAAATCATTCGCAATTATGAGAAACATCATGAATCAACATTAGTTATCTTGGAAACTTCATTGAGGGACAAACCACCAAAGCATAAGGGTGTGTTATGTCCACAATAATAGATGATTATTGCATCATAGTCAGTTTCATAAATTATCATTAATAATAAATAAATTTCTAATCTCTAGTATTTTACTTTTTATCAATAATAATTATAATAACATCAATAAAATTCAAATATATGATATTATCACTAATTAAATTAATATTTTATTTTAATGAAAATAAATTACCAATTGCTAACATCAATACAACTGTATAATACAGTAAGGTAATATGATATTTTATGACCAACAAAGCTAACAAAATTTTAATAATTTCAAGCCATTTTTTTAATCAAAGATGATTTGCCTTGCAACTTTAGGTGATGTCTTGGTATCTCTACCTCCAAGAAAAAAAAAAACAGCTTGATTTGAGAAGGTTAAGTCTCAATCTAACAGGAAAAATAATGGGATAGAAATGGACGGAAGCAACCCTCAGCTAGAATGTGAATTGAGCCCTTTAATAGTTGGATGGACTTGAGATTCACACCTGTGCATTATTTTGCACAGATGTATCATTCGTTGCCTTGTGATTTGTCATTTGGTAAAGGGTTAAAACCTTTTAAATTTGCTCCTTTGTAGGTTCATGGTGATTAATCACACTTCGAAGATCTATGTAATTCCAAAATTTCTCTTTTTGCATCATATTCAAACACATTTCATCCTTGTGTTTATAAAAACTACTTATGTGTAATAGGTTCAACAAATAAAGAGAAATATGTAATAAAGACAAATATTTATATAAATAAATCAAAGTAGTAATGCTTCCTAAATGTTTATAACATACAATGCATTAGGGCCATTAATCGACAACAAAAAATGTGAAATACTTTAAATTGTGGGATCTTTGTAGTCCTTGTCCTTTTTTAATGGTTTTATCCTCACAATAAAAAAAAACTATTCATAAGCACTACAAAGAAAATTGACAATATTGAAAAATTAAAATTAAAATTCTATGTGACAATACCTTGATAATAGTATTGAAAGATGTGGAAAGGGAATTGTTAATTATGGTCGAAAAATAAAAGAAACAAACAAGATTATAATTGAAGGGAAGTTTTTTTCTTTTTTGGAAGATTTATATTTCCAAGAGGAACGAAGTTTGGTAGAGTTAGGACTTAGTCTTGTGTCTATGAAAATGGAATTCTCTTAAAAACATGAGGCGAATAAGAATAAAAATGATATTTATTAAAATTGTATAACAAAAATTATAAATTCAATTAAAAAGAACATCGGTTCCAATAATTAATCCCATCCGTTTTGTTTAAATATCTTAAAACTTAACTATGTAAATATCATCCACCAATGAACTATTTTAAATTAACGTATAATTGAGTTTCTCGACAAGTGAATCACTTTTAGGCTTTGTTTGAATTTGAGGATGGAAAAAGGGGGAGTGGAAAAGGAGGGATTTGAAAGGAAAGTGAGTGGAAAGTGAGGTTGTTTGGATTAAGGGAAAGTGAGTGGAAAGTGTAGAGAAAGTTTGTGAAAGTTTGTGAGTGAATTGATTGATGTGATAGATAAAAATGAATTTTTTAATTGATAATTTTGTAAGATTACTATTTTGCCCTTAAGTTAAATAAAAGTTTATAATTATTATAATTAAAAGATAAATATAAAAAATTTAACTAAAAAAATAAATATAAAATATTAATTTAAAAATAATTTAATTTAAATATTTGCTTTTAAATTTAATGATAAATAAAAATTAAAAATTTAATAGATAAATATGTAATTTACACTTTTACTCTTAAATTAAAAATGAATATAATATTATTTATTATAAATAATAATAATTACAATAAAATTGTATTAATAGGTATAATTTATTAAAAAATAATAAATAATGATAATAATAATAATAAATATTAGAAAAATAATAAGAATCATAATAAATAATAATGATACTAATTATCATAAATAATAATAATGATAATAATAATAATATTTATAATAATAAATAAAAATAACAAAATATATTATAATAATTATATTTTTTAACATTATTTTATATCCAAAACGGCCCGTTCTCAGACCAGAATGACCCACCATGTGTAGAATGACCCGTTACCAAAGTGGAACCGCCCGTTCCTAAAGTGGAACAATCCGTTCTGAGTTCGCATATTGCTCATAAAATCCAGTTTTGAAACGGTCCGTTCTGATTTCGCTTGGAAACGAAAATATGCTATCATTATGTCAGCCCATAATCGATTATGTGCCATGCATAATCGATTATGCTTCATTCCTACCCTCCCTCATGCACAAAAAAATGAAGCTTGCCTATAATGGCATAGTCTCTGCATGCATGAGGCAGGGGTATTATTGAGTTTTCTCAAATTTTACGTGACTTTCATCTCTTTTCTTCACAAAAGCGCGAGGACGGCAATGAAGCTTCTCCCTCTTTTCTTCGCCTTTCTTTCCTCACAAATCAACAGAAATAAACATCCACTTTCTTCGCCTTTCATTCGTCGTGAACAATAAATTACGGAAACAAACATTCCCTTAAAGAGAGTGGCTGTAGACTTCGCTTGTAAATGAACTTTTTAATTTTAATATAAATTAATGTAATCTTCAACATGAGTTGTATCGGAATCCTTACTGATGAATTCTTTCGATGCAAACCTTAATTTTTTTCATGTTTATTTTTGGCTAATGAATTTCATTTCAATCACATCTGTCATATCAATATTTCCAATCATCAAATCATGTATTAATGCATTAACAATAATATAAGTAGTTAGAGTATTTATTATTGATAAACAAGGACGGACCTATTATATGCATCGTTCCGTTGCCTCAAATGCAAAATGATTATATGGTTATATTGTTTTTGTTTAAAAATACTAGAAATACTAATAATAATTATTATTATTAGCACCGCAGATTTTTCTGTTAAAAGAGTTTATTAATAATATGGTTTTGTTCAAAAATAATAATAATAATGTGACTTTGATATCAATATAAATGACATGATATGATCACTTGTCTCTACCCAAGTTTTCTCTTAAGCTTATATAATACAGAATTACAGATATACACAAAGCACATACTTCTAGTTTTTTACTTGTATTTACCTTTTGGCAATGTATTTGAGACAATATTATATGGTCCCAGAAATATGTCTTGTATCAGTTATATTTTCTTCTTTAGAAGCAAAATGGAGTGGCGAAAAGCACAATTAATTATTATACATATAAACCAAATATTTTACTTAATACTACCTTTTGTAAAAAAAAAATGATATGATCGAGATTACAGAATAAGATTTTTTTCTTAATAAATTTTTCCATGTACTTTTTTATTTTTCTATCTTCAATAATTTTAATATTCATCAAATAATGCAGTACGTCTCACAATTGACATCTTCCTTTTCTTTTTCCACATAATTTATCCTTTTCAAAAAGCTATGAATTAGTATTTCGAAAGAGGTCTCAATACAAAACATATATGTCTAATTAACAAGCTTATATGCAGCTCTGTAGACATTAATTACTCAAATGTTTAAAATTTAATTTACGTATGGTGTACTAGAATGGAAGACAAATATTTGTGAATTAATAAGCACGATGGTTTCATAATGATGCATGTGGTTGTGATGATCAAGTTATAGTCCTAGCTCGAAAGTTGAATTTTACTTGTAACATAAAGTATTTAAATTTCTGTTGGAAAACACTTTTGGGAAAGAGCAGTTTTAATACTTGAGTGAGGATTAGTTTCATATCTAAAAACTGCCAGAAACCTTATGAAAATATAAATAAAATATTAAAAAAATTGCATGGTGATTAATTAGAGAAGTGCAAATTAAATTGGAAATCTAGGTTATAACAAAAAAAAAAAGGCTCTAGAGCAATGCACTCAGTTGTTCTCATCAACTCTTGAATTAAAAGTAAATTAAATGATTTTTCTCCTCAATTTTATTATTTTATAAATTTATAAACCATTATTTAATTTTCTTTACAAATTTAAATGATTTTTTTATTGAGATATTCATTATTACTTTATCTATTGAGATAATGTGTTTGGCCATTTAAAAACCAAATAATCAAACTAAAAGGGTCTTGCAGATGACAAATAAAAGCCATTAAAATTATATTAGTGTTCAAATCTCATTTTCAATGTTAAAAAACAGATGAAATAATTACTTGCAATTACTATAATAAAAAGGCCATTTTGTGAGTCATACAATCATTAATTATCAACAAAATTTATATTCTTTTAATAAAGATAAGAAATATCACACAAATATGATTGTAATGAGAATTAAACCTAAATTTTTGTATTACTAACTATTTTAATTTCTTCTTCTAACTACTAGGTTAGTTTTAGTGGCAACAAAATTTATATTTAAATGAAAAAGAAAAATCAAAAACAAGAAAAAATAATAGATGAAAAATAAATAATTTTGATAAGATATTTAAGATTTGGATGTCATCTCATCAAAAGCATTCTTGTTTAATATAATGTTTACATCAAATATAAGGAATGAATTACATGCCTCTTTTTATTAATTTTTTTTTCTCTTTAATCAAAAACACAATATTTCTAAACAAATTTATATTTCCTTTAAATAACAACTCCCTTTCTTTAACTATTAATTATTATTTTTAGTTAAAAAATTAAGATAAAATCCATATATTGAGAAAAACACAAGTCCCACATCGACTAGAGATTAGGCAATTGAATAGTATATAAGTGGAAAGCAACCCTCACCTTACAAGCCGATTTTGTAGGGTTAAGTTAGGCTTAATCCACTATTCTAACATAGTATTAGAGCCATTTAGATCCACTTTAAAAATGGGCCACCTACCATTGATGCATGACTCACAGCCATGAGGGGGTGTATTGGGAAAAACCCAAGTCCCGTCAATAGATCATTAAAAAGGGTCGCCCACCATTTATCTACGTACCAAGTCCAATAGTGCTGGACGTGAGGGGGTGTAAGGCTTAATCCATTATTCTAACACCATAAAACAAATAGCTTGGTACGCAATTAAATAATTCCCAAATATGATATGTGACCAAGTTGAAGTTTGTTTCCAAATTAACTACAAAAAGGAAGTGGGCTTAACAGATCAAGAAATGGGTGGCTTAGAATTATCAGATGAATATGTTTGTTTAATCATTGCCAACAAAACCATGTGCTATGGAGACAAATGAATTAGGTTGAACTGAAGATGTGGCAATGTCGAGAATAACGTAGATTTAACTTTTTGAGGACAAGTTCAATAATATTATTGTTTAGATTCACAAATCTACATGCTTCTAGGCTTCTAGCCCCTCTCTCGCTTGCTTTGTAAATGAATAACAGGTCTCTGCATCAATCTTTCTTTCGTGTACGACATGTTCAAGCAATGAATCAAATGGAGAAATGGGGCATTGACACATAATATGTTCTTTCAAGATTGTGGGGGTTGCCATAAAGTCATTTTCCACACACACACATCCCACATGGACGATCTCGATCGAGGCTATTCTCATAAATTTGGAACAATACTTTCTTTCCTTTTAGAATGCTTTAACTTGTTTGGCCACGACCAAACAGAAAATCCCAACGTAAAAGAGATTAGTAGTAATAATGAATTTTGAATTTTAAAAAAAATCTAATACTTTTTCCATTGCTTTTAAATTGATGTAATTGATAATCAGAACGTACTAAACCCGAAAATGATGGTCCTATATATATATATATACTTTTCCCATTGGAATTTTTTTTCATTTTCATTTCACTTTAAATCGTTATATTGCATGCATGTGTTATTCTATGGCGGAAAATATTACATTCTCGTCTAGTTACAAATCGTAATTTTTGCATTTTTCTTCCGTTTGACATGACGATGTATAGGAAATTGCGCGTCTAAACAAATTGGTTAAATAAATTTCTCAATTAATATTTGTGAAAAAAAATGAATTGGACTTCTATAAATTAATTCAAATTAGGTTATTCACCTTGACTTTTAGAGAAGTTAGAAAGAAGGATGAAATGAATTATCGTGATGCCATGTAAAGCATTTCCATATACCATTGTGGCTCAAAAAAATGCATATATGTCATGGTAGCAACATATCATTAGATTAATTATTCTTGTAATCTTTGATGCAGAAATAATGTAACAAATTGTAAAGCAATCATTTCAAAGAAGTATATGAAACAAATTATTGGGAGTAAACGGCTATTCTACTTTCTAATAAAATAGCAGTATATACACATTCAATTTATTTCTTATTTATTGAATTTTTCACTGTCGTTTTATATTAAAATATTATAATAAATATTTTTTTAATAAAATCAAGAACTTTTTTTTTTTTTTGGGTAAAATTAGGGAGTAAATTAAGCAATATTTTGGGTGTGAAGACTAGAATGGCAACATAGCCACGACCACGTACGATGCCAAAGCATACTACAGATACCAATCAATGACCCCTTTGACGAACTCATGGCATAATCTGTGGGGATAAAGATCTGATCTTACGAGACCCGTCTATAATCATCATTTGCCATCATCCATGGCAGCATCAAATTAAAATTATTGTAGCATCCACTATATCAAACTTTCCATCATTATATCCATTTTCATGCGCACACACACTTGTATCTTTTATCTTTTCTCGCCGCTCATGCATGCACTTTGCTTCTCATATCTTTTTTCTCTTCTTAGTTTGCTTTCCAAATATCACTTTCCAATTGTTCCAACTACTTAAGGAGTTTTTTTTTTTTTTTTTTTTCAATGCAAAGATATACATCCAAAGTGAAGTTTCCTAACTATTATTCTTTTCTGCTCAAAAATCTCGAACCCTTTAGAATCACATATATGTGAAATATTCACATGCAGAAGGCGAAGGTTCATGCATTCACTTTGATTGAATGTATACCAATAATAGATATCGTCGAGAATAAGGATCACCCTACATTAAGAGAGTAATTATGAAAGAACCAACCTATATCAAAATCATATTAATTAGCCTCGCAGTTTGTTTAGCCAGTATTTTTTTCCGTTTATAGATATAGGAGAGACAGTCTTTTAAAACTAACATCTAAAAGTTAATTTGTATTATTGGAGCGTGATTCTTGGTCAATCATTATAACTATATTATTAATGTTAACATTAATAATATAGGGTTCATGGCACCCTAGTGCCATATATTAATATATTTTTGCTTTTCGAAAAAAAAATATTATTAATGTTTTTATTAAAAAATTCATGCAGTGATACAATATTTATTATTAAAATTTATTTCTATTTATATTATAAATATATTATATGTTGATATATTGTTAAAAATATGTATGTATAAATAATAATGATACATGATATATATTGTTGTATCTCATTCAAAAATAATATTAAAATTGTGTATAAATATATATCGAATAAATTTATATATACATATTGTTCCGGTATGCCTAAAAGTTCCACATCGCTTAGGAGTCGAGACTAAGGGTAGTTTATAAACACTCTCCCTCCTTAATCCATTGAGGCGCCTGGACAATACCTCTGATGCGGTGACCTTAACGATGACAGCGGACTTATGATAGGAACACATATTATATTTATAATAATATTTTTTGTGTGTCAATTATGTAACATTTCTTGTAATATGTAGAGTAATTAACCATGAATAACTAGATTTTGTTAAAAAACTAATTAATCACTTTAGTAAAATCTCATTTTTGACCTATGTTTTTTTATTCACTATACTCAAACTCAAGATCTTTATAGAAATTAAATCAAGATCTATTTAAATTAACGTTTTCTCTTGACTTTTATGACTCGTTTAGCAAATCTAATTTAATTAATTAACGACGTCTAAAATACATAACAATGTTTATGTTAATTGTTTAAATAGTTGAGCTCGGGAGTGGGGAGTGTGCTATATAGATTATATAGCTTAATTTTAGTTTTATATTATTCATGTAACAATGTTTATCTACATAACTTTATAATTTATCCTAATTTCTCCATCTCATGAATAATCTTATCGCACATTTCCTTTCTCATTAATTCATGGTTGTACACATTTTTATAAGAAAAATAGATAAATACAATCTCCCTTTTACTTTAAATTAAGGTGACTCGACAAACACTTGGAACTGATGAAACAACACGAGACATTCTAGGGCACATAGATGCGACAAGCTGAGTGGAATAGACATCACTAAAGTGTTCCAAGCCACTTTTATTGTAATTCCTTTACACAAATTCTGAAGAAGTTCCACCTGCCATGCCATCACATTCCTCTCTCATCTCATGCATCACTTCATATGCCACAAACTTAGACAAATTCAACACTCTGCAAACTCCTCATCCAGCACTACATTGCTGGCACCTATGTCAAAGTGCAATGAGTGGCTGAACCTTCAAGCATGAATTCCGTAAATAAAAATTATTTCTCAAAAAAATTAAACATACATTCAATAAAAGTTTTTTGGATTAATGAATATAATAATAACTTAATATTCTGAACATCAACTCGAGAAAACAAATATGTAAAATGGTTCATTTCCCAATTATTAATGCCATTCAACTAAGAAGTATTTGTTCTTTTGGGTGTGTGTGATCCAAGTAAGATGTCTGGATTTTTCCTTTTATGGATCCAACAATAAAGGTCTGAAGTCTTAGGGGTGCGGTCCAAAAAGAGTTGTGAAGTTGGAAGGCTTCCAAATGACTCCGATATGTTCAAAGAACATGGGTAGCCCAGCCCAATAATCTGTAATAAGAGTTTTTAAGAATATTTACTTAAAAACCTGTTTGGATAAAACAGAGAAATATTTTTAAGAATTTTTTTTTACTAAAACTAAATAATATTTTTAAATAAATAAATTTTCAAAAATATTTTTAAGTTTGTATTCGAACAAGCTTTTATTATAATAATATTAGCTTCAACCGTTTGATGTGATTTTTGTGTTGAAAGTAGTTGCATAATTACTTGCATGACGTTCTCACAAATATGCATATATTGTTAGTCCACATATTTATTGGTCCAATTGATTGCGTCAGTTAATGTTAGTATGTTTTTCTTTAAAACATATTATATTGACTAATTCAGATTGAATCAATTATGTTTGCTGTAAGTTTTTTTTAACATATTATATTCACTAATATGAGCCGTAACAATATGTTCTAAATATGCTCATATGGTTAGTACACGTGTCCCAATATATATATTACAAATAATTAATATTTATCGTTAAATATTTATTATCCAGTATTATTTATGATTCTAATTATAAATAATATAGGATAAATTATCAAATCAATAAAAATAATTAAGTTGATTTTTTAAATTAACTTTATATAAATATAAATTTTATTTTAAAGATGTTATTTGTTTTAAGTAATTGTCATATTTAATATTAATTATAAGGAAATGCATAAGAAATAAAACTAATAATAAATCAAAAATATAAAAAGAAATTTACTCCTAATAATGAGGAGTTGAAATTGTATGTGCAAGGTTCTAAATTTGAATCTCAACACTTCATTGTAAGTTATAACTAATATTTTAATTTGTATCATACTTATATATAATTGAATTCATAATAAATTATATATATATATATATATATATATATATTATATTATGTTTGAAATATAAATTATATTTAAAAAATTTTCAAGTGAATTTTTTTAAACATATAAATTATATTTTAAATTTATGATAAATAATTTATATTGTAATAAAAATTTATTTTTATCTATTAGTAGTTTATTTTAACATATTAAAATTTAATTTATAAATAATTAAGATCAACAAAAATTGAATTTAATAAAAAGTTAAAATAATTCTTACAAACTCTTTTATTGAAAAAAATTTCTTATAAATACTCTCATCCAAAATAGTAATTTGTGTTTAATATATAGAGAGTTAAGATTGATTTATTTAAAAAAAATATATTAAATTTAATTTTAAAATAATTATAATAAATAAAAAATTTATTAGATAATTTTTTTAAAAAAAATCATGAAAAAAATCATAAAAAAACTTTCATATAAAATAATAATTCATATTTAATGTGTAAAGATTGATTTCTACATTAACAACAACAATAATAACAATAATAATAATAATAATAACAAAAATAAAAACAATAATAATAATATTATTATTATTAATGTATTTTTTTGTAATTTTTAATGTATCTTTTATTAATTTATCAGGGAGGAATCAATTTATTTTCATTGTGGTTCCTGATCAAATAATTAAATTATAATTACATATATTATATTTATTATTTGTATTATAATTATCAAAAATAAATAATCATAATAATGAAATAGAAAATATTATTTTCATAAATTTTAAAAGCCTATATTGTCTCAATTTTAATTATTATTAATTAATATTAAATAATTTTGGATTAATATATGATATATTTGATCATAAGTACCAACTCAATAGCTAATTTTAGAAGAAAAAAAATTATCTACTAAAAATAATAAAATACTAGATGATGTTAGAATTAATATAATTACCGATAATGGTGATATCATATCATGTTAAACCCAAATAATCATGGTATAAAAATTAAATAGTTTTTTTTTAGTTTAAATTTTTTTTCCTAATCGATTGTTGGAGATTAATTTCTTTAAAACGCACAAATTTCTAAAGTGGAGGTATCGTCTCTCACAAAGTTTTATCTGCTGATATACCTAATTAGGAATCAAATCTCTAACAAAATGTTTAAAAAAATCGACTATATGTCAAATTGGCATATATATTAACTAGCGAATGAAACTATGATCGGAATTGATACACGAAAGGTCTGGTTCTTCTACATTAGGTTCAGAGTTTGTTTTCCAAACGTTAACATTTTGAAGTAACGACTTTGTAACAACTTGAGGATTGGTGTGATAAAGTTGTGTGGGTAGAATGAGTAGTTGTATGTTGTTTTCTTAAACATTGTTGTTGTTGCAAGCGGAATTATGAGATCTAGTGTTGTTTGTGTGACAGGAATTCAAGTTTGGCTTACCTGTTCCGACTAGTGCCATATTCAACCAATCCCCTTCTTCCTTACCTTTAATCTATTCCTGTGTTGAACTTTCTTTCCGTACATTCATACTTTAATACAAGACGTGGCAAAAAAAATTTCAATCAATTTTGTTAAAGAATTCATTACGTACGTGCCCGGCAAATTGATGTTTTAATTGTTTAAACTTAAAAGAATGCATTTAAAATTATGTAAATTTTCCTATTCAAATCATTAGAGTTTGTAACACTCTCCAATTTATTTATTATTGTTGATTTAGAGGAAATATATATAGTGATAATTATGTTATTAGATAGTTAAGAAATTCTAAAATTGTGAAATTTTAGATGAATTTTTAGTTATTTAAGGATGTCTCTGTTGTAGGAAATGGTATATAAAGCTTCTTTTGAGATTTGAGTTTCATAAACTCATTTCTCAAAGAAATTTAGTGAGATAATAGTATGAAGAGTTATGGAGTTTTGAAACTTTTCTTCTTCCTTCTAACTTCCCAAGAGTCCTAGAAGCTCATTGTTGAGTATTGGAGTGTTAATCTAAAGCCCCAACTGAGGGTTTATAACCATGGTCATTTCGTTGCAAAGCTAGTTTCGTTCCATTCTTCCTTCTTCCTCTTTTCACTCAGATTTTTTAGACTTTGAGGTATAAGGAAAGCTATAAATGATTGCTTGTGGATTTTTGAAGTTGTAAGTACTTGAATTCATTCAAATTCATAGCCATGTTGAGGAGATTAGAGCGAAAATCATATTTTGGTGAGCCTTGGACATTTTGAAGCATGTTGAAGTGATTTTGGTGATTTTGTCGTATTTGTTGTTGCATGTTTTTTATTCTAGTTGGATTTGAGTTGCTTGAAGTGCCTATAAATGGTATTACATGTTGCATACTTGGTTTGTATGAGTTTCAGGTGGAATTGAGCAAGTTTGTGATTTTGTCAAGTGTAGAATTCACTATGTGAGCCCGAGCGTGGCTCAAATCAATGGCCCTCTATCTTACTTGCATCGGGCAAAAGATTGGTGACACTAAACATGAGGAGAGAGAATCGATTATGTTTGAATTGACGTTGAGCGCCAACAGAATGATGCTAGGCGTGAGTTAGATATATAGACTATCTGCTTGAAATGGGGCCAAGCGTGTACTTTGTCACACCAGACATGGAAATTGAAGGGTTCCCACCTCATATAAAGTGAGCACAGACTAAATGCCATTGGGCGTGGACAAGGCAAAGAGGCATATAAATAAATTAGGTTAATTTGATTCGATTTAATGAGTCAATGAAGTTAGGTTGGACATTATTTTATAAACATCGAGACCACAAAATAATAAAAAATATATATATGTAAGTTTAACATAGTTGGTAGATAGTTAATTTTTGAAATGTCAAAAAATCAACTAATTTTTAAGAAAATGACCTAAAAAAAATTAAATTAATTTGATCCGATTTAATGAATTAATATAGTTGGATTGAACATTTAATTTACAAACATTGAGATCATAAAATAATTTTAAAAAAATTGAGTCAAGTTATGTCAATTTATACATGTGTATTATCCCATCAACATGACCATCTCATTTAACAACTTTAATTGAATTTCTTAAATATATTAACTATATTCGTTTAAGAAGAAAAAAATATTATTATCATAAAAAATCAAAGTATTGTAAATATATATATATATATATATATATATATATATATATATATATATATATATCATTCATTCACACACTCTTAAAGTTTAACAAATTTTCATTCAATACTTTTTTTAATTTTATACATTTTTCTTCTTAATTTACATAATAAATCTTATGTAAGTTTAACATGGTTAGTAGATGGTTAAGTTTAAAAATGTCAAAAATAGCATAACTCAATCGACTGAACTTCAAAAAAGTGATTTAAAAAAAATTAGGTTAATTTGATTTCATTTAATGAGTTTATAAGGTTAAATTGGACGTTTAATTTTTAAACTTTGAGATCACAAACTAAGTACACAAAAATTAAGTCAGGTTATTTATGTCTACACGTGCATATTATTTCACCAACTTAATCATCTCATTTAACTAATGTACCTGTCTGAGGGCACACTCGTAATCTTCTGGGGTGTGAGAGGGCCGAACGGGAGCTTCAGGTAGATTCTTTAGGGGGGAGGTACCTGCAAAAGGCACTTCGACGCTCAAGTCAGGATAAGCACAATTTTCTAGGGTAATAAATGAACAATGACATACCTCGTTACGTGTGACCTATTTATAAGACCTGACATGGGCCTGAACGTGGTGGACCTTCTCTAACACTTACCAAATTAGGTAATACGATGTTAATCGGCGGGTTATGCCTTAATTGTGCTTTGTCCCTTGTTAATCATGATCGCCATTCTAATTACTGTCTCTGTTGACCTTCAGCCAAGCCGATACGAAACGGTCGAGACGTCGTCTTCGGCGTCTGGCCGAGCCGACAGGGGAAGGATGTGGTTCTCGGTCCCTTGTCGAGCCGAAGTGATATCTGATCTGATAGGACATGATGTACTGGTCCACGTGGCCGATCCACGTTGCCGATCTACGAGCCAAAGTAATGTCTGAGCTGCGTCAATATCTGATAGGACATGACGTGCCGGTCCACGTGGCCGATAGGACCCTTCCGATACAAGCCCCCCAGCCTTGAGGAGTGTAACGACGCAAAGGGTAGAGTTGTCTTTTCAGTTGTGACGGTTGATGTGAAGGGGGCAGTTGTAACTGTTAAGTATTAATTGTAGGAATGGGGAAAGTCATAACCGTTGAGTAATGATCGTGGGACTATGAAAGGTTATAACCGTTGGGAATACACGTTGGAATATGGAAGGTTATAACCGTTGGGTAATAATGAGGGAGATTTGAAGAGTTGGAGCTTGTGGGTCGTTAGATCAATTTGATCCAATGGTTCTAATGAGAGCAGCAGTTATCCGTTTTTTTGAAAGTACTATAAATAGGGGTGGTGGGGACCAAGTCTTAGCGTGTTTACTTAGTTGTAGTGTGCAAGTGCTCCGAGTCGACGCAAAGATCAACTTTGGGTGCGAGTTACCGACCGAGGCCGACATCCGATTAAGGTACATTTCGATGGCTGATTTAAATATAGATGTAGAGGATAGGGTTTCCGAGGCAGGTTCCACTGGAAGTAGTAAAGCTATCTCTGTCGAGGTGGGTTCGCGTGAGTCTTCTCACCGAGAAGCTTCAGATTCGGCAACACAGAAATCGGCTAGTATAGAAATTATCGAGGGGTTTGAGCAGTCGCCAAGTGCGGAGGAAGCTTCTTCCCTCGAGATGATTGAGGGCCGACCGAATACTTGCCGAGCCGGTCCGACTTCTCGTCAATTCGGCCCTATAAAAGTTCTTGGTTATAGATGGGTACATGGGGAGGTGGGCAGTGTATTTTCTCGGTATACCGATAAGAGTTCGATTGTTGTGCTATTCGACGCGGAGAACTTTGTTACTCTTCCTGAGAATGAGGTTCCATCCGGTTTCTTCTTCGATCCATGCCGGAACGACGGATCATGGGAATCGGATTTTGTGTTTCTTGGCCGAGGGCGATGTAAATACCACTTCTTTTTTGTGTATGATTACTTGTTTCGTGATTTGAGGGTGACTTTTACTTTTGACAAATTTTTTATGGGTGTGCTCCGTTTGCTCAATGTTGCGCCGACCCAGTTGCATCTGAACAGCTGGGCCGCGATGCAAGGGTTTCGGCAATTGTGTTTGAAACTTGGTATCGAGCCGACTCCCCATCTGTTCTTGTATTTTTACTCGTCTCGGCCTACGAAGAAGGCAAAATGGCTGTCGTTGGTTCGAGCGGAGCATTGTTTACTTTAGTCGTTCACAACCTCCTATAAAGGATTCAAAGTGGGATTCTTTAAGGTGATGATTCGGCCAGAAAACGGCAACAAGCACTTTTTCGATGATGCAGGAAATGCCTTGTTTCCTTTATATTGGACTCGGGCGCCGAGAAGATATGACGTGGTGTCGAAGTCCAAGATGTCTACTGAGGAGAAAGCTAACTTGGAAGTGTTGGAGACGCTGCCACAGCCGTTGCCGTGCCGAGATCTCGTTCGTCTTATGAAATCAGCCCAACCTGTTGATGATTTAATTGGTATAGTGTCTGTCCTTTATTTGAATTCCTGCGTTGCCATTGATTTTGACTAGTGTTTGTGCAGGTATCATGGCAAACTACAACGATGACTTGGATATTCGTGCCCTGATCCAAGGCCGAGTTGCAAAGCAATCGGCTCCACATGGAGAGAACCGGGCTCCGACCCGTGAGACGGTTCGGCCTCAATCGCAGCCGAGGGAGAAGAAAAACCAGGATGCTCACAGGGTGAAATTGAACAAGAGAAGGGCTGAGGCTGAGGCTGAGGCGCGCCGGCAAAAGCAACAAAGGCTGCCCGCGCTTGTGGCCCCTCAGGGGCTTGTGATTCCCAGCTTCCTGGCCTCGAATGTCAGTGCCCAAGACTACTTGAGTTAGGATCTGACTTCGGAGATGGGACAATCTATACTGGGGCAGATGACTTCGTCCCACAAGTGGACATTTTTCTGCGAGTTGCAAGCTCGGGCCTTGGCTTTGGCTCAAAGTATTATGATGCAACCAAACACCGAGGCCGACGGGCTGCGCCGACAGCTGGCCGAGTCAGAAAAGTCCGTGCAGGAAACCTTGGCGACTTTATCTGAGGCACAAGGGCACGGTAAGAAATGTGAAGCGGAGCTGGACTGTTGGAGCCGTCAGAATAATGACCTGACCTTGAAGGTTCAACGATTGGAGAATCTTCTGAAGGCCGAGGCTGAGAAGTCGGCTACGCTGCTAACGGTGCTAGAAGCCGAGAAGAAGGACTTCGGCGCATACCGGGAGAGGGCCAGGAGCAATCTCAGCATGAAGCCGGCTTCGCCCAAGCGGCTCGGCAAGCCCGACATTTTGGAAGTTTGCCTCTGGACTTTCAATTTGATATGACCATGGACTTCTATCGGGGGAAATATGTCAATCTAACCCAAATCCCGCCGAATGAGCAGCCGGACACTGAAGTTCCTGTTCACCCTAAGGCCGAACCGAGTGGCGACGACCATGTGCAGGAGGAAGTGGCCGAGCAGGAGCCTTCGACCCAAGGGGAGCCTGAGGCACAAGCTTAGGGTTATTTTATAAATTTGTATGCTGGGGCCGATATTGCCCTGTTAATCTTTTGTAATTCCGGGCCGTTAGAGCCCTTATGTCTTTTTCAATGCAATTTATTGCTTTTATCAAAGTGTTTCTGAGCGAACATCGATATAACAAATTTGACGAACGTAATTTAATTTATATGGATTTAACGCGTGGAAGGCTTGAAATAGTCATATCCTTAACCGAGAGGATTTCTCGGGAGGGAAGGCTTGTAGAAGTCACGTCCTTGGCCGAGAGGCGTCTTGGGAGGAGAGATGTAATTAGGAAGTCACATCCTTGACCGAGAGACATCTTGGGAGGGAAGACTTGTAATTTGAAATAAAAGCCACATCCTTGGCCGAGAGACATCTCGGGAGGGAAGACTTGTAAATTGAAGTCACATCCTTGACCGAGAGACATCTCGGGAGGGAAGACTTGTAATTTGAAATAAAACCCACATCCTTGGCCGAGAGACATCTCAGGAGGGAAGACTTGTAAATTGAAGTCACATCCTTGGCCGAGAGACATCTCGGGAGGGAAGACTTGTAAATTTTGCGGAAATATAAAACAAGTCATAGATATCTGAATTGTATTGTTATTGATGAATGGATGCCTCGTTAAAAACCTTGCCGGCCAAAACCTCTTTTCATAATTTTTTAAGAGGAGAAAAGACCGGTTCAAGGAAAAGAGTGCATCCTAAGACATTTACACATGTATATGAAACAGAATCCTAGCTGTAATAAGTCTTCAAGTGGGTAGAATTCCATGTCCGAGGGATGACCTTGCCGGACAGTTCTTCTAATTTGTACGAGCCGTTATTGAGAGAGTGTCGGACTTTGAATGGGCCGTCCCAGTTTACCGCTAGCTTCCCCTCAGTCGGACTTCGTCGTGCCGAGCCGGTTGACCTCCAAACAAGATCGCCTTCTTGAAAATTTATTGGTTTTAACTTGGATTTAAATCGCCGAGTCATTCGTTGTTTACATGCTTCAGCTATGACTTGGGATTTCTCCCGGACCTCCTCTACGACATCCAGTTCGGCTCGGATTGCGCCGTCGTTGGACTCCTCGTGAAAGTGTGTCCGTCGGAATGAAGGTTCGTCGACTTCGACTGGAATCATAGCGTTCGTGCCGTATGCCAACCGGAACGGAGTCTCCTTTGTGCTTGATTGGGGCGTGCACCTGTACGTCCAAAGAACTTCAGGAAGCTCTTCGGCCCATGCTCCTTTAGCCGTGCCAAGCCGTTTCTTCAACTCGGTGAGGACAACCTTGTTAGCGGCTTCGGCTTGACCATTGGACTGTGGGTGTTCGACGGACGTGAACCGGTGTCGAATGTCGAGGTTTTCAAGAAAGTTGTTGAATTTCTTATCTGTGAATTGAAGCCCATTATCGGAAATGATTGCATATGGGATGCCGAACCGGGTGATAATGCTTTTCCATACGAATTTTTGGATATTTTCCATAGCCACGGTGGGCGCCAAAATGTACCTGTCTGAGGGCACACTCGTAATCTTCTGGGGTGTGAGAGGGCCGAACGGGAGCTTCAGGTAGATTCTTTAGGGGGGAGGTACCTGCAAAAGGCACTTCGACGCTCAAGTCAGGATAAGCACGATTTTCTAGGGTAATAAATGAACAGTGACATACCTCGTTACGTGTGACCTATTTATAAGACCTGACATGGGCCTGAACGTGGTGGACCTTCTCTGACACTTACCAAATTAGGTAATACGATGTTAATCGGTGGGTTATGCCTTAATTGTGCTTTGTCCCTTGTTAATCATGATCGCCGTTCTAATTACTGTCTCTGTTGACCTTCAGCCAAGCCGATACGAAACGGTCGAGACGTCGTCTTCGGCGTCTGGCTGAGCCGACAGGGGAAGGATGTGGTTCTCGGTCCCTTGCCGAGCCGAAGTGATATCTGATCTGATAGGACATGATGTACCGGTCCACGTGGCCGATCTACGAGCCGAAGTAATGTCTGAGCTGCGTCAATATTTGATAAGACATGACGTGCCGGTCCACGTGGCCGATAGGATCCTTCCGGTACAACTACTTTAACCGAATTTCTTAAACATATTAACTATGTTAATTGCAGAAGAAAAAGAATCTTATTATAAAAAATTAAAATAATCTAAAAATATATGTCAAATATAATTATTTAAAAAATATGTGAATGTAATTTGTGAATCAATATAAAAAAAATATTATAATTATATTTTAACTTTATATTTTTAACAACGCGGATCTAACAAATATTTACATTTTAGATGAACTATAGAATAATATTCTTTAAACTAATTAAAACAAGACGCGCAACTATAACTAGTTATCGAAAGTTTTAATTTTTTTTAATCAAATTTTTAAGTAATTAACTAACATTACAAATCCAAGCGTGGTTAGGTTGATCCACGCTTAAGCAATGTCAGAGGTTCGAATCCTGTCTTGTGTATTAAATCTTGGGGTCAACTATCTCACCCTTTGAGGTGTCTCCCTCGTAACGAGGAGATTAGTCACTGCTATAGGTGGTGGATACTCTAGGGACGAACAAAAAAAAATTACAAGTAGATAAATGGTACATTTCATTAAAACATATTAATTTATAATTATGTTTACATTAAAAGAATTAAATGACTTTAGAAAAAAAAAACTAACATTACAAATTTACAAGTGGATAAATGGTACATTTCATTAAAACGTATTAATTTATAATTATGTTTACATTAAAAGAATTAAATGACTTTTTCAAATATTTAAATTACACGTGCATGTCGTTATATGTCACGTGTTGAGTCTGTTGACTATACTATCAAATCGAAATGTGCAAGTGCAAGCCAGGCAGAATTTTTTCTTTCTCCCTTTTTTTTCAAAGGAACCATCTACATAATTTCATTAAATTTTATCTCTTTTAACAAGTAACTACCTTAAACTTTAATTTTATCTTAATAATTTATTAAACTTTATTTTATTTATGAGCAGTTATTATAAATTTTAATTTTATTCTATTTAATTTTAAATTTTTATTATTTTTACAAATAAACACATTAAAATTTAATTATATTATAATTGATTCTTAAAATTTATCTGCTTTACAAATATACCTTTTTCTATGAAGTTAAAATTTATTTATTTATCTTAAATATCAATCATTCATTAATTTTATTTCTTTAAGTTATAATTCATTTATTCATATAATAAAATAAAATAAAAATATGAATTTAAAAATAATGAAAAACAATAGAGAAGTATTTATTTGATTTTTTAATTATAAATTTTATTATGTTTTTTATAGTGATTTTTTTATTATGCTTTTTATAGAGAAATTTTTTATTGTGTTAATGTTTTAAAAAATTATAAAAATAAAAGTAATATGACTAGGATTTAAAAAATAATTGAGATCTCATCTTTGTTATTAATTTAATCTAAATTTTATATAAGAGAAATATTTATAAATGGATAGATATCGAGGAAAAATTGAGATGAAATTGAAATTAAGGTGTTTACTTATTTACAATATTTATAAAGTTAAAGTATCAATCGAATGAAATTAATGCTGATAGTGTTTATTAGTAAATAAAAATGTTTAATAATTAATTAAAATAAAATTAAAGATTAGATTGTTTATTTAGAGAAAAAAATAAAAAATTCAAGTATTTTTTTATTAAATTTTTTAAAGATTCAAAAGCATAAAGTTTTATATATTTACTAGTTTATTAAATCACTAAAGTTAACCTGATGATTGAAAGGAAATAAATTGGACTAGAAATGAGATGACTTGAGTTCAATCCTTCGTTATGTCTTTATAATCTTTCCTTAAAGATAAAAAAAAAAATTCTATTTTACTAATGAAAAAAACTCATGTTGTAACATTATAAATTTTGTTAATATTTGTTGATTTTATTAATTTACTTGTTGCTGTCATTTTCTAAGTATTAAGGAATTCTTGCGAGTTTAGTGGTTTAAGAATTGTTTTGACTTGAGATCAGGTTGGCCAGTTAAGGGAGTTTATATAATATTTTCTGTAAAACTTTAGCTTCATAAGTTTATTTCTTAAAAAAAATAGAGATAAAAGCTTGTTAAACCATCAAAATGCTACATCTTGAGATAATATTCATTGATGTTTTTCCTTAATTTACTGTTAATTATTTGATAATACTTCACTTTTTTTTTTCATTAGGTGTGCAGAAAAAGGAAAAATTCAAGTTTAGGTGAAATGTGTGCAATTAAGTAGCAAATGGACCATTACTACATGCACAACCATGTCCCAAGTAGAAATACACACATGTCAATAAGCACGATCATGCTTACCAACAAGCATGGACATGCTTGGTTAATGAAGCACACCTTTCTCACTCTTGAAACACGCTCGTGTCTCCCTCCACCGTGTTGTGAAGCACGATCGTGCTTACTCATATGCATGACTATGCTTGACCAATTAAGCACATCCTGCTCGTTGAAGAAGCATACATGTGTTTCCTTTGTCTTGCACTGAAGTATGTCATAACTTATAAGCACAATCGTGCTTAAAAGTCCACCCTTACATATTTTTGTACTATGAATATGGTTGTTTAGAGCACATTGTTTTCATCCAATCTTTAACTTTATTTTCTCTTATATTTTCTTTATCTCTTGTATATATTCATTATTAAGGTTTTTGTAAGTGGCTAAAGGTCAAACTCTCAAAGGAGGATTCTTCCTATTACGATTAATTATTTTCTTTTGTTTAATGGATCCCAGTAGTATGTCTGCATAGTTCCTTCATTTTAGAATTGTGATGTAATTGTTCCTTGTGAACTCTCAATGATGAATTCATGATTTGTTTGTTGTTAATTGTTGAATTATTTTAATATATTATTTCATATCTTAGTTAATTAGAAGTGCATACTCAAACTCTTTTAATTAATGGAACCCTAAAATAATTAAATTCTAAAAATTGGCATGATCAAGTTATTTTCTTAATTTCTAATTGAATTAATCATTTAATTCACTTCCGCATGCATATGCTTCGTGTTTTAGAATGAAACTCTTATAATCAATTTGAGTTTTTTTTTAAGATAAAGACTATTGACATCCTATAACCATAGAGTTGCTAACAATTTTAGAGGTAAAGTTGACGATATTGTTTTATAATTTATGAATTTTATCTTGGTGGTATAGAAAATAATAAGTCACAATTCTAGAGTTTTTATTTCTGAATTTAAATAACAATTTTTTAGTCTTTGTTTTTAATTTATCAATTAATATTCTTACGATTAAAATTTGTTTATTCAAACTGTTAAAAATCAAGATTAAGTTGGTAAAGGCTTGAACTTTGTCCTCTAAGTTTGATATCTAGACTTTGTCCATTGTTATTATTATGGTAAGGTATATTTGCCTTAAGTGCATTTTAGATGCAACAGAACTCTGGAGCCAAAATTTCTCCCATCTTCTTTTGAGTCCTTTAGTGTGTTGTAGGATTCTTCCCCTGTGAGATTTTTGTTGCTAGTTGGTGATTCAAAGCTTCAGACCTGAGAATTTGAGCTTTGCAGTTGTTGTGCAGAGTAAGCCCAAGAGACTCCATTGTCTTCTTCTTTCTCTGTTCTAGGCGACCGAAGGTAATGGAAACTTATTGATTTGTTGATTTAAAGAGTTGTTGTTTTATGGTTGAATTAATCCTTAGATGGTTGTTTCAATTGAATTCAAGAAAAAAGATTACTTGTTTTGAGCTCTTGCATTATTCTTGGAGTATGTTGGGAGAATATTGGTGATTTTGAGTGGCTAATGGTTGCATGTGGATTCTTTTGTTGAAATTGACTCATTTGAAGTAGGGATGGCAACGGGGCGGGTCGACTACGGGTTTCATGATACCCGTCCTCGTCCTCGCGAGTCAAACCCATCCTTATCCCCATGCTCGTACCCGTTGGGTATGTGATTTTCATCCCCATCTCCTTCCTTGTCGGGTATCAGGTATACCTGTACCCGTACCCGTCAATTTTTTTTATTTTTTATTTTTTGTAAAAAAATGATATTTTTAAATTAATTTTTTTATTATATTATAATTATAATTAAGTTATTTATCTATCTCAATTATAATAAATAATCACACATAAAAAATATTAAAATTCTTTAATATAATTAAATTGAAAGTGGGTATTAAATAAAAAATGGGAACGGGTACAGGTACGGGGTGGGTAAGTACATACTCGTACCCGTACCCGTACCCGATTTAATATATCGAATTTTACCCGTACCCGTACCTGTACCCGGTCAAACCGGGTATTCTCCGTCAAAGTTGGGACAGGTTTGGGTATTACCCGCGAGTACAGGTATATTTGTCATCCCTAATTTGAAGTGTGTATATGTGTTGTTGGTAGTTTCATGTTGCTAGGGTTTGTTGAATTTAAAGTTTGGGCCAAAGTCGTGACTCTATCAAGTGCATAAATCACTATAGTGCCAGGTGCAGCTTCATGATGTTGGATGTGACATAGCTTGATGACAACAAGCACGGAGAGAATGATGTCAAGCACGAGTTACCAAATGAAAACTTTATTTTTATTTGAATAAGTGTTGAACATGTGTTAAATAGATTGAAGTACTCATATGATGTATGGTGATATATGATTCTAGTTCATTATGCATTAACTTTGGATGATGTATAATGATGTTTAAGTTGCTTAAGTTGCAAGTTGACTATAAATGAAAGTTGTAAGTTGATTCATAGTAGAGTTGTATGATGATAGGATGTGTAGTGTTGAAAGTAGCTATGTTGTGAATGCTTAATGGATGTAGTTACACTAGGTTAATTGACTTAAGCTTAGAATAAAGGAATTATTTTAAAAAAAATGAATATCACATTGTAAGGATATGATATTGTGGTGCACTACAAGTCTAACTGTTGAAAAATTCTTCTTGAGTTTAGTTGTCTCTGAAAATGGAGTGTTAAATCTCCACTACGATGATAACATGCTAGGGGGCCAAGTCCTAAAGAAGACAAGAGGGGTGATTTAAGCTCAAAGGAAGAAGGTAGAGCTCTTATTGAGCTTTGAGTTACTTTTAGCAGTTTACTTTCTTCTCTTTGTACATACTTTTCATTGTAAATACTTTCCTTATTTTTTAGCCAGTGTTTTTTTTTTATAGGTTAAGTAGTGTAGGAATTTATTTTCTTATATTTATAATTTTAGGGATGTAAATAGTATTTTATGAGGGATGAAACTAGAAAAAAACTAGTTGGATTTATTGGACTTAAAAGGTCCAAAAGCATTCTTCCTTGGCCCATGTGGGATGTCTACTTGCTTGAAGCAAGTGTATTGGACATCCAACATAGAGGGGAAAGGGATGTCTCCTAGTTCATTTAAGAAGTCAATATGTCACATGACCTTATATAGTTACACTTTATATACCATATCAAGTGGCAACCTCTCACTGGCTCTTTTAGATCTAGGATGATGACATGAGTTACACTTTCATTGTCTTGTCGTGTAGCAAACTCTCATTGATCATTTTAGATTTAAGATAGTGACATAAATGAGAGGGAAAATTGAAATTTAAAATGTAAGTAGGGTTAGTAGCATCGGGTTCATTTAACCTAACCTAAGTTACATTTAACCTATGTTAACTTAACTTGCACCATAAGCTACCAAATCATATATATATATTTGTAACCTTGTAGTTGGATCACTTTTGACATTTGTGAGAATAAATAATATATTATTTTTTATTTCTTACATAGAAGTTTGTGCGACTAATTAACTCTCATGTAGTGTTATTTATGAAGATATCAACATTTTTGTTTTATTTTGGATGATATATTAATAGTGAATCAATATTGTCTAATTTTAAAAATAAAAATACCAAATCTATAATATTTTTCTTGAAAGATCAAAATTGCACATTTGTAAAATTATAGATATAAAAATATATTATTTTTTTTTAGTAAAAAAATCTATAACAAATGATCCATTTACCAATTTTGAAGAAGTTAGAAAATCGTCTAAAAACAAGCATGAAAGAAAATGAGAATCTTTTCGTAACAAAATTATCCCCTCTATCAATGCTAGTTACAGTCTAATTTTATAATTAATTTTGGTCTCTAATTTAATTTAATTTTTTAATTATATTATCTCATTTGATTTATATTTGTAATCTTTATTATTATTTTTGATTTTATATTATCTTAAAAAATATATAGAGAGAGGAAAAAATTGAGTATAAAAGGGAATTATTGGCCGGTGAATCAAGTACAAGATGGTGGGAAAATTTAATAATAATTTAAGGCGATGTTAGGAAGCAAGTGAGATTTAGGAAATTGAGTGTTTATTTTTGTTATTTATTTATTTCCATTTTAAAGTGACGATTATCCCTCACTTGGGAGGGAAAAGGGCGCGGCTAAGAGACCAAGACTTGTTTGTCCATACAGTTTTAGGTCATGTATCCCACTGGACCACATATTAATATATTATAATAAAAATAAATAACAAGCCAAGTAATTTTATTTATGTCTCTCTCTATTTTACCCATCCTATTCCACGCTCGCAATTCCGACTTAACTTAACACATTTCGCTTTAGACAAACAAAGTAAATCACGCCACTCACTCCAGCATATTCTACAACCAAAAGGAATCCAAACACGGCTTAGTCACCTCCAATCAGAGACAAGTTAAATATTACGCATTTTTCTTTTCAATTTAACCATATGGATGCAACTTTTTTATTATATATTTTTTATATATATTATTCATCAATTAAATATATTTTAAAAGTAATTATAAAATATTAAATAAAAATTAAACATTTTAGCTAAGGTTTTGGCGTTAGTTGAAGTAAGTGGTTGTTTTATAATAATAATAATAATAATAATAATAATATGATTAAATGATAGGAGTGTTTATGAAAAGGAAAGAGTAACACTAATAAGTAATAAGTAAAAAAAGAAGGTGTGATAAAAAATGTGAATGTTATATTATTTGTGGGTGTGATTAGACATAGAGAGAGTGAGAGCAAAGTGCAGAAGCGCAGCGTGGTGTTGGAGAGTATAAAGAGAGAGACGGAATGCATTTGTGTTTGTGAAGAAGATTTTCAATCTCAATCTCAATCTCAATCTCAATCTCAATCTTAATCTCAATCTCAGCCAAAAAGACTTTCATGTGTCTCGTCGTTTCCACTAGCAGTTGTCGTTGATTGTTGATTTCGTGAACCTTCCATGGCTTCGACCACCACCTCCTCGCTCTGCACGTGGCTCGTCGCGGCTTGCATGTCAGTCACGTGCGACGCCGACCGTGCCAGAGCCCCTCGCGCAATATTCCGCTCTTCCAAGAGGTCTCGCAGCTCGCAATTGAACGTTTGTGGATCCACTCATTCTGGTATTTCCAATCTCCATCTCAGATTCTCAATTCCAAATTCCTCCTCAAATCTCAACTTATTCATTTTTTTTAATTTTATTTGTGTTTTCACTTTGGATCTTTTTTTTTTTTTTTTTTTTTTTTAATTAAGTGGAGTTGTTGGTTTAATTTTCGAACACTGTCGCTTACCTGCTCTATTGCTTCGTTGGTTGAGAAAAATAATTTGGTTAGGTTAGGACTGGATACTCGTGCGTCACTTGGCTGACTGCGTGTATGTTGTTTTTCTAGTACGGCCACGCCACTCTTAATTTTTTCGTTAAATATTGTAAATTTGTCGTTGCAATTTCATGGAGCTTGTTCATCGCGTGTGTGGGTACGGACTACGGAGGATTACTTTAAGTATGATAGGGGCATGTGTGAGGATTTTTTTTTTTTTTTTCCCCTCAAATATTACTTCCACGGATGTGTTCAATGTTCATGTGCCCAAAGTTGAAAATATCGCCCCACGTATGGGGGGCACCTCTTTCTCTATGTTTTTCTTTCCCATGCTTCTCTGTGTCATGTATTTAATGTCTTTATAATATATGGGTGGGGCGGTATGTTAAAACGCAAGGGGGGTGGGCTGGAACTAATCCTTTTTATTATGGATGCGAAATAGATTAATTTTTCTAAGAAAAAATGGGTTGGTTCCTTGTTTTTAAGTGTTTTAAAGTCTATGCTATGTTGATTCATGCAGCTGCTAGGGAGGGTTTGGTTCAGTGATCTCTATTATTATTATTTTAAAATTCCAAACAGTTGATGGAAATTTAGGCCTGCTTCTATATGACGATGTTTCATAACATTTTTGTAACGTAGTTTACTTAAACCCAAGCATATTTATTCTTGGCCGGTGGTTAACATTATTGTGCACCTTTAGCATTACGGTTCCTTCAAAACAAATTTTCAAGCGGTAGATATTTACTTAAGTGACAGGGATTTTCCGGTGGTTTTGAACTCCAAAATTGGGCTGATGTAGAAGGAATCCAAGTTTTGAACATAATTTGTGTCCCATGATTCATATTTCTTCTTATAATTGTTGAGTTGCTGACCTATTCCTTGGAAATGTGAATTTCAAGGTAAAACTATGGCTGTAGCTTTGCAACCTGCCCAAGAGGTCACAACAATAAAAAAACCTCCTACGAAGCAAAGACGAGTAGTTGTGACAGGACTGGGTGTGGTTACACCACTTGGGCATGATCCAGATATCTTCTACAATAATTTGCTCAATGGTGTTAGTGGCATAAGTGAGATTGAAACATTTGATTGTGCAGAATATCCAACCGTACGTTGTATTTAATTCAAATTGTATATTCAGTTTTTGACTGTTGTAGATTTTGTTCTCAAATATTACGTTTCCAGAGAATTGCTGGTGAAATCAAGTCTTTCTCAACTGATGGCTGGGTGGCACCAAAACTTTCAAAGAGAATGGATAAATTTATGCTCTATATGCTGACAGCTGGCAAAAAAGCCTTGGTTGATGCTGGAATTACTGAAGATTTAATGGACGAGTTAAATAAAGAAAGGTGTGGAGTTCTGATTGGCTCAGCAATGGGTGGCATGAAGGTAACTTATCTTTGACTCTCTTGCATGTTGAGATTCAATACTTAGAGAAAAAATTGACTTTTGTATCATTCATTAGTTTGATTTTATATGTAGAAGCATCACAACATCTTTAAGAAGTTGTGGAGCCTGCTGGTTTTGTATTGAATTTGCAATTAAATGCAATCGGAAAGGAGCCAGAATCATATTATATTCTGCAATCTTATGGCATTGATATGTTGACTATTTTGTGGTTTTTTTGTGTATTAAACAGGTTTTTAATGATGCCATTGAAGCTTTACGAATCTCATATAAGAAGATGAATCCCTTTTGTGTTCCTTTTGCAACAACAAATATGGGTTCTGCCATGCTTGCAATGGATCTGGTCTGTTTAAAAGATCTTGGGGGCATAGTGTCTCGATCTGTTTTCATAAGCTTGTTCTCCTTTTCTTGGCCACATTATCTCAAGCTTTTATTGAATGATTACTTTTGTGGATTGCAGGGATGGATGGGTCCTAATTATTCTATCTCTACAGCTTGTGCCACAAGTAACTTTTGTATATTGAATGCAGCAAACCATATCATTAGAGGTGAAGCTGTAAGTATTTTGCTTTGTTATGTGCTTTTAGGGTTATAGATTTCTCATATT
Organism: Cajanus cajan; assembly: GCF_000230855.2. NCBI lineage: Eukaryota > Viridiplantae > Streptophyta > Magnoliopsida > Fabales > Fabaceae > Cajanus > Cajanus cajan. The sequence goes on from NC_138521.1 coordinate 67,886,684, forward strand.
TTCCCTAACTTTTTCTTTTTTGGTCAAATTTTTTGGTTAAATGATACTCATTTTGTCAAAATGTGTTAACAAATTTAGTAAACGTGAAAATTTTCTGCAGGATGTAATGCTTTGTGGTGGCTCAGATGCTGCTATTATACCAATTGGTATCCTTTTGTTACTCATTCTTTGTGGCTTGTGTGAAGTTATCATGCCATGAATACAATATTAATCCAGCTATCATTTGTGCAGGTTTGGGAGGTTTTGTGGCATGCAGGGCACTCTCACAAAGGAATACTGATCCTACCAAAGCTTCACGCCCTTGGGACATTGTAATACCATAAAATTACTCTTACTTTTTTCCTCCCCTGATATAATTGGATGAATCCATTATAGTAATCTAGAGATATAACTTTACTGAAACTGTTGTAACATTACGAAGGTTCATGAGTTTATCAACCAGCCTTGAATGTTGAATTTTTTTTCATTAAACCGATCAGATGGTGTTCAGCACCTAAGAAGCAATTACACAATAGCTGAGTTGTGTCAAAGCCATGTTAGACACACAGCATGTGCACTTTGAATTCTTTTAGTTGCATTTTCCTTAAACTTTTGTAACAAGACAAATTAAAATATCATAGTAATTTGATAGAGTTTAATATTTCATTATGTCTATAATGACTTGTTTATTTCAAAAGATGAATCTTCTTTTGCAATTTAAGATTTTTATTTTATGCTAATTTTATTATATATGTGTTGTGTCTGATTTTTAAAAATTGTTGTATTTGAGCTCCCTAGCTCAGCAGCACATGGTTTATTTAAGGGAATCACTATTTCAAATATGCAAAAGTGATAAGAGATCAGACAGCCTTCTACACAATAGTTTTATAATCTTTATTTGGTGGGAGGATTCCTTATCCTCCATAATTTTTACCCGCCTACTTTTTTCTAATTGTGATATATAGAGAGTGAGTTGAATTTCCTTTCATTTTTAAAAAATTGCTGTGCTTGCAGTTTTGGTTTGAATGCTTATGCTTTTTCTTCACCTTGTGCACTTGTGTTACCAACCATTCACTTTTGGTTATGATATTACAGAACCGTGATGGATTTGTCATGGGAGAAGGGGCTGGAGTTTTGCTTTTAGAAGAACTGGAGCATGCTAAGGTACTTCTAATTTGATCTAATAATCTGAGAATAAAACAAGCCATACCTTGTGTTAGGATTTACCTTCAACCTTCTGTTCCTTTCAACAATAACAGAACACTTGATGCATCTGTTTAGGACCTTTTTAAAATGCCACTTCCTACTACTCATTTCTCCCAATCCTTATTTGACTTGTATATATCATCATGAAATTAAATGCTTCTATCACTTTTGGCAATATATTTAAGTAACTTTTTGTGTTCCAAATTTGTACATTGCAGAAAAGAGGTGCAAACATATATGCTGAATTCCTTGGTGGAAGTTTCACCTGTGATGCATATCATGTGACTGAGCCACGTCCTGATGGTAAAATGTTAAATGTTTAAAGCTCTTTATATTCATATCATCTTAAAAACATAAATCATGATCTGGGTCTAAGTGTACATTACCCTTTAGGATATCAGGACAGAACTGTGACGTAAGACATGATTGCACAGTTGCACATGTGTTTTCATCACTCTTGCTTTTATTTATGTTTTGGCTCTTTCAATCATATGGATGTCTAAGCTGTTGTTTCTGTAGCATGTTAGTTTGAATTCTTAAAAATGAGTGCTTTAAATGTGAACTCGATGCATCTCCTATTTGTGCATGTGAGATATCCTAGAAAAAGGAGGAACTGGAAACGAATTTAGTTTGCTGCCCGTGGATGCAGTTTTCCATTCCTCACAGCTGCTTCCCTTTGCAAGGGCTTTTCTATTAATTAGTATGTGAACTACATAATTGAAATTTTTAGATAGCTGATTTAAAGTGGATATCATTTGTCAGTTAATGTGTAACTACGGTCTGCAGTGACTGTTGTATCCATATTCTGCAAAGGCAAGTTTTGAAAGAAAATAAGTATATATGAATTTCTGTTTATGTAATGTAAATGTAGAGTTTCTGTATTTGGATTCATCTTTTATAACTTATGTTATTCCTTTCTATTGTTACAAGTTCTCAGTGTGATTGCGACAGTCAATAACCCTTGTCTTCCTATCATCTTAAAATATTGGGTCATGTTTTCTCTGTTTAGTGATAGAAATTAACTATATCCTGCCAAGTTTTCTTTGCGGTTCTGGCGTGAGATTTTTTTTTTTTTGGGGGTCATGTTGAAATAGCTTTTTAATAATTATGTGCTTTATTTAGAATACTTGGTGAGTGATGATACTTGTGGTTCGGTGTCCCTGTAGATCATTCCAGAATATGCTTGCACTTATTTTTTTTTATTCCATCTCAAACAGGGGCTGGTGTTATACTTTGCATTGAAAAGGCATTAGCTCAGTCCGGAGTATCAAAAGAGGATGTGAATTACATAAATGCACATGCCACATCCACACCAGCTGGAGATCTTAAGGAGTACCAAGCTCTAATTCATTGTTTTGGTCAAAACCCCGAGGTAAGTTTCCTTTTACATGATATTATTTCTATTGTTCTCTTAGCTACCCAATTGAAAGGTAATTATGATTTTTTTTTATTAATGCTGTTGCTTATCATAATACAGTTAAGAGTGAATTCTACGAAATCTATGATTGGCCATCTACTAGGTGCAGCTGGCGGTGTGGAAGCTGTAGCCACAGTACAGGTGAAAACTAATAATGATTTTTTAATGAAATTTGTATAGTAGCTAAAGCTTCACAACTAGATATTTCTAAGCCTTATTTTTCCTTTATGCAGGCAATTAAGACAGGGTGGGTTCATCCCAATATCAACCTAGAAAACCCAGATAAAGGAGTGGTATGTTACCTGTTGCAACAACCCTTTTGTTTAAAATTTTATTGTCATATTATTTACAAATTTTAAAATTATCTAACTTGGTCCAATGAAAAAATAAAAAATAAAAATAGGATGCTAATGTGCTTGTTGGCTCAAAGAAAGAGAGACTGGATATCAAGGCTGCGCTATCAAATTCATTTGGCTTTGGGGGTCACAATTCTTCAATCATATTTGCGCCCTATAAGTGAAACAGATTTCACAGAGAAGGATTTTCTATTAGTATAAGGTTGGTATTATATCAGTTAAAAGGAGGCTAACTTTTTGTTCCTTTTCCTCTGCTCCATTCTCAAGTTTGTTTTTATGTTGCAGTTACTGAATACCCAGACAATGTTATTGCATACTAACTCCAGTGTTTGGTTGGGTGAGAATATGTGCGGTGTGGATCAGTGACTGTTGAGAAACATTGTTTGTTGGGATGGGGTTGTGCCTAGTGACAAAATGAGAATGTTGATAGATTTGTGGTGCTCCTGGTGGGAGAGAGTGAGTGAGTCTCTATCTATCCAGTGATATAAAATCCTATCTCACCATGAATGGCTAGAGTAGGAGTTGACCCTCTTTTGATGTAACCGTTTAACAACCATTTTATGGGATACACTCTTTTGTTTTATTCCCATGTACAAATAGACCCTCATGGCTGGGCATTGCTCAATAACCAATTTCAGTCATCGAATCGAATACATTATGCTTTTCACTGGAATTTATATACCCTGGACTGGAGGGTACTCATTTCCATTTTATCACTTATGAGTTTCGCAAAGTGGATGTGATGATAATGCTTGTCACCCAAAGACATTTTGTTATATAGCTTTAGACTCCGTAACACCCATCAGAATTCATGTTCAACAGAATCCAACATATCGCAATCGACGTTGTTATTTCATCTTTTTGATAAATTACTAGAAATAGGAAAGAGAAAATAATATAGTTGCGCAAATCTATTTTAAATTCAAGTACAAGTTATCGAGATAAATACTTTAAGAAATTATACTTAAAAAAATTTTACTTAAGTTTTATCCATGACTTATTATTTGAAGCATATAACACATAATAATGTAAGAGTTTATTATGTTATTATCTTATCTTAGCACAATTTCATATCTCAAATATCCTATGTTGTTTTGTTCTATCATGGCCACCGGAAACAGTAATATTTTGACGTGTGTATTACATTTGATCAGTGACGGAGCTTGACAAAAAAAGTTTGGAGGGGACAAAATTTACAAGAAATATTAAGTTTTTTTTACAAAATATATGAAAGACAATTTATACGAGAGTATGTAGGGAAAAAATCAATGTTTCTTATAATTTTTCAAAAAAATTAAAGAAATAATAAAAAAATTTATAAAAATTATGGCAAAATTTAAAAAAGAAGAAAGGAGTGTAGACAAAATTCACAAGAAAATCAAAAAGTTAATAGAAAATTTGCATAAAAAAAAATTCACAGGAAAAATTTGCAAGATGGAGAAACTTTCCTGACCTACAATAGAAAGATGTAAAAAGTTATAGAAAAAAACAGTATTAAATCATGAAAAGAAAACTGACTAATTGAATAGACAATCTATACAAATTTTTATTTAATCAGTCAAGATTTAATAATTTGTACACATTTTCTATTTAATTAGTTAAGAAAGACTAAAGATTAATATTTTTATACAAATGATTGAAAAATTATAAATTAAAGTTCTCTGTATTAATTTTATAACTTAGTTTAATTACAGAAAAAAAAAACAATATTAGAGAATATTTAAAAGTATTATAAATATATATTAATGATAACTAATAACATAAATATTTTTAAAAATTATAAGTTTATATATATACACATTAATTTATATTTATATAAATGTATTTTTTTAAACTTGGGGGGGCCCTGGCCTTACACTAAGTTTATGATTGTTTAATTTGTATAATTGAAGTTTATAATAAATAGTTCTAAATATATAAATTCTATTATAGTAAAAGCTCATAATAAATAAATATTTGAATGTATAAATTAAATTTTAGGTACACAATAAATAATTTAAATAGTGATACATTGTTATTTTCAATGATTCAATATATATATATATATATATAGGAGGGATTCGTTTACTCAGAAGTAAGTCTATCTAGACTTACTCTGCCAACGATCCAATCGTTGAATTTAAAGTTCTTAATACATAGACCAACTCTGTAAATTTTTGAAAAATTTAAAAATCATTTGATACTTCGTTTTATTAATTTAAATTGACAGATAATCATAAAATCATTTTATATATTGATTTTAATTAATAAAACGAAGTATCAAATGATTTTTAAATTTTTTAAAAATTTGCATATTTGATCTATGCATTAAGAACTTTAAATTCAACGGTTAGATCGTTGAAATTTGATGTAAAACATGAGTTATTAAACAAAGTAAGTATAGGTAGACTTACTCCTAGAGTAAACAGATATCTTCTCATATATATATATATATATATATATATAGTTAATCACTTATACACTGCCAATATAAAGTTTTTTACATTGACAATCAATCATATCTTTTAATAGTGTCATGTCAATTGTTTATTTAATGAAATAATAATAAAATAAAATAATTTAAAAGATATGATTGGTTGGCAGTGTAAAAAACTTTACACTCACAATGTATAAATGATTAACTCATATATATATATATATATATATATATATATATATATATATATATATATATATATATATATATATATATATATATATATATATATATAACTATCAAATTTCAATTTAGAGAGAGAAAATAAGGTAGATTGAGAAAGATAAACACATAAAAGATCAATGGATAAATACAAGAATGATAGTTTGAGATGATTAATTTTTATGTGTGGCTAATTGTAAATATAGCATGTGAAAAAGCACACGCTATCCAGATGGTCTAGATTCACAATACAGGAAAGCTAATTTACTAGCCAAAATCCATTAAAGTCAATAGTTGGTCCATAAAACCTAACTCACTTAAGGAATGGAAAATCTTTTGATCCTATACCAACTCCTATGCAGTAATAAAGCGTAGGATCTGATGACAAACTATTAGCAATGCACAATGAAAATCACGGGATTCTTCTTTCCTAATGTATTTCCCATGTAAGAATATAGAGGGACAGAATATTAGAGATAGAGATCTCGTACAATGCAGAGGAAGAAAGTTATACTAAAAAAACATTCTTTCTAATTTCTGTAATCTTAATCTCTTCCAACAAATATTAAGTATTGAAACACTTGTACCACAAAAGAACTTGGCTACTATGGACTTACAGAGGTTCCATTCTGTTGGAATGCAAGCAAAGTCCTACATCGTTCAAATAAGAGGATGAATATGAATTTATATACACACAGTTATCTCCATTGGTTGAGAGGCCTTTTGGGTGATGTCCAAAAGTAAATCCGTGAGGGCTTGTGCCCAAAGCGGATAATATCTCACCAATGTGGAGACATGTGTATATGTGTGATAATCCTCCGGTGTTCAACAAGTGGTATCAGAGCCGATGGTCTGATTAGGTGACCGGCTCGACGAGTATGATGGTTGACAGGTGGATCCAAGTTTAGGATCCCTTGTGTCGAGGATTGTTGGGATGCAAACAAAGTCCCACATCGTTCAAACAAGAAGATGAACATGGGTTTATATACACACAATTGTCTTCATTAGTTGAGAAGCCTTTTGGGTGATGTCCAAAAGTAAATCCGTGAAGGCTTGGGCCCAAAATGGACAATATCTCACTAATGTGGAGATATGTGTGATAACCCCTCGATGCTCCACACATTCAAATATTTTTTCCATTAATGAATTGATGTTGAACATTTGGCGCCGTATGCGATAAGTAAATGATCATATTAAAAATGTCTAGCAGATAAAATAAGAACTTCATTCTCCAAATTGTAATAGCTATTTTTATGCGCAAATCATATAGGGTATCTTTAAAAATCTTTAAAAACGAGAAAATTATGTTATTCTCTTTGGAAAGATAAAAGTATTTCATCTTTATGTTAAAATGTATGATATAATTCATTTAACTTATCATTAAAACCGTTAATAATTCTTATATCTATCATAAATCTGTATCTATTTAAATAAAAACATTTTAGAGATTCTTTTCGGTTAACATAATATGAAATTTATGATGTTAGAAAAACAGCAATAACAATTTTTGCACGCTTCAATGAATTTGATTTTAAAATAAAATAAAAGGATTTCTTTATTTTTTTATTAAATACTTTAAATTATTAATTCCCTATCATATGTGCATCCGCACACATAAAAACATCCAAAAAAAAAGATGATCGATGCGAAACGACAAGTGCAAAATGCAGGTAGAAGCCAACGCATTAGACAACGTTGGATAATGAAATAATAGTATGATAAGCCAATTGTATGAAATAATTGTATGATAATATTCGAAGAGAGACGGTTATTTTACCGAGCGAGCACCAGCGTATCTCATTTCAGTGTATATATACCTCAAGAATTGGAATGTTAAACACTTCATTTGACCATAAAAATCAACTAGTCATTATATCATGAATTAAACTCCTAGAATTTTTTTTTCCAGAAATTATAGAGTATAAAGAAAAAACACATTTATCCTTTATATATAAAAAGTTAAACAGGAAAGTACTTGGTTCAAATATAAGAACGCACATTATTGTATTATTCTGACTATGTAGAGTGAATTTTTTTTAAAAAAAAATCATTTATACTAATAATAAACGTAAGAAGTAATGGGCAATGAAAATTTTAAATAAATAAAAAAAACTCATTTTTGTCATATTTAATTAAAAAAATTTATTAGAATATAATTCTTATGGATAATTAAACACAATAAGAAGCCAGATTGAGATTCCACACTTGGTCTGACCTTTTTGTAAAAGAATTTCTATGGCTCATCCTTAAAGAATGTTAATATGAGAACATTACAATTGATTTCACAAAGAAAACTCAACCCAAAAGCCTGCTTGTATTTCTCATCAAATTAAAAATGAAAATAAAATATTTAATTTAACATTGATATACAGCATAGGGGAGCTTCAAAATTGCATGATACCTGAAAATCAAGTTACGCACGCGCTGCTTTTTTATTTTGCTTGCTGCCTTTCTTATGAGGCTTTTTAAGTTTGGGGGCCTTTAGGGAGAGCAGACCGGAGGCACTTTTTCCTTCAAGGCTTTTGGTCATCTTCACGACACTAGACATACCTTTTCTTGCAGCAGCACGTTGTTGAGGACGGCGACTCATCATTTTCCGATCAAGTGGCCAATATGCATAAGGTTCAAGTTTGTCCTTCCTCTTCACATCTCCACCTGCCTTTTTGCTGGCATATTCCTTCCCTGTGTAAGCCCAACCGGACTCCGATGTTCTTCTCCGCTTTTGGGCTTTAGTTCCAGACTTGGCAGACATGTGACTATCAGGCTCACTCCTAGCGTCATACTCAAGCTCCGCAGGTTTTTCCTTCCTCCATTCCCCTTCATCACGGATAATCAACCGTCCTTCTGAATCTACCTCCATCTCATCATCTAATCTTAACTTTCTTTTCAGATGCTCAGACGTTTTAAGAGCTGACCTTGTTTTCTGCCGATCAAGCAAATCAAGTGGCTCATCATCCGATTGGTCAGACAAGTGCTCCGGCAAATTCTTCTTCAGTCTGATATTGGACCTAGATAAATACAGTTCACTGTCAGTCTAAATTGATTTTTGGAACTAATGCTCCTTCCTAGCATACGTTCTATATTACGCATCATCCAATGGTTTGATGATATAAGATCAGACCTTTCAAAATGTTGTCATTAGCCAATTTTATGCACTACAATCTACATCTAAAAAATTTGATAACTGGAAAACAGGCATAAATCGAACAATAGGTTCTTTTATCACTTGGATTGGATTATAATGAAATCCCATGAAGCAGCATTGCAGCCAGTTATTAGAAAAGTGAACTAGTTAAAATTTACTGTTTCAACTTACCTAAATGAAGATGCTGCCGATTTGGGGTGTAGGGAAGCCTTGCACCCTCTAGAAATCATGTATTCTGCATTGCTATTGCCGCTATCCCCATCAAAATCCGAAAATATTTTCGTGTGATTCCACATGCTCCGCCTGAAAAATAAAATATATTAATGTTCTGATTCCGCTTAAGACGTGGCTTGCAATTTCAACATAAGCCCAAAATTCACTAAAATAAAATGATTAGAGTTTTAAGTGTGAAATAAAACCAATTTTGGGCAAAATTCATTGAAAAAGAATATTTTTTGGGAGGTACAACAAGCAGGTCATTTTAAAACGTCTGTGCCTGTCTTATCAAGAAGATTGCTGGTGGACCAATCTTAAAACCATTCTTGTGTCACATCTTACAACTTATAACTCACTGGACGTTAAAAATTGTAAGATTAGGTGAGTTGCATATACACAACAGACCATAATTGTGAATTCCACACTATAGCAATAGAAGGAGCATTTCAGCTCTAAGCCGGTACCAATTTTGAGTTTACATTGTGTTTTTATTTTACGCAGCAGATGTTTTCTCCCCTACAGGTCTTTCAGCATATGGTTGTTTTAAAATTTGAGTTTTTTTTTTTTTTTTTACTTTTGTACATTTACATATACACTATAAATTAATTTGTATCTAAATTTCATGATAGTGACCATCCCACTATCCTACATAATGGTTTTGGGCCCCCTGATATGCGCCACTATTTGGGTTTAATAACTATATAAGAGACTTGCATATATATATATATATATATATATATATATATGAACGTAAAATGCTAGAACAAGTGCAAAGGGTTAGGTATTCATGTCAAACACTGATATGTATGGGATTTAAACCATTGTCTTTGTTTCTAATTATGCAAATAAATACATGATTGTTACCTGGATGTGGTTGCTTTTGAAAGATGAGATCTAGTTTCTTCAGATTTAGCACTTCGATTCTTCTCTTTCCGCTCCTTGATCTGTTAAATAAATGGGTTGAAAACTTGAAATTTCCTGAAAGAACTATGTTAAATAATTGTAAGAATGTCACTCAACAGACCTTCCGAATGTTGGAAAGAAGTTTCATATGTTCTTCAGGCATGACAGCTTTAACAGCCTCCAGCCCACACTTTGAGACCAGCATTCCCAAAAGAAGTTTAACCTGAAACGAAATTGAATCTCACTGTTTACAAAATGAACAAAAAGTAGCTTCTATTCTGGAACAGCAGTCATCCACAAAAAAACAATGACACTGTATTTTAGAAAAAAAATAAATAAATAAAAGATCATGCGAGTCAAGCAAAATAACCTTTGCCTTGAAATGATTTTTTGAATTGTCTTGCCACTTCAATAAACCCTCAACCATGCTTCTCAAGTGTGTTTGCAACCCTTCGGCTTGTGATTTGGCTACTAGTACCTTTAAAAAACCAAGGTTGGCCTGCATAATGATGTGTCAAAGAACATTTAGTTAGCACCTCTGGGCAGCTCTGGGAAATAACATTACCTCAGTCAGCAGTGCATTTGAACAACAAAAAAGACAAGAAATCAAACCTTGATTATCTCTTTATTATTACTCTGCAAGAGGGTAAGTGTGCCTGGGAGCAATTTGAAAGCAGTTAAAACAAGATCAGAGAACTCATAAGCCAAACGGGCTAAACCTTTGGCTGCTGCACTAATCATATGTGGAGTTTCCCCAGTAAAGTGTCCAGCAACCTGAGCTCACAAAAAAGCACAAAATCTAACTACTCAATGAGGGGAACATATAAATCATACATTATTCAAAAATTGAATTCAAGATCAAGTCAGACCAAATAAAAGAAGTAGAGTGTTCATTGTTTTATAATAATTAACCAATGAAGATAAATAAACAACTTTAAATTGGATATTTACCATCTTAAAAAAATTATTCAAGTTTTCTCTGTTCCCACCTCTCTCCTCGTCGCCATATGCATGGGCAATTTCAACAAGAATATCATAAGCCCTGTTCCTGGTTTTTTTATTAGCCTGCAAGGGTCATCTTTCAAATTTAGCAACAAAGTAACCTCAAGAGGTAATGTCCATGCCAAGCACTTTGTGATTCTTTTGTCAACATGATCTATATGCACACACTAGTTAAAATCACATACAAAATCTTCACCAACTGCCTATAGCCAAATTAAACACGAACCATCCCACCCCATAAATAAAGTACAATTATGGTATTAATGTATTTTATGAATATATGTCAAGACCACAAGAGATCCTAAAAATGTAAAGACCCAAAACAATAGTTTAAATGCATTAGAGATATTAAACAAAACAAACACAAGTAGAAATTTAAAGAAGGAATTTTAAACAGCATAAGCAATGAAAACAGTGGCTCTAGGAATTTTTAACAATAAAAAAAGGAACCACATACTCATTAATGGACACCATTTATTGGCACACTATTTCAACAGCTGATGAGTCATGGTGACAATCAAACATGTCTCACTGTGATGTATGTGCTATCTTTAAACCCTAAACCTAGTTATATTTACCCCTTAAATGCTATCATTTTGGATGTAGCATGTGGCAGGCAGGCAGGCAATAGTCATGCTACATGTCTTAGCCAGGTAATATGAACCTTGAAACACTACAGGGTTTGTTGCAGAAACCTGGTTGATACTATTGCGAGTTTGGATCAATACAAGAAATCACTTTTGACACATCAAAAAGATACAGTTTGTATCAACAATGGTTGCAGCAAAAGCTCACCGACCCTACCCACCAAAAGTGCATAGATAAATAACTTGGCAGAGGACACTTCATACTGAATTTGCAATAATTAAAATATGCATTGTGAAAACTAAAACAGTACAACTAAAAACTTTCCACAATTAATAGGACATTACCTCTTTAAGGGCAAGTATAATTTCGGTAAGGAAAATGTCTCGCCAGTGCTCCATATTATCCTGCAGGACATGCACAGTTTCAGATTATTTATACGAATACAAGATACATGTCAATAGCCTACCAAAAACATAGAAGCAATAGCTCAGCAATGAATACCTTTGACTTTGAGACATGAACTATTAAGAAGTAAAGGCAATCAAGTCTATGACGTTTGGCAGAAAAAAGACATGAAGGAAGAATTTGACCCATAATTCGAAGCAGCTCCTCAAACTTTGAGGAAACAAAACTATCTGAGCTCTGTCAAGAAAAATCCAAAGAGAAAACTGTAAGCTGAAATATTTTACCAACATTAAACTCTACATTAATGACATCTTTGATAATCCCTTGAACAACTTAACCATCTGACAGGTAAGCCAATTAACTATATTTCTTGACAATATGAATATGCATGAGAATAACAGTGATGGAAGCATTTTAGCTAGGAAGTTGAAACAAGAATTTCGAACTGGAAACAAACATTAAAATGATATTAATTTAAAATTAAGTTGACTGGAAAATAAAATATAATGAAGTACAGAAATACCCTGAGAATGATTGAAAGTACTTTGTATGCCTTCTTCTGCATGACACCTTCAACATCCTATAAACAATAATCACTACAATCATCCCAACTTTCATGCTAGAAAAAGGCAATTCAAAATTCATTACAGCACTTTATATCACAATCAAACCTGCAATGCTGGCTTTATTGCTTCAAATAACAGAGCAATATCTTCAGCCTCTAAACCAGGCAACAGTGAAACTGCCAAATCGAGAAGCTGTGCCCTGGCATTAAAATAAATTCTATGAAATAAATGCACAAACCCCAAAAAATAAGATTACTTAAGTAAAATGCAGATGTGACAGACTAAAATAAAATTTACAACTTCATGAGAAATAATTTAGAGGTGGTGGAGAGAAATCTATGATTATAATCACCTTAAAATTAATGGGGACAAATGGTTTGATGCATCATCAATCTGCATAGAATGGGAATTTCTGGAACTGCCTACATTGCTGGCCTTTTGAGTGCATTTATAAAGCTTCAACATTTTCTCCTTGAATAAACTGCGTACATCTGCTTTATCTGCTATTGAAGCAACATCACCAATTGTACGCTGTACATAAGCAAGATTATCACTATTAACTTCTTGTACACATTAAATGAAACAGATTATCAACTCTTAATCAAGAAGCTAACATGACCACTCTTCAATTTACTAATTAAATGTGAATACTACTAAAACAAAAGAGTGTACACATCCAGATATAATTAAGTAAAAAATCACTTAATCTTTGTGCCTAAACACATGAAGTAAACTTGGATGATGATACGCATACAGAACAATGTCTAAAGCACAAACTGCTGATGAGAAATATTTCTTTGACAATGATCTACATAGTCTAAACCTTTGTTGCTCCAATATGGTGATCAGCAGAGAATGTAACAGGTCTCAACCGCAGATAATAAGTAAATCTGATGACCATTACATGGCAAAAGCTGTACCAAGTGTGGAATTAAAATGAAAGCTAAAACATATATGGGGATAATAAATAGAGTTAATCACTTATACACTGTCAGTGTAAATTTTTTTACACTGACAACCAATCATATATTTTAATAGTGACATGTCAGTTGCTTATTTAATGAAATAATAATAAAATAAGCAACTTTAAAAGATATGATTGGTTGCCAGTGTAAAAAACTTTACACTGGCAGTGTAGGGATGATTAACTCTAATAAATATATAGGCTACCAAAATCATGAAAAAGAAAAATTGAGTTAGGCAAGACATACATTCTGATCAACTACAGTACATTTTAAGAACTATTCCCATTTTCTAGTTTTAGTACCTGCAAACAACCACCATCATCTTTGGTAGATTTAAGAAATACTTCTGACAGATCTTTTAGCCAGTTCTTTGCAGATGACTTCAGCACATATAAATTGTCTCTTGTAACCTCCCGTGAATAACGAACCAGTACTTGTTCTTTGGTCATATCTTCACCAATACAATCCTTGTCATTTGAATCCCCAATATTGTTTTGTTGAATCAGAAGTTGCAAACTAGTGCATATTATTCCACGAATATCAGGTTCTTCTTTCAGCTCACTACGTAAATGTTTCTCCAGATCCATGAAACTTTTAGCAGTGTCTGAAGGGTAGTTGCAAAAAGCAGGCAGCAAAGACCACAAAGAGTATGCAAGTGCATCTGCATTTCTTGACGACACCATCAATCCTTGCTTCTCAAGCTGCAAATTGCACAAAAAAGTTAACACTGATTTAATATGATATTGCTCCTTTCAAAAAAATCTTCTATACCTTTCGAGCCTTGTCCCTTATACGCTTAATCATAGTCAGAATTTCTTCTGTAAAATAATTTAAAGGTGCGCCAACAATATGATGTTTTAGAATTGGAAAAAGCCAGACATTTGCATCAGATAAATCTTCAGCTTCCAAATTCAGAGTTATAAGGGACAACAGAGTTTCAGGTCCGATTGCAACAAGAGCTGATCCGAAGCATTCATGCAGCTGAACATTGCAAAATATACTAAAAATCAATAATTTGTTGCACATAAAAAACCAAAAAACCACCCAAGTTCCCAGGTCCTCAAATAAGAACCAAATTATCAATAATATTGACTAAGAAATGAATCAAGTAAAAGTAATAAACTCAATTTTTTGAACATTTATAGAAACCAAAAAAAAAAAATTAAAATAGCGCAGCTTTGAACAGCTATATTTTGTTACCGGCTAAACACATCCATGATGCATCATTCATCAACAACATTAAATGCCACTATAAATAAATGCATTTTTACATTTTATATGGTATAAACCCACATTTGTAAAACCTAGCTGGTTTGACAAATATACCAGTCTGCTTTTGAATCTTCAAAATGGAATTTAAAAGACATGACATATTTTTCAAGCCATGTAATATGAGAAATTGTTCAAAATTGGGACAAACAATCCTGGTTAGGAAAATAGAATGTGTCCAACCCAATCGCTTAAAATCTTAAGCTTTACATTATTAACATAGCTTAGAAAGAAAAAAAATGAAAGCAAAGTATATGAGACCTGTTTCCTAAATGGAAAATCTTCATCAGGAAGCTTCTGCACATCTTCCAAGTTTTTGAGTATTCCTCCCATAAAATAAGGAGAATAATTTCCTGTATTGATAATAGCATGATCTCAGATAATAACAAGCAGTTTATAGCAAAGTTTCATTTGAATAATAATATTACAAAGAGACTGACTGCAAGTCAGAAGCTAATAAAGAAACCATGAAATGGAACAACATCGAGTTCTATATAATTTAATCAGACTGCAAGAAGAAATACATTTTACCAATGACCAACCAATAAATTAATAAGCAACTGCAAGAAAGTAAAACAAGACTTGTTCTACTTTAATAAACAACCAAAATACCTAATATGGGTTTGGATTACCTGTGAAAAAATATTATTTTAATAATTCATTTTATATCTATAGGTAATTATTGTTATAACTAACTATTGAAATAAGTTTTATACATGGATATGTTAGGTAGCAAGTGATTTTAAGATAAACTAATTCAATTGAATTGCCTAAACAATCACATTTTTCATAGTTAAGTTAAAAAAAAAGGGGGGGGGTGTTAAACTAATTACTATAGTTGGTAGTGTATTTAAAATGATCAATTGATGAACATCAAATGGGAAAACAAATAGTTAGCTAGAACATAATCTAATAGATTTCAATCATAATTTCCAATATATTACATGTGATAAAATAGCTTTCCCCTGAATCACTTATTTTATTGGGGGACAAATCTTTTCTCCTTAAAAATGCTTTTTACCTCCCCAACATAATCTCATCCAAACACGCACCTAGTTTATGAAACATAGCTGAAACAATTTGGAATACTCTATCCCAGACAGCAGTATAGTGATAATCAAGTAAGCTCTCAATAATTGCACAAATTTTTTCAATGATGGTTGGTGCTGACTTTCGTGATTCTTTGTTTTCATTCAAACTGATCTGATCTACTCCCTGTTTTATCAAACTTTCATCAATACAAGAATTTATCACGTTCTTGACTGCATCAGTGGCTGCATATATAGCCTCTTCATGTTCAGATGCCAAGATATCTACATAGAAATAAAAAGTATTCCACTTTCTTAATTGCTTGTTAACAAAATCTAACAATATTCAAAAGCGCAACAGAATTTACAATGTCTTACCTTTGAGGGCATTAAAGACAACAGGAAGCTTAACAACACAAATTTGCCGGTTAAGAGAATAAACTTTATTCATTCCAGCATCAAGCAGGCGAGCAGTAAATGTCAATCTGTCTCCAGACATCTTATTTGACTCAATAGAATGAGCCAACGAGTTTAACAACTCAAGTAGCACTTCAGGGGAAACTTCTGATGTTGGATAATGACAGAGAAAACTCAAACCATCTGTTATGCGCCTTGTGACTAGGGGTTGATGCAGATCCAAGAGATATTTGAAGTAATTAAGAACACTGGTCTTTGATTTCCGTGACAAGAACGGAAGACATTCTTTCAAGGCATCAAGAATATACAGAATCTGCTGAGCTTCGTTAGTTCCTTCACCAGTATTTGCATTTGCTCCCCCAACAAGCAGAATAAATCTTTCCAGTAGGTTTGTGACCCCCTCGCTCGCAGATGCCAGTAGCGAAGAATTTTGGAAGTTTAACAAGACATCACGATGACACAAATGAGACTGCCTTCTGACCTGTTAAAAGATATAGTTAGCACACGGCATTCAAGCATGTACCACAATATAGTAATATTCTAGTTAGTTAACAGAAAATCATAAAATTATATAACACATCAGCATTCAGAAAACCAATCAGAAGTCATGTAAACTTCCTACAAAATTAACAGACAACTAGAAACAAAATTATCCAGATTACTTATTTCTTCCTTTCGGCTTAAAAGAGTGACCAAAGTTAAGGAGCAAGTGCCCCAGTTCAGCATTCAGCAACCACAATAATTATTCATAAATGAGTTTTTCACGGGAACTTGAACCTGTTCAAGTGTTATCTTCGACCACAATACTAGTGCTACTTTCTTGTCAAACATACAAGAAAAAACCATCAACTTGGGCAATAAAAATGGGACAAAATGCACACATAGAATGTACATGACATGTTTATACTAATACTAGGATATGCTATTTATAAAGAGGAGAGAAATCAAGATAGAAGGATAAGGACTCAGACAAATCCCGGACACAAAGGCTATTTAACTGAATTCAGTGACCATCTATACAACCACGTAATGAGTGTATCATTTTTAACACATACATCACGGTTGAGAATATTAACTCAAGTGAAGCATCAGCAAAAGCTCCTGTGCATAATTAATCAGAAATACATAAATCCCGGGTTGACATTTAAGTAATCATCACATTATTCACACACTTCCCCTCAGAGTGAGAAAGACAAATCGAAATTCAAAATCAGATGGAAAATTTAGAGGTAAGTAAGTGCCTTAGGTCGCGAATCAGTAAGAAACCCTAGCAAGACATTGAACAAAGGAGACACGTCGGTCCATTCGACAGTTTCTCTGGCGATCAACAAATGCGAGAGGCACTTCAATCCGGAAACAAGCGCGCTCTCGGACGCCGACGGAGAGCGGAGGACTCGCAAAAGGAGCTCCGACAGTGACTCTCTCTGCTTCTTCAGGAGCGCGACGGGGACTCTGGGAATGACGAGAGAGAGAATGGTGAGAAGCGCGTCGATGACGTGGCCCGAGGGATTGGGTTCGGACGTGAATTTGTGGAGAGAGAAGCACGCGGCGCAGAAGTAGGCGAACGGAGTGGAGGGTTTGTTGTTGTCTTTGAGCTCCTGCGACATGGCGCCGATGACGGCGCAGAGGTGCTGGTGGCTTTCATCGGTGGAGTTGGCGAAGCGATGGAGGATTGAGTTGCAGAAATCATCGCTGGTTTCGTCTATGGCGAATGCGGGATCCTCCATTTCGATGCCTTCCATGGGGGATGATGATAAAACCCTAGCTAGCTATCTCCAAAGGTTTATGCAGCAGCGAGCATGACATGACCAAAGACCTAAACTGGTTTATTGTATTGTTAACTGCTTTTCTTACTAGTTACTACGCGGGAAATATTGGGCCTCTCGGCCCAGTCCATTTCTCTAGGCTTTCCTTTTTCCTTTTTATTTTAAGAAAAAAATTGGTTTAACGTTACTGCCTTTTTGTGCAAATATGAAACATGAAATTTGCGGTCGACGCTACTGTAATAAGAATGCTAATAATATACTTTCTAATGTAATTTTTATTAATTAAAATTATAAAATGGTAATATATTATTTATAAAAAATAAAGTGATTTTTATATAATATTTATTTATTATATATTATATATTAATTAATATTGATAACAATAATATGAAATATTGTATTAATAAAATGTAATATATATTAAAAATATTACTTTCCTAATCAATAGATATAAATTATAAAAAAATACTTAAATGGAATATAAAAACTAGTATATCATTTAATCTTGTTAATCAAATATTTTTATAAATATATGATAAAGGGGAGAGATTATTTACCCCTAAAATTAAGGGGGGTGTATTGGTTTAGGATTTCGTATGATTTTAAAAGACTTTTTTTGAGTAAAAAAGTCCATTGGTATTCAATCAGGATTTTATGTCACTTAAAAACAATCCAGTGGTATTCAATCTGGATTTTTAGGATTTTTTAAAGAGTCCATTAAAATCCATTGGTATTCATTTGAGATTTTTTACAACTTAAAAACAATCCATTGGTATTCAAAAATTTAAGGATTTTAAAGGATTGTTGTGTGAGAGGGATTTTGAAAGACTTTCTAGTGTTATCTATAAATACCATATTCATAAAACAATCCCATCCAAACCCATCGGATTTTGAAGGATTGTTTGAAATGATTTTTCAAGTGTTTTAAGAATTTTCAAGTGAGTTTTTCATCTTTTTTTTCTATGCTCCTGTCTTCTCCAATTTTTCTCTACTAATAATACTACACTATTGTTCATTGCTCATATATAATACTATTCTCATACCATTCTCCTATTTTGTGAAACTCTAATATGTAAATGATAGTGTCATTGACTTGTTTTATTTTTCTGTTCGTTCTCTTTAATTGACTTACTTTATTTTATTCTATGTAGTTGAATTTGTTCCTTTATATAACACAAAAAAATACTTGAAATTTTAACTTTTAAGTGGTAATTTTTTTTATGACACACGTTAAGAAAAGAAAAAGGTGAAAGATGAAATTGATATCATAATCTCAACAATATATATATATGTATATATATATATATAAAAGATGAATTTGTTAGGGTTTTTGTGAGTAGAATGAGATAAAAATGGATCTTAGTAGGGGGAAGAACCCTCTTAGCATAAAAATTGCGAATTCTCTCTTTCCCTTGAATTTGTTACTCTTATCCCTCCTCCTTTTATGACTCAACAATTATTTTATTTTTTTTACTATGAATTTTTCTTTTTTATTTTTATATTATGAAATTAAGATTTTTTATATTTTAAAAAAAGAAAATTAACATAAGACATTGCAATATCTAACTTTTTTAGGGTTTAGGATTTATGCCTTCATTAACTTATTTTTTAAAAAAGAAAATATTGTTAAAATATTTGTTAGAATAATTTATATTTATAAATATCGTTAAAAATTATCATATATATATATATATATATATATATATATATATATTCTCTATATCTAAATACTTCTGTTTATATAAAAAAATTATATATCTAAATATTTTTTCAGTATCGAATATACTAATTTTTTTATATAAAAAATTATCTTATGTTTCTATATTTTCGTTTTTACATTTTTTTTTATAATAACTGAGGTATTTGATTCATTTGGATAGCAAAAATATATTCGATCTTGTATGATGGTGTGCTTCTAAAAATAATAATATAATTTTATTGATTTTGTCTATTATCCGTAATTATCCGTAATTATTTATATAACTATTTTTTAACATATATTTTTTTAGTAATTCAAATGGGAGATTCACAAGGAAATAATAAAGAAAAATGAAAAGAGAAAGAAAACTATGAAGCTTGGATTAAGGATGATTCCGATGAATTGTTACAATTGATAGTGGATGCTATAAAAAGAGGATAGAATATTATAGAGAATTATTATTATTATTTATCTAGACATTATTTTTTTTATTTATTATTTTTATCTTTGACTCTTTTTAAATTTGAATGTATAATTTTTTTTAAATCTTATCAAATGTCAAAACTCCACAAAATCCCACAGAATCCATTAAAATCCTAATTTAAAAGTCTTGCAGAATCCATTAAAATCCTGATTTTAAGTCTTGTAGAATCTTGCAAAATCTTAAAAGTCATGAAAATCCTGCAAAGTCTTTTAAAATCCGCAGGATTTTTTTTAACTAAAAAAGTCCTTTAAAATCCTAATCCAATACACCCCCCTAAGTAAGTATATTTTTTTCATTATTAAAAAATATTCTCTATCAAATATAAGAATAATCTTTTTCAAAAATTTGACAGATATCAAATAAATTATAATAAATTAAATATATATATATAAATATATATACTAAGATTTATTTCAATTAATAATTCATAATTTATGTTACAGTTAAATAAAAAGCAAAAATTAATATCTTCTTTGGATTAAAAGAAAGTAATCTACTGTGTGATAAGAAAGTTTTTTCCTTGTTACTTATTGTAATTATTAATTATACATAGTATAATTAGTATAAAAGTGATATCTTCTTTACTTTGTATTAATTTAGTTATTTATTAAATATTATAATTTTTTTATCAATTTATCAAATATTATATAAAATTAAGTTTGCTAATATTAGAAAATATTATATTATATTAATTAAAATGTATTTATTAAAATTAAAAAATATAATAAATATTTATTAATATATATTACCTTTTCATATCAATCCACTTAATACATGTGATTATAGTGAAATACACAAAAAAAAAATATTTAATGCTTTAATATAATCTACAAAGCAATGCGAAAAACTGTTGTATCGTAGGAATTTGGAAAAAGGGACACATCATTTGAATAAAATAAAATAAAAATGCTCATAGATTTTTTGGACTTACATGTAATATTGATAAATAAATGTTATTAAATGGCCTGATAAGTAAATAGATATACCCACTAACATATTAATAAATTATGATATAATGTGTACTAATTCTAAAAGAATGTAGGTTGAACTTTAGTTGATGTGAAGGTTTTGTTATAGGTAGTTTGTAAGTTTTTTATAAACTTATAGAACCTTGAAGTTTGCTTTGTTTCTAAGGAACTCTCGGAACCCAATTTTCCTAGACTTATCATACAGCCGCAAAAAAAAAAAAAAAAAAAAAAAAAAAAAAAAAAAAAACACTACAATCACTAAAAAAAACTGATATGTAGTGATATTCTTAATAGACACATGTTACTTGTTATTCAATTTTATTTTTACCTACATTATATATATATATATATATATATTGATATATATATTATTAAAAAAATGTAAATATGATTTAATGACAATATATATTGCTGAATCTACTTCAAAATATTAAAATTATGTATAGATATATGTTAAATATATATATACATATATATATATATATTATTTATAATAATTTTTTTATTTAATTGTATGTATTTTTTTATTTATATGTTTATCTCTTTAATCAGTATCGACCGGTGTCATATACATCATATTTCTTTTTGCATCAACCCACATTGGTAAAGAAGTCTTTATATAAGTTTTGTATGGATAGTTTTTTTATACACAGCCTCAAGAAAAAAACATGAAATGAGATTATTTATAAATTAAAATAAACTTTATTATATTAACTTATTTAATATCTCATTTTTTATTTGTATAAATTAATTTTAATTTATAAAAAAAATATTATTTCATTTTTCATGGACATATTTATGAAAAATTTATCCAAATATATACATAAGGTCAGTTTATACTTTACATAAGCATCTCCATAAGTACTTATAAATAATAAAAAAATAATAATAATTTTTTCATATGATAAAACCAATTTATACGTAAATTAAAAATAATATTTTTAAAAAATAATAGAACAAAACCTCTATTAATTAGATAATATCTATATCTATCTCTCTCTCTATATATATATAATGAGTTAACTTTAATTTATAAAAATACTTATTTAATTTTTCTTTTATATAAATACTTCTGAAAAAAATTATGGAAATATACACATTGTGATAAACACGAGTTATAACTTGGTGGGCTTCACATGGCAAGCCAGTCTAAATATTCTTCCATGACCAATTAGTCAAAACGTAGGACTATGAATACCAGTGTCATGTGCGACAATTATTAAGAGATCCATGCAAATCTCATTCATTGACAAGCTAGTCACATGACCGAACTTTCATAGATTTGCCAACAAAAAAACATAAATTAATTCCATATAACGTATATGCAGGAGTCCCTCTATATATATACTAGGCAAAGTCTTGAGTTAATCATATTTAGTTTATTTCCCGAAACACTCTTTAGAATA
The DNA here is from genome assembly GCF_000230855.2 of Cajanus cajan. NCBI lineage: Eukaryota > Viridiplantae > Streptophyta > Magnoliopsida > Fabales > Fabaceae > Cajanus > Cajanus cajan. Next base: position 67,909,107 of record NC_138521.1, read on the forward strand.
ACTATTCATAAAGGAGAACGATTTTGAATACAAATTCTATTCACATAAACAGTAGTACAAAATAACTAAAGTTAGGTTTTATTAACTTTTCTGAGACACCATTACACATTCAGATTAAGCAAAAACAGAGGTAAGCCATGACATATTAGAAATACTAGTACGTAAACGTTGATTTAATTACACGTCACCGTCGTAGCAAAAACCAAAACCCAAAGCTTACACTGCAAACACTTCGTCGTCCCTATTTATAAAAGGTGAAAAAAAAAGGGGGTTGATCGAGATGGACGGAGAGGATCAGTTTCGGGAATTGGTGGTATGACCGAGGCGAGTGATGAGATACAGCGCGTTACTGGTGAGCATGGCCACGTCGGTGAGCCTACGCTTGAACTCCATCTTGAGGCTCTCGGGGGCGGAGCTGAAGCCGTCGAGGCAAGCGTCGCCGTTGGTGAGGGCGGCGCTGGTCCACGTCTGGGCGTTGCTCATCTGCCACTGGAAGGTCGGGGCGTGGAGGTGCTGCAACTCGTTCAACGTCCTGCTCAGCTGAGTGACCGAGTCAGAGACCTGGTTGACGCAGTCGCTGAGCGCAACTCGCTGCCTCTTCCCGAAGGTGCGTGACTTGAGCGTCCTGAGGTAGAGGGAGAGGCTGCGCGTGCGCCCCAGGGTCACCTTCACGCCGGCTTGTGCCAGCTCCAAGGGCTTCGCCGAGCTGTTGGAGAAGTTCGAGAGGGTTTCCACGCAGAGGCTGGGGTACCTGGCCTGCGCGCACCATGACCGGAGCGGGTCTCGCGCCGCCCTGGCCGCGGCGGCGCTTGGTGCACACAGCAACAAGAGAAAATAAGCGGAGAGTACTGTGATGGCGAGAGTGTTGGTTTGCATTGTATGAGAAAGAAAACAGAGGAAGGAGAGTGTAATTAGTTTGTGAGTTTTGGAAACTTTGGGTAAGCCAAGGTGGCTCCTTATATAGGCCAAATACCACTACGTACTCTCTATTCTCTAAGTCAATGCTAACGATTTCAAACCACCATGCATGTTGATTTTTTATTGGTTAATGGTTGCACTTGGATTACCATCACACTCTTTTTTTATACCAAACTGATCTTTAGACACCATGTAAGGAAAAAAAAAAAAAAAACACGTAAACAATACTCTTGAAAAAGTTCTTTTCTCTTTCTTCAAGTGTTCTACATGAAAACATTGAGGTAAGGAAATAATTAATCAGGAAAAAAAAAAAAAAAAGGAAAGGAAAACGGGTGTTACTATTGGCTGTCTCATGAAATTGGTGTCCAAAAATCAGAATCCTATTTTATACTATCAATTATTACTTATATAGATTATGGTATTTATACTTTTTTAAGTAGTTTTAATAAAAAATAATATTTAAATACTATTTTTTAAGACTAATTTTAAATAGCCAATGTAGTAAAACAAGATAAACATATAACCTTATTTATCAAAAGTCCTTAACACAAGTGCTTTAGATTTTAATCTCTATTTTAGACATGAAATCACATATAAAGATGTTACTTTACTTTTTTAAGATTAATTTGTTAAGAATAAATTATATCTCTTTATTATTTAAAAAAACTTATTTTTTAAATATTTAGTCATGATTTTATTAGTAACTAATCTTTATTGAGAATATTATTAATTGTCTTTAATTGAAATTTTCATTTTAATTAATAAAAATCTTAGACTTTCAATATCTTTCAGATTAGTAATTATATAAATAGTTTAGCTTTTATATATACATTATTACAGTAATTTTACACGGTAAATCAATTAAATATTATTTTTAATTTACCGATAGCAAAACATTTTCTTAAACAAAACGTATATTAATCTTCCTTTTTCTTTAATCAGTTGGGACATTTGTCGTACGTCAAGTTGTTAACGTAGGTCGGTGCCAATTTATCGTGAATATATTTTTTTAACAGCAGTTTTTCGTGAACTTCAAGATTACGGAAAATAAATTTTTTATTAACACGCTAATATTTTTTTATTTCTTACCTAATTGATAGGATCAAATCAAAAAAATAGTATCTTAAGATGCATTCTTTTTTAACTTATCATGTAAAAAAAAAAAAAAACGTGTATAACAAAGGAGAACGTATTGCCTTCATATTGTTATAAATAATAAATGTAATAGATAAAAAAAAATGATATTCATGACAAACCCACATTATAAGAATGTGAGTGTGAAAATGTACCCTCACTACAAAAATTACGTTATATCAATGTTTAATTAAAAGTTTGTCTTTATATATATATATATATATATATATATATATATATATATATATATTTTTTTTTTTATTTTTTTTTTTTTTGAAAAATAGATTAGTGTCAATAGTCTGAAACCGAGTTTTTTCTTACTCTATTGCAATAATTAGTGATATTTTTTCTAACCAAAAATGTCGCGACTTAAGAACAAAACATCTTTTTATCAATGATAAGCGATCAATGTCGAGGTTTTATATTAGATTCTTTTTATTTCCATAATTTCATATTGAGTTTAACCCAGTATCACAATCTGATAATAATGTTTAATAACTATCAAAATATAACATAAGAGTTATGTTATTAATAAGGGATATGACGAGAAAAAATTAATTATTAGACATTTCATATATGTATATATATATATAATAAATTTATGTTAATAATACAGTATTAAAAATTAGTTAACATTATATTATATATATATATATATATGAAATAATAAACACATAATTGACGCCTAAAAGATATACTGCATGTGTTTTTAATATTAGTTTATTGTGTATATAAATTAATATTTTCCATTGATTGTTGTATAAAAGTCTATCTTAACAAAAATACACATAAAGACGACACCTATGTACTTGTAAGTTATACCCGTCGGTTAAAAACTATCTTACAAAAAAAATATTAATTTGTCTACTCACAATAAATTTAGAAGTATTCTATTTGTGATAAAAAAAAAAGTTGCAAAACTCAAGAGGCATTTTCTTAAAGGGTCCAAGTTGCGTACTCCTATAGTTGGCATACGTGCAACTCACATTTAACTAGGTCATTTCCTCACAGGTGATTAAAGTATTTGACTTATTAAGAAATATGAAATGTTCAGACACCCTTCAACTTGCATTGCTTTTCCATAGTTGGCATACGTGTAACTAACATTCAATTATATAGATTAGTGTAATAAAGTATTACTTCCTCGGATGAGGCCTTTTGAAACAAACAAAACTTTAAAGAGTGTCACATCTACACTCCTATTATTTAAAAATGATTTTAAATCAATGTCCACAAAAAAATATATTTTTTTCGAAAATCCACGGAATGTAATTTCAAATGTTTATATAATACATTTACTATATTTTAGTTACTAAGATAAAAATAATTATCTTTTATTTTAAAGATATTAAACTTATTGAAAACTACTATTTAATGAAATTTGTAATAAAAATGAGAGAATTAATAATAAAAATATAAAATAATAATATTCGTTATTTAATTTAATAAAAAAAGATATCATTTGATTGTTTTTCATTGGACTTTTTGCGTAACAAGACAAAAGAAGGTCAACGATTTTTAAGTCTGACGAAATAAATGCAGTTACAGCGAGGAAGCCGCCAGTTCAGTGAGCTAGTGGAAGAAGGTTAACAGTGATTTTTATACATTAATTTAAAATTATCTCCTTAAATCCCTCACATATATCGTGAACATTGTTACATTGCACATTCCGCGCTCTCTTCCACTTGTTCATATGCAGAACCTTCGTTGTACGTGCAATTTAGGGGCTTCTTCAGTTATTACTTATTTATATGCTGAACTACTGACTCACCACTTGTTGTACAGATTTGTATGAAGAGTGCTTCAGAGCCACGCATGTTAAACTTTAGTCAACAGTCAACACCATTGTTAGACCAGAGTTATAGCTAGGCTATTGATATTCATATAATAATATTGATATTGAGTAACAAGTTTAATTATCATTGTTTAATCCAACTGTTCGTTCTTGCATTTGATGTTGAGGAACTTGAGGCAAACCAGAGTGCTGATGTAGCTTCTTGTGCAGGTCCAACGAGATACTCCAACAAAATAACAACTCTAAAAAAAAAAGTAATAATGCAGGGAAAATAAAATCCTTTACTTACAAGAATATGTGAGGAACACCAATAAAATAAAACAAAAGATAGATAATTTAAGCATATAAGGGATAAATATTTTTTAACGTGAAAGTCTTTAAAAAATGCATCAAATAATAATGCTTATAATTATGCAAAATAAAATTAAGTATAATTGCTTATAATTGAAAAATTGAAAAATTGAAAAATAAGAAGATGAAAAAACTCTAAAATAGAGTTGTTATTGCAAGACACCTTTCTCTCACTTTATACTTTTTTTTAACTATTCAATTGTTGAATATAAAAATATCATGTCGTACAAATTTATTGTCCAAAAATTCGTCTAATCTAATGGTAAACAAATCTTCAATTATAATTCAATAAATGTTGTCAGATAGATATGCGATCTGTAACTTTCTCTCTATATTTTAGAGTTGTTTTCTTAAACTAAGTTACTCCCTTTATCTTAATTTGATCCTACTTAATTAAGTGAGACATGATAAATTTATATATAATTTGAGTCTGTATTTTTCGGGTAAGAAAGGAGTCCAGGATCCAAAAAAAAGGTCATTAATATGATATTCGATAAGACATCAATTATAAACTATCGTATTGAGTTATACCGTGTGTAGGCTTAGATATGGGATAAAACTGGATAAAAGGAAAAAAGTTATACAAATATAAGATTGTTAAATCAGTTATCCATGTCAGTGTGTGTAGCAGCAGATTTTCTAACAACACAATCATATATACGAAAATCATAATGAATTAATTATTCAAATTATTAGGATAAGATTCATCTGTTTTGATATTGTTAATCTGATAACAAATAGTTTGTTAATTAATTTTACTGATAAGATTGATTTGTTAGAAATTGTTTTATTTGATTGTAATTCTGTTACGGTCATTCTATATAATGACTGTTTTCATAAATAATAAAGTTAAGCTGCAGATTCACAACAACTTTCATTATGGTATCAAGAGCTTGACGATCCTAAATTTTTTTTTCGTCATGTCTTCTACAACACATCCACTTCCTACCGTTAATCGCATTTTTGCTATGGTTACTCAAGAAGAATCACATAAAGTTATTGTTCGTTCTTTTGAGAACCCTGTAGACGCGTTAGGTTGTGCCACCACCACTAATATACCCACAAAACCTGTACTCATTGTGGATGTCCTAATCATGATGTTTCTCGCTGTTACAAACTCCATGGCTACCCCGATCGCCCTCCTGTTGGTCGCGGCCGTGGATGTGGTCGCACTTCGACAGGACACTCTGCTTCCGCTTCTGCTCATGCCACTCAATCTGGTGCATCTTCCGATGATAGTGGCCCCTCCAAACCTTTATCAATTACTGATTTTACTCCTGAAATGCTTCAACGGTTGATGTCAATCGCTGTTTCCTCCAAAATGCCCACTAAAAAATTATGTGGTACAGTATCTTCCAAACACTCTTGGCTTCTTGACAGTGGGGCTTCCCAACATATGACTGGGATTGTCTCTCTTCTCTCTAACATACGCACCATCCCTCCTTGTTCAATAGGCTTACCCAATATGGTGATCGTACTCTTGCAATTCAATGCGGGAATGTTAGGCTTACATCTCTGTTGCTACTTACCAATATTCTTTACGTGTCGTCTCTTACGTGCAACCTGATTTCTATCTCTCAAATGCTACGCTCCAATGACTGCATGGTTGTATTTAATAATTCTAATTGTTTTTAACAGGACCTACAAATGAGGAGGACGATTGGACAGGGTGTTGAGCATGAAGGGGTGTATGTACTTTGCCAATCAGTTTCTGTAAATGCGACTCATGGTTCCTCTTCTTTCAATTTGTGGCATCGACGCTTGGGACATCCTTCTCAACATTATTTGGATTTGCTGCCATTTGTTTCTAGTTCAAATAAAATTGTTTCTTCCGATGTGTGTTGTAGAGCCAAACAAACACGCTATTCATTCCCTATCAATAAAAAGCATAGTTTGCACTCTTTTGATTTAATCCATTGTGATTTATGGGGACCATATAGAACTGTTTCTACATCTGGTGCTTGTTACTTTCTAACTATTTTGGATGATTTCAGTCGTCATGTATGGGTCTATCTTTTACATGACAAGCATGAGGCATAATCTACTTTAATAAAATTTATTACAATGGTGCAAACTCAATTTAATTCCATGGTTAAAAGGGTTCAAACTGATAATGGGACTGAATTTGTTTCTACCCATCTGCGTTCTTTCTTTGAAAACCGTGGCATTATTCAACAATTATCATGTACATATACGCCACAACATAATGGTAGAGTCGAACGACGTCATCGTCATATTCTTAATGTGGCTCGTGCCTTGCGATTTGATGGACATCTTCCTATTGACTTGTGGGGTGAATGTATTCTCTCAGCTGCTCATTTGATTAACCAAACTCCCACTAAACTGTTCAATGAAAAATGTCCCTATGAAGTACTTCATGATACTCCACCCAGTTATGACCATATTAGGGTCCTTGGTTGTTTGTGTTATGCTACAGTTTTGCCTAAACCGTTTGATAAGTTTGTTGCACGCTCACAAAAATGTGTTTTTGTAGGCTACCCATCTAACAAAAAGGGTTGGAAGGTGTTTAATTTAGATACAAAGGAGATTTTTGTCTCTCGTGATGTTAAATTTTTTGAGGATGAATTTCCATTTGCATCACCTACCACGGACATTCCTCCAGCTCCCATACATCCTACTTCCACATCTATGATTTTGTATGAACCACATGATACTCGTACTTCCTCTTCAGATGTTGCACATTTACCTGATCTATAGTCTGTTGAAAGGGAGAGTTCTATTGATACTTCATCTCCATCTTCCATGCCTCTTCGACGTACAAGTAGATCTCATCGACCACCGGCACATCTTAAAGACTATTATTGTCGTAATGCTACTACACCCTCTTCTGCTAACACTCTATCTAGCGTTCCTTCAGGTATTCTTTATCCTATTGAGCACTTTGTTACTAATCATAATTTTTCCTCACAACACCAAAAATTCTTAGCGGCTGTTAGTAACACCATTGAGCCACATTCGTTTAAAGAAGCCATGAAGGATCCACTTTGGCAACAAGTTATGAAACTTGAAATTCAGGCTCTTGAGGATAACCACACTTGGGTTGTCACTTCTCTCCCTCCAGGAAAGAAAGCAATTCCTTGTAAGTAGATTTTTCGAATCAAGTATCATTCTGACGGCTCTATAGAAAGATACAAAGCTATATTAGTTATTGCAGGTAATAACCAAATTGAAGGAGAAGATTATATGAAACCTTTGCTCCTATTACAAAAATGGTGAGTGTACGCACTTTTCTTTCTGTAGCTGTTGCAAAAGGATGGGATATTTATCAATTGGATGTTCATAATGCTTTTCTCCACGGAGATCTTGAAGAATAAGTGTATATGCGTTTTCGTCTTGGTTTTTCTGTTGGTTTTCCTGGCTCTACATGCAAATTACAACGTTCCCTTTACGGTCTCAAGCAGTCACCGCGAAATTGGTTTGCTAAACTTCGTGACTCTCTTCTTAATTTCGGATTTCAACAATCCAAAGCTGATTACACGTTGTTCACCTTCACAAGAGATCAGGATTTCGTTGCGGTTCTTATATATGTTGATGATATCCTTTTGGCCGGAAACAACAAATCTGCTTGTGATTAAGTTAAGATTCATCTTAGCTCTTGTTTCAAAATCAAGGATCTTGGCAAACTTAAATATTTTCTCGGTATTGAATTTGCTCGTAGCTCCTCTGGTATATTTCTGAGTCAACGCAAATTTGCTATGGATATCTTGCATGAATGCGGATTACTTGGGTGTAAACCATATGATTTTCCCATGGATCAGAATCATAAATTGGCCCTTGCAGATGGTCCAACTTACGATGATCCCACACGTTATCGACGTCTTGTAGGTCGCCTTCTTTATCTTACCATTACTCGACCTGAGTTGAGTTATGTTGTACATACACTTTCTCAATTTCTTCAACATCCGCTCCAAGAATATTATGATGCAGTGTTGCGAGTCCTGCGTTATATCAAGGGTAATCCAGGTCAAGGACTACTTATCCGTTCCACTTGTGATCTTCATCTTCGTGCATATTGCGATTCTGATTGGGCAAGTTGTCCTATTACTCAACGATCCATCACTGGTTACTTTATCACACTCGGTCAATCCCCTATTTCATGGAAATCTAAGAAGCAACACATCATTTCTCGTTCCTCTGCTGAAGCCGAATATCGTTCCATGGCAGCTGCCACTTTTGAACTACTATGGATCAAAGCTTTTCTGCAAGATCTTGGTGTCTCTCATTCCATGCCAATGACACTATATTGTGATAGTCAATCTGCTATTCATATTGCTTCTAATCCAGTTTTTCATGAAAGGACAAAACACATTGAACTCGACTGTCATTTTGTTCGAGAACATGTGATGTCCAAAACTATTTCCACACAACACATTCGGACTGTTTCCCAACCTGCAGATATTCTAACTAAAGCTCTCGGTAGAAAGCAGTTTCAATTTTTATTGTCCAAGTTGGGCATTTCCTCCCTCCATGTTCTAACTTGAAGGGGAGTATTAGGATAAGATTCATCTATTTTGATATTGTTAATCTGATAACAAATAGTTTGTTAATTAATTTTACTGATAATATTGATTTGTTAGAATTTGTTTTATTTGATTGTAATTCTGTTACGGTCGTTTTATATAATAACTGTTTTCATAAATAATAAAATTAAGCTGCGGATTTACAGCAACTTCCATTACAAATGTTAAAGCTAAAGCCATAATAGAAAATATTTTTTATCTTCTACAAAGCGCATGATAGTTATATATCGCATCAATACAGAGGATAACATAATCATGATGAGTCATGAGTGCACCAATTCACACAATGTACTAAATTTAAACATAACCATCAAAACTCCTACTCCTAAAAGTGAGCCTATAATTACCAAAAACAGAAGAACGGTAGACTTGTATAAATTAACCAGTGGATCGGGGAAATAAGAGATTGATATCCATTTCAATTAGTTTCAACATACCCTTAAAGCTTTTGATACTTAAAATTGTTTGATCATTTTCTCAGTGATTCGTACTGAACTGAATTCAATTGTTTGAGGATTTTCTTGTGGCCTTCATATTCAACAATCCATGGCCATGAAATTAAATTGTTTTCTCTTGTTCCATTGTATCCATCAAACATGTCGAGGATCAAGGTAACGAACCTTTTCATATTAATTTAGCATAAAGAATAAAAAATATAAAGATAAAGATTAAAAATTTCCAACAACGTACAACAACAAATTAAATCAATAATATATTCATGACAGTTAACGATGAGAAATGACAGAGACGGTAGTGAGACAACAATGAAACTATAAGGATGTAATACAAATGACGATGATAACGGCCGTGATGCAATAACATGAGATTATGAAGAGAAAATTGTTGGTAACAAAGATAAAATTATATGTAAACGTATGAAGAATTGAGATTCAACATCGACAAATAAGATAATCATATTAATATATATAAATGAAAAAAAAAATTCACTTCACAAGTTATAATTATATTAAGACAAGTTGAAAGGTTATCTTTGAAATAAATAAATAAAAACTTTTTGCATAAACAATGAATATAGTTTCGCAGTGGTTTTTTTATTTTTATTTTTTATTTTTTTATTTTAAAGAGTACGTAAACAGTTCATGCAATTACACTTTAATTCAATAACAAATTCAACTCATTTTTAAAACTTTTTTATATTTTATTTTCCTCGTTTTTAAATATATTACTTATTTTTTAAAATTTCGTTTTAAAAACAATTGTCTTAACATCTTATAAAAAAGCTAAAATAGGTTGAGTTAAGGATAACAAAAAATAACTTGTACTTGCAAAATACTAATTAAAAATCTGTCACAAATTGAAAATGGTTATTAGTTTAATGAATATTTGCAAGCAAAACGAATAATTTTGTCCACACGCATATAAATAACAGGCGAATATGAATAATAAAGTACTTTTTATAGGTACTCGCTATTTGAAATTATTTAAATCTCCTTAAGTATATACAAAATATATAAGTTGCTTTAAATTTTTTTAGTATAAATATTTATTTCAAAATTATTTAATTTTAGTATATACATGTTTTACAAATATTTATTTTAGTTCAATTTTTTTTTTATTTTGAATTTTTAAAAAAAAATCATTTTAACAAATATCTATAAATATTTGAGAGTAGGGTTGCAAATATATGGATAGGAAATGGATACAACGTCAATTTTCATCGGGGCTAATACAAAGTCAATTTTCATAATCCCGACTTAATGAAAATTTTCTTCTGATAAAAGAAAAAAAAAATACACTATATTTATTACAGTTGAAAATATAAAGAAAAACCAAAAGAGCAGGAAAAGATAGTAAAATTATTCTCTCTTTTGTTGATTTTTTAATAAGTGGAGACAAAAAATTAATAAATAAGTAAGAACACATGTTTAATTATATTCTTTCTAAAACGAAAAGAAAATGAGAGAAAGACGATTTTTCAAACAAATATTAAAATATCCTTATTTTTATATGTATCCTTATTGATATTTATATCATTTCATATATCCTTAATTAATTAAGTTTTCTTATTTACCAAATAAGGTGTAAAATTAGCTCACTTTCTATATTCTTTTATTTTTTCCCATAGTTAATTTTCTTTCACTTTAATCTCAAGATATCATATAGATAAAATAATGTTAAAGAAGAAATTAGCCGATACCATATTGTTATCCGTGCATGGTTCAAAATGGCAGTAATTAAATATAAGCATTCACTGGTCCCCTTTATCATGCATACTTTTGTTGCAGAGACAGCGCCACATAAACACGCAGAATATAAAATAAAACATTAAGAATAATGTTGTGGACTGTGGTGAGAATAAGAGGCGGAGATTCTTCATACATTTCATTCAATGTTGAGCCACTCATTCCATATGAGAGTTGTGGCCATCACCGCCTAAAACCAAAAATATGTCTTACATTATATCATTTGTCTCATTAATTTGCTGAACACAGTATGGTTTTGTGTGTTTCTCCACGTCAAAACTATAGAAATGACGACATAAGTGCATCCCTAGCTAAGTATTTGTCATTAGTTTGGTTGGTAATGGTGTCGTATGTGGGATTTGTCATTGGTTGTTATAACTCCCCTGGATTTGTCTTTTTTTTGTTCTTAAAGTTTTCATTTTTTTTACGGTATTTATTAACTTGTTAACGATTTCATGGGCAGGTGAGAGAGGCGGCCACCATAACCATTATTTAAAGTCACTTAAATATTAATCAAAGACAGATAATGATATATGTATCTATTTTTATATATCGTATAGTAGTAAGTCCATCTGTATAGTAGTAAGTATATCTGTATACGTGTATGTGTATTATATACAGACATGGCATATCGGGTGAAGACTATTTGTTATTTTTTCTATAAAAAAAACTATAATAAATAAAAAGTTATACATTCGAGTCTTATCAAATAAACGTTTCATTTTTGAAGAAAACATGCAAAAAAACAAAATAAAATTTTTACAATATTTTTTTATAAATTTTTATTATAAATTTTTTTATGATCATTAAAATTGTAGCAAAATTTATAAAAATTTATTATAAATTATTTTTTATTAAAAAATTTGTAAATTATTTTTTAAAAATAAATTCATAATTTCTTTTTGTGAAATTATTATTATAAGAAAATTTGTAAAAAGATTTTGCGAATATTTTTTATAGAAAAATGACACTTTTTCTAATAGTGAATGTTAAAAAAATATATTTTATTAAAAATAATAAGTTATATTTCCTAATAGAAATTAATTATTAATGACTTCATATCAATGCTATAGAGTATGTTTAAACATTAGTTTAAAATCACACATTAAAAAAAACACATTATGTTATAAAAAAAAGACAAAAACTCCATTTAACTCCATTTGAGTCAATTGGTTATTACTAGACACACACATAGTTACCAAAAATAGTATATCATACAATTTTAAACAAGGGTGGATACTACATTTTTTTTTTTCAATCCACTAATTTAAAGATTCAATCTAATCAAAATTAGAAAAACAATATTGGATCAGACTATCAGAGTTTGAATTTGAAAATTGAAAATCAAATCAGTTCGGTTCGAACTTCAATTTTTTTCTTCTTCTAAACATATTGAACCAAAGTTATCCATTCATCAATTATATTAATATTTTGTTTCATATTATTAATTTATTATATTTATTTTGTTATTAAATTTGGGCTATTATTATTATTATTATTATTTTTAAAGTGACCCGTTAAATCTATTTTTTTTTATAGATCGGCTAGTCATTAATCATAAAAATGAAACTCATTCACTCATTAAGATTTAGGTTTGTTATTGCTGAGCTTGCATATTTTAATACAAGCAAATTCCGATTTTCTGGTGTTGAGCTTGCATATTTGAGCTTGGCTGATTTGGATTTTTTTTGTGTGGAACTTGCAAATTTGAGCATGATGGATTTAGATTTTCTGTTGGACATTTGTTGAGATTTTGTTGTTGGATATATTTAAATTTTAATTTAATGATATTTATTTTTTAAGTTTGTATTTTTTTATTGTTTTAAGAAGTGCTTAATATTTTATAATGGTTATAAACAAGTTTATAATATTATTATTTTATCATTTGATGACAATATATTTTACATGTTGTATATATTTAATGTGATTTTATTATTTATTTATTTTTTATTTTTTATTTATGAATAAATATAATAAATTGATCTAATCTAAATTAAATATGATTAAATTAAATTAATTTTTATTTGAAATTAAAAATAAAAAAATCAATCTAATTCTTTCTAATTAAAATTGATGAGATAAAAATATGCTTTCATCCCTTCCTTGTCTACCCCTAATTCTAAATACACAGGCCAGAGCAATTGAGCAAATAAATATTCGAACAGTTTCGTACAGGGTCACAATCAACACACTGCTACATATGTCACGAGTGAAGCATGTGAACCCTGATTTTCAGATTTTGTTTGTGTCTGTACTTTTCAGTATCACTGTATTAATTAAGATAAAAAAATCTGAAACAGTTAAGTGTAATTATTATATGTTGGCATATTCTCAAATGATGGAGAATATTACTACTCAATTTGTTGCCACAACCAGTGTTGTGGAATCAATCCTAATATTACCAGCAACAAATTAACTTCAGTTAACATTTTAGTTATGATATTTGGCGGCATCGACAGATTAATCAAGCCATTATTGAGTTGTCAGTAGATGAGAAATACGATATTTTTAAGGATACTATCACCCTAGCATGTTGACAGATAATTTTATTTTTTGAGAGCAAAGAGAAGAGTTTAATATTTAAATTTGCGTGTAAAAAAAATTATTTATTAAGAAATAAAACAATTTTAAAAATGAATCATAAAATTTTTGTTAAAAAATATTTTTATTACTGTAAGAACTACAAGTATTTTTTTAATTAAATATAATCCTGTTTGAATTGAACTAAAATCATAGAGTACAAAACTCTCTAAATTTTAACATTTAAATCTATTGAAAACATGAAAACTATTATAAATGCTAACTCATTTAGTTGATTTGGGAATTAAATTAACATAATTGATTATGAAATATCAATAATTAATTATAAAGTTTTAATAATATTAACCAATAATCTTAAGTTTTAATAATTATACCACGTTTTATTTTACATACTGGTAAATTTTACATCAACATATGTTTTTCCTTTCTTTTTATTTTCAAGCAATTAAATATAATTTTTTTAATCTTTTGATCCAAATAATTGAAAAGTTTATTTATTTTCTGTCTTACTATCTTCTTTCGTTCAGTCTCACTTGTATCTTGTTGGATTCTTTTCTTTTCCGCATCGAAACGAAGGGTTAGCAGCATGCACGCAGATCCACTTGACAGTGCAATTGGAACGTATGGCCACCAAACATGAAATGATAAACAACTAAAGAGCCTTTCCAGTTAATATACATCAGCACGCAGTAAACAACGTTTTTTCGTGTTCCCTTTAATTAACGTAGGTCAATTGCCCATTAATATTTCAGATAACCAACAGTCTTAATTAAGACCATGTTAAATTTGCTTACTTTTGGATGTGCATATCATCAGAAATTTCTGGATCAAAGCCGCTGAAATAAACAAGCATTAATTAACCCTTGTGCACGATCATGATTATTATGATGATGATTAGGCACAAGTAGTAGCATATATATATACATTGATTCTGCATAAAAGGTGGCTACTATGTATCTAATTTAAGAATATTGTATTGGTAAGATGAGTATTATTAGCATATAGAAAAACACAGGTTGAACTATCCCTGGTGGTGAAGGCAGAAGGCATCCATAACTTGACAACGCTACCGTTAAGCGCCGTCAAATCCTGACACGTGTACCAACCCTTCTCGTTCTCTCCTCGTCTCATCCTCAAGGAGCTTTCCCAGCTCTCCCACCACTCCCCTCTCCCGTCAATCTCCTCCGTTACCGTTACCTCGCTCTCGCATTCCCTCTCGATCTCATCATCCTCGAAGTACAAGGTAAACTTCCCCTTGGTGGGCCCGTCAACGGGCACAGATGGAGCAGGCCCAGTTACGGCAACGGGGCCCGCTTCGTGGGGAATCGGGGCATGGGGTGGTGGGAGCAATTCGGGGTTGGGGGTTTGGGTCCTCCAGAAACTGAGGGCGAGCCAGGTCCAGAAGTTGTTGAGGAGGCTGAGGAAACCGAAGCTCAAGTAGTTGAAGGCTTGGGCTTCCAGAGGAGAAACAGTTTTCATGATGTTGGTGAAGTTGAATTGAATATGAGAGAGATCAATGTAATATTTATACGGCGGAGGAAGCTATGGTTGGAGAATGGGATCTCACGCAAGATGCTCCGAATCCACTCCTCAGATGCCTCATCAACTAATAACTATGCATTACACATTCCCAAAATTAATAAATAATAATTACACTACCACACTCACGTCACGTCTCTTTATAAGCCACCAATTTTGTTTAATTTGCTTAATTAATGAATTTTACTATTCTTCACTAAAGTAAAATTTTATGATAATAAAAAATATCACTCATATCGTCAGAAATATAACTTGAACTAAATTATGTAACATGTCAATTTACATTGACTAGTATATTTAGTTTAATTTTCAAGTTGGTTTCTTGATTTTTAAATTTCAAAATGTTTTCATAATTATTGTTTGTTAGAATAGTGGATTAAGCCTAACTCAACCCTACAAAACCGGCTTGTAAGGTGAGGGTTGTTTTTCACTTATATATTATTCAATTGCCTAATCTCTAGTCGATGTGGGACTTGAGTTTTTCCCAATACACCCCTCACGTCCAGCACTATTGGGCTTGGTACGTGGATAAATGGTGGGTGGCCCTTTTTAATGATCTAGGATTGGCGGGACTTGGGTTTTTCCCAATACACCCCTCATGCCTATGAGGCATGCATCAATGGTGGGTGGCCCATTTTTAAAGTGGATCTAAATAGCTCTGATACCATGTTAGAATAGTGGATTAACCACTATTCTAACATTGTTTTTCATTTTTTTTTAACGTAAGGCGTTTATTTTATAATCTGAATTTGAAGTGAAACAATTTTATTTATTTCATGTTTGACATGAGATTTTTTTTTTTAAAAGAGAGTTTCACATTAGAAGTGGTGTTTAGAAACACAACTTACTCAATTATTTTTATAATTTTTTAAAAGAAAATTATCCCCGAGATCGAAGAGAGCATATAAAGTCTCACCTGCACGAGACTATCATTTTCCTACTATTATTTATGCGATATGGATACCAATTTTGATTTTATTTAAGGATTAGGTAGACACATAATTGTCTTGTGTAACTTGTTGAATGATTGAGGGCAAATTATATTCTCGTGGTTCATGGAATGTATTATTATCTGAATATTTTTTTAACTTAATCTTTTAGCAATAAAATAATTTTAAAAATATAAATATACAAAAGGAATTGTATTAATAAATGAGAGAAATCTAAATAGAAATTGTCTTTCTTTAAATTTTTTATTTGTAGTCTCTGTTTTCGCAAACAAGAGATATACAAATATATTTTATTTTTGAAAAAATAAAACTACACTTGCCATATATATATATATATATACTATTTATTCATTTAAAAGATTATAATTATTATTTTAATAATTAATTATAATTCTAAGGAATAATTTATTCCTCCTACGCTAGTTCTTCTGTAACAAAATTTGTGTTTCTTTTAAGGGTGATATATCTTCTAGATTTAGGAGAGCTCTCTCTATTTACTCATTATGAAGCAACTTTTCATTACTAACTCAATTTTTATTTAAAATAATTTTTTGTTTATATAAGTGCTGAAAATATTTAAAAGATTTATTGTTCAATTTTAGTTTGTGCTTTCCTATACGTTATTAGTGATTAAATTTTTAGTTTGGGCTTTATTTGGAATTTTTGAACATGAAGAAGGGACGGGATCCAGTAGACGCTGAAATTTTTTTCTTATAAAGATAAAGCCCGTAGGTAGTCAATGAGATTGAATCACACATACAATTGTTGGGCTCGGTGTATTCACATCGATTGTGGATCAGCAAGATGGGCTTTAAAACAACCAGGTCAGTTGATTTCTGTCCAGGGAGAAGGTAAGAAGATGGCAAGTGTTACACCTTACTTAATTAGTACATGGACTCACTCCAAACAACAAAAGAAAAGGTAGCAATACCATAGGCTTAATAATAAATGGGTTTAATAAGCTATTGGATCATGAATAAAAGTTCTCCTCCTAAAATTAAATGGGCTCATAATTTCAATGTTAAGGAAAATAAGATTACACTAAATGCCCACAATTTATTTTATTAGAGTTTTTATTAAACATTTTAAATTCAATTATTTTTCATCTCATTCATTAAAGTTTCCAAATATTAAGACAAACTTATATTATTATTAAATATATTAATTAAAAATAATAAATATGGAGAAATCTAATTATATCGGTATATCTTGTACTTGCTACTAATTACCAAAAAAAAGTTATATTTATAGTGACATCGCAATGGTTTCATACACAATGTGATTCTTCGTCAATTCAGTCTTCAAATTATAATTACATATTATCTTGATTAATTATGTTAAATTTTGTCAAATGGAATAACAAGATAACAACTTAATGCTTCGTATTTTAAAATATATTAGGTTAATTTTGGTTTAAAAAATATCTATTTGATTTAACTAATTTTGGAGTTGTTTTCTACACCTTTGTCTCCAATTTGTCCGGGGACCTCCAGTTATGTGTGAACCTTCTTTTTATTTTTATTTTTAAGTGTATTAGTATCCATCTTAACCACTCTTCTTATTAGGTCATAGACAAAATGTTTTTGTCATAATATATCAAATTTAGCTCAAGGAACTACGGTTTTCAAAACATAATGTTTGACTTAACCAATGTCAATGGGCCATACGGAGGAAAGTTAGGGTTAGGTTGTTAACTTAAATTTCTTATAAGACACACTTTCTTTGTCCAACTTAGTTTGTGTGGATTAGATTAAATTGATCTATTTTTATTTTTGTTTGATTTTTTAAAAATATTTAAAAGGACAAAACACAAGAATAAATAGACATGATAATTTATGGATCCAAAATGACTTGATAAGTTGGAGCAAGTTGAATTGATTTTATTGGAGTTTCACACTTGAGAGTTTGAGTTAGTTATAAATTCCTTTTGACTAGTTTATAAGAAATTATATCTAACTATTGTACGTAGAATCAATCTTCTCTGACAATTACATAAACTTGTGACTTTAACCATTACCAAATAGTGATTAAAGTGTTGTGATATAATCAAAATCTCATATCGCTAAAACAAGAAGAAAAATAAGGATTTATGAAAGCACATACATATTCTTTGTTAGTTAAGAGACATTTTGAGTGATGACAAAAAGTAAAATTGCGAGGATTTTAATCTTAAAGAAACCATAACAATGGTATTAGAATCATTGGTTGGATTCAGTAATAACCAATAACTCATACAAATTACAACATTGATACAAATGTCGCATGTTAGATTTTGTGGTAAAAAAAAAACTCACAATTATAACAAAAAATGATATAATGATATATCAAGACAAATTTCACTACATGAAAAGCTATCACTAATACAAAATATGTTTTTTACGTCACTGTATTCTCGTTGGAAAACGAAAAATTCAACGTAAAAAAAATACGGTGACATTTTTGAAATTATATCCAAGTTTTTTACGTTGGACACCACGATGTCCGACGTAAAAACCTTATTATATCCCTTTCCCCTGATTCATTTTTTCACGCGCGCAAGGGTTTTCTATGTGCAAAAAGTTTAGGAGACTATTCCGACTAAAAGTTTGTACGCAACCTAGGTGTTTCCGGTCACGGTGAATGGCGGGGGACGGTGTCGGCGACATCCATTTGTCATTGCAGATCGCTTTATCCGATTGGATTGAAGCTTTTGGTGCGCGTCTTACTTAGGTTAGCGCTTAAGGCTACTCGAAGCTTTTGGGATTTAAGGTTAGTGCAAATACATTTTTTTACATTGTTTTGGTGGCGGCGATTGGATTGGATTGGAGGATACATTGTTAGGGTTTTCCTCTAGCGATTTCTGGCAATGGTGGTATGAGACCTTTGGATGTTTTTCGGTCACGGTGAGCGGCGATGACAACGACGACGAAACCCATTTTTGATTATGAACCTATCTCTCCAATTGGATTGAAACATTTGGGTAATTTCTAGACGTGTTCACGGATTGAGATTACTTTTTTGTTTGTCTGTCAACCATTTTATGTCGGACGTGGAGGATGTCCGACATAATTTTACGTCGGTTAAAACACCCGACGTAAATTTACGTCTCCCGCATTGACGTCAGACTTTTTTTCGACGTAAAAAGTCTAAAATAACAAACGTAAAATGTCTCTTTTGTACTAGTGTATGTCCCTTATTATAAGAGATGATTGTTAGAATAAAAACAAAGAACAACATCGTTAGAAAAAAAGTGAAATAAAGGTTTATAAGAATCCATATATATTCTCGATTGATTAAGAGGTCCTTCGAGTGATAACAAAAATAAAATTATGAAAAAAATTAATTTAAAATAGACAGTATCTTACCATTATAGAATTATGTTTGCAAATACCCCAATAAAATTAACAAAATATAACCCTTCTATTAATATAAATATATTTCCTAAAAAAATAAATACTATAACATAACCTTGACATAAAAGTCATTCATGCTAATCTAAGCCTCCGTACGTATTTCCTTTAACTTTTCTTTAATTACATTGTATCAAATTATTTTCCCTAGTAACTTAATCACAAATGAGTCTTACTATGGGATGCGTAACTCCTATAAAACATAGGGTAAAATTGAAGTTCAATACCATATGAACTTTTGGATTGTTATCTAGTTACAGTTAAAGTTTTGCCTTTGTAACATACATATATAACTAATGCAAATCTTGATAATATACACTTATGCATGTTATTAAGGTAAAAATCTAACTCTGATTAAAAAATAACATCAATTATGATGATATTATTACTATACTTAAGTCTTGCCTTAAAACACGTTTGTTTATATATTTCTTAAGTTCTATATTATAAATAACAAAAAATGTACATTTTTTTAAATATAAGAGAATTTAATCTATTTTTACTTAATTTAATTTATTATCTTTAAAATATCTTTTCTTTAATATATGATATTTTTAATTACATTATTTTAAAAATATTTATAAAAAGGATTTAAAAAAAAAAGATATTAGTAAATTAATTTTCTTAATACATGTGAAATATATATATATATATATATATATATATATATATATATATATATATATATTACTTATAATTAAAAACAGTGAAAGTACATTTTTGGTAAAAGGCCATTAGCACATGAACAAGTTCTGAGATCAAATCTATTTTTTTACCTCCTGGAATTGGATTTTGGAAAGAGATGTTCTCCTACTTAAGTGGAAGTAAAAATCCTCATCGTTATTCACTTATTCGATGGTTTTCCTATCAGTGATTCAGTCATCTTTGTCATAGCATTAGCATATATAGAAAACTAATAAGCCTTCCATATTAGTGTAGTAGTACTACATAAATATATATATATATATATATATATATATATATATATATATATCTTTAAAAATTGGACTGTTTCATAATCATCAAATTAGTCCTCATGGTTATACGATCTGAATTATGTTCATTTGGAATTAAATATGATGGTCTTTTTTATTTTATTTTTATTTATTTTATCAGTGTGAATAATAAATCAAGATTATATAACATGTTTTAATTGTTTAACATATTATTCAAATATATTTGAATTATTCGAGTTCAAAAATGAAAGTAGCTGACTCGTGCAAGTTAATCAGATCATTTTGGTCAGTGGGCTTTTTGAGTTTTGACTTTTATCGCAAGACGCATAGTAATTTTTCCACCCAATTTCCAAATTTCCAGGAAGATTAAATGAAAACGAAATTAACGTAGAAGTCAAAGAAAATTAAAAACAAATGAACAATACTAATAATATGTATATTTAAGGATATTGTTAATCAGAGTTGTAAGGATATTCATAAAAAAATTAATAAATAATTATTATATATACACTATCTGTATAATTTTTTTAATATTATTAATCGATAAAAAAATATGGTAGGTATGATTTGTAAGATAATTATTAAAAATCACACTAAAAATATAGTATTATTAGTCTATTAGAAATGATAATATATATATATTTTTTATGTATGTATGTATAATGGTATATACTTTATAATATAAAAAATTCTATTGAGATATGTTAACTTTCTCTGTCACTTGAAAAATAATTGGATCAAGAAAAGGGAAACGTGAAGGGAAAGTAGGTATACACTGTTCTAATCAAGACCGATCCATATTGTTTAGTTTCCTTCCAACTTCCTTAGTCTCCACACTAGAACATTCAAAATACATGTTATATCGTATGTTTGTCGATTCAACCATTCCATCCTTCTCTAACCGAATAAATATTATTTTCTCACTAATTTTTATATAATATGTAATTAAATATTATTAATTTATTTTATAAGTTAAAAAAATTAAATACATCTCATATAATAATTGATTGTAACCGTAAATACTTGTTAACAATGAACTATTTGATAAATTTTCTTTAACTAAGAGTTTCTGTCGAAATGCGAGGCTTCTATTATTCCGTCCATAATTATCATTGTTTCGGGCAATTCAATTTGTGTTGTGCTCTAGCAAATATCTTGGGTATCTAAAAAGTTTTTATTTATTTTTAATTAGAAAGCAAAATATATTTATCATATTTTAACATAATAAATATTTTTTGATAAAATTTGCTGCTTTAAATGCTTAAAATTAATCTTAAGAAATAAAAATAACATTTTTTTAGTTTTATAGTCGAGATAAAGATTACTACACTTTTAAGAATAAACTATATATCTTATATGAGTGGAAGAGAGTATACGAAAATAAACAAATTATATTAAAAAATTTCTTATACCAATTCAAAAACAAATTTAACAAAAAAATCCAATCTTTTACTCCACTGTTTTTTATTTGATATATAACTTAACAAAAAATCCATTTCTCTTCCACTTCATTCATTTTTTTTTATGAATCAAAATTAAAATAGTGTCACAGGAGTTTGAATATAAAATTTTGTGTATATTACTCAAATCCATCTATCACTAAACCGATTCTATAATTCTATTTCATTCAATTTGAAAAAGAATGAAATATTTTCTTATAAATTGATATTGCTGTATATTCCTCTTCTTTTATATTTGTCTTGACATAAAGAAAATTTGTGACTTTTAATATGTGATACCATATACATTAGACTTAATTGTGTTTATGTTCTTTTTATTTATAAAATGGATCAGGGTGTCTCTAGTTTTAATTGCCCAAATCAAGTTTCTTTACTTTTAAAATTAACAAAATTTAATCCAACCCTTAATTTATAGTAAAAATTTCTAACATTGTTGAGTGACAATAATTTTATTGAAGTAAAAATTTGCTAACATAACCTATTAGAAATGACGTGGCACTATCGTATTGGCTTAACACTTAGAAAACAAGGTTTGAAAATTGAAAAGAAAAGGAAGTGTATAATATAGGATTTAAACTCACTATATATCTCGACCTTTAACACCAATTGCACAAAACTCTACCTAGGACACTAATTAATTTTCTATATGCTTGAAAAATATGACCTTCAATGAAAATACTTACAAATTGACTCATTATTTTTTTCTCTCTCTAAATATGAGAATGTGCTTCACAATTTGCTTGTCCTCTCTCCATTGATTCTCTTCCTCTTTTTACAGAGGAGATTTACACCTAGAGTAATTGGTGTCTGATCTTTTTCACCGTCCTTTGCATTATTTTTCCATTCCCGTACAACTTCTTTCCTATTTTCACATTGGCATTCGCGGGTAAATTTCATGCACAGTTTCTTTCATCCACATTAATTTACATTGGGTGGTAAATTTCCATGCCATTGAATTTAGCTGGATCCACACCACACTTGCTTGCCTCTGTATGCTTGTTTAGTTACGAGTCTTGTGGTGTGATGAATATTAGAAAAAAAAAAAAGAAAAAAAAGAGAGTCTTGTGGTGCTTTGAAATTAACTGATATATATTAGACTTTTACGTTAACGTCGAATTAAAAGATATTGTCAACAAAAAAATAACACGCACGGTCCAATTGCTAATAATAATCAATTAGTCAAATTGTAGTGCGGATTTTGTTTATTTTAAAAAAAATCTCGATTCGTCTTGACATTATCATCAGAAAATGGAATAAGCTAAGATATTAAAAACTATAGTAATATTAATACGGGGAAAAACATATATTCAATAATGTTCCCACATATGTAAAAAGAAAAACAGTATGATCCAAAAATAATGAAAGGCAGGGAATATCGGTGACATGCAGAAATCGGAATCATATGGATTATAGGAAAAACTTAATTAATTATCGTTCACATATAAAAAAAAAAATACAATATGATCCATAAATAATTAATGAAAGACAGGGAATATGTAAGAATGATATATGGATAATAGCAAGAGCCGTTTCCAATTTAATTTCCATGTATGAATGAAGCAAAAAGTGTGAACAATTACTAGCTAAATTTCCAAGAGCCTTGTTCCTCCCAAGCTTCCTTCTTAGGTTCCTTGTTATTTCCCACCCAGCCTCCATGAGTTTTCCAAAAATAATGTCAAATCCAAAGCCACCTAGCCATGCTTGAATGTGAGAGATGCATGCATATCATATACTTTAATTCCTATCCACCTTTCTAGATCCTCCCTCTTTCGAGAAAGAGTCCAGATGTGACACAAATTAAATATCATCATCATATTCTATTTATCATACTTTATACACTGCAAGTCCTTCAACAAACAATTATATATGTATAATCAATTTATTGACTTTTATAAAATTTATTTTAAAATACTATGATTTGTGATTTGTATAAAATAATTGTACATTATGCTGCATAGCTATTAAATTCTTTATTTTTCTTATGATTTTGATCATCTTATTTATCATCAGGATAAAAATAGGAAATTTAACGTGTAAAATTGTTGGTATGTGCGTATACTTATAATAGTGTTGTTTAGTACCAATAAACGCAGGCAAACACTGCTTTTTGGTTTGACTGCATCGGCTATAAATGAATTATTTCGTAGCTATAGAAGTCCTAAACTTGAACTTGAGTTGAAAGTTTTGCATGGTCAACACAAAAGAAAACCGCTTTGCTTCATACCCATTGTTTTAGTTAAATTATTATCATATAATATGTATTTAATCAATTAACGTACAAATGCTTTTGGACAATCATAACAACCAGTTTTTTCGTCCATTCTAATTATCATTTTCTTACGAATTTGCCAAATTGGAAATTAGCGAAAGAAGACAGTATACAATGTAAATTTTCCTAAAAAAGAATTATAAGAATAGTAAGATTTGCACGAAATACATATATATTTTTTAATTCCAAAGGAGTTAAAAAAGTTACAATGAAGTTGATTAATTGAAGTGTACAAAATGTAAAACGCGAGGTGTTCTCTCTGTGGTCATGTTAGTTGGTTCCACCAATTTTTATTATTCGTGTTTGGACTTTTTTTTATTGTTTTTAATTTATATAGTCTTTAATTTAAAGGCAGTCATATTCTTATTGTTCACACCTGATTTTGATCAACGTACACATGATCAAATACTAAGATCCCTTTTAGGTTTGAGCGACTAATAAATATGAGGCATAATACATCACTTAAAATTTGCACCTCAAGGTACTTCCTTATCTACGTTCATGAATATTTAACGATTAGAGGGTTCATTTTCTATTAGAAATACCTGATCATGAATTCATGATTATGCTCAAATAACATAATTGTGACTTACTCGATTACAAATAAAGTGTTTCCATGCATATTACCAAATAAATTTTGCATTATATATATATATATATATATATATATATATATATATATATATATATATATATATATATATATACATATATTCACCCTCATTAAGGTGAATTCAGTTTGAGAAGGCTCAACTACATCACCTCCCAATACTCTTAATCTTCTCCAAGCATTTTCCATGGCACGTTGACGATCGAGAAGCTCCATTGCTTACATGTTACTATTTGTTCAACAAAATGAATTTCCTTCAGAAGAATCAGAAACATATTGAAAAAGCAAATGGTTGACCAATATATAAAAAGGCATATTTGAAAACGAACAAAGTCCTTTGAGATACTAGTGGTGGACATGGTTGAGTTGGTTTTTAGGAAACATTTAAATTAAAGCCGATCAATGTTAATCGTTTTGAATTTCAAAATTTTATTGATAACCTAAACTGAATTAATACAATCATATTCGGTTGGTTTAGATTGGGTCACTCGATAAAGAATGGAAGAAAAAAAGAGAGGAAATTGTAGTATATGAATGAAAGGTTGATGAATAATATCATAAATTATAATTAATTATAGAATTACACGACATAAAAATTTAAAATTATAAAATCATTCATTTTTTTTTATTTTTTATTTTTTTATAAATAGCATAGGTTTCGATTCTATACCGTTGATTCCAACTAGCTCAATTTTTTCTTTTCGATCTAGTTTGGATTCATGAGGTCATTGAATCAATTACCCCTGTCGATCGGATACCCATTTTTCAAACCATATTTACACCTTATTATTATTATTATAGAAGTATACATTGTTTTCTTGTAATCCCGATTTTTCAAATGAAAGAGGAAGAAAAGAGCGAATAAAATAAGATGACAGATATAATAGACAGAAAAAGTACTATGGATAATATTATATTATATGCACAAGTAATCTCTTTTCACACCCTACTTTCTAAGTCATCGTACATTTCTTTTTAATATTTTTTAATCATATCATCTAGTCTTTCTTTTAACTGCAATTTCTATCATTTTAAATTTCTTTTACCATAAACATTAAGAATAAATTAAAGTAAATTATTTGGATGATGGTATATACATATTTCATTATATACCACAAGTATCAATTAATATTTTTTATTTTTTATTCTTCTCTTTTTATCACATTATATTATTTATTTTTATCACATCATATTATTTATTAACACAATATTTAGATACTATGTCATAGATGATATTAGTATTGCTTTAAAATCAAAATCAAAATTTTATTTTAATAATATACATTTATATTTAGACTTTTGTAATATATGTAGTATCAAAACATTACCTATATATTGTATCTAAGTCTTTATATGAAAGTTACACGGAGATCGATTGATGTAAAATTGTTCTAATTAACTTAATCAGATATCTTAAATTTGATTTCTAAATTCTAAACTCTAAACTTTAAATCTTAAACCCCACACATATAAGTAAGTTAAACAGGGAGAGAAAACTTTACTGCTTACTATGATTCTACTTTTCTGATGGTTGCATACAAGGTGGGGGGGTGTTTGTGGGCTTCTTTGTTAATTTTGTTTTTCTCTGGTTGTAAAAGTCTACGCCTTGTGATGTCACAGTGACTTATACATATGCAGGTGGAGTATCTATATATAGCGATGTAAGCCTCGCATTTTGATTGCAAGCATTTATCTCTTCACATACATACATATACATACACTTTCAACCTGTTCTCACTTCCTCAAACTATGGCTAATAATGCCGAAAACCATCCCATGTTGGTTTCAAAAATCTGTATCATAGGAGCTGGAGTAAGCGGCATAGCTGCTGCGAAACAGCTATCCCACCACAACCCTATTGTTTTTGAGGCCTCAAACTCCATTGGTGGGGTTTGGAGTCATTGCTCCTATAACTCCACCAAGCTTCAGTCTCATCGTCGTGATTATGAATTCACTGATTTCCCTTGGCCTCAAAGAGATAACCCTGATTTTCCCACCCATTTGGAGATACTTAATTACTTGCATTCTTATGCACACCACTTTGATGTGCTCAACAACATAAGGTTCAACTCCAAGGTGGTGGAAATCCGGTTCACCGGCAACCGGGATGTTACTGGCTTTGGAAGCCAGCTTCCCGGTGACCCTGTGTGGGAAGTTGCTGTGCAGACCAATCACTCACACACTATTCAGGTCTTCATGATTCATCTCCACCTTCTAACAAATAAACTCAACTCTCTACCTTCAAATTAAACTCTTTGCTATATATCTATGTATACCTAGGGTTTCACATATATATTAATGTGTGTAGGTTTTTAGAAACATATTTCGCATATACTATATTAAATTATCTGGCAGTTCAGTAATAAAATTTAAACTTAAGACTTTATACATGTTAACATGTATAAAGATATATTTCTACTGCTCTTTTCGAAAGAAATAAGTGTGTTCTTAACATAATTAATTTACTAAAGGGCAGATGTTATGATAAATAATAGTACATGAAGTTTGATTTTAGAAGCTAATTAAGTTTTTATTCAAAAAATAGTAGTTACGTAAATAAGTTGAATTTTAGTGCATGCAGTGAATCTGATAATGAATTAATTCCAGTGGTATGGGTTCGAGTTTGTTGTGGTTTGCGTTGGGAAATATGGGGACATAGCGAAGATTCCAGAATTTCCACAGAAAAAAGGGGCAGAGGTATTCAAAGGGAAGGTGATGCATACTATAGATTACTGCAAACTGGACAAGGAAGCTGCTACTCAACTTCTCAAAGGGAAAAAGGTAGTGGTCGTTGGTTTCAAAAAGTCAGGTCTTGATTTAGCCATGGAGTGTGCACAGGCAAACCAAGGTATAATCTTATTACTTTTTCTTATTTCTAAATAATAACTTTATTAATTCTTTTATATTTACTGTTTGCTTCACCCGTACAATGCATGGAATTATTTAGGCTATATGTGGAGACTTTTTTATCCAAATCTATTTATATGTCATACATGTTATCGAGATTGGTGATGTTTTTATTTGTTTTAATTGGTCTTTTTTTTCTTTTATTGAACCTACTAAATTTAGACTTATAATATGAAAAAAAATAAAGATGTTTATTTTTTATTTTCTGTTTTTATAATTAATAAAGAGTAATAACAAATTTTCAAAATTAATTTTTCTACAATAATATCATTTGATAATTATTATTACTACATTGGACAAATGTAAAAATATCATTTTATATTTATTGCTATTAAATATACAGCTGAAAGTAACTCTGATAAAATTAATTTTAATTAATTCGGCTTATTCAAAAAAAACAAAAAAAAAGAAATCAAACTGTTGATATTTTAATTTTGAAAACGAAATGCTGTCAAAGATAGAGAAAACATTTGGTGGTAAAAGTTGCACGCATTAACGATCGGTTGAATGATGTAAAATATTAGATACTATGTATATTTTATGTATATTTTGTGAAGTATAAAATTAAAAAATATTATGTTTTATGAGTTATTTTTTGTTCCCCTCAAATTATGATTGGTTAAGAAACATTGTAATAAAATTGTCCATGCCAAATAGTATTATTATTTTAAAAATTACTTTTTCTTTGATTACTGATATTTATTTATGTATTCTTTCTTTTCAAAGTCAACTTCACAATTTTTTTTTTTTGAAATAGTATTTTATTTTATTTTACATTTTTGAAGCTGTTCTTAATTTGGAGAAATTAAACAAATAAATCTTGTAAAATAACTTGGGGTGTTCTTCAATTCGTGGCACCTATAAATTTGCGAATTCCCTCTTTGTATGGTCTTTTTGAAAACATGGGTGGTAGATCAATGCATAAACAATTAAAATCTTTAAAGATATTTTAATGTTAAAAATTGAAATATTATATATAAAGTCTTAACTCTGAATCGTGTTATTGCAATTTTTATGAATAAAAAAAGATTTAAATATATTTTTAATCCTTATAAAATTGATGATTTTAATTTTTGATTTCTTTAAATTTTTCTTTATTTTTTATCCTTTTAAAATTTATAAACATTTTTAGTCCTTATAAAATATGTAAATTTTGATTTTGATCTTTATAAAATATTTTTATTTTTTTTATTTTTATCCTTTTAAAATTTAAATTAACTATTTTTAGTCTATGATCATTTTAAGGTAGATAAATAACATTTATTTTAAAGATCTATAATTTTTTTTAGAGATGTTAAATATAATATGATATCAGTAATAACTGTAGGTAATACTTAAGATAATTACTTAATTTTTTAATAAATAAAGTAGCTTAAAAATGATTACACAAAAATAGAGACTAAAAATAATAATTTTAGTTTTATAGAAATGAAAAACAAAGAAATTTTTTTACAAGAACTAAAATTAAAACTTGACAATTTCATAAAAACCGAAAACATATTTAAGCCATAAAAAAATATGAAAGTAATTATTAACCAATAAGATTGAAACCAAGTCTTTTGGTCTATTAGTTATAAGGTTATCCGAGACATGTAAGCTCAACTTGATACTCTTAAATTTAATTTTTATTTATATTAAAATAATGTTTAATTAGCAAAAATTACATCTTATGAATGTAGATTAATTAATCCTTAATTATCAATTTTGATAGATGATTTTCATAAAAAAGAAAAACAATAAAATTGGATTTTTGCAGAATAAATCTAGCCCAACATCATATGACTAATGGGGGTTCAAATCTATGTTGAGAGGAGGTTACATTTAATAATCAACAGTATTCAATACTGCTTCCAATTCTAAAACAATATACTTGTAGAGGAGAAAAAAAGTGAAGGAAATTATTTATGCATGTGTGTAAATCGATTTTCTTCTGTTTTGGCTAGTCACAAAGGTGGCGTTCAATGGTCCCAATTGAAAATCTTTCCTTTTATTTATCATCATGTGCTGTGGAAAATGATGACAATTTTTTCATATTCCGACCAGTGCTTGTTGTTTTCCGTTTGCTTTTATTTTCTATGGCAATGTCATTTTCACAAAAGAATTTTTGGTTGTTATTGAATGTTACTCGTAATACTTATAAGTATGCGGTTTATTTTCCAAGTTGCCACTTGCATGGTTTGATTGCACACTATAGTTTTCGGTTCTGTTGTTTTCATATATATTTTATGAATAAAAGATGTTTTTGACTTGCTACTGTTCTTTTCTTTTCATTTAATATAATAATTATAAAAATTGACGCGAAGCTGATATGGGAAGAACTTATAGGTCATATAAAATAGAATTCCACGCATCAGTTTTGACTTTCATCAATATGTTTGGGAATGGCTTTCAAGTTTCAACGATGGATTCCAATTTCCAACTTTGATCTTCACATGCAGACATTAGAGCCACGTGTGGCAGTCTTGTCTTCTAACATCATAAGAAAAGTCTACTCAAATTTCAAATGGCCCTCCGCAATTTGGGCTAGGGTCAATCTGTGAATAAAGTGGGCCATACCAGCCTCGCTCCAATTTCTTCTTCGTTGAAATATTTTTGGGCCGGATCAATGTGGCCCATTTCTCTCTCCTCTTTTCCTTTTTATTATTCTAAATTTATATAAATTTTAATAAAGACAAAAGGTAATAGTAGACCGAATAAGTTTAGTACCTTTTGGTCCGACATTTGACAGGTCCAACTTGGCCCATTAGACCTATCATTTGGGCTTAAAATTTTAGTCTAACCTAATTTATCATATTATAAATTTTTTGGCTCGGCTTCATTTTATCATTTCTATGACTTAGATCAAATGAGTGATCATAAATAACTGCAAGTGATTTTCAACTTAAAAATGTGTTTGGTACGTCAGTAACTTATAAGTTACTTTGATTAACTTATAAACTAATTTGACCAGAATTATATATAACACACTATATATTAAATACATTGTCAATGTTTATTATTTTCTTATATCTCTCTTTTTATTATATTATATCACTTTTAATATTTATATTTCTCATTCTCCTTCTAAGTTTTAACTAGTATTCAGTATACACCGTTTTTTCTTCTTCCATAATATATGCAGGAAAAGGAGAGAAACTTCTTTTTCCCACTTATTTTGATTTGAATGTGAATTGTCTCATCTTAAGACAAAGATAATCTAATAATTGTTACCTACATTATTTTGGGTACATAGAATTTATTAGTTTCAACATTGTTTTGAAGGAGCTGAAGGAGAAGCGTGCACCATGGTGGTAAGGACTTTGCATTGGACAGTTCCACATTACTGGATTTGGGGATTGCCATTTTTCTTGTTCTACTCAACAAGATCTTCTCAGTTTATCCACGAAAGACCAAACCAGGGCTTACTCAGAACCCTTCTCTGCCTCATGTTATCTCCATTGGTAAATTACAATTAACTTTTTATCACTATCCTGGATCACATTCATAATACATAGTGTCTTAAGTAAATTACTATTATGCTTGTTACAAGCATAACTAATGCTTTGTTATGTTATGCAATGAGCTATAACAGAGGCGCGGAATTTCAAAGTTTATTGAGTCCTACCTTCTCTGGAAACTTCCATTGGAGAAGTATGGGTTAAAACCAGAACACCCCTTTGTGGAAGATTATGCATCTTGTCAAATGGCCATCATGCCAGAAAATTTCTTTGATGAGGCTGAAAAGGGCAAAATTATCTTCAAGAAGGCATCAAAGTGGTGGTTCTGGAATGAAGGGATTGAATTTGAAGACAACACTAAACTGAAGGCTGATGTAGTTGTTCTTGCAACTGGTTTTGATGGAAAGAAAAAGCTCAAAACCCTTTTACCCGAGCCTTTTTGTAGCCTGCTGGAGTACCCTTCTGGTATTATGCCTTTATACAGGTAACAAAGACTCTTCCATTCATTGTATTTGTTTCCTGACAAAAATATGTGATGAAAAGTGCTAGCAATGTACTCTTTTGAACATATTATTTAGTATTACAATTTACAGATATTATTGAAAATCACAAACTTACGTAGAATTCGTTTCTTATTTAATTAGTGCAACTCATAATTTTGTAGTTTCTAATTAAATTTTAACCAATATAAGAATGCGGTAGAAGTATTGTATCACAGTATTCTTACGTGAGAACTAACAGCTGATTCATGCTAATAATGACAGGGGAACTATCCATCCATTGATTCCAAACATGGCCTTTGTGGGTTACGTTGAGAGTGTCTCAAATCTTCACTCATCAGAGCTACGCTCCATGTGGCTTTCTGGACTGGTAGATGACAAATTCAAGCTCCCAAGTGTTGAGAACATGCTTTCACAAACACTCAAGGAGATAGAAGTGATGAAAAGGTCAACTAGGTTCTATAAGAGGCATTGCATTTCAACTTATAGCATCAACCATAGTGATGAAATTTGTAAAGATTTGGGGTGGAGTTCCTGGAGGAAGAAGAACTGGATATCCGAAGTATTTGGCCCCTACAGTATTGAAGACTATGCCAAGGAAGATTGAATATATAATATAAGCTTACAACCACTCTCTTAGTGACTACATAAATAGTATGAGAATAATAAGAAAAAAAATAACGGCATGTTATTGTTATCTAAGAAAGAAATATATCAGTAGTCATTTTTATATGAAAATTGTGGCTAAATGCCATTTAGACGTTTAAGAGTCATGTTCCATAGATGTAGTCATATGTCAACTCCTTCAAGGTTTCAGCAACTTTGTTCAAGTTAAGTCATATGTATTGCTGAACCTTTTTACAAATAGCAAATTCAAATCATATAGAAATTATAATGGATGGTCACTTTATTAATTGAAGCTAAACACACGATGTGCAAAAGATACATACATAATCTCACTGTATTTGTGGCAAATGAAGGCATTATTTCCATCCGGAGAGGTTATAAATGTTTGCTCTCTATAGGAGAATAGTTATCATGACCTTCATGTGAATGTGATCAAAGGCTCCAAAATCAGCTACATAATTACAGTGGTTACAAACTTTCATAGAAAGCAAAAGAATCAGAAGCCTCAAAGGCTCTGAAGTATTTTGAGGGTCTCATCAATATGCTTTTCTGGTTGGAACTGGTTATTGTAGACGAGCTGAACCACCCCATTTTTGTCAATAACATAAGTCTCTCTTCCAGGCAACGATCCAAAGAAATCACCCGGCACTCCCCATTCTTTCCTCACTTTGTTACCCTCGTCACTCAACAATGTAAATGGAAGTTTGTACTTGCTGGCAAATGCCTGCATTCCATGCAATGCATTCAGTATAAAAATAATATGGTTAATTAAAAAACAAAAAAACACAGTGAAACTTTTGAATTTTACCTTGTGAGAGGAAGGATCATCTCCACTTATCCCAACAACCACTGCTCCTGCTTTCTTGAACTTCTCATATGAATCCCTGAAAGCGCAAGCCTGCAATGAAAAATAGTAAAAATAGACACCGTGGCAATATCAGTAGTACGATATCGATCATTTATGTATATTCTTTTATACATTCTACCACCACCAGGTCTGTATAATCCAATTGTATCATGCCTTTACCATATTGGAATTATATCATAATCCTTCATGTTTCAGCCGCATTTGTGGTCTAAGTCTTAAAAAACGTGACAAATTTTGATTACAACATCAAGGTTTCTTGAGTGTCTGATTGTATCACAACTGATTGTAGCTGCATCAGTCACATTTATCTGCAATTTCCCACGGTATCAAAAAAACACAAGGAACTACAACCCTGAACACAATTTAAAACCTTGGCCTGTTTACCCTATTGGAAATATACCATAATCCTTCATGTTTCATAAACCACCAAAACCCTTATCCTCTTCCTTTTCAAAAGGACAAGAATGCCTTTGTACATCAAATAAATCTTAGTATATAAAGTCTGAAACATGTCATTAAACAGTTGTATTGCCTTTTGTTCATATGCTCCACAAAATAGTATATATAAGGCACCGACATATCTACAAAATGTTGTGTCGGCATATCCGACACATTTTTGACATAACACTTCTCAGACACACCATGACACACGTGCAACACACCTATATCATTTTACAATTAAAAATTAGGCTTAAATATGTTTTTAGTCTTTTAAATTTAAGACAAATTTATTTTTGATCCCTCAAATTTAAAACTATTGTTTTTAATCCCTGTAATTTTTAAAAATCTTATTTTAATCCTCCAGGTCACCAATAACATATATGAAAGTGATTGATTAAGACGATTATGCAATATCAACCGGATTTAATATGAAGTTTTCATTAATAGAAACACCAATAGGTAGATTTTATGTACTAATGTTTGATAAATTTTTAAACAAAATTTGAATATAGGAACTAAAATAAGATTTTTTGAATTTACAAGGACTAAAAACAATAATTTTAAATTTGAGGGACTAAAAATAAATTTATCCTAAATTTGAGGGACTAAAAACATATTTAAACCCAAAAATTATTATTTTCTTTGATTCGGATACCTCTCCAATATAACTTTAACACTTTTCTAACACGAGTTGAACAAGAACTAAAGTAGTGAATTGACGTCTGTTCTTAATTAAACACTTATCTAACACTCCTAATATAAAAAAAAAATAAAAAAATTCAACTTATAAATATTGCAAGACTCATTTTTATTATTTGTGGGAAGAATTATTTTCATAAGAATTACTTGATGATTTAATTTTTAAGAATTATGTTATAAAAAATTGTAAAGTTTATCCATATCGGAGTCCGTACTTCATAGACAGTACATCATACATCTATTGAATTATAAATTTTGAAAATGTCTAGAACTAGAAAACTAAAAAAAATTGGCATCTGAAGCTACATTATTTGACATTGTCTGTAATTGTTTACCTGTTTGGTACAGCCAGGAGTCTCATCAGCAGGGTAGAAATACACAACTATCGGTTTTCCTTTGAAGTTGGCGAGGCTCACATTCTTTCCATTCTGATCTTTGAGTGTGAAATTCGGTGGCTTTGAGCCTTTACTGACCTGTCGAGGAATATATAATACAAACAAACAGTAAGGAATGGTTGGGGGGCGTGGTTTAACAAGATGCACACTGAGCAAAATGTACCTTGGCGAAAATGGAGGGTTTAAGTGAAGAAGAAGAAGGAATTGAGGAAACGGCAGAATGAGATAACTTGAGGCCGAAAAAGTGAGAATTTGGTGGCGTGGAAGGAAGAGGGAGGTTTTGGGAAGATGGGTTGGTGGCAGAGTGAGGGCGAAGCAAGGTGGGAAGATAGTGGTTTGGGAGAGTGAGGGAAGCCATTGGTGAGAAGCCAAATGGAAAGTGTTGGGATGGAAAGAGAGATAAGGAAAAGCGTCAATGGCTGGTAGCTGGTGGATTGCCTTTCTGGCGTGGACAAATTCTGACCCCAACCTTAACTCTTAACCACGTTAGACACAACACAATAAGCCAAGTAGTTTAAGGAAATCTTCTGCATATTTGTCATCCAGTAACCAATAGAATAACAAGGAATTAAAAAGGACCTTAATTTTCGCGTAGAGATTTTTTTAGTACTTATTATTAAGGACCTTAATCTCTCTGCTTTCTTTTTATCTTCTCCATCTCTTTTATTTTCACCCTATAATTTTTCAACATTTTAATAGTTAACCAATAAAAGAGTAAAATAAGTTGTTATATAATAGAAGAATTAACATAATAGTTAAACACCTTACATTATAGACAATCTATTTAACGGAGAATTTGTATTTGAATTTAGTTATATATAAAAATTAATTGAGTAAACAAACATTACAATACTGCAAGTAAGATTAGTATCTCATTAAATAATCTTAATAAATATCGGTGATAGAAAAAAAAAACTTTGACATGTAAAATTTGTAACATATGTTACTTGTGAATTTACATATGTTAAATTTTGTGACTGGAAAATATAAATTAAAATAATTATCCTATAAGAAATCATTTTGGATTTTTATAATTATAAATGATTTTGTATAAAAATTATATCAGATAGATTATTCGACCAATGGTAACTGATAATGTCTGCTCAACAACATTAAGCATTGCGACATCTTTATAAGTTTACATTCTCCCATTTCGACCACACAACTAAATTATGCACATCTATTTAGCAGTCTTGGCCATGGATAACTTTGTGTTGACAAATGGTCTCAACTACATATTTATAAACATCTTGTTCAATACTTGAAGTTCTTCAATACCCTCAATTATTGATCGCTCCATGTTGTCAAATGAGATTTTAATTGAATACTTTGAAAAATTGGTTCGATGTTTCACGTTTGTTTGACACCCTCAACTGTCAATGATTGTGTTGTCGAATGAAATCTCAACTGAATACTCAGGAACACCCATTCGACTCTCTTGAATGTTGTTGACTTTGTATTACTAAATGAGTTAGGCAACTTCCCACTTTGTGTAGAAGTAATTAAGGTGATTAAAACTTAACCACACCACAATACAAAGAATGTTACCGACGTATTACCTAGTCATTAGTTCTAGGTTGAGGCCCATTAAACTTTGAATTTATCACAATTAATATAAATAACATAGTATATTGAATATGTCTGAATATTGAGATAAATTTACTATTCACAATATATATTTACATTTATTACAATGATAACGTTACTTACTTGAGCGGAATATCTTTTACAAATATATTCCTTTAAAACAGCAACCAAATCAAAGAGTGAAAGTTAGACTTAGTATTAAAGAGAAAGAATGAAAATATCTTGATATAGGTAAAAAATAAATTAAAAAAAATAAGAAATTATAAAAAATTCTTATATACCAACTTTAACGTCAAAAATCATTATCAATTTATATACACTAGAATTTAGATAAACATTTATTTATGTAATTATAATTTATAATAAATATTTAAATTTTGATATAAAGAAGAGCGCTTTACGGTGAATTGGTGAGTGTTAGTGTTTAACCTAGATGTCTATTACGGCGTCGTTTAATTGCGACGATGCTAAATATAAAAAAAGGAGAGAAATGAAGAGGAATTTTACTTTGTAGCGATGGAAGCAATGGTTTCCGGCGACCTGAAGTCGTCGAGCTTGGATCGTGTCAGACCACCACCGCCTCCTCCAGATTCGGCCCTTGTTTTGGCTACCAGACCTCCCAGGCATCTCTCTCTCTCTCTCTCTCTCTCATGTGTTCATTGTTTTAGATTAGGGTTTACCTTCTTAATTTGACATAATAATAATAATCGATTGTGTTTTTGCAGACAAGCGGTGTCGTACTGGACGTGCTCCAAGCTTTGTGCAATTTGCTTCGTTGCTGGGGTTGTTTTCGGTTACTCCCTGAGAGGACGAGTTAAGCGTTGGGCTTCCAAGTTGCTCAAGAAGCTCACCTGATACTTTTAGTCATTTGGTCAGAATAGCATAACAATTTTGCTTCATTCCTCATGCGGGTTTTGTAATGGAATTACTTGCTTTCGCACAACTTTCAGTTTTTTCCTACTACTGCTCAACATCTTTTTACAATCAATCTTCACAGATTTAGATGCCCAAACTTCAATATCATGTTTCCAACTTCATTTAACTCGCTTTGCCTTTACTTATCAGCCATTCTTGTCAAGGATCATCGATTTTACCCACTACAATCCACAGTTTCTTTCTGATATCATGTATTTAGATTGTTTTCCACACCTTAACGTTGATTTATAAATTTTAGTTCACTAACCCAAGTAATATAAATCCCAATTATTTTATTTAAAAAAATGGGAGAAGAAAAAGGTAGAAACAAACAAGCAAAGGTACCCTTATATTTTATTTTTGATTTAAATATATTTTTAGTCTTTTAAATTGATGATAAATTTATTTTTGATCTCTTAAATTTAAAATTATTATTTTTAGTTAATATAATTAAAAAAAATTTATTTTAGTCTTTATATTTAAATTTTGTTAAAAAATTTATTAAATATTATTATATAAAATTTATTAATAAAAATATCATATTAAATATAATTAATATTGGATAATTATCTTAATTTATCACATTTAAATATGTTATTAATGATTTGAAGATTTAAAATAAGATTTTTAAAAATTACAGAAACTAAAAATAATAATTTTAAATTTAAAAAATCAAAAATAAATTTATCTTAAATTTTACTAAAAACAAATATATTTAAGCCTTTATTCTTTTTAAAGTTAAAATGCTCGGGAGACAAGACATATTCCTCACTCCTGCATTTCTCCTTTTATGATTCACATCATTTCCAAAGACCTCAATCTCTTAAAATAAGGGAAAAGAAAAGGATAAACAGGCATTTTCCTGAATGCAAGCTAACAAACAATTAATTTCAAATATATGGCAAGAATGATGGTTTATATTAATATTTTCGGATTAATTCCGATTAAAACCCGACCAAATGTCGAACAAAAAATTTAAATATGCAAACCATGCTATTGTGGCTTGCCCTCCTTACTGGTACAATAAATTAATACAGTACAATTTATTGGCGTCCAAAATGTAGCCCGTCGAAAATTACACCATGATCTCTCTAATTTGATAAAGGTGCTCCGTGAACACGAAAAAAATACAAAAATAATGCCTATGTGATCATCATTTATCAAAATCAATGACTACAAAACTGAGAAAGTTGCACTCTCTGCATTGAACCCCAAAATAAATGGGTCATTACTAGTGTGGTTTCGGCACATAACCATCAACAGCGAAGTTCCGAGTGGCAGCAGGAATGGCCAATCGAATTCCATCAAGTTCAGGTTTTGCAATCACTTGACAACCCAGACGTGATCTGCATAGTTTTAAAAATTAGTCAAGGTCCAATTTTGGGTGCCAAATACGGAAAATGAAAATTTCAAAACCCGTGTTCATGTATAGGATACCCACGTTTCAGTAAGTCCAAAAGCTAGATCCAACATGTCGTTTTCCTCATCAGTTGGATCTTCCAATTTATTGTAATGTTCTACGTCCTGCACAGTAATTAGATCCTCTTGAAAATGGAAAACGGTACAAAAAAAAAACAAAAATAATTCAAGCAGCATTTCATTGCATATATCACCCATGATGTACCATGATTATAACATGGCAAGTTGAACACGCAAGCGAGCCCTCGCATGCTCCTGCAACAACATCAAGTAAGAAATAAGGTATGCCAATTAAGTAACTGGCCGAGTGCGAATACTTGACAGGATGCAAATCGAAATGTTATGTGGCACACGAGAAGAGTCAGCATATCCATCATAAGCAAGGGGACAAGGTTCTTCTCAATTGAACAACTTGTCTCTAAAGTGGGCAAGTAAAAGTTTATTCAGCCTTCATTTGATTTAAAAGTGTATAGTAATTTGTGCCTAAACCCATTAAAATTCAAGGGTACAGACACTAACTTGCTAACTTTAAACAGTCTCCTTTTAAGGGAGTTTTTTTCCTAAGCAAAGGCAACACCCAAAATAGACTACCAAAGTCTAGAATGAAAACGAATCTAGGAAATTCAACAACAAAAAAGATTATCCCCATAGGAAGTGTGGCTAGATGGATCAAATAAGAGCTATGTGCTGTCAAACATTTAAAAAAAGAGAACAGTATTCGGAAGACTAAAATAAATCTTAAAGAGGCCAAATAATAGAATTCTTAAATCAAAGATCTTGCCTTCTAGTTCAATGTCATTTTCATGAGCAGCTTCTAACATAGACATTCCAACAGGAACTCTGATATGCTGTTCTTCACCATCCTTATCAATAAAAGTTACAGATATCCTGCATTATATTGCCTCAGAGTAAGGAGCAGAATGACAGCTATCCATTAAAAAAATAAATTCATGATGCACTATTGTTATCTAATAAAATATATGGGCAAGGTACAACTGGTCCATCAGTAATTGTCTAATCTGTCCCAAGGGAAGTTAACACTGGCTGGTCGCTTGTATATAGGTTAGCATTTGATTAGTAGGTAGATTATTACCATCTACTATGATCATGAGATTTGGAAAGTAAAACTTTTCAAGGAAATGTGCCTGCTGCAACAACTGAGGCTTAGTGATTTTGCTATTGTTTCCATTATGGTTAAAATATCAGAATCAAGCAGCAACCTAACTCCTGCTCAGATATCATACCATATCCCCATGGCAGACAACATGAAATCTTAGTTGGATGCATAAACATGATGTAAAGTTAGAGCAGAGTGCTAAACCTCAATTCTCATGTGACATTAACATTCTCTGCTTCTGACAAGCTCAGCTACATAATGTCAGTTCTTAAATCTTTTGTTTTGAGGGGGATCAGAATATTGCATATGCTGTATGATAAAGTGTAACCATGTTAACCACTAGAGTTGGTCTAGTTGTAGGGGGTTGAAAGAGTATTCACATGGTCCTAAGTTCAAACTCTATTGCTGTTGTTATATTCTTATGGATAAAAAAAACAGTGTAACCATGTTATATTTTGACAGATAACATGGGTACACTTAAATAACTTAGATTGTCTAGGAAAAAAATAGACAATACGAGAGCCATTTTATAAGATTGGAAATTTCTTGTTCAATGACCAAATCATGCTTAGCAAGAAACAAGAAAACAGCAGTTAACAAACAGTATGTGAAGTGGACCCATCTTAACTGTCAAAAACATAACATCATCGCAAAGAAAATTACCATATTTTACATGGGAATTTTATAATATTCATTTTTTTAAGTGTCCATAATCTTAACAAAACATTGGTGAAATAATATACATATATAATCAACATTTCTGCATCCAAAATTACAACACAAACACAACCAATTGAAAGATTTTGAAAATTTGAACGCTGTGACATTTAAAAAAGGATTGCATACTCACAGAATATGTCATCTCAAATAAAAAGAACTTACGTTTCTTTCTGTTCACTCCTGTCCTCAGTAGTGTTGTTAGTAGTCATTGTTGAAAGGAAATGATGCTTTTCAATCATGGCACCCTTGTATAACTTAGTAAATGAATGCTGTTGAAACTATTAAAAAAAAAACTCATAAAAACAGAGATAAGCATAAACCAATGCCATAAGAAAATAAAAAATTAACAAAACAATTTCTCCATTAACCCTGAAGCAAATGTTTACACAATTTCTAAAATTTGAGGATTGCACAAACATTTTGCCATTTAGTTTCAAATTTGACATTTATCTAAAATGTTAATTATTATAAAACCCTCAGCCATATAATCTCCCCCTACTCCAATCCTAATAGAAGACTTCCAGATTTCTAGGTTATTTTGTTTACTAAATGCTAATTTTGTTCCAACGATTCAAAGACAACAAATCCCTACTAGTATTAAGATCAATGTACGAAACCAATAAAGTGATACATAAAACCAGAGTACAGTGTTAAATTTATCTACATCTTCAGAATAGTCAGAACCAGAAGCAGAGAAAAACATCGCACTAATTGGATCCATTTTTTTTCCATTCCTCTGCAAACCACAAACTTATTGGCCATTTTCCTACAGAGTGGAGAATCAATCACTTCAACTCCAACCTCCAAGTCCCTTCTAATGATAGAAAAGGTTAATGTCATCATCACACCCTCCCAATCATTCAATATCTCCAATCTTCTTGATATACGCCCATACTCCATAGTTTAATATCTATTTCATCAAAGTGCAGAACACAACATACTTCAAAAACATGAGCACTCACTTTTCACAAGAAACAAAATAAACAAAAAACAGATTATATTCTGGTTGTTATTCAAACAAAGCTAAAAATCATACAAGCGTCTGCATCCATCAAGTAAACTTAATTTGTTACTATCTATTGAGGAAGTAAATACGATGTGAAAATAACAATTCATAGCTTAATAGAATGATTCAAAAAGCATGGCTGTTCCAGATTGTTAAACTTGAGAGAAAAATAATCAGGAAAGGAAAAAAGGACATTCCAAATTCAGGGACTTGTTGAAAAAGAAATGACTAACCGGAGGTTGCAGGTAATTATATCTGGCGCTTCGAATATATCCTACTCTACACATGGATGAACAATTCCCTGTCAAAGTATAAAAAAATAAAAATGATTTGAATTATAGAGTCAATACCATTAGATGTTCTGATCATGCTATGCACATTATAATATGATGATAGCAAGAGGATATGTATATAATATGCAGAGAGAGGAATATTAACAAGAAGAAGTACTTGTGTAGAGGTGTTTGGCGATCGAAGCTCCGACTCT
Organism: Cajanus cajan; assembly: GCF_000230855.2. Taxonomy (NCBI): domain Eukaryota; kingdom Viridiplantae; phylum Streptophyta; class Magnoliopsida; order Fabales; family Fabaceae; genus Cajanus; species Cajanus cajan. The sequence continues at coordinate 67,950,889 of NC_138521.1, forward strand.
GGCTAATCTGGAATTTAGCATAGTGATTTTAGGGGTTTAAGAAACCCTAAAGTTGCAGAGGAAATAAATAAATTGATATGAAAAAAGGATCTTCACTCGGGAGAAAAAAAATGCAATTTGAGAAGTTAGGTCTGATTTTAGGGTTTAAGAAACCCTAGCCCTAAAATTGCAAAGGAAATATAAATATAAATTGATATGAAAAGGGATCTCCGGTCCAGAAAAATTAAGTGTAGACGATAACAATAGCCACAAAGCATGAGTGACAGAGTTGAGTTGCAAAATCAGGCTCCAGAACAGAACGATGAGATGAGACACTCCAAGCCCAATAATCCAAGCCCAACCATGAAATTGTGCAACCTTTTATTCATGACGTTTGCTTAACTTGGATTTGGTTGACACTCGCTCCACTTCATTTTGCTTAATATTTTCTCTCCATTAGATGTGTATTTTTCACCTTACAACCACAACAGAAAAAAAAAAATGGTTTTCAATTATAAAAATAACTTGATACACAAACTAAAATACTAGTCAAAATTGCATGAATTTAGTATTTCATTGATTTTATTGAACTTGAAACTCACAAACTGTTGATTTTTATCCAGATATTTAGTATTTTACTATAGAATATGGATATCAAATATTTTTAGCTGTTTAGAAATATGAAAATTATTGAAAGAAAAGTTGATCAAATTTATAGGATTTTATAATATGCAATATTAGGATTTGAAGAGAAGAATTTCAAGATTTTTTTTAATTTTTTTAGGTAAACTTTAATAATGCTAATAGAAGACGATATAATCAATTTAATTATAAAAAAATAATAAATTTTTGAAATTTAAAAACCTAAGTAGGAAAAATTGAACAGAAAGAATAAATTTGCTAATTTTAAAAATTAATTAACTTGAGAAACATAAAAGAATAAAATATGTTAGTTCGAAGAAAAATAAATATATAATTAAGGGCACATACTAATGTGCCAGAGAGGGAAGTAAAGTCTAATAACTTTATTCCTTGGTGTTGGTGATATCCTAAACAACCTGGTTTATAAGAAAAGCAGACAGATCAATTAAACCGGACAACTTTAATCATACATCATAACAATCAAAGGCATGAAAATAGAATCACCGACAAATTAAATAAAGATCAGTTAGAAAATCTATATAATTTATAAAAATCACAATTTTTTTTTCCAGCAACTATGTTTATGTGTATAACCTATAAAATTGTATAAAATGTTTTTAGTGTCCATTTTTACATGATTTTTTTTCTTATTTTCTTTTCTATTTTATTCCAAAACTTTTATTATTTTCAATTATTTAATACAGGTATGAAGTATTTTTTTTCCCTTGCCAGTGTAAATAATAATGAAATGCTATATTCACATTAATGGTTTAAATTATTCCATTTTCAGCGGAATGAGAAAATTTAATTATATGTTAATATTTAAAAAAATTAAATTACATTTTTAATTCTTCTATTTTTATTAATATGTAAATTTGGACTCTTTATTTTAAAATATAGTTATTTAGACCTTTTATTTTTTAAAATATAAAATTTTGATTATAACATCAATTTGATATTTGTTAATCGTTAATGGTTGAATTTTAATATTGTCTAATAAATTGTCACTACTTAAATGATGTAATATGACTAAAAATTTAAAATAATATATAACTTTTTTTTATCTATTTTAACGAGTAATTGGCATTTGTTTTGTTAATAATTTTATTTATTTATTTTAATTTTTTTATTATCAAATATCAATATATTAAATATCATATCATTTGAATATAAAAATAAATGATAAAATTTAATGATTTATAAATATTAATTTGATGATGATCAAAATTCTATATTTTTAACATTAGATAAACTAAATGTCTATATTTTAAAATAGAGAAACTAAAATTATAGATTAATAAAAATGGAGAGACCAAAAATATAATTTAACTTAAAAAAAATTTACACTTGCATTTGATAATATTTTTACCGGACTATTACATTGTAATTAAATTAAAAAGATTAATAATACTACGTTTCTTCAAATGATTTAAATTTAGTTTAGATTTTTTGGTGTATATGTATTTAGTTTAGATTAGCTATATTTGTAATGGTTTTTGCACGGCTACTAAATTTGCAATCGTATTTATTTATTTTTGTTACCTAACATTTTTTTTAACAACAAAAGTTTAGATAATGATAAGATAAGATTTCATCTAATATTAAAGTTGACTATCAACTTTTTTGAAAACTTTTAATGAGATGTTACCTAATAGTCTAAAACACATTTAAATATTTAAACACAAAAAATTAAAGTAATACTTGTAATGAGATGTTACCTAATAGTCTAAAACGCATTTAAATATTTAAATACAAAAAATTAAAGTAATATTATTGATATGCAGTCTTTATAAAAAATAAATATACATATATTACAACTCGAATTTTTATAGTTTTGCAAGAAAAAAAAATTCATAAAACGTATACTTAATTTTATAGACAATAACTTAACAATTTGAACTGAAATTGTTCACAAACATCTCCAACTGTTGTCAGACATTTTTAACTATCATAAAACGTTAACTTTTGCAAATATTAATATATGTAAAGACAAAAATTATATGCATAAATCATCTAAGCATTTTCAAAAAAGAAATAAATTATCTAAACAATAATCAAACGTCCAAAATAAAATTTAACTTGTTTTAGTATTTTTTTTTTTTTTAAATCAGGCTGAAACTATATATATATACAAGTGTAACTAATTTATACAACCCAGCAAAGCTAATTGCCAACGCAACTAATGATATAGCTTTTCCAACCATAAAAATAGACATAGTTGAAGCTTCGTCATTAGTTTCAAATTTCATTCTCTAAAACCTTCTTATCTCCGCACCTAATGACCCCTCTGTATCAGGTACCAATCTCTGCATTCATTCTTTTTTCTCATTTATGTTTGGAATGCCAATTCAATATGATCTTCACCATCAACTATTATTGCTGCTGCTAAATGTTCCATTAAGAATATTCATCCCTTGTATAATACATGTGAACATGTGTTAAATCTAAACATTAATTGGATGAGGTTGTTTTATTTTTTGTTTTTGCATTTAGTGTAACATCTGAAGAAACTATTTCCGGAGTTGGATCTGCTGACTTATAATCATCAAGGAGAAAGTTGATCAATGGATGATGCTGGAGGGTCGAAATTGAATGGAATTAAGCAGATAGTGAGATTGAAGGAAATGTTTCAGAAGTGGCAAAGTGTGACTCTGGGATCAAAAGAGTCCAACAACAACCATTCTGATGTGACTCATGATCATGGTCATGGAGGCATATCACCAATGATTAACAAAAGGCTAACAAGTGTTGTGTATTGTGACTCTGATGAGGATAGTTGCTACAGCCCTCAACCACCACATGATGTTCCCAAAGGCTACTTAGCCGTCTATGTTGGGCCTGAGCTTCGGAGATTTATCATTCCCACAACCTACCTTAGCCACTCTTTGTTCAAGGTTTTGCTCGAAAAGGCTGCAGAAGAATTTGGATTTGATCATAGTGGTGGACTCACCATTCCATGTGAAATTGAGACCTTTAAATACCTCTTGAATTGCATGGAGAACCATCATGATAGCTCCAGTAAGTTATTTTTCTTATTTAATATCATTTCATATAGGTTGTTATTTCCAGAAATTAGTCTTTGGAATATCCTGAGTTCACCTAAAAAAATATAGCTTTCTTTTTTAAAAATAAATCTCGTTTTTCAAGAGATTAGTCTTTATCCAACCATCTAAAGCTGGTTTCATGTTTATTGAGCATCTTAATGGATCCAATTTATTTTTCTTTATTTTCACCATTATCATACTGCTTATAAATGAATTTGCTCTTCACCAAGGTGAAAAAGAGAGGAAGAATATTCGTCTTTGTTGTTTGATCTTTTTCACCTTTTCCAATAGTAATATACAAATGTATAATTCTATACCATTTTTATTATATCATTCTCACACAAGAACAATAAAACAAGAAAAACGCATGAATTCAAAGGCATTCTGTCTATGTTTTACTTTCGCAAAACAATTGTGAAAAATGGTGTGCAATGGGGTATGAGTAACTCTTTCCTTTTTAACTAACTTTCAGACTCTTGGTGGAATTGCAGCTGGAAACACAGGAACTATGGAAGAATAATAAATTACTCTGATCCATATAGAGGGGAAATCATAGTGGTTGTTTCAAGTGTAAGGGAGATTTCACTTGCTTCCTTCTTGGTTTTGATTTCTTACGTGAACAATGATAGAATACCACAATTAGAAAAGTTTCTGATGCCTCATTTGTTTGTACTTTGTAGAACAGTTGTTAAACATCTATGTACTTTGTTTTGGTTTAAGAATTCCATCCAATGTTCTCCTAATACACGTACTTTGCCAACATATTCAAATAGAACATTTTTGACATGCAATGAACATTATCCACTAAGGGATGTGAAAATGCGTTTCTTTTTTGGGTTACAAGTACTTGATTTTCAGTTGTGTCGTTCTTAATCATCATTCACCTGATCGAGGCTTGGTTCATGCACCTCTAATATGGTTTTATCATGAGATGTTGAAAACTTTACGCAAAGCTATTTCTTTTTCTTAGAACGTGGATTATAGATTTAATTTAGTTTAAAAAAATTAATTTATAAAGTTAAAATTGTTCTCATTTTTATAAATTTTTAATTATTTTATTTCTAAATGAAATTTAAATATTTCTTAAATGATGAATAATACATTTTAATGATTTAGGATAAATAAAACTTAATTTTTTTAATACATTTCTCATATTCAATATTATTATACTTGATACGTATATCAAATGATGAATAATTCTTTTACGTAAATAGCTATGTTATTATATTAAAATGTGAATTATAGATTTAACTTAATTTTATAAAATTGGTTTGTAATGAAAGAATTATTATTTATATATTTTTTGATTGCTTTATTTTTAATTTATCAATGTGAAATTTAAATTTTTTTATTACTTTTCTTGTTTGAAAAGGAGAGTAATATAAAAATGTGATCATCATGTGCTTCTATACATAATCTTTGAATCAAATCCCGTTTTGAGCTGTCGCAGTTCCATTCAGACCATATGCCGATTTATTATTTACTATGCTTTGATGTCCTGAAAATAAAGCATACGTTATTCTCTTCTTATCATATGCGCACATGATGGATGGGAGACAACATGAATGTGATTTCTAAAAAGATCCGATATTTATTCTTTTTATATTCATTATTTATATATTAATATGATGATGTTGAAGAAACGTGTTACGTGTCCTTGTTTTTGGGCCATGGCTCATGAACAAACATTGTCCTTGCACAACTACTTGGGTTTCTTGCTTTTCATTTTGGCTGATGATATATACACCTCCATTTTTTTATACACACACCCCCTTTTTAAAATAAATATATTAAATTTTTAAATTATCCTTAATATTAATTAAAATATAAAAAAATTATCCTGGAAAGTTTTTTTTGGAGGTGTATTTGTACATAATTATGGAAAGTACTTTCTAGAATACTAAAATTACTATTCCGGAAAGTACTTTCCGGAATACTAAAATTACTATTCCGAAAATAACTTTCCGTCGAAATAATTCTAGAAAGTACTTTCCGTAACACTAAAATTACTATTGCGGAAAGTTCTTTCCGGAATTATGGTAACATACACACACTGTTAATATTTCGGAAAGAATTTCTACAATAGTAATTCTAGTGTTACGGAAAGTATTTTCCATAATTATTTCGACGGAAAGTTATTTCCGGAATAATAATTTTAGTATTCTGGAAAGTACTTTCCGTAATTATTCTGACGGAAAGTTCTTTTCAGAAGGCTCATGATATATACACTTCCTGTTTTTTTTATAAGTACACCTTCTTTATTTTTTTTAAAAAAATTATAAAATATTATATATATTTTTTACTTTTAACTTTCAATTTTCTGCTATTTTTTTTTCACACACTTTGTTTTCTCTTTCAATTTTTACATGCTACCAAAATAGGTGGGGTGAAGGAAAGATAACGGGATGCATGTAAAAATTGAAAAGAAAAAAAACGAAGAAAGATCTGTAAAAAAAAAGTACTAAATTAAATATTGTGAATGTAAAATTAAAAAAAAAAGCAAAAAATTAAGAATATTTTAAAATTTTAATTATTTTTTTTGAAAAAGAGGTGTACTTATAAGAAAAAGGAGGTGTATATATCATCAACTTTTGAAAAACACTTTCCAGAATAATTTTTTTTATTCCAAATAATATTAAGGATAATTTAGGAATTTAATATTTTTTTTTAAAAAAAGGAGGTGTATGTATAAAAAAATGGAGGTGTATATATCATCAACCTTTCATTTTCTATTAATGGGCTTGCTTTTATCAATGTTCATCAAATCAAACATAAATAGGGGTGTAAACTGAATTGATACGAACTGACTTAATAAGTTTAAATTAAATTTTTAGTATTTAAATCAGAGCTAATCTAACTGGATAAAATTTAATATTGTATAAATTAAATTATGAATTTTATGTTTTTAATTCATAACCTAATCCAATTTGATTATATAATAATAATAATAATTTTTTATCATTTGTTCAAGATAATATTTTATGTCATTGTATTTTAGATTAATAATATTATAAAAATACAACATATTTATCTTAAACTTTATTTTATATTAATATTTATTGCTTGAATCGATAATAATGTAACAAATCAACAAAATTATTTTAAAATTTAGTTTATATTAATATTTACTTTATTGATTAATAAAAATACATTTATAATAAAATATCAAATAATTTACATATATCAAATTATTTAAATCATTATTAAAAATAAATATTTAATTAAGTTGATTCGATTGACATAATTTAATTCAACCTGATCATTGATGATTAGATTGAATTAAATTAAATTTATAAAAAATACAAATTTAACTTAATTTAATCTATTGAATTTTGATCAATTTAAATAACAGATTTATTCAAGTCCGTTCCAACCCAACTCAACCAACTTATATTCCTGTTTGGCATAGAAATTAATTTGTAAAACATAGAAGTCATTTTAAAAAATGTCAGTTTGTGTGGTGACATAAAAGTGTCTATTGGGAGTGCAGTATCTAATTCATTTCTTTTGGAGTTGGACCCAAAAACCCAAGTCCAAGTCATTTAAAACACACAAAGAGACTTATTCACATACAACGCGCCGTTTCAATATTTTTAAACTTTAAGCATCTCATTTCTCACATTGAATCCTCTACGGGTTCTCATAACCATTTTTGTCATTCTCCCGACAATAATCAGTTTACTAAATTTCGCGCATGCAGAGGACTTACCAAAACCAAGATTGGGAGTCTTACATAGAAAACGTAGATGCTATTCTCTAGACACCAATTCACATTGATCTCACATAATTGAGCCTGTGTCAAACGTGCATCTCCTGAACTAATCCGTTAATAGTTTTATTTACAGACCAATTAAAATGGAAGTTTTAAACAAAAAAGATATAGAGTAAACACTATCCAGCGTCACACAGAAAATGCAAGGGTCACTTTACAAACTGACAAGAATTATTACCAGCCCCATTTTTCCTCCATTGCTGAGATGATCCATCTCAAGCATTGAGTAGCATCTATATCAGGACCAGGAACTGCAAATAAAAGAAAGTAAATTAAAGGTAAACATTAGATCATGTAAAATCCTGGTTTCCTTATATTTTGAAGTTATACAGAGCCAAAATCATCTGCAAGTTTAGAGACTAAGTTAGAAGAAATAGATGAGTAAAATAACTCTAAAACGAAGGTCATACCTCCCACAAGATCATCAATATGGTCCTCAATCTGAGTGCCAATTTCACCAACCTGAACACATTTAAGATTTAAGCATATTGTAAACACCTACTATTACTTTCTAACACAAATTACTAAATAATACTTCCTTAACACTAGAAGGAAATATATTATACAGAAAAATATATTATACAGACAGACACAACAAACGAAAATAGAAGGAAAGAGTCAATTCTTATCTGGTAGCTACGCACCACAAACACACAAGTTTGTTCATAAGAAGCATCTCTGATGTAGTCTCTGTAGTACGTGCGCTCTCCGGAACGGTCATTATCTCTATAAATGCAACCTAAGCTCATAATTCTACGTCGTTTAATCATTCCAGTCAAATTTGATAACCTACTACAAAAGTGCAAACAACATTTAATATTTCTTACCCAATATTTGATTGTTTGCAGGTAGACTGGACAATATGCTTGAAAAGTTGGTTATCATCCGCCAAATCACTTGGCCGTTGTCTGGGTTAGTAATTTTTCCAGTTTTGAACAGGTCACCTGCAAAAATATTTGTAAAATTCTTAACAATGAAAAGGGGGTAAAGTGTCATCAGATCTCAAATTGTTGATAGTAAGTAGCAACCAAAGACTGTGTTCAGTCGTGAGCCTAAAAAGACTAGGAAAATGAAAATGGAGAAAATGCTAAAATTATTTACTCAGTTGTGCTTCAAAAACCGTGGGTTCAGTGATTCCCCTTGCATTGGGGTCGAGCTCATAGTAACCCATTGGTCCAAAATTTACATAGATGGCACGTACAAAGCCAGCAATATTGAGTCTGCTTGATAAAATTTCTTCCACGGGCTGAAAACAGAACAGTAACTAACTTAAAAAGGTGAGTGAAGACAGTAAAAATCTACTTATTCTTAATCAAGTGATTGATCTTAGAAGAAAATTTCAAGAAGTCAGTGTGAGACACCGCACAAAAATCATGTGCCTTTTAGATTTAGGGAAGTCCAGTTTTAACCAGAGTCAATAGAGAGAATTGTTTCACAACAGCACCCGAACTCCAAATAAAAATATATTAACACCATGCAATCAATTTAAAATGAAAGACAAAAGCACAGCTGCATCATAAAAACACAATTTTTTTGTTGCTTACACCTATATAAAATTTCAGATGTTGTCTTATTAATTAAGCAATAAAATGGAGTGGTTAGCCAGAAACTTGAATGCTTTAACAGAGAAATTGGAGTTGCAATAGGACTATTGAGTATTGACATAGTTTCTCTGTTAAAGGACAGAATACAACTCTGTTATGTTAAAGCATGCATTCCTTTCAACAAATATGTTAGTCAGATTGCATTCCTTTCTAAGGAAAGAAGACAAATTTTTAACTATGTATCAATCAACTTCATGAAAAGAACAAGAAGGCAATTTGCATGTAATTTGGCACAACAGAACCCCTTTTTTATATGCTTAATAGATTTATTTAAATTGCTAACTTGACAATCTCTATTATGACCATCACTGGTAAAGGAAATTCAGGGTCTTAATATTTTTCAGAATGCCGAGTTCATCAAGCCATCAGAGAGTCCATCATCAAAGATTTCATTTAGTGTGACTGCAATTTTGTTTCTCAACTGCAACCTTAGATCATTAGAATTCAAAAACTAGTAATTTTATTACCGGGATGGATGACCTTAGTGGATTTCTGTTGACAAAGGCTGCAAAATGAACAAGCTATGTAAAGATAACTTTGTAATAGGTGGACCCGTTGAGGTGTTTATTGCTAGGAAAAAGCTGTACAAGGTTTTACTTGGAGCAGTGCAATTTGAGCCAAAGCTTACATTGGGTAATTCAAGTGCACTGCTTGTTGACCTCAGTAGTCCTACCCTATTAAATTGGTTTAACTTGTAGAATAAATGAAATTGAGAATGCCACTAAGATGTATATCTTACTGTAACTCTTTGGTTTAACTTTTTAAGTGCGTATCCATCAACTTAAGGTAAAAGAACAAGAACAGGGTAATTTGATTCACTAACCGAGACATAAGTTGCAGCAATACTTTCAACGCGATAGGGATAATTGAGCTCGGTCTGCAAAATCAAGATGCAATTTTTAGATAAGGACTAAATGAAATAGTTACAAAAATAAATGAAATTCTTTCTGAGTTATTAAAAGAGTAATCCCTTTTCAAGTGTTTCTTGCATTTATTTGCCAACTAAATTTATGTTAACCATTTTTTTTAAGTAACTATGAATTCTTGTTGCTTCTTGTAATGTGTAAAAGACAGGGATAATTAAAGATTACCTCATCGTCATCGAAGTAATCTTGAGCGTCAAATTGATATAAAAGATCATCGAGCAAGAAAATGACTCCTTCAATGGGGATACCACCCCTGTCGCTGTTGGAATCATCAGAATCATATTCTTGGCCACCCATCGCTGACAATGTGAGAGAGAAAATAAATGGCGGGTAGAATCAAATGCTACCTTTAACTTTTCTTTCTTTTCTATGTTATGTGCTGACTGGAAAAGAGACACTTTATATAGTATTTATTTTTCAAGAATTTTATTTATTGTTGCAGAAAACCAAAAATACTGAATATGCTTCTCAAAATTAAATTATTCAATAACCGATTGTAACGACCCGGCAGGTCACTACACTCACCACACAGTACACCAGAAACTCGAGACAGGATAGAACGAGTATATAAATATAGTGTCTAGAATATAAATATATACATTGTCCTACATCCGACTAGAGTTAGAGTGTAGAATACAAAATACATCCAAAGCCACTATATCAAGCAGCCGTAACAAAACAAAACAAAACATCCATAGGAGTCAGCTCCGCCTACCAGCTGCAGACTCACCACTATCCACCACCTATCCCTGCTCTGCTCCCATACATAGTATGATCATTGCAGTCCAACCACATGGAAACAACAAAAGGGTAAGCTAGCATAAAAAGAAACAACATGTAGAAAGATTTAAGTAATATAAACAACTACAACTATCAATACTTCATCAACATACATCCCATCGGTTTTTCAACATGATCATCAATAAGCATACAATGCGTCGTCACGCATATCAACTCGGAGATCTCCTACAACAACTCAGCCTTTCGGCCTACGTCAACTCAGCCTTACGGCCTACAACAACTCAGCCTTGCGGCCTACAACAACTCAGCCTTGCGGCCTACAACAACTCACATCAATATTTCAGCACAACATAACTTATACATTTCAACATATCAACTCACAGTTCAACAAATCAGCCACAACATAACCCTACTTCTCAACACCTTCATCAGATACAATTTAATATCAATAATAACTTTATCTTCTAGACATCATTTCATAACCTTCTATTTCAATTCAACTCAGCACAAAACTTCATACATAACCATCCCATCTCCGCGCCCGGCGCACACGTGGCTGCGCCCAGCGCAGCGCAACCAGAGAGCACCAGGGGGCCAGCGCGTCCAGCGCAGGTGTGCCCGCGCCCAGCGGGACTCAACCAGAGAACCCAAAACTATCTCGCGCTTAGCGCAATAGTCTTTGCGCCCAGCGCTAGCCGGGCAGAGACTCAAGGAGTCCCATGCGCCCGGCGCACTAAAACCCGCGCCCAGCGCGGGGAAGGCAGAGACCTCCCTTGGTCTCGCGCCCAGCGCAATTCAAATTGCGCTCAGAGCCCACAAGGCAGAGACTCCTAAGGAGTCTCACGCCCAGCGCGACAAGGGGCGCGCTTAGCGCCCAAAAGAAGAACCAAAACCTGCCACAACTGGTATCGCGCCCAACGCGGTCCAAGTCACGCCCAGCGCGGGCCAGTCAGAGACCCACATTCTCAAGCGCGCTCAGCGCACTCATCATTGCGCTCAGCGAGCTTAGCCAAATGGGGTCTCCTGGTGGCCATGCGCCCAGGCGCGAAGAACCGCGCTCAGCGCGAAGCTCAGCAGCAGCCAACTATTTTCGAAAAACTCTTCAAAAATTTGTAGAGTAATAAGAGAACCCCACATGCAATCAGTCCGATTTACTATAATTCCATCCAAGAGTCCAAAAATACCACCTTTTTCAACATGCAACAACAATTCAAAGATTTTTCCCAAAATTTCTCAACAACCCCGAAACCCCAAAGAAAACAAACTTTCTTTCAATTCAACCACGAATTATCCATCAATCAGCATCTAATGAGTTTCTAGAACTCGTCCACAACTGTTGAGATTTCCGTTGAAGTACTTTTATTTATAATTATAGATTAGGTTACTTCCCTCAACGGACTCAAACACGGCAAGTGTACCGGCCGTACAAGTAGTAAAAATATCGTATCCACAGGGATTAGAAGGTAATATAAGCATTTATTGACTATTCGTGACTAAAGAATAATTCCAATTTCATAGTTTGTGCAGTGAATGCAATGTTGTGACTTTTGGAATGAAAGCTGTAAATAAATATTGTTTTGTGAGTGGAAAAGGTAAGAAATGGAATTGTGGTAATGTGAGGTTGTGGGGGTCAGGTTTCACCGGACGTAACACTAATGTATCCTTAATCTCTTATTACATTCATTGTTCAGTCAATCATAAATTTACTCAGACCTAATTCCTTAGAGAAAGAGCCTAGGTGCAAAATATTGAATATCAATCCCTTGAGTACTCAATACCTCCACCTGCATTACCGGTTAGGGTTTTAAGACTACTAATGGGTCAAGCCCTATCCCTAGGTACAATTCCCACTAGGCATATGTTCAAAACTAGTTTCAAGGATATTTTCCAATACTCAATGAAACCTTAAATCATGCAAAGGGTGATCAAGCCAAAGCAAGCATTAAGCATGGAATCATACACAACAAGGGATGAAACAAAACATATATATCATTAAACACAAAGGGATTACAATAGAGTTTGTTGGTTACATCAAAACCCCAATACAATGGATAGAACCTCTCAAAACAAAGAGGGGAAAACTAAAATAGAGATGGAAGAGGAAAGGAAGAACCGAAGGAAAGACCCACACACGAACGGCTTCAAGCTCCGAGAATCCCTTCTACAGCTCCCAAAACGCGCCCAATGTGTGAATGAGGGAGAAAACCCTCGAATTTTTCCTTTTATGCAGCCTGAGGAAACAGATTAGGGTTATTGCGCCCGGCGCGTTACACTTTGCGCCCGGCGCGGGCTTCCCCTGATGCTCAATGTGCTCTCTGCCTTGAATTGTGCCCGGCGCAATTATAAATTGCGCCCGGCGTGGTTGCCTGCTCTGCTCCTTAATTCTTTTGATTTCCACTCCTTTGGCCTTGTTATCCTCAATTCTCTACTTGAATACCTGCATATACAAAATAATCAAAATGAGAACAATTATATTGCAATGATACAAAGAATGGAAGAATTTGATCATTAAATCTTGTATAAGTCTCATCCAAAAAGAGGTAAAATTGAGACTTAACAACTCCCCCAAACTTAGAACCTTGCTTGTCCTCAAGCAAAAGGTAATTAATCTAGCGGATAACAAGTAATGCAAGTGAGTCAATTTCTACATCCTAGTTCACTTGTATCTTCTTTTCGCAAGCATGAACCTCAGATGAAATTCCAATCACAATTATTGCAATAGAACATGACAAGGTGCAAACAAAGGTTTCAAAAGAGATCAAAGAGCTGAGAAGAGTAATGACTATCTGTGTATGCATCCTCACTAGGAAAATGTTTCTCTCTATGCACACTAGTGTATCAGGGTGAGTGTTTCTCTCTAGTCTACTACTCACGCCACATAATTCAACTTTGTTCTTCGTTTCCAAATGAAACCAGTGGTAAAACAAATGCAGACACTTATCACAAGGTCTTTATTAGGGCAATCTGGGTCAAGCAGGGTTAAGCGGTAGCAGTTTTATGGTTTTTCAAAGATTGAAGGTGCTATAGCTTAAGAGAGCAAATAAGATTTTTCAATGATGTCCCTCTCCATACCCCATTACAACAATTAAGCACATGCCCTTTACCTGATCCAAGCCATTAGCCTTTATGAGATGCATATTTACATTTTTGCATCTTAATATTTTTGCTTTTGTTTTGCTTTGTTTTTCTCTCTTTTTTTTTTTTTTTTTTTTTTTTTTTTTTTTTGAAATGGCTGACCACATACTTTCTTCTTCCCAAAATTTCCATTCTTCAACTCCCCCAAACTTATTTGATGTTATCAGTTTGCTCTCTTAACCAAAGCAAGGGTTATGGTTAATTTTTCTCTGGTTTGGGATAAGTGGAAGGTGTGGTGTTTAGGCTTATGAAGGTTTGGGTCAAGTGAAAAGTGGGGATGGCTTTTTGGCTTAGATGGTTAACAAAATATGGAGATGTGAATGCCTTGATCCTATAAGTGCACAACATAAGCAAACCACCAGGGAAACTCAAGCAAAGTCTATCATGCAACCTGAGCGTAGTTCACTCATCAGTGTTTAGGCTCAAACCTCACCCGGCTATGCATCCACAACTATCAAACTCAGCTCAGTTCTATGATCAACATTGAAACCCGTATGCAACTAGTCATGAACTAAAGATCTAATGTGGCTTGAAAACGTCTAAGGTACATACACTATATACATCAAGCAAACTACAATCCAGAATCAACCACAAGCAAAGCAAGTATCAACAAGATCAAAAACCATGCTAAAGCAGCATATTCACAAAAATAACCAACAAAGTAATCACCAAAAAGAAATGGATATATAAATTAAGGTTCTGGGACTAAAACAGTTAAGTAACTACAACTGAAAAACAGAAAAATTAAATGACAACAAATAACAAAACTAAAATGGTCCAAGGCCAGCTCAATCTTCATCATCATGGGCCTGGTCATCCTCAGCAACTCCTGGGTCAGCAGCACCTCCAGCATCCTCAGAAGCTCCACCCCCCCAAAAGAAAGGAGCCTGGTCCCCAGGCCACCCCGTGTAAGCGTGATAATCGGCGGAGGTGGGGAACTGGTAATCGGGGGCAGAGTGCAGTGTGAATCTCCTGAAGGCATCAAACATGAAGGTCTGTCCACGGTGGAGTGATGCCATCTGGCCCTCGTGCCTCTGCATGAAAGTATCCATGCGGCCCTCCTGGCGCTGCATGAAAGTATCCAGGCGGTCCTCCTGGTGCTGCATGAATGTGGCCAAGCGACCCTCCAAGGCGTCAAAACGCTGATGGAAAGTGAGTGGAGGGTCGGAGGCAGCAGCATCATCTATGGGGACGTCTTCCTGGGGCTCAGCCATATAAATAGGCTCGGGGGCAGGGGCTGCTGCTGGTGCGCGGTCCTGGCAATAGGCAGATATGTATCTGCTGTCAATGGCCCTGCCAGGACCCTCAAATGGTGGCGAGTGGACATCCACACCTGCCAACTGGCATAACTGGGTGATGAGGGATGGATGTCCTAGTGCTGACCCCGGTGCGGAGTTGGCGCAGCCAGCTATCTCCATGCAGATGATAGCCCCCAGATCCACGGTCCGCCGAGTCATGATACAATACATAAGCATGGACCGGGTCCAGTGTAGGTCAGAAACGTGGGAGCACGGGAGAATGTTGGCATGCACCAAAGCTGACCAAATGCGAGCCACCATAAGAAGATCTCTGCGTTTCACATGCAGAGGTAGCTGAGCTCGGTTCCTATGGAACCCACGTCCTGGTATACAGATGGCAGCCTCGACCACAGCAGGATCCATCGCAGTGTGGTTGTAGTTGCCATACTCGTTGTGCTCATCCTCCCTCAGTGTGGTCCCCAAAAATTCATTTATCGTCCGAGCATCAAAGGGGACATGCACACCCCTAACATAACTGGTGAATGGGGCAAGCCCCTCCTGTCGCAGAGCGTTGGTGTAAAACTCCTTGACCACAGCTATGTTAGCCGGAAGTGGATAGGAACCGAGCGTTCCCCATCGTCGTCGGCGCATCTCTGCTTGAAATTCGGGGGCCTCGCCTGGCTCCAACTCGACCCTTCTCTCAAGAATAAATTTCTTTGCACTCACTGACTCAAAGTGCTTTTCATTGCGTTCTGTGAGGAAGATATCAGAATAGGGTCGAGATGGTTTACGCGGAGTTTGCCCTGATTTGCTCTGACGCGGGCGTTTGCTGGAAGATGCCATCTGTAGAAATTAAACAAGAGAAATCCCAGGCAGACAGAATGAGTATAAAAATATATACAGATGACCAGTGCATTTTACCGAAGAGGAAACTAGCCCTAGACTGGAAATGGAATTTAAAACAAAACTAAAAACAACCTAAAAATGGGTTTCAGAGGGGAATTGCGCCGGGCTTAGCAATTCACGCGCCTGGCGCAGAGAGTGTACTCTCTGGAACCAATTGCGCTGGGCGCAAAAATAAATTACGCCGGGCGCGAGTACACGTTTTCAGAAAAATGGCCAGAACGGGCTGTTCCAAGATCAGAACGGCCGTTCTTAAATTTGAAACGGGCCGTTCTGGAAATGGAACAGGGCGTTCCAAAGTACCGAAACGGGCCGTTCTGGAAATGGAACAGGGCGTTCCAAAGTCCAAAACGGGCCGTTCTGGAAATGGAACAGGGCGTTCCAAAGTCCAAAACGGGCCGTTCTGGAACCAGAACGGGCCGTTTCGCAGCTTCAGCCCTGGGTACCGCGCCTGGCATGGTTGCACCCCAAAATAACACCCCAAAATCCCAAAAAGAAGAGGAAAAAAAAGCAAAACAAAGCAAGAAAAAATTGAGTGTGAACCTACTGGAGGTGGAGTGCGTGGAGGGAGGAGGAAAACCGCGTGCCCTTGAGGGTTGGGAAAAACGTAGGTTGAAGGAGATGAGTAGGAGTTGAGAGAGAGTTGAGAAAACTGAGTGAAATGAGAAACGTGGGTGAGGAAGTTGAGTTAAGGCATTCGCGCGGTCGCGCCGGGCGTGAAATTACCCACGCCGGGCGCCATATCAGTAAAAATCAAAGGTTTGCCCTTCTGGTGTTATGCCGGGCGCGGCAAATGATAAGCCCGGCGCAATTAATGCTCAACCTTCCAGTGGTCACTGCGCTTGGCGCGCCGGGCTTGGCTAACCCCTGGAGTTTAGGCGGGGCGCTAAAATAAATTGCGCCCGGCGTGAGTCTTGACAGAGACCACAATGCTCTAGGTACGCTGGGCGTGGATAAGACAAGCCCGGCGTGATTAACTCATAAGCTCTCACCTAGGTTTTTCACTCCTTACACTCCTCACAAATTCAACTTAAATCTATCCACTCAAGCATGATTCACACACTCAACACAGAATATCAAACACAAACAACACAATACAACATACATATCATAGAAGATAAATATCCACACCACAAGTCCTAGAACCAGTAATACAAACAATTATAACACAACAATAAACAATAAAAATTAAAAATAATAAGTAACTGCAAAACACATAAAAACAAAGTTCAGATCTCTGGGTTGCCTCCCAGGAAGCGCTTGTTTACTGTCCCGAGCCTGACAAGAAGAAACCTCAAGGGTCTCTAAAAGAAAGGATACAGCAAAGTCTTTCGACCTCTTCACCCAAGTAGGGTTTCAACCGCTGTCCATTTACAACCCAACTTCTTTGTGCCTCAGGATCTTCAATTTCTATGGCACCATAGGGTTTCACCTCCTTAACTCTGAAAGGGCCAGACCACTTTGATCTCAGTTTTCCAGGAAAGAGTTTGAGCCTGGAATTGAACAGAAGCACATACTGGCCTGCCCTGAACTCTCTCTTCAGAATTCTCTTGTCATGATAGCTTTTGACCTTCTCCTTGTAGAGCTTAGATGATTCATAGGCTTGGAGCCTCAATTCATCAAGAGCATGCAGCTCCAGCTTCCTCTTCTCACCGGTGCTGAGAGGATCAAAATTCAACAGCTTCAAAGCCCAATAAGCTTTGTGCTCCAGTTCCACAGGAAGATGGCAAGCTTTTCCATACACCAACTGAAATGGAGTGAGACCAATTGGAGATTTGAAGGCGGTTCTATAAGCCCATAGAGCTTCATCAAGCTTTGTAGACCAGTCCTTCCTTGAAGCTGAAACAGTCTTTTCCAGAATCCTCTTGATCTCTCTGTTAGATACCTCAGCTTGCCCATTGGTTTGAGGGTGATAGGCGGTGGCAATCTTATGATGGACTCCATAATGTTCTAGAGCCCTCTCCAATTGAGTATTGCAGAAGTGTGAACCTCCATCACTGATAAGTACCCTGGGGGTACCAAATCTGCTGAATATGTGCTTCTTGAGGAACTTCACCACTGTTTTGCCATCCGCCTTGGGTGTAGCAATGGCTTCAACCCATTTTGAGACATAGTCCACCGCCACGAGAATATACTCATTTGTGAAGGACGAAGGCAGTGGACCAACAAAATCTATGCCCCAGCAATCAAACACCTCAACTTCCTGCATGTTCTGTAAGGGCATCTCATGCTTCCTTGTGATTCCTCCGGCCCTTTGACAACTGTCACACTGCTTGGTGTGACTATGGGCATCTTTAAAGAGTGTTGGCCAATAGAATCCAGATTGAAGCACCTTGGCAGCTGTCCTCTCTCCATTGAAATGACCTCCATAGGGGGAGTTGTGACAGTGCCACAAAATACTCTTGGCCTCCTCTCTTGAGACACACCTCCTCAATAGGCCATCTGCACCAATCTTGAACAAGTGAGGGTCATCCCAAATGTAGTAGGTAGCATCACGGAGGAACTTCTTTTTCTGGTGCCATGTGAAATCTTCAGGGATTACTCCAGCTGCCTTGAAGTTTGCCAGGTCAGCAAACCAGGGTCGCTCTTGCACCATGAACAACTTCTCATCAGGAAATTCCTCCAAGATCTCCCTCTCCTTCAGGGTCACCTCATCATTTATGAGCCTTGAGAGGTGATCAGCAACCAGATTCTCCTTGCCACTCTTATCTCTTATCTCCAAATCAAACTCTTGAAGCAGAAGAATCCACCTAATGAGTCTTGGCTTGGAATCCGGTTTGGTGAGTAAGTATTTAATGGCTGCATGATCTGTGAACACAACCACTTTGGAACCAATCAAATAGGACCGAAACTTTTCCAATGCAAACACTATGGCTAGCAACTCTTTTTCAGTAGTGGCATAATTGATTTGTGCCTCATTTAAAACCTTGCTAGCATAGTGAATGGCATGAAAAATTTTAGTCCTTCTTTGGCCTAAGACTGCCCCAACCGCATAATCACTAGCATCACACATGAGTTCAAAATCCAGTTTCCAATCTGGGGCAGTGATTATGGGTGCAGAGGTGAGTCTAGCCTTCAAAGCTTCAAAAGCCTTCATACAAGAATCATTAAAACAAAAAGGAGTGTCTTTGTTTAGGAGATTGCTCAGGGGTTTGGCTATCATTGAAAAATCTTTTATAAAGCGCCTGTAAAAGCCAGCATGCCCTAAGAAACTCCTAGTACCCTTGACATTGATGGGTGGAGGAAGTTTTTCTATTACCTCCACTTTGGCTGGGTCAACTTCAATGCCCTTGTGAGAAATCTTGTGCCCCAGAACTATCCCCTCGGTCACCATGAAATGGCATTTTTCCCAGTTGAGTATAAGGTTGGTCTCCAAGCATCTTCTAAGCACCACTTCAAGATTAGTCAGGCATTCGTCAAATGAAGACCCGAACACGGAGAAATCGTCCATGAAGACCTCAATGCTCTTCTCCACCAGGTCGGAGAATATAGCTAGCATGCATCGTTGAAATGTTGCAGGAGCATTGCACAATCCAAATGGCATCTTCCGATAAGCAAAGATACCAAAAGGACAAGTGAAAGCGGTCTTCTCCTGATCTTCCGGATCCACCACAATCTGGTTGTAACCTGAATACCCATCAAGAAAGCAATAATAAGCTTGACCAGCTAATCTCTCAAGCATCTGATCCATGAATGGGAGTGGGAAATGATCCTTCCTGGTAGCCTTATTTAGCTTCCTATAATCAATACACATTCTCCACCCCGTGATCGTTCTAGAAGGAATCAGCTCGTTCTTCTCATTCCGAACCACCGTCATGCCACCCTTCTTTGGAACTACTTGCACAGGGCTCACCCATGCACTATCAGAAATAGGGTAGATCATGCCGGCATCTAACAGCTTAATCACTTCCTTCTTCACCACCTCTTTCATCACAGGATTAAGCCTCCTCTGTGGTTGAGCAACCGGCTTGTACTCATCCTCCATAAATATTTTATGCATGCAATAGGCTGGGCTAATTCCCTTGAGATCAGAAATAGACCAACCAATTGCCCCTTGGTAGAACTTCAGAACTCTCACAAGTTTCTCCTCCTCCAATGGGGATAAGGAGCTACTTATGATAACCGGCTTGCTTCCACCTTCATCTAGAAACACATACTTTAGATGAGAAGGGAGTATCTTCAACTCTAGCTTCGGGGTGATCACCTCCCCATCATCCTTCGAATCTTCCATGTGCACTGAGTCCGGTGTCACCTCCTTATATGAGTCAAGGCTCCTCAAACATGCCTCAACCTCTCTATCTTCTTCTTCATGGAGGTATTCAACCATATTGACTAAGACTTTTTCCAAAGAGTTAGTGAAAGAGATATGCTTCCTGGAGTCTTCAACAAGTTCATCAATGACATCAACCCGGAAGCAACTGCTCTTGTCCTTGGGGTAGTGCATGGCATCAAACACATCAAAGTTAACCTCTTCATCATTCACTCTCACCTTAAGCTTCCCATCATCCACATCAATTAGAACTCTTGCAGTCTTCATGAATGGTCGGCCAAGAATGAGAGGTACATCAACGTCCTCTTCAATATCCATCACCACGAAATCAGCGGGAAATAAGAAACGGTCCACCTTCACCAGAACATCCTCCACAATGCCATGAGGATACTTCACAGATCGATCCGCCAACTGCAAAGTCATGCGAGTAGGCTTCACCTCCAAATCGCCAATCCTCTGAAGCATAGATAAGGGCATGAGATTGATGCTAGCCCCCAAATCAAGCAAAGCCTTCCCAATAGCTAAACTCCCAATAGTGACTGGGAGAGTGAAACTACCAGGGTCCTTGGATTTTGTTGGCAACATCTTCTGAATAATGGCACTACACCCCGCCTCCAATGTAATGGTCTCCTCTTCAAAATACTTTCTCTTCTTGGTGAGGAGCTCTTTCATGAACTTGGCATATGTAGGCATTTGCTCTAATGCCTCGGAGAACGGAATGTTAATTTGCAGGGTCTTGAAAATCTCCAAGAACCGAGCATATTGCCTCTCCTTATCACTTTTTGAAGGTGCATGAGGATACGGTAAGCTCTTGGTGGGTGGCACCTTCACAATATTCCTCTCCTCCATGGGTGCCTTATTCTTTTCTCTACTGATTCTTTCTTTCTCTTTTTCAAGTTCTTTTTCTTTCTCCTTCTTTTTGTCATTTTCAATTTTTTCTTTATTCTCTACAACCGACTCACTTCCTCCACTCCTTCTCCACACTCCTGGGCCCTTTAAGATGATCTCTTCATCAACACTATCATCATCATCTTTGCCTGTGTCATTCTTCTCCTTGCTCTCATCATTCTTCTCGCTCTCCTTCACCACAAACTCCCGACCACTCCTTGTAGATACTACATTCAAGTGCCCCTTCGGGTTTTGTTCAGTGTTGGCTGAGAAAGAACCTTTATGCTGCTCTGCTAGCTGCTTTGCTATTTGCCCCACCTGTATCTCCAAATTTTTAATTGAGGCATCAGTGTTCTTTTGGTTGGACATGGACAGTTGCATGAATTGTTGCAACGTGTCTTCCAACTTGGTGGTTCTCTCATACAAAGGTGAGTGTTGATGTTGATGTGGAGGTCTGCTACTTGATGAAGCATTCATGTCTGGTTTGTTTCCACCATAGTTATTTCTCCACCCCTGATTTGAATTTTGCGGATAGGGATGTTGAGAGAAATTTTGCCGCCCTTGATTCCCCATGTAATTCACTTCTGCACCTTGGGGATCAGAAGATCCGGCACAATGACCATTAAGGTGGTCACCTCCACAAAAATCACATGCCATCACTTGTTGCATAGGAGGAGCATTAGAGTGCATAGCTCGAAGTTGTTGAGGAAGCTTGGCCATCTGTTGATTCAAAGCTTCAATTTGTTGGGAAAGTATCTTGTTTTGAGCCAACACCGCATCTTGAGTACTCAACTCCAAAACTCCTCTCTTGGTTGAAGAACTTCTACCATGCTGGCTCCTGAAGTCTGTGGAAGCCATGGACTCAATGATTGTGATAGCTTCTTCAGCAGTTCTGAACATGACTGACCCTCCAAAAGAAGCATCCAATATCATCTTGGTTTGAGGTTGTAGCCCATTACAGAAAGTTTGAACTTGAAGCTCCACCTCAAAACCATGATTCGGGCACCTCCTCAACAATGATTTGTACCTCTCCCATGCTTCACATAGTGGCTCATCAGCACCTTGAGCAAAAGTAGCAATAGCAGTTCTGGCTTCAGTGTTCTTAGATGGGGGAAAGAACCTGGCTAAGAATTTGGTCTCCACATCCTTCCAAGTTGTCAGGCTTTGGTTTGGCTGAGAATGAAGCCAAGCCTTAGCCTTACCATTCAGAGAAAATGGAAATAACCTCATGAAAAGTGCCTCTTCATCAGTCCCAGAAACTCCAACTGAACCACACAACTCATAGAAAGTGTAGAGATGAGTGTGTGGGTCTTCATGATCCAGGCCAGAAAATTGATGAGAACTGATAAGCTGTAGCAGTGCAGGCTTCATTTCTGCTAGTTTGTCGTTCATTGTAGGCCTCACAATGCTTGAGAACTCCCTCGGGCTAGTGTAGGTGAAAGTATCACCTATAGTGCGCCTCCGGGTGTGATTTTCATTGTGAGTACCATCTCCACCTTCCATGGTGAACTCAGGAATGTCAGAAACAAAAGCTTCAGGAAACTGAATGGTTGGTTGGCTAACTGGATTTGCTCTAGTCCTCCTTCTTCTCCTATTGCTATTATTCCTCCTTGCCGTGCGTTCAATCTCAGGATCGTTTAACAATGGCTCAGAAGAAACAGTACCTCTGGTTCGGATGGTACCTTGCATACAAGAGAAAACCAAAGACTAGAGTGCACAAGTCAGCACAAAGAATTAGTTGCTGAAACAGAAATTAGCAATAAAAGTAAAGGAACAAGTCACAAATAGCTATAAATACTAAATCGCCATTCTAATCCCCGGCAACGGCGCCAAAAACTTGTTGAGATTTCCGTTGAAGTACTTTTATTTATAATTATAGATTAGGTTACTTCCCTCAACGGACTCAAACACGGCAAGTGTACCGGCCGTACAAGTAGTAAAAATATCGTATCCACAGGGATTAGAAGGTAATATAAGCATTTATTGACTATTCGTGACTAAAGAATAATTCCAATTTCATAGTTTGTGCAGTGAATGCAATGTTGTGACTTTTGGAATGAAAGCTGTAAATAAATATTGTTTTGTGAGTGGAAAAGGTAAGAAATGGAATTGTGGTAATGTGAGGTTGTGGGGGTCAGGTTTCACCGGACGTAACACTAATGTATCCTTAATCTCTTATTACATTCATTGTTCAGTCAATCATAAATTTACTCAGACCTAATTCCTTAGAGAAAGAGCCTAGGTGCAAAATATTGAATATCAATCCCTTGAGTACTCAATACCTCCACCTGCATTACCGGTTAGGGTTTTAAGACTACTAATGGGTCAAGCCCTATCCCTAGGTACAATTCCCACTAGGCATATGTTCAAAACTAGTTTCAAGGATATTTTCCAATACTCAATGAAACCTTAAATCATGCAAAGGGTGATCAAGCCAAAGCAAGCATTAAGCATGGAATCATACACAACAAGGGATGAAACAAAACATATATATCATTAAACACAAAGGGATTACAATAGAGTTTGTTGGTTACATCAAAACCCCAATACAATGGATAGAACCTCTCAAAACAAAGAGGGGAAAACTAAAATAGAGATGGAAGAGGAAAGGAAGAACCGAAGGAAAGACCCACACACGAACGGCTTCAAGCTCCGAGAATCCCTTCTACAGCTCCCAAAACGCGCCCAATGTGTGAATGAGGGAGAAAACCCTCGAATTTTTCCTTTTATGCAGCCTGAGGAAACAGATTAGGGTTATTGCGCCCGGCGCGTTACACTTTGCGCCCGGCGCGGGCTTCCCCTGATGCTCAATGTGCTCTCTGCCTTGAATTGTGCCCGGCGCAATTATAAATTGCGCCCGGCGTGGTTGCCTGCTCTGCTCCTTAATTCTTTTGATTTCCACTCCTTTGGCCTTGTTATCCTCAATTCTCTACTTGAATACCTGCATATACAAAATAATCAAAATGAGAACAATTATATTGCAATGATACAAAGAATGGAAGAATTTGATCATTAAATCTTGTATAAGTCTCATCCAAAAAGAGGTAAAATTGAGACTTAACAACAACCACAAACAGCAAAGAAAGAAACAAAAGTACTAGCTTCCCTTACCTCGGCCAAAGATTTTCGAGCTTCGGGTGGAAAAGAATGAAGGAGAAGAGAAGCTTGGAAGTGAACGGAGAAGAAGTCAGCTGGAGGAATCAGTTCACACCCCTTAAGCACCTTCAGCTGCTAAGAATTGCCACCAGCAAAAGAGAGAAAAGGAGAAGTGAGTATTTGGAGAGAAAATGAGTTGTGTGGGGAAGGGTGAGTGAGGCTGAAGAAAAAGAGTGTAAGGGTGAAAATGGGAAATGAAAAAAAATAGGGTCCTCACACTGATTATTACTATATGTATAGATTAAATTTTGTTTGACTAATTTCGTAGATAAATGATTTTAAGATATTTAATTTAGTTTAAATATAACATTAAAAATCAATTTTTACATGATAATTCAGTTTGAAAGGAAAAAAATTATTATAAATAAATAAATTTCAAACTTTTACTTTCATAAAAAAAATTATTTATAAAAAAACTATTTCCAAATTTGTCATTATTTCAAAAACATTATTTTTGCAAACAACTTTTTTTCTTCAAAAAAACAACTAAAATGAAATATTATAATATCTCTGAAGTAGGTAAGGATAGAAGCGACAATAAATTGAGTCAACTCACTTAAAATTTAATTTAATAATTAATTTATTGAACTTAGTTTATAAACTAAATGAACTAATTTTGAACTAAAGATTGAACTCAATAAATAAATGCGTCAAATTTGAGTAACGTATAATTTGTCTTGTTTAGTTTAATTAGCTCGACATATAAATATATAATTTATATAATTAACTTTTTATTTAATTTTAATTTATTAAAATTTAAAAAAATTTCAAAATATAATTATAAGTTAATAATAATTGGACACATTAAAATTTCATGGATATGAATCACATTTTCTATTATTTTATATAAAATAGAGTAGTTTTTATTTTATAAAGATTTTGGTTGTAATTATAACTAATGGTTTGTATAGATAACTAACTTGAATTGGTGTGAGTAGTGAGAAATTCATGTTGTGAATGTAAAAAATTCAAATTGGGAGGAGATGTCTACTTATTTAGTGTTTATCAAATCTGGAGAGAGTTTGTCCCTCTATTCAACAAGAAATACTCCTCTTTCCCCCTAAACTATGTTGTTTGGTATGATTTTCGTATTCAAATGTGAAACTAAATTTTATATTTATATATTTCAAATGCGTAATTTATGTATACGACATTGGCACATAACATAAAATGTATTTCATAAAGTTGTAAGTTATTAAGCTAAATTTTAGAATAGAAATTATGAATTATTTATAATCTTCAAAAATATTTTTATTTTATGTTACAAACTATACATATGGAAAAATATATTTAATATAAAATTAAAATTATATTAAATAAATATTTTCACTAAAATAATAAGATAAAAATTAGTCATAAATACTTTAAAATTTTTAGTATACATATACTTTAAATTTTATTTTTGATGTATAGTTTTTAAATGAATAACATAATATTATATATTTTTAGTTAATTTTTTAATCATATAAATTATATTTTAAATTTATAATAAATAATTTTTATTGTGACATAAGATTAATTTTTATTATTGTTATTTTTTAAAAATATTAAAATTTAATTTATAAATAAATATGATAAATAAAAATTAAATTAGATAAAAAAATTAAAGAATCTCTTAATATACTAGGGTGACTATAGATCCCAAACAATCCAAAAATCTAATAAGCTTGTGTCAAATTATAGATTTTGATGATGAAAATCCAATCCAATCCAACTAATCAATTAACATATTTATATTTATAATCTATAACATATATAAAGGAGAGGGTCTGATTTGATCTACATATTTTTAAATAATCTTATTCTTTAATTTTTAAATAATAATAAAATAATATTAAAAATTAATTACTCTTACTAATACAAGATTTAAACCTAAAGATCTTGAGGTTTGAATTAAACAAACATTTATAATTCTTAAATATCTTTATTAAATAAAATATAGATAATGTTTCAACCCCACTTATTACTAATAAAGAAAATTATTCCATTTGGTATACACTTTTATTTAGATAACTATTTCCTTGCAATCATCTCTAAAATTATTATTTATTTCTTCACCATTTTTATTTATTAAAATACCTTTATAACTACAACTACCGAAAATCGTTTACACTCTCTTATTATTAATCATTCATTTTTATTTTATTTTTTATTTCATAAAAATACACAAACGTAGGAAGTGACTTTATTACTTCAATATATATTATTAAAGTTTAGAGTTTATCGGTAAATAAAATTATTTTAGTGTTTGAGCTAAAAGTCTAGTCTAACTAATGCCAAAACCATGAACCAAAAAATTGCTAAACACTCTACCAAAGTAACAAGCCCTTTCAATTATCACTGGAAATACCAATTGAGCTTCAAATCTTTATATAGCAGAACAAGATGTTTGCACTTGGCACTTGAAAATAAAGTACTAACACCTTCAGTCCCAACACATGATAATCATATTTGTAAATTGTATTAAGTTTTTCTCATAAACCAAAAAACTTAAATACATGTTTTATAAAAATTGATTGGATCATAGATACTTAGTAGTCTAAATTATCTAATAATTTTTTTTCTTCCCACGTCCTTTTGTTGGTTTTGGCTGCATTCTAAAAAGGCTTCACACTCTAACAAGACCTACCCTCACTCTTTTCCGCTTTATTTTAGTTTTTCTTTTATATAAATATATAACTTATTATCTTGCTAAAACTATTTTTTTACGACTAGATGTGTTAATAATATTAATATAACAAAGCAAGGAAAAGAAGGAAAATAAATGAAAATTTATTAAGTAAAGGAAAAAACCTATTTAATAAATAAACTTTAATAATAACCACTTTAGATATATTTCTAATTTGTTTATTATGAAATTATAAAAGATAAATGGTAATTACTTTGGATGTAATTTTGATTTGATACTTAAAAAAATAGTCTTACTGGCCATTAATTTTTGAGAGTCTGAATAAACATTCAGAAATTTTAGAATTTTGGCAGTTATATTTATAGAAGGTGTAATTTGTTTCAGCGGTCAAAAACCGTCACAAAATTTTAAAAATATTTTTAATTATTTAATTGATTTCCGGTGAAGCTTTGAGTCACTTGAAACATTTTATCCATGATGAGGCGGCCACTGTGTTTCACTTAAAACATTTTTTATTAAAAGATAAAAAGAGATGGGTAATTTTATTTTTAAAAAAAATCAAAAGCTTGGTCTGCATAATATATTTCTTGATTACGATAAGATAAATTTCTTTTAAGGCAACAAATTCTTGTGTTATTTAAATTTTTCTTTGAACCAACCTATGGCCTTGGAATCAATTATGCTGATGGAATAGTTAGTTTTAGTGATATGCATGATTTGCTTTTTGTTCAATGGATGGTTTCAATGTGGAAATAGAAATCTAAGGACTTGTTTGATTAAAGAACCAATATGCCATGTTTTTATTCTATTTCCTGTTTGCAAAAGTTTTGTAAAGGAAATGGTGAAAGGTTAGGGGAAGATCAAAGATTTGTCTTCACCATTTTTTGTATAAGTCTTTGAAAACAGTTAACATGCAATTTCGACAACAAAGGGCGTGAAGTAGCGTGGTGATAAAATGACAACCCTTCACCGACTAGTTTCTCTATTTAGAAAGGTAAAAGATTAAGGATTATCACTTAAAAAATGCACTTTTAATTTGATTATTTTTGAACTTTAAACATCTCATTTCAAACATAGAATCCTCTACAAGTTCTCTCTACCATTTTTGTGCTTTTCCAGAGAACAATAATCAGTTTACTAAGTTTCGCGCATGCAGAGAACGTACCAAAACCAAAGTTGTGAGTCTTACATAGAAAACATAGATGCTATTCTCTACGAGTCACAGTGCAGGTTCCAATTAAAAGGGAAGTTAATTTTAAACAAAAAAGATAGAGAGTAAGCACTATCCAACATCACACAGAAAAATGCAAAGGCCACATTACAAGCTGTCATGAGTTAACAACCCCATTTTTTCTCCATTAGTGGGATGACCGTACTCAAGCATTCACTCGCCTCTTCAAAGTAATTAAAAACTACTAATAAAACAAATAAATTAAAGGTAAACATTAGATCATGTAAAATCCTGGTTTCCTTATATTTTCAAGTTGTTATACGGAGCCAAAATCATATGTAAGTTTAGAGACTAATTAAGTTAGAAGAAATAGAGGAGTAAAATAACTCTACCTTCCACAGCAGCATCGATATGGGTTCTTATCTCGTCGTCCATTTCGCCAACCTTAACACATTTAAGATTAAAGCATATTGTTTACACCTATTGTTACTTTCCTTACAAGTAACTAAACAATACTTCCTGTACCTCTTTAACAAACACACAGACACAACAAATGAAAATAGAAGGAAAGAGTAAATTCTTATCTAGTAGCTGCGCACCACAAACACATAAGTTTGTTCATCAGAAGCAGCTCTGATGTAGTCTTCGAAGTCCATGTACTCTTGGATTTCGCAATCTCCAGGCAAGCAACCTAAACTCATAATCACTCCAGTCAAATTTGTAACCTACTACAAAAGTGCAAACAACAACATTTAATATTTCTAACCTATTATTTGATTGTTTGCAGGTAGACTGGACACTATGCTTGACAAGTTGGTTTTCATCCGCCAAATCACTTGATTGTTGTATGGGTTAATATAACTTTTCCAGTTTTGAACAAGTCACCTGCATAAATATTTGTAAAAGTCTTTACAATGAAAAAGGGGTAAAATGTCATCAGAGTTCAAATTGTGCATAGCAACTAGCAACCAAAGACTGTTCTGTAATGAGCCTAAAAAGACTAGGAAAATGAAAATGGAGAAAATACTAGAATTATTTACTCAGTTGTGCTTCAAAAACTGCGGGTTTAGTGATTCGCCTTGCATTTGGGGTTGAGCTCATAGTAACCCATTGGTTCAAAATTTACATAGATGGCACGTACAAAGCCAGCAAAATTGAGACTGCATGATAAAATTTGTTTTACTGGCTGAAAACTGAACAACAGTAACTAACATAAAAAGGTGAGTGAAAACAGTAAAAATCTACTTATTCCTAATCTTAAGTGACAGGTCTTAGAAGACAATTTCGAGAAGTCAGTGTGAGACATTGCACAAAAATCATGTCCCTTTTAGATTAAGGGAAGTTCAGTTTTAACCACAAGCAATGGGTTACTCAGTAGTCAGTGCAAAAGACTACATTCACAAGAGACAGTTGTTTCACAACAGCACCCAAACTCCAAATGTTAATAATTGTAACTAATTATATCATAGTTTCCTATATTCATCTCTGTTAGAATAATGTTTGGTTGGCGGAAGTCATACTCTCTGAACACAAATTAATTCTTCATTATCAGTTTTGGATACTGCATTGTTCATGTTCATAAACAAAGGATGAAAATGTAATAATACATGTGATCCATGTAAAATGAAAGACAAAAGCGTAACTGCATCATAAAAACACGTTTCTTGTGCTTACACCTATATAAATGTTGCCTTATCAGGTATCACCAACGTGCATAACAACATGGCAATTAAGCAATAAATGTAGTGGTTAGCCAGAAAGTCGGATGCTATAACAGAGAAATTGAAGTTGCAATAGGAGTACTGATACAGTTTCCCTGTTAAAGTACTGTTATGTTAAAGCATGCATTCCTTTCAACGATTATGTTAGTCAGAATGCTTTAGCAGTATATTCATCCTAATGCATTCCTTTCTACGTACAGAAAACAAATTTTTATATATGAGAATGCCACTGAGATTTATATCTTACCGTAACTCTTTGATTAAATTTAAGGTGAATTGCAATTTACTCCTGTTTAGTTTCTCACTCTCTCAACTTATACCAGAAATATGCAACGCTAATCTAATCTTTTAAAGTGAGTAGATTAATTCAGATATATGGGTTTGCATTGACCTTCTCATGTGAAACTTTCAGCATTGATCATTGTGTGTGTGTTGCATTGTAAAATAGATGTTAAAGGACATTACAGAAGACAACTCTATTATTTAAAAGCATGCATTCCTTTGAATAATTATGTTAGTCAAAATGCTTTAACGTTAACATATCCTATTGCATACCTTTCAGCAACTTTAGGTAAAGAACAAGAACAAGATAATTTGTTTCACTAACCAAGACATAAGTTTGAGCAATACTTTCAACACGATAGGGATAATCGAGCACGGTCGGCAAGATCACAAAACAATTTTTTTAGAAAGTAGTTTGGCTTTAACTCAACCTAACAAAATTAAATTGTAACTAATAAGATTATGATAAATATTGAGCAACTCTTTTTAATAATATGAAACTTAAGTTTTTTCAATATTATTTAACAATTAAATTTATGTTGTGTAATTTAGGAAAGTATATATTGCTACTTCCAAGCTACGGTACTACTATGAATTCTTGATGCTTCTTGTAATTTGTAAAAGAAAGTGATAGAAGATTACCTCATCGTCAACACTAGGATCAAAACTAAACAAAATATAATTGAGCAAGAAAATGACTCCTCCAATGGTGACACCTCCCCTGTAGGAGTCGGACTCATCGGAACCTTTTTCTTTGCCACCTGTCTCTGACATTTCTGAGTAGGTCCCTTCAACTTGTATTGCATTCGTGATAGAGAAAATAAATAAGAATTGTTATATAATAGATTTTTTATGACAAGGACAATACAATAATTATAATACCGGTGGTGAGTGATGCTGATTGTAATATGATGATGATGATAATAATAAAAAATAATTATATATATATATTGTTTCGGCCACGGGGTGCACTAGGGTTTTTTCCTAGGTCAAGCCTCAAAGCCAGAGCATTCAAAAGTGTAATTTGTCGTCCTAGCTTTAGGGTTTTGGGTTTTATACTTTTGTGTTTATGGGCTTCGTGGGCCCCGCGATTTTCGGGATTCTCCTTAACCGCTCTTATCCTGAAGCCATGGGGGTGAGTGGTTGTTAGTCAAGTCGGTATTTTACCGAGAATGCCTTTACAAGGGGACCTGTCGGGAAAACGACGAATCCCCTCGCGGGTGCATGTAATTGGGGTTAGAACCGAGTTGCCACACCCTGTGACGGTCCAGTCGGGTATTAGACGAGTAGAGGGTCTAGTCGGGATTTTACCTAGACGGTATACTAGTCAGGTTTTTACCTAGACGGTATACTAGTCGGGTTTTCACCTAGCCGGTACACTAGTCGGGTTTTTACCTAGACGGTATACTAGTCAGGTTTTCACCTAGACGGTACACTAGTCGGGTTTTTACCTAGACGGTACACTAGCCTTCCAGCCCTGAGCCTGAAAGGCGAAAGGGCTTAAGCAACCACTCCTATGAATCGTATCGGAAATAGGCCGGGACGGTACACTTGCCTTCCAGCCCTGAGCCTGAAAGGCGAAAGAGCTTAAGCAACCACTCCTATAAATCGCTAAATCCCGATGTCCATTGCGAAGAGTGGAACAAATTTCTAAGTTAAAATTAACGTTGGCAAACGAATCCCCCAAATGGCGATTCAGAACTGTGTGTGGGAAAGTTTCTAAGTTGGGAGAGAATGGTACTTGACAAAGTGATTACCCAAGTATTGACTCGAAACGATGAGTGGAAAAAATTCTAAGTTATAACAATTTTTGAATCAAAGGAAGTCGTCCAAAATCCGATCTTTGAAAAATACAAAAAATACTCAAAGTTAAAATCCAATGGAAAACTCGTTTGAGCAACGTGATCGTTCACATTCCGGATATAATTTGGTCGTCCAAGAACCGAGTTCACAGTTGATCGCCAGAATTCCGACTCAAATGAAGTGAAAATCACGCGTGTTGATAATCAATTTTAACGAGATATGTCGCCCGAATTCCGACTTTGTTTGGTGAAAGAAAGGACCAAGTTAAAAACTGGCTTTTTAAACAATCGTAATCGCCGAAATTTCGACTGTAACCGATTGGAAAATTTTCTAAAATAAAATTTGGCTGAAGTTTTTCAAGTAAGAGTAAAATTACGACAAATAACCGGTTAAATACCGACTCGAACTAAAAGAAGTGATTAATTAGTCGGTTATAAACCGAGTCAAAATGATCAAATGTTGAGTGGAATAATTTCCACGAGATACATTTGGACAACCAATCGGATGAAAGCTGACTTAAATTGAAAGTGGAATATATTTCCAAGCAGCGAATGTGAAGTCTTCCAAGGCAAATCGCCCTGATTCCGACCCCAACATTGAACGCCAACTTTTTCTAAAAATGAACGTTTTCCATACCCAGTCGCCCAAATGCCGAGTTCAAAAAATAACAAATTATTCTAAGTTTGTAAGAATATTCTAAGTTAAAACAATCGTCATAATGCTTAGTAAGAAAAACAATAAATTATTCTAAGTTCAAAATGGCATGTGAATCATGTCTCGACCAAATTCCGAGTAGATTAAAAATTATTCTAAATTGGTCAAATTCCGATTTTAGATCAAAAATTCAGTGGGGCCGTGTGAAACCAATTGGTCAAATGCCGATTGGTACAAGTGGAAATTAATTCAAAATTAACCAAGTGATCGGCAACACACCGAATGAAAATTATTGGGAAACCTAAGTTTAAATGTCCTTTAACCATGAGATTAGCCCAACGCCGACTGAAAATTATGTATGAAGAATTTCCAATACTGGAGAAACTTAACCACACGATCGGCACGATGCTGACTCAAAATGATTGCAAAACTTTTGTTTAAATGCAACTTACCCGCGTGATCGGCAAATTGCCGAATCAAAAGAAGTTTCCTAAGTTTGGGATAGAATTTAATTGTATGGTTAGCAACAGTAATATGGGAAATATCTAATTCAAAAGGAAACTCAACCACCTAATCGCCCCAAATGCCGATTCGCGTATTTGAAGAGAAGTATATATTTTTATCATGAAAAATATCTTTATCATGAAATTTTATCCATGTGGTCGGCAATGAACTAGAATTCAAATCAACATTAAGCTGTAATTATATGAAAGGATCGGTCAAATTCTGATTCGTAGTCTGGAATCGTCCAAATTCCGGTTAACAATGGTGGGTCGAGTTAGGAATCAATCTTGAATCATAAACTTTGTCTTCGAGTTACTTATACTCGCCCATTCGGATGTTTACCGATCAATCACGAGTTTCATCAATCGAGTTATTTATACTCGCCCAGCCGGACTATTGCCGACAATCATGAGTTTCATCAATCGAGTTATTTATACTCGCCCAGCCGGACTATTGCCGACAATCACGAGTTTCATCAATCGAGTTATTTATACTCGTCCAGCCGGACTATTGCCGACAATCACGAGTTCTTCGAGTTATTTATACTCGCCCAGCCGGACTATTGCCGACAATCACGAGTTTCATCAATCGAGTTATTTATACTCGCCCAGCCGGACTATTGCCGACAATCACGAGTTTCATCAATCGAGTTATTTATACTCGCCCAGCTGGACTATTGCCGACAATCACGAGTTCTTCGAGTTATTTATACTCGCTCAGCCAGACTATTGCCGACAATCACGAGTTCTTCGAGTTATTTATACTCGCTCAGCCGGACTATTGCCGACAATCACGAGTTTCATCAATCGAGTTATTTATACTCGCCCAGCCGGACTATTGCCGACAATCACGAGTTCTTCGAGTTATTTATACTCGCCCAGTCGGAGTTTAACCGATCAATCACGAGTTTCATCAATCGAGTTATTTATACTCGCCCAGCCGGACTATCGCCGACAATCACGAGTTCTTCGAGTTATTTATACTCGCCCAGTCGAAATTTAACTGATCAATCACGAGTTTGCCTACAAGTCAGAATCAATTTGAAAATAATGATTTTTATTATTTGATGGTACCTCATTACAGAGCAAAGAAGGATCGAATTTTTAGTCTAATGGTCGCATCTGATGTTGGTGTTAAATTCTGCGAGTCTCAGACTCAAAACCTTGTCCCGATCTCTACATTTTCTTCTTTCATCTGAGCTTTCATCACCGAATCCAATTCTAAGATCGAGACGGATTTCCAGCAAAGCCCCTCCGCACGTGCTTGTGTTTAGAAGTTTTGACTTTTTAGTTTGACTTATATTTGGACCTCATTAAAAACTTTGACCACGCATTCTCTTTCAAGCCGCTGATCAATGCTCGCGCATGCCCTCCAACAGTTCCTCGTACTCCACTCGGAGTCGACGACGGATGCAACCTCGTGATTGTCGGCGGGAACGGTGCCTCTGATTCCCTTGCAGGTGACTCTAATTCCGACCTTCTTGCTCTTGAGCGAGTCCATCTTCATCTTCACCTTGGTGTCCGTCTGAATCTGAACGGGGAAACCCTTCTTCATCTTCAGACCCGATCTCACACTACTCAGGGAGTCAGTGTCCAGATCCTGCGACCCCGAGAGCACCGCGCGGAGGTTCGTCACGGAGAATTCAGGGCGGTGGGGACGGTACAGTACGTACAGTGCGGCGCTGACAATGGCGGCGAGGAGCACCACGCCGAGCACCATCAGGATGGTCCAGAAGCGGCAGCAGCAACAGAGGTTGCAGTGGGAGCGGCACCGCCCGTGGTAGCGCGATTGCGGCTAGTAAACTTGATGGTTGGGGTTGTAGAGTTGGGACTTGACGGGGCCGACGTTGGCGTTGGTGGCGGGCGCACCGTTTTCGTTGGGTTTGGAGGTTGGAAGTGGAACTGTCTGTCATCGGAGAGGTTTGACGATTGGTTGAGTGCTCCCCCTCTTGCCATAGTAGGGCGTAGGTTTTTTGTATTTCTTGGGGCGTAGGGAAAGTTTCACTGTAGCCCCACGGTGGGCGCCAAAATGTTCCGGCCACAGGGTGCACTAGGGTTTTTTCCTAGGTCAAGCCTCAAAGCCAGAGCATTCAAAAGTGTAATCTGTCGTCCTAGTTCTAGGGTTTTGGGTTTTATACTTTTGTGTTTATGGGCTTCGTGGGCCCCGCGATTTTCGGGATTCTCCTTAACTGCTCTTATCCTGAAGCCATGGGGGTGAGTTGTTGTTAGTCAAGTCGGTATTTTACCGAGAATGCCTTTACAAGGGGACCTGTCGGGAAAACGGCGAATCCCCTCGCGGGTGCATGTAATTGGGGTTAGAACCGAGTTGCCACACCCTGTGACGGTCCAGTCGGGTATTAGACGAGTAGAGGGTCTAGTCGGGATTTTACCTAGACGGTATACTAGTCGGGTTTTTACCTAGACGGTATACTAGTCGGGTTTTCACCTAGACGGTACACTAGTCGGGTTTTTACCTAGACGGTATACTAGTCGGGTTTTCACCTAGACGGTACACTAGTCGGGTTTTTACCTAGACGGTACATATATATATATATATATATATATATTTTTTTTTTTTCTTTTATCTGAAAATAATTTAGAGGGTCAAAACTTTTTAAAAAATATAGGTCTGCATGTTATTTATTTTTGAATGGAAATATTTTGTTAAGATTTTTGTATTTTAAATTTTAGAATATTCACATATAAATTAATTTAATTAGTTGAATAATTAAAGGATAGATATAAATTTACTTTATTCTCTACATGATATTCAGAGATCATATATTTAATATATAAAAGTGAATTGATTTAATTATGATATATTTTATCCTTTTAATATTAGTCAATTTAATTAAAATAAAAATATGATTTTTAAATGTAATCAAAATAAATAGGATATAGATTAATAGTAGTTAATTTGCATAATAGTTAATTGATTTTTATGAGAAGAAAAACGGGTAGGCAGTTAATGAATAAGAAGAAATATATATATATATATATATATATATATATATATATATATATATATATATATATATTTAATTTCTATCTTTAGAGTGTTATCTTGCATAAGAACTTATTAGAAAATTTATAATATTTTTTTAAAATTTTTTATCTAATTTATTTTTTTTATTATGATTATTTATAAATTAGATATACATTTTTATAATCAATTATTGATAAATAAAAATATTTTTATTATAAATATAAAATATAATTTATATATTTTAAAATATTTATATGAATTTTGAATATAACTTATATATTTAATATAATATTTATTTATTATAAATTTTAATTATATATAATATCTTACACATTCTAAAATACTATTTTTTTTTATTGAAAACTAAATTATGAAAGATAAATTTGTTGTTGTGAAAAATAAAAAGATAAACTTTTCAAACCATTTGTCATAAGAGAGGGTTTGCAAAACTCTTTACGCCTCTGCGGCCACTGACTCCGATCACTTCCTCCGCCGGAGAGCCACCACGAATTCAACGTGAACAAGCAAATAGGTATGTGTTCTCTCTTGTTGTTTTGTGTTTCATTTTTTATTTCATTGATTTTGATTTCACTCGTTTCTGTTTCGCTTATTGTTTCATTGATTTTGAGAGCGCCAATATGAACACATACCTATATTATTTTGCCTGAACAAGCACGTTTATACGATATATAACATTTATGCATTATTGTATTTGGTTGCAACGACATTACTTGATTGCACTTGTTTTGTGGGTATTGCATTGCTTCCATTGATACTAATAGTTGCACTATGATAACAAGAGCAAAAGGAAATAACCCCTTGTCGGTTCTAACTCTCCACTTTGCATATCAAGGTTCATACTTCATAGGCGCACTTTGCATTCGGGGTGCTGTTCTGTTACCTTCATCAACGAATCATGGTAATCAAACAACCTTATTCTTATGTTATCATGCTTGCCACCAAATATCTCACAATTTTTTTCTCCACAGACTATGCCTTCAGAATGCGATCATTCAACAAGGGATGAAGATGACCATGATTCAATGCCACAACTCCCCTCAATTCGGCCACCACCTCATAGCCACAATTCAAAACAAGGAGTGTATTTCATTCTTGAGAAGGCCTCACTAGTTGCTGCTTTTGTTGGCAAAGTTTGTTTTTTTTCTCTCCCCCAAATTGGGTCATTCTGCGCTCTCGGTTTCGTGTTCTTATTGAATTAAATTATGATTTTGTTTCTAATCATTGCATGGCCTATTTCAGAAATACCAGATTTTGAATCCAGATGAGCATGCCAATTTCTTGCGGAGGAAAAACATGAATCCTTATGATTTTAGGCCTGACATTGTTCACGAGGTTAGATATTATTCATTAATGTCAATCCTTGTGACATTTTATTCGCGGATTGCCCATAGGTAGCAATTTTGAGATGAAAGCTCAAGACTTTCCTAGTGAGTTATGAGTCACTACTCAATTGGTAGTTTGGTAGTTTTTGGGCGATGGTTGAATGTGAAATAAATCATATGAATTTTCGTGTTTTGTATTCTCGTAGAGTCTAATTACAACCTAACTTTGATTGGTTCTCTGAATAATTTTTTTGAGTTTTCTATTCCATTGTAGTTTTCTGTTGAATAAGTATCGTTTTTTCTTGATTAACTTGACATTGAATGTTTATTGAGTTTAGGCTCTCCTTCAAATTATGAGTAGTCGGCTTTGCCTGTCTGGTAGATTACGTGCTGTATTCATCAGGACAGATGAAGGTATTCTTATCAGAGTTGCACCACAAACTCAGATACCAAAAACACTAGGAAGCTTTTGTAATATGATGAGTAATTTTCTCTACTCCATAGTTCATCCTTATTCTTGGTTCTTGTCATCACATCTCTGTTTGAAATATTCAACAATTTTTGTAGTGGAGTTGCTGCAAAAGTTCAGTATCAAATCAAAAGGTGGTCATGGAAAGCTTTTAAAGTTAATTCAAAATCCTGTGACTAATCACTTACCTATCAACTCCCTTAAAATAGGTGAGTACTATAACCAAGCAATGCTAAAATAGTAAAGTGTCCATGTCTTGTGAAGAGTTCTTATGCGCTGTCCTTGTGCTATTGTAGGTCTTTCTTTTAGTTCAACAAAGGCAGTTCAATTAAGGGACTATGTTAGTGGTGCTAATTGTGATGAGAACCTTGTATTCGTGGTGAGCTTTTGCAGGCCTTTATGTGATGAAGTTTATTCTGTTATTATATTAGTTAATTTTATTGTTTGACTATTGTTCAGGTTGGTGCAATGGCTCATGGAAAAATTGATGTTGACTACATTGAAGATCTTATATCAGGTTATTCATAAAATATTGTTTTTTTTTTTCAGATTCAAGTCCTAATTTGTGGTTACAATGCTTTTTCATATTTTGTATTGGAGAGAATGAAGTTCTTGTGATGTGTATTGTTTATAATGATTGACATGTATTTTGTATACAATCACATATCTCTTAAATCAGTGTATCTTAATTTTGTGGACTCGATTTCCTATTACTTGTTGCACTATTTAAGTTGGCAATTCGTATTTTTCATATCAGAGTATGAAGGTAGAGAGGATTTTATAATTCCATGTCGTGTAGGAATAAGGAATGTCGTAGAATGTTGGACATGAAATACAAAATATGATCACATGATGCCTAATATTTTTTGTTTATAATTCCAAGATGATCATTGCTTTATAGATCTTGAACTATGAGCGTATTTTTTAAGATAAGTGAATCCTTGTTGATTATTGATTTTAGGAGGGTATATAATATTTAATTGGTTGATCATATTCTTTTGTTTCTTTTTATTTCTGTGACTGAAGTGTTTTGGTCGTCTTTGTAATGATTTTCTCATTAGCATGTGTCTAAAATAGGGAAAACGTTCTTAAAAATCACACTTGCAATTTTAAATCCTTTCATAATCTTGTGATTTGGCTTGTCATTGAAGTAGAAATGATAAGAGAGATTTTTAGTGATAAAAGCATTGTAGTTAAAAAGTTCTTTTCCGTATTCTGATGGTCATTGTGAACTTGCAAAAGCTATTAATTATATGGTTGTTTGTCAGTTACCCTTGGCATTATATCGTTATTGTTAATCTCTTAGTTCGAGTATTATTATTTGATTTCTATTTTTCTTTTTTGTGTGTTTGTAGTTTCAGGTTATCCACTGAGCGCTGGGACGTGTCTTAGGAGGATTTGCATAGCATTAGAGAGAAGTTGGAATATCCAATGAATGTGTTATTTTCTTTTATTTTCTGTAAGTACGATTACTTGCCAAGAGGGTACTTCTTCTATTAGCAACCATCCCTTATTCATCTCTTAAAAATTTGGTGGATGAGTTTCACCTTTTATATAAAAATGAGAATAACTATATTAAGCAAAAGCATTTTTAGAAGTTTCCTTTTAGCAATAATGTTTTTAGGTGTTCTTTTTTAATGAGAGAATTTTTAAGAATTTTATAAACATTTATTTTAATTTGTATTTATCACATTTATCTTTAATTAAATTTTAATATTTTCAAATAAATTATCAATAATTAAAAATTATTTCTATATAAATTATTTATGATAAATCTAAAATATCATTTATATGTTTAAAAAGTTATATTTATATAAATAAATTATTTTGCCTGTTCAATAGTAGATCTCATGTAAATGTTAATACTGAAAATTTTTTTCATGAATATTAAATTGCCTCTATATCTATTTTAGTGTTTATTAAGAGATAGACATAAAATTTTATGTGTAAATAGATATTTAGAAACATGACCTTGTATGTTTAAATAAAAGCATATCATGTAGAAATTCAAATGACTTGGTCATAAAGTTGCTATTATCGTTGAGGGGATAATTCTGAAAATGAAACCTGTGTTTCGAAGTTTGAACTCACAACGCAAGTCCAAACGTAAGTCCATTCTATGGTGATCACGTAAAGCAAACTAAGTCTACAGCGATCCAGTTTCGTGGTTCATAACATGGTCCATGATATACCATTTATCTTCCTGGAACACCTTAAAATTTGTTTGATAATAAACTTTCGTACGACTTGTGTGTTTGACACTGATACATCTTTAAAATTTAAAATTGTATGAATTTGAAATTTTATATAGTCGATCTTTAAAAAAAAAATTCAAGAACACCCAATTTAATAAATAAATTTTAACTTTTAGTGCAAGAATGATGATGGAAAAAAAAAAACCTAAGCTAAAAAAGAAATTCGCCGAAGGTTACAATTATCTGGAAGAAATGAATGCAACATGCAAAGAGTCAAATTTGATGATTATTTGATTTAACCAATGCTTATGCAAATATATGCGTAGACGAATAATGAAATTGTTGAGTGTTTCAATACGTCATGCTTAGGATGATAATGAGTTCGGGTGTAAGCGAGTTAGGTTAGGTTAAATTTGGATAAATTTGTTATCTGATCTAATCAAAATTTAATGGATTGGATTAGATTATATTTGTGTAATTTTTTTTAAAACCTAATCTAACCCAACCTAATCATAAACAGGTTGTATTAATTGGATCAACATAATTATATTTATTTATTTATTATAAAAATTTAAATATTTTAAAATAGACGTAAATCATTTGACACACAATTGCAAATTCAAAGTTATTAACTTATAAAATAAATAATAAAACCTAATCTAATCCAACTCAATCATAAACGAATTGTGTTAATTGGATCAACATAATTATATTTATTTATTTATTATAAAAATTTAAATATTTTAAAATAGACGTAAATCATTTGATACATAATTACAAATTCAATGTTATCAACTTATAAAACAAATAATGATATAAATTAAATTTTAAAATAAATTTATTAATTTGTTACATTATTATTAACTCAATAAATCAACATTAATTAATATAAAATAAAATTTAAAATAAATATATTATATTGTTACAATATTATTAATGTAAAACAAAAAATTTATTAATAAGTAAAAGTGAAAGTGAGTATTATCCTAGACAAATGATCATTCAAACTCATTGAGTTGATTTGGGTCGGTTCGGGTTCGCGAGTTACTCTACCTACTTAAAAAAAATACTCATATCTATCTTCATATCCGCAAATAGCTTAATGGATATCGATTTTAATTTTCATTTTTGTCAGCTATAATTACCATCACACAACCATCACACAATATTTAAACTTGAGGTTATATCGGAAAATCATTTAATTGCAAATAGAAAAACAAAGCACTAAACTAAGAAGCAACTTATTTTATCGTTTCTGTTGAACATGATTTTATAAGTTTTTAATTGAAAATCAAACACATACTAATTAAGTAATATAATGTGGAGAGAGGTAGAGGACAATACCAAAAGGTACGTGATAATTTCTGAATACTTATAACTAGAATTACAAAACTTATTTTTTTTCTTTCAAAAATGATATAAAATGATTTTGAAATTTGCTCAAAATCTATTTCAACCCTTCCTAAATAAATTCAAATTTGTAAACTACAAATTGAAAACTTAAAACTACACCGATATCTCCTCTAGTTTTGTCAACAAATTATTAATGAGTATTGCTAATTAGTACGAAAAAAAATTTCACACCAAAAATAGAGATGTATTTATTACGAAAACAAAGAGAATTATAATTTATTGGATGGGAATAATGAATTAGAAAAGAAAATAAATGAAAATAAAGGTAATTAACTAGGGTTCATATTTGATTTCGTACACATATTTTCATTGCGAAAGTGATTTCCATTATAAATACTTTAAAATGTGCTTTCGTTCATCTTCCTATCCAATAAACAAACTTTTTATCCCTTTGTAACTTAAGTATATATATGGAGAAGATTTAGGTATAATTTATTAAGTATGGTTAATTTTTTTTTGTTAACTATATTATTGATATGAAGACTTAAACTCAAGGAGATTGAATTCAGTGAGCACTTGAACCAATGATTTGTTAATAATTTTTTCTAAACAAAATTAGAGTTTTATATAACTAATAAACATATCAAGTAAGTTACATTAGCAATTTATTCAATTAAAATTATTAAAAACAAGAAATTAGATTTATAAGATATTTACATAATTATCAATTAATTCAGGTATGACTTGGAAAACGAAGGTTAAAAGGGTTTAAATTGTATATAGAGAAACATAGTAACTATAAAAGTTGAGTTTAAAATTTAAAATGAAACGAAATAAAATATTATGCGTATCAATTTTTGAGAAAAATAAA
Organism: Cajanus cajan; assembly: GCF_000230855.2. Classification (NCBI taxonomy): domain Eukaryota; kingdom Viridiplantae; phylum Streptophyta; class Magnoliopsida; order Fabales; family Fabaceae; genus Cajanus; species Cajanus cajan. The sequence continues at coordinate 67,993,167 of NC_138521.1, forward strand.
TTGAAAAATTTAGCCTCCTCGCAATAATTTGTTATAATTCAATATGCATGAATTGATTTAAAAATACAAAAAAAAAAAAAAAAAGATTCATTTTTTTAATTGTTTAGTTGGATGTCACAAGTTATTATAAAGTAATATGGAGGATGGATTGATGAAATGATTTTGTACCTCTTTTAAGATAGAAATGATTTTGTACTTCCTATAGTTATTCCTATTTTTTGGGTAACCTCTTTATAACGATGATATGTAAGCATATATGGTAAGTAGATAATTACGAGTCAGAGAGAATGGTGGTTCTGTCTAGCTGTCTCCATATTCGTACTTTGTTCTTTTTGCATTAACTTATCGCCATACTTTCATCATACCCAAGTCGCGTGAACAGCATCTTACATCACATTACTCTCATAAATGCTTTTCTTACCACAATCAATCAAGTACTACACTCAACATGCAACCATGTTTTCTAACTTTTGCGTAATACTTTGTCACACTACCGGCGAATTCAAGATTTTGAGTCGAGTCAGTGGGAATGGGGAAGAAAATTAAGAGTGGAAATCTAATTAATACATAAAATGATAAAGTAAAATATAAAAGATTTAAAACTAAAGACTATGGTGATGACGTAGGTGGTACTAGCTAGCTAGCAAATTACAATGATAACGCATGCATGTGAATTTTGTATGACTGGTTGGGACTTGGGAGGTTATTCTGCATTGCTTAAGAAGGGAAGTACATCTTGATATGACATTGTCTTGCGAAATTTTACGCGGCCAGAGGGAACAGCTCCTGGTCCGAAGCACATATATTCTCCATAGTAGATTGTCCTATATAAAGATATTGTTGTTAATTATTTGAAGAAATTAATAAAGATAGCAAGTGTGTGGTAAATTAAACGTACTGGTTGGATTCAGATTGAGGATGTTGGTCGTCTAATAACCATCCTCGACTATTGATGAGTGGGCCCATGTAGGTGTTAGCAAAGACGATCCTAGGGCTCTTCTTCCATGCACGTCCAAGGTAAGTGTTTCCATTACCACCTCCAATTATATTGCAGTCCACGAAAGTAAATCCAGTGTCATCTGTGAGGCTTTCCCTACCTTGCGCTGTGATAACACTCAAACCCTTTGTCACGGATTCAATGGTAGTTCTCAAGTAGACAGATTTTCCATTTCCAAAGATGAAGTCGTAGGTGCCTCTTATGTAGCAGTTCTTGAAGAGATGACTGCCTCTATCATCGCACAAAGTGTCCTGAAACCCAAGGAACTTGCAGTTACTGAATACAGCATTGTCCCCCGCTATCGTCATCGCCACCGCTTGTGCTCCAACGCTGTGTTCATCTGGCATAGGAGCCGAGTTCTGCATGCATGCATGCATATGCATAAACCATAGATATACCATGTTGTAGTAATTATGGTGAAAAGGAAAAAGAGAAATTAACAGACCTCAAAGGCAATGTTTGAAGCGATGAAGTAGTCGGATTCGACAGCGACGGTGGCGCTTTCGACTGTGCCGTAGTGTAAGGCGGTGGCGTTGTAGGTTATGAGGGGCATCTGGTTGAAGAAACCCATCTCGCCCTGAAACGTAACCATTGGCTTCGACCTATCTATCTTTATCTTCTCGCGGTACACGCCGAAGCCGATCCACACCACCACGCGCTCACTGTTCCCCGACGGGATGCTGTTAACGGCGTCCGTCACCGTCGTGAAGTCCCCCAGCCCGTCCTTGCGGACCGTCACCAATCTATAGCCGTCGGTGGCTGCCGACAGAACAAGAAGAAGAGCGAGGACTGTAAGTGCAACCAAAAATCTCGCTCCACTTTCAACGTGCCCCATCTTTTGCTTATGCTCTCTGATTTCTGATTTTGCAATCACAACAAGAGATATATATATAGGGAAAAAGTTGGAGTACGTGGGTGAGTGGATGTCACGTTCCAATGTTGCCCTATATCATTTATTTTTATCTAATCTTATCAACTTTATTTCTAATCTTAACCGATTTCATCTAATTAATTATATTGAGTTTGAATTAAATTGGTTTATTGAATTTATCATTGATATAATTAAAGATAAAATTACATTAGATAACATTATATAAAACATGATAAGTCATTATGATTAGATAACTTAAAAATATGATCTACTTGATATCATCATTATCATCTATTTTTAGGGTATTTTTAAATAAGTCATGAGAGATCTCAAATGTTGAGTGAGTCATTCTCTCTCTTTATCCTTAACTAATAGCTCAATTTTGATAATTCAAATCTAAATTAATAAATTAATATAATAATAATATTCATTTGATCATAGTTGGAATTAATTAAGATTTTTTAAATTATATGAATCCACGGACACACCTATTAAATGGGAGTTTCTACGATAATTGGTCTCAAATGTTTTGGGAGGCCCACTTTGAAGGTTGCCAAGGCTTGCTCATGAACGTGGCCCGTGTTTCGTTCTAAGTTGTGGAGAGAAGTAGAGATGGAGAAAAATTACAACACGCCTAGTAAAATGTCATTTTGTTCACTGAATTTGAAATTGGATCTCCCAAGTTTGTCGGTCCGTGTTAATCGATTAAATTGAATAGTCTAACTTATCCCTCTTAACTTATTTTAGTTATACTAGGAAAACAAAAAAAAAAAACCACTCTTTATCCCCGTTATAAAAAGATAAAAGTAGTAATTAATGTTAACAGAATAAAAGTTAATTGAAATTTGTTTTGAAAAGTAGTTAAAAGATAATTTATAATCTAATCCGAGCCACACAAGTTAGTGAATTAAACATGTTGATTCACTTACATTAAAATTTAAAAAAAATTAAATTTTATAAAAAAAAATATATTATAATCTTATAATTTAGAATTAGTGAACAAATCCCCTAAAAAAAAAGAATTAGTGAACAAATAAAACAAGTAAAATATTAAAAATAGACCTTATCCACAACTAAACTTAATTAACTTATAAAATTAAAATTATTGTATTAAATATTGACAAGTAATATCAAATTGACACTCATTATTATAAATCACAACTAGTATGTATAAAATTTAATTAATAGTATAAATGTATAATCATATAAATTAACATTTAGGAACCTAAAAGATAAAATAAAATAAATAAATATACTTGGTGAATCAATCTAACTTGGTGAATCAATCTAACTCACCACGGATTTGCTTATATCGAATTAGGTTATAAGTGAGTCAAATCAAAAAAAGTTTATAACTAGAACACATTAAATTTTTTTATCCAATCTGACTCAAACTGTGATGGACTGAATTGATTAACAAAATTTGACCTACTTTAACAACTCTATTTATTATACGATTATGTTTAGCTAGAACTATTCTAAACTTTATACTAGAACAAAAATAAAATGATTGTTTTATGAAATTAAAAAATATCAAATAAATTCTTAAAAGTGCATATTAATAAATTGGATCAATATAAAATTTAAAAACAAATTAATCAAAATAACTAAAGTAACAATAAATAATTAAGATTAAGAATTTATTTAACGTATTAGAATCTTATTTAACATTTTCTGAGTTCTATCAACTAATCAAACAATGTTGTTAACTATTTTCAGAGATAAAAATATTCCAGTGATATACTCATGAAAATAGAGAAAATTACTTTCTATGACACTTATAATTTTTTATTTAAATTATTTTAAAATTTAAAAATATTTCTGGAATATTAAAATCTAACTAAACACTTCTTCTTTTGAAGTATGTGTGAGAATAACATTTCAACCTATAATATTTCTAGAAATCTTATTCGTAGAAATAAATATCAGCTTGTGAAACAAACCACCCCCTAAATACATGATAAATTTGAGTGCTTATTTTTGGAGTATGGTAACATTTTCAGTGGCCACGTGAGGAAGGTTTAGACCTTTGTGTTACACCAAACTTGTGAATGAAGACTTAAAATTTAATTTTCACAAAATGTATCTTTGTAGGGGTGTGCAAAAAATTCAAATTGATCTGAACTGATCTATAATCGATTTGATCCATATTGAAAAATTCGATCTATTTTGGAAAAAATCTGAATCGATCCATTTTATAAAATCGATTCAGTTATCTGCCATTTTTACAAAGTGGATCGGTTCGGTTTGATTTTTTTAAAAAAATTGATTCATATATGAGTAAAAAGTAGATAATTGCATTGCACCGAACGATCCAATTTAAAAAAAAATAAACTGATCTATATTTTAAAAAAATTAAATCGATCTACTTTATAAAAAGTAGATCGATTAATCGATTCACTTTTATAAAATGGTTCAGTTTGGTTTGGATTTTTTAAAAAATAATCCATGAACACCCCTATCTTTAGAGAAAGACAGAATTCTAGGTATCATTAAACCTCGGTGAAAAGATTAATTGAATAGTAAACCCAAATGAAAAAAAAAAAACAGTTATGAAAATACATTTAATATCTAATAGAATTAATATTGTACCTGTCTGAGGGTACACTCGCAATCTTCAGGTGGGTAGAGGGCCGAACGTGAGCTCCAGGTGGATGCTTCAGAGGGGGGAGGTACCTACAAAAGGCACTCCAACGCTCAAATCAGGACAAGCACGAATCTCAAGAGTAATAATTGAACAGTGACATACCTCGTTACGTGTGACCTATTTATAATACCTGACATGGGCCTGAACATGGTGGGTCTTCTCTGACACTTACCAAATTAGGTAATACGATGTTAATCGGCGGGTTATGCCTTAATAGTGCTTTGTCCCTTGTTAATGATGATCCTCATTCTAATTATTCTCTCTGTTGACCTTCGACCGAGCCGATATGGACGGCCGAGACGTCATCTCTGGCCGAGCCGATATGGACGGCCGAGACGTCATCTCTGGCCGAGCCGATATGGACGGCCGAGACGTCATCTCTGGCCGAGCCGATATGGACGGCCGAGACGTCATCTTTGGCCGAGCCGATAGAGGATGGATGCGGTTCTCAGTCCCTTGCCGAGTCGAAGTGATATCTGAGCTGTGTCGATATATGATAGGATATGACATGCCGGTCCACGTGGCCGATCCTTGTGGCCTATTGCTGAGCTGAAGCGATCTGAGTTGCGTCAATATCTAATAGGATATGACGTGTCGATCCACGTGGCCGATCCACGTGGCTGATAGGACCCTTCCGGTACACAAGCCCCCCACCAGCCTTAAGGAGTGCAACGACGCAAAGGGTAGAGTTGTCTTGGAAGTTGTGGCGGTTGGTGTGAAGTGAGCAGTTAAAACTGCTAAGTATTAATTGTAGGAATGAGAAGCGTTGTAACCGTTGGGAGTGAACGTGGGAATGTGAGAGGTTATAACCGTTGGGAATGAACGTGGGAATGTGAGAGGTTATAACCTTTGGGTAATAATGACAAAGATTTGAAAAGTTGGAGCTCGTGGATCGTTGGATCAAATTGATCCAACGGTTCCTAGGGGATTAGCGGTTACTACTCGTTTTTTGAAAGTACTATAAATAGGGGTGGTGGGGACCAAGTCTTAGTGTGTTTACTTAATTACAGCGTGCCTTTGCTCCGAGCTGACGTAGAGATCAAGCTTGAGTGGTAGTTACCAGCCGAGGCCGACTTCAGATTAAGGTACGTTTTTAATGGCTGATTTTGATATAGATGTAGAGGATAGGGTTTCCCAGGCTGGCTCCACCGGGAATGCTGGAGGAGCCTTCCCCCCAAGAGCGAGCTTCGGATTCGGCATCGCAGAAGTCAGCTAGTGTAGAAATTGTTGAGGGGTTCGAGCAGTCACAAAGTGTAGAGGAGGCTTCTTCTCTCGAGATGGTTGAAGGCCAACCGAGTACTCGATGTGTCGGCTCAGCTTCGCGTCAGTTCGGCCCTATAGAAGTTCCTGGCTATAGATGGGTGCATGGAGAAGTGGGCAGTGTATTTTTGCGGGCTCGATCACATTGCTATTCGACGCGGAGAACTTTGTTACTCTTCCGGAGAGGGAGGTGCCATCCGGTTTCTTTTTCGAACCGTGTCAGAATGACAGGTCATGGGAATCAGATTTTGTTTTTCTTGGCCGAGAGAAGTGTAAATATAACTTCTTTTTTGTATATGACTACTTGTTTCGGGATCTGGGAGTGACCCTCCCTTTCGATAAGTTTTTTATGGGTGTGCTTCATTTGCTCAACGTTGCGCCGACACAATTGCATCCGAACAGCTGGGCCGCGATGCAAGGGTTTCGGCAGCTGTGTTTAGCACTTGGTATTGAGCCGACTCCCCATCTGTTCTTATATTTCTACTCTTCTCGGCCGACGAAGAAGGCAAAATGGCTGTCGTTGGTTTGGACAGAGCATTGCTTACTTCAGCCGTTCACGACCTCGTACAAAGGATTCAAAGTAGGGTTCTTCAAGGTAATGATTCGGCCTGGTAACGGCAACAAGTACTTCTTTGATGGCGAGGGAAAGGCATTTTTCCCGATGTATTGGACACGGGGGCCGAGGAAGTACGACGTGGTGTCGAAGTCCAAGATGTCTTCTGAGGAGAGAGTTGACTTGGCGGTGTTGGAGAAGCTGCCTCGGCCATTGCCATGCCGAGATCTCGTTCGGCTTATGAAATCAACACAACCTCTTGACGATTTAATTGGTATAGTATGTGTCCTTTGTTTAAATTCCTGCGTTGCCATTGATTTTAACTAATGTTTGTGCAGGTATCATGACGAGCTGCGAGAGCAACAATTTGGATATTCGCAACCTGATCCGTGGCCGAGCGCCTACGCCGGTGCCGACTGGTCATGGAGATAACTGAGCGCCAGCCCGTGAAACGGCCCGGCCACAGCCGAAACCGAAGGACAAGGCTGTTCAGGATGACCAGAAGGTGAAGGCGGCTAAGAGGAAGGCGGACGAAGCGAGGGCCGAGGCCGAGGCGCGGAAGCAAAGACAAATGTTACATGTGCTCGTGCCTCCACAAGGGCTTGTGAGTGCTAATTTTTTGGCGTCGAATGTCAGTGCTCAAGACTATTTTAGTCAAGACTTGACCTCGGAGGTAGGGTAACATATGCTGGGCCAGATGAGTGCGGCCCATAAGTGGACCTTTTTCTGCGAGTTCCAAGCTCGTTCCCTGGCCTTGGCTCAGAATCTTATAATGCAGCTGAGTGCCAAGGTCGAGGAGCTGCGTCGGAAGCTTCTTGAGTCTGAGAAGTTTGTTCAAGAGGCTTTGGCGGCCCTGTCTGAGGCGCAATCGAACGGGAAGAAGTTTGAGGCCGAGATGGTCCACCGTGGCCGTCAAAATGATGATCTAATGTTGCAAGTGCAGCGATTGGAGAATTCATTGAAGGCCGAGGCCGAGAAGTCTGTTGTGCTGGTCGGCGAGTTAGAAGCCGAGAAGAAATCTTATGGGGCTTAGGCTTAGGGTTATTTTTAAATTTTGTATGCAAGGGCCGATAGAGCCCCTTTAATCTTTTGTAATTCTGGGCCGGTAGTGCCCTTTTCTTTTCAATGCAATTCTGTTTCACGTCAAATATAACGTATTCCAAACGATCGTTAATGTAGCAAATCAAATCGTGCCGAGTGTAGGTTAGTTTATACGAACATGTGTCCGGGTTAAAGGAGAATCTCGGAGGGAAAGACTTTAAAATAAAGCCACATCCTTGGCCGAGAGGAGTCTCGGGAGGACAAAAAATAATTAAAATCGCATCCTTGGTCGAGAGGAGTCTCGGGAGGGAAGACTTGTAAAATAATTAAAGCTACATCCTTGGCCGAGAGGAGTCTCGGGAGGGAAGACTTGTAAAGTGATTAAAACCACATTCTTGGCCGAGATGAGTCTCGGGAGGGAAGACTTGAAGCCACATCCTTGGCCGAGAGGAATCTCGGGAGGGAAGACTTGTAGTTTGAAAGTCACATCCTTAGCCGAGAGGAATCTCGGGAGGGAAGACTCGTAGATTGAAAGTCACATCCTTAGCCGAGAGGGTTCTCGGGAGGGAAGACTTGTAATTAGTCACATCCTTGGCCGAGAGGAATCTCGGGAGGGAAGACTTGTAGTTTGAAAGTCACATCCTTAGCTGAGAGGAATCTCGGGAGGGAAGACTTGAAGCCACATCCTTGTCCGAGAGGAATCTCGGGAGGGAAGACTCGTAGATTGAAAGTCACATCCTTAGCCGAGAAGGTTCTCGGGAGGGAAGACTTGTAATTAGTCACATCCTTGGCCGAGAGGAGTCTCGGGAGGGAAGACTTGAAGAGTTTTGCGGTAGTGTAAAATTGAGTCTTATGTAGGTGAACTGTATTCTCATTAATGAATGGATGCCTCGTTAAAAACCTTGCCGGCCAAAACCTCTTTTCACAATTTTTTAAGAGAGAAAAAGACCGGTTCAAGGAAAAGAGTGCATCGTAGGACATTTACACGTGTACATGAATCAAAATCTAACTATAATAAGTTTTCAAATGGGTAGAATTCCATGTCCGAGGGATGACCTTGCCGGACAATTCTTCTAATTTGTATGCGCCGTTATTGAGAGAGTGTCGGACTCTGAATGGGCCATCCCAGTTTGCCCCCAACTTCCCTTCGGTCGGGTTGTGTCGTGCCGAGCCGGTTGACCTCCAAACAAGATCACCTTCTTGGAAATTCCTTGGTTTCAACTTGGAGTTAAATCGCCGAGTCATTCGTTGTTTACACGCTTCGGCTACGATTTGGGATTATTCTCGAATTTCATCTACGACATCCAGTTCGGCTCGGATTGAGTCATTGTTGGATTCCTCGTGAAAGTGTGTCCGTCGGAATGAAGGCTCGCCCACTTCGACTGGTATCATAGCGTCCGTGCCATATGCCAATCGGAACGAGGTCTCCTTTGTGCTTGATTGGGGCGTGCACCTGTACGCCCAGAGAACTTCGGGAAGCTCTTCGGCCCAGGCTCCTTTAGCCGACCCGAGCCATTTTTTCAGTTCGGTCAGAATAACTTTATTGGCAGCTTCGGCCTGACCATTGGACTGTGGGTGTTCAACGGACGTGAATCGGTGCCGGATGCCGAGGTTCTCAAGGAAGGTGTTGAACTTTTTATTTGTGAATTGGAGCTCATTGTCAGAGATGATTGCGTGTGGGATGCCGATTCGGGTGATGATGTTTTACCATACGAATTTTTGGACATTGGCGGCCGTTATGGTGGTGAGCGGATCGGCTTCAATCCACTTGGTGAAATAATCAACAGCTACGACCAGGAATTTGCATTGGCCTTTAGCGAGTGGGAACGGGCCGAGAATGTGGATACCCCATAGAGCAAACAGCCAAGGGGCACTGATCGAGTGTAACTGTTCGGCTGAGGCATGGACTAGGTTACCGTGTTGTTGGCATTGTTTGCACTTCTTCACATATTTTGCACAATCAGTTTTCAGGGTCGGCCAATAGTAACCGGCCCTCAACACCTTAGCGGCCAGTGTCCTTTCCCTTGAGTGAGATCCGCAGATCCCCTCATGAACTTCTCTCATGACGTAATCGGCTTGTTGTGGGTCAATACACTTCAACAAAGTTGTGGAAAATCCCCATCGGTACAACTCTCCGGCCACCACAGAGTATCGTGCCGCTTGGGTTCGTATTTTCTTAGCCTCAATCGGATCGGCCGGTTCTGAGCCGTTAGTGATGAAGTTCCACATATTGGTCATCCATGTTTGCGGGGCTTCATCTACCGGCAGGCAATCTTGTCGGACGCTTGGGGTGGGCAACTCCAGATGTATTATGGACCGAAGCTGTCCCGGCTTAAGGCTACTTGCTAGCCGAGCCAACTGGTCGGCTCTCTCGTTACTCCCACGCGGCATGTGTTTAACTTGTATCTCTTGAAACTGGTTTCTCATCCCCCGGAAGAGATGGTAATATTTAAGCAGATTGGCATCCTTGACTTGAAAATTGTCGTTCACCTGCTCGGTGACAACCTTTGAGTCGGTCCAACATGTGATTTTTTTAACCCCTATCTTGGATGCCAATCTCATTCCGGCCAATAAGGCTTCGTATTCGGCCTGGTTGTTGGACGCCCGGAACCCGAAACGTAGTGATTGTTCCAAGGTGATGCCGGACGGACTCTCCAAGATGATCTCGGCTCCACTGCCTTGGTCATTGGAGGAGCCGTCCACGTGCATTGTCCAAGTGTTGTCTTCAAAATGGCCGAGTGGTGACAATTCATTGATGAAGTCAACTAGGTTCTGTGATTTGATGGCTCATCGGGGTTCGAAACGGATATCGAACTCGGATAGTTCGATTGACCATGCCATCATTCGGCCAGCCAATTCTGGTTTTCGCAGTACTTTGGCGATTGGGCAATCGGTTCAGACCACCACTGTGTGACTCTGAAAGTACTGTCGAAGGCGCCTAGCAGCATATATGAGTCCTAACGCTACCTTTTCCAAGAGTTGGTATCGGCACTCGGCATCTTGAAGCACTCGGCTTATGAAGTATATGCGTTGCTGTTGGCCGTCTTGTTCCTGTATCAGACCGGCGCTTATGGCTTCGCTAGAAACCGCCAAGTATATGACCACCTCTCGGCCGGGTGTCGGCTTGGCCAACACAGGCGGGGTACCAAGCCGTTCCTTGAAGAGCTGAAACGAGGCTTTGCACTCGTCGGTCCATTGAAATCGGTTCGCCTTTTTCAGAAGACCTAGAATCGGCTTGGAGGTTCCAGCCATACATGGCAGGAAGCGAGACAATGTTGTTAGCCGACCGGCTAACTTTTGAACCTCTTTCAAATTTGACGGGCTTCTCATATCGATAATAGCTTGAAACTTGTCTGGGTTGCTCTCAATGCCTCGGCTTGATAACATGAAACCCAGGAACTTACCGCCCGAGACGCCGAACACACATTTGTCCAGATTAAGGCGCATCTGATGCTTCCGTAGTGCTTGAAAGACATCAGTAAGGTCGGCTTCGTGAGAAGGAAGATCAGCCGACTTCACAACCATGTCGTCTACGTATACCTCCATGCTTGTGCCTATTTTTTCATGGAAGATCCTGTCCATGAGTCTCTGGTAGGTGGGTCCAGCATTTTTTAGTCCGAATGGCATCACTTGGTAACAGTAGTTGGCTGATTCAGTGACAAACACCGTCTTGTCCTCGTCTCGGGGGTGCATTCGGATCTGGTTATATCCGGAATAGGCGTCGAGGAATGACAAAAATTTGTGACCGGCCCCCCCGTCGACGAGTCGGTCGATGTTCGGCAGAGGGTATGCATCTTTCGGACATGCCTTGTTCAGCTCAGTGTAATCTGTGCACATCCGCCATTTTCCGTTTGATTTTTTTACCATCACCACATTGGCTAACCATGTAGTGTAGTGGACTTCTCGGATAAACCCCGCATCTAGGAGTTTAGAGACCTCACCTTCTATTACTTTTTTCCTCTTTTCCCCTGTTTTCCTCTTTCGTTGGGCGATCGGTTTCGCCTCTCGGCAGACCGAGAGCTTATGGCATAAGAAATTGGGTCGATACCTGGCATATCGGTCGGCCGCCACGAGAACAGGTCTTTGTTTTTTCTAACGACTTGTCCGATGACAATAGGGTGTCGGTCTTCAATCGGTTCGACCCTCTCGTCTTGCTCCATTCGAGGGTCGAAGTCCACAATTGTGTCAAGTTCTTGGGCCACTGTGTGCGCTCGTTTCACTCCACGCGGCTCGGTCGTTTCAAGCCGAGGCAACCGAAGACTAGCGAAATAACACTCCCTAACCGCTTTTTGATCGGCATGGACGGTAATGATCCGGCCCGACTCGGAAGGGAATTTCATGGCTAAGTGTGGGGTTGACACGATCGCACCCAACTTGTTGAGGGAGGGCCTTCTGAGAAGGATATTGTATGACGTGTTGGGGTGCACAACCACGTACTTCACCGGGATGTCTCGAGTTTCGGCTCCATCGAAGCAGAAGCGAGTGGATAACTTGATGTACCCTTTGGTTTGGACACATTCACCGGAGAATCCAACCAATGGATCATTGTAGGGAATCAGCTCGGCCTCTGGGATGCCAAGCTGTTTGAAGGTGTTCCAGTAGAGGATATCGGTCGAGCTTCCCTGATCGACCAACGTCTTCCGAACAATGCAGTTGTGGATATCAACGCTGATAACCATGGGGTCATCTTGATCGGGATCGATGCCTTTAAAGTCAGCCTCGGTGAATGTGATGGCCGGCATCCTTCGTTGAGTGCGTTCAACCGCGTGCACAGCTCGGACGGCTCGGAGGTGTCTCTTTTGTGCCGAAGAGGTAAAACCGCTGCCTGCGAATCCACCAGCAATGGTGTTGATGACTCTTCGGGGCTAGGGTGTCGGGTCGTCTTCCTTCCAGCCCCTCGACCGGCTCCGTTCCCTGTAGGGGTGCCTGTCGAACCTGTCTTGGTCAGGCTGATCTCTACGATGTCGTCGGTCATCGTATCTAGGAGAACGAGGTCGGTCGACAAAACGTTGAAGCTGGCCTTGTTTGATTAAGTCCTCAATTTTGTCCTTCAAGGCCGCACACTCGTCAGTCGAGTGGCCCCTGTTACGATGATACTTCCAAGACTTTGGTAGTGTCGGCACGAGGAGGAGTCGCAGCTCGCTTCGGCACTGCCAGGACCTCCGAAGCAAGTGCTTGGTCCAAGACAGCCGATCGGCTAGTATTCAGCGGAGTATAATGAGAGTACCTCGGTCCTCGCACAAGCTTGTCTTTTGGGACGAGGTCCTTGGGACAATTACGGTAAGAGCTTTCGGTCGGCTTCTCGACCTTGGCCGCTACCTCTGCCCTGGGCTGATTACGAAATTCCACGAGTTCCTCCATCTGCATGTATTTGTCGGCACGACGTCTCAAGTCGTCCATGTCGGACAGGGGTTTCTTGTAGATGCTGTTAGCAAATGGTCCTGGCTTCAGAGCTGTAGTCAAATGATGAAGGGCGACGGCCGGATTGAGGTCTCGGATTTCAAGAGCCACTTTGTTGAATCGGCTCATGAAGGTCCGAAGGGATTCCTTCTTCTCTTGTCTTATGCTCACCAGCGCGAGGGAGATCAGATGGTGAGGTCGGCTGGTGGCAAATTGGATGGCGAACTGGGATGCTAGGGTGTCGAAAGAGTCGATCGAGTTGGCCGGGAGACGAGTGAACCAGCTCAATGCTCTTCCTTTCAAAGATGTTGGGAAGATACGACATAGGGCGGCGGCGTAAGTGGTGCTGAGAGTGACTTGGGTGAGAAAAATGTCGACGTGCTCGTCGGGGTCGGTGGTCCCGTCATACTTATCTATCGGAAGGGACTTCCAATGGTCGAGAAGGGAGAATTGCATGATGTTGGGGGTGAAAGGGTGTTGGTGTGCCCCAGTCGGCGGGGCGTATGCGGGTCGGCCGGTTACCTGGGCAGTTGAGGCATGATTCCCCGGGGCGATAGTGGAAGTGTGAGGGAGAGAAGTATGATGTCCGAGCGAGTGGAACGACCCCTGGGTGTGAGTCGGCTCGGAGGGTTTCCACGTGGGATCTTTGTTTTGGTTTTTCAGGGCGGCATTCTCTTCCCTCAAGGCGGCCATCTCGTGAGCGTCTTTCTCTCGCTGCTGCCTCATGGCGGCCATTTCCTCCTTCAGTTGTCGTACCATCTCGGCCATGTTGCTCTCGTCAACCGTCTCGGCCATTTCCTCTTTCAGTTCTCGTTGTCTTTGCCATGATGTCTCTTCGAAATAGTACTCAGTCCGTCTTCTTCAAAAGCTATCGGTTCGGCCCCACGGTGGGCGCCAAAATGTACCTGTCTGAGGGTACACTCGTAATCTTCAGGTGGGTAGAGGGCCGAACGGGAACTCCAGGTGGATGCTTCAGAGGGGGGAGGTACCTGCAAAAGGCACTCCGACGCTCAAGTCAGGACAAGCACGAATCTCAAGAGTAATAATTGAATAGTGACATACCTCGTTACGTGTGACCTATTTATAATATCTGACATGGGCCTAAACATGGTGGACCTTCTCTGACACTTACCAAATTAGGTAATACGATGTTAATCGACGAGTTATGCCTTAATTGTGCTTTGTCCCTTGTTAATCATGATCGTCATTCTAATTATTCTCTCTGTTGACCTTCGGCCGAGCCGATATGGACGACCGAGACGTCATCTCTGGCCGAGCCGATATGGACGGCCGAGACGTCATCTTTGGCCGAGCCGATAGGGGATGGATGCGGTTCTCAGTCTCTTGCCGAGTCGAAGTGATATCTGAGCTGTGTCGATATATGATAGGATATGACGTGCCGGTCCACGTGGCCGATCCTTGTGGCCTATTGCTGAGCCGAAGCGATCTGAGTTGCGTCAATATCTGATAGGATATGACGTGCCGGTCCACGTGGCCGATAGGACCCTTCCGGTACAAATATGATATTGTTATGGTTTGTTGTGAGATATGTATAACGCCTTTTTCATGAGCGAAGGGGAAGTGGTGCTTATACTATTACCTTATTCAAGCGGGAGAAAAGTCTGCAATTTCTATAATCTAAGCTTATGTATTGAGACCTATAGGCCCTTGAGCCCTATGGCTACCCTATGGTAGATTGTATACATGAGCATATGATCTGGCACCTCAACATGGGTTGCCCTTGCTATTATGCTCATTCATGATTTATTTTGCCATGCTCCTAAGGTTAAGCTCTTGTTGTTGAATAAGCCCTAGGCCTATATATGTCTCAACCTCAACTACTAAGATATATGTATATAAGTCATAAATTTTAATTTCAATGCGATTGTAAAATAAATATCAGATAATTAGACTTGAACATTTAGGTCAATTATAAACTCAGTAAGGATTCAAAAACATTTTCTTTCTTGTTTTCTCACCTACAACAACTTTTATGATTTTATTTTTTCATCTATCAATCATATATCTAATTAAGCTCACAGTTTTTTTGTTGTTGTTGTATTTACTAACAAATATATATAATATCTGAAAACAAATTACAGCATATCTTTGCTACTATGCGTTCATGGTCGGCAATATTCTGATCAAACATTCACGTCAGTATGGTCCCGTCCCACATCACATGTTTTCTTGGATGTTTTCTTCTTCTTGCTCTCCCATCGTTTCTTCTTTTCATTTTCACACTTCAATTCCCACATGATAACTTCAGAAGATATATTGATTTTGGATGGTGAAAATGTACTTGGATCTCAGGATGCACGTGGAATTGTCTATTGGTTTGAACGCCTTTTGGTATTTAGTGGCTACATCTTTATAGAATAAGATCATCTTGTTAGATTTTTTTTTTCCTTGAGAGGGTCGTTATGAAAGGAACAAATCATTATTTTTTTTTCCCTTTTGATGTCCGCTGGTTGATTAATATTATTATGCCTCTCTTCCACACAATATATGGTAATCCAGTAATTACAGTCTACCCAACTAGGATTTTTGTACTTTGTAGTATACATATTCATATATATCATTTAATATGCGCCCGCACGATGAGAATAAGAGAGAAAGGAGGAAGAGATTTGCAATCTTATCATTCATCGATTGAATTTGCGAAAACGTACTGGCAGATGCCACCTGTCTTTTATAGGAAATTGTAAGAAATAAATTAAACAATATTAAAAACTATGCTTGATAACTAAGTAAAATCAATGCTGCTGCTACAATTTTTTCATGCAGTGTGACTGCTGCTTAGTTGGACTTTTTATTCTTATAGGGTATTTTTCCAAATATTTTACTCAAATAGACTGTTTTTAAATTATTTACATATTTAAGATTTTTGATATAATGTCGAAAAGGGACATAGTGGTATGGAACAATTTTTTTAGCCATAAAACAAAAGTCGTGACAATTATAGTAATGACTTGATCGAAATCATTAATGACTATAGACACAAGACACTTGAAAAAAAAAAAAAAAAAAGTCAATATAGTTCATAGCAATTTATGAATTATAATATCACATTCCAAATGCATGTACTCTCCTTTGGAACGTGTCATGTATTCAAATTTCTTTTAAAAAAATAAGGTCTTTATGGCCATAGCAAATTAAAATTCGTTATGGTTATAATGTAATACACTATGACTATGCATATTTCCGGTCGAAACGTGTTATATGTTATAATTAAAAAAAAGGTAAAAATATATTTTTCGTTCCTTATATTATTTATTAGTGTCAATTTAGTCCTATTTTAATTAATTTAATCAATTTAGTCTCGCATCTTTAAAATGTATCTCAATATTTGACATTCTATTTTCTCTGTTTAAATACTTAACAGATTTGACACGTGCCATGACACGCGACATGATGACATGACACGTAGCATGGTGACATGACACGTGTCATGTCATCATGCCACGTGTCGTGCCATGTGTCATGATGTCATGCCACGTGGTATGATACATGTCATATCCGTTAAGTATTTAAACAGAAGAAACGGATGGTCAAACATTGAAATACATTCTAAAGATGTGGGACTAAATTGATTCAATTAATTAAAGTGAGACTAAATTGACACTAATAAATAATATAAGAGACGAAAAATATATTTTTGCCTTAAAAAAAATGTATCAAAACAAAATTAATTTTATTTTAATTTTTAAAGGGGATGTTATCAACATAAAAAAAATAATTTAAGATTACAAATTATTCAATCCTAAGCAGATTTTATTTTTATAAAAAAAATTAAAAAATATATATAAATACATAACAAATTTTCTTAAAAAATAACCTAATTCATATTATTTATTTAAAAATTATGAAAAGACTTTTTATATTTAAAAAGATAACATATTTCTTTTAAAAAAAATAAAGAATATAAATAAATTACTAAATAACAATTTTAAAAATTAATCTGATAAATATTAATTTTTTTTAAATAAATCAAAATATATTTTTTAACAATACCAACAAATTATTATCAAAAACATAAAAAAATTTAAAACAAATTATAAATCTTATTTTATAAGAAAAACATTAACAGGTTTTATTTAAAAAAAATTAAAGAAAAGCCATAAATAAATAACTAAATGGCAATTTTAATAATTAATATGATAAATAATATTTTTTTAAAAATAAATGATAAGACTTTTTTATGTGAACGTGCGTGTCCTCAATTAAAACATGCCACATGTTAAATTTTTTTTTATAAAAAAAGTGTAGTCGTGGGTCATAGAAACCCAAAATAATAGAAAAAATATATATTTTATACACACATGAAGTCATTTAATAAATCACTACAGTCAATAGCAATTTGTAAAGTTGCTATCGATGCAAAGATTTCAAGATAGTTAAAATGACTCCATCAAATTTAAAATTAAAAAGAAAAACTGCATGTGTCACTTGGGTTACTATGACCCATAATGACACTTACGAATAATCCTAAATGTATAAATAATTTCATTTAAATAATTAATTTGAAAAATTACCTTACAGTCAAAAAGTCACTTAGTCGGTAGTGTATATCAACGTTTTCTTATTTATTGAAATCACCTTGGTGATGTGTAACTGAGTTTAATTAAATTTAAAACTCTATATATATTTCCAAAATTTTACTATCACTAGACCAACCTTAATAATGTATAGTTAAAATTAGAGTAATTAAATATTTTTAGTTCAATAAAAAATACATTTAATCAGTTTGATTTTATTATATATATATATATATATATATATATATATATATATATGTGTGTGTGTGTGTATGTATGTATAAAAAAATTTACTTACTTCAAGAATAACACGAGTAAATTTACTTAAATAGTTAAACTTCATTTAATAACTTATATTTTATATCAAATTTTTACGATTTAATCGTTGAATTAAATGTTTTTAATGTATAAGTTAAGTCTACCATTTGTTTTTATTTTTTAATTTCACATCAAATAGTTTTTAATTTTTTAAAATTTGTAGACTTGATATATACATTAAAAACTTTTAATTTAATGATTGTATCATCAAAATTTGATATAGAACATGAGCTATTAAGTGAAGTAAGGTTAGATAGACTTCTTCTTAAAGTAAATGGATCTATCATATTATATATATATATATATATATATATATATATATATATATATATAAAATTAAAATCAATAAAAATAATCTTAATTGTCCATGTATATTAAAAATGTGAGGTTAAAGAGGTTAATTTTCATTCATATAATTATAATTATATATGGACAATTAAGATTGTTGTAATTAATTTTAATTTCAACTATTTATTTAAATTATATGGTTAATATATATATATAAGGGGAGTTACAATAATACCGGTGTAACTTTTACAAAGTGTTACATTGCTCAATAAATTTATATTAAATGCGAATTTTGTAAATCCAACCGTTAAATTGAAAGTTCATATATCTTACTTAGATTATATATACAAAATTTTATATTAATCCAAAATGATTTGATACTTCATTTTTATAAAACAAAATTGACGTAATATATTTATTTCAAAATACACTAAAGTATGAACACTTTGATTACCTTCAAGTTGTTGTTCAATTTTAACAAAATTTGATATACACGTATAAAGTGATACGAACTTTCAATCTAACGGTTGAATTTACAAAATTCACATTTAATATAAAGTTATTGAGTGATGTAACGTATATCAAAATTTATATGATTCAAACTTTTTTAGATGTGTTATCTAAAAATGGACATTTACACATATTTTAAATATTATATTATACTTAAAATAAAATAATATCATATAATAATAAATAATTTTTTAAACATGTGAAATTTAATATACATAATCTTGAATATAATATTACATAATTCAATGATTGAATTACTTAAATTTGCATTATACAAAAAGTTATTAAAAGTATAAAATTTGATGTAACTTGTTAGACTTACACTTAATGTCAACGGATCCTAATTCACATACACACATATGTGTGTGTGTGAGTGAGAGAGAGAAATATATTTAAATTGTGGAGTCCTTATTTATAATCACTAAAAAATATTGTATAAAATTAGTTTAAATAAACTTCTCTTAAAGCACGTTGTAGAAATAAAAATAATAAACTTATTTAAGAACTAATTAGTTATGCATAAGGTAAAAACAAATTTTTAGAAAAAATAATATGAAGAAATTTCTAATAATTAATTATATATAAACTAATTTTAATAATAAACTTATTTAAGAACTAATTAGTTATGTATAAGTTAAAAATATTTTTTTAAAAAAATCAAAGAAATTTCTAATAATTAACTTATATATAAACTAATTTTAGTTAATAAAAAGATTATGTCATAACATGAAAAAGTTATGGGCTTTACCTATTCCACATAACATGAAAATCTTTCTTTGGAGACTTCTTAGAGACTGTCTTCCTTCACGCCAACGCCTTCAGCAAAAGGGAGTCCCTTGTACCTCCCTTTGTCCCCACTGTGAAGCTGCACAAGAAAATAACTGGCACATTTTCTTTGGTTGTCAAGAAGCACAAACCGTATGGCAAGCAACTGGCATATGGCAACATATTAAATCCTTAGTAGATGTAGGTGAAGGAATTGTCGAGGTCATCTTTTCCTTACTTGGCAGCATATCTCAAAGCCATATTGTTGAAGTCGTGGTCACGCTTAGCTGTATCTGGAGGCGTCGGAATGCTAAGGTGTGGGATCAGGGCGCCCCACCTTCAGGAGTAGCCACCTCACAAGCAAAGCAATATTTTCGAGATTGGCAAGCGGCACAAGCAAGATCGTCGACACAAAGGACCCCTCCCGTACACGATCTACAATGGAAAAAGCCCCATGCAGGGACGTTTACGTGCAATATCGACGCTGCTCTCTTCCAGGACTCATCTTACTTTGGGTATAGCATGTGCATTCGAAATGATCATGGACAGTTTCTCACAGCCAAAACTGGTTGGGCTCATGGCCTGCCACCTGTTCATGAGGCTGAAGCTACAGCTCTACTTACAGCCATCCAATAGATAGTAACTTTGAGCCTCACCCACGTTACCATTGAGTCGGATTGTAAATCTGTCCTTGATGCTCTATTTGGGACTCAATCACATCACTCAGAATATGGGTCTCTTCTTAATAAGTGTAGAGGATTGCTACACAATCATCCGAACTTATCACTAAAGTTCATTCCGAGGCAAGCCAATCGGGTCGCTCACTGTTTAGCTAGGGTGTCACGATGTTATGCTAGCTCTCACATCTTTGAATTTATTCCCTCATGTATTGCTCCAATTATTTTGAATGAAATGACATAATCTTATTTCCCTAAAAAAAAAAAGATTATGTCATTGTTATTTTTTCTCTATAAAATGTTTATGGAAAAACTTATATCCACATACTCTTAATCATATAAAACACAATAAAAATTTAAGGCTACTTAAAGTGACGTGAATACTTAAAATGTCACAATATACACTTCCCTAAAAAAGTGACTTCTTTGCGTCGCAAATGTTCTAAATTACAAAATCATAAATGTTTTAAAATAAACTTTCGATTTCTTTTTAATATGAAAACAATACGGACTAATTTAACCTAAAAAATGACATTTAACCAACTAATTTCATTAAGAATTAATAATGAAAGAATATATTCTAAATAAGAAATAATTTTTTGTTGGATAAAAATTACATGTAAATATAGTTTAACTTTTTATTAGGTTCACTTTTTTTCCCTTTGTGTTGAATGGAGGTCTCCATAAAAGCAGTGTGAAATTTGTCGATATTTGGAGACGTGTGTGCAACCCAACCCTTTCAAATACATGCCAAGTGCACGGATTAATAAGACAATTATCTTTGTAAACAATCATTAGGACTCTTAAATTGTGGAATTCAAAGGAAATAAACAATCCTTTGAAAACAGAGACACCAGTCAATGTCATGCAGCCATGCACCATATATATGTCAGTTTGCATGTCAATTTTTACTTTAATTCATTGTGCACAACTCCAACTTGTCTCCAAAGTCTTTTCTATAGTTTGCTCATCAACTTTGCCACATTTTATCGCCACTCTGTCAAGTGGGTGTTTTGGTTGGCATTTAGTTCCTAACCATAACATGCCTCAGATTCACTAAATTCATATAAAATTACAAATAAATTATTAAAATATAATTGTTTTGAAATATTTTATCCAAGTAAATATAACTCTTTTTGTTATGTCCCTTGGAAATCGTTATGATACGTGACAATTTTTATTGTCATGTGGTATGTTTTATTTTATAAAAGTGATATGAGAATCACAATAATGGAATGTCAGTGTTTTAAACGTCACATGTTAAAAAGAAAAAAAAAGTAAGGTAAGTAAAAATCGCTAGTTCAAGTTATGTAAGTAAAAACGGTTTTATTTTAGTAAAATATTTTAAAATTATTTTATTTTGATAATTTGTTTGTAATTTATTTTCTCATTAGATGCTATTAAGCTTTTACTATGAGTTTAATTTTAAGAGAATTTAAAAATAGTAATGTGCTTAATTGTCATATATCAAAAATAGATCCGGATAAATTAATTAAAAATGAAAATATTTTATGATATAAATAAATTATAATCTGAGACTTACAAGGTCACACTCAAAATATATTTAATAAAAGTTACAAAAAAATATTTTTCTCAAAATTAAATCCATTCATTTGTAGAGCATTTTTCCAAAAACTTATCCGAACAAGCTTAAACAAACTTAAATACATATGTACTGTCCTTAAAATAAAAGTTGACACAACCGAGCTAAATAATTAACAATCTTAATATTATAAGTAACTATGTTTATCAATTTTTATATTTAATAATTAATAAATAATCACTAGTCCTTAAAAAAGAGGAATGACAACTATATGTCCATGATTTGATCTTAACTAATAAATCACTCATTCGAATCACAATTATCAGTTAAGGTGATTATGGTAATTAATCACTTTATTCTTTTTAATTAATTATCTTCTTATTAAAAAATATATATATTTTAGATATGATGAAACCTTAGTAGTTATACACATGTACAAAAAAGGTATCAAGTATGTTTTTAACTTAATTCATGATTATCTCCATGATACTACTTCTGACAGATGTAAATTCATTTGTGCAGGTATCCCACCAGCATGATTTAGAAAAGGAGACAAGTACGCAGATGTAGAGACCTTGTTTAGGTTCTAGCTAGTAAAACAATTTCTCAAAGTTTACCCAAACAAACTTAAATACTATAAAAAAAAATATCAAGAATATAAATTTTCGTTGGCTTTACTACTTATTTAATGTGTTTTATTCATAATTTTGTAATTTTTAATAAATTTTAAACATCGATAGAAAATATTTTAGAAAAAACCTATGTTACATTCTACTTCTATTTTAATTACAAGCAAAATTAACTAACTTGTGCGTTAATTAAAAAATTAATTAATATTATTTAATTTTATTAGTCTTAATTAAAAGTATTTTTATTATTATATTACTCTTCTTTAAAACTAATATTAAAAATAAATTAATCTCAATTAAATAAAAAATATATTTTAGAGATGGTAATATTAAAGTTATTTTTTATTAAGATTTGTTTATATTTAAATTCATTATATATATATATATATTATTTATTTATTTATTTATTTTTCTTGGGCTGAACCTAAGTGAATAATACATGAAAATCTTGTACTGAGACCCTCCATATCTTGTGATCTGTTACCGTTTAATGATTTAACTTGTCTCATCCTCCAAAAGTTGTACCCGCGACACAATTCTGCATATTAAAAGAGAGAGGCCCTTCTTACTTGATACAGTACTTTATATCCCTCTAGTTACGTACTCAATTCCACTCATGCCTTATTTGACTCAACTAATCCTTTACATAATTAACAAACTTCATTTCAAGTCAAGTCTGACTAACAATATAGGGTGTGTTTCATTTTTTATTTCATTTTTTTTTACATTTGAGTTGAATTTTCTTTTTACCTTTTTTAAATTGAAATATTTTTTTTTATTAAATATGATTTTAAATTAATATCCAAACATATATATAAATTTTAGATACTTTATGATCATTGGTTAGTCTGGGATATGTCATGATTATAATTAGTCATATAAAACTCTATTTCAGAATAAATTATTAAATTAGTTCGGTACTATTAACTATCTATAATTTCAGTCAACTTTTATATAAAATGTAATAATATTAAGTAATTATCTTATGTGAAAATTTATATGAAATTTTGTCTTGAAATCTAGATTATGAGTTTAACTTAATTCTAAAAAGTTAGTTTGTAAGTTGAAAGCTATTATTTAGTTATTAATTATCTGTTTATCTTATTTATAGTTGATGTGAAATTTAAATTTTTTTAATATATTTTTTCACATTCAGTATTATTAAGCTTCATACATAAATAAATAATAAATAATTTATTTTAATAATATAAGATAGACGAAACTTACGATTTTTTCTATTTTATGTGTCACAAATTCACTAATAATTTATTCTATTAATTAAGCTGGCCAAATTGCAAAAGAAATGATGATAACATTGTTATACTATGTTTGCGTCCAGTATGCTCTCCTGCTGAGTCAGCCTGTTAATTAACATTTGTTTTTATTGCAACATTTTTTTTCCTTTCAATTTAGGCAATGATAGTATCGATTCACGAAGCGCTAAATAATTAACGATTCTGTTTCTCATCAATGTATGAGATTGGTAAAGTTTCTCTTTAAAAGCCATGACAATAATTAACGAACTATTCGACAAGATCCAACATTATCAAACCAGAAATCTAAGTCGCTAATAATGAGTCAAGATCATCCACCAAATATTGAGTCATGGCAAATAAATCAATTATTGAGAAACAAGAAATAATAAGGCAAGTTGAAGTTGTCTAATTTCATCATAATTAAGTTTACAATAATGTTACCCACAATTCATTGAATGATTTTTCTAAACTAGCTAATAGCAATTCCATGCATCACTCTATTGGTTTTTATTAATCTTTCTTATAAGAAGGTAAATAAAGTATGAGAAAAAAATACTATGCACTAATAGTATACAGATTGTTTGGTCTTTCTCATTTCTTAATACATTTATCACTTTTTTTATCTTTTTTTTTTTTAAAAAAAAAATCTTCTTCCAACCATCGAATTAATTCACCTCGAAATATATAGAATGAATTGAGTATGATCCTATTTTAGAAACACTATTAAAACATTGTATTTGTTTCTATCATATTTCCATATGAAATAGCATGGAAGTGTGTATAAAGAAGAAAAGAGTGGGGAAGAATTGATGGAAGGAGACACTGAGCATAATATGATAAAGGCGTAGCGTGTGGTGTTTGTACCTAAAACTTTAGAGACAAAAATTCCTGCACTAACATGGCCTCATCACTCGTGCGAAAGGCCCCTCCCTATGTGAGGACATGCATGCTTCTGAAAAGACATAAATACCCTTCATTCTCAAAACAATATTTGTATTTTGTGTATGGTATATAGTTATTGGTAGGGAGCATCTCCACCAAACCCCGTAAAATGCGCTCATCTCTCAATACGTGATCCATCTTCGTCGTTTTCGCTTCTCACAAGTCTCTTTCTCATCCCCACCACCAATATATTGTCTTTTCATTTTTTACATTTATAAACTCTTTTTTCTTATTATCTATATGACAACGCAATTGTCATATATAATAACTTCACTTCACATAGTTACTTTTTTACTTTTAATGTTCATATAACTACATTATCCATCCAGCTTTATGTAGTTTGTTTTTCAATAGCAAACTTTTAATGCTGTGACCTAAAATATAGGATAAGGATTCGTGTCGACATATGCTTACCTGGCTCAGTTGGCAAAAGCAATCAAATGTCTCGCAAATCACTCTATAGCGGACACTTTGCTGACAATGTGGAAGGAAACCCAGATTTCTCAATTCTCGTAATGTCCAAATGCTACCTATTTATCGGGTAATGGTTTGGTTAGAACAAGGCAATTATAACTAACGTAGTTTGAGTTTACACTTGAAAAGTTGGCATGGCTTTTAGATTCTCTATGGAGACTTACATATTATATACGCATTCATATGATGCTCATAACTTTTCAATGATAAGTCTGCATCATTGGAGATAAAAAAACACACAAGGATATATAAGCCAGTAATGTAATTTTTCCAATATAAATATACTATATAATTAAGTAGAAAGAAAAAATAATATCTTTTTGAGTGTCTGGTAAAAAAGGGTTATACCTATTTATAAAAAAATTATATTATAATATATATAGGATTAGGAATTAATTGGAATCGATCTCAAGACAAGCCTAGAGAATACAGTAGTAAGCTGATACTTTGAGATTTACCGTTTAAAAGAATTCACGAGTTTGAGTGCTAATTGGCTCGTACCTTCAAAACAAGCAATTAACGGAAGGATTATGAGGGTTATAAGGAATTAACGACGTCACAGGAAGGGTTTAGTCATGATACATTCCAAGATATGGTGTCATCCAGATTCATTCTTCATTGGTTGCGGGGTTCTTTTGGAAATAATTTGAAGATAAAAAATAGTATAAATTACACTTTCATTCTTTCTATAATATTTAATTTGTGGTTTTAATTTTTTAGATTTTAATTTCACAATTAAATCTCTTAATTTCATAAATTTTGCAATTTTAACTCAATTGTTAGATTTTTTTATTAATCATTAAAATTATAATATTGATAAATCACTAAAATCGATTTCATAGTAAAAATTAGAGAGTAGTATGTACAAATATAAAGTCCTAAATTTGAACTTTGTTATTATCTTTATAATTTTTCACTAATAAAAAATTATAATCTTTATTTATTTACTTTTATTTCCCTTAACAAGTATCCTTACTACATTCCATATTTGGTCTATTTTTTCAAGAAAAAAGGGTGGAAAATAGGAGACAAAATTGGACAACTGTGAACACCATTACTTTGGCATGATTTCCGCGAAATACTTTATTTCGTATTTTTAGTTTACTAATTAACCAATAAAATTGAAACACTTGGATTCTTCCCTTGCTCCTATCAAAGTCCATACCATTTGGCAATGCTCCTTTTTGAGTTAACTTTTTGTGGTTCTTCCAATCATTGTTCACGCATGGTTCACGAAAGTATAACAATCCCAACAATGCACTAAGGTTTGGTCAAGACTCAAGACACGAGTGGTTTCGTCAAAGTTGCGTGAGTTGTCCGTTACGGATCATGATTCATGAGTAGAACAGAAAAGTTGATAGCATCATGAATTGCATCACCTTGCATTCCTCTAATCATTCATCAACTATTGTACTATATATTGTTTTCTCTCTATGAACTATATATAAAGAAATTGCAACTTTTTACTACAACACTTCTGTTACATTATTTTTATGTTACTTGAGTAAGAAAATGAGACATATATTTCTCAATATACTTTCTTTCTCCTTTTCTTTTCCCTTTAAAGAAGTACGTCAAAAAATGTAACAAATAGTTTATATATATATATATATATATATATATATATATATATATATATATATAATTTTGTTTACCTTAGTGTACGAAGTGGTGTTGAATCCAAACAGAACAATTGGTATGATGATGGCTGTAAAGGGTATCAGGATAGCTTGAGGAGAGAGTATTTCGTTCTAATTGGATGACAATGGATCGGTATGGATATGATACTATAATATTTGATCCAGAGAATATTTCGTTCTAATTGTGTACGAATAATAATACCTTAAAATTAAAAATCATTGTTTGATACTCTTTGATTAAAACTTAGGATTTAATTGATTTGGACATAAAATTATAATCGAAAATATTACTTTAGTAAGGATAAATATAATAATGAGTTATATCTCATTTAAAAGAAAAAGAAAAAGAGTCATACATGGCCAAGTGCCTAATTATTTGTACGTGTTTTTAATACCCGCACCTTTCTTAATTAAATGCAAACTTGTGCTATTTTTTTTTAAAGATTATGGTTAAAATTTATATATAATATTTAATTTAATACAATTTATCAAATGTCATATTATTTTTTTATCAACTACAAAAATAATCATCAAATTTTTATAATTAAGTATTAATAATATTTCATTATTAAATATAATTCACCACAATATTTATAAATACTTAATTATAAAATTTACTAATGTTTAAGATCACTGCTAAACATTGATGTTAACAAAATCTTTAAAATAAATTTATTTAATAAGTTTGTATTTTTTTTTAACTTATGCTACTTTGGTGTAAAATAGAAGTTATAGCTACTTTTAATTTAAGAAGTTATCGGTCTTGAAAATTTTAAATACAGCGACCAGAGGGAAAAATCATACAAAATAACTTGTCTAAAAAACTTCTTTTAATATTTTCTTCAATGAAAACCTTTTCTAATTTTAAAAATTTTATTTTATTAAAAAAAAAAGAGGCGATCGCTACCTTAGTTTGATTAAATTGTGTCATAATAGTTGTTTGATTGTTACTGTTTTCACATTAAAAATATTCTTCATGTTGTTGTGATATGTACATTCAATAACATTTAAAGCAAGAAATTTTGTATAAATACGACTACAGCAAAGGAAAAGAATAATCATCAACTCACAAATAAATGAAAGTAAAGGCTATCCTAATTAAAAGCTATTTTGTATACCATGCATGTTCAACTTGACCCCACTCCAGGAAACATGTCTTCGTTCCATTAATTAATTAAACTACTTCCTCCTAACCCATCTTCCAACTCTGTTTTTCCCTTTGTTTTATGTTCATCTAATTCCTTTTCATTCTTTTTACTTTTTCTTCTAGAGTATTCTAATGGTGGGTGGTTAATTTAACTCTATAAAGTTTCTAGACACAAAAGATATACACTATAGCTGGCAGCCTGCTAACTCCTTCTTGTTCAAAGTTCAAATTAAAGTGCCAAGTTCAAACCCCACCCTTTCATCAAGACAGACAAAGACTGTGCCAAATGCCAACTATTCTTGTGTTGCGATATACATTCCTAACAAAATTATCATTATAAAACCAAAACAAATTAATACTATATGGCACAATTCTCTTTTTTCTTTCTAAAACGTGAAAATAGATAACTAAATGGGTTTTTCTTTTTCTATAAAACAAGTAAATAAGAGAATATCTACTCGTAATATATAAAATTAATGATAGTCATCTATTTGGATCCTCGTCCATACAGGCTGAATTATTGCTATTTTAACTCCATGTAATTTACAATTGTTTCTTCTTTTATTTTGTTTTTGCCAAAATGCATGTATTTTTGGTAAAAGAAATTATGTTAAACAACAAAACATTCGTTATAAATATTTAACGCAATTACATACTAATATTTGAAAATATTTTATCCTCAAACACCATACCAATAGTTTTGTGGTGTACGTGGATGTAATGTGGCAATGGCAGCTAGGCAACGCGTTTCATTCATGTTACTTACAGATACAGACACTCGTGCGTGCACTAAAGAACCTAATTTCGTGTCATCCACTTATGCCCAATTTAAAGTCCTCAATCACGATAACCAAAAGCTCTGTTTTTTCTTTTTCTTGGTTCACTATGATCAGAAATTTCCTAAGGGGAGCGTCTGAAAGTACGTATTGAGCAAACAGAGGCATCTCTAACTACCCAATCATTAGTATTGAAAAAGTATGCGTATCTCTGGCAGACACTAATATATCTCCTCCTTAACAACATTTCCAGACCCTTCTTTATTTATATAAAAACCTTATCAACTTTTGAATGCTCAAGCTTTGCATTCTGCATCCTTAAAAGCGGTTGACTTCACTGCTGTCTCAGAATATGAACTTTTTTTTCTGCAACTACCTCTTCTTGCAGGTTTGCTATATAATAATATTTTGGAATTATTATATGTGGCCTATGTGCATCAGCAATGCACCATGTTCTCTGCCCCAGCCAACAACCAAGATACACAAATTTATTCACTCGACCAACCCCTGAATGTTTCGGTGTGGCCAGTAATTAATGCTAATTCAACATTTTTCATCAAGAGGGTTCTTCAATGACAAATACAAATGGTGACGCAATGGTAAAGTCACTAATGTGTAACGTCTCATATGAACTCTTGGGTAACATTTTAATTAATTGGGGGACCTACCTCGAGCCGGTAGTAATTATTACTATAGTATCTCCAGGGATATTCAGTTATTAATTTTTAACAAGGAAACTACACATTTTAAGTCTATGTTTGGATTCTTCTTTTGGGTGCTCTCAATTTCATAAAGGAAATCACATTTATATTTATATTTTCAATGAAAACTTGGGTTGAGAAGTAGTAAGGCTAAGATTTCTTTTGCAAATGAAACTAACGTTTGCAAACTTCAAGTTCAACCCACACATGCACTAATTTAACCTATTATAATTTATCTTTAACTTCTCGCTTATTGTATAAAAAAATTATACAAAATTGAGGTATAAATATCATTTCTCATAAATACTTGGTGGGACTGTTTGTACTTTGTACACAACGCATGTTACCTTGTCCCATTAAACTGTAGATTGATGTAACTAGTGAATGGATCAGGGCTATCTGCAGTTGAATTTTCAACTGCATGGATCGTAATCATTAAAATATTAAATTAAAAAATAGAATGAAAACTAAAAAAGTTTACGGCTTTAGATTCAAAAGTTGAAGCTGCAGGTTGATCTTGTTCCAAACAAGTGAAGGCCGTGAGGGGCCAATGAATGAATGAATGAAGATAGAGTCTCATGGCATGGCATCTTCTCAGTTAAACGAGGGTAAGGTAGGAAGTAGGAGAGTAGCCACAATGTCAGCTTCAATTTTCTTTTATTAGCAAAATAAGTCCCTCTCGACCACTTTGTGAGCAATTCCAATAATGCTCTTTCGTTATAACCAAACAACCACTTCGGGAATCTGATAAAGAGCTTCCAAAATTGAAGCTTTCAATGCGACATATGATGATTCTTGGACAAAAAAGTTTTGGTGTCGTCCCAGTCACATTCTACTCTGACACCCACCACTAGCATAATTTATCTTTAAAAAAAAAAAAATGCTCATAGACAAACACATTCGTTTCGAAGGTAAAACAATACATTTTGATTTTCCCTTCAAGTAGCTAGAAATCAACAACCACTTACATTGCGTACAATTTCCCTTTCATTACATTGATTGGAGCCTCCAACGCTCCATCCATCAACTCAACCAACTCAACATCCAATATTTACTAATCATCACAACATGAAAATTAAACTTGTACGTGGATGAATGTTAGTTAATTATTACAACTAATTAAATATATGTATAAATATAGGGACAATATAATATACGTGTGTGTTTTTTTTTTTTGAACATTGCATGATGATGATGGGCTAGTAAGCATAGAAGTCGACGAGTTCGTTGAGAGACTCGGGTTGTGGGTCGGCGTTTTCGAGCATCCAAAGCAAGTGTTCGAAGAGGACAACCTCGCATGCGACATTGATGGTGTCGTTGTGTTGGTCGTGTTGTTGTTGATCCTGGTCGGAGTCGCGGGACCTCTCGACGAGTTCCCGGAAGACGGGGTGGTCGAGGACGTCGGAGGAGAGGCGGTAGAGGCGGCGGGACTTGCCGACGTAGACGGCGTGGAGGTCCGATCTGGAGGAGGAATCGTCGTCGG
Source organism: Cajanus cajan (assembly GCF_000230855.2). Lineage (NCBI taxonomy): Eukaryota > Viridiplantae > Streptophyta > Magnoliopsida > Fabales > Fabaceae > Cajanus > Cajanus cajan. Next base: position 68,023,623 of record NC_138521.1, read on the forward strand.
CGACGGCGCTGGTGCTGTGGCGGCTGCTCTTGGCGGCGTTGCCGAATGAGTTCCACTTCTTCAGCACTGACTTGAGCCTCATTAGTTTTCCACCTTTTGCCATGATGTTAAATGTTGTGAAATATTGAGAAGAGTGAGAGAGAGAGAGAGAGAGAAGGTGCATGTGGGAGAGGGAAGGAGCGAGGAAGGCGCGTATATAAAGGGGTGGGGGAGGGGTAAAATGGTCAGAGTTGTGCAAGAGAGGGGGGCCACTTTTAATTTTAGAGGATTCCAAGGATATATATAAGATAAGGGTCAAAACAAAAGGGTCCATGGGTCTTAAATCTTAATATTGGCTTCACAACTAGTTCTTTCATTTTCGTTTACTTCTTTTTCTGTATTTTTCTGATCTGTTTGTGTCTGTATTCAAGAGGTTCCTGACAACCAAAATTAACTTCTCTTATTCGCCACATTCCTTATCTTATTCATTGTTTTTCCACTTATGCCATGCATAATTCTTAGCCCTTTAGTAAGATTATCCAAAAAAAACCCTCAAGTTTTACATTAAAAAAAATTAGGTAAATAAATAATTTATAAATGAATGGAAATTTTCATCAGAACTCTACGATTGAATGTACTTGAATGTTCATTCAATATTATGATAGGTGACCTTTTAGGAAGTCCTTGTGTTGCACCTATCTTAACAAAAACATAAAGTCTTTAATATGTTGAATTTTATTAAAAAAAATTACAAAATTTGGTAGTCTCACTTTCCATTACATGACTTTCTCTCTCTTAATTTTATAATTTTTAATAAATTTTGATCAATAAAAATGAGTGTGTTAGAGAATATGTTGTTAGCATTTTTTTTTAACAATTACTAAAATTAAATGTGATAATTAAGAATGTAAATAAATTAAATTGATAATTAATGAGAATTTTCCTGACTTATTTATTTATTTATATACTTGTTTTAAAAATATATAGAACTTTGTTGAGAACGTTAACATTAATTTTGAAGTTTTTTTTTCCATAATTGTAAAGAAATTATAATTTTTTATTTATTGGATTATGAAAATGTAAAAACAATATATTTTAATTTCATACATTACACTTGAACACTTTTTTATTTGTAGATTAACATCTATTATAAATTCCCTTATTAAATATTAAATTCATAAAATTAAAAATAATTTAAATTTTCACATGAAATAATTAAATTATAAATAATTTAAACAAAAAAAATCAAATTTTACTTTTTTTAACAAACACAAATTTTTTAATGACCACAAAATTCGAAGTTTTGTTTTTTTCCGGTCAAAAAACAAACTAAATTTTTTTAAATTAGAATCACTTAAATAAATAAATTGAGTAATCAAACACATAATATTTATATTTTTTTTATCTATCAAAATTATAATGATAACACTAAAGTTTAAATTTAAGACTCTATACATATTATTTTAACTTGATCAATTAGTCGATTATACTAGTTTGTACATATAATGTGTTTGAATTGATTTTATATACAATAATAAATAATGAATTATTTTTAAATAATGAAGGTAAAATAATAAATAGTTATTTTTACTCTTTTTTTTAATGTTATTATCGAAATTTTGGTGGTAGAAATAGACTTGATTCTCAGTTGTTATTAACAGGCTAATGAACTTCTAGACTAAAACTCATATATTTACCTCCCTAGCAACAACCTAGTAATGGTAAGGTCATTGCTTTCAACCACGGTGACAGGCGTCGTACCAAGGAACATGCAATTTCAACCGATCGTTTTAATTATCTTGTCTCATATTTCCTTCTTTCTATTGTAAAAAAATTATAAAAACATATACAAATAAACTTTATCACAATTTTTCTTATAATTAATATTATCTTGTTATTTTAATTATATCATCTAAATTATTTTTTATCTCTCTTATACAAAGTTTTACACATGAACTTTAATTATCAGGCTACAATGTCATTGTCATCCAACATGTCCCGTGTACTCGTCTCCAACAAGTGGTCAAAGTTGTAATAAGTCATTAAGTCTTCGATGGCATTAGCAGAATTGAAGTGATCAGCGAGTGAGAGAAATGCACCTTTGATAAACTTGTATTGTTTCACCGTCTGTTGATAAATTCACCCCTAAATTTTGTTGTTAGTATTTATGGATATATATACCGATATAAAAGGCCGTTAAAATGTTTTTGTTGTGATGTTAAGTGAAAAGTCGTGTATCTTATAATTTTGGTGTCAACAATGTGTGCTGTGGCGATAATAATGATCAAATAACTTTTAATAGTGATACTACATAAAGCTATTACTCGAGTGAAGTGTTTATAAAAATAAGAAATAGGTATATACTATTGTGAAAGAATTTCCTTATATAAAAGATATTTAGTGAGAAAAAATTGTTACATTTAGTTATGTCACCTGAATCGTCAAGAGTGGATAAAATGCATTAGCTGTTAAGTGTGTTAATATCATAATAAAATCCCTTATTTATCTTAGCATGTCTGGTAAATCTGATTTTAGTTGGTTAAATGTATAGTCATTTTAATTAGTGTCTTTAAGTAGAACAATTTTCGTTATAATTGTTTTCAAATTAGTGTTACTTAGCCAAAGTAACACCTATTTAGGAGTTGAGAATTCGAACTAGGTTAAATAGCCTATAGAACAGCTAAGGGCTATGAATCCAAAATAATCCTCCAGAACACATTTGGCAATTAAATTATGTTTGCATATTAAGGATTGCTAAAAGTTTTATCGGTAATTATAGCAAGTACCCGTAAAAAAAACTAGGTTAAAAACCTATTTTGGTCCTTTATAATCTTTTTTTATTTTAATTTAGTCTCTCATTATTTTTTTTTTCTCAATTTGGTCCCAAACTAATTAATTGGTTTCAATTTAGTCCCAAATTAGTTAATTGGTTTCAATGTGGGACTTTCCTTTCAAATTGCTTTAACGGTGTTAACTTTTGGCCACGTGGACGCCACGTAGATGCGTACGTGGATGAGAATTTTTTTAAAATACCTGGATCCAGAACGGCCCGTTCTGAAACCGAAACAGACCGTTCTGGGTGCACTTTTGGTGTGTTAATTTTGCATCCGCAACGGCCCGTTCCAGGTGCAAAATTAACACACCGAAAATGCAACCAGAACGTCCCGTTCCGGTTTCAGAACGGGCCGTTCCGGTTTCAGAACGGGCCGTTCCGGTTTTATTTTATTTTTTTATATATAAAATATTAATAATTTTATAAAATATATATTATTAATTATATTTTAATTATGTTATTATGTCTAATAAAATAAATATATTAATATTTTTTATATTTTATTTTATTATGTTTATCTTATTAATTTTTATCATTTTATTCTTTTAATCTTAAATAAGTTGCAAAAAATTATAAAGTGATATTTAAATATTTTTTCAAACAGAAAGAGAAAAAGGAAAAATTATTACTCTATTTATAAGACAATTATATTTTATAAAAATAAGTAATTTTAAAATTTTTACCATAAAAAAATATTTTTCAAAATTATTATATTTTTTAATAAAATTAATCAAGAATATTGGTTTAATTGCATTTTTTATCTCTCAAGTATTACAATTGAGCAGTTTTGTGATCTCCAAGATTTTAATTGCATAATTTTAGTCCTTAAAAAATTACAATTGCGCGATTTTGGTCCTTCAATTTTTAATTGAACAATTTTAGTCCCTCGAATATCATAATAGTATGATTTTTGTTTCTCCAATTAAAAATTAATAATTTTAATATATATATATAATGTTTTAAAATTAAATAATTAGTTATCTATTCAAATTAACGTATATTATAATTTTCGATATTATATCAATAATATTATTAATATATTTATAGATAATCTAATAATTTGATAAATATAACTTGTTATATATTAATATACTTTTACAAAAATATAAGTATATTAATTAGAAATATATATCTGATCTTATATATTTATATTTTTGTAAAAGTATATTAATATATATTAAGTTATATTTATCAAATTATTAGTTTATTTATAAATATAGTAAAAATATTATTGATATTAATTTATCAGTAATATTAAAATACTAATAATATATAAATTTTATTTATTTAGTAATAATAAATATATATCATTTGATACATTAAAAAAAATAATATACGTTAATTTAAATAAACAAACAATTATATAGTTTTAAAACATTATATATATATATATTAAAATTTTAAAATTATTAAATTTTTAATGAGAAAGACTAAAATTGCACAATTATGATATTTGAGAGATTAAAATTGTTCAATTAAAAATTGTGAGACTAAAATTACACAACTATAATCTTTTAAGGACTGAAATTACTCAATTAAAACCTTAGAGATCAAAATTGCATAATTATAATATCAAAAATACAATTAAGTAAAGAATATTTTATTCACAGTTTTGGAACGGGCCGTTCTGAATCCAGAACGGGCCGTTCTGGTTACAGAACGGCCCGTTCTGCTTCGCTGGTAGTGTTTTAATTTTGCAACCAGAACGGTCCGTTCCGATTTCAGAACGGGCCGTTCCGGATCCAGGTGTTTTCAAAAAAAATTCTCATCCACGTGGCCAAAAGTTAACTCCGTTTAAATAATTTGGACGGAAGTCCCACATTGAAACTAATTAATTAATTTGGGACTAAATTGAAACCAATTAATTAGTTTGGGACCAAATTGAGACAAAAAAATTAATGAAAGACTAAATTGAAAAAAAAAAAAGATTATAAAGGACCAAAATAGGTTTTTAGCAAAAAAAAAAACTATTATATTAACTTGTATCTATTATAAATTGACAATTTACAGTCTAATGTTCATTTGTTCCATAAGTGTGTAGTTCAAGATGAGTTTTATATACCATTAATTTATTACCATTATGCAATTACTACTAATCGTAGTGCATATATATTATGTGTCCATAAATGTTACTCTCTCATAATTATAAATCTTTAATCATTTAAAAAATATTTGACAAATATAAATTTGGACTAAAAGCTTCTTATTTAATATGCTATATATCTCAATTCTTTTATCTTGTCAGTATAAAAATAAGTGAATAGTTGATAGAAAATTTGTTTATTAAATAAGGATAGAATAGAAGGAAAAAAATATATTAATTAGCTAGACTTAAAAATTCTAAAGGTCAATCTTTTGAAGAGAAAGAATTAAAAGGACCAAAGATATATGAGACAATGAGAGTACATGTGTTTACAATTTAATGATGTGTTTACGATTTAATAATGATGTGTGATTGTGTGTATATTTTTTATTATATTATTATTATTTCTGCCGTATGATTGACCTATAAATGAAAGATTATTATAGATTTATAAAAATTTAAGCGCGATACTCATTTTTGCTATTATAAGAAGAAGAAAAAAAGCCTAATTACTTAAATCATATATATATATATATGAATATTCTTCCAATAAAAATAAATAAATAAATTACAATTCATCACTTTTAATTCATCAAACTAAACTCAATTTCTTTCCATATCTAAAAGTGTATTATTTTAGTAGTGAAAGTTGAAGTAATATATACATTTTAAATTATCGTGTTATTATTGTAATTTTATTGTATAACTTTGTTTTAAGTGTATGTCTAATTTCAAAACTTTTTTCTTTGGTGAAGAAACTAATATATAATATATTTAAAATACAAAATCTTTTATGATTAAACGGTTTCTTTTCCTTTCAAAATATTGCAGTTTTTCATTTGGTTATCGATTTTTAAAAATTTGTAATCTGGTCTTTTATATTTATTTTTTATTTCGTTATTACTTTTTTCATTTGTTTGATCTATTAACTATTATTTTTTATTTAGCCTTTAATTCTTTTATTATATACCATTTTTTTTTATTTAATCCATCTAAGTATCATAATATTTTAGAGTCGCAAAAGCAATCAACAAATAAAACAAACGGAAAAGAAAATGAAAAAAAAAGTAAATAATAAATTTTAAAATAAATAAATAAATAGTGGTAATATTTAAAAGATGAAAAAAATATATATTTTACTATTATTTTATTAGCGCCTTTACCTGCTAGGCCCACACACGTGCAGCTTGAAAGAAAAGTTTAAAGAAGAGTCCAAAATTGAAGCAAAACCGAAAGTCCGATTAGAACTTGTCATGAAAGGCTACTACTCATTTAAATGATTTACTTTAGATTTCCAAAACACATTGAACCTATTACCTAAGGGAAAGACCATGTCCATATTAATATATGTTGGGGGAAAAAATTCTTCTACGTATAATCATGAGTTAACACATACAAGTTAACATTATAAAAAAAAAAAATCACAAAAAAACTATATTTAATATTATAGTTCAATTCCTTATATTCATGTTTACAAAAGTGTTCATTATCTCAAAATATATTATATATATTTTTTAAAATTGAGTGAAATTTAAAAATTTATCCCTCACAAATTTTATAAATAAAACTTGAAAATTCTTATATTACAAGCTTTACGAATGAAATCTGAAACTTTTCAAAATAATTTTTTTACCAAACTAGGCGAACTCTCCTTTATATAATTTCTTCTCTCATTTAAAATAATAATTTTCTCTATATGTTGAATTATTTTTCTCATATTAATAATCTGTATTTATTAATCTTACATCCTAATTTTTAAAAAGAAAAAAATATAAAATAAATATAATATTTTTAATTTTAAACAATATTTTTAAGACAAATAATATATTTTTATATTTGAACGATTTTTTAGAGATTTAAAATTGAAAATTTTGAATTATTTTCAAACAATATATTACATTTTATCTACCTCAAATCTACTAATATAGTTCAAATTATCACATATAAAACAATACAATTTTGAAAATCGTGTCATTTTTGTTCTTAAAAAATATTTAAATTTTTGGTAATTAAAGTAAAAAAGAAGTATTTATAAATTATTTTTGTTCTCAATTCTTATGTGATATAGGTCATTTTTATACACCAAAGTTGAAAAACGTTATTTAAATTAACAATTTAGCATGTGTTTGTGAGATCATGTTATATGATGAAAGATATAAAAAAGTATTGGAATCATTCTATATTTATCTTAATGGGTAATCGGATAAAATGCAATAGATTTATGTAATCCATTTGATCGAAGCTTTTCTCTGCCTCGGAATCCTCTATGTTCATGTTCATTGTCTAACTTTCTTGTCTTTTGTTGATTATCAGTCACACTGAAGTTCCAACTAGAAATAGTCTTGTATCCCTTTTATTGCTTCTCTCTTGGCACCGAAAGCGACACACATGTGCAAATATGTTGCCAAGGTCTCCAACCTATTAACCTATATTATCTTTTCTAATTAATTAACTATTCGTGTTGCTAATTAATTTGATTTCACTCTGGAATATTTCCAAGCATGTAAGACCATGCATACATCCTTTGTTTTCTTCCTCCTCTTATTATTTTTGAGTTTTAAAAATTGAGGTTACAAAGACAAAGACAATACATTGCTCTCTTTAGAATTGCCAACAACCAACCGGTGCTAACCACCCTCTAGTTTTAAATTAAGCAAGAATACCAAAGGAAGCACCTTTTTTTTCTGTTGAGAAAAAGGAAGCGCATTTATATATATTCCAAATATTCAAGAGGTTACCTATTTAAATATTTTGAAGTACGTTGCCATATATATGGACAATGGAGTATCAATATCTACCAGGCTAATTAATAATGTTATTGTGCATATACTTGAATAATACTTGATGGAGATGAACTAACAGATTTCTCAACCTATTTCTGCTTCACTCATTTTGATTTTAGAAACCTTGCTGTTGGTTAGTATTGAGTCAGGTTAATTAAATCGTGTTTGATTAAATAAAAACATAAAACTTAATTGATTACATTAAATCGAGTTAAATTGGATTAAGTTATTAGATTAGTGTAAATTCACAATATTTTTACATTTAACAAAATCATTGTATACTTATTTATATTCTTTAAATATTAATAAAAAATTTAAAATAAAATTAGAGTTTTAATTTCTATGTGTTTGTCTATATATTTTTTGAGAAAATTACACTCATATCTCCTAGATTCCTTTAAGATTGTGTTTGACTTCTCTTCATAATTTAGATTTACAATAAGACTTCTTAAAAATTAAATAAACATTACACTAATCTCCCTCGTTAAAAGTTATGTGTTATGTGACTTGCATATGACTTTTAATATTTTTTTCTCTCCCTAAAATGTTCTCATCTTCTCCAACTACTCCATTCACCTCTCCCTCTCCTTAGTCTTCCTTAGGGGTGTGCAAAAAATCTAAATTGATCCGAACCGATCCATAACCGATCCGATCCATATTGAAAAATCCGATCTATTTTGAAAAAAATTCGAACCGAACCACTTTATAAAACTGGTTCAGTTATCCGATCCATTTTTATAAAGTGAATCGGTTCGATTCGGTTTGGTTTTCTAAAAAAATCGATCCATATATGAGTAAAAAAGTGGATAACTGCACCACACCGAACCGATCCAATTTCAAAAAAATCGATCCATATTTTTAAAAAACCAAATCGATCCACTTTATAAAAAATGGATCGGTTAACCGATCCACTTTTATAAAATGGTTCGGTTCGGTTTGGATCGGTTTTTTGAAAAAACCGATCCATGAACACCCCTGGTCTTCTTCAACTTCCTCTCCACCCTTCGTAACCTCCACCTCCTTAATTGCACCATCGTCATCGTCACTCGCCACTTATTTCTTCCTGTCCCTCTTCCTCGTCATAGTCACATTCTCTATCGCCAAAGAGAAGGCTTCGACCCTTGTGGGCGACGACGACAACGACTTTATCCACATGAGCTACAACAACACTTTGTACCCAGATGTGTGCTACACCTTTCTTTCCCACTACACTAATGCAATGTAGTAAAACCCTAGATAACTAGCGCATATGGTCATCATCGTCAACCTTGCCAAGGTCCATCGCGTCACCTCCAACTTCTCCAACCTCACGCACGATGCTAACTACGCTATTACAAAGTGTCCATGAAATCTGCAACTCACTCAAGCAGATGCATCAAATTGGAGCCATTGGTAGCACCGCCACCTCCTTCCTCTTTTAGATGAGTAATGTCTAGATGTGGATGAGCGTTGTCCTCACCAGCGAGGAGACCTACAAGGAATGGTTGGCGAGGAGGAAGCGTGTGGGGGGCAAGGGTGGGGGTAGGGGTGGGCAAAACGAACTGAACTAAACTAAACTTATAAAAACTATATTGAACTTAAAAGTAGTTCATATGAACTGAACTAAACTAAATATTAGTTCAGATTAACTGAACTGAACTATTCTTTTGTGTCATTAAACTGAACTGAACTATACTATAAAAACTTGAACTGAACTATAATTTAAACTGCACTAAACTGTTATAATATTTTGAATTGAACAATTTTGACTCATTGATCTATCAAAATAGGACACATTTACCAACTTTACTTTATTTTCCATTTTATTTAAATTTTTCAAAGGAAAAAAATATAAAATTAAGTCAAACAAACTCAGTAAATTTTAAGCCTAAAAATAAGTAGTTCAACATAGCTCAATTAATCCGTTAAGTTCGACAAAATTGATACAATTTTTTTTTAGATCACTTTTTTTCTAAAGTTTTGGTTATTAGATTATCGAGCTAATCCATTAAGACATAACATGTTAAACACATTTAATTTTTATTCTTTTATAAAAATAGTTTAATTTTTATAATTCAGTTCAGTTTTTATAATTCAGTACAATTCAACTTTACAACAGTTCAGTTCAGTTCAGTTTTTTTTAAACAGTTCAGTTCAGTTTTTTTACAAACAGTTCAGTTTTTTATAGTACAGTTCACCACCAGTTCAGTTCAGTTCAGTTTAGTTTTTTTTGCCCACCCCTAGGTGGGGGTGACAATAGTGCAATTAAGGAGGTGGAAAGTGCGAAGGATGGAGCGGAAGTTGAGAGAGGCTAAGGAAAGCATAGTTTAATGTCTTGTATTTATTTCTTTAAGACTGGTAATTGTGGCATAATGTGTTATGGTTTTTCAAAAGTTTAGCTAGGTGAGCTGAAAGATCCACAAATAACATGTTGAGTGTCCAGATTTTTTTCTATTCAATTAGTTTTACTTCAATCTTGTAATTATTTGATTTCATTTGTATTAGGACATGATCAAGGCATTTTTAAAATTTTTTAGTCACTAGCCAAAAAACCTATACCAAACTACTTTTATTGCACTTGTTACCTTTTTGAGCCAATTAGTGAATTTTCTTCTGTTTCATTAGAACCTAAGCCAAAAAGAAAAACAATTGTTAAACTGCACCTCTAGGATGTGAAAAATAATTAGTCATAATGGGATAAAAAAAATTAAGTTTGGTGTGAGTGTGTATTACACCCACAAGAGCAAGTAAGGACTCTAAGTTTGGTATGGATACATCTTATACACAAAAAGTCTTAGGAAGGCTAGATAACCTGAGCATCCATGTAAATATCAAACATTAAGTGTCCTTCTGTTGCAAAAAAAAAAAAGTTGAAAAATAAAACTAATTATGCAATAGAGAAAGGGTGAAAGCTGAGAAGGAACTTCAGGAAATTTGGATAAAATTATTTTAAATAAGTTAAATATCGTGATTATTGTTCTCTTAATTATTTTTAGGTGCTTTTGATTATAGAAAAACAATGAATTTCTTAATATAGTATTGCCCCATTTTAAGTATATAAAAAAAAAAGTCCTTAGTAATCCTTGCATACTTGTGTTGTCATGTAGTTGTTCAAAAAATTAAAGGAAAACATGAGCAAAACTAAATTGGATGGTGTTTGATGTGTGAATTGAGATAAAACACTAACCCTTATGATTACACTTTTTACAAATGATGAAAAAAGCATCTTTGTCGAAAACTCATAACTTTGAGAGTCGTGATAGCTAGTTTCTTTGAAATTTCTTCATATCATACATTTGTTTTAGTGTGAATTTGATATAATTACTATGATGGATGATGTGATTGCTTGGATAGTTGAGAAAAGAAACTTTTAACTAATGAGAGTTGTTCAACTTGAGTTTTTTTTAATCTACCCAAATTTCCATAATAGAGATTGTATTTGGTTTATGTTTGCTTAAGGACAAGCAATATTCTAATTTTAGTGTGTTTTTGGTAATTACAAAATATGTGAATATCTTTTAATTAATTTAGACAATTATTTAGCTTATCTTATACTTTAGAGTCTTATTTTTGTCAAAATTTAGTATTTTGATTTTGTCCGATTAATTAGTTGAGTTCTATTAATTTAAGGTGTTTTTGAGTTTTTTGTTTTTTGTTAACTTTTGATATATAAGGAAGAAAAACTAATAATAAAGGAGCTAACATTAAAAGCATTCACTTAAAGCAAGATAGAAACACACTTTGAGTGACTTCATGCCCGATTAAAGCGAGTCATTTAGACACTTCAAGTGAACCAACTTAGAAAACACCCTTATAATATTATGTAGAACTCGTTCAAATGAACTATTTGAATATAAGTATATCATCAAGTTCACTAAAGAGAATCAACTTATCGTGTAAGTGAACCTATGCAAAAAAAAATCATTTAAGATATTATAAAAATTCATTTGAGATGATAATATGTTATTTTACTTTCCTTTGACATTTTTTCATTCCATATCATTGTTCTCTAGTCAAAAACTAATAAAATTACAGTTCATCTTTCTTATTTATCTTTTATTACAGAAATATATAAACCTTAGTTATTTATGTATTCTCTTATAAAAGTTCGTAATTGTGAACATCTAATTTTGCCTATGTATGTTAAATTAATGTCTAAAAATATAAAAGGAGAAAACGGGGTGAGAGTATTTTGAAGAAGAAGAAAAAAGTAGTCCACTTTTAGTTTTTGACAATATACAAAGATTAAGTCATATCTTAGAGCTGTATTATCCAAATGAGGTGTTCTTTTATGTTGTTTGAAAGGTAAGAGAAAGATATATAACTCATATTTCTGATTTCTAAATCAAAATTAACCTTTATTTTGATGATTGCCGAAAAGCAGACTACCTAGCCCTGATACAAGTTTTAGAAATCCTTTCTCCTGATGCCATATGTAAAGTTCCATGTTGAGAAACTAATCCCTCCTTCTTTTGTACAAAGATAAAATCCCCGAGAATTAGGGAACATTAAAAAATATATAGGTCATATGCATTATGATTATGTAAGACCAGGTGACTATAATTTTACCCTAACCTTAAAAGAAATCATAATAAATAGGTAAATATATGCTCAACAAGAGTAAATTTGGGGGTCCGAAATTTATCCAAAATTTTAATGAGAATATAGATAAAGATATGTGTGCTATAATATCAATTGCACTCCATACTCTCTCTATCTCTATCACATACATATAATTAAATATATATTTACATATATTATTAATTAGTTTAATTATTATAATACAGTGTTGAACCCTGAGCTTCTTACTCCTTTTACGAACTAAATTGGTCTCTACTCTCTAAAAGTCATTGTTGTTAGAAAAAAGGAGGGGGAAGTGTTATGACAATAACCACTATCTTAAAATTGCAACGCAATATTCAGTTTGCTTCTCAAGAATTTAAACAGTAACAAACATATTAGAATTTCACTAGTAATGCCGAGTAAAACACATAGCAGAAAAATATTAAATTAAAATTAATTTTTTTTAATCTTCTATATTTTGTATTGTATTATTTTACATCTTTTTCTTTCTATTAGAAACAACTTTATTAAAATAAAAAATGCATTAAAGAAATAGTGGTTGATAGAGACACGCGGCATTCAGGGAGCAGAGCCATGTGAGCAACACATGGAGTCCGCATGTTTCATATGATATGGTTGACCGCATTCATATGTTATATACACATACTATCCATACATTCCCATGTGAATTTCGTATACAATTTGCAACACCTATTTTATCACCCTCAAAGTATAACCTTGTCACAAGAATGGAAAATACTTATAAAAAATGAGATTACTTTATCTTATAAGTTAAACTTAATTAATATATAGATTAAAATAAGAGAGTTTTCAAGTTAATTTATGTAAAAGTTAATTTTAATTTATGAGAAATTTTATTTATTTTTTATAAATATTTATAAATAAATAAAAAAATCATCATCAAACAATACCCTGTAGAATACAAGTATATTTCTTTTTGAAAGTTCGGGTGCCAAGAGTATGTGCTACTATTGAATGTGTTATGTATAATATATACTTTTTATGTACATAATATATAATATACATGCGCAACTTTTTGTCCCTCAAAATTAATGGATTATAATAATCTCAACGTAAGACTAAAAAATTATAAAACAATTAATCAAGATTACAAAGTTTTTGTTATTAATTTAAAATTTATCAAGATTACAAGTTTTTATTTAAATCAATGGTACAATTAATATCACTGTAGTCGGTTTGGTCGTGGGAAAATTAAGATAAATATATGATTATTTAAGTTTAATTTTTATTATCATTATTGTAATTTTTTTATTGATAAAAAAACTAATAGTGTGCTTTCTTATATTTTTACTTTATAAACTTGCTCACTCTTAATAAACTAAGTTACGTATATTGTTTTTTTAAACACGAGAGATACTTTTTTTTTTAAAAATAATCATATATATATATATTCAATATATTTTAATCTGAATTATACATTTACTATTATATAATTAGAATTATAATTATAAGTACTTAAAATTTAATAAAGTTATTTGTGTTTAGATATACATGATAAATATACACTTACACAATTTTAAAGTGTTTTGAATAGAATGCTACATAAATACTTATAATATGTTGTTACATTTTAAAAATGATAAAATAAGAATAATCTATTATTAAAAATTAAAAATTAACCAAGTCATTAATATAATGACATTATATATACCACAAAATTTTAAAAAAATTTAACCAAAAAATATCAAATAAATAATGGCACACATATCAATAATTTTAAAAATAAAAATATTTAATAATTAAAATACAAATTAAATTTCTGAAATTAAAATTAGTTTATCATAAAACCATGATATAAGCATTAAAAAATTCACCATCTTGAATAAATAAATATAAGTATATAAAAATATAAAAATTTAACCACTTCACGCCTAAAAAAACTTATAAAAATTATTAGCAGCATATAAAAAAAGTAAATTTATTTAATTAAATTATATTTTTCGGTTAAAACTTAAAAGAAAGGAAAATATCAAACAAATACAAAGTTATTTACTATACATAATACAGCATCAAGATATATAATAAGACGTGATTCAATAATTAGATAGATAAAAATTAAATTTTATAAAATATTATTTTGCAAAGTTTCACCTCTGGTATAATAATAATAATAATTATAATATTAATATTAATAATAATAATAATAATAATAATAATAATAATTTATGCATATATATAATGATTTTTTTTGTGTGTGCATAGTTTTAAAACTATTTTACTCTTATAATTTACTCTAAACTGCTATTTTTCTTTCACTTTCTTTTTTAATTTCTCTTCACTTTTTCTTTACTTTTTTGATAATTTTTATTTCTAAATTTCTCAAATATCTCATGCAGAGATTTCACATTGATCAGTGATATATACATAATAATATATATAAATAAAAAATAATTCATGTCTTATAAGTCAGTTTTTAAATTTTGTAAGATTGATTTAAATTTCAATTCACTTTTTTAAGATAATATTCAAGAATCTATTATAACAATTATTAATTATTATTGAATTTATCAAATCACTTATTATTGGATCATTATCAATCTACTGATGTGCAGTTTTACAAATTTCATATTTTTACGTTTGATATGTTTACTTGACGTGAGAAAGTATGTCAAAAATTTCACATTAATTAACTAATGATAAGACAAACAAAATGTTTATAAGTTGGTTCTCACTTTCTTAACACTAATATCTCTTTGTTTTTAGAAGAAAAAAAATATAGAAAGCTACATAATATCTCTTTATTCTAATAATAATAATGATATTCTCTTCAATCGCGGAGACACCGAACATAATATTGTCATCTTATGTGACTAAGCTCTTTGTGATGATTGATTAAGGAAATTGCAAATAACTTATAAATAGCATTTCCTTGAGTTACGTCGACATTACGCCAATATGAAGAAAATGAAGCATGGCGCAAGGTTGAAAGTCATAAATAAGTAGGCATCTCTGAGAAGAAGAAAATCATGCGCACGTTTAGGGATGTTTCTGAATGTACATGATAGATAGATTCTCCATGTCATGAATTATTGAAACCCCACATAATTATGTGCCAAAAACCCTAAACATAATTATTATCCACATATAATTAATTATAATTTAACTTGATCCACGAGGTTAGGGACAATTTAGTTTTATGTCAGAGTCAGTAAAGGGAGGCTAATGATCAATTTGGACCGTATTGCAATTTGATTCTCCTCCCATTGGAGATTTAGCAATCTAGTTTGCAATTATTAAATGCTTTTAAGCTAGTTCTAGTTTGTATTATGCTCTCTCTTTCAAAATATTAGTCCTTAATGATGCGAACATTATTAAAAACATTGCATTTGTATAAAGAGACAAGCAAATTGGATTTGAAGAAAGAGAAAGCAGACAAGTGAAGAATATAAAGTAAGCATGTGCATGCATGGTTTAAACTAATTAAACTAAAATCTGAACGTTGTTTGGATTATTAGCAGTCTCTTTCCCATGTGCTTGATGTTACTCAGCATTTTATTGGAAAACCCAATAAAAAGGGTTTTAAAGGCTCAAATTTTGGATGCTTTCATGTACATGAGGATCATTGTTGGATTAATAGCAATCTCTTTCCCATGTGCTTGATGCTAAGTTGCTGCCAATTAATCAGCATCTCTATAACTTTGGTTGCACACATATAACTTTAGAATTAAAATCCCAATAATCTGGACTTTGGAGGTAGGCGCGCCATAAATAATTTTGGATGGTTTAATTTTGTTTCATACACTGTTTGGGAGCCGAGTGATGATGAATTATATGTCTATAAAGAAGCTACTATACATCGTATGTCAGTTTGTTGAGAAAATCTTTTCTTTGGATTCCTCATTATTTTAATAATCACTCATGGGCATGACCTAATTATTAGTTAGCTTATTAATGCTTTTGGACCTAGATTCATAAGATCACTTGTCCACAGAGTTGCTGCTAATTAGAGGGAAAGGTTATGTACATGAAAGGATTTGGTTTCACTTGTACGTTCTATGGGTGCATTTATTATAAGTTGTTAGTTTTTCATTAATAACTGAAATTGCTTATTTTATTTTTTAACGAGAGTTGCTCGTATTAAAGGAGTTAAATTTACCATGAAGATAGTAAGATACAGCTATATGATTTGACTTTTGCGGGGGAGGAGGTGTTGTCAAATCTACTGCTCTTTGCGGCAAGAAAGCAAATTTGATCTTTTTATGTTTTGATTCGGTATCAATTTTTTTGAAGGGAAAAATCAACGTATCAACATGAAGATATAAAGCAGCATGATAATGTTTGCAAATGGGCCAATAGCTACTAGATTCCATATAATACAATTGCATGTCCCATGTTTGGACGATGTACCAAGACAACTTGAATTTTGTTCTAAATATCATGCCTCGTTTTGCATTTTGAATTCACGATAGACATCCTAATTAATTTTTCTTTTTTCTCATCAGTCCATTATCTCAAAGTTAATAATTAAAGGTTAATCTACGCTGGATATATATGGCTTAAACCGAAAAGTGTGGATTAATATGATGCAATATGATTTCAATTGGAGGTGCACAAATCTCATCATGCGCAACGTAGCACTTTAGCTAACTAGGCTAATTTGAGTAATTTATGAGTATTGAGATTTGAGTAGCTTCTACCATGTTGTTGTTTTCAAGTAAATAGTTTTACGTGGTGCATCAACTTTCCAGTAAAAGAACATTGTATTCAAATAAGACAAGGAATGCCTAATATAAAGACAAGACAAACAACATGGATATGAAAGTAGGGTTTTTATAGCTGATTATGAGTGAAACACAGCATGTGCTTGATTAAGACATAAATGGGAATCTGCGTATGGATCAGTGCTAAATTAAATCTTATCCATGTGCTTTAGCTTAATCCATCATTTCAGATGAATCAGCATTCAAAATGATTGATGGATTAGCATAATGATAGGTTTATCTGAATTCCGTGATGGGCTATGAGGGTGATTATAGATAACTAGCTACCAAATCCGTTTCCTTCATAATGTAATAGTCGCTTCCATGAATTGAGTTCATCATGACAATATTTCCATATAGAAAAACATGTTAAATCATTTTTAAGATAATTATATATTTTAAAAAAAAAAACTAAAACTCACAAAAGCATTTTTTTTCCATATATTAGAAAGATTAGTTTTTGAAAACAAAATAAAATATCATAAAAGTGATTTTTTCGTTATCTTGCCGAAAAAAGATTAATAAAATTTAAAACACATAATTAACTTTTTCAAACAAACTTCCATACATTTAGTCATGAAAGAAAATTCTCGGTTTTGTATTCCACAAGTTGAGTTGAGTTAAAAACTAAAAATATTAAAGGTATGTTTAACCTAACTTATTTTTAGCTTAATTTCTCTAAATAAGTAAAAGTTGCGTCAGATACTTCTTAATAAAAGCTCTTGAACTTTTTTTTTTTAAAAAAAGAAGGTAAATAAAAAAATAAGTAACCTTTTCAAAAAGCTTCTGTAAGAAGCTTATTAACCCAAATAAAAACATGAAAAATAAAATAAAATTGAATGACTGCACTGCTTTCACAAAAATTGTACTGACAACAACTATGAAGCAGCGTCGAGGGGCTACAACAGTGGTATGCAGGAACGGAGCCAGGATTTCAATACTGGGGGGCCGAGAATAAATAATATATAATTTATAATAAATGAAAATTAAAGTATCAAAAGCATATTAGGAGGTGCCATATAGTAATATATATGTATATAAAAAAAAATTAAAATTGTTGGGGGGGCCGTGGCACCCGTAGGTCCCCCCTTGGCTCCGTCCTTGGTGGTATGGTTCTGGGCAACAACAATAACATGAAGTAGATAAGAAAGGACTCGATTGAGGGGCTATAAATTGAGACCGGATTATTCTGTTTGTTTATTTATTTATTCTTGGTAATGAGCAAATAAACGAAGGACAAGAAAACACGTTGTAAACACTATACAGGCCCACTAACAAGAAGGTGTGGTCCAGGCCTAAATCCTAATGACTTGGACCCTTGAACATCGTAAATATAAGATGGGTTCAAAACTGGACATGAAAATGGGCCTTTCTGTTGATTAAAAAAACGTCAGCGCCATTAATTAAGGAATTATGTTTTTCCGTTTCCACACTCCAATCCAACCGATATGACATGAGCAAGTACTTAATTCAATGCAAGCATTATGAGGAAACAAAAAAGAGCAATCTAGGCGATAGCAACAGACGGTGAACGCGTGACACGATAGACGTTAACTTAACCATACACTAAGGGACAACGGAATTTGGACCGTCGAAGCCACCCCCGTTACGGCGCGGTTCACACTTAAAGTTCACCACAACCATATGAAATGAATAATGATGAACCTCTCTCTCATATCTAAACATGTGATGCGAGTATGGCCATGGGTTAATTAATAAGCATGTTGGTACTGGGCGTAACTTCCTTGGTACCCGCCAAATCCGTGCGACCTGGCGCGTTTCGCGTGTTCAGGCGCCGAAGGCTCAAAACCAGCGCCTCCTTCCCACCTTCGCCTGCGCCCTTCGAGAATCTCTTCCACAGCCTCATCGCGCAGAATCCCTCCGTCAATTCCCTCGATTTGATAACTCCCCTTCTCGGCTTCGCTTCCGGCGCCGCAATCTTCCTCTCGCGCTTCAAATACGCCTCTGCCGCCTCCGACGTCGGCGAGTGGATCCTCTTCGCCGCTCCCACGCCCTTCAACCGCTTCGTGCTGCTGCGCTGCCCTTCCATATCGCTCGCCGCCGCCGAGAGGCTCGTTTTGGAGGAGCGCCACTACGTGAGCGTCAACCGCGGGAGGATTCACGTGAAAGGCGGAGAGGGAGAGAGGGAGAGGGACTCGGAGGTGAGGTATCAGAGAGTCTGCGTGAGTGCGAAGGATGGAGGCGTGGTTTCGTTGGATTGGCCTGCGAACTTGGACTTGGAAGAGGAGCGTGGCTTGGACTCCACGCTGTTGCTTGTTCCCGGTACGCCGCAAGGGAGCATGGACGCTCACGTCAGGTTGTTTGTGGTGGAGGCTCTCAAGAGAGGGTTCTTCCCCGTTGTCATGAACCCTAGAGGATGTGCTGCTTCGCCTCTCACTACTCCCCGGTAACATTGACAACACTTGTTTTTTAATTCTTGTTTGGAACTAGTGTTGTTAGGTTAGGAAACTACAAGTTCGTTGTAGTCGACTTTTGTGCTATCATGTAATGGGATCGGGTTTATGTATTCGTTGGACATGCTAGTTCTTTTAGGAATTGGTGAAGTGGAAAATTAAGTGAGAGTAGTATCTTATTTCTGACAATGGGTTCATGGCTGGATTTAGCTCTCCTTTAGGAAGAGAGTGCACCTGTTATAACCGATGATTAAAAATTGAGCTATTGGGATTTTATCATTTTAGCAATTGCAGAAGAATTGTTTGGATAAGATTCTCCCTATGTACTCGTAGGAAAAAGAAAAAGTAAGAAATTAAGATGAGGTGAATTGAGTTTCTCCTACAATTTAAAACCAACGTATGAATTGAACTTCTCGTATAAGCTAAAGTCAACTTATGCGCTTATGAGAAAAGTTCAATTCATTTTATGTGCCTAAGTGTTTATCTGCTTACAAAGAAGTTTATCTAAACAGGACTATAGTTTGTATCACAATCTCTAACAATTATAACTCATTTATATTCTTTAATAAAGTGCACTTCCTCGGAGGAGGAGCCAAATCTTTCATAGAAAATCATCATTCTCTTTGGTACTGATGGTGGGTGGGTTAGTGTCCTACTCTTGGGGACAGGCGGACTGCTTCTCTTCCATTCTCATCCAACCAACCAAAGGATTATCTACTTCCATGCCTTTGTCTTTTTCCTTTTCTTTCTCCAGTCCTGGTATTTGGAATTTGGTTGTTTCTTATTAAGGATTGAGATTGCCTTTTTCGCTTTACCTAGTTATAAAAGATAAGACAATGGGAAGGACTTCTTAACTACTTCATCTTCTGTAGGTTATTTACAGCTGCTGACAGCGATGATATCTGCACAGCTATAACGTATATCAACAACTCAAGACCATGGACAACCTTGATGGGTGTTGGCTGGGGATATGGTGCAAACATGCTGACAAAATACCTTGCAGAGGTTGGAGAAAGAACACCATTGACAGCTGCCACATGTATAGACAATCCTTTTGATTTAGATGAAGCTACAAGGTCCTATCCTTATCACATTGTTACTGATCAGAAACTCACTGGTGGACTGATAGATATTCTACAAACCAATAAGGTAGATTAATTGCTTTCAATCTTCAGATCCACCTGTTCCCCCTTTCAACCTAGCCTGCATCAAGATGTCCCATGCGAAATTTTTTATGGATGTAGACATTTTTATTTTTTGTTATACTTCAAATATCTCCTAATGCCTGCAATTATGACTTACCTACACGCACTAATTCTGTAGGCACTATTCCAAGGCAAAACTAAAGGTTTTGACGTGGAAAAGGCTCTGTTGTCAAAATCTGTACGTGATTTTGAAGAAGCGATATCTATGGTATCTTATGGGTTTACGGCTATAGAAGATTTTTATTCAATATCCAGCACAAGAAATATGATTAGGGATGTTAAAATTCCTGTTCTCTTTATTCAGGTAAGCATTCCACTATCTACTTAAATCCAAACTTGATTACTAGCATCCTGTGCATTTTGCTAATTATGTTGAGTTTTTATAATAAAAGTTACACTTGAAATGGTTTAAGATTAGTTCACTATGTAAAAATCTTTACACTAACCGTGCATGAAAATTAAACTCATAAATATGAAGCAGAAATAGAAGTTGAAATTTAGACCCTTTGCAATAAATATCCTCGAAACCTGATCCTCCATACAACACAAAAAGTATCCTAAAAAAAATGTACATTACAATTATTTTCTACTAAAACTGAAAGAAGATTCTCATGGAGTCCATATGATGTAAAAAGAGTGTTGGAATTTGGAATAATATCTTCAACAATAGTAATTAGTAGTGTTTCCATCAGCAACCTGGATATGTGGTGATTGCTGAATTGTGGTATGACTATGATACAAGTTTTTCAGCAAATTTGCTGAGCTAATCATATGATTTAATGCTGCAGAATCAATAAGCAAATATTTATATGAGAATTCTCTATTACCTTGAAGTCCCAAAGTTAAGAAGGATGAAAATAATCATTTGTTGCACCATTTCAACAGTAAAGACGGTTGGTTCAGCATTGTTGTTGACTGTAATAGTAGTCAAAGTCCTACTCCTAGCCGTAATCTGACCAGTAAAAGAATTGTCCAAGCAAGATTGGGGGTAAATTGCACTTTGATGACATGTCCTGACTTTGCAGAATTTCTTGGTACAATTTGTGCGATGTGACCATAATTCTTGCAAATAAACACTAATCTTACTTATATTACTACCTTGCCTTTTTGTTGAGCCGAAAAAGTCATAGGTGATGTTGTCAACTTTTCCTGTTAAATAGTGGTTTGGGTAAGAAGACAGTGATCTTCATGAAACAACTCACCAACACACATCCAAATCAGGAGGAAGATGACAGTTCATCAAATTAAAACGAATATTATCAAAATCTGGTAGCAGCTTTATCAAAAAATTATTCACATTTGCTAACCTCATGAACAGACAAAACTTCAAGAAGAGAATATTTGTAGACTGTAATACAAATAATGGTGAAAACCAGAAAACCAGAAAATATTCCTGAATAGACATGCTTCCCTGGATTTAATTTTCCATGTTACCCTCCAATAAAAATCCTCTAATTGAATTCCTTTGGTTATAAAACTTTTTTTAAAATATTCCCACATTGTTTTAGTATTTTTATATGGGTGTAAATTACGAATAAGTTGATCATCTGACAAACCAAACCAAGACATCACCCTAGAACAGACAAAACTTTAAAAAGAGAATATTTTTAGACTGTAAGAGAAACAATGGGGGAAAATTCAGGCCATAAATTTTGAAAACAAGAAAATATCCCGGAATTGACATGCTTCCCTGAATGTAATTTGCCATGTTACCCTCGAATTGAATTTGTTTGATTATAAACCTTTTTAAAATATTCCATTGTTTTAGCAGTCTTATATGGGTGTAACCAAGACATCAGACGGCCCAATAACCATGACATCACCCTAGCACCTTTGACTTTCCATCTGCCAGATTTTGTTGCATCTGTTGGAGCTGGAACAGTGCCATCTGTATGCTCCCATTATTTCTTTCCAGTGGGAAACAATTGAAATGAAATTCCCAGGTCGCATAATACTTTCTAGTAATTTAACACAAAATTCAGATACTACCATCCATTTCAAAGTAATGAAGAAGTTCTACTATATTCATATGTTTTCTATCCACCCAAATCCATAAAATTGCTCAGACCAGATAACACCCAAAAATAGAGATAGAAACAAGACAGAACCTAGACAAGGGAGACCACATACAAAGAGAGAACACAAGCAATTCCATTGACATTCTACTTGCACTTCTTGCAGCAGAGAGAATATTGGCATCTTGATAAGATGCAATTTTGACTGAATGACTCCATTGTCTCTGATTGTATTATAATTCAATTAAATATACAGGGACTTTAGACTTGTTTCTTGGATAATATACAGAGATGTATGGCTATACGAACTAAATAAAACAGTCTGCAAAATAAATGTGAGTGATTGGACTTATATTTGGTAACAGCCTTTCTTCTGCCTCTCCTCTCCCTTTCTTTTCTGTAGGATTTGACAGTGCTTAAGAAATAACAAATAATCTACAAATCTTAGTTCATGACATGTTTAAACTGTCTAACATGAATAAATGTTCTCTATAAGACTCTATTGTTTTTCTAAACAATGGCGTTTTCATATTATTTGTTATTTGCTAGGTATTAATTTATTTATGCATCTATGCAAATGCACAAAGTCTTACCAGTGATATATGTTTTATCAGAGTGATAATGGGATGGTTCCCACATTCTCCGTTCCACGGAATCTGATTGCAGAAAATCCATTCACAAGTCTACTCCTATGTTCATGTTTGCCATCTAGTGTTACTGACATGTCTGCTTTATCATGGTGTCAGCTTCTAACAATTGAGGTAACTATTTCTCTCTATCTAGTTGTGGACGAGTATGTGTCTTATTGATAGCAGACCATTTGTTAAATGGGTCTGTGTCAAGAGGGATAAGCAAGGGATGAAGAGGGGGAATGGTACAAAATGTAACTAATAACTGATTGTACAAGGGTGGGTAACTACCTAAGATCAAGTAGTTTAAATAAGAGGAGAGTAGGAAACAGGGGAATTGGGAATAAAGTTGAGAGTGTGAGATACTCTAAATATACCAAGTGTTATTCTCTTTCTCTAGTTTATTGGCTTGGGTATAGCTATACAGATTTTCTTCATTTCTTTTATGAGTTCTTGTCCTAATCCCAGTTGAACCTCAAAACCTTATACATATACCTTTACCCATTTGATGGTTGATTCAATTTTGATATTTTATTAATGGGAATTTGCTTTACATCTTTCTCATCTTGATCTGAGGTTACATAGCTTCCATGCAAAACCTATATTCTTGCTATATTTATTAGTTCCCGTGATACGTGTGAGAAAAAAAGGTTCTCTTATCATAATTAATTTATTTTATTTTCCCTTTGTTTAATGTTAGGTTTTCAAGTTTATTCATGAAAGTGATAATCTGATGTGTTATATATACAGTGGCTCACAGCAGTGGAGCTGGGACTCTTGAAGGGCCGTCATCCTCTTCTGACAGATATAGATGTTACCATAAATCCTTCTAAAGAATTAGCTGTTGTAGAGGAAGTAAGGTCAGATAAAGATGCTAAAGTTGGCAAACTGTTGGATCTTACTCGGTCAGATGCATTTAATGGATACTCTATTGATCCCAATAAATATTTTCTTGAAGAAAATAAGAATAACACTAGCCTCCAATTTAGGTCCCAAAGAGGTCTACAGCGGAACTTTGAGCAAGATGGTATGAGCTTACAGCTAAAAGATGGTCCATTACAGCAGACTAGCTCCAGTGATGCAGATTTGATTGAAGAGGGGAATGTTGTCTCGGTAGTTAGTGAACATGGTCAAGTTCTACAGACAGCACAAGTGGTAATAAATATGCTTGATGTTACCATGCCTGGTACTCTAACAGAAGCGAGGAAGAAAAAGGTAGAGCATAAAGTTTTATTTGCATGTCATATTTGTGTTTGGAGGTCTTCTTTCTTCTTTGTTCCATTATTTTAATTATCTTTTCTGCTAGAGAACAAGGCAGAGGGAGAACTGAAACAGTGGCAACAGCAAACGCAAGTAATAGAGAGTAATATGTAGAATGGAATAAACTCTGTAATGGTATTATTTACTTAGTGTGGATTTTTTACAAGAAAACGAATACTACTATCAGTATAGCAGTAATTACAGAGCACCACGACGAACAGAAATGCAATGAAATGAACCCCAAGAGAGAGGAAGGTTCTACCAACAATTCCCATTTATGCCTTCTCTCTCCAATCAGCCTGATCTTTATATTATTTGCCTTGCCAAACATATTCTTCTAACCGTACGTTGGTTATTTTGGGTCGCGAGCTTTTTCTTATTTTCTCATCATTTGTATCCACTGCCACGTGACCACTACCAGCTGTCCCCACATTCTCCTGATTTGTCTTTTCTGTAATTGGCTTCATTACATTTCCTCCCCCATTAAGAACAACCTTGTCCCCAAGGTTGAATTCTGGAAATGCAGATTCTAATGCAGTGTGATCCTCCCAAGTTGCTTGAGAGTTATCCAATCCCTCCCATTGGATTAAGTGTTGTTGAACATGCTTAGTGCCCTTGATAATCACCCGAGACTGAAGAATAGCAGCTGGTTGTAGTACTGGTTGTGCATCATTGGAAGTGATAGGTAATGGAACATAAGATTGAGAATGATGTCCCTTACATAGTTTAAGCTGTGAGATGTGAAAGACTGGATGAATCTTAGCAGTCTCAGGTAACAACAACTTGTAAGCAACCTTGCCAATTCTTTCAATAATTGGGAATGAGCCAAAGTACCTCAAACTTAGTTTCTGGTTCTTCCTCAAGGCAACTGAGTGTTGTTTATATGGTTGTAGCTTGACCAACACTTTGTCTCCAACATTAAACTCCACATCCATCCGTTTCTGATCCGCATTTTTCTTCATTATTTGTTGAGCTCGATGAAGATTATGCTTAAGTTTGGACAGAATGATGTCTCTCTGCAACAACTGCTCCTGGACTGAAGTCAAATCTGCTGGATCAGGCACATATTTGACTAGCTGAGGGGGATCTCTTCCATATACTACCTTAAAAGGACTCATACCAGCGCTGTGGTGATAGGAAGTGTTATACTAGAATTCTGCCCACGGCAAGAATTTGAGCCACTCTTTCGGGTTTTGAAATGTAAAACACCTTAAATACATTTCCAAACACTTGTTTAGAGCCTCAGATTGTCCGTCAGATTGAGGGTGATAAGCAGTTGACATGCTAAGAGTTGTGCCACTCAACCTAAATAAGTGTTGCCAAAATTGGCTAGTAAAAACCCTGTCTCTATCTGAAACTATGGTTTTTGGAAATCCATGTAGTTTAACCACAGTAGTCACAAAGCTTTCTGCCACCTGCTTGCTGGTGTAATCTGTTTTCAGAGGAGAGAAATGACCATACTTAGATAGCCGATCCACTACTACCATGATTACTGTGAAGCCATGAGATGAGGGAAGTCCAGTGATGAAATCCATAGCTATGTCCTCCCAAATCAAATTCGGAATAGGGAGTGGCTGTAGTAACCCCGAAGGAAGAGTATTAGAGGTCTTTGCTTGCTGGCAAATCAAGCAATTTTGAACAAACTCTTTAATAACAACATTCATCCCTTGCCAATAAAATTGAGAAGAAATTCTAGCCAAAGTTCTGGAATAACCAGCATGACCACCTGTGGCAGAACCGTGAAACTCCTGTAACACCTGTTGGATTAAGGAATGATCAGCTGGAAGAACTAATCTTCCTTTCCAAAATAGAAGACCCTGCTGAACTGAATAATGAGGATTGGGAGGCTGGTTTTGCAAACAAGCATCCATAATCATTTTTAGTTTGGCATCTGCAAGAAGTGCTTCTTTCAACCTTGGAATGAAGTGTAATTGAGGTTGAGAAAATGCCATATAAAAGGATCTAGAAAGGGAATCAGCAGCAACATTATCTTTTCCCGGTTTGTATTCTATAGTGAAATCATACCCCAAAAGCTTGTGCAACCAATTCTGCTGCTCGGGGTTCAAGAGTGCTTGATTAGTAAGACTTTTCAAGCTTTTCTGATCTGTTCTTATGATGAATTTGTGACCCAGCAAATAATGTCTAAATTTAGCCACTGCTTCTGTAATAGCATAGAACTCTCTCATGTAAGCAGATTGTCTCTGCATCCTCGAATTCAAATTTTTTGAGAAGTAGGCTATAGGATGGGATTCCTGACTCAAAACGGCACCTACTCCTAACCCCAATGCATCAGTTTCCAAAACAAATGGTTTGGAAAAATCAGGGAGGGCCAACACTGGGGCTTCAGTGATGGCTGTTTTAAGCCTCTCAAAAGCTGCAATCGCTTGTGAATCCCATAGGAAGTTATCTTTCTTCAAAAGATTGTTTAGAGGGCCAGCTATGGACGCATAACCCTTGATAAATCTTCTGTAGTATCCTGTAAGTCCCAAGAACCCTCTCAATTGTTTAAGATTTAGAGGAACAGGCCAGTTCAACACTGCTTGGATTTTATCCTTCTCCATTGCCACACCCTCACCAGAAACAGTGTGACCCAAATATTCTACTTGCCGTAATCCAAAGGAGCATTTGGACATTCTTACAAACAACTTATGTTGCTGTAATAGTTTCAGAACCACTTCTAAATGTTGCAAGTGAGAGGACCAAGATGAGCTATACACAAGGATATCATCAAAGAAAACTAAGACAAACTTTCTAAGGATACCTTGAAATACTTCGTTCATGAGGCTCTGAAAAGTTGCAGGGGCATTAGTCAATCCAAATGGCATAACAAGCCATTCATATAGGCCTTGATGGGTTCTGAATGCCGTTTTATGTCTATCCTCCTCCTTCACCAATATTTGGTGGTATCCAGACCTAAGATCCAACTTGGAAAAGAAATTAGCACCAAATAACTCATCAATGAGTTCATCCACGGTAGGTATAGGAAAACTGTCTTTGATAGTGATGGCATTGAGGGCCCTGTAATCAGTACAGAATCTCCATGTACCATCCTTTTTTTTTACCAAAATAATAGGTGAAGAAAAAGGGCTAGTACTAGGGACTATAATTCCTTCATCCAACATGTCTCTAACCATTTTCTCAATCTGCAATTTCTGGCTATGAGGGTATCTGTAAGGCCTCACCTTGACAGGTCCGGATCCTGGTTGCAAGGGAATGGTATGGTTTTGAGACCTATGAGGAGGTAGCCCAGCTGGAATGGCAAAGACTTCCTTATATGTATATAGCAACATTGCTAGTTCTGGCTCTAAGTCAGTAGGAATGTCAATCCATTGATCCAATGGGGACAGAGGAGGTTCAATCTGCAAGGCAAACAACTCATCAATAGCATTGGTTTGTTGCATTCTCCTCATATGATTGAACTGGGCTGGAATAGGTAACGTGGCCTGGTCACCATGTAAAGTTACAAACTGATTGCCCAAGTAAAACTTCAATATCAATTTGCTATAATCTGAAACATGGGCACCCAAGGTAGCTAGCCAAGCTGCCCCTAAGACCAGATCAGCTCCAGAGACAGGTAAAAGATAAACAGGTAACTTTAAGACATGGCCTTGAATTGTTACTTCCAAGTCCTTAATCAATCCTTCAGCTACTAGAGCATTGCCATTCCCAACTAATACTTGGAAATCAGGTATGGGTTCAATTGGCAGTTTTAAACATTGAGCAATCCTGGGTTGCAAAAAATTATCCGAGCTACCACTATCAAGTAAGACCTGTACCCGCATACCCTTGATAGATCCTTGGAACTTCATCGTACCTATTCCAAAAGACCCTTTTAAAGCATTATATGATAAGTGATGCTCCTGTACAGTCAAATTTTCCACAATATCTGAAATGTCAGGTGGGTCAGGTTGGATGTCAGTATTATCATCCTCTTCCAATTGTAACAACAGGTACTGCTTATTTGGGCACCTATGGGTTGGAGAAAATTTTTCATCACATGTGAAACACAACCCCTTCTCTCTACGTAATTGCATTTCAACTGAGGTCATCTTTTTAATATTGGTGTTTCTTTGATTGGTCATAGTGGTAAGAGGGGTAGGGCTCGACAATAAGGGTGGGAGATTGGAAGACTTAAGTGATTGGGTCAATGGTAGGCTAGTGTTTGGGGATTGTGTTTTGGTTTGAGGGTGGGGATAATATGTTCTTGGTCTAGGTAAGTATTTCTCTTCATAGAGCTTAGCTAAGGACACTGATCGAAGCAATGTGGTCGGAGATTGTGCAATAACATCCCTACGAATGTCTGGTTTAAGGCCACCCACAAAACAGTCCAAAAGAGCCTCAGTGGTAACTCCTTGTACACGATTAGCTAAAGCTGTAAATTGAGCATAATAATCCTGTACATAACCGGTTTGAGTAAGTTTGAACAAATTTGATCGAGGTACTTCATAAGGAGAGGGCCCAAACTCCGATTCTAGAGCTCTAGTGAATGCAACCCATGACTGAAAAGCATTAGCTCTTGACATCATCTGGAACCACGGAACCACATCTTTGTCTAAATGTATCGCAGCTATGGTCAATCGTTGTGCATCAGGTGTATGGTAATAATCAAAAAATTGTTCGGCCTTGAAAATCCATTGGAGAACATCAGATCCATCAAAACGGGGAAAATCTAGTTTAATGTTGCGAACCTGAAAGGGTGGGTTTGAAGAGCTAGACTCCACCTGCGAAACGCGTTTCAGCATCTCCTCCACCGCTGATTCTATCGTTTCAAAACGGGTCGAGTACTCCTTGTCGCGGGATTCCATCATTTCCAACAAACGCTTCATATCGGAGGCGAGGTCCTTCAGGCGCGTGTTTTCCGCCATCTCTCAACGAAAGCACCAATGAAACAGTGGCAACAGCAAACGCAAGTAATAGAGAGTAATATGTAGAATGGAATAAACTCTGTAATGGTATTATTTACTTAGTGTGGATTTCTTACAAGAAAATGAATACTACTATCAGTATAGCAGTAATTACAGAGCACCACGACGAACAGAAATGCAATGAAATGAACCCCAAAAGAGAGGAAGGTTCTACCAACAATTCCCATTTATGCCTTCTCTCTCCAATCAGCCTGATCTTTATATTATTTGCCTTGCCAAACATATTCTTCTAACCGTACGTTGGTTATTTTGGGTCGCGAGCTTTTTCTTATTTTCTCATCATTTGTATCCACTGCCACGTGACCACTACCAGCTGTCCCCACATTCTCCTGATTTGTCTTTTCTGTAATTGGCTTCATTACAAGAACTTGCACGTTTAACCTTGAAAACATACGGGCCACAGGGGTGGGGTTGAAGACTAAGGGATGAGCATGTTTTGTGGATTTTTTTATTTGCTAAAAATGGGTTGCAATAGATGTTTGAACATCCATCCTCTGGCTGTATTTTTTCTTTTAATTTTATTAAAGATTTAATATTTATATCATTCAGATTTTACTTATGATCCTTCATTTTCTTTTCATATACTTCTAGTAAATATTGGGGAAGGGGTAGAATTTTCCAGAATCTTCTTCAGTTGTGTCTATTTCTCAAGAAATACATTTTTAAAATTAAATATTTGTAACTTGTACCTTCCTATTCACTTGAAGTCATGTAGCTGCTGCTGCTAAAAAGATTTATTTTCTGTGGGGTTTCAAAACCTTTAAGTATTAAAGAAATAAAAGGAATAAAGAAATAACCAAGATAAGATGCAATGCTTATCTAAGATGTAACCTCACAGATAAAAGTTTTAAGGAAAAGAAGAAAACTTTATCAAAGTATATTATGCTCAGATTCTTTAGTAGATAACATACACACTTCTAAATAACTAGGGTAGTTTGTCTTTTGGAGTTTATCAATCATTTATGATTTATCAAAAACTTTGGTACTATCTCACTGTTTGAAGAGAATCTGACGTATATTCTTCCTTGCTTTTTTCTTTTATTTTTATTCTTCTGTAAAATATCAATGACAGCTAAAATTTTGAGAATCAACTAGAATAAGTTCTCATCTTCTATTTATAAGTTGTTAGCTTCTTAATTTCTGTGAACTGTGTGTGTGATTCATGTTGTTAAGAGTATGTAAAAAAAAAATAGTTCTTATTTACTGGACATTTTGTTAGAACAAGTTGTCTTCAGTCTTTATTTATCTTTAAATATTTGGCATGCACTCATTTGGTTTTCTTTATTCCATTTTTAGTGTTATGTAACATCTTAAATGGTTTATCTAGAATGTAGCTTAGTTTTAGAATGTTGTAATTACAGTGACACTTGTAACAAATTTCTAGGTATTAACTGCTGTGGGTCAAGGAGAGACACTCATGAAAGCTCTGCAAGATGCTGTTCCAGAAGATGTCCGTGGGAAGTTAACAGATGCAGTGAATGGAATTTTGCATGCTAGGGGCTCTGAGTTGAAGGTTCATAGGATTCCTAGTATTTCTCAGGTTTCTGAATCATCAAAAAGGCCAAATAACCAAGAAAATTTCAGAGTATCAGATACTGAAGTTATGGTTGAAGATCAGCCTTCTGTGAATCAGATGAAAAATACTACTAGTCCTGTAGATGGATCTGATAATGGTCCAAGTAGCACTGGTGAGCTTGCTGAAGGAACAGAAACAGAAGTTATTCCCGAAGAGAGATCACCAAATTCTACAAATTTAACTCAGTCTCAAGAATCTAATGATGAAGTTGGTTCTTCTGGTTTTTTAAGGAAGGAAAATGACGAGTCTAATGATAACAATGACACAAAGGAATCAAAAGGAAAAGCTGTTCCTGATATTGATCATAGCAAGAATGGATTGGAACCAGGTTCTAAACCATACACTCCCATCCATTCTGATGGAGCAGGTGGCTTTGAATCAGCAGCTACGAGTGAGCAGAAAAACCTAAACAGTGGAATAACTCAAACAGACTCAATGGAGGAAAATAATATCCTGAAGATTGAACAGACAACTCAGGTTTTCTCTAGCGATCAGAGTACAACAACTTCAACTGATGCAAAAGAAGAACTCTCTTCTACTTCTATGTCTTCTGAGCACCAAAATATAGAAAGGGAAGGCAACGACATTGAGAAAAAAGAAAACAAGAATACACAGCATATTTCACACCAATCTAACACTAATAATTCAGATTCCAATGCCCCTGCCTTCAGTGTTTCTCAAGCATTGGATGCCTTAGCAGGGATAGATGATTCCACCCAAGTGGCTGTTAATAATGTCTTTGGTGTGATAGAAAATATGTTATCTCAGCTTGAGCAGAGATCAGAGAATGGAGATAAAGTCAAGGATGGACAAGATGTTGAACACACGATAGAAGTAAATCAAAAAGCTAATAACCAGAGAAAGGATTATAAGAAGAATGGTTCTTGTCATACAGGGGACCCACCGGCTCAAAGCCTCAGTGAAATTAATGGGAATGGTGTATTCAATTCTCAAAGTTGTAACTCTAATGATCACCTAGTTCACGAGGAAAGTAATACAAATACACAACTGACTGACAAAAGATTTCTCATTGATAAATGGGATGGACAGAGACATGTGAATAGGATGTCAGAGTTCATAGCTACAGATTCATATGGTGGTTCTCCTTACAATGAATACCTCAGTAAATATCTTGTTTCAAAGATTCCTACCAAGTCACTTGATTTAGACACAACAACTGCATTATTGCTTGACTATTTTCCAGAAGAAGGCCAATGGAAACTCTTTGAACAACCACAAAACGTGGAAATTGCTTCTTCTAATACTGAAACATGTGAGGAGGCTGGGCACAAGAAGGCCCCCTCATCTGAAAAATCCTCTAATACAGATCAATATATTGAACCACCATATGTAATATTAGATACTGAAAAACAACAAAAACCTGTCACAGAGTTCATTTCAATAGACACTGATAACAGAATGAATGATGCCAGTGATGGCAGGTCAGATGAATTGATCCAATTTGTAAACAAGAGAGTGCTAAATTCTTTGAAAATGGAAGTTGGTCGCAGGCTGAATGCTGCAGAAATGATAGAAATTAAATCAAAGCTTTATGAAGATCTGGAACAAGTGGCAAATGCAGTTTCACAGACTGTTGTACATAGCCAGGTGCAACAACTATACACTGAAAGTGAGGTTCAAAATGTTGAGGGTGCTATAGAAAAGGTAGGTACTCTTGATGGGGAGCAAATCATTAGTGTAATTTCATCATCTGTTCAGCAAACAATCTGCTTGAGAAAAGTGATGCCTGTTGGTGTTATTGTTGGGTCCATCTTAGCTTCCCTGAGGGAATATTTTAATGTAACTACACTTCAAGATGACCAGAGAAGATCTGTGATCCATGATGATGGGGAAAAAACTAGCATAAATAATTATGGCG
The DNA here is from genome assembly GCF_000230855.2 of Cajanus cajan. NCBI lineage: Eukaryota > Viridiplantae > Streptophyta > Magnoliopsida > Fabales > Fabaceae > Cajanus > Cajanus cajan. The sequence goes on from NC_138521.1 coordinate 68,056,488, forward strand.
TTGGAGGTGTAACAGAGATAGATCAAGTACTTGAAAAGAAAACTAGTTTGGACCATCCTATTCAGACAAATGCAGTACAAAGTGAATCAAAAGATACAAGCAAAAATACTGCTGTGGTTGGCGCAGTTACAGCTGCTCTTGGGGCTTCTGCTTTACTCATGCAACAGAAGGTATTATGGGATGAATAGCAGTTTACTACTTTTAAATTAATCTGCCAGTTGCATGTAAGCAGAGTTTTCTGAGTTTTAAACTTAAAATTGCTGTGCCAGGATCCCCAACAAGAAAATGGAACTGCTGAAAGCTTATCCACACCTTTGAAAATGAAAGTTCATCATCCAAAAGGGCCAGAACAACTTCAGGAGGAGGTCTCAGAGAAGAACCAGAATAACATAGTCACAAGCTTTGCTGAGAAAGCCTTGTCAGTTGCTGGTCCAGTTGTGCCTACTAAAGAAGATGGTGAAGTGGATCAAGAAAGGTCAGAAAACATATTTTACCAACATGCTAGTGCTTCACTGTTTTTTTTCTCAAATAATTTAACACAACTTCCCTCCATAAACAGACTGGTTGCAATGCTAGCTGATTTAGGACAAAGGGGTGGCTTGTTGAGGCTAGTTGGAAAGATTGCTTTGCTATGGGGTGGTATACGCGGTGCTTTGAGTTTGACAGACAGGCTTATCTCATTCTCACGTATTGCTGAACGTCCCTTGATTCAGAGGTAACTTGAACTTGTGAATCTTCATTTCGTTATATGTTAACTGTAGTGCTAATAGTTCTGGCCTTTTCCATTTTGGAATTACCTGTTGAAAATAGAAACTGCAACGATTTAGCCACATCATAACCTGTTGAATTTAGAGGGGGAAATTTAGAGAACAAACTACAGAATATTTTAGTAGAATTTAGACATGACTAGGACCCCAAATATCAAAGTGAAAATAAACAAAAGGTGACAGAGCACTTTTATTGGCTTGATGACTATAAGTATGACTACGTTTCCTAATTGACAAGACTAACACTATAAAGATGAAATATTTGAGGGATAAGGAACCATGCAATTTATTTAGACTAGGGTGATTTAAGTATAAATGTGCTACACCTTGGAAGGTAACAGAGACAGACACAGATACAAACAACTGGTAATGAAAGTTGATCTAATCCGTGAGACTTTGTCCTGCTCCAATTATTTGCTCAATACACCAATCTTGGACAAGAACAAAGTTATTAACAAAGTAATCAATGGTATACAAAGAAATTTATTTAGACTAGGGTGACCTAAGTGTAGATGTGCGACAGTTTGGAAGGTAACATAGACACAAACACAAACAATTGGTAATGAAAGTTGATCTAATCCTTGAGACTTATGTCTTGCTCCAAATGTTCATTCAACATGCCAATCCTGGACCAGAACAAAGTAATTAACAAAAAGAACAAAGTAATCAATGGTGCAAGTGAGCTTGCAAATGATATTAAATTTAAAGGACATTCACAAACATAAAGTACATAATTTAAATGAAGGTTAGGAAGAGGATGTGTTTGTACTTTGTCCCATTCCTTAGAACTTTTATTTGAAAGGCATCTACCCAGGTAACATAAGGCAAAGAATCCAAATAAGATGGACGAGATAAAAATGGTTTGTTATCGTTCATATGATCAAAAGCATCAAAGTCAAGATATCCAAAGTCCAAGAGAGAAAGACTCAGAAACAAAGGCTACAGATTACAGATCAAGCAATAGTAGTTTTTTGTGAGATGAGTTGTTAGGCTACCTTGAATCAGAGAAAATCATTATATGCTCAGCGATAGAAATAGTATCATCCTTGATGGTTCCGGGGAAGCAACTTGAGCCACATTAGCAAGCCTAGACTACTGTCTAGCCTTGGTATATGACATTCAGCCTCAATATGGACACAACAGTTGCAATAAGTTTAGCAAGTACCACGGCGCTGGCCACCACGATGATAAGAGTGGGAGCCGAGCAAGGGAATCAGTAGGAGGGATAGAGGAGTAGAGAGATGCAAAGGCTGTTCACTGATTGTGTCATAGGCGAGAATAAGGGATCTTGATAACATTTTATTTAGAGCAAAATCAAGTTCAGGCTGGAGATCCACAAGTGCAAGAACCATGAAAATTTTGTTGTGTTGTTCAGGACATGAAGGTTTCAAAGTATTAAACAAGCTCAGGTCTATAAATCCATTTTTTCCAACTTGATCCAAATTAGATAGAAAATCATACTGTAGAAGCAGTGAACGTTATTGGATTAAATTTTCCTGGCTTTTTTTTCTTCCCAGACATCATATAGGTTTTAAAGGCCTGATATTGTTGCTGGAGTTTAGGAGCAATTGAAAACCAGAGCGCGCTGCACAAAGAGGCATTGATTTGCTTTCAACAGGCTGATCCTTGTTGGGATATCCTTGACTTGTTTGGTCGAGTGATATTCATGCCCTTGGCCATGAACCCACAACTGGACAGCAGTGGCCTAGGTGATGTAGTTGGCTGTCCCGATCAACTTTTCACACAGAACCAGTGGGGTGTTGGCAAAAGTCACTGCAATACCAAAATCCCAGGAGGAACCATCAGAGGCAATGAGAGATATCAATCCAAGTAGGTCTGGAGAGGGGCAACTGAATAAGGGAAGGCAGTGGGGACTTGCTGGAAAACGACACACATGTCAAACTGGTGTGGGACAGAGACACAAGAGTTCGTATGTGAGGATGTGTGCAACAGTGGTTTGAGGCAAGGCTGACGACATGATGGTTGTTGGAGGATGCTGAATCAGGTCGCACGTTGGAGAAAGGCAGTCAAAGTGGTAGGGAAGAGGGGTGCACGATGGTTGTGGGTACTACTCACCCACGAATGCAAACTGCATGAGGCAGAGAGGACCTGAAAAAAAAAAAATTAAATCTAAACTACTAATGACCTACGGAAAGAGTACATATGTACAACAAAATAAGTCACAAAATACATAAGAATAAAGCAAGTCCCTATTTTGAAGTAACTGCTTCCTTGATTTCTAATGAAAGCTATTAAATATGCTATTTAACACATCCAATGTAGCTTTTCAACATATGCAGTTATGCACAGTGTGAATGTATATTTTCCTTATATTTTACTATCTATGCTTAATGGCTGAATATGAATTTATATCTTTATAACTCTCAAACTTCACTATTTTTTCTCTTCTAGGATTTTTGGGTTTGTTGGCATGATCCTCGTTCTATGGTCTCCTGTTGCCATACCATTGCTTCCTACAATTGTGCAGAGCTGGTCAACAAAGACTTCTTCCAAAATAGCTGAGTTTGCTTGCATTGTTGGCCTGTACACTGCTACAGTGATACTTGTTATGTTATGGGGTAAAAGAATCCGTGGATACAAAAATGCATTTGAACAGTATGGGCTGGACTTGACATCACCACAAAAGGTAATATTTGAGATTAAAAAACATGGATAAGTCTGGGAGTAATATCAGCAGAATATATGAGACATTAACCCAGATATTCCTTTGAAGAGGAGTACTAGCAAGACACTCTTTTAAATACAATTTCATTGGTTGAAATTTATTAAAATCACAAAATCGAGAGAACATTAAATAGGATATGGGATCCACAATTTTTTGTGATTTTCAATAGAAATCGACCCCTGTTGCTTCAGGAGGATATGAAATTTTTATTGAGTATATTGTTCACTAGCATTACTTGTCTACTTGATTCTTTAAGCATGAGCTAATTTTGGATCCTTGCTGCAGCTTTTTGAGTTCTTGAAAGGCTTGGTTGGTGGAGTCATCTTCATTTTGTCAATCCATGCTGTGAATACATTTCTTGGTTGTGCAAGTTTCTCTTGGCCTCAAACTCCAACTTCTTTAGATGCCATGACTTGGGTAAAAGTGTATGGACAGATGGGTCTGATGGTTGTTCAAGGAACTATGATGGCTAGTGCTATTGCACTGGTGGAAGAATTACTTTTTAGGTCATGGTTGCCCCAGGAAATTGCAGTTGATCTTGGATATCATCATGGAATTATCATTTCAGGGCTGGCATTTTCTTTCTTGCAGAGGTTTGTCTTCTTCCCTGGAATCATGCATTACACATTTTAAATAGGTATGGCTTGATTCATTTCCAGCCACACAATAATCCCCACCTAATTGGTTATAAAAGGGTCATTACACTTCTATAAAAACCAAATCGTGCTAAATCTGCTGACTACCGAAAAATTGTATGCCTAAGCACATTTTATGAATTATTCTCTCCACCTCTATTTATACTAAATGCTATAGCCTATTGTAATATTGATAGCATATTCTTTTTATCATTCAGCCCTGATATTCCACCTCTGTTTTCATTCTCTTTCTTCCGAGTCAAAATCTTATCTTCTCTTTTGATGGGGTTTTCAGGTCTCTGCAAGCAATACCAGGACTTTGGTTTTTGGCTTTGGCTTTGTCAGGTACCCAACAGAGAAATGGAGGTAGCCTCTTAGTCCCTATTGGGCTTCGCACAGGAATGATGGCATCCACTTTTATGTTGCAGAAGTGTGGTTTTTTAACATATCATAATAAGGGAAACTTTCCTCTCTGGATAATCGGGAGTCATCCTTTTCAACCATTGAGTGGTTTAGTTGGTTTGGCATTTTCTTTGTCATTGGCAATACTTCTCTACCCCAGACAGACTTTACCAAGAAAAGAAGCTCAGGAATAAGTAGAAAACTAGTAGTAATATCATTACAGTTATGAATTCGGCGATGCCTTCTGTACATGGTACAGGTTTTTCTTGATCTGTTAATTGGGGAGTAAAGAATAAGACAGTGATCGAAAGGCATAGAATGAAAGTTGGAACTTTGGAACATCGAATTAAAGGCTTTAGTTCCGAGTATCTTGTAAAATAATCGTCTGGAACCTAGAGGCAGGCCTCAATTACGTTATCTGTTTTGTATTATAGGAATAATTGTACAAGGCGATTTTGTAACTAGAAAAGCTACAGGTTTGTACAGAATATTTTGTGTTTATTTTTGTACTTCATTAGCCAATCAAAGTGTACAGTAGCGTTACTGTGAGTTTTGCTAGTTGTATCACTATTTATCGGAACGCAATATAATGCTGAGGAGCTAGGATATAGGACCAGGTGTAGGTATCAGTTTTGTCTTACTCCTTTTCTTTCTCTTAAATTTGCCATTTTCAGAGGCATATTTATATTGTAACAGTAAAAATGTCCACAATTACTTGCGCTTACTCTTATATCAATTATTTCTTTCAATTTAAAGATTATGCCTTTATGTTAATTTTAGAGAAATTATACTTGTACAACTAAAAGAGAGAGATAAGAGATAAATATGATATTTAACAAATGATGTTATATAATTATTGTATGTATATCACATCTTAGTTTTATATGTTGTGTATGTGAGAAGAGGGAAACAATTAGTATTTTCTAAATTTTTTCAGGTATAGTACTCAACAAAGTGATTTATTTATAATTATATAATAATAAAAATGATAATGATGATTACGTGGATAATAAATTACTATAATTAAAATATCACAGGTTGACTGTTACAAGGTATATATGGAGTACAAATCAAAATGTAATCTAATTTTTTCTTGTTAAAATGTTTATCCAATTCAATGTATTTGTTTGATCATGTTAAATATGATTGTGAGTTATGTTACTTTTTGAATTATTGTTAGATATTTATCTTGTTTAACGTTTAAGTCTTTTAAGATAATTTTAACTGAAAATTATTTACAAATGTCTGTTGTAATTTAAAATTCAATTTCGACATCTTCAAGAAAATAGCAATATCTAGTAATCAATATCAATATAAGCTTCAAGAACGAAAATTTTATTGTATTTAAAATATTTTCTCTTAGTGTTTCTTAAGTTATTGTAAAATTTATGTTTCCTAAGTTACTATAAAATTCTATATAATTTGTAAGTAAACTCTTATTGAACAATGCATAAGTTAGCAAGTTAACCTATAATGAATGTAATATTAGACCTCATATGAGATAGGTAAATTAATTTTTTAACAAAATGTAGATACATTTCTTTATATGTTGTTACACTATCATCTCTACATCACCAAATTCAAGAATTAAATTCACAGGAGTATTAAGATGTTTTACCATTACATGTCTCTTTGAAAAAAAAACAAAATTGTGACATATTTATGATGAGATAATAAAAATATCTTTTTTGGAATAAGACATTTCAATTTCCAAAAAAATGTTTTAGTCTTCATTTGAAATTATGTTACCCGTACAATACAACTTGTTCTTTCCATTATCATCAATAATAATAATATTCATGTCTACTAACAATACAATCATGTCCCGTAAAATCAAATGACATAAACGTACTATACAAAAATAATGAAAAGGAATCACTTACCACTATACTAGAAGGACTCGTTGGCTACAAAATTCAAAATGCTCTTGTAATTAAATATTTATTTAAATTAATTTTAATTATCAATTCTATATTAGAATATATAACATGATTAAAAAAATAATTGCGAGTAATAGTGAAATGAACACTATATTTTCGAACAAATTTGATAATATTTAAAAGGTTAGCTATAAGATAGATAACTTGTATGCATAAAGTATGCTTTATTCTATTATAGAATTTGATTATATGATTATCACCTGTAATGCAAATCATATTCATCCTTCACGTAACCTTTTGTATATATATTTATTAAATAGGTATTCAGTAAAAGCAATGTTTTAATACAAAAAGTATGAATGATATATTTTCGTTTTTGGCTACAATAGATAAATCAAGAAGAAGAAAAAAAACATGTAAAAAGCAAAAACTATTCCCTGGGAAAATGAAGTCCAAGTGGGAGGAACTCATATAAAGGTGCTTCGTCTTCCTTCAAAACCTATGTGGAGTGATTGTGGCGTTAATATGGAAGCTAAGGAAGAAGAATTTTGCATGAACGTGAAAAAAAAAAAATAATAATAATAATAATAATAAAAGGTCACCTATGTGGAGTGATTGTGGCGTTAATATGGAAGCTAAGGAAGAAGAATTTTGCATGAACGTGAAAAAAAAAAAAATAATAATAATAATAATAATAAAAGAAATAATAATAATAATAATAATAAAAGGTCACGCCGTTGCCGGGGATCGAACCCGGGTCACCCGCGTGACAGGCGGGAATACTTACCACTATACTACAACGACTTTGTTGCTGTGTAAACTACAATAAATTTATTACTCATATACTGTTCTTAATTGAATAGTGTGGGGCAAAATTTTCTGCTTCCACTTGTCTGTATGCACTTTTTTCTAGAACGGATTTTGTAGTTTTTCAGATTATTATTCATTGACGTTTATATTTTAGCTTTTTTTTTTTTACAACAATCCCATCTAATCTTGGATTCCATATCCACGGTCATATTATTTATCCCTTTAGTTGACGATGCATGTTCAAGAAAATACCATTTTCAGTAGTGACGTCACCTATACGTATTAGGAAAAGTTAACAATTACATCATCCAACGCATACTAGTTAAAATCAACTTGAGTCCCAAAACATCATTTTTATGGGAATTTTTTACTGTATTATTATTTTTTTTTTTAAAATACCAAAATAGTACCTTGTACACATTATTTATCCAAGCAGCCCCCTTTAATGTTCAAGGTCAGAATTCAGTTCCCCGGAAACCGAATTCTGACCTTCATTGTGTTCTCCCTTGCCGGCGTGGACTATCAAAATTCAGTTCCCGAGGAACCAAATTCTAGGCAACCAATTTTGATTTTTTTTTCATTTGGGTTTAGAGTGCGACGGCGACGTTTTGCATGCTGCGGCGAGAGAGTTTGAGGAAGAAGAGGTGAGGGGGGAGGGAGGGGACGGAGGGGGATGCGATGGAAGGTGATGGCGAGGGTGGTGGCGAAGACGGCGGTGATGTAGTGGGCGTTGGAGTCGGCGGTGATGGTGGTGGTGGTGGAGTCCAATGCCATCACCATCCTCATCCTCACCCCTCCCACCACCACCACCCCTGCCATCACCTTCCACCGCATCCCCCTCCGCCCCTTCCCTTCCTCCCTAGTCCCTCCCCTCCCTCCCCCCTCACCTCCTCTCCCTCGAACTCTCCCGCCGCAACATGCAAACATTGCCATTGCACTCTAAACCCTAAACGAAAAAGAATCAAAATTTGGTGCCTGGAATTCGGTTTCCCAGAAGCCAAATTCCGACAGCCCACGCCGGCGGGAGAGGACACAATGAAGGTTAGAATTCAGTTTTCGGAGAACTAAATTCTAACCTTGAACAGTGAAGGGTGCTACTTGAGTAAATAATGTGTACAGGGTGCTATTTTGATATTTTTTTGAAAAAATATTAATAGAGTAAAAAATTCTTTTTATGGAATAAAATACGAATAATTAAATGTTAAAAATAAAGACAATCTAAGATTTAATAAATATAAATATAGGAAAACAATTATTTAAGACAATTAAAAGCTTAGAATATTAATATTCAAACTATGATATGTAACTTGTGTGTGGTCTAATTCAACTAGTTGAACAGTATATGTTAGTATTGTAAATACTTCGATACCAAATTTAATTCCAATAAATAAATAAAATGAAAAAAATAATGGGTCATAATAAAAATAAATAATCCTAGGTAACTTTTACTTGCTTGTTTAAAAAAATAATGTAGTTGTAATTTTTTTTGTCAAAAATTAAATATATATAGTATTTGTTTTATAATTATGTTACACGAATGTTCCGATATAAATAATAGCCACTACAAAACTTTAGTTACCGTTCGGGTCCAAAATATTAACAAGTATCCAAAATGTCTTTTCTAAACCTAATCATCTATATTTATATCGACATGACATTATAAACACAAATTTCATGTTTCTTACTATAATCATGTGAATCATGTCATATCTTTATTGTCATTATGAACCTTGATATTTATGGTCATTATTTTGTCTATTTTGAGGATCAAAGGATCTTATTATTGGTTGTTCAAATACTTGTCATATTTCGCATAAGTGAAAGATAGTCAACCTATAAAAGATTGAGGTATAGATCAATCTTTTGAAGACTTGATGTTGGTTAATGGTTGATAGATATAGTCGACATATGTGAGATTATCATAGTACATAGTCCTCTAAGCTCGAGCACGAGAGTGTGAAGAGTCTAAGTGATTGATTAAACTTCGTATATAGTCCTTGACATTTGTTTGGGAGACCTCTCGATTGGTAGGAGATTAGCACAATACATAGTCCTGTAAGCCCGAGTGCAAGAGTGTAAAAAGTTTAAGTGATTGATTATCTTTCATACATAGTCCTCAACATTCACCTTGGAAGCCTCTTGGTCGGTAAGAGACTAACTTGGTACATAACCCTTTGGGGTCGAGCACTCTCGTGCTCGAGCCTAAGTGATTTATTATCCTCAATACATAGTCCTTGACATTTGCTTGGGAGACCTCTTGGTCGGTTGGAGACTACCACGATACAAGTACGACATGTTTACCGACTTGTTAATAATTAATTTTTATTAAAAAACTTGATTGGTTACTCTTAATGTAATTTACATACCAGATCATGTTTTTCATCGAATTGAACTTCAAACCTTACTTAAAAAGATCAAATATGATACCACTCAAAATAAAGAATTGTTAGTTAAATATACAATATTGTTATAAAAAAAAATAGACAACATCGTACCAATGTAAAATTTACTTTGTTAATCAATAATAAATCATTATTTATAATAAATTATTAACTTTAATCATAAACAAATAAATAAATCATATCAATAGCCATACCTAATTATTTGAAAGTATAAAACTATTATATAACACCAATGCATGAACATTAAACTCTATTCTTAATTAAAAAACAAAAAAGGAAGAAAAAAAATTTCAGAATTAAAAGTAAAAAAAAGGGTGAAAAATATACATTTTTGTATATAATAACGTCAAGTAATGAAAAAGGAGGGTAAAAATTTTTCTTTTTAGGAAAAAAGGTATTTATATGACAAATTGCAACACAGAAAGAGGTTACAAACCGGAAGGTGGGTTAATCTTACGGTTCAGAACAATGAATGAGACGTTTCAAGCTTCTTTTTTTCTTGTTCATTTCCAACCCTATATTTTCATTTGAACGATTTAATTAATATACAAAATAAAAAACGAGAGAGAAAGATCTAATGTGGCTACAACAATTTGTTGCATTAGGAGCTAGTTAAGGACAAAAACATACGAAAATGTCGAAATGAAATGAAAGCACAACATGCGGGCGCCCACAATAAAAATTTGTGTGGTTTGGCCTTTTTCACTGCCACAAGACCTCTGTACAATGCCTTCTTAACAGCCAAAACAACTTCTTAATGTAACCGTGCAAAAGGAATCACGAGCATACTCATAAAATGTTTTTTCTTTCAACCTCTGTAGATGGATATTTCCTCCACAACTTAGAAAATGACAAGACAACTAATGCTCACGGGACCCACAGGCCAAGGGATTCAAATATGCCAAGATTCAGAAGCACTATGAGACAGATCCTAATTAACTACATATTTCATACCTTCAACTTTTATCTCTTTCTCACCATTCATTTTTACTTTATATTATGATTGATAAGAAGGGAGCAAACAAAAAGGTTAGTACTAATTTCAGGGCATTGTTATTATTTCATTTGACTAAAGTGAAAGTGAGAGCAACCAAGAGTGTTAATTTTGCTTTCTCTTGCGTCAGGCCCGTTGGGTGAGGGGGCCCAAAAATAGATACAAAAACTAACGTACACGTCCATTCCCCACAACTCTCAACTCTCTAAATCTTGTAGGATTTTATTTATTGATTTTGGAGTGGTAGATACCATAGTATTGATACCAGATACGAAATATTTATGATCCAACAACACATAAGACCCGTTGAAAAGGAGTTGCTATGCTTTGCAAGTTGCTACTTGGGAATTATATACTAATCGAACAATGAGATTTGACAACGACAATTAAATCTTTAAATTCCGACATCAATTTTCACTTTCTTCCGATTCATAGACAACAACGGATGAAATTGCGGGGGGACCTTACTCCTTACTTAGCCTCTAGCTATTATGATGATGTCTTGTTTTTTAAGATTTTGTTTGAGTTTAAAGATAAAAAGAACTACAGTGCATAAAAGTAAAGTTGGGACTTGGGAGGGGAACATGGACACGTGCAAAGTGAAGAAGGCACGGCTTAAAATTGAATTGACGGGTAAAACACCCCAATTCGAAGCTTTTTCCAATCAAGATCCAAATCATGCAAAAAAAAAAAAAAAAAGGCTTTTTTTTTCTCCCTCTCTCTCCTCTTATCGAAAGCTTAATCACAAAACTAAAATATTGAACATTATTTATAAAACTCAAGTACGACAGACTCCAAATGAGAAAGAAAAAGCCGGTTCCTCCATTTCTTTATCCATCCAACTCTTCATCCTCAGTTTACTCAACAGCAAGAGGCACAGACTCAGCCTGAGGCACAAAACAATGATACTATACATTAGTAAGTTAACATAACATATATATGAAGAGAAAGTAATATTTTAGATACAAGTAAAAATTCTTATCTATGAAAGATAAAGTTCTTATTTCTAATATCCACATACCAATTTGCGGTATTTGAGAGCATAGAACATCTCAAGATAGCGGCGGCTCTCACGGCGGTCAAGGTTAGAGACATGCTTCCAGAAGCCATAGACACCAGTGAGAGTAAGAAGCCTCTGAGAGTAAATTTGCCATGTGTACCTGTGGAACAAGTGCAACAAAGAAAAGACTTAAACCACAAGTCAACAAGCCAAAACAAAGAGCATGGCAACATAGCAATAATAATAATAATAACACAAGACAACACAAACATATTGATCAACAATGTGAACACAATATGCTTACTTCTCTTCAATACGCTGGAGACCACCCAGGGAGATCTTGTCCCAGTGAGATGGGTCAACCTTGCACTTCTCAAAGAATTCAACAAGAAGTTCAGCAGCACGGTCACCATGGTAAGGGTCAATGTGGAAGCCAGACTTGCCATGCACAATGATCTCAGCAGGGCCACCATTGCATGTGGCAAAGGTTGGCAAACCACAAGTCATGGCCTCAACCACTGTCAAACCAAAAGCCTCATACACTGCAGGCTGCACAAAGGCTCCCTTTGTGTCACAGATCACACGGTAGAGCTCTCCGTTCCTCACACGGTTCATCTGAGAGGAAATCCATCTGAATTGGCCGTTCAACTTGTAGGTCTCAATCAGGCCATACATCTTCTTCATCTCAGCCTTCTCCTCCAAGTCCTTCGACTCCTTCCTCCTGTCTCCGGCAACCACCACAAGGTTCACCAACTCCCTCAGTTTCGCGTTCTTGCCGTACCACTCCACAAGTCCGGTGATGTTCTTCACACGGTCCAACCTGGCCATGGTGAAGATGATTGGCTTGCTGCGGTCCTTCAACACACATCTGTCCCAAATGCAATCACATTAGACAAATGTCTACACCGTCTGTTTGAATACAAACTTATAAAAACTTCACTACTAAAAAAGAGAAGTTTCTCTCGGAAACTCTTCTAAGCTTGTATTCAAAGAGATTCAAGATATGATTATGGTTAGATAAGATGAAGGAAATGAACGAAAGGGAGAGAAACTAACATGTGTTCCTCATTCTCCACTGAGCTGTAGAGAAGCTCTTCAATTTCGGGGTGGAAGGAGGTCAACCTGCGGTTGGTTTCGGTGTATGGGAAGTAAATGGTTTGATCAGCTCCGGGGGAGACAATGTTGAATTTTGGATCAAAGACATCAATACCATGCACAACACGGTAGAGTCCAGGAAGGGTGAAGGCAGTGTGACTCTCATACTGTCCAACAGTGTCCTTGCTGCAGAATTATTTGTACAATGATACAAGAGTTTTAGTATCCTAATCAATAAGTAAAATTGAGCAAAAGAACAAATATAGTGAAGATTGAAGGGGTGGCTCACCTTCCAGCAATCTCTTGGAAGGTACTGGTGATAATGAAGTCAGTGTGGTTCATGGCAAAGAGATCAGCTGTGAATTGGCAAGAGAAGTGATATCTCTCTTCCAATTTTTTCCAGTAAATGTCGGATTCGGGGTATTTGGTCTTCTCAAGTGCGTGAGCAATGGTACACTACAATAGATAAAGAAATAAAATAGCTTAGACCTCTGAGTTCCAGAGTACATTTAGCCATAACAATTTTAACTAGATGTGTAGACCAACCTGAGTGACACCTAATTTGTGTGCCAGCAAAGAAGCAACAATGTTTCCATCACTGTAGTTTCCAACGATCAGATCTGGCTTGCCTTGCAACTCCTTGGCAAGCTCATGAGCAACATCCTGTTAACAAGACACAATTGAATGTTAAAAACTCAAGTGAAAACACGTCAAAACTCTTAGACGGGGTCAAAATTTACCTCGGTGTAGGTTTCCAAGTAGGGCCAGACTTCGAATCTTGAGATCCACTTGCGAACAATACCCTTCTCATTTCTGAAGGGAACTCGAAGAATGTGGGAGTGCTCGGTTCCGAACACCTTCTCAAGACGTTGGCCACAGGTAGTTCCTACGGCATCTGGGAGAAGACGGGTGATCTGCATTTAACATCATCCACAAGCACCAATTAGAAGAACATATCAACACACTACACATAAGTAAGCTTTGCTAATAATTGACAAAACCATATACTATGAATTCTTACGATGAGAATGCGAGGAACAATGTCCAATCCTTGTTGCTTAATGCGATGGAGCATCTCATTCTCCAAAGCACGGACTTGATCCAAGATGTAAACAACCTGGATCAAAGAATCAAGAACAACATGTGAGTCAACCCTGATAGGAAAAACAGTATGGACTATTGAGAAATAGTACACAAGGGAGCATTTCATGTTATACTAACCTGACCACCAGTGTCAGGGTATCCCAACACATTGTCTTGAGCAAAGTAACCGTGGGGAGAAAGAATAACAACATTGAAGACCATAGGGATTCTTCCAAGGAAGGTCTCAAGGGTGCACGGGTCAGGGGCCTCAAGAAGATCCAAGAGAAGCTGAATTGACTCAAGAACACGCTCTGCGGTGTCACCCCACCCTCTCTCCAAACCAATCTCCTGGAACTTGTGCTCAAATGCTGAGTAGGGAGTTTCAGGAGGAATTGTTCCCAGATACTCCTCAGCTTTCCTCAGAACATGTTGAAGAGAATCCGGGTTTTGAATTCTGTCATTCAACATCAAAGTCTACATACACAAAAATATATATATATATCTTCATCAGTAAAAACACAACAAAACCAGTATTAGAACTCTAAGCAAAAGAACTAATTACATGCCCTAAGTTCAACATGCAACATATATATTTTACTAGAACTCCAGATCTGGTTACTAGACATGATACAAACATGGATTTGGATGTCCAAGTCATTTAACTTCTCACTACCTTGCTTTAGTGTCTAGTTTAAAGGGTTTGGCAATTCTAAAAAGAAATAGACACGTACCTTTCCCTTGACACTGTGAAGCCTGAGGAACTCCAAAAGAGGGTGCAAGCTCTCCTTGTCATGGAAGAGCTTGGCAGAAAGGTGGCGGTTGAGAAATTGCACACCATTTCCGATAGACTTGTTGAGAGTTGGGCGAGGGAAGGATGCAGTGAATGGTTCAAAGTCCAATTCAAGCACAAAATTTCCATTGGAACTGAAATAAGAGTGAGAGAAACGTTTTATAATTTATGCAAGTAACATAACAAGTACCACTTATAACACAACACAAACTCAAAGCCTTTTATTTACCTTCCATCAACAAGTTCCTCCTTGAAGCGCAGAAACTCAGCAGGTTGCAACTCCTCAACAACAAGAGCGTGCACATTCACTCTCAGGTACTCCCACACACCAGGCCTTGGACGAACAGCCAAAGCAACCCATGGTGGCAAAACTATGGCTTCCTACAACACAGATAAACAAAATAAGAAAATCAACAAATCACAGCTGAAAAACCTCCTACTCAAAATCTCAAAAGAAGTTAGTTTTTTTTTATTTTTTATAGGCAAATGTTACTCCAACCCTATATCCCTCCCCCCAAACCACCTGACCACCTTATCACTCCTCAAAAGAAGTTAGTTACCTGTGTAGATCTCAGAACTTCTCCAAAGGCTCCATCAGTAAGCTTCTGTCTGTTCTCTTCTGGGATTTCCTCAAACTCAGCAATGACCTGGTGGTGTTGAAGGATCCCCTTGCCCTTGGCTTCAAGCCTGTCCAAATTCCATAACATTCTTAGTGTTACACTACATGCTTCCACATCACATACTACTTTGTACAATTTTCACTACCTTTAAAGAGAGAAAAGAAAACACTCTGACACATGCAAATTGAGCTTCCATATACAAACTCACTGTCTAAAACCACTTTGACCTTTAAAAAACACCTCAAAAAAGGAAATTATGAGAGTTACCTTGACAGAAGAGCCAAAATTTCGTTTCTGTTGGCAGTGAGGGTTTCATCAAGCCTCTCACGGAGACTGTGAACACGAGTCAAACGATCGGTAGCCATTGGCTTCGAAGATCTCAGGGAAAGACTTCAACTGCAACAACAACAAAAAAAAAAAAAAAAAAACATTGTAAGAAACAGATCAAGAATACACAAAACTTGTCACCAAGGCAAATCAATAATCTTGAATCAGCACAAAGTCAACAAGTGAAAAAAAAAATTTATTCTACAAAACTGGATTGGATTTCAAGACCTACCAACCACCCCCACCAACCACCTGTCCACAAAAAAAAATATATAATACCAGATCTTCTACTTTGTTCTACTTAGATTTCAACCTTAAACAGTGCCGGACAAGAATAATTGCAAGATGCACTCTCTTTTCCCAGTGCAACCAACTTTTCTTTTAAACAATAATTAACATTAATTAATTAGAAAAACAATAGCAATTAGCAAGCAACCAAAGTGGTTGAAGTGCTTGAGCTATGGTTCCAAAATAAATTAAGTATACCCCTCCAAGCTTAAACCTCTCTTAAGTCTCGACCGTTCATCGCGAAGAAAAAAAGTTAATATTTTTTTAATAATGAGAAACCAACAAAGAAGTTCTCGGTTCGAGGCCAGGCTGTACAAAGTGTTTCTTCTTTTGTTTTGTTTGTTAACTCAGGACATGCGTTTATGCGTTAAATCCTTTAACCGGTTCGGCATCAACAAAAAAACAACCAAACCGACAGGGTCATGTTCCGAATCACCGAATAGAATGAAAGAACAGATAATTCTGAGTAAATTTTAGCACCACAAAACAGAGGCAGTGTAACGGCACCACCCCGTGTAGTTTAAGGTGGTGAAGAAAGAAGAGAGAGCACTAGAGACCCTGGAACAGAACATAAGAGTCTGATCCAGTGGTCACGAGGAAATAACATGCAGAGAAGGAGGGTCATTCTGACGTGGCAGTGGTGAACAGAACACCGAAACAGGGGAGAGGCAGAACAACGTTAAGGAAAACAGAGAAAGAAAAGAAAAAATAAAAACAACAGAAGGAGAAAGAAAGAAAGAAAGAAAAGAGAAAAAGAACACAATAATAGTACCTAAGAAAACAGAATGAACGCAAAATAGAGAGGGGGGGATAAAGAGAAACGATGAATGAATGGAAACTGAGGTGGTGGCTCAGTCAATTTATAGACGGGAGCGCCAAACAGAATGGGAATTTCACAGATGCAAAAATAAATAAAATAAATAAAGGAAATGATTTTTTTATTTTTTTATTTATTAAGTAAGAGATTCACCAAAGGTCAAAAAAACTTTATCTATCTTCTTTCTTACTCCACTGAGGGTCGTTGTGTAAATGCACAATTTATAATAAAAGTATATTCTCGTTAGATTATGCATGCTTCCAGGGAATGCATTGTGCCACATCAGTATATATATTTATGTTACTGTACAAATTTTGAAATGCAGAGCTGGATCAAATTTCCTTCGTGATGTCACAAAAAGAAAAACTACTACATGGAACATTATATTTTTGAGTTAATTATTTGTATACTGTCAGTGTAAAATTTTTTTACACTAATAATTAATTAAATTTTTTAATTATGTTATATCATTATAAATACATTTACTTTTAACGTATAATTAAAAGATCTAATTGATTGTTAATATAAAAAATTTTAAAATTATAATATATAAGTGATTAACTATTTTAGTAAATAAGAATCTGACATCTTTTTCCGGGTAATAACTAATAAGGTTTTTCTGGGGAGTATAAAATATTATGTTTAAAAGTTATTGCATTACTGCAGTCAAAAGGGAAATTTTATTGCGTTAATTGGTCATAGTTGTAACTGTTCAATACTATTAATATGTTTTAAATTTTTCATCTTTGTAAAACTAAGATTTACAGTAGTATTATTTATATTATGGTCAAATTGATCTCATAAATGCTGTAAAAAATTAATTTATATTTCAAAAAACGTTGTGCGGAAGAAATCCATCGACAAATGACAACTAAGAACCCACCTTTTTACCATATGAAATCAAGGTACTGTTGTCTGCCTAATAAATAGATTTCTTGATGTTCGATACATCTATTCATTAAAAAGAGAAAAACAAAATATGCATGTTGCTACAAAATTGAAATCTGCCAACAAAAAAAAAAACAAAGTTGATAATAAGGAAATTTATTTATTTTAGTGCTTGATGCTCAAGGAGTTAATTAAAAATGAGTGAGTGATAAGTTTTATCTTGTGGACCAAAACTAGTTATTTAATCATTATCTGCTTAGACATGAAGGAAGCAAATTATAATAATCATGAGACAATGTGTATGATCCCTGAATAAATCATGTAGGAGGAGTGTTATATACATTTTAGTCGATTCAAAGAAAGTTAGAATGTCAAAAATTGTTGTTTCATTCACAACATGATTTGTGGCCACCTTAACTACTTTTTATGTTTAACATGTCATGGAAGTAATTTAGCCAAAAAAGAAAAATTAATGTTGTTTTTTCTCAAAATTTATTATTATTTTATTGTTTTTTTTATCTCGTCTAAGCAAAACAGAGGACGCATGTATCTCCCTCAAATTGCTATTGTAAAAAAAATGTAAAAGAAAATTTTAAAAAAATGATGAATAAATGTAAATTATTTATAGTCATTCTGTTAATGTATTTTGTTCGGTAAAAGAAATCTATTCTGCAAGGTTTAGATGTAATGTTCATCATAAGTAATAATATTCTTTTGCAATACATGTAAATAAAAATAAAAATAAAAACGTGTTTAATCATTTTGAAGCAAAAAAATTTGTTGAACTGTTTTTATTTAGAGTTTAATTGAAATTTAATGATAGTGTATTACATTATCATCCGATTTTAAATTATTATTATATAACTAAAAATTTATAATAATTACTTTAAAATCACATTTAAAATAATGTTTATTAATTTAATTGATCTTTACACTGACAACATATCAAAATTAAGCTATTTTTTGAGCTATATCTGGTTTTATGATTCTTATAATATACTCTAAAGCTTAAGATTTCATTTTAAAAATTTATATTTGACTATGAAATGAAATTGTAGATTGAAATATTACTTACTACTATATACCACGCATAACTAAAAATTGAAACGTTGAACACAAAGCACGTGAGGTTGTGAGTGAGAAGTATCACGTGAGTTCCAGGTGTTTTATAGTACCTTTTTGTTGGCGAAAATTTGTAATTGCTTATTTTTTTTAAACTAAATTGCCTGTGGTTAGTGACGTAAATGGTTTGGTGGGTACATTGTAGTGTTCGTCACAAGCAAAGACTTTATTTTTTATGGTATATTTATATGATATGATAAATATAAATCGATCATATTATCACTATTATTCTCTTTTACTAATACTATAAATTCAAATTTATTAAAAGAAAATCACATATTTTTTAGTGTTATATTGTATTTAATAAGTTTATTTGATTTAATGATAAAACTTAATAAAAAATTTGTGGTTTTTAATTAATAATAAAGAGATTATAAAGAAAAATATTTTGATATTTCTATTATTACTACCTACTAAACCCCAATGCCTAGTTATTGGAGTTAGCATTGAGAAAAGTCTGCCCCGGCCGTTGCTTAAACAAATTATTATGTACTACGATAGTATATAGTAGTGTGCAGTAGCACATATATTATAAGTAGCACTAAAAAACAAGGTGTGTAACAATAATTAGAAATTGGGTGAGGGGGACCTTATAAAGAATATGCTCCAAATTAAATAAGTCAGATAAGTGGCCAGTGATGATGACTATATGACAATTTACCCCATGCAAATATCGAAAATACCAAGATTTGACGTTGTAAATAATATATGGATTTCTATTTATAAACACCAACTTGCTCACCTTGAGTCTGAAATTCCAGAACGCGGAGGAGGAAACAAAGCAAATGAAGGGATCAAGATAGGGAAGTGGCAGATTCAGAATAAGATTCAAGGCAAACAAACAAAACTCAGCAGAGGGGTGCTGTACAATATGAGTTTATAACCCCTTTTTATTGTGGAATAAGAACATAATTATCTACAATAAATCAGTTTAAACAAAAAAAAAAAATAGTGATTTACCCTTCACCAATCACATCCTTGTAGACTTGTAGTTCCAATTCACCTGAAATTGGTATATTACTGTTTGTATTTTTTTTTTTTTCACTCATTATGATTTCGCAAATTTTGTATCTAATTTTTGAAATGTTTCATCATTTATTTTTTAAAATTTTTGCATATTAAACTCCTAATAGATAACTAATATTATGTAACATCATTGTGTACATATCACATTAACAATTAATGTTATAAATCATTGTAATATGTCAATTATTAATATGTTATATAACAAAATTAACGATGTCAAACAGTCAACTAATAAATAGTAAAATAAAAAAAATGATAAACATATAATTTAAAAATTTTAGTTATAATTAAAATTCATGAAATCATAAGTTATAAACGACAAAAATACAATTAAGCATTTTTTTAATGAATTTATGTATCTTTTATCAAAAGACTCTTAACTAAATCAGATAAAGTAATTTAAAGTTTAAACAACAAAAAATTGTCTCTAAATATTTAAGCGTAGACAAGTAGTGATAATTAAAGTTTAAAACCAGTGTCTAAAGCGTTGGATACAATGTGCTATGCGGTTGGTAGTAATACTAGTTTGGTACGGAAATTTGAATTTAAGATTTAATGAGATTCATAACTTGCCTCGAAAAGAGGCATTCATTATTACTGGCAAGCTTGGTGTGGTTTATTTGTTGTTTTCACAACTCACTTTTTTCTGCCATTACAGGAACCAAGAACCAACTCTCTCTCCGACTCATCAACTGTGTTTTAAAACTCATATCCTTATCCACTTCATTCGTACGTCCTCTCTCTCTCTACTAACCCTCTCTGTCTATTCCTCAATCCTCACTCATTAATTAATTATCCTGCCCTATTAAATAATGCATTTGTTTAAGCAGCCTTAACATGTTGTGCTTACCCTAATACTATTTGACTCAATGTTCTTGTCTCAACCTCCAAGGCAGATACATTCATTATATTACAATAATTAAGTGTCATAAATAGTATTTAAAACACAACTCTTAATATCATTAACTAATTTTAAATTAACATTTAATGATAATGCACTGAAAGATTAAAATAATTTTATACCATAATTTAATTCTATTTGCATAGATGATAAAATTTATTAATTTTTATAATAATCATTATTTGAAAATTTATATAAAATATAATTTTTAATTAATTAATAATATAAATTTTTTTATACCAATAATGTATCATCATTAAATCTTTTAGATTACAAGATTATATTTATTGTATTCTTTATTTAAGAAGATATATTGATGGCTAAATAATATGTTCAAAAAATACTAAAATATAAAGTCTTAGTAGTTAATGTATTAAAAATATCATTTAAAAAATTTAAAAATTTTACTTTAAAATTTTTTGAAATTTTTTTTACTTATTGTCAAAAATCATCCAACACGAAAATTAATTAATGTGAAGTTCTTCCAACTTAATTAAAAGTGTTGAGTTTGAATCCTAGTATGCATTTATGTTAAATAATAGTCTCATTTGATTCAAATATGATTAACTCAAATAAAAAGTACATGTAATTTTTTATCCAACAAAATATTGACTAGAAAAATATAGATTCAAGTGATTTACATATTTTTTTAATTATTTTAATTGTTTTAATATAGAAAATTCACAAACAACTATCAAAAATTAAAACATTCATCATGATTATTATCTCACAAATCATATTATCATGATTACAATCATGTATGATCTCATAAATCTTGACACCTTGTCTCATTTGTTATTAGAAAGTAATTGATCGCTAATAAAGTCTAATTCTAGTAGTAACATAAGAGTTCGATCATTAAATCCTAATTAGTTAAAGACTGATTCAAGTATTAGAAATGCAAAGTGTGATAATCTATACAATCGTTTAAAGGTCGAGACGATAAAAACGTAATATATTAAATTTGATACTATTGTAACTTTTTTTATTATATGACGAATGGATGACCGGTGTATATTAATTCTATAATTATAATTAAGAATATAAGTTAATAATATTATGTTTATAGTATAAAGGTATTTATATTGTTAATTATAGACAATAAATGTTAATTTTTGTAATGATTATTTTTTCATGAAAGAGTTTAACTTTTGTAAATTATTAGAGTAAAAAACAAATGCACTCTTGACTAATTAGGAAACATCATTAACGTAGCTTTTCAAAGTATTTGTTAAAAATAAAAATAAAAAGAAAATTCATCAAGATATTTTCTAATACATTCACTTATGATTTTGTCATTATTTTGAGGGAAAAAAAATACAAAAACTTGTAGGTCTTATATTTTATTTAACAGACTTCACTTATGATTCTAAAATTTGAAATAAAATTTAATCTATAATAAAATATATATTAGAATAGCAGGCTTTGTTAAATGCATTTTTCTGTGTGTTTTAAGTAATTAAGTTCTCTATATAGAAATACATAATTAGAAAGATAGGGCAAAAAAATTATTATCATAATACATACGAAGTAAATTGATAAAAATCACAGATAAAATGACTGTAATTAATTTATAGTATAAGATTCATAATATTAAGAATGTATTAGAAGATTATTAGGTAGTTACATTAAGAAATGTATAGATTTGGGCGTTAGTTATAAAGTTATAAGCTGATCCGAAGTTGGCAGCAGCGGTAGTTACCGTACGAATACGAAGGTAGAGAGGCAAAGGATGATAGATAGATTTGATGGTGTCGGAAAAGCAAAATGTAATGTACAAGATACTCCTTTATATACACACGATGACGTGGCATTCTTCCATTGGAGGACCAACTTTACATTGACGTAACACCAGATGCTCATGTGAGTCATGTCCCCTATCCTCTGCCTCTTGCTCCATTTTATTTTACATTTTACATAATTTTGCATTGTCCCATCTCTCTGACACGTGTCCCAACACGTTCAAGGACGTGTAACCGCTGGACCCCACCTCCATGCGGTGGCTGAGATTCCAATATCCGACGTGGCAAACACCGACAACCATTTCTGCCTCATCACCGATGAATACTGAAAATGCACTAATTATAACTTAATAAAAAATATAAATTTCATAACCTTTTTATAATTTTTAATTCATTACAATAAGATAAATACGTTAATTAAAATGTATTAACAAGAATATAGTTAAAATTCCTCCTTCAAGATATGACACTCATTCTTGGTTGCCTTTTTGTTTGTTCATAATGTCAACAAAATTTTAAATGGTACTATTGTACTGGTAGGTACTAGCTAAAAAAATTACATTAATATGTCACACTTCAATTTTCAATAAATATTCTTCGTAATTTGGTTTAATTAATTTTGAATAAAAAGAAATTAACTGAACATAAATTATGCTTCAATTTTAATCCATTTTCAATATAATACTAAAATTGATTCAATCTACCTAATAAAAAGTAATATAAATTGAATTAAATAATTTGGTTTTTATATGTCTTTTCTGAAATATATTAAGTTTTGATGAGTAATATATTTTTCAAGATATGGATAAATGTTCATAAGAGGAGTGATAGCCATGGAATTTATAACAGACTTTTTTTAATATATATTTTATTAGTTAAAAATTATTAAAATTACAAAATTAAGAAAAATAATTATTAAATAAGAGTCATTTATTGATATAATTGTACAGACGAGGTACGTTAAGCTCAATTTTTATATTAATTGTATTTTTTATTAGTTGAAATTTATTATAAATTACAAATTTTAAGAAATAATCATTAAATAAGAATTATTATATATATATATATATATAAATGGTACAATCGAGGTACGTGAAGCTCAATTTTTACATTAATTAAGCTTCTAATTTTATTTTCAAGACTGTGAGACACATTCTATACAATTTACAAAAGAAAAAAAAGAAAAATATAAATAAATATATTTAATACATTCAGAATACTAACTTTTGTTATGAGTTATGTATACTATAAAATACGTAGCAATGGAGAACGTGGTTTCTGACCGAGCACACGATTTTTCACATTCACCCATCAGTCGCTGAATTGACCCGTTGTCGGTCGGAGACGGTGTCCTGCCCGCAAAACTTTTCTTTTTTCTTGTTTTCATTTTTTTAAAAATTATAACAACAATGTATAAAGTTTAATCTATCATTTCTATCTCTATACGTTTTCTAGAGAATTTTAATTAATTTTTAAATAAAAAAATTATAATCAGGTGTTTTTTTTTTCCTAATATTCTTATAATTTAGTTTCAGAACTTCATGCACAATCCCAAAAATTCTTTATATTTTCATATCTAAAAAATTGCATTATATATTTATATGTTTCATGTTTTAATCTTTATTTATTAAATATTTCTAATAATATAAAAGACAAAATTTAGATACAATTTTTTAAGTGTAATTAGTGTTATTTTTTAATCATAATTAAAATTTTATCTCAATAATATATAAAAATATATAATAGTAATAGTTTCATTAAATTTAAATAGATAATATTACATTAAAACTTCAATTTTAATTGGAGAACAATACTAGCTATATTTAAAAAAATTGTATCAAGTTTTTTCATTATTGAATTCTTGTAATAAAGGAGATTATAATAATTTTTACAAGAGATTATAAGAGCCCAATTTATTCAACATTTTAACATATAAAGGGAGTTGGTATTTAGATGGTTAAATGCACAAGAATTAGAGGATAAGAGTTTTGAGGACAAGACTTCATTAAACAAAGGAAGACAACAAATACCCCAATACTTAAGTCACAAAGTCTTACATCAATATAATAGTATGATAAAAGTAAAGAATGTGATAATACATGAAGATAGTATATGTAAACACATTAAAATTTATTAGAATATTTCATATATAGACATACAAAGTGTGATGAGTTCGACACTTATGTTGCATAAGTGTTAAGTTGGATAGTGCCTTTGGTGAAGATTCATGCTTATATAGATAAGAGTTAATTTGTTAATTTCTAACAAACTTTAATTATTGACTAACAATAATATTTCAATAGTAGGTCAAGACTTGCAATATTTCTCCATAACAAGATAATGTGATACTTGTATCTTTGAAGGAAAAAATTATAAATTAATTTAACAAAGTTAAATGAAGTAAAATAACTTATATATTTTAATATAAAAAGAGAAAGAACAATATAATACTCTTATCTATCAACGAAATATCACTTTTTTTTATAATTATAATAATGTGTTTTTTTAGTGATTACATCTTATATTATAACTCATATTAGTCATGCAAAATAATTGTTGAAAAAATATATTATTCATTTATTTATATACTATTAGTTATTAATAGTATAACTTTTTATTATATATAATTCAAGATACCTAAATCGTCTTTATATATAAGACCTTCTCACTTTTTTTTATCATTTTTCGTAAAATTATATTCTAATTGTGAGATGTAATAATTATATATTTTTTTAAAAAAATTTACAATAAATTATTTGGATAAAATTTTTCTATCTCACTAAGATTAGAGAGGATAAATAGACACACACTCACATATACATATACATTTTTCCACTTAAACCCTAAATGATTAAGTGGAAAGAGAAATCTCAATTCAAGAGATGTTAAAGAAAATTTTAGAAAAAAAATTTAAATTGTTGATAAAATTTAATATTAATTAAATTAATTAATTTTCTTTAAAAATATAATTTAGTTAAATAATTGTAATTAAAGACGAATGTAATCACTTTTAAAACACTATCAAACATGTGCACTATAAATAATTAAAATATTAAATGAAGCAATAATTACAAATTAATATTTTCACTCTTTTGTTTTATTTTTGAAAGTTAACTAGCAATAAATACATATCAATTGCAACATTATCAGACTTGTGTATTATAGATAATTAAATATAATAAATAAAGTAATAATTACAAATTAATATATTTAGCTTTATTATTTTTATTTTTGCATTTGATATTTTTATTTTTAAATATTAAATATTATCAATATAATACTCCAATGAATGAATGCATAAATTCAAACGCTCATTAATGATAACATTAAAAGTCATTATTCTTATCCAATACATAACATTAAATGTGAATATAAATTTATTTTTCTATTGAATATCTTATCAATTAATTTAATTTCCTAAGTAAATAAAAAACACTCCGTCTAAATGTTCTCAATTAATTAGTTAATTTGTTATGAAGATTTTTAGTATATTATCAACTTCTTGTCCGGTAGTCTTAAAAGTGTCATCCTTTATCTATTATTTTTAATAATAAAAAATGTGTTTAATTTAAATAAAAAAATATTATGTCGAAACTTCTTTTATTTTATATTATTATAAAATAAAAATATTGTGTATAATATAAAGAATATATTGGAGGTTTACACAATTAAATCAACCATTTTATAAACAAAAAAATATGTGTTAACTCGGTCAATAACTGATCTTTATCAAAAAAAAAAGTCTAATTAACTGTCTTTAATAAAATTTTTACTCTTAATTACAGTACTTTTTAATATACATAATTTGAATTTGAAACTTTATTTAAGAACAAACATATTTTTATTTGGACTAATAACTTATTTGTAATTTAGGATTGTAACACCCCGAATTTTCTACTAATAGATTATTAATTATTATTTAATTTTATATTTATGAAGATTATTATTTTAGTTAATTAAAAGGGGCTTTATAGAATATTTTAAAGGTTTGTAATAATTTAAATTATTTATAAAAAAATTAATTCTGGTTTTTTTTAGGTTTAGAACGGCCTGTTCCGAAAAGCGGAACGGACTATTCCCAAAAAGCAGAATGAGCGTTCCAAAAAGTGAAACGGGCCGTTCCAGGATAATAAAATAGCCTAAAATTGTTAGTTGGAAACAGGCCGTTTCAAGTATGGTCAATATGAGTTAAAATCATCCCCAGAACGGGGCGTTTTGATTTAAGAACGGACCGTTTTGGTGTTGAGAACGGGTCGTTCCACTTATGATTAATCTGTGTAAAAAGGAATCCCAGAAAGGGCCGTTCTAATTTTAGAACGGGCCATTCTGCTCTTTGAAAACAAGTCGTTCCAATTTTAGAACGGGTCGTTCCAGTGGAAAAATTTGTCTATATTCGAAGGATCCGGAACGGACCGTTCCAAATTCAGAACAGGCCGTTCCGGGGACCCCAGAATGCCTATAAATAGGAGGCAGGGGGTGAAAAAATTATACTGAGTGAGAAGGTAAAATCTTAGAGAGAGAAAGGGGAAGAGAGAGAGAGAGAGAGAAAGAAAGAGAGGGAAAGAAAGACGGAATCCAGAGGAGTAGGTCCTGCCAAAGTTTCAACTCCTGCTTATCCAGGTAAGGGGGGGAGTGAGAAACCTCGCTCATGGGTGTGAGGATAATTGTTGGATAGTTTGTTTGTCGAATTGGCCCCCAATCCCTTGCTGTTGTTTTGTTTTATTTTCTGTTGTTCTGCTCTGTTCCTTGTTGAAAATAATAAATGATTATGTAACCCCAATCCCTTGCCGTTATTCTGTTTTATTTTCTGTTTGCTCTATTTTATTCTTTGTTGAAAGTAATAAATGAATATGAAATTAATGTTAAAAATAAATAAGTTTTAATATGAATAAAGATGTTCTCTATGAATTCTTATGCGGACCTTATGAGGAGTATTTATGACATGACCATGTGAAATATGGACAAATGACATGAGACCTAAGAATGGACTATTGAGACAAGTTATGATTATAAGAATATGGAAAATAATGACATGATATACTTGATGAAATTTTGTAATAAGTTAAATGTAGAGTCCATGAAATAATGAAGGTATGACATGCATTATATGCATATATTACTCCAGGTGTGCCGCTGAGGCCGCATACCAACGATGCTAACTAGGTGTACTTCCGGGTCACCCACGATGTAACATGCTAGGTGTACCTTTGGGTCACCCACGACGTAACATGCTAGGTGTACCTTATGGTCACCCACGACGTAACATGCTAAAAAGGTGTACCTTAGGGTCACTAGTGATGTAACTAGGTGTACCTTAGGGTCACCAATGATGAATTGTGAATCTTCCGTATGGCGCCACATGCATGCATTTATGAGTCGAGTCCATGACATCATAAGCATGATAAATGAGTATATATGTGATATTGATTATTTATGTGTATTGTTTACATGTGACTTATATTTGTTGTGCGTGTGTGTGCTATCTTAGCTTTATTTCTTCACCTAAAACTGAGTGAGATGTTTCTCACCCCCTTGTTGCTTTTGTATGTGTTTAAATTATGTTGCAGGCGATCAGCATCATGAGGATGTGGTTGATGAAGCCTAAGGCTTCAGTTGGGCATGCTCTGATAGGATGTGACATCGGGGCATAGCTAGCTTAGTTTAATATGTTATTGTTTTAATAACTTTAGTTTCTATTCTTTTGTAATTTCTGACGAAGAGATAACGTAGATAAAATTTATAATCTAATAAAAGACCCAAATGTGCATCTTTGTTATATTTTTATTACATGATTTGGAAGTTATAAATAAATCCCTAACCAGGAGGCACTGCCACTTTTACTGGAGTTAATTTATATTTCCTTTATTATTATTTGTATATATATATGATTTCTTATTTTTCACTAAATTGTATTGAAAATCTTAACTTTTTTTTATTTATAATTTTTACATTGGAGTGATGATTTATGAGTTATGAATGTGAATCTTCTACCTTGTGATATTTGAGACATTTGTCAACTACGAAAGATTTTATTTACTCAAAAAGAGAAAAAATTTGTTTACATTTATTGTGTATTAATGTTGGGATAGAAGGGTGTCACAAGGATAATTTAATTCATCTGTTTTTTTTTCTTTTAAAATTGAGAGACTAACCTTATACATTTCATAAAATTTGCTTTAAAACGCATTCAGAGTTAGATTCGACCCTGGTGCATACGAACTATTCACATGAATAATGTATACATGTATGTATCCATATATATACTCGTGGAAGGGAGTTATGGAGTGGTTGGGTGCTAAGGTACCAATACTTGCATCCATCCTGATAAAATTTTATGTGTATAATTATTTGTATTCATACCATTATTAAAGGATCATAATTAAGCGAGTATTTTTCTTGGTAATAATTGATATTTTTTAACAAGTACTCGTCAAATTCACTACCTAATATCATCACTCCACAATATTTGATTTACTATCCATACCACATGTTTTAAGTTAATGCACAATAAAAATAATTGGAGACAGATTTAACACAGAGATTTAGTTATTTTTAGAATAGTGAATCAAGATTCAAATATTTGATTGAAGATATATGTCAACATTTAGTTTCTATCCCATACCTTAGACAAAAAATTGTCTCCAAAATGAAAAAAAAAAAAAACACAGACAAAACCAAGGAACCTAATTTTAGGGTAGTTGGTACATTAGTGTGTTTTGTAGAAACTCCATATTAAAACATAAGAAACAATACTAAAATTATAATTGGACTACATTATTGATAAAATCTATGAAAATAACATATTAAAAAAATATTTGCAGTTATACCAACTAGCAAATAAACGTCCATCAAGTTAAATCTTAACTTTTAAACTTTAAATAGAATATATGCTGTTAATGATAAAATTAGAGACTTTGTCTAAATTGTTTTTCTTATGTATAATAACATTTAGCAACGGAATTAGCTTAGTGACCATATATATCTGTTGCTAATGTGAACTACAACAAAAAACAAGTTAAAATGCTGGAAATCATTTATTATTAGTTATTGAAAAAGTTAGTAATATTTTATTATTAGTTCGTGATAAAAAGATATTAATTGATTAGGTCTATTGATTCTTATTAATTAAGACTTAAAATTAAATTAATTTTTTATTATATTTTATATCTTTATGTAAAATTGAACTTGTATTGAAGTTGACAATATGTAATTTGATTAAAAAAATTTAAATAGTCTAATAATTGATTTTTATCATATATAAAGTTATATTTTACATTAATATAAAATTTTCTATATAAAAAATTATCTACTATTAAAATTTAAATAAAGTTGCTAAATATGTTAATAACTAAATTTATATCTTATTATGAAAAAATTTAATTTCGCCTCTTATTTATTTAGTCACTAATTATTTTTAGTTCCAATATCATAATCCTAATTTTTCTTTGTGCTTGTATATATGTCTCTTTCTAATGTATAAGATAATTTATTTAATCGCATTATTATTTTTCCTATATGTTAATTAATTAGCAGTTTTTTAAGAAAAATAATAGATACTAGAAATAATTGAGACAGTTTTTTTTTCCATTAGGATTGAAAAATATGAATAGGCATAAGTTTTAAAACATTAATTAATTAAATAAAATATTTTTTTTATACATGAGTATATATAGATGTCACTTTTATAAACATAAGAATTAGTAATTAGCCAAAATTCGATAACTCGAACAAAGCATAAAATAATTAAATGAAAGTAAGATTATTATGAAAAATATTAAATGCTTATTATTTATGAAAAACATATTAAAAATAATTATGAAAAGTAATTTAAAATTATTTATAATTTAAGTATTTAAAACAACAAATATAGATAACTAGTATTTTAATATGAATCACGTATTTATATATAAAGAAAATTATATGTGTATATATTATATCGGTATATAAATTATAAAAGTTTAAATTTTATATAAATAAATATTTTTAAAATATAAATTATGTTTTATATTTGTGAAAATACTTTGTATTATGTAACACAAGTATTTTAAATTATTGATATTATATTTAAAAATATATCAAATTTAATTTAAAAATAAATATAATAAATAAAATATAAAGAAAAATAATAATCTTAAAAAGCCTCTCGATTAGTGGCTAAGAAGCAAAAACACCCTCATCCATAAGAAATCTTAAAAAATATTTACTCTCACAGAATATAATTATTTATATTTAATATATTAGATGAAATTCTTTTCTCTTTTCACACAATATTGGTATCACGGTTACAAAGGAACCATGAAGTACATATTTGTACAAAGAGCTGCTAATAATTCTCCAATGTGAGGTAGTGTGCAGATGATAATATGGGTCTTTAATACAGATTTTAAGAATATACTTAAAAGTAGTAATATTTAATTGAAAATATTGATTATTAGAAATTTTAAAAATAAAGATGTTAAATAGCACTTTCGTTTTTAATTTAAAAAAACAACCTCGAGTATTTAAAATAAAAAAAGGTTAAAAATACACTCTTTGATATACTTTCTATGGTCGGTTAAAATTGATTAAAAATTATAAAATTTAAGAAGTTCAATATCTTATTTAACAAATCTCTTATTTTATTTTGTACATTATTTAAATTTTTATATAATAAAATATAGTGTATTAAAAAATCTGTTTCTACACTCTCTTTGAAATGAGTCATTTTATTTTAAGTAAATCAAAATATTTTTTAATAAAAAATTAAAGACTAATTTTTCAAAACAGGAAGATACAAAATTATTTATCAATTATATAAGATGTTAATTTTTAAAATTAGTCTCAAATATGATAACATTTTCCTATTTTTATATAGGCACCATAGAATTCAATATCAATTTATTTAAAGAGAAATGAATAAATAAGTGTTGCGATAGGTTTAGTTTGGTAGGGAGCAGAGGAGGAGTAATAAGAAAATAAAACATGTGGGGAGGGAGTGGGTGGTATGGTGGGGTTGTCACGTTCAATCTCGCCTTCAATGACTCCACTCTGTCCCAACAAATGCAAACATTTTGCATACAAGTTTTTCAGTGTCAATGTTATCCATAGTGTCTAAGAGTTAAATATAAGTTATTAATATATTAAATTTAAAATTAAGTGATGTTTTATAACACTAATATAAAAAAAAAATAGTCTTCAATAAAAAGAGTAAATTGTACTTTAAAGTCTTTTCAAGTGTGAAATTATAGTTTTTTTAATTAATTATTAATATTTTAATAATTTATAAGTTATTGTTAATGTATGTTATTATTATTAACATAAATTATGAATGGAAGAATTAGAGGAAAAAAAAAACTTATATTACATTGAAAAGTGAGAGTATAATTATTTTTTAAATATTAAAATTACAATTATTATAAGACGAAGAGAGTAAATTGTGAAATTAAAATAGTAATTAATAGTTTTAAATGATAATTATAATTATATTTCATCTTCAAGAAAGCTCTCTCATGTTAAATGATAAATTTTCAATATATAGTTTCATTTGCAACATTTTTCTTATTTAAAAATATAAAGAAAAAAAATCACATAATGAAGATTCACTTGAATCAATTGTCAAAGATGAAGAGATGAATATTTATTATATAAATGGAAGAACGGTTTAAATTATGTGCATGGTTTTAAATTCTAATTTTATTATTGTGGTTGTAAAAAAATGTTATAATTTACATTTATATTTGATCATAAAATATAATAATTAAGACTTGTTCTCGTCACTTATTATTTTTTTTTTAATAAAACAAAGTCATAAATTATAAAATAAAAAAAGTGATGCATCATTATTTAGGTGATAAAAGTGATATATCATTTAATGATGATTTTTAGAAGAAAATATTGAATGAAGTAATAAAATATGAAATTTATACCGAACAAGCCAACCAATTACTCAACATTCCTAGCCTATGATAGGAACAATTGTTAAAATTAAGGACAATATTCACCCGGATTGTGAAGTAGAAGAAATTATTTATGCTTAGTGTTTGACCTAGCAGGTAGTTGAAACTCTCATGGTTTGTGTTTGGCCAACTAAACAGGTGAACTCTCATACTCAATATTTAAGTAGTCGAATACTTAATGAAACAAAAATAATTACAAAAAAGGCTTGGGTATTTTAGATGATTGAATAGTCAAAGACACCCTAGGCACATAACCAAACCTTAAGTACAGAGAGGAAAGCAATTAAGATTATTTGAATTGTAAGTACACCATACTGTCATTAAGCTCAAATAACCTAATTGGTAATTGTGGATAAAAGCAATTATAATACTTAATTATAAGTAAATTATAAGTACACACATACACTTATATGTATGTATATGTGTACATTCTGAAGATGATATAAATTAGAGTCTAACACTGTTTCAAAACAAAATGTAAAAGATTCACTTTCTTTATTCATGATTAATGTTCAAACTTTATTTTATATTTTGACTTAATATAAAGTTATTAATAAAATTGAACACTAATTAGTTCTATAACTATGATATTTTATTTTTGTTAATATTGAAAGTCCTTCCTAACTATAATTCTGGTAGTATAAGTTAAACAATCTACAATAACCTATTATTTAATTTTATTTTATGACTTCTTATATATGTAATTTAGTATTTCTAGTATCTCTATATTATATATAATACTTGTTGTTTGATTGATAAGAAAAAAATGTGTTTTTTTTTTTTGTTGAGGAACATTGTTGCCAACAAAATTAACTTGGCACTTGGAAACATTAATTTTGATGTGAACACCTAACAGTCTTTAATTAAGTGCACTTATTTTTAAAGTCATAATTTATCTTAGGATTCTATCTCCTTCTAATGTTACCGTGACCTGACCCCTCAACGTCAAACAGCCATATTTATTTTAGTTTGTGTCTGCTGCGGTTTTCTTTTTCTCAATTGGTTCTTCTGCCCATTTTATCAATCGAGACATTTAATAAATGCTTTTTTCGTACCTTCGTCTTCGTCTGGTGTTAAATTTTCTGCACGTGATATGCGCTTATCCGTTTGGATATTCCCTGTCATTGTGGTGTCACCACGGTAAAGTTTTTTATTTATTTATTATTATTATGTCAAAAATAAGTATAAATAAATCCTGCTCCTTCACCTATTTGTTTTTCACATATTTTCGTTTACTACTAAATACATTTACATTTTTTACCTTACTAATTTCATTATTTTAAATATATTGTACTTATTTAACTAAATTTATTATGCTTTATATTATACCACTTGACAAACTTAAAGGGATATTATTAAAAAAAAATTTAAGTTTTATTTTGACTAGAGATAAGATATAAACAAAAAGTAATTTATATTTTATAAATTAATTTTATAGGATTGAATTAGATTCAAATATATTATTTAAAAAAATATATTTTTTCTAGCTTGATATAAGTAAAAAAATTAATTAATTTAAATATAAGTAAACTTTAAATTAATATATAGGGTCAAAGGAATATGATAATTCCAAAAGAATGATAAGGAAGAAAAGGTGAATAAATTTGACGTTCTTTTCGTTTCCATGTGTTCTTTAGAGTCTTGGAAGAACTAGAATGTGTCACAGAAATGGCAATTCCATTGAATATTAATAGCACGGTGCGCATCAGATAAGTACTACTATTTTTGTTTCTAGAGACATGGCTCCTTAGTCGTAAATTGGATTTGTTTATTTTTTCCTTTTATCTTTCATATATACGTGGATATTGTTGTGACTTGTGACATTAACACATTATATATAGTATTATACTGCTTCTTACTTTATTTTTATTCGTTTTTAAACGTTATAATTCTAGTAGCAGTGTCCACATAGAACACGTGAAGCATGCAGTTTCAGGTCGAAGAGTCAGTCTTTTGTCTTCTTCTTTTTATCTATTTGTCTTAGGAAAATTCCAATTATAATTTATTTATTCATCGTAAATTCCCGTTACAACTCAGCGTACACACCTCTTTTAATCATGCGTTTATAGACACTTTTTTCTTTTATCTCATCCTTTTTACACTCGAAAAATTGATTCAATTTCTTCTATTTTTATATCAACAATTTTGTGAGAACACGATGCAATGGAGTAAAATATGTAAGATAATAAAACAATGTAATGACACAAACTATGAATCCAACTAAATAAATAAAGATGGTTTGGTGTGACAATTCTTGTAACCCCCTCTTTACTCTTCAATATAATTTAAACGAGTTGTTTACTTGGTCCGTCCAACATAATTTGAAGTCTAAAATCAGTTTTTAAGTTGGAAATTTTTAAAGATGAGAGAAAATGATAAGAAAATCAACAGTCATATCCATAAAATAAAAAAAATAGCAAAAATTACAATATTAGAATCAAATTTCAGTCCTTTAATACTAGACTTAGACAATGACCAATAAATCAAAATTAATATTAATACAAGTGATTCATTAAATTCTATAAGTAAAAAAAACATTTTGAGAGTCTAATGCTAAGGCTTGGGTTACCTTATGCTTGGCCGCTCTGATTGTTTGTGATATCTTTAAATTCATGAATATAATAATATCTAAGTTCCCAAAACTAGATTAAACCCTTATCTCCAAAGTCCAAACAAAATTTAAAGGAAGAGATGTATTTACTCCAAAAATAAATTTACTTTGACTAATTCCATTAAATGTAGATCCCTTATTGATTGAGTCTATCTAAACTTAATTTTTTGAATAAGTATTCTCTCTCTTTATATATATATTTGTGTGCATGAAACGAATCAATAATAAATTTACCTTTACGAATTTATACAAATGCAATCATGATACTAATCCTACGAATCATAAATGACTTATTATTCAAGTTTAACTCAAAATAAAGTAGTGAATATTGGACCTCTACGATGAATATAATAAAATATTCATTACTCAATCATTAGTCAATGATACAGATTATAGATTAAGAATAAATAATATAAAGTATAATGTAAAAACATATATTTACTTAAAATCATTATTATCAATAATAAACTCACAAATATTAGAGAGAAAGAAATTTTATTTTTTTAGAGAGAAAGAAATTTTATTTTTTTAGAGAGAAAAAATAAAAAAGAATAGAGAAATCTTCTAACTTTTGCATTATCTAGATGTGTGAATCATCATATACTTTATATAGATAAAGTCAAAGACCCTTTCATAAACTCATAAATATAAGTGTCCATTTAATTTGACTCATCTATTAAAAGTTAATAATAATTTTTTTTGAAACTTATAACAACTGTATCAATTTTAATTATGAGTCACTTAATGTTATATTCTAACCGTGAATACTTAATTGAAAAAAAAATTAATAGACGAAACTGAATGAACATATTAAGCAATAATCCATCATATTGTAATTGAATCAAAATTATTCCAAACCTAATCTACAAAAATTTTATTTTATCTGTAAAATGAAAAGGGAAAAAATAAAACAAAAGAAAAAAAATTAAAAAACCAATATTTACGATGATTCTTAATACTATTATCTGACCTAAAAGACTCTTAAAATGGTCTAATCTAATACTTATTCACCCAACCATTCATTAAATTAATACAATAAATTTATATAAGATATAGATTTATCATCAACCAAAATTCAAAATATCTACTATTTAGTGACAAAAAAATGTTTAATAGTGTGATAATGACTAGGATATATATACACGGGAACTGTGATGACTTTAATTACTCTTAATCAACTCAATATTATATAAAATAACTAAAGTAAATATTTTAAAAAAAATTATACTTATACAATTAAAAAGTTATACAGAAATTTATAAATATATATTTTTTTTTGCTTTCTCTGTCACATCATTTATTACATTAATTAATAATAGAGAAAGATAAACACACCAAATAATTAACGTTATACAAATTGTTGTAAGATTTTTTTTTTTTGACAGAGAATTGTTGTATTGTACTTGTATGTGTATCAATATTTTTTTATATTAAAAAAGTCGACTAAATATTTGATTAATAGAAACTAAAATTAGATAGAGTGTATATAATAATAAAATAATTTAAAGGAATCTTAAACTAACTAATTTCACGTTGAAAAATAGTGGTAATTTGAATTGTACGGAGAGGATTTGGGCAATGACAAGCTTAAAAACAAACGATAGTGGATTAGTGGAGAGTGAGTGGATCTCAATGATCAAACAATTCGGTAAATGTAAAAATCTAGCTCCCATAATTTTACGTGTTTATTGGTTTGAATAACCAAAGTAGTAATAATAGTTTGTTTTACGAAAGCGATATCTAATCTAAGCTTAGGCTTCTTCAAATATATATAATCTACACACCCTATCAAAATATCTAACCTAGTTTGGTTTGCATAACACCTAACTCATGTCGTGACTCATCATACAAGTCTTTGATTAACACATCTTCCTACTAACAACTTGGACTCATTTCCGATTATCAATTGTAAATTTTGCATACCAACCTGTTAGTTCACCAAAAATCTTATGTTAGTGATTGGATTTAATTGTTATCTGTATATTATTAACGAATTTATTTTCTCAAAACTATCGTATCCAAAACTCACTTATTTTCTAAAATTTATCTGCCTTTTACAACTTAAATTTAATGACCTCAATTAAGGACATGGTATTTTTAATGCTAATTACGTGCTTTCAAATTTTTTTTTTTTTTTTTTTTGGATTTTATATAGACCAGTCTTTTGTTAGTTCATAAGTAATCTCCTTTTCAATTTGTGTTCTCCTCCTTCACCTATTATTCTAAGTATATATGTACTTTATTAGTTTTTCCCTTTTATTTTTGTGTTTATAGTGATGAGATAACTTAAAACGACGAATATGATTAATAATATTTAAAAATTCTTCTATTTTCATTTTTTCTCTTTCTAAGATAGTTGATCATAAAGGTTGTTTTATTACTCTCACAATTCAATATATTCTTCATATTGACTTAGTGAATTGTGCAATTAATTGGTATTTAATTTTTTCGTCTATTGTCCAATTTTCATCATTCTTTTGTTATCAAGAGGATATGAGGTACATTATCTCCTTTCATTCTTAATTCTCATTATTTTCTCACACATATTTTTGATACTTAATAACTCCTTTTACATGAGAAGGACAATTGAAAAACCAATAAACATGATACTTTTATTATGAATTAAGTTTTAGACTTCTCATTTTAATGTTATACGAAATTGATAAATAAAAAATGAAAAGTTAATAGAAGCTGTATACAAAAAGATATAAAAGTAACTTTATTATTATTATTATTATTATTTTATTTATTTATTTATTTATTTATTACTATTATTATTATTATTATTATTATTTGTGATTCAATTTGTTGAACATTAATTATAATTATCTATTAATGTAAAATAGTTAATTTTTTTAGGAGAAATATAGGGAAGTGATTTTGTTAATGATAAATCGGACATATTGATATAACATTTTATAAAAAATAATAGATAAGATGGATATCATTGGTATCGCAAAGTTTTATTTGTTTATAGAAGATTTACACATGATTAAAAGACTTAAAATATTTCCAGTCGTCTTATTGATTTTTTTTTCTATTTTGTATTTTTTTATCACATGAATCATATTTTTTGAATTAATTTTTTTTCAATTAATTACTCATTTACATAACTAATTAAAGATTGAATTTTTTAATAACTAAAATACACTCAATTTTTATAAAATTATAATTACAATAATTAATTGTAATCAAATTTTTTATCATTAATTATGAAAAATTATATAATATCATTATAATTAGTATTCAAGTCATAATGTCTTATTTATGAATTTTTAATATGTTGTTTAATTTTTTTTTATTCATATCATGTTATTTAACCAAGGGTTAATATTTTATGCATTAATAATATTAAAATAAAATTACTCTGTCATTCCATCGAAATAATAAGTTTTAAAATTTTAAAATAATTACTTAAAAAATTATATTAATAATATTTTATTTGAATATTATAAATTAAATATCATGATAATTTTAATTTAATCTATAATTATCATAAAAGGGTTTCATTAACTTTTTTATTTTTAGTGTCGTGATATATAGAAAATTAGAGGATCGTAACTTCTTTTAATTAAACATCAAATAATTTTAAATTATAGTAATGATATTGTATTATTAAAGTAATTAAACAATGTAATTCTACTTGAAATAAATTTATATCACCCGTTCACTTACATTTGTCTACACACTCACCTTTCACTTAAAGGAAAGCATTATATATAGTATTCTAAAAAATATATACTATACTTTAATCATTAACATCTGATCATGATTTTAATCATTAGTATTTGATCGTGATAAAAATGGATCACAAAAGTTTGATATGTAATTTTCTAGTTTTTTCTTTCATAAAATAAATATAAAATTATGAAAAGAATAAAGAGAGTCAAATTAACACGACCAACAAAATCAATGGCCTATACAAAAAAGTCAAAAAGTGAATGAGATGAGAATAATATTCATGTCATATCTCGCGAGACATTTTTTTTTAATTTATAAATAATTTTAGTAATCATAATATTAAAATAAAGTATTTTTTTACAAAAATAATAAATAATTTTTATAAGAGACTATGAACACACATAAAATAAATATTTTTCTTCTAATATAATCTATTTTATATTTAAGGTTAGAAATTAAACTTCAGATAAATTAATTAAGAAACACCAACAATTGTTAGATTGAATTGTACAACCCATTTTTATAATTGAAACTTGTAATGACATGTACATTATATTATCATAAAAATAAGAAAATTATATTTTGATCATCAATATGATCATAAATCGAGACATAATTTGTTTTTTCCAAAAAATTTGTTATGTATTTTTAAAATAATTTTTAATGTTAATTATAAGATAACTTGGTCTTTTTTTTTAATCTATTGTTCATACTAACTAAAAAAACTCATTTAACACTCCTTTAATTATAATATTGTATAAACTTAATAAGGACAAACTTAAAAATAAATGTTACTATTTTCGTAATAAAATGTGTTTAAAAGAATATTAATGAATAGTGAAAATTTAAAAAGATGATTATGTAAATTTGGAGGACTTATGTTTACATTAAGTTAGCACGAAATTAAGTACAATTTCTTCCACTTAGAGTTATTTAG
The DNA here is from genome assembly GCF_000230855.2 of Cajanus cajan. Lineage (NCBI taxonomy): Eukaryota > Viridiplantae > Streptophyta > Magnoliopsida > Fabales > Fabaceae > Cajanus > Cajanus cajan. Next base: position 68,095,927 of record NC_138521.1, read on the forward strand.
ACAAAGAAAAGATTCCATCCCCATCTAGCCATTTAATATATATTTGTCCTCGGCGAATCAGTTTAGTATTTTAGTAACATTATTAAAAAAATAAATGTGGCAACAAAAACTGATCTATGCTTGTTCTTTTCAAAAGTAAAATAAATAAAAGAGAAAAAAAAAAAGGAAAGTACTTGAAGAAACACATGTTTGTGCGTGCATTTCAAGCAAGAGGGAGTGATAAATTATACAGTAATATGTAAAATAAAAACATAAATTCTGAAATAAATTCTCAATACTGTGATGATTGGATATTGCATTTGCAGAACACGTGGGGTCGTTGACCAACAAGTTGCAATAAGTCCCATGATATACAGTAATCTAGGCCAAAATTATAATTTTGATACTTTAATTTTAAAAAATAAAATGTTTTAGCCTGTTTCATTTATCTTATATTTTAGTTATTATAGTTTAAAATAAATATTTTTAAATTATTAAATTTATCTTTTCTAATCATTTTTAATCACTATAATTTAAGACAATTAATTATTATTATTTTAATCATTATCGATAATTTCTTTTTTGTAATATTGTTTTTTTTTTGTGTTGATATAGTACAAATATTTAATTTTATAAAGGTAAAAAAAATATCTTAACAATAAATATTGTATGTGAAAATAATAAAAAAAACACAAAATATCAAGATATTTACTTTAGACTAGAGATAAAAATGATGTTATTCGATAATGAATAGTAGGATACTCATATTCATCACATCAAATTTATTATTAAAAACAATTTTAAACAATCTCATCTAATTAAGTATTATTATTAATATAATTAATTATTTATTATAAAAGTCAACTATTTATAATAAGTAGTCTATAATTAAATAATAATATAAGTTTATTATATTTTATACTCTGAGTACTTCACCCATTTTCACAATTGTTGCAAAGAAAATTAGCCTTAGTAACCTAATTGTTGTGATCCTTAATCTCTAATGAGTGGAGAAATTAAGTGATTCAATGAGAGAAGGTATAGATGTTGTTGTAGTAAAATAAAAATCAGTGGGCAGTTAGATGGTATTGTGGGGACTGAGATCTGATTCATTGGCTTTTCATTTGCTGTTTGCTCAAATGACTTTTGTTACACTCAAAGCGTCACTGATTTAATTATTGTGATTAGCGTAACCAATATATTAGAATTATTTCCCCTTCTGTTAGGAGTTGAATGCATAAAAGTATTTTATTTTTTGCGTGATTAATGAGTTGCTATGTAAAGGTAACGTGATAAGGTTTGTTGATTTGTTTGTGTGAAAGATAAATGAAGTACTGATAGTTACCAACCCAAAAGCTGCTTTCCCTTTCACAGTCAAGGTAGTAATCACTTTGCGCATAGCTGTCAACCATGTTTCTCCGCCTTCTCTGTCTAACAGTGTGTTTGCATTCGAGTTCTGACATAAATTTTTACGTTTAGTTTAAAGTGAAAAATACTAACTTCTACGTAAAATTCATATTTGACGCGGAGAATGTAGGATTCACATTTTTAAATCTAATCTAAATATGTACTAAATCACTAATTTACTTTCATCTCCTATGATTTTTTTTTAATAATTCTTTTTTGTGATTTCAAGTTTTTAGTTATATCAAATCTACGATTTTAATCTTATGACTAAATATTCATTTATTAATGTTCCGGCCAAATGGTGGACTAGGGTTTTTTCCTAGATCGTGTCTCAAAGCCAGAGCATTTAAAAGTGTAATCTGCTTTCTTAGCCTTAGGGTTTTAGGTTTTATACTTCGTCGTCCATGGGCCTTATGGGCTCCGAGAACATAGGGATTTCCTCAACCGTTCTTGCTACGAGGCCGCGCAATGAGTGAGGATTAGTCAAGTCGGATTTTGACCGACTAGGCTTGTGCCAAGGGTCCAATCGGGTAGGCGCCGAGCAGCCCCCTTATAGGCGAGTGGAGTCGACTCGCGTAGGGATGTCAACTCGGTTGTAGGCCGAGTGGCTTCCAATCAGACAGAGGATCAAGTCGGATTTTTACCTAGATGGTACACTAGTCGGGTTTTTACCTAGATGGTACACTAGTCGGATTTTTACCTAGATGGTACACTAGTCGGGTTTTTACCTAGACGGTACACTAGCCTTCCAGCCCTGAGTCGATAAGGCGAGAGGGCTTGTGGCCTGGTAACTTAGTCGTGTATCGACCGAGTAGAGATCAGTCGAATTTTCACCTAGACGGTACACTAGCCTTCTAGTCCTGAGCCGATAAGGCAAGAGGGCTTGTGGCCTGGTAACTTAGTCGTGTATCGACCGAGTAGAGATCAGTCAAATTTTTACCTAGACGGTACACTAGCCTTCCAGCCCTGAGCCGATAAGGCGAGAGGGCTTGTGGCCTGGTAACTTAGTCGTGTATCGACCGAGTAGAGATCAGTCGGATTTTTACCTAGACGGTACAATTAATTATTAAAATGGTAATATTCACTATAACATAACATTAAACAGAACCATAACGTCAAGCAAGTATTATGATCATTAATATTTAAAAATAGATAAAAAAAAAATAAAAAATTAGTGAAGTTTAATTTAAATATTGATTATCATAAAATCTATTTATCTTTATATCATGGTTAATGTTATAATTTTAATAATTAACAAATAAATATTTAGTAGTAAAGTAAAAATATAAATTTTTACAAATTCAACTATCCTCAAATTTACTTAAACCTTAATTTTTTAGTTAAAAAATTCCAAGTTCCTTAAGAAAAAACCTAATTTGTTAATAAAGTAATCCACATTAAGGTCAAAGACATGAAAATTAATTAATAAAACATTATTAGTGCTATTCTCTAAACCATAACTTTAAAAATATTTCTCAATCTCAATTAATTATATGAGATCATGCAAAGAGAAACCAAGTCAGAATGCGCATTAAGTGATAAAAAATAATAATTAATTAAATAAAAACATTAATCAAATAAAAACATAAGTTTTTTTCATGAAATAGGAAAATTATATCATTCTCAACGATTAATAATTTAAGAGTATTGATACAGTCGTCAAAATTTTGTCCGAAAATTAAAATAATAATACTTTTTAAATAAATATATTATAAAATAATTATTTTATAATAAATTTATTTAAAAATTATTATTATTTTAATTTTTGGATGAAATTTCGGATAAAGAATTCAAAAGTTAAATCATAACTCATAATTTAATCACTTATGACTAAGAATTTTATTCATAAAGTGACAAAATAAAAATTTTAATAAAATATTATTCTTAATCATAAAATATATTTAATAATTATCTAAATTAAATAAATATATTAACATATTTAATAATTATCGATAATTAATGTGGTTATGTCATACATAGTGATAAAAGAGAAATACAACATAATAAAATTTCAAGAGGTTGGTAAAGTGAAGCAAGACAATACATTCGACAAGTCGCATGATTGTATCTTCTTGTGATAAAGTAAACGGAAGTAACTCTAAATATTTTTTTGAGGTCGATAAGTATCACTACAAAAAAAAAATTAGTTTTATTATATGCTAGATTTTTTTCTCCGAGAATATAGTTCGCTTTTATTTTAAATAAATATAACATTTTTCAATGTCTTTTTTTAGCGAGTTGATCTGAAAAATAATTTTAACTATCATTTCACGTAAATTATAAAATGTCAAAATAAAAAATAAAAAAGTTTGTAAAAAGTGGAAACCCCATATCTAATAGAGAAATTGATGACGTTTTTCTTGCATTGTATTTCATAATTTAGAAGCCTATATTACAGGCTAATCAACCTGAAAAGAAAGAGAAGAAAGTACATAGAGAAAACGTGAATTTCAATAAATTTAATCTCTGTTTACAATTATAATAGAAATGCCTAAATTTATAGTACTTTAATTCAAAGTAACTTTCTATATCTCTTAAAAAAAATCCTATAACTAATTAATTAATACAAATTTAATCAATAATTAGTTATGAAAACCTAGAGTTATGGTTGGTTGTTGTCTTTTTATAAAACATTGCAATCTTGACGAAAATATCTTATCAAGATTTCAAAATTTCTTTTCAGTGGCTTTATGTTGTGAACTAATTTTGACAACTTTCCACGTTTATAGCCTTTCTACAACTCCAATTTAGCCTGCAAGATGTTTGATTGGTTTTCTTCGTATTTGACTTTTGTTAATGAAAATAATGATAGGGGAAGCATAAAAATAAAAAATATATTTAATATCTTTATTTTTATTTTTAAAAGTATTATATAATTCTCTTAATTTAAAAATAAAAAACATATTCCATTTTTTATTTATTTCAAAATTGTACTCACACCCTTAGAGACTCTGATCCCTTTGTATTGTCAATTTGTTTGGGTAAAATTATATTTTTGACAATCATTCGAGCCATCGAGGTGTTTATATTTTATTTCAGTATGAGAGTGAAAAAAGGAAAAAATGAAACATGTGAAGATAGGAAGAGAGAAATTAACGAAATAATAAGAATGATAATATATGCTTGTTTGCTTTACAAATTACAACCTTAAAACGAATAAATATTTGGGAATACACATTGAGTACAACCAAGTTGGTTGGCTTTGAACAGTAGTGACCTTTTTATTTTTCATTAAAAAAATGTTGGCCCATAAGATAGGACTGGTAGCCATTGGTTTCTTTTTACTTCGACAAAGTTAATTATGATTTGGAAAGTTGAAAAAGAAAAAGTTAAATGTCTCAAATCGAATAATATTGGAATCATATGATCAAGTTTTTGCTGAAAAAAAAAACTTAAAAAAAGGATAAGGTCATTATTTTAATCCAACATTTTCATTTATCAATGAAGAGTTATAATAATGAAAAATAGTGAATAATTACTCTTTTCAATTTCTATAAAAGGTGATATTGTAACCATAATAATCACCATTTGATGATATTTAAAGTTTGTTTATATAGAATGTATGTGGTCATGAAGATGGAAAGTGTATCATCACATATTTTGGTACTTGTTCCACATTTTTACTTGAAATGAGAATTAAACGTTAGTGAATAAGGGTATACGGAAGAGAATGGATAAATGAAAAAGTGCATAGTAAATGACATGTGGATGGCTCCTCAAGTGTGTCCTTTAATATAGAATAGTAGTTAAGATAGTTACAAAGACAAATTATTTAAATAATATAAATGAAAAATATAGTAATCCCCTTTATTATAGATATAGATTAATAATACTCTAGTAAAATGATTCACATGTAAAAAAATTAAAACTTTGAATGCAAATAGACATTTTAACTTTCAGTTTTTTTTTTTTTTGCCTCTTCACCTTCCATTGCTTAATACCTTTTAATTTTGGGTAACTTTTGATATATCTAAACCATATTCTAGTATATATATATATATATATATATATATATATATATATATATATATATATATATATATATATATATATATATATATATATATATATATATATATATATATGGGAATGCTAATGTACTCCCACCTATTTTTTAGTGGGAGTATGTTAGTAACCTACACCAATTTTTTAGGACAAAAAAATCACTCATTTATTTTGATTTGGTTAATTCGTACAAAAGATATTATAGTAATTTAATTTAATTTTAAATGAAAATAAAAATATTTTTTCTCTCTTATTAATTTTATTCTCCAATTCATTTATTTTTTTTATTAATAAATTTTTATTTTTTCAGAGAGAGAGGAGGGAGACATCATAAGAGATGAAAGAGAAATGAGTTAAAGAAAAAATTTAATAGGAGAGAGATAAATAAGTTAGAGAAAGAATTTAATAAGAAAGAGAAATGAGTTGGAGAAGAAATTTAATAAGAGAGATAAATGATTTAGAGAATGAAATTAATAAGAGAGAAAAAATATTTTGTTTTCATTTAAAATTAAATTAAATTACTATAATATCCTTTGTACGAATTAACCAAATCAAAATAAATGAGTAGTTTTTTTGTCCTAAAAAATTGGTGTAGGTTGCTAACATACTCCTACTAAAAAATAGGTGGGAGTACGTTAACATTCCCCATATATATATATATATTAATGATATTTGTAATGCAGGTGTGTTGCGTTTATTTGAATGTTATTGTGGATAGAATTTTCAAAATGAATGTTCCAAATTTGAATTTTGATAAATTTATTTACTCCACCTATATTGTCTAAGTATTTCCGTGTTAGATATAGTTTTTATGGTTAAAAGAAGAAGAAGGTTGGATAACCTCAATTAAAAGAATTAAAATTTGTCATGATCTTAATAATATATAAAAAAACAGCTTATCATATATAAATTAAAAAAAAATGTTCAAATAAAAGAAACATAATAAACAAGAAAAAAGTACAAAGAAATGAAATTGAAAAAGGTTATATTTCATTTTGGTAACACATTATTTTTATTTCAAATTAAATTTATGAAGTCCTATGCACTCTTATTTTCATCAATTATTGTTTGTTTGATAATGATTAAAAAAATTAACTTCTGTTGTCATGTTATATTAATATTTATATATTTTTTAAATTTAGTTTACATAATATTTTTTCAAAATTAAAATTTGTTTTTGTAAAATAAAGTTATAATCTATACATAATTTATCGTGCATCGCACATGTACACGCACTAGTAATGTTTAAATTTATAAAAGTGAGTTACCATTTTTGATCGAATTGAGAGGGCACTATATAATATTTATAACAAAAGAGTTATATATAAACGTTTTTTTTTCTTAAAAAAATTGCTCCGGCCCATTCCAAAATTATTAATATTTATTTTTTACTTGAAAGTCATTAATATTTTATAAACTTCGTGTTTTACTAACTACTTTTTTCCACGTATACCTCATATATATAATCATTTTGATTTTGACAAACACTTGCAAGTTAATAAAGAAAAAACACATCAATCAACAACAAACTACATTTATATCTTATTTAAGTAAGCGTGTTGTTGATTAAATAATATTTTACATTTATTAATTTTTCCTTAATAAACTTTCACAAATCTTAAACATCAGCTTTAAAATAAATGAAATATATAGATGCAACATGTGTTTATATATTAAGGTGAATCAAGGGTATTTCCAACCCAAAGTCAATGACTAACTCTTAGAAGTTTTTATCTTTTTTCATTTTATTTTAATTTATCAGTTAAAGATGAATTGTATATGAAAATCATTAAATTAAAAATAAATAATAACTCAATAAATTGACAATCTACTTAACAACAAATTGTATTTAAGCTTTCTGTATGTGAAAATTCACCGGATTAATGATAGTCACATTATTTCAAGTGAGATTAATCTCTAATCGAGGGAATTAAAAATCCTTATGATAGAATATTTTTTTAAAAAAGTTCACTCTTAAAATAACTAAATCATAAATTCTGCATATATTGACTATTATTATACACAAAATTCTCACAATCCACCTCATGAAAAAGACACTGGTATAAAAAAAAATTGAACATTAGTGGCACGCAGTGGAAAAAAGGTGACGAATATATTACGTATCGTGACGAATAGGCGTGGTAAGTGACGAGCCATGCATGCGACCAAATTTTATAAGATGTAGAATTTACTTCACGTAGTTTTCAATAGAGATTAAAATCATTTCTTTAACAATCATCGTAAAAGGATAGTTCAATACATGCATAATTTAAAAAGAAGCATGTGCAGATAAAAAACTTGCAAAATAAAGAAAAGTCAGATGGAGTTCACTACCAATTAGATCATTGCATGATTTCACGAAGTTCTATTTGCTCACGATGACGCAGAAAATGCAAAGTGCATGGATAAGGTTCCATAAAAAATGTAAAGCATTTGTTATTATTTTGGTCAATAAATCATTTGTTGTTCAAATACCTCAAACCACATTTTTTTTTCCGTCATGGTTGAAACAAAATACAGAGGCCCAACAAAGCCCATGAGACAGCCATTGGGCCCAAGAGGAGGCCCGTGAAAGTGGAAGATGTGGGACCCAAGAATTTAAAACGTCCGTTTATTGTTTCCCGTGCCGATGCGCGCACTGAACGGAAAGGAGTACCAGAAGTAGCCGTTACTATACACCTCTGCTATCTCCAGAGCATTGAATTTCAAAGAGTTTTTTTCTCTTTCGAAAAGTAAACCTTAAGAGGTTGAAGAATTTTACTTGATTTCGGGACTCCAAACTACGTCGTTCAGCATTTTCACCGGCGAATACACCATTTCCGGCCACCGCGCACTCCTTCTTCGTTTTCAAGTACATCTTCTCTTTCATTTCACAAAGAATCATTTTCTTTTCGAAGAAACGTGTCTGAAAGTGCAAGGTAAAGATCAAGAAAAAGAAGGTTTAGTAAAATACCACATGAAACACATATCAAATCATCTTAGTGAAGTAGTGGAATATTATTTTGTTTTAATCGGAGGTGTTTTGATAACCATTTGCTACGCGATTCAACAATTTTAGAAGCTTTATATCATGCTAGGTTTTAGCTTAGTTTTCCAACGCTCTTTGCAACGTAGCTTATTCAGACATCGGATTTTGAATTTTCACTTCCACGAAGCTTGGATTTCCGTTTTTTCTTCTAATACCGCTATTATGAACCGTTCACAGTGAGCTCCAAAAAATGCAAAAGTTTTCAAAAGAGCACGGCATTGCTATTATTAATATTTATAATTATAATTATGATAATAATTATTATTGTAATGTTATTCATCTGTATTTTGTTTTGAGATGAAGTGTTGTAAATCGCTGTTGCTGATGGATGATTGATCTGCAGAAATTAACGGCGGAACGCAATGACGGAAACACCGGCGTCGGCAACGCCACTGTCTAAGATACAGAGGAATCCGTCAGGTACTCCTGGTGGCACCAAAGTTCGGGAGGAGAAAATCCGAGTCACGGTTCGGATGAGGCCACTCAACAGAAAGGAGCAAGCCATGTACGATCTGATTGCGTGGGAGTGCTTGGATGAGCACACTATTGTGTTCAAGAATCCAAACCAAGAGAGACCTGCAACACCGTACACTTTCGGTATGTTTGAATTTCTTTTCTCAAACTGAAATTTTCGTAAATGCAAATAAATGAATTTAAATTTAGTTTCATTTAAATTCTTTATAAATGGAAACTTACGAAAATAAACTTGGTTGAAGCAAGTGGATCGAAATGATTCCTCTACCGCATTTATTGTTTTAATGTTTGTTGGAGTGTCCTTGTATTTGTTAAGTTTCTGTTTCCTTTTATAAGATAATTTATTTATTTTATTTATTATTTGTTATTTCTGTTATAGATAAAGTTTTTGCACCTGCGTGCTCAACTCAGAAGGTTTACGAGGAAGGGGCTAAAGATGTTTCTTTATCGGCATTGTCTGGAATCAATGGTAACTTATTCTCAGCTAATGCTTATTCTTGGCTAAGGACTGTTTTGAATACGTTCAACGATTTCATTTTTTCTTGCAGCGACAATTTTTGCGTATGGGCAGACAAGCAGTGGTAAGACATTCACGATGAGAGGCGTCACTGAAAGTGCTATTAAGGACATTTACGAGCACATTAAGAATGTAAGTTACTAATTTACTGTTGATATTTGATACCTACCAAACTTTGCTCTGTAGCATTACAAGGTGGATGTAGAGACTAGAGCACATGCCTATTATGCATTCGTAAAAAGAAAGTAGAAAGGCTATACGCGATTTGATCCTATAAGTATTAGTATTTAACTATTTGAATAGTGTTTAACTATTGATTATTTGCAATTATGAACACTTTTTTGGTTTCAATTTCCACAGACACCAGAGAGGGATTTTACTTTGAGAATCTCTGCTTTGGAAATCTATAACGAGACTGTCATAGATCTTTTAAAACGTGAATCTGGTCCTCTTCGGCTCTTGGATGATCCTGAGGTATATAGTTTTCAGATAAAACCTCTACTGAAATTTGTCAACGTATGCTTTTAATGTTTTTTGATTTATATATTTTTAATCTTTGGATACAGAAAGGGACTATTGTGGAAAAACTGACTGAAGAAGTAGCTAAGGATGGTCAACATCTAAGACATTTAATTGGCATATGTGAAGGTAATTAAAAAATCTGGCGTGGTTTGTCTTGCATAGATTTCTCAAGAGCATACAGTATCATCTTGTTGTTCGGCTAATACTTATATGTTTCGCAATTGCTGATGTCCGCTTTGTATAGAAACCAATGTGACTGAGTTGTAGAAATATAGAAGTCGTGGGCATTTTATTTTAAGTACTGATTAGGTTATTTGTATAGTACTATTATTCATGTAAATATTGAATCTGCAGCGCAAAGGCAAGTAGGAGAAACTGCTTTAAATGATAAAAGCTCAAGGTCACATCAAATAATCAGGCTGGTAAGCTGAGCTGATGAAATATAAGTGTTCGTTATCATCTTTAATTTCAGTATTTCAGATTGGTTACTTTCCCATTTCTCTTTAGCTACTTTATGTGGAGATTAGAGATAAGACATCATTCTTACTTCTCCGTAATCCGTATTTATTTTTATACGGGTATTTCAGACTGTAGAGAGCAGCCTTCGCGAAAGTTCAGGTCATGTAAAGTCTTACATAGCCAGTTTGGTATGTTTTATCTACTTAGTTTGACCTGAAAAAGTCTTTATAACAATTAACAAGACAGTCATATTGATGAGTGATTAAAATAACCTCAGAATTTTGTGGATCTCGCTGGAAGTGAACGCATCTCTCAAACAAATACATGTGGAGCAAGAATGAAGGAAGGCAGTCACATCAACCGAAGTTTGTTGACACTTGCATCAGTAATCAGGAAGCTAAGGTCCAGCAACTGTAAATTTTTTAAATATCCAAATGCATGTGGCTATTGTTTCTTATTATTGTTCTTCAATTCTTCAACAAAGAGTCATGCCATGATTATATGTATACATTTTAGCAGCCATGAGGTGTAAAAATTAAAAATATGTTTAGAAAACCCATAATAATTAGATAATTATTTTAAAAAAAGCAAAATCCTCAAAACAGTATTTTGATGCTTATCCAGACGTCATAGTAAAGTTGTCTTGTGACATGAAGGGCACAGGTTCAAATCTTTGAAACAGTCGCTCCACTTACAGGGGGGGGTGGGGTGGGGGGTAAGACTGACTGCCTGCATCTATCCTCTCAAGATCTCAAAACCACCATAGCTATTTCCATGAAAGTTCTATTTGAGTTACATATATTGTGAAAGGGAAAAGTTATTGACGAGTATTAATAAAATTAAGGGACCTAGTTTGTCCCGTAATCGTTTTCTTTTTGATTTATAGAAATTGCTTACTGTGGAAGTTGGTTAATTTGAAATTATAATTGATTATTATGATAAATTAAAGACATATAGTGCTATGTAATTTGGTCAATACACAGGAATCTGATTCGGCTTTGGAGTTTTTTTTTTTTTTTTTTTTTTTGCTTTGCAGTGGTGGAAAACGTGGTCACATACCATATAGAGATTCAAAACTAACACGAATATTGCAGTCTTCAATAGGGGGAAATTCTCGAACAGCAATTATATGCACCATAAGTCCATCCTTAAGTCATGTGGAGCAAACAAGAAATACACTAGCATTTGCAACAAGTGCAAAGGAAGTCATTAATACTGCCCGAGTGAATATGGTATGACTAAAAGTCTGAGTAATATTTTGTTTGATTGGCGAATAGATTAGTATAAGAATCTTTTCTCCTAGAAATTAGTATCTTACAACTTATTGACCAGTGTGATAATTTTGGATACTAGCTTACGACCTATCTCACGAATTAGTATCTTAACATCTAATTGACTAGTAGCAAATGGTATTTGAAATTATTGAAGAAAGTGATGAATTTTCACAAAAAGCACTTTGTCTTTTATTTCCAGTGGCAATTCTAAGGACTTGTTTTTCCTTGTACTCACTTCTAAGTGATATATTTTATTTCAAGACGCCATCTCATTGATAAAAAATTCTTTCATATTTTTCACTGAAAAAGGAAGTATCACATTAAGTAAGCTGGTGATGGTTATATGACAGGTTGTTTCAGACAAGACACTAGTTAGAAAATTGCAAAAGGAAGTTGCCAGGCTTGAAGGGGAGTTACGAGGCCCCGACCTTTCGTCACGTTCATCTCTAAGGACATTGCTAGCTGAAAAGGAGTTGAAAATTCAGCAGGTACAAAGTTCTTGGTCTTGATTTCTTCCATGTAAAAATATTGACATGCAGAGTTAAAATTTTTGAACTAACCTCTACTAGTCCTCTAGAGAGATATTACAATGAAACTCTTTGGAGTTCTTACAGAAGCTATTGCCTCAAGATGTAGTCAATGATTTCTATTTCTATATGGTCAATGCATTTGACTTTCTTGTGAGAACTGGCGCTTCACGTTGGCTGCTGCTTTTCTTGTGAGAAGACAAGCATGAATTGTGAAAGGCGAATTTATTATTTACAGATAACTGTCTTTTCTTGAGTTTATTTGTAAAAGAGAAACTCTTTTGGATGAATAGAATTTGATAAACATAAACTTACAGATGGAAAAGGATATAGAAGACCTAAGGCGACAGAGAGACCTTGCACAGTCTCAACTTGATCTTGAAAGAAGAGCGAATAAAGTTCAAAAGGTATTTGGAGTGGTCATATCATTAGCGTAACCCTAAATTATTCTTCTGATTCAAATTATATAATTATTATAGGGATCAAGCGATTGTGGACCCTCTAGTCAAGTTGTCAGATGTCTTTCTTTTCATGAAGAGAATGAATCAGTTAATGGTAAACGTACTCCGAAGAGAAGAGAGGCAGTAGGCAGGCAGGCAATGCTGAAGAATTTATTGGCTTCTCCTGATCCATCCATACTAGTCGGTGAAATTCGCAAGCTTGAGAATCGGCAGCTGCAACTTTGTGAGGATGCAAATCGAGCACTTGAAGTTCTGCACAAGGATTTTGCAACTCACAAACTTGGGAATCATGAAACTGCTGAAACTATGGCGAAAGTACTGTCTGAAATAAAAGACTTGGTAGCTGTCAGCTCTACTCCAGAAGAAATTGTGACTGCAGATAAGGCAGACCTAATGGAAAAGATCTCTCAGTTGAAAAATCAAGGGATTACCATTGCATCTTTAGAAAGGAAGCTGGAGAATGTTCAAAAATCTATAGACAAACTTGTCTCTGCTTTTAGTGCCGAGGAGACTCCAGATAACAAGAACCCGCTGAGAAGGAGGAAAATTCTTCCTTTCACCTTAAGCAACAGTCCCAACATGCAACATATAATACGCGCTCCTTGCTCACCTCTCTCCTCTTCGCGTAAACCAATGGATCATGAAATTGAGAACAGGGAACCGGAAAACAACATTGGCGTCCCTGGCAGTGATACTTTTGCTAAGTTACATAAAGATACTCCGCGAAAGGCTGATCAAAGTAGTGATTCTATTTTATCGAGAGAAGGAAGCCCCGCTACAAGGCAATCCAAATCAGTGAATGTTAAGAAGATTCAAAAAATGTTCAAGAATGCTGCGGAGGAAAACATTCGGAGCTTTAGAGTTTATGTTACCGAGTTAAAAGAGCTAGTGGCAAAACTGCATTACCAGAAGCAGCTTCTGGTTTGTCAGGTAACAACATTCCTTGATTTACAATAGTGCTGCATTGCTCATTTTGTTGTGCTAAAACTTTTTCTTGCATTAAACCATGCTGGCTATTCTTTCAGGTTTAATCTATTGCAGATATTAGATAATGGTTGTGTATGAGTTTATTAGCAATCCATTAATCTTATTTAGTATATAATATGCTAATACTTTTTAATCCCTGCATGGGTTTAGGTTTTGGAGCTTGAAGCAAACAAATCGTTGAATGAAGAGAAGGATACACCTGATCGGTCTCCATTACCATGGCACATACAATTTGAACAGCAGAGAAAGCAAATCATCATGTTATGGCACTTATGCCACATTTCTATTGTGCACCGGACACAGTTTTATCTTTTGTTAGGGGGAGATCCTTCTGATCAGATATATATGGAAGTTGAACTACGAAGATTGACTTGGTTGGAACAGCACTTGGCAGAGCTCGGTAATGCTAGTCCTGCACTTTTAGGCGACGAGCCTGCAGGCTCTGTTTCATCAAGGTATGCAAGTGTCCTTAATAATTCCTCAAATGAAAAAGGTTTATGATGTCTTTTATTTGTATTGTGAACACAGAATAGTATTAATCTCATGCTAGTGATTGATCATCAAATGCAGCATTAGAGCTCTGAAGCAAGAAAGGGAATATCTAGCTAAGAAGGTGAGCATTAAACTTACAGCAGAGGAGAGGGAACTACTTTATGCAAAATGGGAAGTTCCTCCGGTTGGAAAACAAAGGAGGCTGCAACTTGTGAATAAATTGTGGACTGACCCTTATAACTTGCAACATGTGCAAGAAAGCGCTGAAATTGTAGCAAAGCTCATTGATTTCAGTGTATCCGATGAAAACAGCAAGGACATGTTTGAATTAAACTTTGCAAGCCCTTATAATAAGAAAACATGGGCGGGCTGGAACTTTATATCGAATCTTCTAAATTTGTAAACACAAATAGTTGTAGTGTTGAGAGAACTATCAAATATATATATTTCGATTATTGGTATACAAGTGGCATGCTTGCGAAGAATGAAAGACAGGAAGTTATTCAAGTTTTCTATCAACTAATGGTAGGCGTTTTTTTTTTAAGATAATAATTTGGTTTACTTTCAGTAACCATTGTAACTCAAAATTGAAGAATTGCAAGGACTCGAACATGTTTTTTTTTGCAAATGCTTAGGACATCAAATTCAATTTTTAAATTAACAAACAATGCATGGTGTATTTCAACTTCAATAATTATTTAATGTTATAAATTCCGATAATATTTTATAATTTTTAATTTCAAAAGTAGAAGTTTAAAAAAACAATATTTTATTCTCTTTAATTAATAAATTTCAAACTATTCTTAAAAACAGTTCAAACTTAAAATAAAGAAAACATTTATTTTAACAGTTTTTCCTTTATTTCCTAACCACCGTTATAAAAGTAAATACAGTCTTTATAAAATTAAAGCATTTGATAGACAATTTTAACTCATAACTCATCAAATATTTTATTTATAAAATTGTTTTATTTAAGTTTTTTTTTAGAGTTGTTAATTTTAAAAAGCAACATAAGTAGGGGTGGGTAGATGGGCTCGGGTCCATGAACCGCTCAGTAAGTCCGCGAATTTTGCGGATAACGGATCCAATTTTTTTAAAATCTGTAGGTTGATGATATATACACATCCATTTTCTTATAAGTACACCTCCTTTTCAAAAAAAATAATTAAAATTTTAAAATATTCTTAATTTTTTGCTTTTTTTTTTTTAATTTTACATTTACAACATTTAATTTAGTAATTTTTTTTACAGATCTTTCTTTTTTCTTCTTTTTTTCTTTTTTCAATTTTTACATGCACCCCGTTATCTTTCCTTCACTCCACCTATTTTGATAGCATTTAAAAATTGAAAGAGAAAAAAAAAGAAAAAAGTAGAAAATTGAAAGTTAAAGGTATAAAATTAAAAAATATATATATAAATAATATTTTATAATTTTTTTAAAAAAATAAAGAAGGTGTACTTATAAAAAAACAGGAGGTGTATATATTATGAGCCTTCCGAAAAGAACTTTTCGTCAAAATAATTACGGAAAGTACTTTCCAGAATACTAAAATTACTATTCTGAAAATAACTTTCCGTCAAAATAATTATGGAAAATACTTTCTGTAACACTAGAATTACTATTGCGAAAAATTATTTCCGGAATATTAACCGTGTGTGTATTTGTTACCATAATTCCGGAAAGAACTTTCCGCAATAGTAATTTTAGTGTTACGGAAAGTACTTTCCAGAATTATTCCGACGGAAAGTTATTTCCGGAATAGTAATTTTAGTATTCTGGAAAGAACTTTCCATAATTATGTACAAATACATCTCCGAAAAAAAATTTCAGGATAATTTTTTTTTATTTCAAATAATATTAAGGATAATTTAAGAATTTAATATTTTTTTTAAAAGGGGGTGTATGTATAAAAAAATGGAGGTGTATATATCATCAGCCAAATCTGTATGATTATGTTTAATTTTTGAGTCCGGTCCATGAAGTCTGCGGATTTGGCAAATTTAATCTGCGGGCTCGCGAGCTAGTCCACTCGCGAGCTAGTCCACGGACTTCACTAATTAATATTTTTAAATATCAAGACTTTAATATTAAGTTGTGTATTTAATCTTTTTAATTATTATGACATTAAAACTATATTTAGTTGGTATGTATTTTTCATTTAAATTATTTTTATGACATTTTGATGCTTTTATTATTGAAAATTTGGTACTATTATATAAGTTTTTGTAATTATTTTTACTTTAACATTTTAATATTTAGTATTTTAAACCATTTTAAAGGTTGATAAATTTTAGTGTGATAAAATTTAACTTATAAATAAAAAAGATTTTTTTTTCTTCTAATTTTATGTAATTTTATTATTTTTTTAAATTATTTTTTTAAACTATTATTTAGACTTGCAGATCGCCGTTATCCGCGGGTTTTGGCGGCCGAATACGGACTTTAAAAATAAATCAATTTATTTTACGGACTAGACTTATCCAATCTGTATAAAATGCAGGTTTTAAGGGCTGAGCCTTAAACGGGCCGGACCGATCTGTATACCTACTCCTAAACATAAGTAATTGTAAAAAAAGAAGCAAACATAAATATTTTTTTAAAATTAAACAATACAATAATATAAAACGGTCTGGCATGCACTGTTCAAAAAAATTATTTTTAAACATAAATTATATTTTAAATTTAAAATAAATAATTTATATTATGATACATAATTTTTTTTGATAATTTATTTTTAAAATATTAAAATTTAATTTATAAATAAATATAATAAATAAATAAAAATTAAATAAAAGGCTAATTTTTTTTTTGCATAAAAGATAAAATATGAAATTCACCCCTTTAATATATAAGGAGGTATTAATAAGTCTTTTTCATTTTTTTAAAGATTAAATATGTTTTCTTTATATGAATTTTGGTTTATTTTTATTGTTAGTTTTTGAATAAATTTTGGTTAATAACTTTTTTCGATTTTCATTTTTGATGTTTGGACTTTTTTCCTTGTTAATATTTTAGTCTTTAGCTTTTAATTTTTTTGATGTAAAAAATTTATTCAAGAGGTATAAAATTTATTTAAGGACTAAAAATAAAATTTTTTAACGAATTAAAAAATATATATATATATATATATATATATATATATTTTTTTTTTTGTTTTATTTATTTATTAAGTTATTACCTTTCTCCTTGTTCCATTCCACTCCCGTCAGCCAAATAAAAGGGAAAGGGTTTTGTAAAGTATTGCGTTTGGTGGCTTTCCGTATACTGTTGAGTTTCGGAGGCAAAGTAGGGTTTTGCGCATCTGTGAGAGAGACAAAGATGGGAAGAGAAAGAGAGGCAACGAAAGTAGCTTACACAGTGGAGCAGCTTGTAGCCTTCAACCGATACAATCCCGATATCCTTCCAGATCTCGAAAACTATGTCAACGACCAGGTTCATTCTCCTTCTCTATTCATCCACGCTTCACAATTCGATTCTCCTTCTTTTTTCCCCAAAATCCGAAACCTAGCTTCGTAAGCCATTGCCGAATAACAACTTCTGTCTCTTGTTAGGTTTCATCGCAAACTTACAGTCTCGACGCGAATCTGTGTCTTCTGCGCCTCTACCAGGTAATTCATTGGTTTAAATGTCAATTCCTCGAGGGAGGTAAGTGATTAGTTACGAGTTACGACTAACAGTTTGTTTATCCGTTGTTGCAGTTTGAACCAGAGAAAATGAGTTCCCAGATTGTGGCCCGCATATTGGTTAAGGTGCGGTTAGCCGATTGTATTTTGGCTGTAAGTTATAGGAAGCATATGAATGTCATCATGGCTCAAATCTCTGTTTTGTTTTTTTGGAACAGGCTCTCATGGCAATGCCAGCTCCAGATTTCAGCCTTTGTCTCTTTTTGATTCCAGAACGCGTGGTATGATTCTCACAAACACCTAGATATTTGAATAATTCATGATTAGCGTTATGTGGATTTGAATAAGCAGGATTTAATAGTCTCACCTGCAATTTTATGTATTTTGCTAGGTTAAATCTGGAATGTTTTGTGGGGGTTTTTTATGAGCCCTTGTTAAGTATACCAAGTCGAATAAGCAATATCGAGTATAGAATGAGTGAATAACTTTAGTGATAACTATATAAATTCAAGCAAAGAAGTAATAGAATATTGATTTTGTCAATTCCTCATGCAAATTCATTCTCATACATTTGACGGATATCCACTTCGTAAGCCAATCAGTTCCTCACTTTCTCAGTTATTCCTCTGATTATTGATTCAGATTACTAATTCACCAGTTCTATCAATTCAAAAGCAGAATAACAAGCGCAAAGGGATTTAACAAACCAATGCCAACCATATCAAGAGCCTAAAAAATTGACGTCTAAGTGTAGCTAATAAAAAAGCATTAAGATAGAAATAGACTTGTCAAATCAAATGAAAATAAATTTAGATTGGTAAACAAGATCCAATTACATCTAAATCAATGTCCTAATAGGAAAGCTTAGTTACAATCCATGAAAGAATGAAAAGAAAAATGGGAAGGGGAAGAGGAACCCCATCAAGGTTGGTTGTTGGAGAGAGTGGCTTCAGTCTTCCAAAAGAGGCTTCCTTCTCCTTCAAAAGACTTAATGGTGTGGTGTCCTTCCCTTGAGTGAAATGAGAAAAAAAAATTTAAGTTGCAGAAAGTGGGATTCTTTCAAGTTCCAGTTCAACTCTAAATATCTCTCTTTTGGTTTTGAATTTTTAAGTTTATCTGTGTGTCTAACCATATCATTGATCGATGCATTTCCTTGTTATACGTTGTGTGACATTTTGATTTTGTTTTGGATTTTTTTTTATTGAATCTTAGCAAATGGAGGAGCAGTTCAAGACTTTGATTGTTCTCTCTCACTATTTGGAGGTAAGCATCAGCTTTAGTTTCTCAAGGACTAAGCAGTCATTTGAAATTAGAGATTAATATTTGCCTCTTCAGACAGGAAGATTTCGGCAGTTCTGGGATGAAGCAGCAAAAAGTCGACATATAGTTGAAGCTGTTCCAGGTAATTATATAGTATTAATTTATAAGCTAAATTATAATTTAGGTCTTTTATCTTATTTTTTAGATTCATTTTGGTTCTTTATTTATTTTAATGTTCATTTTGGTCCTTTATCTTTTATATTTGGTTCAATTTGTTCCTTTTAAAACAATTATCATTTTCAATTGTGATACAATTTTGAATCAATTTTTGATTGATTTAAGATGAGGAACTTAAAACATTAGATTCATCTATATGAAAATCATAAAATACAATTGACATTCAAATCTAAAAAGACTATAAACATAGTGAAATTTGTGTGAAAAAATATATCACATGAACAACTAGAACATAGTGTGAAATTATATTTTTTGAAATTTTTTATTTTCATCTTGAATGTAACACTTTTGATTTGAATTTTAATTGCATTTAATAGTTTTCATACAAGTGAATCTAATGAGACAAATTTAAAGTTTTGAATTAGTTAAAATGATTCAAAAGGACTAAGTTGACCTTAATTTTAGAGATGAAGAACCAAAATGAACATTTTATTTAATAAAGGACCAAAATGAATTTAAAAATAAGATAAAGGACCAAAAGTATAATTTAACCTAATTTATAAAATGATAATTAGCTGTTATGATTAATAAACTTTGAATGTAACCAATAGATTTGAGTCTGAAAAATAATCATTTGAACACCTTGTTGCTGCTTTATTTCATCGTGCTCAATCTGGTTAATTGGGTCTTGTTGTGAAATTAAGCATATATTATCTGTCTAGCCATACGTATTATACAGTGCAAATTTTAACCAAATATTGGCATCTATTCACCTTTTCTGAACTAATGCAATCCTTATAATATGCTGCTACTGTATCTTGTGGCTGATAATATTGCTTTTACAGAAACAAGTGGGGATTTTAACTTGAGCTTGATGAGGCCTTTTCCCCTCCTTGTTTAGTTTTGACACTGATTAAGTTTCGTAACTTCATTTTTCCCCCATTAATTCTTGCTTATACTAGCGTAATTGTAATTTAATTGCAGGATTTGAGCAGGCAATTCAAGGCTATGCAATTCATGTCCTTTCCTTGACTTACCAAAAGATTCCTAGAACTGTGCTTGCTGAGGTATGTTTGTTTCTTTGTTCATTTGAAGCATTGATTCATTACTTGGTGATATATTTTTTTCATCTGCAGCTGCTAGCCCAAAATCTAGTGCATTTATTCCCTTATTGCTAGTTGAACTCATGTTTAATGTGACTCATACATTACGAATACAACACTTGTCTGCTCACAAATGTAATCCTCCATTGTGTGTTTTTAGATGTTAAATGGTTCTTGAAAACTTTGGCAGCTTGTTATTTGCATTTTTCTCGCTGTTTGTCAGAAACAATTGAGTCAAACTATTGACAGCTATTCTGGAGTCTTTTAGGAGCGGTTGATTATGTAAAAGTGTTTTTTTCTGACTCCGGTTACTTGTTTGAGTCAGACCGGAAATTAGTTTCTTATATTGCTTTGAAATATTTGATTATTAATTCTGCATTAAACTTTTATAGGCAATCAACATAGAAGGATTATCTTTGGACAAATTCCTTGAACACCAAGTAGCCAACAGTGATTGGGTTATTGAGAAAAGCCAAGGCAGGGGACAAGTCATTATCCTTCCTAGAAATGAATTTAATGACCCAGCTTTAAAGAAAAATGCCGCAGACAGTGTACCATTGGAGCACATTACTCGCATCTTCCCTATTCTTAGTTGATTTTTTTCTATGGTAGACTGTCAATTTTCTTCCCTGAGATCAGTTGGAGCAACATGTTGCAGTCTCCATTCGCCTTGGATGCTTCAATTTGAGAATTAGTGGACAGCTATTGTAGTTTTTACTTATGTTTTGTATTCCTTTCTTAAAATTATTTTGCTTTGCTATGCTTAATTATTCGTTGAACATATTACCTGTTCTCTTTAATGTGTCTATAAATTCTCCGGCAAGTTTGGTGAGGGTACGATACAAGATACATACTAGGAGTTCATGAATAATTTGAAATAGGAAGAAGGAATAGAGTTGGGGTTAAGGGGTAGAGAAAATTTCACTTATATGGAAATACTGGTGAAAATTTAAACTCGAAACTTATGCTAGTGGTAAAGGTCACTAAATTGGGACTCTTCATTGTGTGTTGAATTTTGTATTTTCATTGTACGGGTTTTTATTGTAGAATGTGTAAGAATAATCTTGGATGTGGATTAACAAAAATATATAAAAATTTAGTAAATGTCAAATTGTCAAAATGTGTCCGAGAATACGCTTTGATATATAATTACAATTTTGAAAAGTTAATATTCAATTTTGAAAAGTTAATATTTAAATTTATCTTTCCAATGAAAAAGGGCGTGCAATGAATTGTAATTCAGTGGTTAACAGTATGTTGATTGTTTGGATCAAATCAAATAGTGAAATTGTAAACTCATCTAATTCACTGTACGCTGCAAAAAATTACACTAAAATAACTTGCTTGAATAAACTAAAAAATCATGCAGTCCAAATTAGACTTGCATATTCATGTGATTTTATTTATGAAATTAGTATAATGCTAGGTTATACAGGTAAATGTTTATAAAAATGCATGACATTACTAAAACTTGGAAAAGTAAATGTTTATAAGAATGTATGCATATACTATCTATATTGCTCATATATCTTGCTAAGACTTTTTTTTTGTTTTTCTTTTATTATGCATTACATTGAAAATACAAATAATACTACAACAGATGTGAATGAGTTCAAGGGATGGATAATAAGACATCGATTCTATATCAATATTAGGTATAGAATAGAAATGGGTAATTTCCAAGTCTGGAATGTGAGAGCAAAATAACCGTAAGTTAGAGGACTAGGTATGGTATAATATACGGTTTTAATTATACATTTTTTAACTTTCAGAAATAATATATAAAGTAACTAACCTATCAATTAAAAAAGAAATAAAAACTTTTCAATGTTTGTGAAATTAATGTATAATCAAATATGCAATATAAAAAACTGATTATCAAAAGTTCTTTAAGCTAGCTAGTACTAAGATCAGTCAATTTATCCGATACCAAGTTGATGTTGTCAGATACTTAAGTGAAAAATGTAAGTCAAAGTCTCACTCTCCCAAAGCTTATCTCCATGCATGGCTATTTTTTTGGACCTTAATGTTGCAGGGTTCCAAAATTGAATCTTGGCTTATAATTTCCATTCCTAGGATGGCCTGTATGAACAAAATCTTAAATTTAAATTTTATTACCCTCGTAGAATATACAAAAATAAATAAATAATGTGCAAGGTTGTACATGATAAAAACTCTTCATAACAAATAAATATTTTTAAATTTTAAACTATTATGATGTTTATATGTAAGTTATATTTTATATTTATAATATAAAAATTAAATTCTTAAATAAGACCAATTTTAAATTGAAAAGGATAAACTATTGAAAAAAATCAATTCTAAGATAAAGAAAAAAAAGAAAAATAATTTGAGATGATTTTGATTAAAAAAAAGGCTAATTGTAAAAATAATATGAAATGTAGATAATATTGACAAATGTTAAGAATATAAAGAGTGTGAAAAAGGTGAGAATTTGAAGTTAGTAATTTAATTTATAGTATAGGGGGGAGAGAGTTAATATTTTAATGAATCAAGCATCCAAAATTTTTAATTATTTATTATATTATTCAAATTTAAATCTAAATTAACTTTTATCTTAAGTACTAAAAGCAACACTAAAATATTCATTGTTTCCACTCAGTACCACCGCCTCCATCACTATACTAAAATAAATTAATTCCAAATGTATCGAGATAATATTAAAAATTGTTGGGTTTTTCTTTTTTTTTTGTATTATTATGCATCACGCATCAAGTAATATACAAAATACAAAATTTTATATAATTCAAATATTTATTTTGTGTTGCTCTTCTTATTGGACTTTGATAATGTGTATCATAGGCATAAAAAGAACGTTAATATATAGACATCGGATTAATTAGATAGTGACTCATGAGCATGAGTTCTATATTATACATTATAACAAGCAAGTTATTTAAAAGAATCAATTATCTACAATTCTAAAGTGAAGCTCCCACAAGCAGGGTAATAATATTTACAAAAAGTACACCTACTATAACTGCTGAAAGAAGAATGAAAATAGTGAACTCCAAGAAGACAAAAACAACAGAAAAATAAAAATAAAAATAAAAGGAACAGACAGCGACAAATTTTACAAGCAGTTGCTATGCACTATTTTTTACTATGCCTTGAGGATTTGACTGAGATTTTCACAACAGAATTACGCTGCATGTCAATACCAAGATTGGTGTCAGGATTCTTCGTAGATAAGCATGAAGCCTACCCAAATGCCTGATTCACCCGTTCTTTCTCTCTAGTCTCTTCTAATCAGATCTTAGACCAAGCCAAAAAAATGTCAATTATATTAGTGCAAAAGATCATATGCAAACTTCAATGGCAAAGTGTCTGCCCATAAGTCACCCACTGTACAAAAGTATCTGGAAAATCCTCTGATGCATTGGACCGCGCATCACCATAGGATAACTCGGATTCAGTTTGCTCCCTTCCCTGACAACATTACATACAGTTAGTGAGTGAATTCTGCCATACAGTTAGTGAGCAAAACCTACACTTGGTAGACCTAGAATATCCTACTAAAAACTCATGTTAAAAAACTACATATACTGCATCATTGAATGAAAACTAGCATGTACATACAATTAAGTATTCAATATATTAATTACATCATATTCTTATGTATAAATGCACAATGAATCTATAGACATGAGGAAGTTGTGAATGTGATAATATATTTATACAGATTAAATATGTTTTTAGTTCTTGAACAAATTCTATTTGATTTTAGTCTCTAAATTTTTTTACATTAACAAAAAAATTTGCCCGCAAGGCACTAAAATGTCAACAAAAGGAAAAGTTCCAAAACTAAAAGTGAAAATAAGAAAAAAATTTAGGGTAGTAAAAAATTTTGTTCAGTGACTAAAATAAAAATTGACAAAAGTTCAGAAACTAAAATTATATTTAATCCATGTTTACTGTATCAGAAGGGGTGTTACCTTCAGGCTGGAACCCCCCAAATCACTAGTGGAGGCAGTTGTTTCTCCTACTATTATTCCATTGACAACATTTTCTGAAGAAACTCCGGCAATTGGAGAGTTGGTGATTGATGACCTGCATTCAATAGAAATTTGCTTCCAAAGTAAACAAAATATTTTCGGATAAAATAAATATATAACACCAGAAAGAAGGAAAGAAACACAGGAGAAATTTTGCAGACAATTGGAAAGAAGTATAGGATATAACCAAGACAGTGATATTACCCATTAATTGCATAGAAAATTCAGTTTCTGTATAAAAGTATTACCTCTCGAATGGCTCTTCTTCGCATGAATTTCCTGAAGAAGATAGCCAATCCAGGTCAACAAAGTTGGAGCAGCTGAAGGAATCCCCGTGATCAGAATAGTAAATATGTTCACTTTCAATGCCGCGCTCCCTTTGTATATCACCAAAGAGCTGTCTCCGAGGCATTGGGGGAGTGTACCTACACAAAACAAAATGAATTGTATATCATACACATGCAGACCCAATGGAAAAAAATAAAACAGAAAATGGCAGAACATGCCATCCTGCAAGCAGGCAACACAAGTTTACAATTTATATCAGCAAAAGATACTCATTGGACATTTTAGATAACAAATTTACACACTTTATTGGGCATTTCAACATACAAATACAGACAAGATTAAGAAAAGAGAGGACCATCTCAATCAGAATATATTTTTTCCCATCTTCCAAAAAATATGTATCATATAAAAATTCGTATACAGTGACCTCTTTGCAAAGAAGATGAAAATTTTCTAGATTAAGGTGACTAATAAAGGCAGTAAAAAAGACAGATATCGGATAACATGGGATTACTGATAATCTATTGCCTCCTGTATCCTACACATTTAAGTTCACATTAATACAGGACACAAACCTTGAAAATGAGATGTCACTCTCAGTAGTTGATATTTCTGGTGATGACTCACAAAGACCCTTGTTTCCTTCTCCTGATCGGTCTGGTAAGCCTTGGCTTGGGAATTTTTCGTGCCTGGCCTTTGGGGCTGACATTGGTGTAGAACTATCATTAAGAATGTTTCCATCTGAGAAGGATCTTTTGAAAAGTGACCTAAAAAACACAATTTCATAGTTAACATAATAGAAGCTTAGACAGGTATTTTCCGAGTACAAGGTTCAAGTCACCATCGTATTTGCAGCAAGCCCAGAAGATTATGAAAAATATCAACAAATACAATTCTAGGAAGACCTAAAGTGCACATTTGTTGAGGGAAACATAAAAACCAAACGTGATTTTGTCTGTGCAAATGATGGCTTTGGTTGGATGATCAGCAATGATGGACTACATATACTTCAGAGGTGCATTTGCACCCCTTGATTTTAAAATAATACACGTGTCTTGAGTTATCAATTTGTCTCCTCTAAATTTATAATTTGAACCTACTGTCTCTAATTTTTCAAATATTGCTAATTTTTATCATTTATTGACTAGTTTTGAGCTTATATTTTAATCTCTTTTCGGTTCACTTTTCATTCTTAATGAATGTTTCTCCTTTTTATGTAATATTTATGTCTTTATACATACATATATATATATATATAATTATTTTTATTTTTTAAATAAGATGCTCCTACTGATATTCGATCCCTCATGATACAGTATCAAGATTATGTGTAGTTAATCACAGGCTGAATCTGAGATTGATTTTGACAAATCAAATTTATTGTATTTTATGTATTTCCTTATTTTAGTTGATTAGGTCTATCATCAAAGTTAATCTAAATATTTTAGTTCCTTAATTTATTGATTCACATATTAAATTCTGATTGTAGAGAATTTGACTGGTCAATCCCCAGTGTGGCCAGCACCTATATATTGCACTGCTATTCCTAAATTATAAAATATCAGAATCACCATATGATGCTCTGTTTTTCTAAAGACAAGAATAACAATGTTAAGAATTTATGGCGTGTGTGTGGTCTAATGCAGTCCTCTGGCCTATTGGTTGGAGAGAAAAGCCTGCACTTTCAAGATGTCTCCCTCCCCTTACATTTGTGCTATGAATTGGAGTATACTTTTGGCCCCTCTTTAGTGTTCTACTCATGGTTGCAGTTAAGATTTTTCTAACATCCTTGCAGCATTTTTCTCACCCAATAATATCTTTTTTAGAGAAAAAAGAAAAAGAAGCCATGTCTAATATGCATCATCAGACACTTAATATTTGTGCTGTTGACTATCCCATACCTCGATATAGTACCCTAGTGATCCAAACTCCAAGTACAATCCGTTAACTTGGAAAGTAACCTTAATTGCAGTAACCCCAAGCCCACCTTAGTTGTGGCCTCTTTGGAGTTGCCTGAATTGCAGCCTCAAGGATGGTGGTCTAGTCCCACACCAACTAAAGCTTATAAAATTTGGGCAATCTTTTCCTTACAAGACAGTTTTGTGGAGTTAAGCTAGGCCTTAAGCCAAAATTCTAAGACAATCATCTAAATACGTGATACTTGATATACATACCAAACATGTCTTAACACATACTAGGCTTATTCTAGCTTTATTATCACATACTACTTTAAACTAGATGCAGGACAAAGGGGATCAATACTGATTAAATGTTCTGTAGAAACTTTAATTATTTTATCTTTTTGTTATTCAATTTACTTCAAATAGCTTGGATTGGATCTACTGTAAGGGTTAGGATTGGTTTCAAGTTGGGATTTCTATCCTATATTAAAAGGGGGTATTGAGGTTGCAATTTGCAATGGGTAAGGGGAATTTTCTGAATAACAAATAATTATTTTCCATCTCCCCCACAATTATCCAAAAGATTATCCCTCTATAGCTGTGCACCCCATCTCTTCACCCTGTCTTCTCTCCAAATATATTTTTTTGTGCTTTTTTTGGTGCTTCTCTCCAATTATTTCTTTAATGCAACGATAATCCCTTGCTCTTTTTGACTTGCATCAAATTTTACTTTATATTTTGTTTTATGGGAATATCCATGAAAGTGTTTCTTTCATAGATAAATATAGAAAATATGGAAGGGGAAGGTGGACTGTGTAAGTTCCAGACAGAGAAAAACCCCAACACAAGATCTTCAAAAAGGGACTAATGCATGAAGGTTCAGAAACGAAAGGTATTTTATTCCATAATTATATTCAAGAGAAATGCTAGAAACACACTCTCTAACACACTCTTCTTAACACATTCTATCTTATTGGATAAAATTGAAAGAAAATCACAAAATTGTGAGTGCCACAAGTTATTTAATGAACTTCTATCATGATTTTGTAGCTTTAAATAAATTTTAATCAATAAGAGAGAGTGTTAGGAGTGTGAGAGTGTTGCTAGAACTCTTCTGTATTCAAATACCTTGCATCGTCATCTCCATGTCTTCCTGTATCAAAGAGCTGATCTGAACCCAACTCCCACAGAGCGGGCTTACCCTGCTGTGGCTGAAAATGCCCCAGGAATCTGCCCCAATAATAGAAAGATCACCTCATGATTAGAAGAAGAGAATCATAAGTTAAAATTGCGAACACATCTTTACAAACAGAATATATCACAAAAAGTACAAGTTGCCAAAATAATATCACAAAATATAGGACAGAAAGACTTGCAGAGGGATAGGAAAGATCTGCCGTATTGTCACTGTTTTGATAGTTTTGCAATATTTGAGGCTTCCTTATTCTACTGTGTTATCCTTATTTCCATTTTAAAAAATTCTTGTCCAAAACAAAAACTCCAGACAACATGAGAGATAGAGACAGAGTAGAAAACAATCAAACAAACCACATTGATTACTAATCCTACTGTGTCATCCTTCTTTTCATTTTAAAAAAAAAAAAAAAAAATCTCTTATCCAAAACAAAAACTCCCCATAACCGAGAGATAGATGGAGTGCAGAACAGTAAAAACAAATAAACCAGATAGCAAACATGCTATAATCCAACCACTGGAAATAATATAACTTGGAGGCATATAGAAAAATAAGAAAATGCTTGACTGTAGCACATACACATTGATTGCATCCTGTTTCACAGCATCCATGTATGCATTGCTGTAATAGCGTTGAAGAGTCCTAAAAAACTCCTGAGACTGTGTTGCAGCTCTCCACTGGCCCCTCCTCTCGGAGAAAATCTACATAGAAACAAAGGTATTGAAAAAGACCATCAGAAAAGGGTAAAAAAACACGTTTACAAATGTATGGTGAAGACTACAATATAAAGTGGAACAAAGCAGGCAAAAAATAAACAATCATCTAAAGATTGACAGAGTGGATTAATCAACCATTCTCAATAAAGCAACATTAACTCTACTATTATTTTAGATAATTACTGATGGTCACAAAGTCATATTTGTAGATCTTATCTATTAGTGATACATGGAATCAATATAGGATATCAGAGCATTCTCACAGTACCAACAAGAAAGCTAACAAGGCAATTGTATGTCATCCAGCTCAAAGCCTCAAACAGCATAATTAGAAAGCCATGAACTGAGGTCCCCTTAAATATTTTTGTTTGGGAGATAAATAAAGAGGTCTACGTTCTCTATCCCCCCAAAAGAAGTTTGATTATTATCTTACCATCACAAAGTTTAAACCCAATGATAACATTTATTAAAAACAAATTTATTCAAAGGTAATTAAGAAAGAAAATGGAGCAAAAATATCAGTTCTCAAGTTACATTAGAATATGCAAACTAGCAATTTTAGTAAGCTGCAGAGTTGCAAATCACCTTGTTGTGTGCAGCAGAACCACCATACTGATGAGCAAGTGTATCACCCATCCGCTCATAAAACCTCATTAAATCATCAGCTACGGGATCATCAAGATCAATTTTTGGGTGATCAATAACTCCCAGAGCGTGGAGCTGATGACCAAGAGCAGCCAACCCATATGCATATTGAGCAACATTTGTGCGATCCAAGCAGTCTATGCAGTTGGTCCTGAGCACCC
Source organism: Cajanus cajan (assembly GCF_000230855.2). NCBI lineage: Eukaryota > Viridiplantae > Streptophyta > Magnoliopsida > Fabales > Fabaceae > Cajanus > Cajanus cajan. Next base: position 68,125,145 of record NC_138521.1, read on the forward strand.
CCCTCTGCAACTTGGGAGGTTTGACAGAATGACTTTCATTAGCATCATTGTCTCCTTCACTGGGTTTCCTCTCTAAATTATTAGCATCATTGTCTCCTTCACTGGGTTTCCTCTCTAAATTATTAGCATCATTGTCTCCTTCACTGGGTTTCCACCCTGAATTATTAGCATCATTGTCTCCTTCACTGGGCTTCTTCTCTGAATTATTAGCATCATTGTCTCCTTCACTGGGTTTCCTCTCTGAATTATTAGCATCATTGTCTCCTTCACTGGGTGTCCTCTCTGAATTATTAGCATCATTGCCTCCTTCACTGGGTTTCCTCTCTAAATTATTAGCATCCTCATTGTCATCATTGACTTGTCTAGTAGGTGAAAAGGTTCCCTTATCAGCATTGCTGCATGCAAAACATAACATTAAAGTAAACAAAAAATGCACGTGGAAGAACTTTAGGTATTTCCTCTGGGCATCAAGCATTAACTGCTTTTGTATAAATATTGTTTGGCTTATTCTTTGGAGAAGTTTATATCATTGTTCTCATCTAAGATATGTTTAAAAATATAATTGAAGATTTAAAACACATGAAAAACTTACTCTGTAGTTGGCCATTTTAGACATTCTTCTGGTGTCAAGGTTGGTGTTGCTTGGCAATAGAAAAAACCTGTTAATGTCAATGCATATGCAGCCACTTTGCCAAGAAGCTGCAAGACATTTGCAGATTTGCTGGAAGTGAAATATAAGGCAAATCAGTTAAATCAGAAAACAAATTGTAATTTGCTAAAAAGGATAGAATTATATAATAAAATAATCAACCTCTGAAAATGTTTGTGCAGATCCCAATGAAGGAACCTAAGTCTGTTCTCCTCAGATAAATCTTTATTAATGAAATCTATGGCATTAGCAAACTCTGCACGAAGTATGGACTCACGAGGCTTCTTCTCATGGGTCTGTTGGTTTAAAAAAAAAAAAACGTATCAATCACCAAGGGTCTTATACAAAAATGATACTGGTGAAATTATAAGGTTTAGGTAGTAAGGAAGGAGAAAAGGAGAAAATACAGAATTGAAACAGTAGGATATTGAATTTCTAAGGTGTATTACAATTTCATACAAAATGCTAACGCAGTAGTCCTATATATACTAATACTAGACCCCTTATCCTAATTAAATAAGGGAAAAGGTAACTTAAAAGGAACATAAATTCTTCTAAACCATCATGCATCATTCTCTTCCTCTAAATAGTATGTACATATTCCAATAAATCAAACATAAAACAATACAGTCCATCAGCAGAATTTCCACTTTGTCATTATTATATCACCTTTAGTTTATTTTAACAAAAAATACAATATAAAACTAGTCAAGACATAACCAATTACAAATTTACAACATTGATACATGTCAACAGAACCAAGATACAACAAAATTGAATGTTTGGAAATATAGATGATGTAATAAAGAGGGGGGGGATAAATTCATTTCCTTAAAATAAAATATATAAAAAAATTACCTTTATTAAATTCAAAATAATGATAGGATTCCCATATCTTTTGACAAGGTTTTCAAAGTGAAGTCTAGTAGCTTGATAATTCTGATCCTTCTTTGACACTGGAGAAAAATAAGTGACTACATAAGCAAACATATGGGCATCTTTGAATCAAAGTAGAGGAAAAAAAGATAAAAATAACTCTGCTAGTGTTACAATATTTGTGAAATGGGAGGACATACATATAATATCTGGTTTAATATTTAGTTTTGAAGTTTCCTGTGACCAGAAAAGAGGGATTGAACCACGGTTCTGGATGATAGAGCTAATTTGGATGGGAAGACCTTCTGAAACATCCTCAAAGACTATTTGTTCTGTCTCAACATCATTTGCTACTCTTCCTTTCTCATTAACACCTCGCCTCAAATACCTAGTCATGATAATCAAATAAGTGAAACCATGAATTTTACACATGATTATTACAAATACATATTACATAACCATTCTTTCTACCATATATATCCTTCAAAATTCAATATTTTATTGCTTGCACTTTGCTTCTTTTCTTTAATGTATATTTCCTTACTGTGCCAGAAAATCTTGCATAATGATTGCTTTCAACTTTTCACTCATGATAAACTTTGTGAAGCCAACAAAAGATTTTATATACAGAAAAGATTGTGTAGTCTACCACCTCACTTTTCTTTTTAATGAAGGCAAGTCACAAGTGGGCTAGGCCAGCTGGACTTAGGGGCAGTGTTGGAAAAACAAAGTTCAACAATGGTGGGTAAAGAAAATATGTAAGTGAATATAATGCGGGAGGTGCCAAGTCTAAATGGCCTTGGGAATTTTCCACAAAGTAACAATTAAGCACAATCCTACAGGAAGACCCACCCATTATCCCACATTACAATACTTGGACAGAGGATAATTTCATCATCTTTCAACACCCAAATGAAAAACACAGAAGCATACAACCATAAGAACGTGAAAGATAGATAATTACATGCAACATTTCCTATGCTATACTAATTCTATATTCAAACTGCATAGACAGTGACAATTTAAAACACTTAAAAATAATAAATAAATAAAAATTACTGGAGTATGACCATATGGATCAAATCCTCAACACAAGAAGGATAAAATCAGAGATGGCACTTGATAGACTGACTAGCTAATTTTGCACACAATCAAATTATAGAACCAGATACCAAATGGACAATACGCAGCACATATAATCACAATGGAAAATGATTCAATGGATTTGATGTGTTTGAGAATAAGATATGGTGAACTTTACAGACCTAGTGCCAGCATAATGACGTGATCGTCTTGCAATGAGTGTAAGTATCAACTCCTGTCCAGATATCATAAGTGTTTCCTGATGAAGCCACCAGATAGATGTCAGATATTTAAGATCAGGATCACAAAATTGCTTGCAGTAAGCAGGAACAAACAAGATACTTAACAAGATTAATAAATAAATGAATATAGTATCCAACTACACATTTGGAGTAATTTATCTTCACCTGTTTAAAAAAGCCATACACTAGTGCAACTGTCCATATAGTATTCTGGAGGTGATTCCTAATTCCTCGAGTTAAGAACTCATTCCAAACAAACATGGTCTCATAAAGAACATGACCTGTCTCATTATCACACATGTTCCGTTGAAGACTACGCATAATGTGGTATGAGTAGCTGAAAAAGAAGTCCTTTGTTAGGTCGACCATGCATAGGAGTCTCTTGTACCTAAAAAATCAACGAAAAAACAATAATATAATTAATACAAACACCAAAAAACTATGTTTAAATTCAATGACAGCATTAATAATAGGAAGTAGGAACCACATAGTGTTTCTAAATTTTAACAAACTATCATAAACACAGTCTAAACTAATTTTAGGTTCTACACTTCTACTCACAAATCGGTGTGCTTCTTTAACATGTAACATGTATATTTGAGTCAAACAGAAGGGAAGTAATCATGTAATTTTAGCATTCAACTTTCCACTAACTTCTATATTAATTTTAAATGTTTATAAACAGGGGATAATTGAAATAATTTTAAAATTGGATAATGGTTAGAAACTGAAAAACAATTAGAAATCCAAGTAATTTAAAACAAAACAAAGTATTTTCTTGTTTTACATAGTTAAAGGAACCAGTGGGAAGAAATCTACATCGAAATGAAAAGAAGCAAATCAATATTAATATATAATTTATAACATATGCACATAGAAGCTTTGCATCATTTGGGCTAAAATTCAGGTTTTCCATGATACATACAATTGATATAATATGCAAGATTGTAACCTGTTTTCATTTTTAGAATTGATGTTAGACCGAACCGAAGAGTTTGGCAGTGGAATCATCTCACTCTTTGAGACAGCATATACTGTATGGCCACATATTGCACCAATTTGCCTCCTTTTTGTGATAAGCAGCATGTAGTACGGCCCCAGAAATTTGATAAACCCTAAATACCAGAATAGTATATCAAGATAATAGCTCACAATTGGTCAAAAAGCAGGTAGACAAAGACATTATGGATTTACATACCAACAATTCCATAACAAGTTGTAACAAATTTTAGTCCACCTGTGGACTTGTTACCCTCATGTATCCGTCTCAGAAGATCAGAACATTCACTTTCTGTATATGTGGTGGAATCTTCACGCAAATTTAGTTCAGAAGGATCTAGACGGTCAATCTTTAGTACTCTCCAATATGTCCTGCTCTTGTCCCTTCCTATCATGTAAAAGTTCTGTGGCATAAAAATAAATGAAAAAGTTAAATATTTTAAATATAAGAAAGGCACAAAAAACACTGCAACAACAACACAACAAGAGACTCAAATTTCTCAAATGGTATGTCCCAAGGTTAATATACACATTAGAATACACAGGGCTGATAATTCATACATCCAAGCATCTAAAGCATGATGAGAGGCCTGAGACAACCCACTTCCAAAGCTAAGATAAATGACATATCCCATTTAAGATAAGAAGGAATTATGAAGCATCTCCACATAGATGCTCGGATGCAAAGGCATAAAGATTTAATTCTGAAGCATTTCACAAAGGCGAAAGCCATGTATAAGAATGTTATAGGAATAGGATTAGAACTTCTTCAACACATGAAATGAGGCTACCAAGTAGTCCTTTCTACTTTGCCAAACTAATTCTTATATTGTAAAGCAATGAATGTAAGGAAGTTCAAAACACATATTGAACTCCATCATCAAGCAAAAAATCCAACACATTGGATGACTAGCTGATCAAAACATTCAAAATAAGAGCCAACTTTGAAACAATAGTGCATAACTAAGATAATAAATGCACTAAAACATGTTATGTATATAACACTCTCTATGAATATGAACAAGGGATGCATATCCAGTGAGAAGTGAGAGGGGTTGATCTTGACCATACAACCATACATGGATGGTCAAGATTAATTTATTCAGTTTTAATCTTAACCATCCATTTGAATTATTAGGTGTAATCTGATTCAACGTCTCACACTTTCATCCCTTATTTGATACCCTTACTAGGAACAAGCCAACAAGTGCATTCATAAAACTTTTGACCTACAGTGAAGATTGAAATTATCCACAAATATTTTCTGATTCCTACAACACAGAACGAGCAAATCACATGACAAAATCAAAGAGATCCCCTAGTAGACAGCAAACTACAACAACAGTAGAAAGAAGAATAAAAAGGCATTACCGATCGAGTCTCATATAGCCTAAATTTCTGCATACAGACATGGGGAGAAGGGGTTTGGTCAGAGGCAGGAGGAGAGTGACAAGTTTCATTCTCTGACGATGCCATAACTTTCTCTCTGATACTTAGATCCCCCGAGCCTCAGGCTCAGGGAAACCACCAAATGGCATGCAAAGAGACACACAAATCACCAAAATTCAGAATCACCGCAATGCAAAAAACCCACAACCCAAAAATCCAAACTCATAACGTGAACTCTAGGCTGCTTCAGATACAGCATTATTTCCCAAAACTGATTCCAAATTATTGATCTCTCCCCATCCTCTCAGCTCCACCCACAACCACCATCACTGCCTTCACCTCTCTGCTACAACCAACACCGACCCACTATTCATCACTCCACCTCCCACACACCCAGATCGAAAAATCGCCACCCCAGGAACAAAAATTGAGTTTTTTTTATAACGAATATGCGTTGGTGCACTCGCGCACAGAGAATCACAGCATGTGGGTATTTTCCAAATGGAATCTTTTCTCGAACAAGATGCGATGAGAAGATCGAGCAGAGAAAACTGGGCGAAAATTGAAGAGGAAGAAGATTTGGGAGGTTCGAGAACGAAAAGGTTGGAACCACGGGTGCAGGAACAATAGCTGCTAATTATTGATTCAATTTTTTTATATAAAAAAAAATGGAGATATAGTTTCGATTTTGTTTAAAAAAAATCTGATTTCTCTCTCAAGGAAGGCTCAGATCCAAAGAAAGGAAAGAACAAATCAAAACCACAACGTCAAATTTGAATAAATAAATAAATTTAAATTCAATGTGTGAATTCTACGACCACACATTGAAAATTCGAAAAAAAGAAAAAAAGAAACGCGTATATCTGGCATAGGTTTGTTAAAATTATTGCTCTTGATTATTCATAGTAATGTGTGTTGAAAACGTAATTAGTAGTAATTAAATACGTAACTAGTTATTATCTCTTATTTTCTCCTCACAAATTCAAATTAATTTATTATTGATATTCAACGACCGACGTATATGTGAAACGTGTCATCTAAAATTAGTTGGTGACGGCTACTTGAGAAGATGAAAATGAAATTACATGACAAGTATAATAATTATTGTCCAGGACGGCAATACAATAATGTTGCTCTAATGTACACACTTTTTTTCCAGTTTCCTTATCCAAAATTTATTATAACATTGAAATGTATTTTTAGCATTAAATGTTACTTTTTTATACATCGGTATCTCAATAATTTATTATTTATTAATTCTTTTTAACTTTTAATAGTTTTATAGTTGTACTATAATGCATATTATAGAAGTAATTGATAAAGTTTAACAGAGCTATTATATATAAAAAAATTATTAAAAAAAAGAGTGCTTATTAGAAGGGTTTATATGTTTTTAATGATTTTATGTTTTAGTTATCTGATTAAAGATGTCTTTAATTTAAAAAAAATACATTTAAAGAATGATAATGCATTCATATTTACATCTATATCTAATTGGAAGGAGAACCATATCTCCAGATGTATTTTTAGATATAGAGAAAATATAAAGATTTAGTTTATTTACTAGCAGTTTATGGATATTTTGATATATTTAATACTAATGAAAAATTTAATGCTACACTAAATATTTTTATTAGATTCAATGTTAACGAAAATTAAAAATTGGTTAAAAATAAAATATAACTATTTAATAATAAGTAATGAAAGTTACTTTATTTAATGTACATCGTAAAATAAATAAATAAAATATGTGAGAATTAAGGGAAGTTTGATTTGTAAGCGTTACTATTAATTTTTAAAAAAAATCGTACTATTAACTAGTAAAAATCATAATAAGCATGACATTTAGTGTAACTATTATAAAAATTAAAAAATATATATCATATAATAATTCAGTATAAAAATCATCTACCAACACATTAATAGAATTTTTTTGTGAGTGTGTGAACATTAACAGAATTTTTACTTCATCTGAAATCATCCTTTTGTTTTGGACTTGGACCTTTCTAGATTTCAATTGTCTCCAACAAAAAGAAGAAAACAATTTTTTTTTTTATACCGCACACATCATTCATTTCAATCAAAACATGCTTATATGCTAGCCAATATTTTTTTAAAACTACTCAAAACTATTTCAATCAATAAAACATGTTATTTTTAATATATATTTGTAAAGTGTAAACTCAGCATTTAAGAGTGGTGATGTAATGCTCATGATCAAATGGTGTGGGGGAAAAATGATTAAAAAAATATATTGAAAAATGTTGATACGAGTTAACTTAAGCGATTAAGAATCCACTACAAACTTATTTTGTATAAGTTTGAATCCTTGTAATTTGTACTTGTACAATAATTTATTGAGTAAGTCTCTACCAATAGTTTGTATGTATTTCATTAATGCCATGTCTAGTAATGTTGGAGGTGTATTTTGTCCTATCACTTGTATACATAAAAATATATTGGTAATATAATAATATTTTATAGTACTTAATAAATTTTATATGTTATGCTGATTATTTAATAATATTAGACTATAATAAAATCTAAAACATATTTTATGTATACATATATATATATATATATATATATAATATAATATAATATAATATAAGTGATACTTACATTTTCTTTTTACTTTTTTAAGATTTATTTACTCTTTAAGTTATCCCACGATCATGATAATTATTATATAAAAAATAATAATAAATGGTATTACAATATAAATCATTTTAAAAGTGTTTAAATGAATCATATATTTCATATTTTTTTTAAAAATTATAAAAATAATTATAATAAAAATTGAACCTAGATCTTTAATTTTTTTAATTATTCCATTCTCATCCCACCCAATAATTTTCATGTAACTCAAACGACAAATGAAATCGTGATAAATTTATTTATTTTTGTTAGTCAAGTTTTCATAATATTCAATTAATGATTTCTTAAAGCACTTGATGAATTTTTTAAAGAGGATGTCATCAAATCATCCAGGACTTCTTATCTCGTGGAATTAGGAAATTGTTACATAGAAATTTCCAATGTTGAGTATATTATTCGGTTATCAATCCACATGGCTGAATACAAAATGAATAACAAAAGTGAAAATCAGATGTGAAAATAAATATCATATTCGAAAAGTAAGCTAAAAAGTCTGCTTACAATAGTAAATTTATTCTGTTTCACACAGTTTAATATTTTTTAAAAGGTAATTTTTTATAAATTAAAATTAATTTATACATTATAATTTTAAGTTAATTTTAAATTTATAAGGTAAAGTTATTTAATTTTCCTAATTATTTTTTAAATAAATACTTGTAGAAATTTTTAAAATAGAGTCGATGAGTCAGAATAAGATTAAAAGTCATAAGTTTTTTTAATAAACATACTCCGTGCATTATTCCAAAATTAAAAATTATAAACTTTAATTTTTTTTCAATATAATATATATAGACTCTTTCCCTTTTTAATTAAATTCTTCTGAGATTTAACAATAGGAAAAATGCAGCCAATATTTATTACTATGTTTTTAAGAATGTGACTTTTCTCCATACAATCATAGGATTAATCTTCATGAATCATGCATGTGACCATAATCAATATATATGTATAATTTATGGTCATATGATTTGATTATTCGTTATAAGGTGACTTTGATCAATATGAACACGAGGCCTAAAGTCGATGAGAATGGGAACATTGAACCAAAGCAGGAAGATGAGCTCAGCATAAGACATCGAGACTAGAAGATACCATAAAGCATGGCATTTATTCTTGCCATGTGTTTATGTGATTCTTCTGTTCTAGACCAATCTAATAATTTGATGAATAGTACAACTTAAAGGGGGAAAATACTAATCTCACCACAAAGTTAATTGTGTTTGACACACAAAAATTACTATCTATTCAATTATTCTTTCAAGACTCGTACCAAACTCATTGATACGATTAGTAAATATAGTTTTCATTTTTTTTTATATATGATTTGATTATTTTTTATTTATTATGACAAACCATTCTCTTTATCATAACTTTATTTTTCTTTTACATTTTTTATTTTATTTGGATAATTATAAAATATATTATTCTTACATGTATCAATCTTATATATAAAACATAAATGACTTGCATGAAAATATTTTTAGATTTTTTTTTTGACAAAATAATTTTTAAGAATTCTGTTAATCTCATATTTAATTTAAATTTTATTTATTATAATTATTTTATAAATTTAAATTATAATTTTTTAAATAAATTATCAATAAAAAATATACTATAATAAAAATTATGTATCATAAACTTAAAATAGAATTTATATATTTAAAAATAATTATTTATTCAAAATTTAAATATAATTTATATTTTAAACATAATATTTATTTATATACATTATCTATTTTAAATTTAGTTATATATATATATATATATATATATATATATATAATCAACATATACATCACATTACATCGACTAAAATATGTAAAATTTCAAGAAATGTATCGATGAGTGATTGCAAGAAATTAATGTTTTTATTATTGGAAAACTTGGTCGATCTCTTACCTATAATAAACACTTAAAATGTATACTATTATATATATATATATATATATAAATAGTTCTTATTATAACTACTTTTGAATATTATTTTTATATAGATTTTTTTTTCTCTACTGTAACGACTCGTTATGACCGTCACACTGCGAAACAACACAGCTCACTGTTGAAATATAAACTAAAATAGTATAATAAGAATATTTACAATATAAGTTGCTAAACAAACAACAACAAAAAATTCAATTATACACAACCAAATATGCTACTATAAGGTAGTCCACAAAAGAAATATTCACTCCAAGCACCTCCTGTGGTCTCTAACAGTTATCTCCCGACTTATCCCTGCCCTGCTCTCATACATCGTATGATCATCACAATCCAAACCACATGGAAACATGCAAGGGTAAGTTAGAGAAAATAAATATCTCATAATAATTAAATATGCAACACAATAACTATATAATCATCTTCACATCCAACATCATTTCAACTTAATTCCAACACATTAAACGCTGATCAACACATTATCAACACATATGTTTAAAACATGTAACACAAACCACTATACAACTCATCATAATAGTCACCATATTCAACACAACAACGAACAACACATGTATTACATACCTCTCAACAACACATATTTAAAAGTAATTTACAACATAGGTAATCTAGCAACGCTATCATCATCATCATACTTGTTCAACATACAATACATAATAGTAAAACAACATATGAATATAAAAGCAACTTGTAACACAATCTCACTACCAACAATAACAGCTCATTTATCATGCAACACACAACACATAGACAACATACATCTCGACAGCACCTTCACAACACATCAACACATACAACTTATATCATCACAATATCAACTCATCAACACATATGCATTATCACACATTTCAACTCGAAGATCTCCTATAGCACAGGGTGAGCAGCTTAAGTGGCTAGGTCTTACTCAACCAACAACACATAATCGTTTTAGGCTTGCTAGGTAAACATCAAATTTGGATAAAAATCCACAACACGATAATAGTTTCTCAGACTTTGCCACTTAAACAACGAAGTATAGTACTATGTCAGGATAAGACAACCAGGTTTAGGCCTACCACGACATTAGCTAGCTCAACTAAGCCATATATGAGATTAGCCTATTGACTATCCTCAAAATATTACAACCCTCCGATAATCGGTTAGGAACTAAGCTCCCGACTTCGTACTTTACTCAAATTGGCCGCTTGTAATCGGTATAGCTCGATGTTAAGTCTCAATTTTACCTCTTTTTGGATGAGACTTATTGAACAAATTCCACTCATCCTTTGAACCATTGCAATATAATTGTTCTCTTTTTGGTTCATTTTGTGTGCAGATATAACTAACCCAAATTCATCTAACAATACCTTAATCCACCTCATTTTTTGTGCAGGTATTGAGGAAGAGTGGAAAGTTGAAGACTCTTAGGATTGGAAATCTAAGAAGCTAAGGAGCAGAGAAGAGGTTCTGCGCCGGGCGCAAGGTGATCCGCGCCAGGCGAGCAAAACAGAGTATCTCACCTCTGGGAGCCATTGCGCCGGGCGTAATGTGAATTGCGCCGGGCTTGTCCTAAGGCAGAGAGTATCTGGAAGGCCCCGCGCCGGGCGCGAAGACTTATGCGCCGGGCGCGAAACCCTAATCTGACTCCCCAAGCTCGTATTTGAAGCCATTTTCGGGGGAAAAACCCCCATTCTCACATTGGGCGCCTCCAGGAGCTGCGGAAGGGATTCCCAGGGCTTGGGATCGTCCGTGTGCGGATCTTTCCTTCGGTTCTTCACTTCCTCTTCCATCTCTATTTTGTATTTGCCCTCTTTGTTGAGTGGTTTCACCCATTTTGTGGGGTTAGATGTAACCAACGTACTCTATTGTAATCTTTACGGTTTTAATGATATATATACATGTTGTTTTATTCTTTGTTGTGTTTGTTTCTATTCTTAATGCTTGCTTTGGATTGATCACCCTTTGCATGATTTAAGGTTCCATGGGTATTGGAAAATAACCTTTGAAACTAGTTCTGAAACATATGCCTAGTGGTGATTGTATCTAGGGATAGAGCTTGACCCATTAGTAGTCTTAAATCCTAGCCCGTAATGCGGGTGTAGATATTGGGTACTCAAGGGATTGATATTCAATATCCGCACCTAGGCTCTTTCTCTAAGGGATTAGGTTTGAGTAAACTCTTGGGTTGACTAAGCAATGAATTCAACAAGAGATTAAGGATACATTAGTGTTACGTTTGGTGAAATCTGACCCCCACAACCTCACAAAACCATTACCATTTCTACCCTTTTCCACTCACAAACCATTATTTATTTATAGCTTTCATTCCAGTAGTCATGCTCTTCGATTCATATACATGATGAACTACAATTTGGAATCATTCTTTAGTCACGAATAGTCATTAAATGCTTATTTTACCTTCTAATCCCTGTGGATACGATATTTTTACTACTTGAACGGCCGGTATACTTGCCGTGTTTGAGACCGTTGATGGAATTAAACTAAATTTCAATTATAACAAAAGTACTTCAACGGAAATCTCAACAAGTTTTTGGCGCCGTTGCCGGGGATTAGAATGGCGATTTAGTATTTATAGCTATTTGTGACTTATTCTTTAACTTTTATTTTCATTTTATGGTAGCAATGAATTGTTGAAGCTGACCTGGGCGCTCTAGTCCTCTACTTTCTCTTGTATGCTAGGTACTATGAACAAGATTGACCAATCCCTCTGAGCAATTGTTGAGCAATCATGAGATTGAGCACAAAGCAAGGAGGAACAAGAGCAACAGGAGGAGAAGGAGAGTAGAGCACTTCAAGTTGGTCACCGTCAGGCTCGGGACAGTAAACAAGCGCTTCCTGGGAGGCAACCCAGAGATCTGAACTGTGTTTTAGATTTTTGTTGCATGTTGTTCTGTGTTATAAGTGTTGTTTTGTATTATGTGTTGTGTTTTGTGTTATATGTTTTGTGGTATATGTTGTTTGTGTTATGTGTTGTCTGTGTTAATTGTTAAGTGTTTGAATCATGTTTGAATGAGTAAATATAGGGTGCATTTTGTTTGGAGCGTGAGAGATGAGGTAACTCTGTTTCCAGGTGGTTATAAGGCCTCCTTTCAAAGCAAATTTAGGCAAAACTGACCATATCAGGGTTACGCGCCCGGCGCGATTTACCTCGCGCCCAGCGCAAGACTCGAATTATGGTCTCTGGAACCACCACGCCGGGCACAATTGGAATTGCGCTCAGCGCGACATCAGTCACGCCCGGCGCGATATCAGAGTTGAAACCTCTATTATTTTTTTATACTGATAACAAGTCCGGCGCGCCTGTGTCGCGCCCGGCGCGCACTCTCCTGATACCCCATGTTTATCTATTTTCAATCATGCTTCTTTGTGTTTGTTTGTTGTGCTTAATTTTGGTCTAAGGATGTTCTTCATCTTGGTTATAACTGCATGGTCATCACTATGTATACATTTTTGTGCTCACCATTCTTTTTCATGCTTATACTCCGCGACCACTCTTGGTTTCTAGGACTTTCAGACATATACTGGTTGGCCTGGGGACCAGGCTCCTAAGTTTGGGGGAGTGGAGCTGCTGATGCAGACGGAGCCGTTGATGGTGGAGCAGCCCCTAAAGATGATGATGACCAGACCCCATAGATGGAAGCAGATGGAGCTCACCTTAGTTTGCCTTTGTTTCTTGCAATTTATTTTTCTGTCTTTTATTTTCAGTATTTTAACTATTTTTATATCTATCTCTTTTGGTGATTACTCTGTTGGTTCTTTTTGTGAATAGTCTGCCTTAGCATGGTTTTTAATCTTGTTGATACTTGTTTTGCTTGTGGTCGATTCTGGATTATAGTTTGCTTGATGTTTATGGTGTGTGTACCTTAGACATTTTCAAGTCACATTAGATCTTTAGTTCATGACTAGTTGCATACGGGTTTCAATGTTGATCATAGAACTGAGCTGAGTTTGATAGTTTGTGGATGCATAGCCGGGTGAGGTTTGAGCCTAAATACCTATGAGTGAACTACGCTTAGGTTGCATGATAGACTTTGCTTGAGTTTCCCTGGTGGTTTGCTTATGTTGTGCACTTATATGATCAAGGCATTTACATTTCCATATTTTGTTAATCATCTAAGCCAAAAAGCCATATCCACTTTCCACTTGACCCATACCTTCCTAAGCCTAAACACCACACCTTCCACTTGTCCCAAACCATAGAAAATTAACCATAACCTTTGCCTTGGTTAAGAGAGCAAAATGATGACATCAAATAAGTTTGGGAGAGTTGAAGAATGAGGAAATTTGGGAAGAAGAAAGTATGTGGTCAGCCATTACAAAAAAAAAAAAAAAACAAAAAAACAAAAAACAAAAAAACAAAAAACAAAAAACAAAAAGCAAAACAAAAACAATAAGGCTAATGGCTTGGATCCGGTAAAGGGCATGTGCCAAAAATGTGTAATGGGGTATGGAGAGGGACATCACTGTAAAATCTTATTTGCTCTCTTAAGCCATAGCACCTACAATCCTTGAAAAACCATAAAACTGCTAATGCTTGACCCTGCTTGACCCAGAATTGCCCTAATAAAGACCTTGTGATAAGTGCCTGCATTTGTTTTACCACTGGTCTCATTTGGAAACGAAGAGCAAAGTTGAATCATGTGGCGTGAGTAGTAGATATGAGAGAAACACTCACCCTGATACACTAGTGTGCATAGAGAGAAACATTTTCCTAGTGAGGATGCATACACAGATAGTCATTACTCTTCTCAGCCCTTTGATCTCTTTCGAAACCTTTGTTTGCACCTTGTCATGTTCTATTGCAATAATTGTGATTGGAAATTCATCTGAGGTTCATGCTTGCGAAAAGAAGATACAAGTAAACTAGGATGTAGAAATTGACTCACTTGCATTGCTTGTTATCTGCTAGATTAATTACCTTTTGCTTGAGGACAAGCAAGGTTCTAAGTTTGGGGGAGTTGTTAAGTCTCAATTTTACCTCTTTTTGGATGAGACTTATTGAACAAATTCCACTCATCCTTTGAACCATTGCAATATAATTGTTCTCTTTTTGGTTCATTTTGTGTGCAGATATAACTAACCCAAATTCATCTAACAATACCTTAATCCACCTCATTTTTTGTGCAGGTATTGAGGAAGAGTGGAAAGTTGAAGACTCTTAGGATTGGAAATCTAAGAAGCTAAGGAGCAGAGAAGAGGTTCTGCGCCGGGCGCAAGGTGATCCGCGCCAGGCGAGCAAAACAGAGTATCTCACCTCTGGGAGCCATTGCGCCGGGCGTAATGTGAATTGCGCCGGGCTTGTCCTAAGGCAGAGAGTATCTGGAAGGCCCCGCGCCGGGCGCGAAGACTTATGCGCCGGGCGCGAAACCCTAATCTGACTCCCCAAGCTCGTATTTGAAGTCATTTTCGGGGGAAAAACCCCCATTCTCACATTGGGCGCCTCCAGGAGCTGCGGAAGGGATTCCCAGGGCTTGGGATCGTCCGTGTGCGGATCTTTCCTTCGGTTCTTCACTTCCTCTTCCATCTCTATTTTGTATTTGCCCTCTTTGTTGAGTGGTTTCACCCATTTTGTGGGGTTAGATGTAACCAACGTACTCTATTGTAATCTTTACGGTTTTAATGATATATATACATGTTGTTTTATTCTTTGTTGTGTTTGTTTCTATTCTTAATGCTTGCTTTGGATTGATCACCCTTTACATGATTTAAGGTTCCATGGGTATTGGAAAATAACCTTTGAAACTAGTTCTGAAACATATGCCTAGTGGTGATTGTATCTAGGGATAGAGCTTGACCCATTAGTAGTCTTAAATCCTAGCCCGTAATGCGGGTGTAGATATTGGGTACTCAAGGGATTGATATTCAATATCCGCACCTAGGCTCTTTCTCTAAGGGATTAGGTTTGAGTAAACTCTTGGGTTGACTAAGCAATGAATTCAACAAGAGATTAAGGATACATTAGTGTTACGTTTGGTGAAATCTGACCCCCACAACCTCACAAAACCATTACCATTTCTACCCTTTTCCACTCACAAACCATTATTTATTTATAGCTTTCATTCCAGTAGTCATGCTCTTCGATTCATATACATGATGAACTACAATTTGGAATCATTCTTTAGTCACGAATAGTCATTAAATGCTTATTTTACCTTCTAATCCCTGTGGATACGATATTTTTACTACTTGAACGGCCGGTATACTTGCCGTGTTTGAGACCGTTGATGGAATTAAACTAAATTTCAATTATAACAAAAGTACTTCAACGGAAATCTCAACAAGTTTTTGGCGCCGTTGCCGGGGATTAGAATGGCGATTTAGTATTTATAGCTATTTGTGACTTATTCTTTAACTTTTATTTTCATTTTATGGTAGCAATGAATTGTTGAAGCTGACCTGGGCGCTCTAGTCCTCTACTTTCTCTTGTATGCTAGGTACTATGAACAAGATTGACCAATCCCTCTGAGCAATTGTTGAGCAATCATGAGATTGAGCACAAAGCAAGGAGGAACAAGAGCAACAGGAGGAGAAGGAGAGTAGAGCACTTCAAGTTGGTCACCGTCAGGCTCGGGACAGTAAACAAGCGCTTCCTGGGAGGCAACCCAGAGATCTGAACTGTGTTTTAGATTTTTGTTGCATGTTGTTCTGTGTTATAAGTGTTGTTTTGTATTATGTGTTGTGTTTTGTGTTATATGTTTTGTGGTATATGTTGTTTGTGTTATGTGTTGTCTGTGTTAATTGTTAAGTGTTTGAATCATGTTTGAATGAGTAAATATAGGGTGCATTTTGTTTGGAGCGTGAGAGATGAGGTAACTCTGTTTCCAGGTGATTATAAGGCCTCCTTTCAAAGCAAATTTAGGCAAAACTGACCATATCAGGGTTACGCGCCCGGCGCGATTTACCTCGCGCCCAGCGCAAGACTCGAATTATGGTCTCTGGAACCACCACGCCGGGCACAATTGGAATTGCGCTCAGCGCGACATCAGTCACGCCCGGCGCGATATCAGAGTTGAAACCTCTATTATTTTTTTATACTGATAACAAGTCCGGCGCGCCTGTGTCGCGCCCGGCGCGCACTCTCCTGATACCCCATGTTTATCTATTTTCAATCATGCTTCTTTGTGTTTGTTTGTTGTGCTTAATTTTGGTCTAAGGATGTTCTTCATCTTGGTTATAACTGCATGGTCATCACTATGTATACATTTTTGTGCTCACCATTCTTTTTCATGCTTATACTCCGCGACCACTCTTGGTTTCTAGGACTTTCAGGCATATACTGGTTGGCCTGGGGACCAGGCTCCTAAGTTTGGGGGAGTGGAGCTGCTGATGCAGACGGAGCCGTTGATGGTGGAGCAGCCCCTAAAGATGATGATGACCAGACCCCATAGATGGAAGCAGATGGAGCTCACCTTAGTTTGCCTTTGTTTCTTGCAATTTATTTTTCTGTCTTTTATTTTCAGTATTTTAACTATTTTTATATCTATCTCTTTTGGTGATTACTCTGTTGGTTCTTTTTGTGAATAGTCTGCCTTAGCATGGTTTTTAATCTTGTTGATACTTGTTTTGCTTGTGGTCGATTCTGGATTATAGTTTGCTTGATGTTTATGGTGTGTGTACCTTAGACATTTTCAAGTCACATTAGATCTTTAGTTCATGACTAGTTGCATACGGGTTTCAATGTTGATCATAGAACTGAGCTGAGTTTGATAGTTTGTGGATGCATAGCCGGGTGAGGTTTGAGCCTAAATACCTATGAGTGAACTACGCTTAGGTTGCATGATAGACTTTGCTTGAGTTTCCCTGGTGGTTTGCTTATGTTGTGCACTTATATGATCAAGGCATTTACATTTCCATATTTTGTTAATCATCTAAGCCAAAAAGCCATATCCACTTTCCACTTGACCCATACCTTCCTAAGCCTAAACACCACACCTTCCACTTGTCCCAAACCATAGAAAATTAACCATAACCTTTGCCTTGGTTAAGAGAGCAAAATGATGACATCAAATAAGTTTGGGAGAGTTGAAGAATGAGGAAATTTGGGAAGAAGAAAGTATGTGGTCAGCCATTACAAAAAAAAAAAAAAAACAAAAAAACAAAAAACAAAAAAACAAAAAACAAAAAACAAAAAGCAAAACAAAAACAATAAGGCTAATGGCTTGGATCCGGTAAAGGGCATGTGCCAAAAATGTGTAATGGGGTATGGAGAGGGACATCACTGTAAAATCTTATTTGCTCTCTTAAGCCATAGCACCTACAATCCTTGAAAAACCATAAAACTGCTAATGCTTGACCCTGCTTGACCCAGAATTGCCCTAATAAAGACCTTGTGATAAGTGCCTGCATTTGTTTTACCACTGGTCTCATTTGGAAACGAAGAGCAAAGTTGAATCATGTGGCGTGAGTAGTAGATATGAGAGAAACACTCACCCTGATACACTAGTGTGCATAGAGAGAAACATTTTCCTAGTGAGGATGCATACACAGATAGTCATTACTCTTCTCAGCCCTTTGATCTCTTTCGAAACCTTTGTTTGCACCTTGTCATGTTCTATTGCAATAATTGTGATTGGAAATTCATCTGAGGTTCATGCTTGCGAAAAGAAGATACAAGTAAACTAGGATGTAGAAATTGACTCACTTGCATTGCTTGTTATCTGCTAGATTAATTACCTTTTGCTTGAGGACAAGCAAGGTTCTAAGTTTGGGGGAGTTGTTAAGTCTCAATTTTACCTCTTTTTGGATGAGACTTATTGAACAAATTCCACTCATCCTTTGAACCATTGCAATATAATTGTTCTCTTTTTGGTTCATTTTGTGTGCAGATATAACTAACCCAAATTCATCTAACAATACCTTAATCCACCTCATTTTTTGTGCAGGTATTGAGGAAGAGTGGAAAGTTGAAGACTCTTAGGATTGGAAATCTAAGAAGCTAAGGAGCAGAGAAGAGGTTCTGCGCCGGGCGCAAGGTGATCCGCGCCAGGCGAGCAAAACAGAGTATCTCACCTCTAGGAGCCATTGCGCCGGGCGTAATGTGAATTGCGCCGGGCTTGTCCTAAGGCAGAGAGTATCTGGAAGGCCCCGCGCCGGGCGCGAAGACTTATGCGCCGGGCGCGAAACCCTAATCTGACTCCCCAAGCTCGTATTTGAAGCCATTTTCGGGGGAAAAACCCCCATTCTCACATTGGGCGCCTCCAGGAGCTGCGGAAGGGATTCCCAGGGCTTGGGATCGTCCGTGTGCGGATCTTTCCTTCGGTTCTTCACTTCCTCTTCCATCTCTATTTTGTATTTGCCCTCTTTGTTGAGTGGTTTCACCCATTTTGTGGGGTTAGATGTAACCAACGTACTCTATTGTAATCTTTACGGTTTTAATGATATATATACATGTTGTTTTATTCTTTGTTGTGTTTGTTTCTATTCTTAATGCTTGCTTTGGATTGATCACCCTTTGCATGATTTAAGGTTCCATGGGTATTGGAAAATAACCTTTGAAACTAGTTCTGAAACATATGCCTAGTGGTGATTGTATCTAGGGATAGAGCTTGACCCATTAGTAGTCTTAAACCCTAGCCCGTAATGCGGGTGTAGATATTGGGTACTCAAGGGATTGATATTCAATATCCGCACCTAGGCTCTTTCTCTAAGGGATTAGGTTTGAGTAAACTCTTGGGTTGACTAAGCAATGAATTCAACAAGAGATTAAGGATACATTAGTGTTACGTTTGGTGAAATCTGACCCCCACAACCTCACAAAACCATTACCATTTCTACCCTTTTCCACTCACAAACCATTATTTATTTATAGCTTTCATTCCAGTAGTCATGCTCTTCGATTCATATACATGATGAACTACAATTTGGAATCATTCTTTAGTCACGAATAGTCATTAAATGCTTATTTTACCTTCTAATCCCTGTGGATACGATATTTTTACTACTTGAACGGCCGGTATATATACTTGCCGTGTTTGAGACCGTTGATGGAATTAAACTAAATTTCAATTATAACAAAAGTACTTCAACGGAAATCTCAACACTCGACCTGACCCCTATGTCGTGGTCGCTTCATACAGGTGTCCCTTGACCTTGCTCACACACGGGATCAACTAAGTCTTAGAGGAGAACAACACATTATCCACTCTAAGGGACAACTTTCCAAGGAGGATTTTTCAACAAATTGGGCTCTTAGAGCACCACAACACTCTCAATCCATACAATAGGATGAGCAACTTCAAAAATATCTCCCATAGTCTTAGTGATCAACAACTCATCATCATAGCACAACAACACAATTATCATCTTATCATCTCAACTATCATCTCATCATCTCAACTATCAGGTCATTTCAACTTTAAACAACACATTTAACTCAACAACTTAATAGCTCAACTCATAATTTACAACTCAACCATCATAAAGTAATATCTTTTCAATACACAATACAACATACAACTTTATAACAACATACAACTCTCATCTAATAATTTAACAACATAGTCTACTAATAACTTTTGTATAAATCTCAACACATCTACACACTTCACATCATGCTTCTCACAACTCACAACATTATCATTATGCTCTTCACAACTCTCAACTATATCATCTCATCACATTTCACAACATATAAATAGTCAACACATAACATAAAGAAACTTTAACAACATACCACATATTCAACACATTTTTATTTAGTACAACAACTCACTCAACATATAACTTTTCAACTCATTTAGCACCTATACACAACTACACAACTTCACAATTCAACTACAACATGCATCTCACATCTCACTACTAAGTATCATCATCATGCTACACAACATCATCTTTCAACACAACACACATCAACCAATGCTATGCAATCATCTCTAACTACTTACAACATTCACAACACACCATAGCTACTCATACATCTCGTTTACATCCCATCAACATCACAAAAGAATCACCCAGAACATTATTATTCAATATTTTATCAACAGTTATTAACACACAACATTTTTATCACATAATGTGATGGAAGAGGTTAGTGAGAAGTGATGAATGTTCTTCTCCTTAGCTCCTCCTAGCCACGGATCCTCTTCAAGGAGATATTACCGAATGAAATGGAACTTAATTGATGAAGCAACACGGATGGATGAAGGCTCAAGCCTTGGATGGAAGCATCCAAGCTCAAAGATCAATGGAAGACTCACTTCAAAGAGAAGGGAGAAGATGAACTCCCTAGGTTTTTGAGGTGAATTCTCAAGAAGACTTTGAAAAGGAAATTCGGCTCTTGGCTCTCAAATTTCATATAAGGTTCAAAGTGAATACAAAAGGTGAAAGAATGGCTTAAGTATGCACGGAATTGTGACCCATAGGTGCCTAAACTAAAGCCTCACAAAATGGCGCCTAAAGTTTGAATTCAAATTTGAATTTTGAATTCAAACTTTGGTGCACATGTGTAAGTCCGAAAATTTAGGTACCAAGGTGCATTTAGGTGTGATTTGAGAGTCATTTAGGGTTAATTTGAGTGGCACATGTTCAGCCACCCATGGTGCTAAACATGTGACTCAAATGTAACTTAAATGACTTCCAAATTAAACCTAATTTAACCTAATTAGCATACTTTAGTATTCCTTGTATTTTCCTATTCTAATGACCTAATTACATTGGTCAAACAATTACAATGGAAAGGAAAAATTACAAGAATGAAAATGAGCCCAATATTGGGTACCAAAAGCCCAAAGGCCAATGAAGCCCAAAACTAGGCCCAACTAGCCTAAAACCTAAAATGCTACTCTATGTGGTCCAAAATACAAGATCAAAATATATGATACCTATACTAACATGATGTATACAAAACATATGAAAATAGCTATAACAAAATATGGCCCATGAAAAGTTCAACGAAGGCCCATCAGGCCCATTGGGCCCTGACTGGCCCAAACCTTCATGTCTAGCCAACTCCTCTTGGTTCTTTGAGTATGTCACCTCTTGCACTCCAAAGCATGATTCCATCATAATGCAACTCATAGTACATGCTTACAACTCATCTATCATGCCAACTTACACACACAAACAACATAAATCAACCTAAGCACTCAAAATAATTTTCAACTTAACCAAATCACTAATTGTGAAATGACAGCCTTTACATAAAATAGTATAAATGAAGTTATACTACTCCTATCATTCTCATTCTTAACTCAAATGAAATATTAAAAGATTTCCTACAACTCTCACGAAGACATCCAGTCCAAATTCCATCATCTACTTTGTAAAAAAGTTTAAAAACCGCAACAACTGCAACCAATGGTGACAACTTGACCCCTGTTCACTAAAATAGTCAAATCTGGAGTTAACTACTCCCATCATGCTCATCCTTATCTCATATGAAATATAAAAAAGATTTTTTACAACTCTTATGAAGACATCTAATCCTAATTCTATCATCTACTTTGTTAAAAATTTTAAAAACTGCAACAATTATGACCAAAGTTGATAGCTTGACCCACTAAAACAATCATATCTAGAGTTCCAGACCTCCTTTTTGGGTGATTCCGGTGCCATTAGAAAGCTAACATCCAAGGCTACAAAATTTCATGAAGACCTTAAAACCAATTTCGGCCATCTAGCCCTAATACTGCAACACTCCATATTAAACTTTTTGCCCTTCCATGGTTTCCCACATGTTTTGCACCCAAAACCCATCAAAATTTTCAACCCAAAGGGACCCAACACCTGCACTTGCAAGAAGACAATCCTACCATCAACATGCAACTCAACAAACATCACAAACCCCACATGCAACAAGAATCCAACCCAAACCATCACATTCTTCAAACAATTCAAAATCCCTCTTTTAATTCCACAGACTCCAATTTAATCAACATGCAACCAGTAATTTGCTGCAACAATACAATATTTTGGCCCAAAATCAATAAATTCTAGCTTCCCTTACCTCATAGAGAGAAAAATTTCCGGTTTCGAGCTCCCGAGGAAAAGAAGAAGAAGATAAATGAAATTGTTTTAGGAAGGAAGATTAGGTTTGCTGCTCTCCTTAATTCTCTATAGCTCCACCTTCCAAATCAAATACCAACACTTAGGTTTCAACCATTAAAGGAATGAGAAAAGAGTTAAGGAAGGAAGAAAAGGAAAATGAGAAAGAGAGGGTTTGTGGGTGCGGAAGGGGTGCGGGTCTTACATATACAATTTCTTAAAATAATTTTTTTATAAATAATTTTACATTTTTCTTATTATGTTTATTTTAAAACTATAATAATTTTTCATAACTTAATTACTTTCCTTCTTTTAATACGATATAAAGTGTTTTTTTTGTCTAATATGATATAAACATATTATTACACGAAAGTAATGCACATAACATATGCAGTACTGTCAAAAATTATTTATAAGTCTCGTTGTTCTTAAGACCTATAATCAAATTTGACTTATTTTTGTGTTTTGTATCTTTTTATTTGGACCTTTGGACTTGTGATTGAATAGGTAATCCGTAATCTCATTTTAAATCTTTAAAAAGATTAGTGATTATTTATATCCTTATCTAATGTCGTGTCTTACCTTAATATGAATTTTTTACAAAAAATTTTTATAAACATAATAAACTCTAACATAAAATAAACACATTAAATATCATATAGACATGAAAAAATATAATAGATGAAGATTTAATTACGTTTTTTTTAATTTAGGAATTAAATTAAATTATAAATAAATTTATAAATTAAATGGTATATTAAATCTTTATTTTAAAGTAATACTAAATTTATATTAAAAAAATATATTGTTAAATGAAAAAGATTATGAAAGAAATTAAAAAAAAAAACATTTTTCATAAAAAAATTAAATCAACTTTTATATATTAAATACGAATATTTATCTTGCACAATAATATTTATAGAAGGTTTTATTCAATGAGAGGGGTTTTAGAGTTTTTTTTTTAACTTCATATATAATTTAATTTTTATTTACCATAATTACTATGAATTAAAATTTAACATTTCAATTAAATTAACAATTACTAAGAATAATATTATGTTACAAAATAAATTATTTATCATAAATTTAAATTTTAATTCATATATATGTTACTTGTAACAACTCACATGGTCATCACACTTACGAATCAACTATGTTTAACCGGGAAAATACAATCATTATGTAAAATTATATACTCGTAATATTAGGGTATGTACACTATAGCAAGTATACACATAGATATAACTAAAACAATCATATAAGTGTATGTACAATAATCTAATAAGTACATAATATAAAATTCTAAACTGTCGGTCAAACAACATTTATACAGATCAATAAAGGTAATCATCAATTACATTGCAAACAACATGGCCTCACTGCAACTTCAAAATATCTCTATAGTTATCATTGTCATACTCACATAAAAATCATGATCATCACAATCCAAATCACATAGAAAACACACAAGGATAAGTTAAACTTAAAAAATATACAAGTACAAGAAATAACATCCATACCACTCATCAACATATAAACCAACCAAAACATATCACATAATTTACAACATTCACCAAACCACGCAACACCAACATGTTTGAAAGTTGAAACATCTAAGCAAACAAGCATTCACCACAATCATATAGTTCAACAATATGTTAATTTGATGCATGTGAAAAGAAATAACAACTCACACCACATGATATGCATACTAAACCACTAATGCGTCATCACACATTCACCTACAAATATCTCCTAATACACTAGGGTAATTTAAAGTTTGACCTTATTGAACCAACTCAATCGCTTTCAGACCTAGTGCACTTACAAGATTGATAACTAAAATGAGATATTAATCTCTTTTCTATTTTCTCGGGTGTTACCACTTACACTAGGAAAAATCAGTTTCATCATAAAGAATAATATAGTTGGATATAAACATATCATGACATTGTCATGTATTTCCAAGTCACATATGAAATTAACTCACTAACTATCTTCAATGAATCACACGACCTTT
This sequence comes from Cajanus cajan, assembly GCF_000230855.2. Taxonomy (NCBI): domain Eukaryota; kingdom Viridiplantae; phylum Streptophyta; class Magnoliopsida; order Fabales; family Fabaceae; genus Cajanus; species Cajanus cajan. The sequence goes on from NC_138521.1 coordinate 68,150,004, forward strand.
TTAGTAATCAATTAAGAATTATAGTTATCGACTTCACGTTGACTATGGACCTATACAAGACTTAACAAAATTCACTCGAAAAGTTACACACCTACTTAATGAGGCTTTTCAACAATTGGCCTCCTAGAGTGTGAAAATAAGATTCTTTATATGGGATCTTCAACTTTCTAAACACCATCTTTTATAATCTTAAGTTAATCAATATATTTTAATGTCTGCAACATTCTTAACATCAATACCTAGACATTCATCTTCTATATACATTACCCCAAATCAATGCATATAGAGATAAAATCACACTAATCATGTATACATATTAATGTTTAACACCTCAACTAAGAATAACATACTAATGCTTAAAAAGTTATCCAAGAATAACATAAATGCTCAACAATTCATTTGACAATAGCATACCAATGTTTATTTAACACTCCAATCATGCAAATTATAGCATATCAATCATTCGTAGGATATCAACATTCATCACCATTTCAACTACACAAATATAGCATACCAATACTTATTATCATCATCATACAACATGCAATAGACACAAGCATTTTATTTATGTTCACCAAAACACCCCTCAAACAACATGTATTATCAACATAATTCATGCTTAACTCAACTCACCTTGTGCTCGGTGCCATTAAGACAAGAAGCTAGTCATCTCGTCCACATCCAACACCACTAAACTCGCACCCAATCTGACTAAGATAAGGAACCCTTGGAACCTCATGCCTATCATGACAACATTCACATTCAACCCTATATCAAGCAAAGAGCCTCTACTCGGCTCACGCCTAATGTCACCTCATTGTTGCTCATTGTTGTATAGGCAAAGAATCTCTACCTTGATCATGCTTGGTTCCACCCAATTTGGAGACCAGCGTCACAAAGTCAAAGACTTTTCAAGGCGACGCCTTTCAAATCACGCTTGATGCCATCCTAAGCCAAGACGAGACTCTCTTCTCATGCCTAATGCCATCGGTCTTGTGCTCGGTGTGATTGAGACAAAAACCTCTGGTTGGAATTGTGCTTGATGTCATGAAGGTGCATCTGACATCATACCAAACATATGTATTTGTAGATAACAAAAATTTCCCTAAAGACCTAAAACTCAAAAAATTTCCAAGCATGTAAAGAATTATATCATACATTTACAATACCTTCAATTCAGTATTAACATCAAAAACAACAAGCATCCATCAATCAAGTAAATCACCCAATTTTCACCTTCATGAACCCAACACACTCAAGTTCAACATTTCAACATAAAACACATGAAATTCACCAACATACTTACGTTCATTCTTTATTTGATTCATGCATAACTCACAAGTTACAAACAAAACAGCCTTAGCTTCTCGTACCTCAACAATCACACCAAGATGACGAGGAGGAGAAAAGAAGGGAACTGAGCTTTCCAAAGAACTCCGCATGATACCATGATAAATTCAAGTTTCTGAACCTAAACAAAGACACACAAGAAGAAATAAGAAACATCAGGGAAAGTAATTGTTGATTAAGAGAATGAGGTTTAGAGAGAAGGAAAGACTCATAAAACTATAGCTCCTCTCCTTAGACTATCTTTGTAAAATTCTTTAAAACTAACTTATGAAATTCAATTCTAAATGAAAAACCTTATATACCGCCTATCCTCAAGGTTAATTGAAAATCTTATTAGAGACCTTCACAACCACACCACTTACTTACGTATAATGTTACATTGCTATTGAAAAATATATAATTTATATATTTAAAAATATATTTTTTACAAATTTTAAATATGATTTATAACATATATTTAGTCTTAAATTTAAGATGACATTTTTTTTAATCTCTCAAATTTAAAACTATTTTTTTAGTCCAATAATTCTATGGGGAGAAACTAATAATCAGAGACGTTATCATGCAATTGGCTGGACTACGGTGTGTCAACCTAAAGAGAATGGGGGACTGGGTTTACGATCCATGCGCGATATAAACACAACTTATATGATGAAGAATTGTTGGAGTCTAACAACAGAACCGCATAAACTCTGGGTCCAAGTTGTTAGATCAAAATATAACTATCTCGACAAAATCATACCACGCGTTGAAAAAAAAAGCAAAATGTCAAATTTTTGGCAAGGTATTTGTGCTGCTTGGAGCCTAGTAGATCCTCACATACAATGGAGGGTGAAAAATGGACAATCTATAAGATTCTGGTATGATGTATGGTTACCAACGCAGACGACTATCATCCAGAAGGCCTTAACATTCATTCCTCCCGTGGAACTCTTTAAGACAGTGCGCGACTACATAACCGATACGAGAGAATGGAATATTGAAAGGTTACAAGCTTGGATGCCTACTGAAACGCTTGAGATAATTCAGTGTCTTCACCCTCCAATTGTTGATAATGGTTCTGATTAAATAATTTGGGGCCCTACTCCTGATGGGATTTTCACTACTAAATCAGCATTTGATGTTGTTTCCCTTCCCCGTGAGAATTCTCAATCGGCATTTTTCATAGTAGTTTGGAAGTGGAAAGGCCCTGAGAGGATTCACTTGTTCCTTTGGCGAGTATTACACGATAGCCTCATGACCAACCTGACTCGCTTTGAACGAGGTCTTGGACTAGACTCTACCTGTTCCATTTGCAGGCAAGAAGAAGAAGATATTATCCACGTGTTACGAGATTGTAAGTTTGCAAAGGAAGTTTGGAGTAAAATTCCAGGTGGAGCGGCAGTTAGCAGGTCAATAAATGGAGAATTTCAGAGTTGGATAATTTCAAACTTGACAAGGAAGAGTCAAGTAACTCCAAATTGGTCCATCACATTTGCCTTTACTCTTGACTCAATTTGGTATCGCCGAAATAAATTAATTTTCCAAAACTCCATTCTATCAGTAGATCAGGTGGTGGGGGAGATAAGAGCGAGAGTTAATTCATTTGTTGCAGCTACCTTAACAGGGGCGGCCTGTATGCGGACCCCTCTGTTTAGTTCTGACCATTGGAAACGCCCTCCAGAAAGGTTCATCAAGCTTAATGGGGATGGCGCAGTCACTAAAGATGGATATGGCTCATGTGGTGGTGTTGTCAGAGACTCTGAAGGTAGATTTATCATTGCGTTGTCAAAAAGTCTTGGACGCTGCTCGATCATTCAGTCCGAGCTTTGGGCTATATTGTTAGGGCTTCGTCTTATTCAAAATCATCATCTAGGAGGGCAAATTTCTATTGAATCAGATTCTAAGGAGGCAGTCAAATTGATTGAAGAAGGATGCAATAGAGGGCATCCATGCTATGATCTCGTCAAGTCAATTAATGACTTAACTCTACATTTTTCCTTTTTCTCTTTTTCCCATATAGCTAGAGAAGCCAACCTAGTGGTTGATAAGTTAGCTAGACTTAGATCAAGGTTAGAGGAGAATATGAAAATCTTTCATTCCCCTCCTAACTTTATACTTTCCTTGTTAGTCGCAGATAATGCGGTTCTTAGTTGAGTTTGTGTTTCTGGGCTTTTAGCCCCCTCCATTACCAAAAAAAAAAAAAATACAATATCAATTAGGTTTAATGAGATATTTTTCACTAACAATAACACTAATAGGTATATTTTATGTAAACATATTTGACAAGTTGTCTGAAAGAAATTGAGTATAAAGATTAAAATAATATTTTTGACAATTATAAGACTAAAAAGACCAATTAAATTTGAGAGATTAAAAATAAATTTATCTTAAATTTGATTGGTTAAAAATATATTTAAGACTATAATTTATTATAAATTATAGTTATTAGTATTTTAGCATGTACAACGCATAAGTTAAATATTTATTATATGTAACTAAAAAATATAATAAAGTATACATATATATATATATTATGTTTAAATTTATAAATTATATTTAAATTTTATATAAATAAATATTTTTAAATGCATAAATTATATATATTTTTTATATATAATTTATATTGTAGTACAATATATTTTTTTAATAATTTATTTTTAAAATATTAAAATTTAATTTATAAATAATTATGATAAGTAAAATCTAAATTAAATAAGAAGTTAAAAAAAACCTCTAAAAACTATTTCCTTAAAGAAAAGTTCATTAAAATAATCTCATGATAAAGTTTTGTGTTTAATATTTATGATTTGATGAATTGGTTGATTGATAATTTATTTTAAAAATATTAAATTTTAATTCATAAATAATTATGTTAAATAAATAAAACTAAAATTTAAAAAAAGTTAAAAAAAATTCTAAAAATTCTCTTTTTAAAAAGAAAAGTCCCTAAAAATATTCTCTTATAAAATAAACGTTATTATTTAATATATAAAGTTTGATATATAATAAATATAATAAATATTTTACATTTGTAATTCACAAGCTAAAATAGTAGTAGAACATAAAATACTCTAATTAGAGATAATTATTATAATTTAATATATATATATATATATATATATATATATATATATATATTTTGATAGATACACACATAAATATAACATTTAGAATATTTGTTTTAATACAAATAATATTTTTTTAGAAAAAAAGTAATCGATCACCTTAAAAAATTTTCTTTCTTACAAATAAACACTATAAACTTTTATTTTATCCTAATAAATCCTTGAACTTTATATAATTTGTAAAAAGAAATCATGATCTTTAATTTTTTTTCAATTATTTCTTAATTTTTACTTTTTATAAATAAACACCCTCAATTTTAATTTTATTTCAATTGATATTAACATTTGATAATTTATTATTTTTATAGAAAGTTTTTATATTATCAATTTAGAGTTAAATTATTTATTTTAAATACTAATCATTCACTAATTTTTCTTTTTATGTTACAATTATTTTTTAAAATATAATAAAAATTACGAGTTTAGAAAAAACAAAAAAAAGAGAACAAAAAAAATAATAAAATAAGTAGTTTTTTTCTTCTTCATATTTTTGTATATATAAAAATAAAACTAATATATATACTAAAAAAATTAATATATAAGTACAATTTAAAATAAATAAATGATTGATATTTTTTCTATCTTAGTAATTTAATCTCAATGTAATATAAGATACTTACAAAAAAAATTAAAAATTAATTAAGATAAAATTACAATTAAAATGTTTATTTGTAAAAAAAGATAAAAAATTTAAATATAAACTATAATAAAATTAAAATTTATGTTACCTATTTGCTAATATAACAAAATTTAAAGATCAATTGAAATATTTCAAGTATATGATATCTATTTATAAAAGAGATAAAATGGGATTTAAATATTGTTTTCCCTATTTTTTTATAGGCTTTTCAAATACAAATATGTATTTTATAACTTGTTTTTGTTCTTTTACGTTTTTATCTTTTAACAATAATATATTTGTTAATTAAAAGGTACATTTTGAAAACAAAATATCTGTTATACACATTACAAAAAACAGTTAAAATTTGTTTTTCTGTATATTATATTTTTCTTGTTGCAACAAACATAACGTTTTAATTTTTTTTTACTCTTTTTTATTTTTTAATCACAAAGGCATTAAATTAGGAAGTGTAGAGTTTTGTAGGCTTTATACAGAGTGTCTAATAGGGTAATACACTTTGCGGCAGACGAAAGTACATGCTTTCCTTCTCAACGACGTCGTTCAATATACACTAATCAAATAAAATAATAAATAGCTCCTTTCTCAAGTAAGTTCAAGTTATCTTCCATAACTCTTCTCTTCTTTTGGCCCTTTCTGTCTTCCCCATTTCAATTTCATCGATTCCCCCAATTCGCTCCTATTCAATTAAGTTTTCCAATTCAGGGTAATTATAATAATTATTATTGTGTAATTCTCCCTGATCCCTTTTAGGTAACCTATGTATGCATCAAAACCCTAGTTTCACGTCCTCTTGCTGAATTCTGCTATATTATTTGTGTTTTTTTTTTTCTTTCATCAATTTGATGCTTAATTCAAGCTTTTCCTAAACCCTTGTTGTCCTGTTCAATTTTATTTTTGCCCTTCAAGTTTTTTTACTGATTCGCTATCTTTTCTCCTGTGCCCTTTCAATAAAGTTTGTAACGCTGGAACTTTTTGTGGCAGTTTTGGATCGTTCTATAAGTACATGCAGTGTAGTTTGGTTGGTGAATGGCAGCTTCTGATGGTAGAGTTACATATTCTTCGCTATCTAAGCTAGAAAAGGAAAACACCCATTTTGGCTTTGATGCTATGAATCATCACGGTAAATCTGTGTGGTCTGAGCCTAAGGCTGGCACCAAGTGTGCCCAAGTAGGCCCAACATTCTCTAACAAAGAGATGTTGTATCAGTTCTCCTCTGAGGATGATGATTTGTTTGATGGATGTTATGAATCAAGTGATGATGTTCGTGGTATTGTACCCTCTAACATGCACCCAGAGGTGAACTTGAAGAATGTGCTTTCTGGGATATTTGCAATTTTGACTGGACGGAACAAGTCACCAAGGAGTACTGCAAACCAGCAGCTCCCTAGTTCAAATGCGTCATTTCTAGACTCTGGAAAGAATGGTGATGTTTTCCTTGACTCTTCTGTGTACACACCGAGTGCGCCACCTCTTTGTCTGCCAAATGGGGCTGATTATAGTTCCTACAAAGAGGTCTTGGAAGCTAAACCCCCTGAGTGGCTCCCTGATAGTTCTACCACTGTTTGTATGCAGTGCAGAGCTCCATTTACTGCACTTACTCGTGGTAGACATCATTGCCGGTTTTGTGGAGGGATTTTCTGTCGAACATGTACAAATGGGAGGTGTTTATTGCCTGTTGGGTTCAGGGAAAGGAATCCCCAAAGGGTTTGTGATGCCTGCTATGACCAGCTTGATCCTTTGCAGGGTGTTCTTATCAACACCATAAGCAATGCTGCGCAGGTGGCTAAGCATGATGTCATGGATTGGACTTGTGCTAGAGGATGGATTAATCTTCCTATTGGTTTATCTATGGAGCATGAGATTTATAAAGCATCTAATACATTGAGAAACTACTGCCAGGTTAGTTCCATTTGATTTTGCAGTTTCACGGTTTTTATCAAATAAGTTTTCATTAAGCAAATGACTTATGCTGTTTTTCCAATGGTAAAATTTAATCTCTAATTATCATTAGTATTGTTTTGGATTAAAATTTCTGAAATGACACTTTTACCAATATATCCATGAAGTATCTAGGTAGGCAGACTTTTTCAGGATATGAGCCTTTACTGTTTATATTATGTGAAATACTTTTCTCGTTGGCAGGTTGCCAGCTCCAATCCTGAGAAGTCCATTCCTTTAACTGTTCTTAAAAGTGCCAAGGGCTTAGCAATTTTAACAGTTGCTAAAGCTGGTGCACTGGTCTCTTACAAACTAGGTACTGGCTTGGTTGTTGCTCGAAGATCAGATGGATCATGGTCAGCACCATCTGCTATATTCTCCCTGGGTTTGGGTTGGGGTGCTCAGGTAAGGAAAATATGTGTGCGTTTAGTTTATTTGTAGCATTGCTGGTATGATGGTTGTTGATATATATGTGGGTTTAGTTATTTTGTAGAGTTGTCAGTATGATGTTCACTGATATGTTTTGATAGAAAAAATGTAAAAAGAATATATATCATATGGAGATGGAGCCATTTTGAAATTTTTGTTCAGAATTTTCTTCATTCTTTGATTGTGATTGACATGAATATTCTTTCTGCAACTCACTTATATGAAACATTCTTGGATCAGTATATAGCCAACCTCATCTAGTGGGAAAATGTTTTGTCGTTGTTTTAGTCTTGGATTAGTGGTAACCATTTCTAAGCTATCAATTAATTAAACATTATCCATATAATGGAAAGGAAATCAATAGAGAATATAAAGAATCTCTCTGGTCATATACGAGTGTGTTGATTTGGTATGAATTCTTTTTTGACTTATGGATTTGTATGTGGTCATCCTATATTCCTAGATTGGTGGTGAACTTATGGACTTTATAGTTGTTCTCCGTGATATGAAAGCTGTGAAGACATTCTGCAGTCGCATGCATTTTTCTCTTGGTGCTGGTTGTAGTGCTGCTGCAGGGCCTGTTGGGAGAGTTCTTGAGGCAGATATTCGTGCTGGTGACAGAGGCTCTGGCATGTGTTACACTTACAGTTGCAGTAAAGGTAATTATGGTGATTTTTGTTTTGCATATGGCTGGATATTTTTAATGTAATGGCAAGGACATTTTTTAATTTCATTCAAGTTCATGGGCATATGACCATTAGTTGTCTTGTTAGCATCTAAATTGTGGTTTTCTAATTGAATAGTTTCAATATCTGATCGAAGATGTTGCCAAGGTCATGGTATTAATACACAAACCTGGATATTAAGTTTTAAGGAAACTAGAATAATGTGTGGTAGATAACTGCCAACAACATACTCTTTGTCTAGTGAAACCTACTCTTATTTTCCAATAATAAAGAATTTTGTCTTTCTAAAGGCAGGCCTTGGCATGACAGTGAGGTTGTTGCCACCTTGTGATCTAGAGTAGAGGTCATGCGTTCAAATCTAAAATATTTTCTCCACTTGTGAGGGTAAGACTGCATACATCTACATTCCCCAGACCCACTTAGTGAGAGCCTCATGCACCCTAAAGAATATTGTAGCTTGGTTCTCCTCCCCCTTTGACGGCTAGCTTTTAAGGTAGTGTACCCCAAGAGCTTGGGTGCTTATCAATTGGTATAAGAGCTGGTTGCCAATGGCTTGGAAAGAGTTACCTATGGATTATGGTAATGAAGGAGATGACTTGAAAGGTTGAGTGAAACGTTGTGGATTATAGCTGTTGGGATGTCAGCTCTCTGGGAGGGTTTTCCAAGTGCTTGTGTGCTTATCATAGTTCATTGTCACAATCTATGTAGCATGGATTTGGACACTGATACAGACACGGAGATACGATAAAATAAAAAACTATAGGACATGTGAACATGTCGTATATATAATATGAAATATGAGTAACATGACAAAAAAAATTATATATTGATATAACAATAGCTTCCTGAGTCAAAAACAAATTACTAAGAGACATCATAATTCACAACAAAAAAAAGTTAACAAAAACCATCATAATTAAGAATCACAAAAGAGAAATATTATGGGAAATTTTCATTCTTGGTCATTATCATTGAAAAACATACCTTATTTATGTTTTTATCAATATTTTTTTTAAAAAGCCTTGAAACCTCCCTTGTTTCTGTTTTAAAAAAACAAAAATCTTGAATCCGTGCATTAGAGTTGGGCTGCGTTTTGGGTTGTGTTTGCGTGTCCACGACCGGGTGTGTCTGTTTTGTGGGTGTCCATGATTAGGTGTGTCCGTTTTGTTGGTGACTGCAACTAAGATGTGTCTGATTTGTATGAATGCAATCGGTTGCTACATCTATGGCGTGTCCGCTCCGGAATAATGCCAGACTCTGTGTCCGGCACTCCCATGCTGTGTCCGGGCATCATAGACTCACAATTGCCTTGGCACATGATTTATTATTGTTGTGTGTTTGTGCCTACTACCTACATTGCTTTTAATTTTTATAATGTTTCTTATTTTGTTTCCATGATTAATGTTTGTGGTAGATGATGTTTGCAAGTATATCTAAGAACATGGAATGTTGCCAAACTGTAGGTGCATTTGTGGGAGTATCTTTGGAAGGAAATATAGTTGCAACCAGGATGGATGCCAATTTGCGCTTCTATGGTGATCCGTACCTCACCACATCGGACATTCTCGTGGGGATGGTGGACAGGCCAAAGGCTGCTCAACCCTTGTATGCCTGCCTTCAAGAACTATATTCCTGTTTACGTTTCTAAGCTGGTTCCAGTTCTAGAATTACACCTTTCTTTCTGTGATAAATACTCCCAGTTGTATATACAGTTCAATACTCCCAGTTGTATATACAGTTCAATTCTTGTATGGATTTCTGAAATTTGATTCACGTTGTTTTTTCAAACTCTTCTATATTGGTTCATATGTCCTAAACACAAATAAATTTATATTAATGTGAATATGTTAGACTAATTGTACATAGAAAATCAATGGAATAAGTTATATTCGTTTTCTGAATTCTTTTTTCTTGCCGTTGGATTTTTCTGAAATTGCATTTACAAGTTGGTAATATTTAAAAAGAGTGAAAAAGAAATCATATATTACCAAAGGGAAAAATAATAACAATAGTATTTTGAACCAAGCAGTCATTAAAAGTTTTGTTAATTCTCAAGTTCAAACTTAATAGGTGTTTATTGTTAGTATTTTGAGTTAATTTTACTCATTGTGACAGGTATTTTAATATAAACTAGCATGCCTGTACTGTATTAATATTTAAAAAATATGAACAATTATTTTTAAATAGTTTTAGAATAAATAATAATATTACACGGTTACTTGTGAGTAATTTCAGAATACAATAAAATAAGAAAAGAAAATAGTTATGTTAGAGAAAGTGGTTTTAGGGAGTTACAGAAAATAAAAAAAGATTAAAATAATTTGTTATAAATTAAAAGTAATTATTAAAAGGAGTATTATGGTGTAAATTTTGTAGTGAAGATCATTTTAAATATATATCTTAATTATGTTTATTTTTTAATTAATTATACTAAATTTAAATTAGACAAACACTAATAATTTGTTTCAATATTTTAAAGTCAACCTGATGATTGAATTGATTTAGGCACTTTTTGAAGATTTAATGATTTAAACTGAATTGAAGTTGAACTAATATTATTATTTTAGGCTGTAAAATGTATATGTATATTTATATTTATTACATATAATATAATTTAAATTTAAAATAAATTATTTATAAATAAATATTATATTTAAATATATAAATTGTATTTAAAATTAATGTAACAAATATTTGTAAATATATAAATTATATTTTAAATTTGTAATAAATAATTTATATCGTAACAAATGAATTATTTTTATAATATTTAATTCATAAATAACTATGACAAATAAAAATCAAATTAGATAGAAAATTCAAAAAAATTTCTACAAATCTTTTTATTAAGAAATATCCTTTAATATATTATCGTACAAGATAATTGTTCATGTTTAATATATAAAATTTAATTATATATGTAAATAAATATAATATTTAAATATCTAAATTATATTTAATATTTATAAATAAATATTTTTAAAATATAAATTATATTTTAATTTATGATAAACAATTTATATTATAATATAATATTATTTTTATTTATTAATAATATATTTTAAAATACTAAAGTTTTTTTTATAAATAACTATGATGAATAAAAATCAAGTTAAATAAAAAGTAAAAAAAATAAAAATTATCGTCGAATAAAAACTCTTAAAAGTACTTTTATATAAGATAAAAAATTATATTTAATATATAAAAATTGATTAATAAAATAATAGTAATCAATTAATTCAATATGTTGGTGTAGTATTTTGTAGAAAGACACTAATAATTTTATTTATTTTTTCAGTCACATGGTTATCAGGTGGTTTGTAATGAAAAATTTAATAATAAAATTTCTCTTTTCTCTTTCATTTAAAACCTTGACACCACCAAAATAACTGGGAGCAAGCCATATACACATTGTTCAAATGTTCGTACACATTTCATTTTATAATTAAGTTTCATTAATTATTTTGACTGAGTTTCGTTAATGATTTTTGTATGAGTACTGTGTTTGAAAAACATAGGAGATACATGTGCAGACCTTTAACAAAAAATAAACCTCATGAAATGCATGTGTAATTACAGTAAACCTCGGAGGGTGTTATTGTAATTACGTCTATTTTATATAATATTTTATATATCTAGTCTTGTTATCACCATTGTATACAAAGGTAATAAATTAATACAAATAATTAAAAAATACATAAAATAAGATTAAATAAATATGATCCACAATTTTATATCAGTACAAATTAAAATAAAATATCACTTTATAAGTTCTTAATATTCAAAATAAGAAACAGAAATTCAAATTCAATATATATGATACTTAGATTTAAGTTAAAAAATTAATATTTAATAATAATAATAATAAATTACATATAAAATAAAAAAGAAAATGATAAATTAATATAATATAAAATCACGAGAAGTTAATATATACAAATTATAAATTAATATAAATGACTAAATTACATGTTTTATAAGAATTTTTTTATAGTAATTAACAAAATAATTAGTACGCAATTATTTGTAATTTTTATTAAATATGTGTTCTATTATTTTAAAATTTTCAGAATTAATTTAAAAATAAAACAATAATTCAAGCCAATTTTTTGTATTTTTTTTAACCAATTTTTACTGATTTTGAATTGGTTTGACAAGTTATTACATGTACATTTCAGTATGTTGAAATTTGACATGAAAAAAATTATTTTAAAATGATTTTAGAATTTAATTAGAAATTAGAATGTGTTAATAATGTAAATACTTTTTTTTTTACATTTTTGTCTGATTACAAATTGATATATATATATATATATATATATATATATATATATATATAATTTGTTTAAAATAAAACATTATTCTTATTAAATCGACTTTTTTTTACTAACATGTGTATTTTTTTTTTCAAAATTCCTAAAATAGACAAATTATAAAATATTTCTGAAAATGGATAAGTCAAGTTTGGGAGAGAAGACTCTTAAAATACAAGTTGTATTTATAAACACGACTTTCTGAGTTTTTATTTTTTCAAGTTAAAATTAGAAGTCGTGTTTCTTACATATATGGTTTGTAATTTTTTTAAAATAAAATTTGAAGTTATGTTTTTAATCGCAATTCTAGTAAATATTAAATTAATTAATATTTTGCTTTTATAATAGTAATTGAAATGGGTTTTTTTATTTGTCACAAGTGTTTTTTATTTTTTAATTTTTGTTTGATAACAAATTAAATTATTTAACATCTAACTTTTATACTTCAAAACTTTTATATTATAATTAATATTCATCATTAATAGTACACTGTGTATTATTACACATAAATTAAAAATAATTTAAAGTATATAAACATATAATGAAACATGAGTTCTAAATATATTGATATTTATTAATAATACTGTAGAGAAAGAGGCATTTTGTGTCTTTTTATTTGATAATAAAAAATAAAAAAATAATGAATAATTATTATCGGATTGAGTTTTTTTTTTTTCTCGCAAGTGTTTTTCATTTTTTTTAACTTGTGTTTAATAATGAATTAAATTATTTAAAATTTTTGTTTTATAATTTAAAACATTTAAATTATAATTGATATTCATTAGTAATATTCATAATTAATCGTACATTGTGTATCATTACATATAAATTAAAAATGATTTAAAGTATATAAACATATAAATAAACACGAGTTCGAAAACATATTAATAATACTAAGAAAAAAGAGACATTTTTTATTTTTTATTTAAAAATCAAAAATAAAAAAATAATGAGTGATTACATAAAGTTTGAGAGATCATATATATATATATATATATATATATATATATATATATATATATATATATATATATATATATATATATATATATATATATATATATATATATATATAAAAGATGAAAGATTAGGAAACTAATGTCGTTGAAGTAGAAAAATAATAATAAAAAGAAAGAAATTAGTTTAGGGTTTAGTCCAAAATTTGTATGTATTAAAAAAATTCATTTAATTAATAATATAATACACAACTTCATTAATAATATCCATTATTAATATGAATATATTAATATTCATGATAAAAAATAAATATGTAATGTGATGTATAAAATTGCGAATTTTTTCCACAAATAATACTATTTAATTTTTTTTATCTAAATAACAACTGTGCAAATTTATTTTCCCAACTAGCACCATTTACTGTTCACATTCAGAATGGGTCGTTCTGAAATCAGAACGGACCGTTCCGGATTAAAAAATAACACATGGAAAATGGATCAGAACGGGTCATTTCAAAATCAAAATTAGCACATAAAAAGTGGAACCAGAACGGACCGTTCTGGCCTATAAATAAATTTTTTTTAATTTGATTTTCACTTATCAAATACCAAAACTCATAGACTACCATCAAGTGATTAAATTTATTGAATATTAACATTATAAATATAACTAAATAAATTTATTAAAATTCATTACAACAATAAAGATCAATGGTGGCAGAAACTGAATTCATGACCAATATTTAGATATGTCTTCTTAGTGTGACCAAAGGTGTGACAATAGAAATAATTTTTTACATGATTGTGTTGTTCTATAATGTTCATCTCTATTCTAATCCTGCTGGACTTTGATCGACCCTTGAAAGTTATCTTGAGTTATGGATTTGGCCACAAAGTTGAAAGAAACGCAATATCCGATAAAAGTTTGACCCACTAGGAGATTGTGATTTTAAATAAGAAGTGGTGTTTTTAAATAGAAGTGGTGTTTTTAAATAAGACATATTTTAGATATTGTGATTCTCAAATTCGACTTACCCTAATTTCTAAAATATTTTAAATTTATCTATCCTCCAAGTTAAAGAGAAAGATTACACATCCGTAAAATAACCTATTAAACCATACTCGTTAGGAACTTCTTAGGGTATACAAAGATTGTATAATAGCATAAATCACACTCACGAATTGAGATATTTTAAATTTATAAAAGAAAATTTTATAATACAAAATTTTGATATACTATTTATTTTAAATATATATAATCATTATTCATTACAATTTTTTATATTCTAAAAAAAATTAATGATTTTTTTTCCATTTTTAATAATGATTTTATTATATATAAATAATTAAAATTTATTTGATCATTCATCTTATTTAATTTCTCATGTTAAAATCCATTTGAAATAATGGAAAGAAAAGGGAAACAAAATGTACAATTGTACACACTCTACATTTGAATTTTAATATAATAAAATTTTAAATATATGATGATCCTTCAAATATAAATACCAGACAATAAAGAAAACTGACATTAAAAAGTATTAAAAAAACGAGTTACTTAAAAATAAAGCAGTAAAAATGTGAAATACATGATACAATTTTTTAAATTGTTTTTCTATTTTTAAAAACTGAAAACAAACGCAATTCTTTATATAAATTTTACATAAAAAACGTTAAGAAAGCATAAAAAAAATTTACGGAAGAAAAAAACTATATATATATATATATATTAAAACAAATAAAAAAGTTGTGGGGCAGTTGCCCCATAATTCACAAGTTCAATCTGTTTTTATTTTGAAACACACCTAATCATTGAAAACATGTCTCAAAATGTGTGAAGTTACATATATAATAAATGTGTTATCTGATTATATAAATTAAAATTCTCTATCATTTTCAAAATCATGGAACACTGCAAATGCAATACTTATACCACTACACACCATGTTAACACTTACAAATCCAATGAATGAATTCCTTTTGTTTCGTGGCAACTAACTTCAACATTTAATTTTTGCAAATTTACTTATTTATCTTTAAATAACATATCTTTCACATTCTCTCACATGACCATATCATAGTAAATCAAATATTTTTTTTTTAAATTTATTTTAAAATCATATTTAAGATAATTTTTTAATTGATGATATAAATATTTAAGTTGGCAATAGATAAAAAATAAACTCATAACTTATAATAAATTAAAGTGTTAAGCATATGTTTCACCCCATAAATATATTAAAGTTCATTTTTAATTTTTAATTTTTAAAAATGTTGACTTTTAATTTTTTCTTTTTAAAAAAGTGTCAAATTTTATTTTCTCAAGATTTTTAATCAAATTTAACAATAACATTAATCATCAGACACTCACATATATACAAATTTAAAGGTCCAAAATAGTGATATTTACTAAACATCACTATTGAATTAATGAAACTAATAATGAAGATAAATTTTGACAGTAAAAATAGTCATTTTTAGAATAAGGACTAAATATATATATATATATATATATATATATATTTTATGTATTTATATGACAAGAAAATGTTTAATTCTAATTAAAATATGTTTACTTTTATCTTACTAGCAAATATTTGATGTTTTAAATTAAATTTGCACAATTTTATTATCGGAAAGATTTTTTTTAAGAAAAATCTTGTAAACTTTATAGAACAGTATAATTATAATAACATTTGTCTTTCTTTTAATAACTTATATGCATTTTGTTCAAGAAATGCTGGTTCTATTAATAAAAAGATCAAAATTGTATTATTATCTTTATCTTTTTGGACAGTGAGTCAATAAATTTATGATTCAATACGTGATCGTTTTTTCTTTTTCTTTTTTTTGTTTGTTAAATTCCTAAATAATGCAAAATTTGCTAGAAATGTTTCGTTTTCTTTATCACACTCTTTCATGTGTATATTGGATAAAGTTGAAAATGGGAAATATATCGTCACCTCAACTACCAAGTTTGATCATATCATTGCCAAATCCAACTCTCATTGGAGTCATTCGACTAACTTTATCAACCTGCATGATTTTTCATGTGACTAAGACTTTTCCACAAGAAAAAAAAGTGAAAATATACAATGATTTAAAAGGATATAAATTAATATTATTATTTTCTTTCCTTGTAAGTATATGAATTAAAAATATATTTTCTGCCTCATTTCTTTTTCCTTATATATTTTTCAGTTTCATCTAATCTTGTTCTCTTATTTTTTTTTAAATATATTATTAATTTTAATGGTAAAAAATTGATGTCAATAAATTTATTGCATCTCTACTTTCGAAAACTATGGATGGATAGTTTTAGTCACACGTCATTTTAAAGGTAGGTCGAATTTCTCGTGACTGTGAAAGAGAAAAAAAATAAAACAAATAATCGTGATGAGGAGAGAAAAGAAAATAATCATATTCACAAAAAAAAAGAAGAGAAAATGACACAACAATATAATAATAATTAGAGAAACCACGTGTAATTATAAAAGCTGGTAGATTTACAGATGTAAGAAGGCACGTGGCGGTTGGTTGGCATGCATTTCATTCAACAAACAATAAAAACAATAATAATGTATACAATAATAATAATAATAAATGAAGATGAACAATGAATATGAGAAAATAAAGAATGAAAAATAAGATGAGGTAGAAAGTGTTGGATACGCACGTGATAAGGTGTGGCGCCAAGTGAATGAGGATTTTTCTATTTGCTTTTGGTGTGTCACTCTCTTTCTCTTCCCTTCCTTAGAAATCGGTTATTTTATTTTATTTTTTTATTATTATTATTATTATTATTATTGTAATTATTGTATTTGCTCGCTCACTGTTTGTAATAATTACTCTGCTTGGGTTTTCTGGAGGGGGGTTTGTGAGATCTGATTTCGGTGTTGTTGAGGTTTCAGTTCCCAAAAAGTTACTGTCTTTACATGCATGCTCAGAATTTAACAGTTGATTGCGTTGTGGGTCGGTGACAGAGTGTAGAAAATTCCAGAACCAGCTTCGGATGATGCTGTTTCTGTGCTTGTTTGCTCGAGTGGTTGGTGATTTTGCATCTGGGTCATTGTTTTGGATTGAATTTGCTTTCTAGGTAGGCTTGAAAGTGAAGCATTGAGTTGATTGAGATCATATGAACTGAGATGATGGGGTTTTGTTTTCCATGGCGGTGGCCAATGGCCTCTGTCCTTTGCTCTGGAACTTAATCTGAAGTGAACAAGTTCATTGGTAACTATGTGCTATGTTTCGTTTCAAGCTGTTATTGGCTTTTCAATTCTGTTTTCAGTTTTCGATGATATTCGTGGACAAGATTGCAATAGTTATGTTACTTAATTGACTGAAACTGTGTTTTGTCCTTACTATTTCATTGTTCTTTGATCAACATTAAATTTTAACTCCTTACGAGTGTATTTATTATTACTTTATGGTTTATGTAACTGTTGATTTAGTTTTGACTTGATTCTCATGGTCTCAAGGCTCAGAATAAATTGCTTTCCTCTCAACCGCTTTAGTAGTATGCAATGAATATTATCAGTCAAGTTTTTGTATTTTATTAAAGAAAAAGATGGTGATTGCTGGATATACTAGTGCAAGGATGTATTTGTTTTCCACCTTTTTTCGATTTTTGAAGAATACTTATGTGTTAACCAGGATATGCTTCTCACCAGCATCATAGATCAGATGGAATGTTAACGAGGCTGGTCAATGAGGGACTCATAATGAGAGGGCTTGGGTGGAATCACAGTCCATGGGCACCCCTGACAAGAAAAGATCCGACTTTGTTGATGTAGTTAGGTCTTGGATCCCTCGGAGGGTTGAACCACCAAATGTGTCGAGGGACTTCTGGATGCCCGATCAGAGTTGTAGGGTATGCTATGAATGTGATTCACAGTTCACAATATTCAACCGCAGGCATCACTGTCGAATCTGTGGTCGAGTTTTCTGTGCAAAATGCACTGCCAATTCTATTCCAGCAGCATCTGATGAGCCAAATACCGGGCGTGAAGATTGGGAGAGGATAAGGGTCTGTAACTATTGTTTTAAACAATGGGAGCAAGGGTTAGCAACAGTTGATAATAATGGAAGTGCAGACCCTTCACCCACCCCTTGTCTCAGCCCGTCACCATCTACAACAAGCTTGGTCAGTACTAAGTCCAGTTGCACCTGTCATAGTAGCAGCAGCACTGCTGGTTCAGTTCCTTATACAACTGGGCCTTATCAGCGAGTGCCTTATAGTCCCCGTCAATCTTCACAAATGAATCAGATAACAGATGAGCAAGAAAATATAAATTCTGGGAGGAGTACAAATCCCTCCGAGGCTGTAGGCAATTTGACTTCTAACCAATTTGGCTATTGCTTCAACAGGTACTCTTTCTTTTACGGTTCATCTTTTTGGATTGCTGAATGTAATTTTCTAAATATTTTGAGTCATTTAGTCCTTACATTTCTGATGCTGATGAAAACATCTACATGAAGTAAAGATAAAAGAAGGCTGAAAATCACCTAGAGTTTTTTCTTATTGAGAGTCTGCTTTTTCATTGATGAATGTTAGTCTTGCAAAGATGTGTTTCTGTATGGATTTTATACGGCTGCGCTACAAATTTGTGATGTGATCATGTGCTGCTCCAGAGATAACCTATCAGTGCTGATATAGGGTGAGTTTTTGGTACAGGAAAAGAGGGTGTCTAGATAGGATCCTGTTTCACATAAGTTCTGAATGTCATTTGTAGAATCTTATTCATTGACGTTTAGAAAGATATATCTGACTAGTGCATGTACTGTGCACCATACTAATGGTGGTGAATTCTGCTGTTTTCATCATATTTTTTGTTTTCCTGTTCTTACTGTTATTTTATGTTTATTCTTCTGAACCAGGAGTGATGATGAGGATGATGATTATGGTGCTTATCATTCTGATACAGAATCAAGGCATTATTCTCATGCCCATGACTACGATGATCCGGTTAACATTCATGGGGTTGACCATGTCTATGGACCACATCAAATGCATCCTGATGAAGATAACATTCAGGAAAAAAGCTTGAGTTGCCTAACACCACCACAGAATCTTGATCTAGAAGGTGTAGTTGGAATTCAAGCACCTGGGAAAGAAGCTGATGAGCACGATCATGCTGATGGACATGAAACTTCTCCTTATTATGAGGAAAGCAATATTTCGGAGCCTGTGGATTTTGAGAATAATGCGCTACTGTGGCTACCTCCTGAGCCAGAAGATGAAGAGGATGATAGAGAAGCTGTTCTTTTCGATGATGACGAAGAAGAAGGTACTACTGGAGAATGGGGATATCTACGATCCTCCACAAGTTTTGGCTCTGGAGAATGTCGTAGCAGAGAAAAATCAAGTGAGGATCATAAGAAGGCCATGAAGAATGTAGTGGAAGGGCATTTTAGAGCTCTGGTAGCTCAGCTCTTACAAGTAGAAAACCTAACTATTTGTGAAGATGGAAAAGAGAGTTGGTTGGATATAATTACTGCTTTATCTTGGGAAGCTGCTACACTTCTGAAACCTGATATGAGCAGAGGTGGAGGTATGGATCCTGGTGGATATGTAAAGGTTAAATGCATAGCCTGTGGACATCGAAATGAAAGGTAATTGTCATAAACCAACTATCCCAAAAGCATAAGCTCTTAGGTGAAGACACAAATGGTTATATATGTATATATTATATTTCTAGCAGTAATGATTGTGGAGAAAAAAATATTAATTGATTAATGTACCGACCTATATGCTGCTGGATATTTTATCTATTTATTTTTCTTAAGTATTTTGGTGGGGATTTTAATCTTATTTTTAGGTTTGTTCTGCCGACAATTATGCTTCTAATTTATTTCAGGATTTTCCCTTTACCGAAAAAAGGGAGAAAAAAATTCTAATAATATTTATGCCCCCCTTGAGACAAAAAAAAAAAAAGACAAAAGAAACAAAATATGCATTGCTTACTTTTTCTTTTCCCTTTTTCCTATATGGAAAATTCACACCTATCACGAAGCTATGCTGCTGAAATCCATTTTATGGAGAAGATGGATGATTCCATTATCTGATTTCCTTTTATTTCTCTGTGCAGATTTCTTGTCTTATTTTCCTTTTTACTTGGACAAATTTGTTGCCTGTAATAGGGCCTTATTCTAGGCAAGTAGTTAATTAGTTCTGAGAAGTCTATTTAATATTATAATGTGTTAGAATCTGTTTTATTAGTTGTGATAAGATATTCTAAGATATAGTTTAGATATATTAGTTTATCTTTTCCTAATTTATAGTTTATCTTAATCCCTAAACTTTAGGGATTGTTTCTGTTACATGTTTATTTATTTGATTGTACCCATCAATTCAGAATAATAAGAAAAATTATTCTACTCTAAATTTGAGATGGCATCAGAGCTCTCAAATTCTGGGAGCCGCCTCTGACTGCGCAAACCAAAACCCTAGACTGCAGCCTTCATTGCTGCTGTGATTTGCAGTGTTGTTTCTTAGTTGTCGTCGCAACAATCAAATACATACTCACTGCATTAGGGTCGTTGTTCTACGGGGGACATGGCAGACCCAATTGCTGAAGTGGTGAATACTGAGTCTCATAACACTCAGGAACAGCTGCAGAACCTCAACACTGCCTACCGATTGAATGGGAAGAATTACTTGAAATGGGCCCAGCTTGTTCGTAGAACTTTGAAAGGTAAAGGGAAAGCTAACCACTTGACTGAAGATGCTCCTAAGGAAGAAGATCCCAAATTTACAAAATGGGATGAAGAAGACTCTATGATCATGGCATGGCTATGGAACTCCATGATCCCAGAAATCACTGATACTTGCATGTTTCTTAATTCTGCAAAGGAGATTTGGAATTGGAATGCCATGGAGCAGACATACTCCAAAGCTAAAGATGCTGCTCAAATATATGATGTGAAGGTGAAGACTGTGGCTGCAAAACAGGGAAACAAGACTGTTACAGAGTATGCCAATCAACTCAAATCCCTGTGGATGGAGTTAGACCATTACAGGGTCATAAAAGCCAAGTGCTCAGATGATTCAGCAATGCTCAAAGAGTATATTGAGCAAGATAGAGTCTATGATTTCTTGGTAGGGCTTAACTCTGATTTTGATCAAGTGAGAGTCCAGATCCTTGGAAAAGAAAAAATTCCAGGAATTAATGAAGTAGTAGCTATGGTCAGAAGTGAAGAAAGTAGAAGGGGAATAATGCTAGAAACCCCAGCCATGGAAAATTCAGCCATGGTAGCTTCAGAATCAGCCATGATGGTAGACCAGAAAAAGGGGGGAATAGCTAATATGGAGAAGAAAGGTGAAGGAGTGTGGTGTACCTTCTGTAACAAGCCTCGCCACACTCGTGAAAAATGCTGGAAGCTGCATGGAAAGCCACCTAGTAAGGGTTGGGGGCCCCAAAACCGAGACAAGGAGTGGGGAAAAAAAGGAGACAACACCAGAAAGGGAGGACAAGCACACATAGGTGCTGCCACCAGTGAAGAAAACAGAGGAGTGATTCAACTTAACCAAGATGAAATAGAGCAGATGAGATCATTCCTCAACAAGTTGGATAAGTCAACAGGTACTTGTTCTCTGGCACATTCAGGTATGTTTCCTTTTTCTTTTGGACTTAATGCCTCAGATAAAAACTATAACCCATATTGGATACTAGATTCTGGGGCTACCGACCACATGACACCCCTACCTAAACATTTCTCTTCCTACACCCCTTGCCCTAGCAACAAGAAAATATCCACAGCAGATGGCTCTCTGATGACTGCAGCAGGTCAAGGAGAAGTTCAAATAAGCCCATCTATAACCCTTAAAAATGTCCTTCATATTCCTAAACTGTCTGTCAGTTTGATTTCCATAAAAAAGCTCATAAAAGACCTATCATGTAATGCCATATTTTATGACAATGTTTGTATATTGCAGAACAAGTACTCGGGGAGGACGATTGGACATGCTAGAGAATGGAATGGCCTTTATTACTTGGATAATCCGGATTTGCCACCAGACCTGGAAAACAACAACTCTTTTTTCTCTGATTCAATGAAGGCCAACAGGGAGAAGATCTTCCTACATCACTGTCGTCTTGGACATCCTTCCTTTAGAGTCATAAAATTGTTATTCCCTTCCCTTTTTAGCAAATTAGATGTTGAAAGTCTCCATTGTGAAGTGTGTGAGCTTGCTAAGCACAAGCGTGTACCTTTTCCAGTTAGTAATAATATGAGCACTTTTCCCTTCTATTTAATTCATACTGATGTGTGGGGTCCCTCAATTGTCCCAAATGTTTCTGGTGCCCGTTGGTTCCTCACCTTTATAGATGATTGTACTCGTGTCACATGGGTCTTTTTACTAAAACAAAAATCCGAAGTCAGCTATGTAGTTCAGCGTTTTTTCTCCATGGTAAAAAATCAGTTTGGAGTTAGCATTAAGAGGATTAGATCCGATAATGCCAAAGATTACTTTAATCATGGACTTATTTCCTTTTGTCAAAAGGAAGGTATCATTCATGAGTCATCCTGTGTCAAAACACCTCAGCAAAATGGGATTGCTGAGAGAAAAAATGGTCACCTACTTGACCAAACTCGGGCTCTTCTTTTTCAACATGAGGTTCCTAAAAGGTTTTGGGGGAGGCTGTTCTTACTGCATGTTATCTAATTAATAGACTACCTTCTAGTATTCTAGCCTCAAAAAGCCCTATGGAGGTTTTGTCCTCCTTTTATCCTAATGTTTCCACATCCAATCAACTTATTCCAAGAATATTTGGGTGTGTGTCTTTTGTCCATGTCCACAATGATAATAGAGGTAAACTTGATCCTAGAGCCTTAAAATGTGTTTTCATAGGATACTCATCCACACAAAAGGGATATAAATGCTATCACCCACCATCACGAAAATTCTTCGTGTCCAGAGATGTCACCTTTTTTGAGCACAAAAGCTACTTCCACCAAGATCATCCTCAAGGGGAGACTGCAAGAAAGGAAGATGATCTTCTTATGCTCCCTGACTTAAGCTTGGGACCAGAAATAGGGACTAAAGGTGTAACAACTGAGAAGGAACCCACTAAATCCATTCAAGATGGAGCTGATGTAAGATTTGGAAAAGGACTGGTTTATACAAGGAAGACAAAGGCCATTCCAGAATCTGTCCATGTCCAACAATCCAACCCAACATTACATGAGGTAACTACCCCTGATCCTTTAATCTCCACAAAATCAACCTCTGATTTCCCAACTGTACAGGAACTTGAAACCAGTCCAGCACCACTTTATGAGGACCTAGATATTCCAATTGCCCTTAGGAAAGAAACCAGGAAATGTACCACCAAGCCACTGTACCCTCTAGCCAATTATCTATCCTTTAGAAACTTCTCACCTACCCATAAAGCCTTCCTCACAAGCCTAAACACTACAACAACACCTACCTCTTTATCTGAGGCATTGAGTGATAAAAAATGGAAACAAGCCATGGATGTGGAAATGGAAGCATTAGAGAAGAATAGTACTTGGGATTTGGTTGCTCTCCCAAATGGAAAAAAACCAGTAGGGTGCAAGTGGGTATATACTATAAAATACAAGGCTGATGGATCCATTGAGAGGTACAAAGCAAGGTTAGTAGCTAAGGGATTCACTCAAACCTATGGAGTGGATTACATGGAAACATTTGCACCAGTTGCAAAAATGAATACAGTTAGGGTGATATTGTCCCTAGCGGCTAATTATGGTTGGAACTTGCAACAATTTGATGTTAAAAATGCCTTTCTCCATGGAGAAATTGAAGAGGAGATTTACATGGAATTGCCCCCTGGATATGGTGAAAAAACAGCTGCCAACACTGTTTGCAAGCTAAAAAAGGCATTGTATGGGCTGAAACAATCTCCACGAGCGTGGTTTGGAAGGTTTACTAAAGTTATGATAAGTTTAGGCTTTAAACAAAGTCAGGGAGACCACACTCTGTTCATTAAACACTCTAAGTCAAGGGGAGTAACAGTGTTACTGGTTTATGTGGATGATATTATAGTGACAGGTGATGATGAGGAAGAGCAACGATTGTTAGGCCAACATCTAGCCAAGGAATTTGAAATTAAGACCTTGGGAAAATTGAAGTATTTTTTGGGAATTGAAGTGGCCCATTCTAAAAAGGGGATATTCATATCTCAACAGAAATACATCACTGATTTGTTGAAAGAGACTGGTAAGACAGCATGCAAGCCTGCAAGTACACCAATTGACCCAAACCTGAAATTAGGAAACGCAGAAGAAGATACTGCAGTTGACAAGGAAGGATATCAAAGGCTAGTTGGTAGACTGATATATTTATCTCACACTAGACCTGATGTTGCATTCGCCGTGAGTCTAGTCAGCCAGTTCATGCACCAGCCAAAGGAGGTTCACTTACAAGCTGCACTAAGAATTGTGCAGTATTTGAAAGGGACCCCAGGCAGGGGAATTTTATTCAAACGAAATAGGAATGTAAATCTGGAAGCATATACAGATGCAGACTATGCAGGGTCAATTGTGGATAGGAGGTCAACTACAGGATATTGCACTTTCCTTGGAGGGAATCTTGTGACTTGGAAGAGTAAAAAACAGAGTGTGGTAGCCAGATCCAGTGCTGAAGCAGAGTTCAGGGCAATGGCACAAGGGATATGTGAACTACTCTGGCTGAAGATTATCTTGGAAGACCTAAGGATAAAATCGGATGAACCAATGAGACTTTATTGTGATAACAAATCTGCTATTAGCATAGCTCATAATCCGGTGCAACATGATAGAACCAAACATATTGAAGTTGACAGACATTTTATCAAAGAAAAATTAGATAGTGGTCTGATATGCACTCCATATGTCTCCTCACAAGACAACCTTGCAGATATTCTAACAAAGGGGCTGAACAGCAGCATCTTTGAGAAGATTGTTTCCAAGCTGGGAATGGAGAATACCTATTCACCAGCTTGAGGGGGAGTGTTAGAATCTGTTTTATTAGAATCTGTTTTATTAGTTGTGATAAGATATTCTAAGATATAGTTTAGATATATTAGTTTATCTTTTCCTAATTTATAGTTTATCTTAATCCCTAAACTTTAGGGATTGTTTCTGTTACATGTTTATTTATTTGATTGTACCCATCAATTCAGAATAATAAGAAAAATTATTCTACTCTAAATTTGAGATAATGTAAATACCATCATACTGTAAAATTATAAATAATAATATTCAGAAGTTATTCCTTCAAGTTAGACAGTATACTGGTGTGGACCTGTTTTCTTAATGATAAAAGATACATGACATGTGAGCAGGTGGTCAATGGAAAAGTGTGTTATCTACTCCATATGATTCTTGTTTTGTTCATTAATGCTTCTATCTGTCTCTGTATATCCTTGATGTTCTAGTTTTCTATTTCCAGCATTGTGGTTAAAGGAGTTGTATGTAAAAAGAATGTGGCTCATCGGCGAATGACATCAAAAGTTGATAAACCACGTTTTCTAATACTTGGAGGTGCTTTGGAGTATCAGCGTGTTTCTAACCAGTTATCAAGTGTTGATACTTTGTTACAGCAGGTTCTCTTCACTCAACCCACTATTTTTTTTATAGCTCTTAGAACTTGAGAAAGTATGTGTCAAGTATGCGTTTTGTTAATGGTGTTACATCTGAATAATCTTCCCTTGGATCTGATTCCTATTACCTGACCCCACCTAGTAGAATAAGACTTGATTGTCATTGTCTTATTTTCAATAATAATATTGCCGACTTTCATGATCTTTTTACTCATTCCAGGAGATGGACCACTTGAAGATGGCAGTTGCAAGGATTGATGCTCATCACCCTAATGTTCTTTTGGTAGAGAAGTCAGTATCTCGTTATGCTCAAGAATACCTTCTTGCTAAAGACATATCACTTGTTCTAAATATTAAAAAGCCACTTTTGGAGCGTATTGCCCGTTGTACTGGAGCACAGATTGTCCCTTCAATTGATCATCTGACCTCTCAGAAGCTGGGATATTGTGAAACATTCCATGTGGACAAATTTTTTGAGGAGCATGGTAGTGCTGGGCAAGGTGGAAAAAAATCAACAAAGACTTTGATGTTCTTTGAGGGTTGCCCTAAACCTTTGGGTTGCACTGTAAGTTCTATAACTAACTTCACATATTTTTGGATACTAAATTCAGTGTTGGTACACACGCTTATTAATTACATTCTTTGAATGACTCTATCAGTCCTATGTCTTTGTTATCTTGATAGTTTATTAGTTATGTGTTATCCTAAATTTTTGATAGATCCTTTACCAGTACTTTCACAAGAAGGAAAATTTTGTATTATGTAGCTATTTTCATCTGAATCATGCTCTTCCAAACAACTGATTAAATAATATGTTGTATAACCATGTCAGGCAATTAAGCTGATGATGACAAAGGGAACCCAAAAATCATAATAAAATTAGCACAAAAATTTCAAAAATTGCAACCGTTGAAATTCATTACATAAAATTAACTAGTTGAGTCAACCCTTGTGAATTAAATCATGTCAATGAAAACTTGGTTCAAAATTTTTAGAGTTTGTTTTAGATTTTTGATCAAATTACTTGTGAAAGAATTGATTTCGAAAGAAATGAAATTAAAAAAAGATTTGTTTTTTGGAATGATATTTTAAAAGTGAGTTGAGAAGATTTGTTTTTGTTTGCATGGTAAAGTAAAATAATTTTTTGAACAGTAAATATAGTTATATTTTGTGGGCCCCACACTCAGAAGGATTCAACTCTTCTAAAGTGACTGAATGTACTTTAGACTATAAAGTGACTCTTAGAGTATAAAGATTAGTTATAACCATTGTTTAGAACATTAATGGTTAAAATCTTAACAATTTTTTAGTTTGTTATAAATGTCCATCATTTGATTGCAATCTCGACCATTGATTTTATTATCAATGATTATAAATTATAAATTATAGTTGAACTTTATTCTTCAAATGCACTCCTTTATATTAGAGGCACCAAATCCCACTCAGTGAATTTTATTCATCAGTTACCTTATACTCAATTCTACTCGCTGCAAATTGATTTTGGGAAAGTTAAAATTTTGCCAAACAACTTTGGCTACTGTAACAGAGTGCTAATCTCTCTGAACCTGTAGGAGTTGCTGTCTCTAGTGCATCTGTTCCTAGCTGATTGTTTGCCTTTTTCACTACCCGTTGAAATTAAACATATATGTATGCTATAATCTGCATTTTCTATTTCTAGATTAACCTAACAAGGATTTGAATTTAACATAATTAGCTTGGAATAGTAAGTTGTAAAGAAAAGTTGAGTTGTTTGTTGCTTTATTATTTCCCCCCTGTATGTGTATTTCTTTATTGTGTATTTTTTTTGCTTTACTTTGAAGATCTTGCTGAAGGGTGCCAATGGGGATGAGTTGAAGAAGGTTAAACATGTGGTCCAATATGGAGTCTTTGCAGCCTATCATTTGGCGCTGGAAACATCTTTTCTGGCTGATGAAGGCGCTTCACCTCTGGAGTTTCCCTTGAAATCTCCCATTACCGTTGCATTACCTGATAAACCATCTAGTACTGTGAGCTCCATTTCCACTATCCCTGGATTTTCTGTTATCACTGCTAGAGAGTCCCCGGGAGCTAAATCTTTTAAAGAAGTACCAAAATCTTATGACATTAACGAGACAGAAAGAACTCCATCTAGCTGCAGTGAGTCTACTGAAAGATCATTGGTGGGTGATTCAATCTACATGCATCAAGTGTCTGGAGATGTCACCCAATCAGTTCAGGATATGCCATCTTCACACTGCAATAGTTTTCTTTCAAATACTGTTTCTAAGGAGGATGATAAGAAATGTCCCAAGGAAATTTTTCAATACAGACCAGATGAGAGAAGGGAAACTATGTTGGTCAATGATCTAATTTCAGATTCTGTCAGAACCTTTGAGTCTTCACGGCAAGATGCCAATAGCCACCTCAGAGCTGCAGCATTATCTGCTAATCAAGGAGCTAATCCTGAGTCACCTTATGTAAAATGTGATATTACTAATAATAATAATGATCATGATGACATGTTACATTCAAAAGAAGATTTTCCTCCCTCAACTTCTGACCATCAGAGTATTTTGGTCTTTTTATCAACACGTTGTGTGTGGAAAGGAACTGTTTGTGAAAGGTCCCATCTTGTAAGAATTAAATACTATGGAAGTTCTGATAAGCCTTTGGGACGATTTTTGAGAGATCAATTGCTTGATCAGGTATTTCTTCTTCCAAATTATTTCTTTCATTAAATAAGTTTGATCAACAATGGCTACCTTATGAGCTCTAAACTTAAACGTGATAACATTTATTTATTAGAGTTACACTTGCTCCTCATGTGAGTTGCCATCAGAAGCTCATGTTCATTGTTATACTCACCGGCAAGGGAGCCTGACAATTGTTGTTAAGAAACGACCAGAGTTTGCTTTACCAGGGGAACGAGAAGGTAAAATATGGATGTGGCACAGGTGCCTGAAATGTCCTCGTGTAAATGGTTTTCCTCCTGCGACACGAAGAGTAGTTATGTCTGATGCTGCCTGGGGCTTATCCTTTGGGAAATTTTTGGAGCTGAGTTTTTCAAATCATGCAGCAGCAAGCAGGGTTGCAAGTTGTGGTCATTCTCTCCACAGAGATTGTTTAAGATTCTATGGGTACACTTTTCTCCTCCTAAATTGATTCTATAATAAATTGGGGTGTGGTGAAGTATTTGCTTTAAAAATTTTCAGGTATTGTTTATGCCTGGGAAAGTAGCAATACATTGTTTTACTCCATTTTTATTCCCATGGTGAAGGGTGGACAAGTTATATTCGCATGGATGAGCAGTTATTTTCTAACCCAATTATAACTTCCATTTCTACTCTATTATTTTGAATTTTTAAAAAAAATATTCCTGGGAAAATTAAAATTTAACCAAACATTTTTGAATGTGCTCAGCTCAAGAATCAGGAATACCATTCCTGGTTATAGTATTTCTGAGAATACAATATTATACCTTGAAACAAACACATAAAGTAATTAGGAATAGTTAGAGCAGTTGGTTAGATAGAGAGAACTGTTTTGAATGTTATATAAATAAATAGGAGAGCTGACATATAAACCATTTTTGCATTAAGTAGAGAGAAATGAAGGAGAGGCGGGGGTTGGGGGGGGGGGGGGGGGGGGTTTGATCAGTTCATGTTTTGGGTGGGTATGGGGCCAGTGCAGTTGACTCATCTGTCATTTTAGATTGGAAATAGGTGTCATCCTTCCTTTAAGTCTAGTAGCAATAATGGTTGATTATGAACTGTGTCACTTAGGATTGCAAAGCGCTTGAAATACTTGTGTGTTGACTGCCAAAAAAAAAAATCATTTATATTCAACTTTTGGTTGTCTTCTTGATTCGTTGTTTTCTGTTTGCAGTTTTGGGAAGATGGTTGCCTGCTTTCGATATACTTCAATTCACCTTCATTCAGTTTATCTTCCCCCACCTAAACTTGAATTCAACCATGATAGTCAGGACTGGCTACAAAAAGAAGCAAATGAGGTTTGTAGCTAATCTTAGTTGAAATATTGAATCCTCTTCTGAGTGCTTTTGTATTTATGAGATTGTTTATCTTGTTCACCAGCTGCATAACAAGGCTGAAATACTGTTTAGTGAAGTGTCCAATGCTCTGCATCAAATTTCAGAGAAGGTTTTAGGTCCTATGTTGCACGAGGGTGGAAATAGGGTGTCAGATTTTAAGAATCTAATCACTGAACTTAAATGGATGCTGCAGTATGAGAAGGAAGAATTTGAGGTTGGTGGTTTGAGACTGAGATTCGTTAACCTCTCTTTAACTACTGTTCTCAACCCCTCCCCCTCCCCCATATGATTAGGATGATTTTTTTTTTCTTCATACAATTGTGTTATTTTGATCAAATCCTTCCTCTTTCCATATCAATTGATGAATTGATAGGGTTCATTTAAATTTTGTTGATTTTCCTTGCTTGAGTTATTCATATTTATAATGTTGATTTACTTAGGACTCATTACAAAAATTGCTGCATAAAGAGGGAAAAGCTGGTCAGCACATGGTTAATGTTCTAGAGCTCAATAAGTTGCGCAGGCATATCCTTATCCATTCTTATATTTGGGACCAGCGCTTGATATATGCATTCAATCTAGGTAAAACTACTATTCAAGAAAATTCAAAGTGCTTTAATCATAGAGAGAAGTTGCTTGGTTCTAGGGAAAAGGTTGTCGAGGAAGATGTTGCCACTAGGCCAGCAAGAGGCCATAGCAGTTGCGATTCCTTTCCTTTGGAAACAAAACCTGATGGAAGCCCAAATTTGGAAAACGGCAGCCACCTTAGCCACCCAGGTGAAGTGATTAAAAGTGAGGACAAGGGTAAAGACACAAATCATGATAAGGTTGACCTTTCTCTCTCCGGCGGTGCAAATATCAATGAAAAATCTGATTCTGTGGAGTTTGGAGGGGCTGTACGGAGGGCTTTGTCTGAGGGGGAATCTCCTGTTTTAGCTAATTTATCTGATACCCTTGATGCTGCATGGACAGGTGAAAGTCATCCTACAAATCCATCACTCAAAGAAGATGGTTGTCTACCTTCTGATGCAGCAGCTGTGGCTGTTAATTCTCCTGTGACAAATATAGTTACATCAAAATCAAATGCTGATAATTATACTGCTGATAGAGGTGGGATTGAGGCAGGAAGCACTAATGACTCTAAATTTCTTTCCAAAGGACTTGATACTAAATGGAAAGGAATGCCTTTTGCATGCTTCTTCGGTTCATTCAACAAAACTTCTTCCTTCAATACACAGAAGCTTGTTGAGTACAACCCGGTCCACATTTTATCATTTCGAGAGTTGGAGCGCCAGACTGGTGCTAGACTGCTTCTACCAGTCGGTATTAATGATACCATTGTGCCTGTCTACGATGATGAACCCACTAGTGTTATAGCACATGTCCTTGTGTCAATGGATTATCATATCCAGATGTCAGAATATGATAGACCTAAAGACAGTGGAGA
The DNA here is from genome assembly GCF_000230855.2 of Cajanus cajan. NCBI lineage: Eukaryota > Viridiplantae > Streptophyta > Magnoliopsida > Fabales > Fabaceae > Cajanus > Cajanus cajan. The sequence goes on from NC_138521.1 coordinate 68,181,463, forward strand.
CAGTTCAATTTCATTGCCACTCTTTGATTCAGCGAGTCTACTTTCTCTTAACTCTTTTGATGAGACAATTACTAGTACCTACAGAGGTCTTGGCTCTTTTGATGAGAGCATGTTATCCACTTCTGGGACTCGAAATTTTCCGGCTGGAGATCCGCTCTCATACACAAAGGATTTGCATGCAAGGGTTTCTGTTACTGATGATAGCTTCTCCCTTGGAAAAGTGAAATATACTGTAACTTGCTACTTTGCAAAGAGATTTGAGGCTTTAAGGAGAACTTGTTGCCCTTCTGAGTTAGATTTTGTGCGGTCCCTTAGTCGTTGTAAGAAGTGGGGGGCTCAGGGAGGAAAGAGCAATGTTTTCTTTGCAAAAACCTTGGACGATAGATTTATTATCAAGCAGGTTACGAAAACAGAGCTTGAGTCATTTACCAAGTTTGCACCAGCTTATTTTAAGTATTTGTCTGAGTCAATCAATACAGGAAGCCCAACTTGTCTTGCGAAGATCTTGGGCATTTATCAGGTACTTTTTAATAAATGAAATCCTATTTTGATAGCACAGTGAATTTTTATCAACGAATTATTTTTAGTAGTTCGAGTTGTAGATCATTTCATAGCAATGGAGTGCCTGCTAACTTAGTATGATTAAGGTGTAAATTTTATTTACCCACTTAAAATCACTAGCCGGTTTGGTATACCTCCCCTCCCCATTTTATGCATATATAAGCATAAGCTGGCTATGTAGAATGTGGTTTCATATTAAATATAGGTGTATAAGGTGGAATAGTCAGGTGGTAGGTTTTGGACCATCGGAGTCCCCAAATATTATTTCCAGATTCATGTTCAATCCTGTATTCTAGAAACTGTCACATGAACAATCCTGCTAATTCAACTAAATGAGTGATTAGGCTATAGATTTGGCTTGACTCTTTCTTGTGAACAGCCATTTATTTTCCTAGTTCAAATCATTGATGTGTTTTTCTGCTCTCATTGAGTATTATTTCTTTTTTGTGAAGGTAACATCAAAGCACCTCAAAGGAGGGAAGGAAACAAAAATGGATGTTTTGGTTATGGAAAATCTTCTTTATAGGCGTAACATTAGACGGCTTTATGACCTCAAAGGTTCTTCCCGTTCACGGTACAATCCAGATACAAGTGGGAGCAATAAAGTTTTGCTGGATCAGAATCTCATCGAAGCTATGCCAACCTCTCCAATATTTGTTGGGAACAAGGCAAAACGGTTGCTCGAGAGGGCTGTGTGGAATGATACTGCTTTCCTTGCAGTAAGTCTGATGCCCTTCACAATTTTAATTCTTTACATTGTAGAATTAGGTGAACTTTCAATTTCATTGATTTTCTTGCAGCTTCCTTTTTTTAATTTCCTTTTTTAATTTCCTTTTCTGCCTATGCCTTTACTTCAATTGTGATGCTAAGAGGGAGAGCTTGTGATTAGATATTGTAGGTACTACCCCATCTCTATTTTATATTCTTGGCTGTCAAGTGAGAAAAAAGTACTAGCTAAAATTGGTTTAGCTATTACATGTGTGTTTACTAATATGCCGAAGTGTAAGCTACATCTTTGGGAGTATTTTGAGTTATAGCTTACTAACATATTCCTACCTAAATTGGAGTGCATGACTGTAAACATCATTAATAGAGTCCAAAAGGGCGGTTTGGTATATAATATTGTACATATTGTTGCAGTCAATAGATGTGATGGACTACTCATTGCTGGTTGGCGTGGATGAGGAAAAGCATGAGCTGGTTTTAGGTATCATTGATTTTATGAGGCAGTATACATGGGATAAACACCTTGAAACTTGGGTGAAGGCCTCAGGCATCCTTGGTGGACCCAAGAACGCTTCTCCGACTGTGATATCACCCCAGCAGTACAAGAAACGGTTTCGGAAAGCCATGAGTTTATATTTTCTTATGGTGCCAGAATGGTCTCCTCCAGAGTTACATCCCAGTGGGTCCCAATCTGACATTTGTGATGAAAATGCATGAAGTGGCACCCATTTGATTGTTGTTGTCAAAATTTGAATCTTGTAAATGTTATGATTCCATTGACACGGGTTTCTCATCCCATGTCCGTTCCTTCCTTGTATTTGTTATATTTGTCTGCTGCATTGTAGTATCTGATAAGTGCAGCTGTTGATTTGTGGTCCCTTAAACATTGGAGGTGCACCTCCAGTTACCAGATTGTTGAAAGGGTATGCTGCATATCCATCAAGGGCAACTAACTGTACAGCGACCCCCTCCCCGTTTTTTAATTTTTGGTATCATGTATGTAGGCCCTTGCTTTCATAATAGTCATCTTCAAATTTTGATTTACAAGTCATAACCTATTGAAGGGTTTGAGTTGCACTCTGCGTTTCTTTTTCTAGGCATGTGACAGCATTGATAAATTCTTACGCCTCACTGTTATATGACCCGTTTGAAAATGGGTTCCTTTTTTATTTACATTATGGCCTTACAATTTAATACATGTCAAATAATGATTTTACAGTTTTTATTTCATACGTACCAAGTATTTGAATGTTTATCGCATTCACTACTCAAAAATAGATATCAATATATAAACTGTTAATTATCCATCTTAATAATTAAATTTTTCAAGAAACGTTGAATCATTAAGTGAGACGCAATTAAATGTTTACTGATGGCTAAAGTAAATATATATAAACTCGTGGTTTTCTAAAATTCTGTAACTAGCATAGTAGCAGTACCTTGAATGCCAAATTATCGAGTGACAGCAGAGTACAATATTCCCTCCACGTAAAAACCAGAAACACTGATACCTGAACCACTAACAAGCGAAAACATGGACATGAGATAAAAAAAGTAAAATGCTTCCTTTATGACCCTCTCCTCGTTGCTCCCCGTTCAATACAAACATCACGTAAGTCGGTGTGTATCAGTATCGCATGAAAGAGCAGAAGGCGAGTAATCATCCGCATGTCAACCACAGCAAACATAATTAGATACACAACTTATAACAAAAACCTGTGGAAGGCTGGGTAAATATAGGGTCTGTTGCTGACTAATAAAAAAATGTACAACAAAAACATCCACCAGTGTTAAAAATAAGGGTATATAGATCGTCCGCAGCAAAATCACAACTCTGCCATCTCTTGCTAATAGTTCTACAAAATTATCTAGAATGTATGTAACCAAGTATATGCTTGTTCAAAGATCCTCCAGCTGGGAAAACATCGACATGAAATCATCCAATGACCTTTACATACAAATTAGAGATAATTATCAAGCTCAATTTGCAGATCCTGTACAGATTTCAGATTAATGATCTGGATCTCTTCACTCGTGTATTCTGATTGTAGTAGGGATTGAACTTGGATATGGGCTTCAACAATATTTGTCCTGCATGAACACGAGGAGAAACAGCATTAAGATTGGTACGGTTCTGCATAACTAGAAAGTAACATTCTTAAACCCAGTGATAATATCAACCAACGTTAAAGTTAATCAGTTGGTTCTGACCAAACAGCGTCAATGAACAACGGATCATCATCTAATTAACTGACATTTCTATATCGATAAAAAAAAGATCTCCAAGTGAATTACCAGAGTTTAGATTTTAAAATTTAGTCCCAAGTGAAAGACGTTAGTTTTTTTTACATCAAATGATAGGATGATAATCAAGCTGCACTTGTCACAGCACAGGCATACAGAAAAATGTTTAAACTGTAATTCTATACAGTTTCATATAAACTTACTTTATTGGTTTGAAAAGTATAGTTCTCGTTGATGAATTCTGTAAATAAAGCTTCATCTTTGCTATCACCACCGGCAGTTGCTCCTGAATAGCAGTCCTCACCTATAAGACCACAGAACATCAATTTAGCTCCATAAAAGAATGGGATTCACAAACGTAAATTAAAAAACTTACGTTATTTTCTACTTTAACTTGTGTTTTCATTTCTAGATAACGTGATGAACATTATTTTCTATTTTAACATGTGTTTTCATTTCATTTCCACATGAAATCACTGGGATGTAGATGAGTTTCTGCAAGACCACAAGTTCTATGTAAAGGAATTTTCCGTTGGCTGGTGATGAACAATAAAATACCTGGGAAAAAGACATTCAGCACTTATCTAAAACTACCGTACTTATTTTAGACATGAGATTGGAGGCATTAATTTTTTATTTTTTTGATCATCACCCAAGAGTAAGAGTTCCTTGTGGAGGATACTTTAAGAGCAGAATGTTCTGTAGTTCAATGGATAAATAATTCTAAAATTCTACTTAAGAAATGACCTACCTTCTGAACAAGTTCAGCCACCTTATCTGGAGTAGCAAAGGCTTGATCCTTCAGAGGTTTGGCCATAGCTGACTCTAGCTTTTGATTCTGACCACCTGAAGACAATGCAACTTTGACTGCTGTAACCTACAAAAACAAAATGAAAAACCTAATAAAAAAATCTCTCTATAAAGACAATAGAAGAAGTTAAATCCTCATAGTGATTGTTGTCGAGAATGAAATATTTCAAATGTGTTTATGACATAGGAATTGAGCATATGAATAACAAAAAAATTGTAATAAAACTAGATTATATGTTTACAAGAGCCTTTGCTCTAAAGCCATGGATCAGTTTTAAGTACACCAGCTGGCAAAGCAACAAATAACTTGGTTATGGACACAAACCTTTGTAACAAATGAAAGCAGAGGATCCACAACAAGCTTAGTAACTGACATTATGAACTCCTCACAAGTGGCTTTTAGGCTCTTTTCCAACTCCTGAAAGAAATGTATGTCAAGGCACTAGATATAAATTTGATACCGCAACATATGAAAATAAAATTATTACTGAAAGGAAAGTGCTGGCGAAGATATGAACACTAAGGGGATGGAGGAGTAGAGAGTGGTCAATGAGGTTAATACATGGTCCAATTTTCTAAGTGGTTAATATTTTCCCTAGTAAAGAGTGGTCAATATGAGGTTAATACACTGTCTATTTTTCTAAGTGGTTAATATTTTCCTTTAATTCCTCATCATTGCTGAAAATTCCATTTTATAATTCTCCAATCAATTATTTTTGTAGTAGAGACTAGACAGTAGCAGCAGTATAAAAGGTTGCATTTATAATTACATACTTTGGAGTGAAATTATTTTTGAATTAACTGGGAAAGAAAGAAACCAAGATAAAAAAAAGCATGTAATCATTTATGGCGTGACTAATACAAGGAAAAAATTGACTGCTTATAGAGTGACTGATTATACATGCACATCACAATGAAATTAAAATCAAATTTAAGACTCTCAAAGGACCCAATGCCAAATTTAAACTCAACTTTGAGAGGGTTATGTCTAATCAATGTTTCTAATCTAATTTTGCATAAGGATAATAATAACAAACTAAGAAAGTACAAGCAAAACATCAACTAGAGGTTTGCTTTACGAGTCATTTGACCAAACCATATCAATTCCACAAAGCAACAAACCTTCTTGGTGTCAATTTGATTTTCCAAAACTCTTGGAGATAATGTCCTCGCCAATGAACTCGATCTTGACCAGTCAAATAGTGAGGCTTGACCTCTTAGAAGTCTTCGTAGATGCTCCTGAACCATATTCAATATTCAGAGGTGTAACATATTAGTGGTACTAAAAGCAGTAAAGCTAAATCAGAAAAATAAAAAATTAAATCCTAATCGTGACATGATGACTATTAGGAGGACTTGAAATTTGATGTTTGGCAAAATTTCTGAGAGAGATTGCTCTCAGCTGGTATATATATATATACACAAAAAAAAAAGGATCAGAACAAGTACAATTGTCAGCAAAAGCAAGGCTACAGTCTTAACTCTCAAATTTAGAAGAAATCATATGTTTCATATATTATTTTAATCATGAGATACATCAGATTTATACATGAGCCTGTTGGCTATATTAGGAAATAGGAACAGCCTATTCTAGGGGACAAAATCCCTGTGATTGTGGGATTGTTATTCTAGGGAACAAATCCCTATAATTGTGGGATTGTTTCTAAATATACAAACCTAGTATTAATAGCAAGATACAGCAAATATAAAGAATTAAAATACAATAGGAATAATACCTAAAACTTCCTAAAAAACAGCTTTTATAAAGCTGCACAACGTATAGTAAACAATTATTTTAACACTCCTCCCTCAAGCTGAAGGGTATAAGTTGTATGCACCAAGCTTGGGACATATAAACTGAATCCTAGGTCCTCTTAATGACTTAGTTAAAATGTTTGCAAACTGGTCATTAGAGCTAGTAAACTCGGTATTAAGTTCCTTTGACAACATTTTTTCTTGAATGAAATGACAATCAATCTTTATGAGTTTGGTTCTCTCATGAAACACTGGATTGGAGGCAATATGATATGAAGGGCTGTTTGATTATCACAGTACAACTTCATCTACTTAACTTTCCAAAATTTTAACTCTTGAAGGAGTTGCTTAATCCACACAAGTTCACAAGTAGCCAAAGCCATAGATCTATATTCAGCTTCCACATTTGATCGGACAACAACACTTTGTTTCTTGCTCTTCCAAGAAATAATATTTCCTCCAATGAATACATAATATCTAGTGGTGGATCTCCTGTCTATGGGACACCCAACCTAATCCACATCACAATACCCTAAGACTTGAGTATTTCCCTTGTCCTCATACAACAATCCTTGTCCTGGAGCCTTTTTAACGTATATGAGAATGTGAATCACAACATTCCAAGGGTCAATGTGAGGATTCTACATGAATTGACTAACAACTCCAACTGTAAACAAAATATCAATTCTTGTAATAGTGAGATAAATAAGTTTTACCGCCAGCCTCCTATATCTCTCTCTGGATCTGAAAATGTTTCACCTTCGTCTATCATTAGCTTCTGATTTGGGTCCATAGGACTATTAATTGGCTTGCAATTTTCCAAACTTGTCTCCTTCAAAATATCAAGAGCATATTTTATGTGAAATTACAACACCTTCCTTTGACTGAGCTACTTCAATATCAAGAAAGTATTTCAGACAACCAAGGTCTTTGATATGAAAATGGCTGAATAAGTGCTCTTTGAGTTGAAAAATCCTAGTAACATCATTTCCTGTAATAACTATATCATCAACATAGACCATTCGAATGACAATAAAAAATTGAATGATCTGTCTCACTTTGTTTCATTTCAAAAATTTGTTCAATGTGACTGAATTACCAATCCAAGCTCGAGGTGATTGTTTCAGTCCATACAAAGACTGATGCAATTTACAAACTAGACCACACTCCTCCTGAGTAACAAATCCAAGAGGTTGCTTCATGTCAATCTCTTCCTCAAGGTTACCATGAAGGAAGGAATTTTTAATGTCAAACATGTGGAGTGGCCAATGACAAATAGCCACTATAGCAAGGAAGATCCAAACTGTGGTGATCTTAGCCATGGGAGAAAAAGTATCACAATAATCAAGACCATAAATTTGAGTGTATCCCTTGGCTACCAACTGAGCTTTAAGGTTATCAACTTCACCACTAGGGCTAGGCCCAACTTTAACAACATAGACCCATCTACAACCAACAGTTTGCTTTCTAGGAGGAAAAGGGACAAGCTCCCACATGCCATTGTGTGCAAGAGTTTGCATTTCATCAATCATGGCTTGTCACCATCTAGCATGATCAAGTGCCTCATTAATAGTTTTAGGAACAATAGTAGATGACAAAGAGGAAATAAAAGAGAAATATGAAGAAGACAGACGATGATAACTCAAAATTATAAATAGGATGAGGATTATGAGTAAACCGAATACCTTTTCAAATAGCAATGGGCCAATTTGAATCGGAGTCATGAGAAGGTGTGTAGGATGAAGGACCAGTGGCAGGGGAAGCTGTTAGAGGAGGATCACGTGTCTTCAAATAGTGTGAAATTAGTTTGTTGTGTCCTGCACTTATATGTACTGAGGGGTGGTGGAACAACTTCAACTAAATCGTGAGTATGAGAATGAGGCTAATTTTCATCTAGGTTGGAGTTAGAAGGAGTAGGATTCATCATCAGATTAAAGGATGGAACAAGAAGAACCTATTGAATGGAAACAAGATTGTCCATGGAGGATGAGAAAAAAGGTGTCCCCAAAGAAGGTACATCAAATGCAAATATATAATACCTTTTGGTAGTTGGAGAATAACATTTGTATCCTTTATGAAGGTGAGGAATCTGATTTTCAAGAGAGGAAAGACATGAAATAAAGGGTCATTTGGAAAAGTTAAGAATGAGGAATCTGATTTTCAAGAGAGGAAGAGAGCATTCTATTTATTAAAAAATAGGTAGTAAGGACTATATCTCCCTAATGATGTATAGGAACCTTCATATTCAACATATGGAAGTGTGCAGTTTCAATGAGATGTCTATTCTTCCTCTCTACTATGCAATTTTGTTGTGGTGTGTGAGGACATGTGGATTGATGTAAAATACCTTGTGAAGATATTCTTCAGCATTGTCACTTCTGAATATTTTAATTTCTTCCCAAATTGGTTCTTAATCTCATTAAAGAAAGACATGAATATGGATAAGAGTTCAGATCTAACTTTCATTAAATAAACCCAAGTACATCAAGAGAATTCATAAATGAAGGTTACAAAATATCTAAAAGCAAAAGATGTGACACGGCTTGATCCTCATATGTCTGAACGAATGGTAGAGAAAACCGAGTTACATCTTTTGTCGATTTGTTTAGGAAACGATGACCTAACATGTTATCCTAATTGACATAATTCACATTTCAAAATTGGAAGTTGCTTGAGACTATGAACCATTATCTTCAATTTTGCTAAACTTGGGTGGCTCAAATGATCATGCAAAAATTTTGGTGTTGAAGTTGCAAAAAGAGACATGGACGAACTAATTTCTAGGTAATAGAGACCTCGTGATTCATGTCCTTTGCCAATCAGACGACTCGTACCATGTTCCTATATAACAAAGGAGTTAGCATCAAATGTTATTGAACAATTTATGAACGAGTCAGTTGGCTTTGAGAGATTAAGTTACAAGTGGGGGATGAGCAAAACAAAACTTAATTTTAAAGGAGGCAAAGGAACTTGACCATTTCCTGGAGATGCAACTTTTGACCCATTGGCTACAGTAACAAGATGAAGAATTTTTGGAGAAGAAATGGATGAGAATAAGGAATTGTTATCATAAATGTAATCAGAGGCACCTAAGTCAAGTATCCATGGAACATGACCTTCCACAGATTAAGAAATACATGCTATAGAAACACTTGGCACAGAAGAAGATTGGGCTTTGCTGTTGGAGTTTTCAGATTTAAGCCTCAAATATTTTGGTTTGGTACTCATCAAAAAACTTCAAATCTAATTTTTCATATTTACTCACATGGGCTGCCTTGTCAGGAAAACCATGCAACAAGTAACAATTTTCTTGTATATGACCCATTCTTTTACAATATGCACCCTGAGGACGTCCACTTCAACCACCACGTCCTCCTTGGTTGTTACGTCCTCCTCTTCCATGAGGTGCTACCACTATTGAAGTTTCAATAGTTTCAGTTGAGTTTTCATCTTTCACTGAGGTAAGAACACGAAGAAGTCTAGTGACTAGGTTGTCCATGGAAGGGGTTTGATCACCGGCCAAAATCTGATCATGTACATGATCAAAATCTGAATGTAAGCTTATCAAAATCAAAACCATATATGTTGTATCAAGTTTTTTGTTAACACCGTCCAATGAGTCACCCACAAGAAATCTTTAGTTCTTCTATTGTAGCCCGAGCTTTAGCTACATGTGAGACCATATCATGGTAAGTCTGTTTGAGAGAAGCTACTCTTTGGGTTGCATCAAAAAGATGTTGAATGTCATTAGCAAAAATACCTTGGCCCACCTTCCAAAAAGAATGACATGTCTTAAATGATGAGTATCTCTAATACATCAAGCTCAACTGATTGCAATAGAGGAGCACATAGCTGGAAGTCAAGTTTCTGCCATTGGGATTTATTTTCGATAAGGATAGCATTGGCTTCCTTCTCCAAATGGTCATGGTATCCTTGACAAAGGAACCACAACTCCACCCAGGCAAACCAAGACAAATAGTTTTTCTAGCTCAATTTTGCAGTTGTAATGATAGGAGTACCAAAGTGGAAATAGGACCTACCGAGGCCATTTCAATGAAAAGAATGAAGCAAAAGAAGTTTGAACACCACGACCCTTACCTCCAAGTAGGTCAAAACTATTAACTGAGGGTAAAAGTGTGACCAAAAGGAGTCAACAAAACTGCTAGAAGTGGTCCGACAAGATTCTGATAAGCAGGGGACACCAAAGAAAAATAATGTGTGGAGGAGCGTGCCTGGTTATTAGGGCACGAGACTTCCTAGGTTGAGTCGGGCCCCTCAAGGCACACCTAACCTTGAGTTCGCTCAAGAAAATGGCAATGACGGGCATGACAATGGATAGTGGTGGACCGGTGACTTAAGAAGGCAAAGCAGGATCTAACCCGCTATGATACCAACTTGAAATTTGATGTTTGGAAAAAATTCGAAGAGAGATTGCTCTTAGTTGGTATATTATATATATATATATATATACACACACACACAAAAAGGACCAGAATCAGTACAATTGTCAGCAAAAGCAAGGCTACAACCTAAAGACCTTAACCCTTAACTACTTAAGATAGCTAGGGCCAAAAAACAGCTTTTATAAAGCTGCACAACATATAATTATAATAAACAATTATTTTAATAGAGTAGGCAAAGTCCACTATTAGAAAAAACACTTTACATAGCATCCATGTACTAAGAAATTTAACATAGTAGATCTAAGGATACACAAATCAAACAGATTAAGAACAAGTGATTCTTGAAGTTTATTAGATCATTAGTATTTTACTTCAAAAGTTTCCTCTTTATTTTATGATATCTATATCCATTGGATGAACATTGACACATTTTTCTCCTACGGAGAAAAAACTATGCATCGTTTAAGTGAATCTCCTCACTACATTTGTTTTGGGGTAGGGTCATCCAATTTGCAATTGCAGCGGGGTTGAGCTGCCCTACTACTTCCCTAGTCTCCTTAGTTTATTTTCCTTTGTTCTATTGTTTTATAATGTGTTTGTCCCTTTAAGATATCTTATCCTTATCCTTGTATACGTGTTATCTATTTTTTAAAATACAAAAAACAAAAATCCTCTTAGTAATTAGTACATCTAGTCAATGACTACAAACACAGGTGAAATTGCAATAATACTGGGTCTTCTATGCCAAGTTAAAGGCTTCCTTTTATAAGAATTATGACCATGCAAGAAGAAAGTCCATAACATAACAGAAGAGAGAATTACAAGTCCAGACACTTTTTCCATTGTAATGAAGTTCAATTATGTGAAATGAACTGATGAGAATTCACATGCTTTGTATTTGAGACTTATTGGACGGTCTTTGTTTTTCCTCACATTACATGGCAATAAGATCTAGCAAACAATGAAATGAGCGCAAACTTGACAAGTGTTTGAAATCAGAACAGCAGTGCATTGAACTCAGCTCACAAAATATATTTTGGGCTAAGAAACACTAACCAGCAAATGAGAGAAATCAAGCTCCTTTTGTGTGACTGAAAATTCAATATTGAAGGGTGCAATCTGGAAAACCAAAAAATCATTACTCACAAATTATATAAAATCTACTAAATAGTTACACAAGAAAGTCTGCCACAGGATTACCTGCTCCCTTAAAATTAAAAGATGCTTTATAAGGAAGAGCTGTCCGTCCATTTGCGATGATCTCTTTGCAATTAATTTGCTTGCTTTCTGTGGAAGACAATAGGAAGCAGCAAGCATAAAATAAACTAGTGAAAATATCAAGGCATCAAATACTTTTGTCAAATTTAAATAACCATGATGAACAGATAGCATGCCCCACAAAGGTGCAGACCTTCACTGCTTCGTCTCCTAAGTCCTAATATGTGTTAATAATATTTATATTACATTAACATAATCATGATCATGACACTACATAGATGATTTTTTACTTTTCATTTACCTGAATAGATATTGAGCAAACTTCCACTGCTTCCTGATTGTAATAACAAAAGCCAATTGTCAATAAAATATTCAAAGAGAATTCAGGAGGGGGGGTGAGGGGGTGAGAAGTAAAAACAATTAAAGTGAAACCTCTAATACCTGTGCTAAACCTGTGAACACTGCAGACTCTAAACAACGATACAACTTTGAAAGACAAGATAGGGTTTTTTCCAGGGGCGGATACCATGTTTTAAATATCTCTGGGTTGCCATCAGCCTACAAATTTAAAGCTAATTGCAAATTACAAACGATGAAAGACAAATGGTTTTCAAATCTAGATCTACTTACATAAAGCAAATTGTCTAACACGTGAATACATGAAAATATCTTGCATTAACCACAAAACATATACAAGTCTGGTTGAGGTCTCCAGCATGTGAAAAACAAGAAATATGCAACAACCACACAGTGCCATGCATGCATGTAAGTGTGCAAAAAGCATGAGATATTCAGTAATTAATTCACAAGTTTGCTCTCTTGGCAAAATTGGAGGCAAAACCAAGGGAAGAATAATTGATTCACGATGATATCATCAATATTTCAACAGTCCTCAGCCATCATATCTCAACATCCTGTACGCCATTTCAGTTTCCAGTTCAGAGAAGGTAATATTTGGTAGTTGACATAGCTAAAAACAAAGAAGAATGAAACCGTAGTAGTGACCAAGTTCAGATTACTAAACAAGAAACTAATGCAGCAAGCAAACAACCAGAACTCTAATTACTAAATAAATCTAATGAGCTATTAGTGTAGGAAAATCAGCATGTGATAGTCATCATTAGTGAGAAACAATCATTGCTGAATTATATATATTCCAGCAAAGAACAATAAATTGATAAGGAAGACACTTTACAGGATTGATCTCAGAAGTACTTTCAGTGGATCTCTTCAGCTTTTCAGGGTAGTCCAAGTCTTCATTAGTTGGAATGTAATTCGCTATCTATAAAAGGATAAAGAAATAAGGTTTCTAGAAACCAAGATATTTGAAAAGAAATTTAAATTATTATAGTAAGTAACAATCACCCCCAAGGAGCTAAATATGGTGTGCCAAAAAAGTGTCAACCATTCATAAAATATAAACAATACATCTAATCTGACAGTATGATTATTAAGACTGAATGTTAGGACAGAGCAGTTTATTCTATATATAAATAGGGAACGGTAGTAGGATGGAGGGGGAATAAGTTGTCATTTTTAAATTGAGCATTAACTCTTTATGAAGGCGAAACCTTTGGAGGAGATTTCTTTTCTATTCCTTGTATCCCAACAGAAAATCATTTACTCCAATCATCTAAATACGTTGAAAGGAGTTGATGAGTGTGTTTGTCTGTTTGATGCATAGTAAGGGCAACACAAGCAGAGCAGGGTACCGGTAGGTAAGTTGTTGGAAATAGGAATATTTTAGAAAATAAGAATTTTAATATTTATTTTTCCAAATTGCCTAGATACTTGGTATAGCTAGGTTCGATGCATCATAGGAAGTAGTGGTGTCTTAATTTTCCTCTTGTAATTTGTGCTATTAATTATCTTTGTAATACTGTTGAATATAAATAAATCCATTCTGGTGGGTGGAAAACTCACTTAAGCATATTAAAAAAAAAAAACTCGTTTCTCTCTTCAAACATAAGTCACAACAGCACAATTTTTTTGCGCAGTCTTAATGGTGATTGATGCAAAGCAAAAGCAGTTTTGAGATGGAGACAGGGAAAGAACAAATGGAGGGAGGGATTTGAGACTTGAGAGAGAGAAGGGGAATCAGGAAGAGGGCTACCAAGAAGAGGAAAAAAAAAATAGGCAAGAAAATTTGAGCAAATGAACAAAATTGACACAGTTCTACAGGTATTGGTATTTTTCCCTTCCAGTAACGAGGTGGAGAACAGAACCAAAGGGACAAAATCCAACAAAAAGAAATACCTTCAACAGGTAAATTAAAGAACTAAGAAGTCATAACAAAATATAATAATTAAAATAACAAACCAACAAGTAACCTACCTCATCTTGTATATGAGTCCGAGCACGAAATGTCAACCGCTCATGAACATCTGCTAAAATTCTCTCAAATGTAGGACGAAGACCAGCTAGTGATTCACTCTTCCTACTATGTTGTTCCCCCAAGACTTCCATTTTAAGTATATCAACAAGTTCACAAAGAAAATCAATAGTTGTTTCCTGAACAAGTTTGGGACGCAGTGTATCATACAAATATGTTGACCTGCAACCAAAATTGATGAAATCAAGAGTTGCATACACTATACACGTTTATGAAATTTTGCTTTTAATGAATGACATTCACATTAAACAATTAAAACAGAAAATGAGAAAGATGGACTTAAGTATCAAAAACCAAAGGAGGGTGCCTCAAAGAAACTTGGACATGCATCAAGCACTAACGCTCCTTCACTTCCACTATATATGGATATGTGATACATTCCCAGAATGATTCCTAGGCAAACTTCCAAAGATTCCTAATTCTTGCACTTGGGACATACAAAAGGACTATATCATAAGCTGCACCTTCTCCCCCGTTGGTTATGCTCTACGAAGCACAATAAAAGAGCTACCAATCCACTATGTGAAAGCTCCTTTCATATCCAATTATTCATAACTAAACAGTGAATTCCAACTTCCAAGGTATCAAGTGAAATGAAAGGAATAATAGGAATTCTTGAATAAAACCTTTTTTTTGGTACTTATGTTCCTTTTCTTTCTTCTAATGAATGTTTCTCCTGTTCAAAGAAAATTAAAACAAGTATCTTATTAACAGGAACACAAACTTACAGAGGATCCATTAATGGAGCTAAACTTGAAATATCCTTTGAAGAAGCTGGGAAAAAATGATCAAAAAGTTGGTGTTCAAGTTGACAGACCTGCACTTCAAATTACAATCAATAAGACTTCCTGCCATAAAGATATTGTTAGGACACAAGGAATAGGGGATAAATGTCTCCTCCAAGGGCCTTCACAAAGAGCTAGTGCTCCATTTACAGATGACAACTTATTCCCCCTTCATCCTACTATCCTTCCCTATTTATATATCTAATAAACTCCTCTAACTACCTAATTAATACTCTAAACACCTTTTCTCCTTATATCCTAACAGATATGGCCAAGTAAAATCATTAAAAGTTTACATCTAGCATAAAAACAAATAGAATAATTGCAAGATTAACATTTATTCTTCGGCTGAAAATCTGTATGCTTTGTATAATGTTGCAATCTATAAGGAAACAAATAAATTAAGCCCCCTTGATCTCCCCCCCCCCCCCCAGCCTAGGGGCTTTCAGCCAATAAACCCCGCAACTTTCAGTTTTGGAAAACCTACCAAGGCACTCATCATAGTTGGAGAGCTTGAGACCTTATAAACCCCACACTAGAATCCAATACTTAATGTGGGACTCAAGTCCCACACCTTGCAATTGGAACTAACACATGGGCTTGTTGAAAACTATGATGCACCGATACGATACGGCGATACGATTATTTAAAAATATATAGGATACGATACTTGTAAGATACGTGTCATCATATATAATAAATGTTCATACAATATAATAAATGTGTACTTGTAATTTTCATAAATATTTAATATATAATAGCTATTTTGCATATCCAAATTAAAAACATACTTATTGTACATTACTAAAAGTAAATAAATTATAAATCATTTCATCATAAATTACTTTTTATTATTTGCAAATAGAATTAATATTTCTAATTTCATTCCTTTTTTAAAATTATCTATATAGAAGACAATTTTCATTTATAGTTCAGCAAGGACCAATAGTTCTATGTTTCTATATTAAACATGTTTATATATCTTATTTAGCTGTAATGGATATTTCATAATTTTTTCAAAAATTTGAACACTTTATCGATACGTATCACTAATAAGTATCGGTGAAGTATCTGAAAGTATTAAAATTGAATAAATTTTTTATAATATTTTTAAAGGCTATAGTAGGATACTTCATTGACATGTATCAGTGAAGTATCCAAGAGTATCGTGTCGGATACGTATCGGATACGGATACGTGAAGCAAATTGAAGTATCCGTGCTTCATAGGTTGAAAACAAAGATGAACTAACAAAAACAAATAATTGAGGG
This sequence comes from Cajanus cajan, assembly GCF_000230855.2. Taxonomy (NCBI): domain Eukaryota; kingdom Viridiplantae; phylum Streptophyta; class Magnoliopsida; order Fabales; family Fabaceae; genus Cajanus; species Cajanus cajan. The sequence goes on from NC_138521.1 coordinate 68,197,627, forward strand.
CATTAACTGATGGAATTCAAAGCCACAGAGTATTGATCCCAAAGTTGAGAAAGATTGTATGCTTTTTCTTCCTATTTATTTAACAAAGTGATAATTAACTAAATGATTTAGAGGATTTAAAATTATGTTGTATAACTTGCTTTTTTAATCAAAACAAATTAACACAACTATTAATTAAAATACAAAACAGGAAGCACTGCAGAGTATTTAAGCTAAACTAAAATATGATTATACTCGTATGTAAAGACATTTTAATAAATTCATCCTTCCAAAAGAGAAAATACAAACTTCAAAAGAAATACCAAAGGAACACATGATCAAATTGGAAGACAATACGATTAAAAAGGATAAAGGAATATCTAAGAAACCTTTGGAGAAACAATTAAAAAAGAGTTGCTCTAATGGTTTATTGAAATTTTGGTTTTTGATACAACCCAACGACATCATTTTATCCATATTGTCAGCCCCACATAATGATATACAAGACCTGGTTGTTGTTGTTATAGCCATGTTCAGTGCAGAATATCAGCCAATTTGCAATTCAAAATCTATGCACAACGATCACATTTTGATTTCTTGAAAATTTATATTTGTTTCCATTTTTTAAAAATCCCAATGTGTTAACATTATCAAAAAAAACATATTTATAAATAATAAAAACTAAAAAGAACATTTCCATCCTCATTTTTTCCCAAAACTGCCAAAACTCCTTGTCCAATTCAAATGTTAGTTAGAGATTTGGATATCAAATGTAAAAAGTCAAAGTTACTTTTCTAAATAATCACACCCACAACGCATCTCTCCATCTTTTTTTTTTCCCACAATTATGCCCAGTTTCTGCATTTCAGTATAGCTCTCTCTGCCACTTTTAGCTAAGTCTAAGCTCTAAAGCCAATATGAACACAGATGTCATGGCGAGAATTGCCTTCATTGTATATTCAAAAAAGAGACCAATGACTAAAAGCAATAAAAAAGACATCATGGTGTTAACAAATTGCCGTACCTGTATGAGATATGCACATCCTGATCTAGTCAATGATGGCAAGGCCTCTTTCTTGGCAAACTCGGATATTCGTCGCTGAACAATACTCCTTATCTTCATGGAATGAAACAGAGAATCTTGCCATAAGTTGAGAAGGTTGAAAAGAAAATATTACAAACATACAATGACCAAGCAAGTAAATTCTCACCAAAGAGAGGCGTTGCTCACAGTATAGTCTGTGGCATTCTGCAAGGATTTGCCCATATTCTTTCCTTGAAGACCTGCTTTCAATCTCTTCAAGTAGTGGCTTAAGCTGCAAAAGTTACAGTTCTTAATCAGCTGCACAAAAGGAGTTTTTTTTTCTTCTTTTTTTCCTACAAAGGAGAGGTAGAGATACGCTGGAGAAAAGCTTAATCATCAAGGCTGACGATTGTCTTATTTGTTGTCCAAAATAAACCTTCAAATCAAAATATTTATGTCAAATGGAAAGGCCTACCTCACTTGCTGCTGCCTTGAACCGAACATATATCACTGATGCCTCTACTCCCTCAGAAATAGATGCTTTGCCACCCCCACTTCCACGGATTGCTTCCTGGACCTGATGTTGAGGTATATGCCAAATTTATTATCATAGGATTCTAAATACTCATATCCTGGTAGAATACATATATGCACACCTATTATCCACTCAACCTGTTAAATTAACTTCACCTGAGAAGAGGCACCTTTAAGAACAGCAAGTACATGTGAACGCATCATGCCCAATGCTCGAGACTATAAAAATGAACAATGTTTCCAAATTACTAAAATTAATATTTATCAAACATGAGATATCATAGGATAGACTTCTAGCCATAGACATTAGATCAAAAAGTACAAGTTTGCTAAAACTAATTAACAATTCCTGGAAGTAAAATTTATATACCTGGAGTTGCCGAAATTTAAGCAAGTAAACACTAGATTCTGCATACTGTGGATTGTTTTCAACATACCTAGATTAAAAGTAAAAATGTCAATAATCACATCCATTGTTCAACTACAGAAATTAAAGTTAAAATCGCTTAATGACATTCTATACAATGAGCATGCCAAACGTACAAAGCACAGGAAAGAAACTGGATTTTTACTCACGAGATGCATTCATCAAGTCGTTTGAGAAGTGGGAGAAAGTTTTCATTTCCAACGTTCATGTTTGGAGAATAAAAATTGGTAGCAACCTGTACAGAAGAATTTAAACACACCATATACATCACATGAAAAATAATAACTACTTCAAGTTTTGTGAAACTTCTGAACAAAACAAAGACCTCTAAACCCTCTGTGTGTAAATATATCTATACTAATATATTAAGGGGATACTCTTTTTAGTATCAACTTTGATCTCCATATTTGGTAAACCATTATACCCTTTTATTATTAACAAATTTATTTTTATCAAACCCAAGACCTTGAGGCTCAAGGATCAACCACGGTACCAATTGGATCACCATCCTAATTTTATTTATTTTTAATAGAAGTACAAAGTATCTCGACCCTACTAATATGTGTGTGTGTGTGTGTATATATATATATATATATATCAACTTTTAAGTTAAATATAACATGCAGATTTCGAAGATTAATGCAGCAGCAGCAAATACTTTTTTCTTACAACAGTACAGTAAGACTAAAGAAGTGGTAATTGTATCAATTAAGTGGTTGTAATACATACCCAAAAAAAAATACAATCTTCACAAGCAACAAATACTTTTTTCAAAAAAACTGCTAAAACAATCATCAATTTGATGCAAGTGTCTAAGTTTTCCAATTTCACAATGTCAGAAAACATACAAAAATGATCCCACTTTTATTACACGTTCCACAGGAAACAACTTGTCTTAGCACTCATTGTGGCACCATCCTGATGTCCACCAAAATGGCACCTTTCAGTGGCTTATATTATAAGGTACTAGAAGCATATAAATTTTACATGTGCTATTACACATTGACATTGATTCTGTATGTCCTATTAGTGTGTTCACATTCTTCAAGATGTAACATGCTATTAGATCATTACGAAAAAAAAATAATGCAAAATTAAATCTAAGAAAAAGTCAAAAAGATCCAGTCAAGCCAGCAGTCAAACCTTACATTCTCCAGTTCATCAAAGTAATTGAGTTTACTACGAAGTGCTTCTGCAAAATCAATTAGTCTTTGCTTCTCTTGTAGCTGTAATAAAAAAATAATAGTGAGCAGGTCAGTCATTTCAGCATAAGAAGAAATCTAAGAAAAGATCATAGACTTTCAACTTCCAAATAGGAATAATAAATCCAACAAAATGTGTGGCATCTAATTCATTTATACTAAAGAGAAATTTTTTTCACCATTCATGAAGGAAAATGAAGACAAGCGACATAAAATCTTCAGTTTCTTTAACTTATTTTTCTGATTTATTAGTTTACACAACATTAACCTACTTGGTCTACTATTAAAGGAATAAGAGATCCCTAGCAACCGCTACCTACAATATGAATTTTACAATCATTCCAGCCAACACTTAAAAAAATAAAGAAGAATTGGTTAATAGGTAACAAACCAACACTTCAAAAAAATAAAAAAGAATTGAGGTGATAGACTGATAGGTAACAACACCATACCAGTCTGTCACATGCATCATGCAGCGTTTTAGTCTTTGTAGCCACTGCTTGATGCTGCAACTGTAGTTCGTTGAATAAGTCTAGCGTGTCATCAACCTGCACAAGATCAAGTCGTCCAAATGGAGAACTGAATGAGAAAAAAACGGTTGCCAAATTAGCTAGCCGCATCTAACCCACTAGAACTAGATAGAAAATGACCTGTTGGAGAATTTCATCACATGTCTGTATGCGCTCTGTTAGAGTATTCACATAATGTTGGTATTTCTCTTCTGTCTATAATTGGAGACTAAGTCAAGAATCAACAATAAAAATAAACAGAATCTGAAACATTGGCGGCATAATAAGACTAGTAACTACAAACCTCTGATTTCATGGCAGATTCGAGATCCGTAAACCATTTGTAGAACTGCATCAAATTAAAAGAAAAAAAGAAAAGAAAAAAAAACCACGTAAAAACTCATGTCAAGCATTAAAAGCCACAAACCAGATTGCGCAGACAACTTGCCTGATTAGTATTGACCATAACAGTCTCGATAGCACCAGCATCATCGAAAGAACTATCCTTCGTTTTAACGGACAACGCATTGTCTTGCACCGACACATTCTCTTGAGCCTACACATGCGAATTACATTAAATTGTTTAAATAGAATAGCAATTAAACGTAAATGACAGTAGAACAAGCACAGAAAAGCTCACCAACTTGAGCGGCAACGGTCGCTCAGAAACCGCGTGAGAAAGCGACACAATCGCGGCTTGTTGTTGCTCCGTCAAAGGAGCATTCTGCAAAACACAATTAACTTAAAAAAAATCAAATCACTGCAAATAACGTCGCAGATCTGATCCGCGACGGAGTGAGATTCATTTGTGAGTGAAAGGATTAATTAAGATGATGTGACAATAATTAAATGGAAATGCAATTAGAAAACACGAGATCTACGAAATCGAGGTAACTAGGGCTAAAAGAGAAGCGAGATTTGGATGCGAGAGGAAAAGTGTTGAAACCTGTTCCCAAGTGGAAGCGAAGTTGTAGCCCTTGGAAATGGCAGCGGAGTTCGGATGAGATTGCGGTGGACCTCTGCTTCCCATTTTCCTGTCACCGCTTCGCTCTGCTTCTGCTTCTGCTTCTGCTTCCTCCCCTGTCCCTTCTTCCTTACATAATAACAACCAGTTTGTCTCTTCGCATCAAACGCTGCGTTTTGTTTCTCAGTTCAACGTAACTACCAGTTGTGTGCATTGCAAGGTGTCTGTCTTCTTATTACAAAATTAATTTAGCTAAATTTATAATAAAATCAAAATGTTTAAAAAAAATAAACATTTAAAGAGTTTATACATGTTCTTCAAATTATTTAATTAAAAATTCACTCGATTACATATAAGAGGTGAAGAATTAAAAATACAGAAGTAAACGAAAATATTGTGAAAGAAGTCGAATCATATATACAAAAATAATATATATATATATATATATATATATATATATATATATATAGAGCGAGAGAAAGGTTTAAATAATGTAATAATTTTTATCAAATTATTATTTCTCTTAATAATTTTATATTAAATATAAAATTTAATTATTAAATTATAATTTCATATTATTTTATATGTATTTATGTTAAATTTTGTTAATATTTATAATTAAAACATTTAAAGAGTTTATACATGTTCTTCAAATTATTTAATTTAAAATTCACTCAATTACATATAAGAGGTGAAGAATTAAAAATACAGAAGTAAACGAAAATATTGTGAAAGAAGTCGAATCATATATACAAAAGGTACTATATATGTATATATATATATATATAGGGACAGAAAGGTTTAAAGAATGTAATAACTTTTATCAAATTATTATACTTATTAATAATTTTATATTAATATTATCTTATATGTGTTTATTTAATATTATCTTTTTTGATAATTATTTTGATCTCTATTTTTATTATTATTATTATATTATTTTATTTTAAAAAATTAGAAAAAAATATATTTTTTAATTAAATATTATGTTTGTGTATATTTTAGTTTTCATTTTTATATAGATTATTTTATCCTTTATTTATTTTTTAATAATTATCTTTTTTATAAATAACTTTTCATTTTTTTTCTTATTTATTTATTTTCTTTTAATATAATGTAGTCCCAGAGTACCTTTTACCTGTTAGTCTCTGTTAAAACTATAAAAAATATTTAATGCACTCAAGGTTATTTTGGAAAAAAAATAATAATAAATCTCGCAACAACTATTTGGAAGTTGACCGTAGATGCTTTACGCTTTATTAACAAACTTAAATTTATTGAGCTAATTTATTTTCAAAATTAGGAACACAATATCTTTAAAACTTATAAATATTATGAGTGTATTAGACTAATATTTATTAGATAAATCTCTTCATTTTTATTAGAAATTTAATATTGAATTTAATTTTTTTTATATTTTTTATTCTTTTATATAAATTTGTATAGAAATAAAATAGGTAATTAATTTGTGTCTTGCTTTAACTTATTTTTTTAATAACAAAAAAAAAGACTATTATTTAATAATACTTTGGACTTAAATTCACGATAATCTAAAATACAAAATCATCTCTCAAAATTTCAAAACGAGGGATTTTAGCCCTTTAGTTATTTTTTTTAGGTATATAATTAGTATGTGGTGTAATAATTAATACTCAAAAAATGAATAATGTTAATTTAATTCTTAAAATAATGATAAGTGATCCTCAAATTCATCCTTAGTATATCGGGAATAATATATAATTTATGTGAAATAAATAAACGATTAAAATCTCTACCATTTTGATAGAGGGGTCAAATTTTGATCAAGTAATTATTTAAGAGGTCAAATTTAATATTTTTAATGCTTACTTAGAAAATAAGTCTATACTCCCTCTTCTGTTTTTCACTCCATTTTTTTTAAATTTCCTTCGCCCATATATTTTCTTCTTTCCTTTTGTGTCTCTAAAATGTGTTTAATATTGTAAATTTTGAAAAGAATAGTTCAAAAGAGATGAAAAAAAGACAAAATAATTTCTTTCCTAAATCCTCATCAAAATATGTTCCACTATCATGTGGATTAAAGAGAGACAGAGAATGAAACATTTTTTAAATAAGAAGATAAATTTGTTAATAAATTATGCTATCGAATCTTACGCATATTATCACAATTCCACCATTAAGTCAACATTAGTGTTGTCTAAGTCAACATTAATATTGTTTCATCAAAACATTCATTTATTAAGATATTAAAATACCATAATTCTTGACCACTAGGTTAACTTTAGTGTTGTGCCATCAAAATATTCATCTATTAAAAATATTGAAATACATTATGAGGTTAGTTTGCTCACAAATTTACTCATACATTGAAAAACTAGAATTAACTAATCAAACTTACTAGAGTTGACATGATAATGAGAGTTTGGAAAGACTTCCGTAACAGAATTTACCCCCAAACAATTGCATCTACATTGAAGCTTGCTGTTTCGTGGTGATAACTAATATAAGTCAACCATGGAGGTATTTAGTCGAATGTTCTATGCATTTACCAAGTTCGTGTAAAATTCACAATATATAATAAATAAATAGATATACTTTTAATCTTAATCGCATAACGATACCTCAGTTTAATACAAGTACCTTAGTCGTATAAACTTTGTTGATCCTTTTTTCTCTATTTCTATTAGTACTGATGTAAATATTCAGTTCAAAAGCCAGCGTAAAACTGTGGATCTATACTTCAATAGTTAGTAACTACAAATGTATCAATATCGATATCACAAAATGTAGCAAAGAGAGGAAATGGGCAACTGGCACGGGCTAAAAATTGGGGCCACCAAACTGTAAATATTGCAAAATTTGATTTTGTATACATTCAAAATCAAAACCCTGATTGAATAAATTTCTCAATAACTACTTATAGGAGAAGAAGAAAAAAATTGGTATAATGAAATCCATTAGTTAAAACTAACTTATGTGAAAGTTAAAATAATTTCTCCAAAAGCTAATTTTAACTTATACATAAGTTAGTTTTAACTAATGATAAAATCTTAATTCCTTAACCAAAAATTTTTCTTTTCCTATAAGTGTTTACTAAAAAGTTTATTCAAATAGGGTCCAACTGCTGTACCTTACAAAAAGACACGAGCAAAAAGTAAAAAAGATCTACACAGGCTAAATTTGGCTAGTCTTTAACATCTGAAACTCCTTCGCCACAAATCTGAAACCTTGCTTCAGCTTCAGCCAAACAAGGAGAACTTATCACTTTACAGATTCGCTCTTCCCCTCTGCCTTTCCTGAGAGCCAGCCTGTCATCAAGAAATTAATTAACATCCAGGGTGTGAACGACCTCAGACAAGAACTAAACCTAGACATTTCATATTTGCAGTTCGTACCTTGTTGTTGTAGCATGAGCCATAATGTTCCCTCCAATAGGCTTGACTTGAGGTCCAGCAAAGACTGCAGAACCATCTACTTGTGAAACTACTTGGTTTGTTATGACGATAGCAACACCAAACTACAATTAGAAAATCAGAAAAATTTATTAGCTCCAAACTGATTATGTATAATTATTAGTTGAGACTTTTTCTTATTCCAACACACAACAAACAACAAGAAGATCATACGGGGAAAACCTAAAAGTTTTAACTAAGTTCTACAGGCTTTTAGCATCAACCATCTCACATCAAAACTGTCATAGTATGGATCCAAACTATTAGTTGACCAACTGTCAACCACATAACAGCCTTTGTGAGACATGGTATGCCGCATAATTTAACATACTAAGATAGAAGCTTGAATTAGTTTAACCTAGAAGGTTAGGTGCACTGCCAGCCCAACTAGGAGTTTTACCTCATCCGCTAATTTCTGAAGGCTCCTCAGGAACTTTGCTAGATGCATTTGCCGGGCTGAAAGCTCCCCCCTTCCAGAAAAATCTGTCCTATAGAGGGCAGTAGCACTGTCTACTATCATTACAGCAAACCTGTGTATATACAATCAAAATGTAAGCCGCTAACAAAAAGAGTTTCCACAATCAGATATCGCTGGTTACAGAAAATCTTACAGCTCTAGCACAAGAAAAAAAAATATGAAGGAATAAAACACTTCAGCTAGTAACAACACCACCCCGTGATAAAGCAAGATGAGAACAAATTATTATGGTATTATTCACTTGAGCATCATTATGTGTGGTAAAATGGTAATGTTGGCAGATCTTAACAATATTGAACAAAGGGATCCATCGCAAATCACACCTTGTTTCCACCATCATTGACGCAGCTTCAAGCAGAAGCCGTGATTGATGATCAGTGTTATATGCTCTAGCATAAGCCACATTTTCCAATACATCAGCACCATTCAGCCCAAACCTGCAGAGCACAAAGAAAAATTAACACTGAACGCATTACATATATCACATATACATGGAAGCAGAAAATTCATATCAAGAATCATTCTTTATACCTATCTGCTATTTGTAAGAGTCGCTGAGGCCTAAATGTGCCCTCAGCATCTATGTACATAGCTTTACCCTCACCACCTCCTTGGTCTAGCGGCAACTACGACATCAACAATGAATCAGAATTAGGTGAAGGCGTGAGAATTACAGTTCGATTAAAACCAAAAGTTTCACAAACTCAATCTTTAAAACCGAGTGCACTAGAGCAACTGTCATTGAGCATGAGCATGAAAGGAAACTACACTACTCACTTGGCAAGTGACACACAGAGTGTGACACAGCTGAGTCTTCCCGGATCGAAATTCACCGTATAACTCAGTGATAGAACCAGTCTCAATTCCACCTGATAGAAAGAACCACATATCAAGTCAAGACACTCCAACATTAAAAATCACGATGTTCCATAAACCCTAAAAAGGTCTTAATTGTTTCTGATTCTTACCCTCCAATATCTTGTCAAGCTCTCTTGATCCCGTGGTAATCTGAATGATTGCATCGCGCTGGGCATGGAGTTCACTGGCACTGGTAAACCCCATAGGCACAAGCTTAGAAGCTGTCAATAAAGAACAGAAAACAAACGTCACAAGACCTTCACAATTACAAGAAACGGGCAATAAGGGAAACAAGGGTGAAGGTGTTTTCTTTACCTGCTTCGATGATCTTGTCAACTTTGGCTTCACTGATACCCTTGATTTGCAAAAGGTCTTTCCTGGGAGTGTAAGCAACGGATTCAACGGTGCAAATGCCCGCGTCTTTAAGCTTCTTGACGTCTGTGGCGGCTATGCCCGATGCCTGAGATTAAAATTAAGCATTAGGGTATAAGCAGAAAACACGAAAAGGGGGAATCTTGACCTAAAAAAATGGTGGCGAGGGTGTAATTGAAGGCAGTAAAGCGAAATGGAGGAAATTAGATTAATGGGGTTGGTGAAATAATGAACAAGAAGGGATCTTTGAAGAGAAGGGACCTGAAGTTGCTCGACGGGAAGAGGGCCATGCTGAATGTCTTCGGCTTCGTCCTGTTGTTGGGGCGTTTTCTGGTGGCGTTGCTGCTCCATGGTTGCAGTTGCAGACATGACCCCTCAGAGATTCAATTGACGAGAACGAAGCCAAGTGGGTGAAGAGAAGAATGAAGAGAGGGTGAAGATTCAAAAGAATTGGTGAGGCGCCAAAATAATTCTTCTGTGGCCCCAAACCAAGAAGCTTACTTGACAAGCTTAACAAGAAAATATGAGATATATTTATACAAAACGTTCCCTCCAGAAATTAATTAATTAGTTAAAACACACAAAGAGGCCCATTTTGTCTTCAGACGGCCCAATACAAAAATAGGTTTTTGTTTGGGTCATTTATTCCAATTCCTATTTATTTAATTGGGGGAAGGGGTTGTATTTATTAATATAGTTTACTATAATTTCAATTATAGTGATTATATATCTCGTTTCTTAAAATTTTGTAAAAATAAAATTTAATTGATATAACAAGATAAAATTGTTTCTTAGATTATGGGTCATAGGGATATAATTACATACATAAACTTTCCAAAAACATGATGTTAGTAGAAAGGGAAGTTACATACATAAAATTTCGAAAGATAGGAGATGATGTTAGTATAAAGGTAATATGGTTGCATACAAAGATTGACTACTCATTGAATGCTCCAACAATATTTTTTTTTTCAACCATAACTAATAGTTACAAACATTGTGATGTTTCCCACTTCAACATAAAGAAAATCATCATTTAAATTTGATTATTTTAGATAGAAAATTTTATATAAAATTTTCATTGTTTGATCTAATTGAGTGACCTTTTTACTTGAGTCTCTTCATTCAAGCATTTAAGGTTGAGGATTGGATACATCTAATCTACCCATTGACCAAATAATTAAATTGACTTCCCAATAAAGTCAATGTAATTGACTTTTTTAGTTGATCGAACCAATCGATTTTCTTTTGTTGTTAGACTAATTGCTTAAAGTCATAATATAAAGAAGGGAGTAGATGCAATATGTGACATTGAGATTTGTCGAATTACCCTCATAAAATCGAGAATGCCAATATACTCAAATACAAGTATAAAAAGAAATTATTAAAGTTAAGATAAAAAAATACTTTTTAAATACTATGAACTTTGACAATAACTATAATTTTTTAGAAATAGTCATATATATTAAAACATAATTATCTTAATAAAAGAATGATGAGGATGTTCAATGATATAATAAAAGAAAATATATGTAATCAAAAATACTTTCAACCTGTATAAAAAACATATATGAATTTAAGGTATTGAAATACCATTATAATTTGTTGAGATGATTTTTTACATCGGAAAAAAATGATAAGATGTCATTAGAGATATAATAAATGTAATTTTTTTTTGCAAGGTTTTAACATTTTTTACTTTACGAATTAGTTTTTTTTGGAATTGATTAAATCGTAAACTCAAATTCTAATATTTGTTAAGTCTTGCATCTCTCAATTAATTTTCAATAAATTGTTTAAATTAAAATTATTTAAACTGTATATTTTTATCCATTATACAAAAAAAAAAAAACATTTGTTGGTATTTTTTTCTTGTGAAATGTATAAAAGAAAAAAAGTTTATTAGTACAAAAAAAAAAACCTATTTTTTGAGGAAGAGATTTGAATTCTTGCATGATAATTAGAAAAACGATGAAGTGCCTTAAAATACTAGCTTAAAAATAAAAGTAAAATGTGTTTAATTAAATAATATATATAATTCACAACTATTATTCAATACTTATTTTTAAGCAAATACAAAAGGTTATTATCACGGACAAGGTATTTGCCACATCAAAAATTGTAACGTGTAATACTTGTTGATTTGATACTTTATCACATACTTTAGTTGGTAACGGAATACTTTTTAAAAAACCAAAAACATGACATTAATAAGTAAAAACATTAGCATAGATATAAATCATTGTTAACATAATATAACATTAACAGCACCTTGGAAGAACAAGATTGACTCAAACTAGTAGTTTTGAAATGGCAAGAGCATTACTACAGAGTTGAGAGAAGTAACGATTACGTTCAGTAAGAGGAGAGTTGGAATATTCACTGTCTTCACTTTGCATGTCCTTGAAGCCATCTTCACATGTCTCAGCATCTGACATAGCAGCAGAAACCAACGTATCCACTCTGTCACAATCTCCATTTGCAAGTGCATGTTTTGAGTGATGCAAGTTCTCTATGGCTTCTGAGTATTCCTCCACACAGTCACTTAAGCAACGGGACACGTAATTGTTATTGGAGCCATTTGAAGCAGAAGAAGATTGCAGCTGATAGACATAGGACAAAGTATCTGCAGCATATGTTGTGGTCAGATTCAATGCAATCTCAGCAAGCACTTTTAGATCTGATGTCTTGCTGCTGCCAGGGACTGATCTCAAGGAAGAAATGCATACTTGAAAATGAAGGGTGTGCTTGCAAGTTGCTGTGACCAAATCCTCTCTTTCTTCTGCGTTATGTGGCCTACCACATTGACCAAGCTGAACAAAGCAATTCATCAACAAAATGGGCAGAACAAGGTTGAAAGTTTTCCTTGATGCCATGTCTGCCTCTGATTGTTTAGGGGCTCTGCAAGTGTCATATATAATGTTGTAACTAAACTAATCCAAAATGGACGAAACTTAAAGTACAGAATCATAGGTATTGTTGGTTTTCTAATCACAATCATAACTGGTGTTTTACATTAATAATACGCGTCATTTAATATAGAAATGTAAAATTTTAATTATGATTAAAAAACAGCACCAACAACACTTATACTAATGCATGTAAGTTTTATCCATCAAATATACTAACCTGGTGTAATATAATTGATAGATGATCATGTTCTTTAAACATACGGCCAAAAGTTTTAATGCTTATTATTGTTGGTATATGTTTTAAATATATACAGCAACACTTATAATAATGCATGTAAGTTTTATCCATCAATATACAAACGTGGTGTAGTATAAATGTATAATTGATAGATAATCATGTTTCCAAAAGTTTAATCCTCAAGATCTGTGTGTATAGAAGTCCGTGAGCACAAAACAGTATTTGTTGAGAAAAAATAATTCCTTAAATAGATCACATTACATTGAAAAACTAGTTTATGTCTCTTAACTAGAAGATTCTCTGGAGTCGCCTACAAAAACTAATTGATACACAAAGACAAATTTAAAACCTAAACAAATGTCTATCAGCTACTGATCCATTTTGTTTAATAAACAACGTAGATGCCAGGTATGATTGCAAATAGAATAACTTTTTTTTGGCAAGCGACTTTTGAATTAGTTGGCCAGCTTTCTTTCTGTGTGTGGTTGGAACGGGGGCCGGTATGGTGTATAGATCATGACAGCTCTTTGCATTTGTTTTGTCTGTGTCTCATAGGAATGAAATATAATTAACCAATTGGCCCCAAGTACCTGCCTTATGTTTCAAAAGATCATGAACTTATTCATGACAACTACAGAAAATTTGATTCAACATGGAGTGTTTAATTTCATTTTATTTATATATTATTTTTTTCGTGAAAAATTAACAATTACACCGATAGTAGTTTCCCCTGCATTTGCAAGTACAAGAGATAAAACAAAATTATTTAGTTCACTTCAGACCCAACTTCTTTTATCTGCAAGAACAGATAATCACTCGTATAATGATTCTTCTATTTACTTCAACATTTGGTGACACACAATTCTATTCAAGTATGTTCCACCCCACTGTAGTTAGTGCAAGATTACAATTGAAGATTAATTTTTTGTAAAAATTTTACAGTAAAAAATAAAGAAAGAAAAAAAAAATACATTTCATCAAAATGAGCAACACCATCAGCTTTATTTCCCAGTGTGCCTAACAACATGCAGCAGCTCAAGGGGTAAGAAATTTGAAGCAAAGCGTTTAATTGATCAAGCCTTGCACAGCAGGCACCCCTGTGCTCTGGAGCCATGTACCCTTCAAGAAAGTGCCCACAGTGAACTTGCTTGCCTCATCCTTGTTGATGACCTTGTACCCAGGCCACTTGACCCTAGCACTGGTGCTGGCACCAGGTCCTGTGTTGGCATACTCAGCATAGTACAAAGTATTGAGTGCAAAGTCTCCCATCCACGCTGTCCACCCATCAGGGTTAATGAAGTCACCTATTTCTGATTCCATGACAATGGTTCTTGAGTACTCCTTCCATGGCCTCCCAAGGTAGCTCCTGATCTTGTCCTTCTCTGGAACCAGTGAGTCATCAGCTTTGATGGTGCACTTTTGCAGCACAATTCCTGTGGCTTGTTGCTTGTCCTTTCTCCCTTGAGCAGTCACCATGTTCTGCTGGCCGTCCATTGGCTTCCTAACTATCATGATGCAGTTCTGGAACACCACAGCTGCATCACCAAAGATGAAGTCAATTGTGCCTGTAACGATGCAGCTCCTGTAGAACTGTCTGTGGGCTTGGGTGTATAGAGTGTCTTGGTAGCCCTCAAAACGACAGTTGGCAAACACTGCACGATCTGCCTGCACTCTTGCAGCCACTGCTTGGTGCCCTTCAGGGCCTGCAGTGTTTCTGAATCCCATTGCCATGCCTAAGAATGCGTCTCCCTCTACCACTGCACATGCAATATGTTACTCATCTATAAATAAGACATCAGATTAAGAATCTGCTTGAATATAAGCCAGAAACGCTTTTAAGAGTTTTTTTTTTTTTATTTATAAAAAATAAAGAAGTTTTTCTAGTATAGATTATAGAACCCCTCCGAAGTGCTTTCAAGCTTCTATTTAAACTAACTCTAATTCTTGAAATACACTTATGTACCTCATGAAGGGAGTTTAGTTTTAGACATACCAAAACTTGCAGTTAGGAAGGTCCTGACTCCGTCCCTGTAGTTTTTGTTGCCAGTGATGATGCTCTTTTGGGATCCATCACCATATATGGTTATATTTTGCATTTTCTTAGTTACTGTGACTTGCTCATCGTACACTCCTTCTTTGACATAAATCACATACCTGCATTTTCACAAGCTCACATGATATCAAACATATAGAAAATGCAACTTATAGCAAGATGGGGTGTCTCTGATTCACGATTGAGAGGATCATACCGTCCTGTAAAGCTTTGAGGGATAGCATTTAAAGCTTCAGAGATGGTTTTGAATTTTCCACTGCCATCTTTTGCAACAGTGACATTAGGTTCAGGTTTGTTATCCATGGCCTTCAACACCCTTCGGTCTTCGTGGTTGATCCAAGAAGGAAGGCCATCAGTTTTGTCTAGAGAATCAAGTGGTGAGTTATTGGCGATAGGATTCTGAGATAGCAACAAACGTCCACGTGCCGAAAGGTTTTGTTGCCCCGTGGTGGTTATAGCCGATGCCACCTGAGAAAGAATGGCAAGGGAGTTGCTAATGAATTCCATTGAATCCTTGAAGCCAGTCTGAACTTCGGTCTTCACGTTCCCCTCGGGGAAACCATCAACGCAGTCTTGTTGGAATGTGATCACAGCGCTGAGCCAGCTGTTGAAGTCAGGAATCTTTTCAGAAACCTTCTTCACCTCGGTTTGCGCGAGATGGGAGATTGACGTTGCTATGTCATCCTTAGCATCCTCGAAGAGCTTCTTGCAATCTTCGAACGCTCCTTTCTCTTCCTCGGATTGGAAGTTCATGGAAACGGTTTTGTTGAAGGCCTTGTTGATCTCGTCCTCCGCGAGTTTCACGTATAGCTTGAGAAGTTCTTTGGGTTGTGAGAGTTTGGGGTCGTTCTGGATCGCCTTGTTAAGAGGCTCTTCGCATCTGTCTTTGTAATCCGCGGTGCTACACACCAGTTTCACAATCTTATCGGATACTGTCACGTGCGGGTTGTTGGCGGTGTTTGTTGGTGTATGGTTCTTCTGTGCCTTGCCGCTTTCCTTGCTATTTTTATTATTACTATTGCCGGTGTCGTCGTTTTTCACAACGATGAAGAGTACTGCACCTATCATGCCGACCAGGACAACGGAAGAAACCACGCCGATCATGATCCTCTTCCTCATCTTTTGCCTCTTCTCATTTCTTCGCCGCTCTGAGATGAGGTCAAAGTCTTGGAACGCCATTGTGAGAAAATGTCTAAGGCAGAGGAGACTCTCTCTGCCTTAGGTTCAACTTGAAACCAGTCTCGAAGAAGAGAGGTAGAAAGAGATCCAAGGGAGGTTAGTCCTTTGACTCCTTTTTACAATTTGTGAGTGTTTCACCGCTTGGAACTTTAATGACGTATGTTCGCATGGGGAGTGGACGAGAGACGTTTTAGGTGTTTCTATTTTGGTAACGTGTGACAGCTTCCCATGCATGCATGGTCTTGCGATTTCCACCTTATTTATCACCGTGTTTCGAAAGCCCAAAAGTAGCATGCAAGTAAAAAGAGCATGCAAACCCAATACATGCCTAATCTGTTTCAAACTTTATCTCACACCAGTCATTTTCATCCTTCCTCCTAAAGAATATGACGTTTGTCCGATCTAGGATTACGTTTATTTAGTCTTATAGCTGACCCTAAAATTCAGTGAAAACATCCAAATGTATGCAGTGCATGATCCCCTTAATGATTTTAATCCACTTCTTTTAATCTAAAATTACCTTGTACTTTTTGACATCACTGCCATAATTGTGTTTTTATGAGATAAAACATTAAACTAAGATAGGAATATACAAATACTTAAAGGAAAATGCTAAAGTTGCACGAGCAATATATTATGTCATCATTTGGAAATATTTATTTCTTCTCTCTCATATATTTTGAATGGTTTAAATCATTTTGTTACATCTTTTCAACTTTTCACGGCACTTATTTAACTATACCATTAAAATTAGCTTCACCTTGTTATTTTATATTAGTAGAGACCAAGTGGGACAAGCTAAAGCTATCTAATTTATCTCCTTGTTCTTTATTAGATCCCATCATCATAAGGAAATGAAGTAGACCCAAGCCAAGCACCACCAATTATAAACTCTGAAACTGAGAAATTGTAGGCACTGTTGTAATCCATCAAATGATACCCCTCCCACGTGACTCGGTTATCCGTGCCTGAACCAGGTCCATAATTTGCATACTCTCCATAATACAAAGTGTCCAAGCCTTCATCAACAGACCACTCAGTCCACCCCTTTGGATCAATAAACACATCAATGTAGGACTCGAGGAAAACAGTTCTAGAATATACCCTCCATGGCCTCCCAAGGTAGCTCTTGACACTAGCAGAATTGGAGTACAAATCTTTGGTGGCAAGAATTGAGCAGTTTTGGATTGAGATGCCAGTGTCCTCATCAGGGGAATCTCTGGACTGTGCAGTGATAACAGTGAATTGGCCAGGCAATGGCATCATAGACACAATGTTGCTTGCTTGTAAAACCACTGCTGCATTGCCAAATATGAAATCTATGGTCCCATAAATGCCACACTCCCTGTAGAACTGTCTAAAGGAGTGGACATACAGAGTGTCTTGGAAACCATACATGGCACACCTGAAAAAAGCAGTGAAGTCTGCATTCACTCTCAAGGCCACTGCTTGATGCTTCTCTGGCCCTGCCTTGTTCTCAAAAGCTATATCACGTGCTAGAAAGCCCTCACCAGAGACCGCTGAAAAAGAAAAAGAGTGAATGATCAGCAATTGCAGTTTCAAGACATCTACTAGAAACACAAAAGCATGAAAAAATCATGTTGCTATGAGTCAATTTAAATAAAACTCGTATGTTTCCAGTGCTGTTTTTCCGATGAAAATTGAAATTTTACATGGTAACCTATATTCATCTTTAATGTAAACCTTTATTATAAAACTTTAATTCTGAAAGAGAATAATACTACGTTTAATTATCTTTTAGTTCATATAATTTTATAATTTTTTTAATCTCTATAATTAAAAATATTTTATTTTAGTCTTTATATCATTTTTTTTATTGTTTTAGTCTTAGTTGTTTATAACTATAGGTATTAAAAGGAAAAGAAATTGTATGTATAATTATAAAAATTAGAAAATAAAGTTCATGAAATTATAAAGAAAAAAGGTTAATTAAACCATAATTCTATTAACACCTAAACAAGTGTAGCTAAAGTTTTTTCCTTAAAATAAATCCATGCACCTGAACCATTTTCATATAAAAACTCCCACTTCTCTTTGAGTACCTATAAACTAAACAAAGTTGAACATTCTTGTCATAAATAAGTCTTTGAAGTTTTAGAATTAAAAAAGCTCTCATAAGCTAAAAGCTTAGCTAAACTGTAACCATAACAAATTAGTCAGTGCCACGTACACAAAATCAAAGTGATCAGTTCATAGAGTTATAACATAAGGCATATTAGGAACATTAATACTTCCATCCATATTAAGGGTTTACCTACAGTTGCAGATCTGAAAGTGGTCCAGCCATCAATGACACTTCTGTTGCTGGTAATAACAGTGGCATCCTTTCCATCGCCAAGCAGAACAATATTAGTCTTATAACTTGGGATTTCAACATTCTCCTCGTAGGTCCCTTCTTTGACATAGATCACTGTCCTACCAACGCTGTTATTTGGAGCAAAACTGATAGCCTCAGTGATGGTGCTAAAGTTCCCCGTTCCATCTTTTGCCACAACAATCACTCCATCATTGCTTTGCAAGATGCGATGGTTTTTCCTCAACAGCCACAACAAACGCCGGTTCTTGCGTCCTTTGGAAGCCTTCATCTCAGGCTTAGGGAGAATTGAAAGAGAGTCACTGACATGCTTGTAAGAGTCAATCACAGAATTCACCAGAACAGGCTTAAGGGTACCTGAGGCAGAATCTAAGCTTTCTAGACATGTGTCCTTGTTGGTGAGTGCTGCACTGAGGTAGGTTCTTGCATCAACTAGTTTTCTGGTGTCTTGAGAGCGGACCCCTGATAGTGATCGTTTCAAGGAAGCTAAGGTGGATTGTTGAAGCTCTCTACAGTCTTGAACTGCTCCTATTTTGTTCTCTATGATGCTTGAGTGTCCAGCATTGTTTAATAGATCAGATAGTTTTGTGGCTTCGGATATTGCTTCTTGGAGGGACTGAAGAAGGGTGTTGATGATGTTTGGATTTATGTTTATTGAGATGGAAAGTTTAGATGAATTGAAGGAAACTTCAGGGTGGGATTTGGTTGTGTTTATGGAAGAGAGTTTTGCATGCATTGTTGGGGTTGTGACAGCTATAGTGTGTGAGAAGAAGATTGTTAAGAGAAGGAGGAAAAGTTTAGCCATGAAATTGTTACACGAGCAATAAGAAGAAAGAGACTGTTAAAATGTGATTTGGATATGAAGAGTTTCAGTATTTGACTCGTTGTTAAATAATGCTGTTGGCGGACATGGATTTATGAAAGAAAGGCAAATAGGGACTTAGAGTTTGTTACCCTTTTTTTGATGGTGCGGCACCTGCACACTACCTATTTAACTAGGAAACGTGAGAATGAGCTTATGGCCAAAGGGGATGCATGTGGTACACAAATATTAATTATGATTTCCATATTAATTTTCCAATATTTCTGGTTTGGGTGGGTCACTTGTTTTGTTTTTACTAGAAGACCAACTTGTGAATTATTGGCATTGCCAGGCAAAATGAGAAGCTCATTAAGAGTGCGAAAATAAAAAAAGGAAGTGTCATTTCATTTGGCTAAGTTTGATGGGTTATGAAGCTGCTTTAGAAGATAGTGTAAGTGTAAAATATACGTGGGTGAAAGAGAATGATATAAGACAGGAAGACATTGCCTTTGGTTTTGGGTCATTCTGTTTTGGCTTTTTGTGGGTATTGGTGAAAATAATGAAGGGTTGGTGGTTTGGTGCTTATTGAAGGGACCTTTGTATGTCGACAGTTCTACCACGAGCTCAACAGTTTCGATGCTTTAACTCGTCGACAGTTTATGTGACACTGTCCAATTCCCAGATGAATTGTTCCTAAACCAAGGATTGCTATTTGCCACCTAGTCAAGTACTTACAACTAACGACAATCTGTGAATTACCGTAATAAGATATGGTATTATTTTAATAAAATGAATTGAAATTTAATTTAACTTTCTAAAATTATTTTATAAAATAAAAAAAAATCACTTATGTACTTTACTTTAGTTATATTATTAATCCACGTGAGATCTTTAATATATTAGTCTTGAAGTGTAACAATCATGATTAAGAGGTTTTTTTTATATGATTAAGAGAAGTTTAATTTGTTTTAAAAAGTTATATAATTGTGTTATAATTTTTTATATTATTTTAAAAATTAAATTAAAATCATTATCTCTTATACATTTCTTTTTATAACTAAATAATAAGCGTGATATAATTATAAAATTTTATTATCTAAATTGTTAGTTTTTTTTTTTTTAATGTAATACATGTATAAAATGATAGAATATATTTTGGTCGCTTTAAAATTTTTAAGTGATGGCTGGTGAATGGTGATGGGGCGATTATGACCTTTTGATGTTTTAGTTTGTGGTTAATTTCAACTTTAAATAAATGGTTACCTTTATCATATGCAACTATAGGTCAATGGCCTCTAAAAATTTCGTTGAGGACTAAGATTGAGCAACTTGTTAAAGGCACACCGGTGATTGGTGAAGTAAGTGTTTGATATTTTTGGAAAGAAAAGACTAGCTAGGATCAAACTTTTATGTCTATATTTGATTTGAGTGTTTATATTGTTAGAAATAATCCACAACATGGATACATAGAAATTTTTTTTATTATTCATATTTTTCTTTTATAAAATATGTGTGAATTTTATCAAAAACTAATCTTTAAAAAATATGATTGATTTTTTCTAGTAGAGTTTTTATTTCTAACTATAATTTTTTTATTATAAAATTCAAATACATATATTTAACTTAGAAAATATTTGACGAGAGAAAAATCATTACAAAATTTGAACAAAAAAAATTGAATACGTATATTTAATTTAGAAAATATTTGACGAGAGAAAATTACTTGCATAGGAGAAACAAAAGAAGTTTTTTTTTTCTTTTCCTTCTAGCCACGGGTAAACAATAGAAGACCGAATATAAATTTAATTTAGAAAATAATTGACAGGAAAAAATATTGAGTGCATAGGAAAAACAATTCATTATTATGAATATGTTTAGACAAACTTTTCTATAAATATTATTAAGGAATTTTTTTTTAAATAACTTTTTCTTAAGTTAAAATTTACTTATGTATAAATTAATTTGGAGAACATTACCCTTGTTAGTTAATTTTCAAATATGTTTTTTAACTTATAAATTAATTTATTTAGTTTATGAAGAAACTAATTTATTTTACATTTTTAATTTTTTTATAAGTGTTTATGAAAAAAAAATCAAACAAACTTTATATAAATATTGATAGAAGAAGGTAGTTGCAGAAACATAGCAATGAAAAAGCATATAAAACTCTGATCCAAAAATATTTCTATGGAATTTACATGAGAGGCTTATCTTGTAATAATTTTTTATTTTGTGTAGGAATAAATGGTGTTATATAATGATATATTGATGTTTAATATTTGAGGGCACATGAACCGTTGAACACTAATATATTTTAAAAAAAACATAATCATTTAAAAACATTTTGTGATTTTTTTAATAAAAAAATAGGCTAAATAAGCTTTTAGTTCCTCAAAACTTTAAGAATTCAATTTTTAGTCTTTCTTAAAAAAAATTGTCAATTTTTAATCTTTAATTAATTTTGTCACATAAATTAGTCCATATAAGTGAAGTCTCCTGTGTTAAATAATGATGTATCCTAATAAATAACAATGAACTTGACTATTATTATCCATAAACTACCTAAAAATTATCAAATCACATAATGTATGCAATTGTATTATTTGTTCACATAATTATATGGATAGAGTTATTTTAACAACATCTTTTATTTTCAAAAAAGAAATGAATATCTAAGCATGATGAATAAAAAAATTACAAATGTCATGTGATTTGATACCTATCAAATAACTACATGAACAGATGAATCATAATTTATTAACAAACATCATTTAAAATAAGAGATTCAGTCATCAGGGTTAATTTACATAATGAAAACTTAAAATTGAATAAAAATTTAAAAAAGACTAAAAATAAAATACTTAAAAAGGTGAGGGATTAAAAACTTATTTAAAAAAAACATACTTTATTTGTGTATTTTAATCTTGCCAATTTATAATAAATCTAATAATTAATATTTATCTATTTATTTTTTTTACCCTCTTTTATCTTTTAATCTCTACTACATGATTTACCTGGGTGATACACGGTGATTTTAGTCAATTTTTGTATTATTTTTTTATTAAATGATAAGGATTATATAACTAAACATAAAATTTATTTGTCATTTGATAATGAACCGCTAGCATGCATGTGATAAAAGTTATAGTCATGTATACCATCATACCTTAATACCAATTTTGGAGCTCAAACTATCAAGCAATTTTGTCACTTAATTCAGAACGGAAGCACTGATAAAAGGGAGTTGTTACGTACTCTCAAACATCGAATGATTTTAATACATTTTTATATATAAACTTATAAAAAAAATTTAAAAAATAATTTAATTATAAAATAAATAATCCAAATTATACTTATAAAAAAAAGTAAGATAAAATTATAAAGATTAAAATTATAAGATTTCAATAATATTATAAAATATTAAAAAAAGAAAAAAAATTAATAAATAGTAGAAATAAAAAATTATTAAAATTATAATATAGAAATTCAAAATTTTAAGACAAAAATACAAAAAATATACTTAAAAAATTATTAAAATTAAAATATAAAAATTCAAAAATTTTAAGTAAAAAGATAAAAAAATACTTAAAAAATTATTAAAATTAAACTAGTTAAATATATAATAATATTATTACAAATAAATTAGAATATATAAAATAAAAATAAAATGACCAAATAATTTAAAAATTAAAAAAATAAAATATCATAAATATTATTTAAATAAATTATTAAAAATATAAAATATAAAAATCTGTACCAGTATCATCTCAAATAACATGAGTACCATAGAATTTCTCTCTCAAATAACATGGGTACCATAGAATTTCTCTATCAAAAATCATATCAAGTTTGATATCTTGAAATGCATAATAAAGGAAGGAAGACCAAATAGAAAGAAAAGAATACACAATCATCAAAAGAAAAAAAATCCCTCTTGTGATATAAAACAAATCGACCGCCATCATGAATCCATCACCAAAATTATGGCAGGAATGTTTGGCTCCGTGAGAGAATAGAACCCCATTTAATAAATGTATCTATTTCAACTTAGTTACATTTGTGAAGATCATTTTTTTTACACTATTAATATTTTACAAATTTCAATTCTCATTATATTTACTACTTCTTTTTTATATTCCCCCCCTTTTTTTTATAAGATTTACCAATTATGTCTTACATCACAGCTAATCTTATAATACATATTAAATAAAAATATTTTAGATCAAATATACTAGTTTATAAGTAGTATACTACATTAAATATTTCTTTAGAAAATGCACATTAGTCTTTAAACGCTAAATGTTTTAAATCATTGTACAAGTATGAATTTGCTCCTCTTTGGAATTAACTACATATACTACCTCCTCATATATTTAAATATTTAAAATTAATGTACATAAATTAAGAAATATTTAATGAAAATAAAATATTATTATATTCAAACTAAAATATTTTGGTTTAATACATTGATTATTGATATTTGTATTACTGATAATATATATGTTAAATAAAGATGTATTTAAGAAAAATACTAATTAAACTTGAAAATTTTAAATATAAACATGACACCTCCTTAAAACTCAGGTGAAGCTGCACACATCCATTTTCTCCAAAATCCAAAAAACACCTAGGTACCCTCCAATAACCAAAAAAGGAAAATCTTAAATAATCAACAAGTACTCGTTAATTAAATTGAACACGGGCCCAATTCACCTTTTGTTTTTTAATAATTTTTTTTTCTGATATAAAGAACCACCTTGAATATGTAATAATTTTGATATAAGTACAAGGATGCCATGATTTGGCAAGCGTTTCTGTTAAGCCGTGAATCCAGCGGTATACGTTACTCCGGTAGAAGGCAACCATAAATTCCCTTCAATAAATTGAGTGACTGTGAAGTTACTAGCCTCACTTGAATCATTCAATGCATGGTACCCTGGCCACTTGACACGGTTAGCCACTCCTGCACCTGGTCCAGTGTTCATGTACTCAGCATAGTACAACGTGTCCAATGCAAAGTTCCCATTCCACTCCAACCACCCTTCTGCTCTTATCACCTCACTCATGTACGACTGCATGAAAACGGTTCTCGAATAACTCTTCCATGGTCTTCCCAGGTACGTTTGCCTGGTGCTAACTGACCCTACAAGGTCCGAATCTGCACTGATATTGCAGAATTGGAAGGAGAAACCGGTTGGTTCATTTGGGTCTTTTCTTCCGTGAGCTGTGATCGTGTTCTTCTGATTTGGCAACCCTTTCTTGGCCTCTATTGCGCAGTTTTGGAACATGGCAGTGGCGTCCCCAAAGATGAAATCCACTGTGCCTCTGATTCTGCATTCTCTGAAGAATTGGCGCATCGTGTGGGTGTATAGGCTGTCTTGGTAACCCGAAATCCCACATCGGTAGAACACGGAGAGGTCAGAGTCTGATCTTAGTGCCACTGCTTGGTGCTTCTCCGGCCCTGCCGTGTTCTCAAAGGAAATGTCTCTTGCTATGAATCCTCTGCCACTCACCGCTACACAAAAACAAGTACAAATGAGAATTTGGTTTCACATTTCAATCGTTGAATAAGACGGGTTTAAGAATTTTAATTGCGGCACGTGCTTATTTAATGTTAATTATGAGCTACTTAGCTAATGTGATTAAATTTCGAGGCCCTACTTACCGTTCAAAGTTGTTATGAGTCCAAATTATATTTAAGCATTTGTGTGTTCAGAAGTGATTGTTCCTAATCAGAACAGCTCTCACCTGCTGCACTCATGTTTTGTGTTGATCCATTAAGAGTTATGTTGGGGATGAAAATGAAACCCCTGTCATCATTGACTCTACTAGCTGACCTACACCTTATCTATAACTCTATTTTTTTTTTTGTTTATTCTGTCGTGGATTACTCCAATAATCAAAATTTCTCAATATCGTAATCCTGGTTGGTTGCGAAGCACTTGTAAATATTTTATATAAAATTATTATCAACATGTACACTCACGTATCGATATTATTATTTTTTTCCATACCAATACCTTGAGAAAATTAAGATATCATAGCTATAGTGATTTAATCTGGATAATCTGCCGCTCAAAATAATTAATTTAGTTATATTTTCTGCTAAGATTTTGTTAGAAATTAAATACATTTTTAAAGGTTAAGATATTCTAAGAATTAAAAAGTAACATAAAGGGTCCCTATCGCCATTGCATGGCAATTACTACTCTTTTTTTTTTTTTTTAATATATCAGCATCTTTCGGTTTTCATAAACAGTGTATAACTCATTAATTATTAGTTATGCAAAGTGAATTTTCAGTTATTTATTACGAAAAAATAACCTATTAATATTTAATAAAATATTCCAACTCAACACTCAACAGTAATAAATAGTTATTTGTAACAGGAAAGTACAGCGTGATGCAAAATAAACTTAACTTTGAAGAATAATACTCCATCAACCATATACCCACACACACACACTGAAATACAACTATGTCATTGTGCTGATCTTTGATTTCAAACTTTAATAGTAGTTTCATGTTCGTCTTTTAAAAAATAACGTGAGAACTTTACAATTTCTAAAATTATTTTTTTAAAAAATAAAATATTTAAATTAATCTTTGAGATTGTTTAGTCTTTGAAATTAAAAAAAATTCATTAAAAAACAGTTACTTAATATTTTTTTACGGTCATTTTATATATAAAAAATTATAGTACTTCATAAAAAAATAACAAAGAAATTTTAAATTATAGAGAATCAAATATTAAACACTAATACTCAAATATTAGGCAATTTAAGAGAAAGAAATAAATGTTAATATTTTCTATTGAACATGATATGATGATAGTGTTACAAAAATATTTAAAAGAAAAGTATGGTCATGGTAAAAAGTTGCCGTCATGCATCACGGTAGCTATTACCCTATATATCGTAGGCGATCAACTTTAGGCTTCGAACTAGAAGATTCCATCGAAACCCAATGCAAATTTTAAATTTCACACCATATATCCTATGCTTCTTTTAAAAAAAAAAAAAGTAAAGGTGGCATGCATAGTTACCGAATGTAGGTGATCGGAAAGTGGTCCAACCGTCGATGAAACTCCGGTTACCGGAAATAACGGTGGCATCTATCCCATCTCCAACGATCATGATATTCCATTTCTTCTTCTTGATCTCGACGTTCTCTACGTAAACCCCCTTCTTTATATAAATGACAAACCGTTTCATGCTGTAATCCGGTGCCGCAAGCACCGCATCAGTGATGGTGGCGTAGTTGCCGCTCCGATCCGCAGCCACAACAGCATCAGGAGCCAGAGCCACTCCACTCGCTTGCAGAAGCTTCCTATCGTTAGGCCTAACCCACGAAGGAAATTCCCCCTTCCCCTTGCCGTCTCCAAATTCATCCTCTGCGGGAAGCACCTGCGCAAGAAGCTGCTCCACCAACGACACCACTTGCCCTACGCCGCCAGACACCAAACCCTTCACAATGCCGTTCGTGCCTTCTAATCCCTCCATGCACGTCTCGGGAAGCGCGAGTGCCGCACTGAGCCATGTCCTCAAATCGGAGCTCAGGTTCCCCGTGCTGTTATGCTTCCCTGCAAAGCCAACATTGTAATTAAACTCTCTGCTTCTTTTAGTTATTGTGTTTTTCTATTTTAAACTATGTGGGGCATAGTGGTACCTGTGGGGTTGTGTGTGGCGGAGAGGGACCAGGAGAGGACTTCGGAGGAGAGGTCGAGGAGGTCGAGGCAGTCGGAGACGGCGGTGGCGAGGCGGAAGTCGGCGAAGTGAGAGGTGAAGCGTGAGAGAATGGATGCGAGTTGTCGTATGACAGCGATGACTTGGGTGAGTGAGTCGAGGAATTTGGTGGGGGAAACTTTGAGGCAGGCTGAACCCACGAAATCGGTGTGAGCGTCGGTCAATGGGGTGCAGAGTGCCAGAAAGAGGACCAACCAGAGGCTCTTTTTTCGTGCCTTCTTTAGTGAAGGAATAGCCATTTCGAACAACAAGTGCCCAATTACCAATTACGAGAGAGGGACCTTCGCTATTTAAAGGGAGCCCAGAGAGTTGAAATGTCTTAGCCAACCCTCGAATTTTTTTTATTTTTTTTTAAAGTTATTATGCTTTTAAAACAATATTTTTAAGATAAGCTAGATCATTGAACTAAGTGGTATTAAATTAACACTACTACATATTATTACATGAGTAGTTCACTCAAAAACTTACCTTAATCAATATTTATGGGAGTCTAATTGTGGTCAACCATTTACTACAAATAATCATTACCTCATCTCATGTAAGAGATCTTGGACATCAACCCCATGATTATCTCATTCAGACTTGAGTCAACGTTACCAGAGGTCAGTCCACTGCATTTTTAATTTTTTCTCTCTTTTATTATTATTATTTATAAAAATACTATGGGCAACAGAAAAGGGGAATGTGTGGGAGGTAACTAAAGTATGCAATGCATGATGGGTAAGTCAGTGTTAGAAGTTAGAAGTGCAGACCCAAATCCAACTGGGATGGTATCCTGTCCTTGACACCCCACCCACTCTGAATAGTGACTACTACACCTTCCACCAGATCAATTTGTTGCATCGACATGGACGTTCTCTGTATTTGATTTTCCCTCGTAGCACCGTCATCAAGAAAAATCTCCACTTTACCATTTGGATCTTCTTTATTCGTCCACCGTTTGAAAAGTAAAAAAGTTATCATTTTTAATGCAAGCGACCCACCGTTAATCGTCCATTTCCCTCGTAATTAGGCCGAGACAAATTAGTATGGGGCAGTCTCATGAATCTGTTGTTATCTTTCACCATAGGAAGCCACAAAGGTTTCCAATTCCACGGTTTCAATAAGTTTAGTAATAGATGCTGACATGCACTAACCATTAGTATTAAGTATAAGAGAATTGGATAATTTTTTTTAAAATGTTTAAATTATTTATATTGTTTTAAATTTTAATATAAACAAACCTTTTAATAATACTGAATAATTATGAATATGTCTCTCAACATGTACAACAATCCTATTATTAACTTTAAAGTATTAGTTAAAAACTTTATGCAATATAATATATTTAAAATCTTATTCAAATATATAGAATCAAATTTTTCCATGTTTCAATGCATCATGCATAGGTGGATAAGATCATTGCTATATTAGACGTGAATTGGAGACTGTTTGTTATAATTTTTTTTAAAAAATGGTGTAGAATAATCTAGTAACCATTTTTTAAATTAAAAAAAATCATAAAATCAATTTATATTTATTTACAATTTTAAAAATCAGTTGGATAATAAAGGATAATATGTCATATACATAAGAAGAATGATATGAGTAAACAATATATTATGTAAATAATTGACATGTTTGGTTAATACGCTATTAATAACGTTAAATAATTAGTTAATATAGGACAAAATGTATATAATTTTAAAAAATATGATAAAATATATAATTTTAGGTGTAAGATGACAAAATTTGTAAAAATATAGAAGAGATAACTAAAAAAACGTGTAATTAAATCATAACAATAATAATGTGTGAAATCATTATTGAATCCTCTGAATTTTTATTCAAAATTTTAGAGTTCATATTCCACTCTTTTTTTTTTTTTTTTTTTTAAATCATTAACATGGATGAAGTCAGATGTTTGTTGAGTAGAGTTATTTAATTTAATTAATTTATTTGTATTTTTATATGCATGCTTTTGATAGGCACTTTTACATTTATTGTCATTGAAATAATGGAAACATATCTAGCTAATTGATCTGGTCATCTGGGGTGGGGACTAAAACAGGAGTGCAGATTATGCAGTCAAATTTTAGCTAAAAAGTTATATTATTTGTCAAAACAGTCAACCTCAACGGCTATCGGCTTGCTTGTGTATAATATAATTAAGATATTTGTTAGCTTATATCTACTTTATTTGTTTTTTTATATAGAAAAACTAAGTCAGCAAATTATTCTTTAAGTGTATTTTAAAAAATTAGAGCTATACCATGTTAAAAATATTATTTTTAAAAATAAGCTAGGATATCTTTATTACTATATGCATAAGATTCTATTTTATTTTAACTGTTTTACTTTATAATTATTTTTAAATCATTCCCTCTTTTACACATTTTTTATAAAGTTTTTTTCTCTCTTTTATTTTATTAAATAGAGTGACACGTTAATCACTCGTCGATTTTTTTTCTCTCTTTTTATTTAATTTTTAAAATAAAGTGGCACAATTTGTTTTCCTGAACATTCTCTTATTTTTGAAAATGGATATACTAACAAAGTATATTTTAGTTGCATTTTAAGATAATTGTAATTATAATTTGTCAACGCACTTCTTATGAAATATAGTGTGATAACAAACTCTATCTTATGTATATATATAAAGAGAAAGTATTAGATACATAAAAAAATCCATTTATTCAAAAGTAAGTTTATTTAAATTCATTTTACTCAATATTTCATATTTTGTGTCAAATGTTACCGATTTAATTATTAAATTAAATTTTTTTAATACATAGGTTAAATTTGTAATTTTTTAAAAATTAAAAAACTATTTGATATTTCATTTTATTAATTTAAATTAACAGATAATCACGAAAAATATTTTATACATTTATTTGAATTTATGAAATTAAATATCAAATAATTTTAAAATTTTTTCAGACTTAACCTATACATTAACAATTTTTAATTCAACAGTAAGGTTGTTAAAATTTGATGTTAAATACAAGTTATTCAGTGAAGTAATTATAGATTAAATTACTCTTAGAGTAAGTGGATTACACCCCTCTCTATATGTGTGTGAGTGAAAAAATACAAGAGAGATTAAAAAATATAGTAAGAGTTAGATACAAGTTATTAATGTAGTAAGGTCGAATTGTTTTGCTAGTTCCCGAGTTTGATCCTTAGTAAAAATATTTTTTTGACCAGATTTTACTTACTTCTCAACTAAGTCAAATTAATCTAAGACGGAGTCTTATAATACTAGTGTGAACTAAAAAATAAATATAAAAAACTAAGTTATTATAAGGCTAACTCTTAAAGAAATAATTTTATATATCATTTTTTTTAAGTTAATTATATTTTTAAAAATAATTTAATAAAATACACTATACTGAATTGTATGCATAATAACTTAAGAGTTAAGGTTGTGTTGTGTATGAAGTTATCAACATTAATATATTAAAAAAATAAATAAGATCTTTTTTAATTATCGACATACTTCATCATATTTAATATTATCAAACTTGATATGTATTAATCTAGATAGTTATAATATTATATGTGAATTATAAATTTAATTTAATTCTGTAAAATTATTTTTTAAAATAAAAGTTTTTTCTCATTTATATATTTTTTTATTATTTTATCTTTGATATATAACTAAATTTTTCTCAAAAAAAAAAAAAGAAAAAAGTTCATAGCACTCAAACACCTTTCTCGATTAGCTGATCTAAACTCCGTTATAATGGAGCTTTGATTAAGAGCACAGCCTCGTCCCAAGAAAGAATAAATTAAAATGGAAGGGAAAAGATCCCAAATGTGTCTTTCTCAAAAGCAATAAAGCCAAAAGCGACATGCTTTAAAGAACAAATTCAAAAACAAAACGCGTTTACAGCTTGCTCTCCTGCCGTTTTGCTTTAGATCTTCGTATATTATTATTCTGTACATTGTTATTAAATCAGAGTTTAGTTTATACGTATGTACGGTACTCTATTAGTATAAACTTTGCAATACTAATTAATTAAAAAATATTATTGTATAATTTATAAGGTTATTATTATAAAAATAATAAACTTATCACGTATAAATAATTAAATTTAAGAAAATCAAATAATGTTTATGACATTTATTCATTAGATAATGGTAAAAGGGAAAAGAAAAAAGAAGAGTAACAGAAAAGGAATATATAAAAACGCGGAATTGGAGGAATGGATCGGGCATGTGTTGTGGTTGAGGCTGGCTCCATCATATAAACCACATACACATAGTCAAGAATCTCCTAAAAAATAAAAAAGGAATCTCTCAAAATCAAAAAGCAATTTGACTTGGCCTTTGGATTGTAAGGAACCTTTCTGTAACCTGTGACTTCAATTTTTAAGAAAGAAACTTTAGGGGGGTTTAGTGACCCTTCACGCGCGCATTTATACCAATCTCATTCTTTCGGATATATTCCAATTTCACTAACAAATGACTCAATACGAAACATTTACACTGTCTTCTCTAATCATATCTTCATGTGTATACCAACCATTACGTTAGGTATAATGGAAGATGAGTAATAGATACATGAATTTAGGTTCGATTTTTTTTATAGACTTATTGTTATTCTAATTTACATGAATAATTTTTTCTTTTTATCATGTATGTAAAATTATCTTTAAAATAATAAATTAAAAAATATAATATAAACAAATTTATGTTATAATTTTGATAATTCTATATTATAAAAAAATGATATTTGATAATAGTGAGAAATAGTGATGAAGGCATAAAACTTTTGAAACATAAAAATAATAAAAGATAAATTTTAATAAAGTATAAAATTAATACTTTACTAACAAGGTGTGATGTTGTTAATAGATAATTTTTCTTTGCTTAAGAACTCAATCACCGGTTGAAATGTATGAAAAAAAAACTGTTGAAAGATGTCAATTTCTTAAATAGATTTTAGTATCTTAAATGTGAGATATAAATACTATTTAGAAAATTAAAATAAAAAATATATTGTTAAAGTTATCTGCCAAGAAAAATTGGATGCTTAAAACAAAGTTTAAATGTGATGTATTGTTTGCGAAAATATTTTTATACTATCAAAATGATCACAACCGGAGATATAAAAGAAATAATCCATTTAGAGACGGATTAGAGATTAAATGTTTGCCGCCAAAATATCAGTCACTAAAGTCGACGGTAATTCGTTAAAGTGACTGATAAATTTTGCTTGTACACAAAATAGTGAATTGTATATATGCACATACATTTTACTTCCATTCACATTGTATTTTTTTGTACCAAATAAACATTTTACTTCCCATGCATATATGTAAGTTTCTTACTATATTGACTAATTAAAAATTATATTAATCACGAATTTTATTATTATAAAAGTCAATCATTTTTCACATACATATAAATTATGTTTTAATATATAAATATGCATAAGTTTAATGTGTTTTTTACTGAATTTTTAGGTTAGCTGACAGATTTAGAAAATATTTTCACTATTAATTTTTAGTTTTTTTTCGACAAGATTTATGTGATTTACATATCTGTTGTACTTTTTAGTTTTGTCTCATATTCAGTGTGTGTGGAGTTTATCAATAGAAAATATTATAATAATAAAATTGAATTTATTTTTTATGCTTCTTTCTCAATTCTCTAATTAACTTTTTTTTATAAGCAAAAATTCTCTAATTAACTATCATGCGCATCTTAATGGCTCATTTTTTTGTATGTTTATTACCGGATTAAATTCTCATATTTACTTTTCAATACACTTTTATGGTAAATCCATGTTTCGTGGATCATTCATGTGTGGGAGAAAAAGATACAGGTATACTACGTCGGATATTTTGAGTTTTTACGTCAGAAAATATATCGACGTAAAAGCGGGAGATGTAAATTTTACGTCGGATCTGCAAAACCGACGTAAATTTACGTCGGACATTACGATATCCGACGTAAAAAAGTAGGAAAAAAAATAAAAAATAAAAACATAAAAATGCCAGCAGAACAAGCCATTCAGCTTCGTATAACAACCCAAAAGAAAACGCTCACTACCTATACAAATAGAACAACCAAAAAATCAAATAAAACAGATAGTCAGAGTAGTAATGCGAAATAGAAAAGTGCTAACGAAATCTTGATTCATACCTGAGGAGCAGCAACAATGTGCAAATGAGTAACAAAGAGTTCATCCCTCTGCAAAAGACAAAAAAACGATTCAGTAACAAAGGAGAGAGAGAGGGTTTAGAGAGAAAAAAATGAAAAGTGATGAAGAGTGAATGCGTGCGGTGTACTTCGCGCTCTCTTATTCAAATTTGCGTCATTTTTTACGTCGGACCTGGTAGGGTCTGACGTAAAAAGTCCAATCTATGTCGGACACAACACATCTCCGATGTAGATTTGACTTTTTACGTCAGACCCTACCAGGTCCGACGTAAAAAAGTTTGCAAAAATTATAAAAATGCCACCGCATTTTTTTTACGTCAGATTTTCGTATTTCTGACATAAAAGGGGTAACGTAATATGCTGATTTTCCACTAGTATATTCAAATACACCTTAGATGTGTGCGCGCCAAAATGGTAAAATAGAGCATATGCAGTTTAATTATGATTAAAATGATTTTTTTGTGACATATAATTGATGATACTTATCAATTCATTAGTAAATTGATAGTTTGGTACTTTTCTAGACACTGGTATGAACAAATTTACAACATGTCACATTATATTAACTAACTTGAAAGTAAATCTGGACCAAAAAGAAAAGAAAAGAAAACTAATTTGAAAGTAAAAACATTATACTAAATCAGAGAAGTTGTTTTGTTGATCAATTGTTGTGTTAGTAATATCACCTGAACATAATTGTCGTTACCCCCAAAATAAATTAAAAATAGAAGGAAAAAAAAAGAGTTAAGCATATGAACCAATGAATTGAATGTCAATGCATGATGCTATTTCAAACACTTTGTATTTTGTTTTTAACCATTTTCAACGAGTTTGTCCAGAATAACAAACACTGCATGGGGGCAATGCATGGCATGTATCTGTTCATTCTGTTGCATGCTTTTCACAATGCGAAAGAGAAATATCACCAAATCATGTTTGTCATGACTACCCATTTTTGTAGCACCGACGCCTCTAAATCTGAGAAAAAAGGTACTTAACTGATTGCGACTAATCATCATTTCATGCACGGACAACCTACATTCAGAAGGGTACCCTTTTCTTTAATTTTATTTTTAATATTTAATTTCTTAAGTGAAGTAAGAAATATTCTCTTACCTCCATTATGTAAATTTTGATTGCCGGGTTTTATGTAGTTTGATCGTGAAACTTATAAATTAAATTATAAAAAAATTTATTTTGAAAAATTTATTAATATAAGTAAAAGAAATTAAGAGTTTATAAGAAGGTCAGAAATTACTTTCCACAGCTTATCAAATTAAGTTACAAAGTTTGGTTTAATTAATTGTATTTTAAATTTCTAGCATTTAATTTATGTGCAATTTTCAATTGAGAATATAGATTTTGTTTTTTATTTTTACAAAAAATCGATAGAATGAGAAGACACTTCTAATACTATCAAATATATCATAAGTTTAAATCGCAAGCAATTTTACCTTCAACTAGTCCTAAATTGAGGGATCTCCTTGGAGAGGGTCGTCCACCAAGTAAAAGAAGTAGTGATTTAGGGATTTAAACCCACACCCATAAAGTAGGTGAAAATTCAGTCTTAATCTTTAATCACTTATGCTAACTTGAGTTGGAAGTAGAGAATATAAATATTGTTAGCAATAAACAATTTTGTTCTTATATGACAAAACTCTCATTTTTTGAACATTTAATATAATTATACATATTTAAAACTTATAATTAACTCATTCGATCGGTGGTGATTACGTGTAATTTTGATTTTTTAAGAATTTTTTTTCAAGATTTTTTTAAGTCTGTTAAGTCATTGTATTTTGAAAATTAAGTGAGTTTATTTCTTGTATCATTTTTTTTTCTTTTAAAGTACTTACTTTTTTATTTTCTATCCAAATATTAAAAAGTTTACGATGGATTTAAAATATAAATTCATTTTAACAGTTTATAAGTTAATTTAATGGAAGCCTCTTGTATGAACAACCTTTTGTTAATATTCAGGCTGAATTTGAAGAAATATGCACAATTGCCAGATACTCACTCGTGGCGACTAATTTTCAAGTGTTTTTCATTAGTCTTTAAAACATTCCACTTGGAGAAATATAAGCACCATTTGATTTATTTTTATTTATTTTTTGTGAAGAACACGATTCAGATAAGAGACGAAGGCATCACTGCATGAGGTCATCCATAAGCAATAGCCAATAGGTTCGTAACAATAGTCAGATAGTTTAAGAAGAGTTAATAAATGAATTTAGTGAAAGTTCAAATATAATCATTTAAGTTAAGCACGAATACGGTCATTATATGTTTGATTTTGATTTTTCTATAACTTTTTATTCTTTAATTTCGAAAAAATATTTTTCAATCTTCCAACAAAATTCATTGAAAACAATAATTTTGGAATTTAATATAAATTAATAACAAAATATAAGAATCACAGTTCTTTCTTACTCTGTGTTGGCAATGTTTCTTTTGTTTCCTTGAGCAATGATTGTTGGGTTGGGTTGTGCATAGATGAGAGGGCCCAAGTATTGGAAAATGCATGGATCTTCTCCATTTTCGTTTCTCTTCATTTCTTTCAGTTTTTAATTTTTTTTATAAATTAATAAAATAAAATTGATGAAGTTGATACATATTTTAGGAAGTATGACACTTGTACTTTTAAAACTTTAGTAATAGAAGAAATGAAAAGAAAAGAAAATGAAGAGAATCTTTACTCCAAGTACTGACTACTAAGCAAGATACTTCCTTCATGTAGTTCTTCATGAATTTTAATTGGTTAATGATATAATTTTTTTAATACCAAAAAGAAGCTTTATATAAAGTATTTTACTAGCATTTTTTTCTTTCCTCCTATTTTTATTTTTCTTTAACCGCAGTTCACCTCAAAATGGGATGCTTATATTTATCAAGATTGTATCTATTTGGATATATTTGTGATTGGATGGTAATGTAAAAATTATTCGAATTTTCAGTAGATAAGCTGCTTATTCTTCTAATATATTCTCTTGAATACACTCTACCATTAATTGAAATTTATTAAAAATTAAAAAACTATAGATTCAACTCTTGTAATGAATTTCACTAATGATTTTTTAATTTTTAATAAATTTTAACAGTTAATATTAAATTAAGTTTGTTAGAGAATGTTGTCAGCACTTATTTAGAAATAAACAGAAAAAATAATATATGTGATGAGAAGGAAATATAAAAAGATGAGGCAAAAAAGAAAATAAATAAATAAATATATTTATCCAAGTTGTTTTTTCTTACCAAAGCAAGTACCATGTAATAATTGTTAAGCCTTTTAGTGGATTCAGCAAGCCCATACTAGTCATAGGCTTGAGATTAGAGGCCCTTGGGCTTCATCGTCATATTTGGGCCCTTTCCAATCCAAGTTCACGGATATGCTGATAACGGGAAGCGTTCGGACCAAGAATAAAACGATGAAGCATCCAATTTTTATTTTTATGATTGAAAACATGTTTAAATGAAATAAAATATCGAAATTAATTATAATAAATTATACTAAAAAACAAGCATTGTTGATTGAAGAATGCGTGCATAAAATCATAAAATTAAAAACAAGAAGACGGATCAATTGACAGAAATAACAGTCAGATTATTCCAATTTTAAATTTAAATTATTTTAAGAAAATTAAACTATTGAAAATATAAAAATTCTTCATAACATGAGTATGTATGAATAATATTTCATCACATAAATAAACTTATGTAAATATAAAAATGTATTTATTTTTTACAGTTTCTAGAATTAAATAAATATACACCAAAATGAGAAATTCTATGGTACAGTTTTTTATATTTTATATTTTTAATAATTTATTTAAATAATATTTATGATATTTTATTCTTTCAAATTTTAAATTATTTAATTATTTTATTTTTATTTTATATATTCTAATTTATTTGTAATAATATTATTATATATTTAAATAATTTAATTTTAATAATTTTTTAAGTATATTTTTTATCTTTTTACTTAAAATTTTTGAATTTCTATATTTTAATTTTAATAATTTTTTAAGTATATTTTAGTCTTTTTATCTTAAATTTTTGAATTTCTATATTGTAACTTTTATAATTTTTTATTTCTATTATTTATTAATTTTTTTTCTTTTTTTATATTTTATAATATTATTAAAATATTATAATTTTAATCTCTATAATTTTATCTTATTTTTTATTTTATAAGTATAATTTAGATTATTTATTTTATAATTAAATTATTCTTTTAAATCTTTTATAAATTTATAAAAAAATGTATTGAAACATCTAACAACTCTCCACCAAAATATGTAGTGATCATGATGAATCTGACAGAATGTACTGAAACAATAACTGGAAATCCCAAAAGATTCTCTGAAAAGTAGAAAGCAACGATTAAAAAGGGGAAAAGGTCATCCACATTAGATGCGATATCAGAACGTGTAAATTGGAATCAGTGTCTGATATGATTGCGTGCATGTTTATTCACTCGTTATAATAAATTTTCGATATTTATGTTTTAAATTACCAAAAATTAAGTAATTAATAAACTAATACCGACAAAGAATTACTCGTTTTTCATAATTATTTTTGTCAATATTTTGTTTTCTTAATTGTTATTTTACTAAAATTAATGATATATTATTTTTTTACTCTTAATAATTAATATATATTTATTGAATAATGTGTTTATTTATTTTTAATATTTATCTATTTTTTTCCTCAATTACTTATGTGAAGTTAATGTTGCATTTATGAGAGTAATATATTTTCAATCGAAATATTAAAAAGCAGAAAAAAAAAAAGTTATTTACAAGACTCTTTAATTTTAAAAAGGTAAAAAATTTTATATACACAAATTAACAGTCTCAAAATTTGAATATAAAAAAAATAAAAAAATATAAAATATAATAAAAAAATAAGTAATAAATATTTTAAAAAACTAAAATATCAATCATTTTCTTAAGTCTAATGCAAAATCTTAAACAACTATGAAAAAGAACGGAGGGAATAAAATTTAAGATGGGAAGGAAAATTTTAGAAGGTTTTTTTTTTAATATTGGCATATTATATATATGCTATTTTTAATTTAATTTCCATGTAATAATTTAGTACTTATATATTAAATCATCAGTATTAATTATTCTTCTCGTCTGTTAATTAATATGAATTAATTAAAATCAAAAATCAAACTAAAAATAATTATTTCAATGTGTCATACTTATTTTTAATTTACTTCTTATATGTGTTTGGTTAAAATCCTATCAAGTGATATAATATATTAGTACAAAAGAAAAACTAGAAACGTCAAATTAGTTTAAAATTAAAAATTTAACAAAAAACATTGTAAATAATCTTTTTTAAAATTGTAAATGAAAATATTAAAATACAGAAATGATTAAATACATACCTTTTAAATGATAAGTAATAAGTAATATTGAATACAATTAATATATTTTAATAGGTTAATGAACAAAACAAACTCTATATTTTAAGAAATACACGTCACGTCTCTATCCAGTGTATTGTTTTCATTTTCCTAACTTTGGTGGGTGATTACGTCACGTCACGACATTTAAGTGCCCGTAAGTAATGATGATAGGACATTAAGCTTATCTCATTAATACAATGTGAATGTGATGATAAATAACTTACGTATCTAATTTTGATAAGACGTGGCGTCAACATGGCACCCAAACTATCATTATTTATTATTTCTTTTCTGATGGAGGTCACAGTCAATCACGAGGTTAACATGAAATTTTTATGCATATTATTTCTTATTTATTGGTAAATTTAGATAAGATGTAAGATGTTAGTCACTTAGAATAAAAAAAAAAGGGAAAATGACAACGTAGGATCCATTTCCCATACTTTTAGTGTCGTGAGCTAAATCAGTCACAGTACACGTCACGTGTCACGTATCAGCCTTTTTAAATATTACACGTTGTTATCATTGTTTTTGAGAAGTTGACATTGTTGCAACCACGAACTAATGAGCTGCACAGCTTGGCATTCTAGTTTAGTTGTTACGCTCGTATCCTATTAGAAATCATTTCTTCTCCTATCGTTGTTTGTTTCTGGATCAGTACTTCTCTCATTCAGTTTCAATCTTAATCAATCACAACAACGCGTTCAATTACTGATATTGGAGGGTAAGCACTAAGCATTTTTTCCCTTCTTTATGTGTTGTTTTTGAGTTATGGTGTGAATGGATGAAGAGTTGAGACAATTGGGTGTGTCGAAACAGGTGAAAGGATCATGCTTGGGAACGGGGCTGTCGGGATCTTAGCAGAATCTGTGAATAAATGGGAAAGAAGGGCACCTTTGACCCCTTCACACTGTGCTCGATTACTCCATGG
Source organism: Cajanus cajan (assembly GCF_000230855.2). Classification (NCBI taxonomy): domain Eukaryota; kingdom Viridiplantae; phylum Streptophyta; class Magnoliopsida; order Fabales; family Fabaceae; genus Cajanus; species Cajanus cajan. The sequence goes on from NC_138521.1 coordinate 68,237,172, forward strand.
TGGGACAGGTGTTTCCAGAATCATTGTGCAGCCTTCCACTAAGAGAATTCATCATGATGCTCTCTATGAAGAAGTTGGTGCTGAAATATCCCAAGACTTGTCACAATGTGGTCTCATCCTTGGCATTAAGCAACCAAAGGTTCTTCTTTCTCTTCCTTTTTTTGGGTTCAAACTTCAAAACCTTAAATTAATCATGTTCCCTGCTAGTGTGTGTTACTTGTGTTTTAGTTGATCTGAGATTTTTAATGATATGTGTGGATTTGGTGCAGCTGGAGATGATATTACCGGATAGAGCTTATGCCTTCTTCTCGCATACACATAAAGCACAGAAAGAAAACATGCCTTTGCTGGATAAGGTGCTATTATAATTCTTCATGTTTGAAAGTTGTGACATGACTTCAATTTTGTGGTGGTTTCTTGCCACTTCTAACTTGTTTTTGTTATTTTCTCTTCGCCAACTTTAGATTCTAGCTGAGAGGGCATCGTTATATGACTATGAATTAATTGTTGGGGACAATGGGAAAAGGTTACTTGCATTTGGAAAATTTGCTGGTAGAGCTGGAATGATTGATTTTTTGCGTGGATTAGGACAACGTAAGTTTCTATCAATATAGCACAGATCAAGATCAATTAATTTTCAAACTTTACATGTTATATGTTTTATTGTTCCAGGGTTTTTAAGTCTTGGATATTCAACACCTTTCTTATCACTTGGATCATCTTACATGTACCCTTCCCTGGCTGCTGCTAAGGCTGCTGTGATTTCTGTTGGTGAAGAAATTGCGACGCAGGGATTGCCATTGGGGATCTGTCCCCTGGTTTTTGTATTTACTGGTTCAGGAAATGGTATGTTGTAAGGAAATGAAATTGATACCTTATTTTATACGACCTGTCCTTTCTTAAGCAGACTTAATGACAAATGAAATTAAACTAACCCATTCATGAACTAATTATTTCTGAATCTCTGATATGCCATTTACTTTTGCCTAATGAATGCTGAAAAGTAAGGCTTATGCTGACTTTTGAATTCTTCCTTTCTTGTAGTTTGTTCTGGTGCACAAGAGATATTTAAGCTTCTTCCTCATACCTTTGTGGATCCATCTAAGCTACACGACCTACATAGAACGGTAATTATTTTTTATTAGAATCATTATTGTGTTAGGATGATAGTGCTTTTAGGTTCAGCTTGTGTTAGTTGTACTCCACTTGTGCTTGACCTAGATTATCAGCATAATGATGATTCATAGTCTTGGAATTTCAGCGAAGTTAGGGAAGTTTAAACAGATAGAGAATGCAACACTTGGTCACAAGTTCATCACAGTAATAGTTGTATAAAAAAAACAAGTGTAAAGGAAACATCTACTGTAGTTATAAATATAGTGAAATTGTTATGAATTTGAGTTTAAATAATCTTGAAATGTTATGAGCTATGTTCTTGTTGCTTTTGAGATGCCTAACACATGTCTTATACTTCGCCCTGAATGTACTTTGTTTTAACAGGACACAGATCATCCAAGGCATGCTTCAAAAAGAGTTTTCCAAGTTTATGGTTGTGTTGTGACTGCCCAAGACATGGTTGAACCCAAAGATCCCAAGAAAGTGTATGACAAAGTTAGTTGTTCTTGATCTCGAGTTTTGGGATCTCCTCATATCTATTTGTCAGCTAAAACTGCCTCTTTGCCATGTTGCAAAAAAATTTGCATGTTGTTTTGCATGTGAATAACTAATTTGTAGTGAATACTTCGATCTATGATAGTCTTCCTAAAATGATCTGCAGAGCAATAAAATCCCATTTTATAGCATGTATGATTTGGCAGCCATTGTGGAAGGATTGGAGAAATTCAAAATCATCATATTATTGCAATGGAAAAATAATTTAAAACAATCTTCATAATGCTATAAAACAAGAAAAGGCATCAAGGCTTGGTGTTTATGCAGATCCTGATAACCACTCCCTTAGTCTCATGCCTTGGTACAAGAAACTAAATTTCTGTTCTCATTTACAAGTGAATAGTTGATGTGCCAGTCAATTGTAGTTCCTGCAATCAACATCCCTCTTTGCATCTTTATGGATTTCTCATGATCTTATGAGAAAAAGTACCTTGAATGTGATTTTTTCAAACTCTAGGAATCATGCTTAATTCTTCTCATTCATACTCTGCATTGATCTTCCTATTAATATGTACATATGATTTACCTAGATCCAGTTTCATTGTATATTCGGTGGTCCGTAGTGTGCATTGACACATGATTTTCAGTATATACTACTCCTCTTTCTCTCTCTCAACTATTTTGATGTAATAGTTTTGTCTTCTTCTGTTTTTGCTTTTTTTCCCCCTCTTCCTATTCTATTTTCTTCAGTTGATTCTATAACATTAATCTAAACTATGTGAAGCAGGGAGTGAGATTTATAACTAGTATTCTAACATGATCTCGTAATTTCAGGCAGACTACTATGCACACCCTGAGCATTACAATCCCACTTTCCATGAAAAAATAGCACCATATGCATCTGTTATTGGTAGGTCCCTTCATGCGTGCTGCTGATAATGGAGCAAATTATATGCAATTATTTTTCACACTGCAGTGTTATTGGGTACCTAGTAATTTTGTTTTGTCTTGACATTTGTGTCATGAATTACTAAAATGATTTGAAGTAATTTAGATTTCTAGTACCGAAAATTTGAATTTTTCTTTTTCATTTGTCAAAAAGAGTATTAAACAAAAAAGCAAGTCTCAAAATGTTTATTTTTTCACTGTTAAAGATGTTTGTAATTCAAATAAAGTCAATTTTCAACAAATTTCAAGTTAGCTCACCGATGACCATATATATTAACTATTCGGCTTTTTAGATACCTTGCCCTGAAATGTTTCTCGATAAAATTAGTTTTTCCCCAAGTATTTTTTGTTTTGCTTTTTGGATACCTTGCCCTGTAATAATTGGGAAGTTATCTTACCATATATTGTAATTCTGTTTTTATTAAATTTGGCGTAGATGTTTATTGATAAACAGAATTTTCTTATTAAGCACCATTACTCAACATATGCTTATCTTAGTCAATTGCATGTATTGGGAGCAAAGATTTCCTCAATTGTTGAGCTATAAGCAGATGCAAGACTTGATGAGCCAAGGGTGCCCCCTTGTTGGAATAGCAGACATAACGTGTGATATAGGGGGTTCAATTGAGTTTGTTAACCACACTACATCAATTGATTCGCCCTTCTTCAGGTATTACCATGTCTCTAGTTTGATGAAAGTAATTTATTTTACTCATCTACACTATTCTACCATGGAATTTATCTTAGAAAGAGATTATAGTTTTGCTCAAGAGTTCTTGAATATTGCATTTCTTCAAGCACTTTGCATAGGCATTAGGTAACATGCTGTAATCTTAGGAAATATATATGGCCCGAGTTGACATGACGAATTACGTAATCTACATTTCCTGTTCTTACTTTCTACTAATGAAAATAAGCTAAAATAGAAATACAACCAGAAAATAGACATAAATAGAAGATTCTTTGTCAAAGTATATTTTTCTGCTTCTGGTAATGCCTACTTTTGAAGTTGAAAAACATGTGTATGACGCTACTTGTCTACTTATGTCCAAACATAAAAAACTTGGATTTTATGCACCATGAGGCCCTAACAAAATGTTTAATCATGCACACCACAATAAATCTTTACTCATGTCACACATAAAGCATCAAGTCTGTCTTTCTAACTCCATACATCTCTTAAAGGCTGACCTAAGATGCATTAGGAGGTCCATATAAAAGACAGAAGTCCTAAGAAGGAGGAAATACCAGAATACTTGGTTGCATGTTTTAGAAGCTATGACATTAGTAGGTGATACTTTTGCTGAAATATTATCGTGTCTTACATTATACTGTATCGTTCAATTCAATTGCAAATATTTATGTTGCAAATCTTTTTATTCCCAGTATGATGTCATGTTTAAACATTGTTGTTAGATATGATCCCATAACGAATTCTTACCATGATGATATGGAGGGGAATGGTGTGATATGTTTAGCTGTCGACATTCTTCCAACAGAATTTGCAAAAGAGGTAAGTGCCTTCGTATTTTTCAATTCCCACTTTCATTTGATAAGAGAAAGGTGTAGATTTGGAGGATGATTTAATACGAAATTTCATTTTGGCTAGGCTTCCCAACATTTTGGAAACATACTTTCCCAATTTGTCACAAACTTGGCTTCTGCTACAGACATAACAAAGTTGCCTGCTCACTTAAGGAGAGCTTGCATAGTCCATAGAGGAGTGCTAACCTCGTTATATGATTATATCCCACGCATGCGGAATTCTGATCCCGAGTATGTATCTGATCTGTATTTCAATTTCATTAATGTTTGTCTGTATCCTTAACTGTAAATTTGTAATAGCAAGCCTTTTATTTCACTTTCTTGACTTTTGTGCCCCTTTTACCGTTCCTGTTATTTTTCCACTTATAATAGACACATACTGCCTTTTTGGCTTGCAGGGAAGTATCAGAAAACTCGGCAAATTCTTTATCTAACAAGAGGAAATACAATATATTGGTGCGTTCTTCAGTTTCGAATATTACTATCCATTGATTGAACCCTACAAGATTAACTTGTGTAGTAGATATTCTTGGTAATTGTAACAACTCGTCAGATTATCACACTTTACTGCTCAACTACTTGTTGGGAGATAAACACCTAACTACCTAGGATTAATATGTAATCAATATTTGGATATATGCCCAAATATCTGTGTAAAATTTTTGCATCAATGTAAAGTAATATAATAGCTATACAAGTACATAAATATGTGTAATAATCCAGTACTGATATAATAATCCTAAGGTGTCGGTCAAGCAACACAACTAAACCAACTACATCATAGTAGCTCAAAATGTAGACACCACTATCATCCAGCATGGCCTAAAAACAACTCTGCCTCAAGTCTATCCCTGCTTCGCTCTCATATAAGTATGATTATCGCAATTCAACTACGAGGAAACATGGTTAGAAATTCACAACATGGTTTCTTAGATTTTGTCACTTAAACTAGGAACGTTTAGTATTTTTGTCAAGGTAGGACAACTTGAGTATAGGCGTACCATGACACTAGCATGCATAACTAAGTCTCTTATGGGATTAGTCCACTGACTACCCTCCAAATACTACTATCCTTCTAGTACTTAGTTAGAGATTTTGACCTTCGACTTTGTACCTTACTCAATTTGGTCCCTATATGGAGCAACATTAGTCACTTTATATCAATATAGCTCAACCTGACCTCCATATTGTGGTCACTTGTAGACAGTATGACTCGACATTACCCCCATATCGTATCAACTAAGATCTTAGAAGAGACTCAACTATCTACTTCAAGAGTCAACTTCTCAAGAAGAATTTTTAACAACTAGGCTCGTAAAACTCCACAACAATATCCTCATAATGAGATATCCAACTTTTAAAACAACCTCTTCTCTAATCCTAAGTCAATTAGCACAACACAACTTAATGTCTTAAGCATTCTCAACACTATCACCTTAACATTTCAACAATTTAATCATCAATATACATTATCCTAGATTAATGTATATAGGACTAACAACATATATCAACATACAATATGTAATCAACTCAACTTACACGATAGTCAACACTTAGTCAAATAAACAACACCTTTCCATTAGGCAACCCACATGTGGTGCCATTCTCCTTACACCCAACATCATTGAGGCAAAGAGCCTCTAGCTCGTCCACGTCTGGCATCACTCAACCAATACCTGGTGTGAATGAGGTAGAGAGCCCTTGGGACAATCACATTTGACATGGCTAAATCCACGTCTGGCCTCATTCATGAAGAGAGCCTCTGTTTAAATCACGTCCGATGTCACCACACTGGCTCTCGACGTCATTTAGAGAGAGTTTTTGCGACACATTTTTAACTTCACAAAATAACATAATCATTGAAATCGTAAGGAAATAAAATTGATGTTTTCCAAAATAATTCAACAAAACAATATCCTAATTTAGTCCTAACTATGCCTTGGTGCTACATGTCCTATTAGAGCAAAATCCAATAGTGAAGCCTAAGCCTCATCACCAACATTTTCAACTTCATGTTGATGATTACTTGTATAACAACCAAGAAAAATAACACAAAGCAAAGAGAATGAGAAACATCTCACTCTGACTCACAATGCAGGAAATGCAAACTGGATATCCAAACACAAATAAGAAATACAAGATATAGCATGCACAAACAAACATTATAATCACAGTCATTTAGTCATAGCATAATAAACAATAATAAAAAATTATAATGCATTATGCAATAAACACAGACTACATGATTTCAAATATCACATATCACACTTGTGCATTGTCGATAACAATACATGTAAAGTAATCTAGGAGTACATGTTGGATCACACCCTTTGCGACTCTCACTATAAGGATATACTACCAAGGTTTGGTCAGGATAACTAAGTCACACAAAATACTTTCCATGCTCAGAAGACAGGATTGAGACTTCCAAACTGAGCTATTCCCAAGGTTGGTTCCCAAGCTTTTACACAAGGGACCTTTCTTGACGGTGTATTCCATACCGTACCCTTTAAAAAACATCTTTTATGTACATGATGCATGTGAAAATTGTTGGGATACAAATAAATCCTACATTGATAAAATAAGAGAAGAAATAACAACTTATAAAGCATACACATACTCCAATGATTGAAAGGTCTTTTGGGTGATGACCAAAAGCAAAATCGTGAGGGCTTAGGCCTAAAACAGACAATATCTCATCATTGTAGAGTTGTGTGTGAAATAACAACCCTTATAAAATATTCTCTTAGACAAATACCATAAAATAACCCTATCAAAACTAACTCAATGCAATATCATACACATGATCTCACTTCACATATCACATCATATATCTCATGTGCATTCTCAAATACATCAATTAATCATTAGTAAAAAGGTAGTATCAAGATCACAAGGATAAAACAACTATCTAACAATTGTTGAACAAGTTGAGCTCCTTGGAGCGTCTCGCTGAGAAAATAACATCTAGATGAGTGAGCTGAGTCCCTTGAGGCTTCTCGTTAAGTGGCTAATATCTAGTTGGACGAGTTGAGTTCCTTGGAGTTTCTCGCTGAGCGACCTTGCACGTCTTGCTGAGCAAGAATGCGATCTTTCTTATTGGGAATCATGTCTCCTCAGTGACTACAAATTATCCATAGATCTTCCTTCGTAGAAATCACGTCTCCTCAACAACTACAATTACATCCAATTTAATGCATTAACACATATACAATTGATATTACAGTTTTTATCTTGACCACGCTAGATGCCACTCAACTTAGGATCCGATGTTACCAAGTTAGAGAGCTCCAAGGACATTCACGCTCGATGCCATTTAACCCATATCCAACGTGACCAAGTCAGAGAGCTCTCTTCTAGCTCATGCCTGATGCTACCAGTTCCGCGCCCAAAGTTAGTGAGGTAGAGATCCCCTAGCTTGCATCACGCATGGCGCCTTGAAGCTATGCTTGACGCAATGATGAATTATGCACTTGGCAAAATCCTGATTTTGGCTCTCCACACCTGAAACTCAAGAAATCCAAGTATGCAATGTGCTAAAACATTCATAAGCATCATAAACAACTCGAATCAAACCAAATTATCAACATGCAACCACCAATTACTAGAATTCATTAAATTCACCACAATATGCCTTAAAACACCAAAACTAACCATACACCCATTTCACTTCAAAATTCAACAATGTAACCACAAATTTTAATGAAATCAACGACATTTAACTTTATCAATCATCAAGGAAACAATTTATAGCTTTCTTTACCTCTAGATCGAAGAGAAAAGAGAGCAAAAGGAGGAAGAAAATGGTTCTCGAACTAGTGTCGCACCATCTTCGATTCTTAGCCTTCAAAACTTAGAATCTCCACTCCAACAACACAACTCACTCAGGAAGGAAATCTAAACACTTAGGGGATCAGTAGGAGAAGAACTCTCAAGTTCCAGAGTGTTTCTTGCTAACTTCTCTCAAACCTTCTTAAGAAACTGAACTTATGAAGTCCATTTATTAAGAAAGACTTTATATACCTTTCCCTATTGGTCAAATTTGACCTTTGCTTAGATACACTCCTAAACGACTAAAACTTTAGATAATCCCTAAATTCCCAGAGTTTTTATACATATAAACAACAAATTAGCACAACAACATATATTTTAATACATTTAACAATAATTAAAAAAATCGCAGTGTTTACATTAATCCCACTAGTTGCTAGGTAATCTTCTGATTGAGATCACTGAATATAATTGACAGGTATCTCTGAGTGGTCACTTATTTGATAAATTTCTGATAAACGAGGCCTTAGACATTATTGAAGCTGCAGGAGGCTCCTTCCACTTAGTCAATTGCCATGTGGGTCAGAGTGCTGAAGCTGTATCATTTTCTGAACTTGAAGTAAGTAGTCATCTATTTCAAACTGAAAAATTTATTTGTGCTCTTCAGAAAATGTTCTTTATCTTTCTTTTGATGTGCAATACTAAATAATTCAATTTCTTTTCTGTAAGACTTGTAAAATATGGTAACAAACACTTTATATTTGGTCTTTTCTTCAATAATATGCTCTTCCATATGCTTGAAAGATGAGAGGTCTTTCATCTTTCATTGCTCTTGAGCCAAGGTAATGAAGATTTCTCAACAGGAAGCATGTTAGATCCTAAGGATTTCATGATACAGAAATCTAGTTTCATCACTCATCATTCCTTGTTGACCATTCCAAAAAAATTGTAATTTTGTATTTTGTTAGAACATTAAATCCCATTCTGTTTCTTCTAATCTTTCTTGCTGTGAGGGGTGTCAATTCAGCCAGGTGAAGCCATATGGTCTGGTGTGCTGTGTTTTTTAGTCATACATACACACAAACACACACACACAAAGATACATATATTGGAATTACATTTTAAACTATGACTTCCGTACCAACCTAATGAACTTATAATAATCAATGATGTATTAACATGCTGGGTTTTTGAACAGGTTGGTGCAGATGATAAGGCTGTTCTGGACCAAATCATTGATTCTTTAACATCTATTGCTAATCCAAATGAAAATGATAGATTTTCAAATCAAGATTCAAGTAAAATTTCACTTAAGCTTGGTAAAATAGAAGATAATGGCATGGACAGGGAACCTGATCTGAAAAATAAGGCTGCAGTTTTAATTATTGGTGCCGGTCGGGTCTGTCAACCTGCTGCTGAAATGATATCATCATTTGGAAGGCCATCATCAATCCAATGGTATAAAACATTGTTGGAAGATGATTTTGAATGTCAAACTGATGTAGAAGTCATTGTGGGATCTCTGTACCTGAAGGATGCAGAGCAGGTACTTCGACTAAAATACTTTGATTTTACATAATTTCTTCTACGGAAGCAGTCAATCAGAGCAGGTTTTTTTAATAGGGATCCTGGATTTGACATTGGTAAATCAATGCAGATTGTTGAAGGCATTCCAAATGTAACTGGAATTCAGCTTGATGTGATGGATCGTGCCAGTTTGAATAAGTACATTTCACAGGTAGGCTTGTCCCTTGAGAAGTAACTTCTGCATATATCTTAATTGTTTCTCTAGAAAGCATCTCAAAATGAACTTATTAACCTATAATATACTTATAATTTTGAATTTTCCATCATTGTTAAGCTGACTATGATTTTGCTATCATGCAACATATGATCTATGCTTTGTATTCTTATGGTCTTGATAACATTAGCAACCTTATCTTGACATTTTGTTTTGTTTTCCTTCTCTGCAGGTTGATGTTGTTATAAGTTTGCTGCCCCCTAGTTGTCACGTTATAGTAGCAAATGCTTGCATTGAGGTGCTTCACATTACTTTATGTTCATCAATAATGAACTGAAATGATATATATTTAGAGGAAAAAAGAATAAAAAATGGCATATGTTTTTGGACAAAGCATATCAAGAATAGATTATATTAAAGGCTGTAACAGTTTTAAAATGAATAAAATAATGAATTGAACTTTTGATTTTTGATAAGGATTGAAGTTCCTTCTTGAATTCATTTATAAATCAAGTTAAAGATTGATCTTCCTGTGGTTTAAAAAAAAGAAGAGATTATCGAAGTAATCTAGGAAAAAAATGTTCCCTTGTGAACAAATGCTTTCTTTTGTTCTAGAATCTCATAATAACATGTTTGTAGATTATTTTTTGGTAAAAAATTCAAGGGTAGAATTGGTATTTAATTATTAATATTCTTTCTTTTTTCTAACTTAGTAAATGAATATGTTTCTTAATGCAGTTGAAGAAACATCTTGTCACTGCTAGCTATGTTGATAGCTCCATGTCAATGCTAGATGATAAGGCTAAAGATGCTGGTATTACAATTCTTGGAGAGATGGGTTTGGACCCAGGAATTGGTAAGAGCTATTCTGATAATTCCAGGGCTGCATGTTACATACATATCATGTCATCAAATTTATACAAATTCCTTATAAATACTTGTTTGCTTATTTTACCTTAACACATCCGCTGAAACCTGCTCCTGACATATTTCAACCTAAAATGGGTCTTGCGATAAGATTGTATTTTTGATGATCTAGATCATATGATGGCAATGAAGATGATCAATCAAGCACATGTACGGAAGGGTAAAATAAAGTCTTTCACTTCTTATTGTGGTGGACTTCCATCTCCCGAAGCAGCTAACAATCCGTTGGCATATAAATTCAGGTACTTCTTGGAATGTGTTTGTCAAACTATCACTTACTGATTTGATGTGATGACTTGGTGATAAATAACTTCTATATATAAAATTCAACGTGAATGTTCTTTAGGATAGCATGCTTGTTACTATTTCTAGAAATAGTGTCATCATTATTCAGTGACAGTCATTTATAGTTTAGGAAGAAGCTTGAAAATCAAATAACATGTGAAACTACATCTCTCAGACAACAATACCAGTCCTGTTATCACTAAATGTTTCTTCAGCTTGTTTACCCATTTAAAATACAACTAAAATATCTTCAAACTTTGACGGGCAATATTTTGTTGAGTTCAATAATGAGCTACTGTTGCACATACAAAAAGTACAATTGATCTTCATTCAGAAAAAAACTCGCAATAGAGTTTACTCATTTTAATCAGGTTTCTATTTTGTTATAGTTGAAAACCCTCTTAAGAGATCACATAACAAAATATTTTGACTCGGAACACTTCACAATTTTTTTGGATAAATGTTTGTATGAACTATACACGAACGTTCTTTATTTAATTCGATATGATCCATAGAACATATGGATATGTTGGTGTAAGTTACTGAAACTCAGCTTCTAATCTCTAAATTTTGTAGTATTTTCATCTTGTTAATCATTCAACTGTAGTGACTTACATAGTTGCTTTTCCTTATGTAGTAGAAAAATTGACGGTTGCTATTATAAGAACTCATTCACTACCCATTATTTTCAGTTGGAATCCTGCAGGAGCCATCCGAGCTGGGCGCAATCCCGCGACCTACAAATGGGGTGGTGAAACTGTACATATTGATGGTAAGCTTTTAATCAATTGGGAATATAATTTCAAGAAAGCAACAATCAGGATATGTCCATAATATGTATGCATGCATCCACTTTCAAGGTCTAAATAATAACATTCAAGTAATTTTCTATATTTAACCTCTTGTGCATTCTTGCTTAAGTTTGAAAAAGAAGACTTCATTTTTTCCATTTTGACAAGTCTTATTCCCCTCAGTCCTCTCTATCACTTGTTTGCATTGTTCATAATCTCACTACATCAACACTTTTTTTTTTTTGCACAGGGGACAATCTTTACGATTCAGCTACAAGACTAAGGCTCCCGGAACTTCCTGCTTTTGCACTGGAATGTCTCCCAAATCGTAATTCATTACTTTATGGGGATTTGTATGCGATAACCGAAGCATCAACCATTTTCCGTGGAACCCTCCGCTATGAAGGCATGGTGTATATATTTGTTTCTTTTGTTTTTCAGGATAACATTTGACATTGATCAATACCATTCTCTAACATGTTTAAACTATATTAATCAATATTTGATGAAGTTATACCATTCCTTGAATTATGTTAAAATCAATGTCTATAAAATAAAGGGCCTATTGAATCTTTCTGAAACTTGTAGTCACTTGGTGTACAGGATTTAGTGAGATCATGGCGACACTGTCTAGGATTGGCTTATTTAACAATGAAGCTCATTCGCTGCTAATGAATGAACCGAGACCAACTTTTAGAAAATTTTTATTTGAACTTCTCAAAGTTGTTAGTGAAGATCCTGATGGACCTTTGATAGGAGAGAATGAGATCATAGAACGACTATTAACACAAGGGCACAGCAAAGATCAAAGAATTGCAACGAAGGCAGCAAAAACAATCATGTAAACCATTTACCCCTATCTTATACTTTCATTTGGAAAATTATTGTCTTAACCTGAGTGTCTTTTTTGATATAGATTCTTGGGACTTCTTGAGCTAACAGAAATCCCTGCTTCCTGCAAAAGTGCTTTTGATGTTGTTTGTTTCCGCATGGAGGAGAGACTATCATACACCAGCACAGAAAAGGTACATTTCTATTAATTTATATGAAATGCGTAGTGCTTTGACATTTTATAAACTAATAAAGAATATGACTGCTTAATTATTTTTTTTTTCAAAAACAGAAAAATAAAACTGATTTTGTATCCGCATATCACCTTAAATACAGCTAATGCAACTTTTTTGCAGGAATGTTCAGAGGTTACTTATTGAAGCATAATTTGATATGTAGTGCCTTAACTTTTACCTGATTTGTAAGCAGGATATGGTGCTTTTGCACCATGAAGTGGAAGTAGAATACCCAGATAGCCAAATTACAGAGAAACATAGAGCTACTTTACTGGAATATGGGAAAACTGTCAATGGAAAAACCACAACTGCTATGGCCCTTACTGTTGGTATTCCAGCTGCTGTTGGAGCTCTGGTACTTTCCATCCCTTTCTGTTTCTGTTCTTTTATGTTGTTTATCAAGCAAATGCTGTTAGTGAATTATATCTGTTTTTGCAGCTCTTGTTGACAAACAAAATTCAGACTAGAGGAGTCTTAAGACCTATTGAACCTGAAGTATACACTCCAGGTGAGCATCATAAATTTGTTTGTTGTCCATTTGTTGAATCTAGTTTTTCTAGGATGCATTAGTTAAAAATTGACCACAAAAAATAATAGCATAATTGGCATTAGTGAATTTTTTGGACCAGGATTCTTAGGTCACAATGATAATTCTTGTTTTTGTATTGAGAAATGAAAAAGTTCCAAGTTTTTTCCCCATATCTTACTCTTATACTATTATAGTATTATTATACTATTAGTAAAAGAATAACTTACCTGGATATGTGTCAGCAGCAAATTTTCCCGCTCAAAGCCATCTTCTTTTTCTAACTTTTTTTTTCCTTTTCTAATTTTCCTTTCTCATTGTTTAAACTGAAACTTATATTTCTTAATAAAAATAGAAACATTAATAAAATACTTTTTTTAATATTTTAAAATTCTTATTTGTTCAAGTAATAATTTTAAAATTTTCATTTTTATAATACTATTTTATAGTATTTAATATTATAATTACAATAAAAAAATATTATTTTTAATAAAATATGAATATTTTTATATTCATTATTAACATTATTTTTTACTTCATATTTTTATAAATAATTCACAATAGGAAAAAAAAACTTACCTCTTATAATATTTAAAAAAATCTGGATAATTTAAAAATGATTATTTATTTAAGTAATATTTTTTAAATTTTCATTTTTGTAATATTTTGGTATTATAATTATAATGAAAATTTATTATTTTTATAATATACATATAAAAAAGGCATTTTGAGCATGTGTATTTTAAAAAATAATAATTAATAAAAGTAAGCAATTAATAATAATTTTTTGAGTAAGTGTAGTTTGTAAGAGATTTTGAAAATGTGAAAAGATAATAATTTGAGATATGGTTTATGGACAAAGTTGTCGTTGATCCTCTTTATGAAAAAAACTCGATAGAAATTATCAAAAAAATAACATTTCTATAATTATCTAATATTGCACTATTATAATAAGAACATTAAAATAACTACTTTTAATTAGGGGTAGTGAATGGGTTCAGCTCAAAAGACCAATCTTTGTAACCCAACTTTACATAGTGAAATAGGTTCATTTACTTTAATATTATAATTATAATGAAAATTTATTAATTTTTATAGTATATGAGTATTTTTATATTCATTATTAACATTATTTATATATTTATTATTAACATTATTTTTTACTTTATATTTTTATAAATTATTTAGAATAGAAAAAAAAACTTATATCTTAATATAAAAAATAATTTTTGAAAAAGTTCAGAGAATTAATTATGTTATCTCAATATAAAAAATAATTTTATAAATAAATATGTTTTTAACATATGTAAAAATGAAAGTAATTTGTGCATATTAGACATGAATCATTCTAGTTATTCTTTTAGTAAAGGGTTTTGCATCAGACTGGAAAATGATAAAAAAATAAAATAAATGAATCTACTCAACAGCATATGTTGCCATTCCATTGTTAACACTTTACAGGATGCACAATATGGAACTAATATCAATAATTGTATATTGTTGTATGTTCTTTACAATGCTGATTTGTGATATGTGGTGTTTGCAGCATTGGATATTATAGAAGCTTATGGCATCAAGTTGATAGAGAAGACTGAGTAATTTTCATCTCTGAAGCGGCTGTTGATGTAGAGGTGTACGTTGTTGTACACCATGCAATGTTAGATCTGAATAGATAAACTATAATAATTACTGCATTTGTAGAATTGCAACTACCATTTATACCGGTGTCAGAATGAACCATACATTACCATCATTGCTAAAATACTTATTGGAAATTCTTACACACAATTTCAATTGCAGCAATACCAATTCATGCAACCAGTCATGAAGTATGAATAGTATATAGCAAGATATTAATTGTTGATCAATCGAACTAAAACATATATATCCTAAAACACAATGTTTTAAACAATGTTTATCCATTAGCATTTCAAAATTATACCAAGAACTAACGCTGTGTTTGGTACATTAGAAAGGATAGGAAAAAGAAAATTCGTTTGAACTTCTGCTATCGATGAAAATACTGAAAAATTTAGACAAAATATCTTTTCCTCAAAAATGAGAAGGGCAAGATATCTGTGCGCCGTAAGTATAATAAGTGCAAGCAACATAATTCACGATTAGTTTACATTATTTAATTTTAGTTTACAAATCTATTCTAAAAGTTATTTATTTTTCAATTATCCTTCTTTAGAATTTAATATCAAAATAAAAAATATTAAAAATATAATCTTAATTAAATGAAAGGACAGCAAGATTAAATATATAATTTATATATATTTAAAATCAACAAACAATTTTTTTTCTTATATTCAAAACTAGGAGTATATGACTATCTCCTCCCCTTAATCGATCCATTATCACATTATCCTCCCAACCACAATAATAATAATAATATTATTATTATTATTATTATTATTATGTGGGATAAAAATTGGAAAATAATATTCTATAGTAACTTTATTTAACTTTAAAACCAAATAATTTTTAAAAAATTAACGACTAAACAATTTATACTTCTATCCTATTTCTTATTTATTTATTTTCTCTATTTCTTTTCAACTTCCTCTCTACCAAATTCAATGTAAAACATATTTTTTTTACGTTTTTGACTTAGCAAGATAGAAGTAATGTTATGAGTATTATATATATATAATAATGATTTGTTTAACATCAATTTTTTTTTTTATCTTTTATCATTAATAAATATAATAAATGATGTAATAGAATATAGAAAGAGATAAATAAAATAAAATAATGTACACAAATTATTGCAGAAGTAACATTTCCTATCCATCTAGTTATACATTTCACCATTTCTAGGCTTGAATGCCCACGAATCCAACAATTAAGGAGACTAAAACATATAGATAAAACAACATTAAACTGTAAAATAAGTACAATAGAATCCAATGCCTAAAACCCCTGATGGGTTTTAAACTTTAATTTCATGTATAATCAGAGGTCATACAATTTGACGGTTGAAGTGTGAACTGCAGGATAGTATAAGCAATATGATTTAGATTTCACTCCTACATTCATGGAGGGTGTAAACAAATCTTTGGTTATCCGTATGGTAAAATCACATTAAATTCCACCATAACGAACAACTTCCTATTTCACTGTATCTCAATGTTGCTCAAAATCGGAAAAAGAATATAAAAAGCTGTCATTTATAGTTCTTTAGCCTCAGCCTATTTTAGTCTGGGACCACGGTTTCCTTGCAGCCACTTAAGTGAGTTCAATCTCCAAGAATATACCACATATAGTCCAGAACTTCATGAAGAAAGGGTGGTTTTCCACAAATTCTTGCTACAAGATTTAAAGACTACGAAGCTATCAATGACATTAATTGTTGTTCCACTTCTTCCCAGTTCTTAACTCTGGTCACCAGAGGGTGCTGATCAACAGACTCGTTCTTGCACCAAGGATATGAGTTTTCATAATCAAAAAGTAGGACTCTAATTCCAACTTCAGCACACTCCATGGCATATCGGGGGTTATCATCAATAAGAACCTTGGCATTTAAAGACCTGTCAATGGCAGTACAATCTATTACTAATAAAAACAATTGAAACACAAGTTGATGCTTTAAGTGAGGAAAGAGTTGGTATTTTCTTTTGTTTTTGCAGTTCTGTAGTTTGCACATGCACTGCATTTAATACTGAGAAAGAAAGGGATCCACATCTGAAACATGCACTACATTTAAGAGCACTAAGGGACTTACCTACAAATTTCTGACTTTGGTCTTGACACCCCATCAAGAGCAAAGTGGTTACCAAAGTGAATCTCATGAAAAAGCCCTGGAAAATTCTTCTCTAACCACTCGATTGTGTGATCCTTAATTACATTCTGCCGTGAGCTGATCATATAATAATACCCCAGTTAGTCAATGCTGACAAGACTCCTTTACAGGTTGAAGAAAGTTCAATAATACTAAAAGCATACGTTACAACTGATAGGCTACAAAATCTTGATAACTTCTGAAGAGCCGTCTGAGAACCTGGAAGAGGGTAGATCCCTGACTTGAAATATGGTGTCTTAAAAAACTCATGAACACGGATATCAGCTGCAGAACAAGATATTGATTTTCAAATTTCAACCAGTCCATTAGATATCAGTAGGCATTAAAAAATGTTGTATAAAAAATCCACAAGATTTCTACATAAAAAACATGATAAAATTAATGAATCTCTTGCTAAGCCCAACAACCGATATTTGAAATGATTTTTTTTACTTTTTATTTTATTTAATTGGGTCGGTTGTTGTCCTTAGCATTGTACTTTCTGGAAATACACACAGCAAACATATTAGGCTTGCCTCACCATTGACTTTGACTTGCAAAATTAGGATATGTATCATAAATTAGGCTTGCCTCTCCATAATAAGCTAACCATGAAACATAACTATCAGAATTTGACGTATTTACTAATTAGATTTATGGGAATCCAAACTCAAGAAAGATCATCTAGATTTAGAACACATGCAACACTTCAATCCAAGAGTTTGGTAAAATAAAATGACAAGGAAATAATGTATATCCTATAAATTTTCATAAGAAATGGAATACCAAACTATTCACAAAATGTGATATGCAAAATATGACAGATACATAGATAGTTACCTTCATCACGTGAACAATTCCATATCTGCAACAGAAATGAAGGGGGCATCAGACTCCAAATACAAAAGCACCAATTCAAGGCAATACAATGGGGCTAACTGGATTGTAAGTGCTGATTATCCTTTATCAGTGAAATTTTCTTTAATAGCACCACTAGTGCACAAGACAAATACACTTCACACATGATGCATGCAATTATTATAAAAGTACTAACAGAAAAGGGGGAATGCATAAAACCATGGAACTCCAAGAAAGCCATGAAAAAACTGAATTATGAGTTAACAGAATTTTGCTTATATAAAAGACTGGTGAAAGGGGGCAAAAATGAACCCCTGAAAGAACATTCAAGTAGTCGATTGTTAACATTATTTAATATTAATATTAAATTATCCAAAAACAAATTGGTAAATTTCAATTACTTATCATCAAAATATTGAATTGCCAAAGCAGCTGAATAATACCTTACAGAATTCATACACATGATATTCAGAAACTGAATAATTTGATGAGTATCGATCTGCAATGAACTTGTTGAGAGCTGACACAAAGTTTCCTAATACTGTTCATATGTGGGGAAAAGCATCAGAAGAAGAAAAAAAATGGATAATCCAAGAATTAAAATACATATTAGTCTGTCTACAATGGATTCAAATGTAAAAGAAACGTAACTAATTTTAGGCAAGCCATCACACTGCAAACAGAAGTAGATTACTAATATTAATTACTTGGACACAACTGGAGCTGACAATTACTTAATAAAATAAAAATATGATTTTATTCACACAAGCAATAATGACACAAAAGTCAAACAACCCAAGAAGCTTAATATGAAAGTGAAAATTTAGCATGCTCTGAACCAAACAAGAATATTGCAGACATCACCTAACAGCCAAAGAAAAAGGCGTCAATGTATCAATGAAAAAAGAATCTTGTTTCCTTATATATTCTATTTTAGAAATCACAGGTCACAAACAATTCTAAGAATTTCCAACAAGTTCATGAGTTCGTATTTAACAAATGGATGCTGAAAAGAATTTCCTTATATTCTATTTTATCTCAGTGGCATGCTGAAAAGAATGCTTCAACCCCCATATTGACCAGGTAAGATTCAGGCAAATATACATGTAACAAGCATGAAGCTTAGAACAATGTTGAGATATAATATGATGATCTGACCATTCCACTCACCTGGGGGAGAGGGAACTTTGACCATAGTTTCTTAATTATTCTTCAATTAGATGTTTAAGTTTGAAACAAATTATAAATATTTGGAAAAGACATCCAGTAAAGCAATTCTCCTTGCATATTTAAAGGGTTGGAACATAGTCAGGATTCTGCACGAGGGAATACTTAATTCATATAAAGAAAATTAAATGACAAAATATATAAAACTCTGAAGAACAACATAATATAATAAAAATAGTGGCACATGCATACAAATTTGCATACATACCCTCATCAACATCAACAGCAACAACAAGTTTCTGGGACAACCGGTGATCACTGAAACAAGGAGGCTTGGCAGGACTTCCATTTATAGACCCATTATCAACCTTAACCAAATTAGCATCACATTCATCGCTCCTTACAGAATTCCCTTGCTCCAAATCCGCTAACATCTGTTGCCGACGATTCGATACAAAGCCACGGGGCCTTGCCTTTGCCCTCACAAGGATCCTGTCACTATAACTACTACAACTACCACTAGTGTCATTGCTACAACCTCTAGGCCCAAAACCAATGCTTCTGCTAACCCCAAAAACATTAGCATAAACAAGATTTTGGAGAAATGGGAAAGACAGGCAGCTACCACGAGCAGAAGAAGATAGAGAAGGGTAATGAGAAAAAGCCTTGCTCAAATGGGAACAAGGATCATAACCAACTAAATAAGCCATAAGATTGTTACGGTGAGGGTGCTGCCTAGTTTGCTGATACAAGAAGCGCACAGGGCCCTCACAATTCTTTAATCTAAACATAATAACACAAGAATCTTGCTCTGATATTCTCGCATCACCGTTAAAAAAAAGGAATTAAAATATTAAACGGATAAATCTCACAGAAAAAAAGGCTATATTCTTTTTGAAAAAGAATCAATCCCGGAACTTATCGAATTGAACACTGCGATCACCAAGGACCAATCTTTTCACGGTCAAGCTCATTAGGCGTCAAAAGGGTATACGCCAAACACAACCGACACAAACCCTAGAAATGATAGAGTGAAATCCAAGGCAACCAATCCCAATTACCCAGAAAATGGGAATGTCTGATAATGATATGATTCGTAAAAAGATCAAATCTTGCAATGTCTCGGATCCAATAAAAGAGGAAACTTCGATGGGGAAGGATAATGGCGAAAAGGCTGAGAAATTTTCGTGGAGCTTGAGAAGAATTTCAAGAAGATGCTGGAACCTAAAAAACGAATATGCACGAAAACATGGACGATGAATAATCCTAAGTGAGATTAGATTGTCTCCTATCTCTCCGTAGTGTTTAAGGGTTACTATGATTCAAATTTGTGGTTTTTTTTTCCCTCGTCAACAGAGTCATTCGGCATGTAGAAACATAGCCGACATGCACTGAATCTGAAACTCTTCCAAAAAGCGAGTTGATAAAAGCGAGAATTTAAAGAGAAAATTGAAAAGGAAAAAAAAAACAAAAAGAGGAGGAGGAAAGTTAATTGTTGATTAACGCGGAAATTAGGGCATCATTTTCGATTCTCCTTTCTGTGAAACAAAATTTGGGTATTATTGCCCATCACTTTTCTTTTTCTTTCTATTTAGAATTTTATATTTATATTTGTGAAAAAGTGTGATGTTCCCAATTTCAGTGTTTTATTTTATTCTGATGCTAATGATTTGTCGATTGTGCCACTGCAGCAGTGCTGCTGTCGGCGCAAAGCATAGTTACGAATTTAGAATCTGCGTTTAGATATTGTAACTATATATTTTTTATATCATAAGTAAGAATGACAAAAAAAGAAGAAGAATGGTATCCACATATTTTCACGGATAAAATTTGTTATGAATTTTTAAAAAATAATTAAATAAATACTTACTTAATAATATAACAAAAATAGATAATAAATTATTTATATTTACAAATATATGTACTTTAAAAATGTTAAAAACTCTTAATTATATATAAAATAATTTGATTTAATCTATTTTTACAGTAAATATGTATCATTATTATTTATTTTTAGTATATATATTAAAAATTATTTTTAATATAAATATATGTTTTCAAATAATATCTTTTTAATTTTATTTTATTTCTTATTTTTTTATTTATAATTTTATATCTTAACAAATATTTAAAGATATTCAATACTCATAAATACTCACGAATATATATATATATATATATATATATATATATATAATTCATGAATACATATTAAATAAATATTTGCACTAAATTGAATTAATAACCAAAGTTACTCTCAAGACTTTTTGGCTAGTTTAAATAAATAAAAAATTTACGAAAATAAATTATTTAAATTATGTTATATCATATTTTTTTTACCATTGATTTTTCTCTATTTTTTTTTCAATTAAATTGATTTATGCAACTTCTATCATGAATAATAATGTCTAGTAGAATAATGATGATAGATCATGAGCTAATACATATTAGGTAAATTTTTTTGGAAAGAGGTGTGTCACTAATAAACACACTTAAATACTAAGTTTGAATAATTATTTTCTAATATAATAGATCAAACAATGCTACAATTCTAAAGAATACTAAGAGTTTTCTTAGTCATTGTACTAGTGTGCAAAATAATGAAAAAATACTAATAATCTATATTGACTCTAATATTACTGTTAGGAATCAAAGTAACATAATAAGTAATTAAAATAAGCGATGAGAAAATAAGAACAAAAGGAGACAATAGGCATAATAGAAGAAAAAAAATACTTAAGGAGGAAATTACACCACTCCTCATCCTAAAATTCATTCCTTAAAATAGGAGAATATTACTCGAGAAAAAACTCTTAAAGTAGATAAAAAAAAAAAGAGGAGAAATTTTGGGATGGTGAAGGAGGGGGACCACTAAGCTTTATTTATAACTTTACTGGGATCCAAATTTGAAGTTCCCACCAACATGGAACTTCTACTTCTAACATTCTTCACCAACTCATATGTCTCACCTACTTTATATTTAGTTGAGTTGAAAGATTCTATTACTTTTTCTCTTGTTATACTCACTATATCCTTGGCCTTCATGGCTATTTCTCCAACATCAATCTTTACATTTGGAGCTATTATTTTCTCATCTATATCAAATCAATATGACGAACTTGACAATCTGACCCAAATCAATTAAATTGGTTCAATTTTTTTAAAGTCCAATTTGAATCTAACTAATTAAAATCAAGTATGTATCATTTTGATTATTTTGAAAACGTTTTTAAGTTACCATATATAGATTTTTTCATTCCTTTCTCAAATATTTAAAGAAACTAAAAGGAATTATATTGCAATATTTATATTGAGTGTCATCTTCACACAATAATGTATTTGAAATCCTTAAATAGATTAAGAAAAGAAACTAAGAGTAAATATATCCCAAATATTTCACTTTAGTTAATTTTTTTTATAATATATCAATTTAGTTCATGTTAAAAATTTTATTTAATTTGAAATTTTTTAATTTTTTTTATAAAAAATTCATTGGATATCCGATGATCTGAACCAAACTAAACCTATAAACATCGGATTGGTTTGGCTTTGATTAAGTAAAAAAATATAAAATTCAAACCAATTAAATTTAAATAGTTTGGATTGAATTTTCAATCAAACTCAAACTAACCTGACTTGTAAACACCTCTCTTTTAATCTCAACCTGAAACAACTATCACAACAATAGTGTCTATGTGAAAAAATACAACAGACCTATGAACTGTTACAATTACATTATTATCAATGTTTGACTGATCTAACCTAATACAGATTGCAGATGGACCAATGAGACTGTTAGAATGCATAACATTATTATCAAGAAACTTTATTTGAGAACCTCAAAATAACATAAGGTATTCACTTGAGCTTATACGTATTGTGCCACTGAACAACATCATTCTGCCTTTTAGTATCAAGCTTAAGAGAATCCGATGAACCGCCTTGAGCTTTTGAGTTTTGGTTCGCAGAATCAGATCCTCCACATACAAGGAAGCAGAAGAATGAAAAAGAATATAGGCAAACCAGATTTAATTTTCTTAATCTGGAAACAAAAAAAAAATCCAGCTTATCACCTTCAGATACAGTGGAGCACACTGGCTTGGTTTCAGTAGCAGCAGCACGCATTGGCAGGATGCCAATCAACCCCTTCTCTTCTCACTGCCAAAGTTCTTGTTCTGCCAACTCCATACTTCATTAACCATGGAAACAGTCACACGTAATGATAATTAAAGACATGCAAAATTATTTAAAAAGAAAAAAGTTTATTTATTTGGTACATGTCAATGCTTGGTTTAAGCCCCTTGCATCTAGCTTAAGCTGTAATGTATACATGCACTTAATTAGTAAGACTGACACATTAAATTTTGCAAAAACTAGAGAGGCATAGTAATGGGAGTTTGAAAACCTTGTGAACCGCTAGGCATTCAACTATTTGTTGCTTAACCTTCACTAAACCGTAGTGATCACTGTCCAGTTGCTTCTGTGCAGCTCTCAAGTCCACTTCAATCTCTTCACTGGCCTTCTGCCATGGCAGATCAGCAAGCAGCTCCAGGTAAACCCGTAAAATGTTATACCCTGGTTGCCGAGGCTACATTTCTTAAGCCTCCTGGCACAGAAAATAGGAAAATGAACTGTTTGTCTCTCGGATGCTATAAAATCACTTGAATAATGATACTATCATTTTCTATTTCAATTTACAGAACATTTATAGAAAATAATTGCCATATCATATCTAATTATACCACCATTGAAAAGCACCTCAACTCTGTGTGCCTGTTTGCATATATTCTGTGACATTCCTGCCCTCTGAGTCTTTCTTTTGAGGCAGTCAGGTCATCCACATCATCGTCATATTATCACCAAGTTCCTCATTTATCACCCTCATCTATAATATATTTTATAGATAAAATGGATAACAACATTCCATTTAGATTAACAAACAAATGAAGCAGAAATAGTTGTCAATATAGATTATTTTCTTTCCCACATATCATATATTACTGCCATTAAGAAAGAAGAAACATTCTCTACAAATACATACAGTGCACACAGACTTTGTGGTTGTCATATCATAATAGTCTAAAAAACTACTGGCTTGAAACATGTAATTGAATATTAGCAAAAGATTGTGAAAACTTAGAAAAAAGATTTATAGTTATGGATAATTATAAAATTAATTTCTCAGCCGGACATTTATTTATTCTAAGTAAAATTAATAACATACAATATGTCTCGTTTAATCATTTTCTTTAGAATGAGCAGAAACTCGACACATTTCTGAAACTGTTTTTATATATATAAAAAATACCATGTTGCAGTACCTCTAGAACCTGAAGAAACTCAGAACTCAATCTATGCTAGTCAAAAACTCTTGGGATCAAATGTTTCATGACTAAGTAGAGCTTTTCCTCAGGAGTATATCCAGGATGCTCGATTACTTCCATCCAATCAAGAAGCAGTGGCGATATGAGTTGCAACCTACCTATTTGTTGTAGCCACAAAAACAACCTTGTTACAATATGAAGTGCTTTAAGGGAGGACATGCATCAGGGCATATGTTTAGAGACATGTTTGCATTCATATTGTAATTACATTTAGGATCATTATGGATCATGCTTAGATTCATCATAGAATTGTATTTAAGATCATGAAAAACTCGGGCACACTAGAATTTAGAGTCACCATTCACATTGTACATACATTATGGCCACATCAAAAGGACTATGCTCAAATTCATTGTGCAATTGTAATTAGCATCATCAAAAACTCGAGCACTGTTACATTTAGAATCACGAAAGCAAAGTTGGACAGTGCATTCTGTCCCACTTTTACAACATGAAATGCTTTAAGGGTCAACCATTAAAGCACATGCTTAGATTCATTATTACATTCATATTATAATTGCTTTTAGGGCAATCAAGGCCTATACTAGCATTCATAATACATTATATAAATAATAATTGATTACGAAAGCAATACGATAATTTTAATAGAATACACAAAATAGAAAAATAAAAATCAACCAACACCAAATTTTAACGTGGGAAAACCCTCAATATGAGGTAAAAACCCACGGGACCTAGTCCAGTAAAAAATTCCACTAATAATAATCAATGAGTACACAAGTCTTCCTAGACCCTAAACCCTAAACAAGGGATAACAAGAAATAGTTTATCACCAATATGGTGGATAACAATACAAGAAATGTGTATCTAGCTAAACAATAGAGACTAAAATAAACAAAAATTGGTAACAAATATTTCTTCTCCAAATTGGTTGCTCTACTTCTTTCTTCTCACAAAGTTCTTCTTCTCTCTGAAGACGCTTTGAATTTTCCTTCTTCTAAAAGGTTGATATCACATTACAAAGACTAATCACACCTAATACTAATACAATTAACATACAACCAACATATTGGACTGTATTTATTTATTTATTATTATTATAAGTCATCGAGTCCAAATAAATTGGTGAACAATTTCACAATCATAATGAATCAAAAGGTGCAATTAGAATCTTGAAGAGCCACGCATTCCATCGGGATTAAAATTATGAAATGAAGTACTGATCTTGCAACCAAATTCACTTCAGAGTCACAACGTTAGGCTAGGGTCACCAAAGGTCATGCTGAGTGCATAAAGAAAAAGTAGCGAGCAAAGGCCAACCATCGGCTTTAATCATGGGCCTTAATGATGGCCTCAGTTTCAGACTTGGCATCTCTGGATGACACTCTTTTTGGGGGTGCTAGGTACAAGGTGTCCTTCTTCACCCTCTGGCTTGAGTCTGCTGCTTTTTCCAATTAAAGATGCACCATCTTTTATTTTAACCTCCTCTTTCACAATAGAATCATAGATTTAATCTTTGAAGCAGAGTGATGCGCTTCATTGGCAGCTCCAAGACCCACTCTTGCTACTCATAACATCCAGCACAAGAGAGTCAAGAATCAAGAATAACAATCAATACAAAATCTTTAAGACCCAAAACTCACAGTGCAATCAATCGGACATAAAAATGCAAACAAAGAGAGGGAAGGTTCTATAAAACACTTTTACGGCAATCGTATGTGGCGGCCATCTTTTTCAGCAAACAGCAACTCTCCTTTCCCCTTTCTTGTTCTCGCGCCATTTCTTCCCAGCGTGTTAGAGTCTCACTTTACTCCATTCCCTTGCTCTTTATTTATAATTCTTCGATAGGGCCGGCCTGGGCCTGGTGTTTCTTTCCAGGTGCAAGGGTCCATCACCAGGCCCATTTTTCTTAAAACTATATAATTATAATTTTTATATTATTAATTTTTTAGTATTACATTTGTAAAAAGCTATAAATATGTTTTTATCTTTCTAAAAATTTATAAGTTTGGTTCTAAACTTATTTTTTTTATTTTTTTATTTTTTTTTAAATTTGAACATATATTACTTTTGACCTTTAAAATTATTTTATAATATATTATAATAAATGATTGTAAAACAAAATTAAATACAAAATGTAACATGTCTATTTTAGATTTGTTAACATTATTATTTATTTACGTAATAAAATATGTTACTTCTTATTAAAGGTCTCGTACATTGATTTATGAATTTTTTTGAAATTTTTAATTAAGTCCCTAAAGTTAAAAAAATTGTATTCTCTCTATCTCTCTCTTTTTATAACTTAGTTCTTAAGGCTAGAGATTTGTTGACATTTCATGAAATATGACATTTTTACCTACACAATCACTTTAAATTATTATTTTATGTATAATTATACATGTCAAGTAGATTTTTAATCTATTTATAAAAATTTTCATAATCTCCTTAATTATAAGAATTTTAAAGTAATAGAAAATTTTCATCAATAAAAATTAAAAACTAATACACATGAATAATGACATTAAATAATAATATAATATTATATCAAAATAAATATTAGAATCATAAACGAATCTCTAATTATAAGTACTTACGATTAAATTATAAAAAGATGAAAGATTAAATTATAATTTTTTTAGTTATACCCAAATTTAAAAATTTTAAAAAAATTCATAAATCAAGTGTTATATTTAGTCTTAATTAAATCATGTATTTTTTTTTATATTTTAATTGATTACATTTCAAATAGTTTATATATAGAGGTTCATACTTATTATTTCATCCAAGACCCATAAAAGAACAAGACCCTTTGAAATAATATTTATTATTATAAAAATTTATTTATTATTTTAACTTGGTTAATTATACTTTTGTTCCTTTTATTTATTTTTATGATTTAATTTGATTTCACTATTTTTAAATGTTTCAATTTGTTTCTCTAATTTTTACAAAATGTTTAATATTATCTTTTTATCCAAATTGATACTAATGACATTAATAAAATTGAACAAAAAATAATATTAAATATTTTTAAAAATCAGATAACTAAATTGATTTATTTAAAAATAGTATAACCAAATTGAACATTTCAAAAATAGAGAAAAAATTACGTATCATTTTTTGGTCAAGATAAATTTGAATTGTCTTTTACCTATTTAATAAATTTTTTTATTAGATAACTCCTTTATTTTGTGATAATTTTTTTAATTTTAAATACTCAATTTATTATCATTTATGATCTTATCAAGATAAATAAAAATGAATAAGTTTATCTAGATAAAAAAAATATTAGACAATTTTTTATTCAATTTGATATCACTATTTTAAAAATGTTCAATTTAATCATTTAATTTTTTTAAAAATATTTAATATTCTCTAATTCATCATTTTATATTTTTAAATAAAATAACTAATTTATTAAAAAAAACATACTAATAACATAATTAAAAAAATGTATTCTTAAAACATCTTATACTAATCAGGAACATAAATTAATTAATAGTTGCATACACTCAAATGACAGGGTCGGGGATTAAAACATTGAGCTACCTTAAAGAATAAGATCAATTTTTTATTCATTGGCCATGTGAATTTTTTTTTTTAAATTCATTGCTCATGAGATTGAAAATCTACTCAAATACAGTCGAAGCAAATAAAACAAACAAATAAATAAAATTGGCGGTGTGAAGTTGTGAAACTCTGCATAACACAATTGAAAAAAAAAAAAAAAAACTAAGCATAAAGCGATAAAATGAGAGTGAAAATGAAGCTTGACACGAGCATGACCATCAAGTGTATGCTCCTTTCTGGTGCAGCAGAAGCAGGAGTGGACTTCCTTTCATGCTTCCCCAGATCGATCATGATCTTAAACTGACAAGCGCTTTGAGGTGGTGAAGGGTTTATGTTAGTGATGACAGAGAGGCCATTGAATTGGCACGCATCTTTGCGTTGATTCATTGTTTGATAGTACATGTTGAATGCATAAGAAGCATTGCCTCTTGTGTCCAATCCACTGCATGAAGCCCCAGGAGAGAGACAAGTACAATCAGCATATGTGCATGCTTTGCTCATGCTATCTGCCAGAGCATTAGGGTCTTGAACATTGGCTTGAGTTGACATGACACACCATTGCTTTGGCAAATACTTGACACCCTTTGCACCAACAAGTTGTTTCCCTCCACCCAAATTCAAAGGGTACTTGATGGATCCATCAAAGTTGAAGACCCCCCAGTGCCTCTCAAAAGGGCCAGGCTCAATGCTCTTGGCATCCTCATCAATGAAGCCAAAGAGGTAGATATCAGGAGGGGAAGGTCTCTTGGGGCTTCCTTGTCTTTTGACAATTCTGTCAATGAGGCCTTGGTTGAACCTTTGGGCATTCTTGATGTTGGCATTGGCAGTTCCATCAGTAGGCCAACCAACCTCTCCAATGATGACAGGCATTTGGCCAAAGCCATTCTTCTCAAGGGCACTGATGAGGGTGTCGTAGTTGGCATCAAAGACATTGGTGTAGGTAATGGAGCCATCAACCACAGGGGCAGCTGAGCCATCAAAGAAGGCAAACTCTTTGGGGAAGTGAGGGTCAGCATCAAGGCTGAGGAAAGGGTAAATGTTGAAGGTTAGAGGGCCACCGTTTTGGCTCAGGAACTTGATTATGGAGATCATTTGGTCTTGTATGTCTGGCCTGAAGTTTCCACCTGATGGAAGGCCACTGTCACTTTGGTACACATCAGCATTTAGAGGTGTTGTCACCTTCACTTGCCTCCCTAAGCCTGCTTTTATCAGGGCTGCTTGGATGTTTTGGATGGCTGGAAAAGTTGAATTCACAAACCTACCATTGTATGTTTTCAGAAATGCCTCATTGCCCACAGCAACATACCTACCAGTTTCGCAAAACACTTGTTAAAAATGCAATTCCTTTGCAACTTAAAGTGGATCAATGTGTTTTGGGTCCTAATGTTATTTTTTTTGTTTGTTAAAATTGATTCTCATCTAATTTTTTTACTAAAAAATTATGATGTTTGGTTAATAAATAAAAAATAAGAAATAAGAAATTGTTTTTCTTCATCAAAGATCAAGTTTAAACTTTTAATTGTTATATTTTTTTCTTCTCATTTATCACCATTTTAACCTTTTGAAAGAAGTATACATTTATATTAAAATTCATTATAGTAATTACGCACTCAACCAATTTTGGTTCAAAGTATTCAAACAACATTATCTTAAAAAATTACTTTTCTAATATATGTTATCCAAACAAAAATTAAATTGCTTCAAACTTAATTTTAACCATAACTAGTTCTAAACTAAATCACATTTTACCTTTTAAAAAGTGTAACACATGAAAGCATATTGAAATAAAGAGGTAGTAATATTAACCTTATATCAACCCCATTTTTGGATATGTAAGTGGAGACGTTTTGGTTGACCCATGCAATGGCAGCATTGACATTGGTAGCAAGGGTTGCCAAGAGGTCATTTGGTATGCCAACCATGACCTGAATGCCAGACTTTCCTAGAGCCTTGAGTGCATCAGGATCAGCCTCAAAGAGCTTCACTTGCTTGAACCCATTGTCCTTCATCATTTTCACAGTTATTTCAGGTGGAAGGGGATGCGTTAAACGCGTTCCCCAGTTGCATGCAAAGCCATGAGCACCCTTTGCCAAACCTTGGCTTAGAATGCATAGTGCCAACAAAATGCACCTAGTCAAATGTTGGAACCCCATGTTGTGTTAATATGTTTTTTTCCTACCTCGAATTACCTACGTTTCTGAGTACCCTCTGTCCCAACGCTCACCTATATGAAGATGATTATTCTCAATAGAATTTTGATTAAAAAAAGTGGGGAGAAAAATATGTACTTTTATTCGGTAGAAAGTTACGTAAAGAATTGCATTTAGACTCAACAAAGCACTGGATTCCTTAACCCTTTGGATGACACCATGCCAAGGCATAACCTTTTATTTTTTAATCTTGAAAATGCGTACGTGGTGCGAGAGGGAGAACAATCTAGCAAAGAAAGGTAGAATCAGACCAAAAGGTAAAGAAAATCCATATGTAATCTATAAGGGTAAGCCAAAGTTTATTTTTAATTAATCAATTCCAACTTTCCCCAGAAAGTTTCATATATTTCTTTTTGCTTACAAGAAACTTACAGAATATGCAACGAGAGTACATATGATATGAGAAGCAACTAGCAAACATGATTCCCTAAATAATCAACCAGCCATCGGGCGTCCGGAGAAACAGTCAACAGGATATCCAAGGGGTCCTTTCATATTTTCACAAGTTTAAAATATAATTTTTATATTCAAAAATATTGATTTATTATAAGTTGTAATATAATATAATTTATATACTTATAATTTTTTATTTATTATAATCTAAAATTATATAAAATAAAATAAAAATTATGTACGTTGCACATGCTAGTACTCTATCGTCTTTTCTCATTTCTATTTTCTAAAACAGTTTTTGAATTTTTTTTTACTACATAAAATTAGTTTTAAAAAAAAAAAAAAACTCAACTCAATAATACACCTACATAATGCTCTTGGTTTCAAATTTTGCAAAGTACTATGTTAAATATAACAATTGTTACTTATAAATTGAAATGCACGATTTAATATTTTTAATATTCTCTCTTTTCTATCGTCTAAATATGTATTTCACATATTATTCCCATATTTCACATTTTTTTATTCATTAGAAGGATATTTTACATGTATAGCAATTCAAATTGTTCACTGTAAATTTAAAATATAATCTATATATCTAAAGACAATTATTTATTATTAATTCTAATAATAATATGATTTATTTATTATAAATTTTAATTATATAAGATAATCATTTATCTTATGTGATACACAAACTAAAATAATAATTTACTAAAATAATAATTTTTATTATATTTTTCATGATCAATTGAAACGAACAAAAGTGTATGTACTACTATAAATAAAAGAAATAATTAAGTATATTCTCCCCTTTCAATTTAAAATTCTGCCTTAATTAAATCCCCACGTTAACTAATGTTAAAGTAAATTTATGTCTGTAATTAATTTTATTCTACCTTCTTTTTTTTACTCATTTACTTTGAATTAAATCATAAATTATTTCAAACATTTGCTTATTTAAAATTAAAATTAAAACTCTTCAATTGAACAATTAAGGTTTTTCTAATGGTGAGAGATTTTTGGAATAGAATACAAAAGTCTTTAAATTCAAAGTATGATGCTGTCATTATAATTTTAATGAAATAAAAAAAAAAAAAAAAAACTCTTCAACCAAGACATTAGTTTTCACCTAAAATTAATAAATATTCCCCCAAATTACTATCGGTCAAATTCCAACATGACAATGCATGTCTATTACATTAACCTCACATCTTTTAAAATCTTTCAAGTTTTTAATAAAATTTCACACTTATTAAAATTTTGAAATGATTATATATCCTAAATTCATTATAAACATTTAAATATTTAATCAAAAAATATGAATTTCAGGATTTTAAGCAAAAAAGAAAAAAAAATAAAGACTACTTGAATTTTAAAAATACAAGATCTTAATTTTTTTAAAAAAAATCAAGATTATAAATAGTTCAAAATCAAAATTAAAGCAGAATTATTAAAATATTAATTGGATCAAGATATTTTGTCTTTATATATTTTATTAAAATATAAAATAAAAATAAAGAATAAAAGATGAAAGAGATGAAATGAAATAAATGAATATTAGTTTTAAAGGATAAATTAGTCCTAATAAAAATAGAGATAAAAAAACGATTAAAAATTTTGATAATATTTTTATATGTATATATGTATAGACAAATATGAATGTTGCCCGCGAAATGGACTTCTTTCCCACCTACAATGAATATATCATCTGCCTTTTTTATTTATTTATTTATTTATGTTTTTGGTGGAAGGTAGGGTCAAACCACGTAGAACTATGGGTTAACAAGATCCAATCCTACACGACTTACATAGTTATAAGATACGCACGGGCACGGTCATTAAAAGGCAAAGGCAAAAATCAGCTCACGTTCCTGCACTTCCGAACCCTCTTTTCATCAACCAGTAAAGAAAAGAAAAGAAAATAAAGTAGGAACGGGAACGTGAATCGGAGAAGGAGGGATAACTGCTACTTTTTTTTTCCCAGTAGTATACATTATGAGTAGCAAATATGTGGTATTCCTTCTCATGAAAAGCACAACGTATACATCTATTATCATACAACAAAAGACTGATTCGAAACCTCAATCAGAGCTTCACCTATTGTCCAAATACTGCACAAACAAATTGAGTTAAGCGCAAACGAATAGTGGGAGGTCAGATGAAAACAGAATTACATTTCTATTGCCTTTCTACAAAACTGTTAGTACCAGCACAAAATTTCCATCAAAAGATTAATAATACAAAAAAATGCTACCATATTTCTTTCCAAGCCAGCTAAACTGATATCGGCAATGCCCTGAAGTTTATGTCTGATAATCCTAACGGCACCATTATAAGAAAGTTACGGTAAAAGAGGTTTTAATTGTGCTTGGAATAAATCACCAAGAGCTCCCCGAACATCCATCTGATCAAAACAAAGGATTATCAGTTCATCACACGACGCATTTCTTACCCTCGCTCTCTTAAAAAATGCAATTCAGAGATAAGTATGCACATAGCCAGGTTCTTTAATAAAATCCAGTATTTTAAGGTATTGACAGAATATCTTTTAGTAACACGTCTTTAGCAGTTACAGTTAGTATATAGCTATTTCCTTTGATGAGAAAAAAAGATATATCCACGTTGTCATCAGATATTGAAATCCCGTTTCATCTATTTTGCTAGCTTTCTTATATAACAGTACATTCTGACTGCTCAACCATTCAATAATTCTGCCAACTATAATATCAAAACTAATTGAAATCTCCTAATCTTGTCTCTGTTGAGACAAACATCCAGACAAACAAATTATACCCAAATACAAAAGCAAGTTAGCAAGACGATACTAAATGGACAGCGTAAAAATCAAAATATTGGTGCCACCTCTGGTTTTAATAAGAAACAAGTTTAACGTCAAAAATGTCCTTAATATCAATTTTGATATGAAGTTGAGCATTTTTTTGGGTTTTATCATTAAAGGACAAAACTAATGAGTAATGACATTGACAATGGTATCTCTGGAAGATAAAAATGTATGTTTACTGTATTTAAAATGAGAAGTGCTAGAGGTTAGTTTCTAAACAGTTAACAAAATCAATTTTGGTTAATTTAAGTCAAATATGGTT
This sequence comes from Cajanus cajan, assembly GCF_000230855.2. Taxonomy (NCBI): domain Eukaryota; kingdom Viridiplantae; phylum Streptophyta; class Magnoliopsida; order Fabales; family Fabaceae; genus Cajanus; species Cajanus cajan. The sequence goes on from NC_138521.1 coordinate 68,270,821, forward strand.
TTACTTCCAAATAGACTCCACGCCACCAAAAACACTTGTATTGTAGAGTTGCCCCTAAATAATAAGCAAGAGTTGGCACAATACCAAAATATATACACATGCATAGAATTATTAGGTTAAATTATAATTTTGGTCCCTATATCAATGTTTTGGTTTTAGGTCCTACATTTTGGATCCTATATACAAAAATTTCTACAAATTGGTCTCCAACATTTACTGATAAATTATAGCGGGGTCAGAGTATTTTACTTGTATGGACTAACACAAAAAATGACATTTCATGTAAAATGTTTGTTAATATGGAGGGACCAAAATGTAATAAAAAAAATATGTACAAGGATCAAAACAAAAAAAAAATGATATCAAGTATAAACCAAATATAACACTGTTATTACTTCAATAAATGGTAAGGGTTTTTCATATAAAGATCAAACTATAGGGTTTTCTTGTGTAAGAACTAAAATGAAAAATGGTGTCAAGTGTAAGGACCATATTTATAATTAAACCATGTTATTAGCAATTGCAACAAAATAATGACCAAACAAAGTCATACCCCTTAAGGGGCCAAACAATTACCTATCGATCTTTATATTTCAGGCCAATTCTGATATTTGTTCTCATAGGTAAGGAGATTTAAAGCATTTAATGAAATCCTATTCAATTATTCTATTTTTAGTGACAAGCGTATAGCGAACACAACCAAATAATGACCTAGGAAAGGCATACATATAGAAGCAGCTGAAGAATCCAATAAACTACTTATCCATCCAAAATAATTATTATTTTTCTTTCCACAAAGTTCATCGAAAAATCAACTGGTGAAAATCAATTAGAAACTCTTTTAGGATTGTCCCTGTCCCAATACTGCCATTGATGGAATAGAAAATAACTCCCATTTTATATGGTGAGCATCCTTTCCCTTAAATTTCAGCCAGCACATTACACAAAAGCATAACAATAAATTAAATGCAGCCTTGAATAATTGTAGAAACAAGAAATTACCTGGTCACAGCAAACAAGTTTTGTTAGCAAAGGGTATAACTCTCTTAGGTGTCTTCTGAAAATCTTATTGTTCATAAAACACATGCTTTGAAGCACCTGAAAGAGCACAGTTAATAAATATTAGTTTATTGGCACAGAAAAAAAAACCCATAAAGCATAGCTGCAATGAATTTCATCCAGTTAGATTGAAAAGCAAGCAAATACAAACTCAAGCTGAGTACCCCTATTTTAATTGATTTTGTTAAATAAAAAGAAACTTGAAAAAGAAATATAGATGGATAAAGTATCCAAAGCATTTGAATAATAATAAGTAAAACAGAGAAATGAGAAGAAAACCAAGAATGTAGAACATCCAAGAAGTCTTTTATATATAGGACATGACAACTCCCTCAAAACAGCTGTCGGCAAAACATCATTATTATAAGGCAGCAATACATGCCAATCAAGATAGACAGCTAGAGACTTGAGAATTTATGCTTCTAAAACCAGAATCATCTACAAATATGTTATTTCTATATATATTATTAGGAGTTTAGAGGTGATCCACTATTTGTTTAAGCAATCTACAAACAAGCAAGAGCAACACCATGACAATATTAAGGCTTTTCATCAACTACAGGAGCTTAAAACAGTTCCTAAACAGATGGCATAATCTGGTTCACTGGTGGTGTAAAAACCATTACACAGACAAATAATTTTGTTTTAATAAATTTTATTTACACATTCAGCTGCAATATTTACAATATGCACTGATCAAGTATATGTATGACAGGCAACACTGACAATGAATAGAAGACACATCAACTTTCATATACTATCATGGAGAGTAAACTTCAAACCTTTACAATAATGGGAGCACGCAGTTCTAAGACACGATGAATATCCATGTTAGTGGTTTCTCCTGTAATTGACTGGAGTTCAGATGCCTCCCTGAGCACCAGCTCACAAAAAGACACCAATTTCTCCTCAGCTAACCTTTCAATTTCTACATCAGAATCTTGAGTAATACTCAAGCCATTAACTGCTGCAGAATCCTCGTCTTGAAATACTTCAGACTCTAGACTTTTTTCTTTTTTTGTTTCAAAACCATAAGTTGCTTTTTGTAGGATGTCCAGATATATGCCAGTACCAGTTAATTCCTGACGAAGAAGATTTATTGGTGGCCTGTCCAAGAATAATTTAGTGCTGCTTAAAGTCCTCCATTCCAATGGTAAAGAAGTTCCACCAGAACAAAATTAAGAAAAATAGATAGAGTTTGTATTACCTTTCATCAGGAATTTGGTGCATACGAGTTCTAAGATTGGTGGATGAATTATATGAAGCAGCAAACTCCAACAAAGACAGCAAGATGTCCATTATAGCAACCTTCTGTTGTGCTTTTAACTTTGTCCAATATTTTTTCTGCAAATAATTAGAAAAATAAAGTTGGAAAAAGAAATTGAATTTTTCCCTCTCTATTACTGACATTTTGCCAATTGCAACCAAGACATAGTTTATCTGATCATCAAACTCTCCATCAAGAATTTTCTCGCAAGGCTAGGAGATGGGTTACAGTGTTTCCTCCACCTTCCAAATATATTTAAACAAATGGGTCTCAACTTTCAAATTACATTCTTCCTCTTTTCCTCACATATGCAGTGTCTTAAGGCACTTACTCGCACCTACATTTTTCTAAGACACTTGCAAAATACAGACTCTGAGCAATCAAATAATTGGCAGCAAAGTCAACAAAATTTTTTGCATCTATTTCAAATGCGAAAACCTTGAAAAATTTTCAGGTTACCAACTGCTAAATTAGATACTTTATTGTCTGGTTGGACAGCTTTAAATCTGTAGAACCAGACAATAAACTATCTAATTAAATGCCAACCTTTTTTTCACACAAATTTAGGGGAACCTGAAAATGTGAGATCTGAACAAAGAAAAAAAATTAAAATACAAACCTGAATACCATCAATTGCACCAAGAAGCAATAACTGTGTAATGCACTTTCCCCTGACAATTACTAGCAAAGGACTCTCCTCATTCTTGGTATCAGGCTCTACAGCATCAGCAACCTAAAATGGAGTAAAATAAGAGATGTATTCATATGATAATCCCAAAGTCAATGTTACATTGCCACTATAGATAACAATACCTTAATTGGAGAAGACGGTTGAGAAGCATCAGATGCACGGCTTTTAGATTTTGTAAGATTTCGAAGGAAGAGATTGTCCATCATATTCCCCATAATCCGTTGACCTAAGGTTTGACTCCGATGAAAACCTCCATCTGCAGATTTGGGAGTTCTTCCTGATGGAGATGGAAGGCCTACAACAAAAAAAAAAAAAAATTGTCAATGTCATCAAGCAAATTCATTTTTTCTTCAGTTTCAATTAATGCCCAATTAACACTTCATTTTTATAGTAGTTTGTAAAACCCCACATGAGATGTTGAATTTTGAACGAGATGTTTCACCTTTCTTATTTTTTTTTCAATAAGCTAATTTTTGTGAGACTAATCAATTTGATAATTGATACCACTTCTCACGTATCAGGATGAAGACATGAGCATGCTTAAACAAATATTCCAGAAAAAAAAAATTTTAAAAAATAACCTTCAGACTGATCTGCATTTGCCTGTGATCCAGAATCTTCGACTCCATCAGCATTTGTATTTGAGGATGCCAATGGGGATAATTTCCCATTACTATTGACATCCAGTTGACGGTCACCCATTGCCTCATTGTCAATAGACCTCATGGTACCACTGTCACCTGCGTTGCCTTCAGAATCGCTAATAATGCTTCCATGATTTCTCAGATTTTCGAAACTTAAAGCATTAAGCAGCTCTAGAGGTTGCGTAGTGTATGAAGCATCTCTGGAGATCAAGATTAAATAAATGTTTAAGAGTTGATATTAGAACAACAAAAATGGATCTTCAGAGAATACCAAAAATTTTGCACCTAATGCTTTTAAGTAGCGTGTCCCAGTCATTCTCGCTGAATTGGTGTCCACCGACTTCAATGAGATGCACCAAAGCACCAAGAGATATTGAGACCACCGTTTGATCTGTCTTTTTGGCACAATCTAACAACAGACCCAGTAGCGGAGGCAACATAAAACAAACCTCCTGGAAGCAATCCTCATTAGTAATCTTTTTAAAATATAAAATAAGTTAGATAAATGCTAAACAGAATTCCCCAAATTTCATACATAATTTATAAGATAAAAAAAGCATCTAATCCAAGAAAATAATGAAGTCAACACAGGCAAGTTCCAATTTAAACTGTAAGACCATGACTGCTAACTTTTTATTAAGCAAAAATTTCAAATGTATGCTTGTTAAAAATACAAGAATGGAGCACATTACTGTTTTAGTTCTTTACCTTGTAGAATGTGTTGAAAAGGTTGCATAGCAGCTGAAGCGAATGTATGCTTGTTTCACGGAACCAATCATCATCAGTAGAACTAAAGCCTTCTTTTCCAGCATGTCTCACATGATCAAAAATTGGAAATAGAACTCGATGGAAAATACTCTCCCAAAATGACGTGGAGAACTTGCTACCTCTTTCATTCAGTAAATCAAACAACACTTCAAGTGCACAACTTCTGACCTCTGGCCTTTGATCTGATGTCAGATCAGATAAACCAGCCAGCATTGGGAACCAATAATGCTCAGTTACATCCATAGTTGCATCCAAATTAGCATCAATAGGCATTAAAGCACCTCCAGGAATAAGACCCTTAAGCAGACAAACAATTAAAACCACTTAAAAGAGGGACATTAACGCAAGGAAATGAACCAATTTTTTACAGTAAAAAAATAAATAGTTTCATATCATGAAACAATGTACATTTCAACGTATATTACAATCAGGTGCAAAGTTAGCATGCTCCCTTTAGTTTTCCCGTAAAAATCTGTTTTGAACAATGGCAGATATCAATGCATTATGAAAGGAAAATCCTTTTTTTAACCATGAACTGTCTCATACTCTCATCTAATGAAAAGATCAAACATTTGGAAAACATAATATCAAAACAGTATAGCTTCCAACATCATGTCATCTTTGTACTTTGAGAAAACAAACAATACCCTCAGAAAAACACACTACAGAAATAAATCCCAGACAAGTGTAGTGGGTCAAACCTAGTGAATTTTGATAAAAACATCTACCCAATTTTGTAGTATTAATGGGTGTGTGCATGTAATCTCCAAATTTAGAAAAGCAATTTCCTACAGATAACCCAACAAACCTCTGCAAGACGGTCCTCACAGATCCGGAGGAGTGCAATAGCCTTCAAACTAATACGATGTGAACTTTTATTGTTGGCAAACCTGATCAGACAATTCACGCAATCCATGAAACAGTCTCCCACTACTTGATCAAAGTGTTCTAAGATGACTGTAAAATTTCCGAGTGTTAGATACACAAAGGAAATGGTAGACCGCAATGACTAACGACACAGACAAAGAAAATCATTCCTACCTTGCTCAACATTTTCAAATGCACTCTCAACAATTGATTCCAATTCATCATCTGCAGAAGCTGTGAAAATCATAAATACACTACGCCACCCTGACTTTATGCTTCCAACCTTAGATTTTATCATCTGCAATACATAACAGTGCCAACTGAACTTTAGTAAATATAATCCAATGATATTAAGCTCAACTGCAAGAAGAATCAGAACTTATGCCCACTATACCTGGACAATGCAATCGACAATTAGCCTCCTTTTGGATTCACTTTGACTATTTCGCATAAGAACAACAAATGGTTTGAGAATATCATTTTGGAAAGTGAATTTGGCCAGTTCAGCACGCTCCAAATACTTCATACTAAGTTGTCTTAGAGAATCTATGGCATACATAGCAATTTTCTCATCATGATGACTCCCTGCTGATATAAAGTGATTTGCTAGAACAGACCAGATTCTAGCCCAGACCTGATAAAAATAACAATTAGAGCTTAGAAATGCATTCAGCGTGGAACATCAAAAGACTGTTATTACATGGGATGGAAGCACACATTAGTTCAACAATTAATGGAATGTAAGCAAAGCTTATTGATGTTATTGTTAACAGACAGCTTGAGCAAAATCATATTTTAAATTCATTCCTCATTAGTTAGTAAAAAAATTGATACATGTACAGATATGTGCACTCATTACATATGTATAAACTAGGAAAACAATATATTTGAGCCAATATATTGAAGAAGAAAAAAATTATCAATAATAAAAGTCCAAAAGTTAAAAAATAAATAAATAAATAAAGCAGAAAACCCTAGAAAAACAATTTATAAGACATGAATCATCAAAATAATGAAGAAAAAGTACACAATTGTCAGTTGATAAAAGATATACCATACGTATACGAGCCATATTGTAATAACTAATTTCAACAAGCTTCTGCAAGCTGAAGACACGAGCTGGTGTTTGTTTTAGCTCTTCAGCTGATACACCACAGAGAGCAGTGAAGAATTCCACAACTGAATCACTAGGTAGTTTAACACTATTCATGAAAACTTGTTCAGCAGGTTTCCCAGCTAATTCTCTCAGAGATTGAACAACAGCATCTTTGGAGATTTGGTTTGATCCATGCATAACAGTGGCAGAAATTGAAGGAGTTGTTGTTATAAATTCAAGGCGGGATACACATTCCAGAACTGCATTCCATGTGTCCTGAAGGGCATTCATATCTGAGTCACAAAGAACCAACAGTGTCCGCAAAGCTTCTACATTTTTACTACGCATCTCCTTGGGGGCATGCAAGAAAGTAAACCTGGGAAGTCAACAAAGAAACTAAATGAACATGGTCAACTGTACCAAATATCTTAGATGCCATCCTATATTCTCATGCACATAATATGATAGTTCCCTAGCATGTCAAAATAAAGAAAGAGCAAATAACTTGTAATAATCAAAGCAACAGTGTTTTAGGGATGTGGGGTGACAGGAATACAGGAGGAACATATACCTGACCAGAGATGTTAAAAACGCATATCTCATGGTATCCATTCCAAGAACATAAGTAATATGTATGCCAGCTTTAAATCCCTCCATCAACAGAACAACACGAGGCTTATTATCACCTTCCTCCATAGTTACAGAAAAAGTAGCAAGCAAAGGCCAACCAACAGCTTCAACCATGGGCCTTACAAGTTCAATCTGCTGGGCAGTGTAGAAAACTCCTCTTTTCACCCCTTTATTCCTGAATATAGCTTGTGTTTTCTTAATGATGGCCTCACTTTCCATCTTGGCATCTTCGGATGACTTCCTTTTTGGGAGTGCTAGGTTGAGAATACTTACAAGGCGTCCTTCTTCACCCTCTGGCTTCGGTCTGCTGCTTTTTCCAATTAAAGATGCATCATCTTTCATTTTAATCTCCTCTTTGACAATGGAATCATAGATCTCTTCCAGTAGTTCTCTAGGAGCACATTCATCCGGATCATCCCTAGCATTCATGCGAACAAAATCTGACTTGGACATCTTGGGCCACACCATTGGGTTATGAGCATCAGTATTTAACATAATAACAGCATAAGCTAGAACATAAGCTGTATCTGCATTTTTAAAAAGGCCTGGATTGTCTGCACAGTATCTGTCAGACAAGATGCACAAAAGACAATGGTATTAGCACAAAAGATATAGAAGATAAATTATCGGTACAGGTACAACATATCATGCAAACATTATATAAAGTATAAGTAGACATGATATGCATAAAACAGTGTTGAACTTGAACCAATTGAAATTGATCATTATGACATGACAATCAACCAAGACATGCACAATGGGAATAATTAGGAATGATTAGGACTGTCAAAGTTTTCCTTTCTCAGTCCATGTCAATAGGAATAATTAGGACTGTCAAAGTTTTCCTCTCTTCCCACTTGGTTCAAGGAAATTAATAACTGACATGCACAATGGTTTAACATGCTATACCTGTTGGCATACATGTCTTAAAATCAAGAATGATGATGTATAGTAATTGTGTACATAATTTTTTATCAAATTTTAGCACTAAAGGAGATTCCAATATAGATGCATAAATAAATATATATAATTGTCCCATCATAGTTCTACAGACAGGCAACCATAGCCACTCAGGCAAGGGAAAATGAAGGCAACTTGCATTTACAAAAAAGCCATTACCTCTCTGCAAACTTTTCCATGATTCGATCTATCTTTTGAGCTTCCCCAGGAAGTCGGAACCCTTTAAGAAACTCCCTGATTGCAGTATCAAATTTCAATCCAGAAAATTTCATGGAATCTACATAAGCATGCATCACAGAAAGGGGAAACTCTTCATGTTGACCTAAATAGTCACCAATTGTAGCCTGAAAGCAACCAACAGTTATATATTCCAGACAAAACCTGGATGAAATGGTAGATCAAAAACTAAATTATACTGAAGAACAGTCACACAACCTTATCCAAATTGGGAGTGTTTTTCAAAAATTGAGCAACCGAAGCAGGTGTGTTTTCCACCAACTTATTTGATATTAGATACTCCAGCCCCTTTGTTGGTTTTCTGTTGAACTAAAAGATTATTAAAACCATAAGTCAGCCCCCAGCCGTAGCTCCATCTTTATGCAACAGAAGGTTAAGACAAATTTCCCTTCCCAACTTCCCTGTTAACAAAGTTTAAAGAAAACATTATCTATACCTCAGCAATGGCAGCCTCTAATGTGGATTTATGAGCCTTGGCCTTCTCAAAATCACTGGTTACATCTTCCCTGGATCTTATTTCAAAAGAATCTTCAGCTGAAATCCCATCTTGCTGACTATTCTTTAACTTTTCCAATTCCCTGTGTGATCGATCCCAATCAACTAGTGATTTAAGCACACTAACAAGACCCTAGGAAAGATTAAGAAAATGGGATCAATCAGCAAAATGATCAAAAATGTCAATTAAATGAATTACTGATTTTCAAAAAAAAAAAAAAAAAGGCAACTAAACCAACTTGAAGTGATGAGCCTTTAATTGAAGTTGTTTGAGAAACAACAACTGAATTTGGATCAGTATTTTGAGTCCCTTGTGCTATTTTGGACAAAGTAGTGACCTACACATTGAATTGGAAAGTAACAAAGATTATTATATTTACCAAAGAGGACATAAATAATTTACATGCCATCTATAATGCCATAAAAAATTGCTCTGCAAGATTATACCATTCGTTCAAACAGGTTTGGTGCCTCAAGATCACAATCATAATTCACAAAGATGTCAACAAGCATCTGTGGATCTTTACATACTTTCTCTAACATCCTGCAAAACCCACACCAAACCAAATTAAAAGTGAGGAAAGGGAAGCCAAGCAACAAAACAAGAAAAATTTGTTAACAAAAGTTTATAAGCATAATACAAGCAAATTTTTAATCAACTAGGAAGAACATTATACCGAAGAACACTAAGTTTTTGGTTGACAGGAATTTCTAAACCATCCAGTGGTCTAAGAACAATCAATGGAAAGAAGATTCCTATTTCACCCTGGAAAACAAAAGAGTGTAAAAAAACAAATGAGACACCAAATTAAAATTATTTCTCTGCTGAGAAGCTTCAGCAAAATCTGCAGAATGCCATGCATACTTTGAGACTCTCCCTGAATCGCAATAACAGCACCAAGAATATTCCAGTTGCATACTGTCAAGAAAGAATACCAATATCACAATTTATATATAGTTACTGTAGGCAAAGATAGATAATGCAGTTCAATAAAACCTGAAATATGACAGGGGATTGTGAAACTGAAGCTCGTAACAATGCATATGAAAGATACGCCTTCACTGAATCAATAAAATGGAAGTTCTTTGTAAATGAATGACTAACTCCCTCCAACAAACCCTGAAAAATAACATAACAAACATGTGATTCTGAACAGTCAAAATAGTAACAGTCAAAGAATGAAAAACTTGAATATCAACTGCGAAAGAACAAGGATGTAACATTCTCTCATCCTATCTACTCCCACTTAATGCTTTAGTCTAGCCATATAATGGGCAGAAATGAAAACTATATTAATCAACAATATGGAACAAGTTGTCATTTCTTGAACCAACAATACAATAGCAGTAGCATATGGTAGTGGTACAGATGATTCCCTTTTTCAAAGCTTTTTAACACCTTGACCAACTGAATAATTGAGGCCACTTTTTTATTCTTCAACTTTCATTTTGTATTCTGTCTTTCATTTGGTATTTTCTCTTGAAGGAATCTTTATGTGGCTACCAACTGGGATTAATTCACACGAAAACTTTGTTATGATTTTTTATTCATCAAAAATTAAAAATAATTACTAAATATTCAATAATACTAGGTTACTTACACATGCAGTCACCTTTTCAAACTCTTGTAGTTTCTTTAACAAGAGTATACTTTTTTCCATATGTATATTAATTCACGTATTTCTAGTTTTAACTTTAATGGATAATAGGATTTATTGAAAGAATCCAGAAGGGAATTTATGCATTGATTTATTAAGTGGGTAAAGAAATATACCAGTAGCCACAATGCTGGGCCCAATGATGCGACAAAATGGGCTATTTGGAAAAATCAAGGCCAGCTGGTTAGTGGACCAATCAAGGGCTCTGGGTCTCAAAGGTGAATATGGTATAGCAGAAGAGATCAAGAGAAACAGGGGGTAAATGGAGAGAAGCTAGGAGAACTTGCTTACTACAAAAGTTAGTTATGCTGGAATGGGTATTCTTGTTTTAAGAGATGATTATTATGCCAGGGAGAGAGAGAAATACTTTTATGTTTGTTTGCTAACATTGAGTAATACTATTTTATCTTCTATTGCAAGGTCTTCAGTCTCTACCACACAATGATTGCAGTAAGAAAAGTTTCATTAAGTGATTCAAACTTGTCCACCCCAATTCATAAGGAATTGCACTTCTTGTAATAAATATATGAGGAATGCTAACTACACCCCCTTTCTAAGACTCTTTATTATTGGCTAAAATTATTTAAAATCACAAACTCTATGAGTCTTGCATCTCATTTAATAAGCCTCTTTCCTAATTTAGTGGTAGGACCCACCAATAATTGAGAGAGTATTAGAGAAAGAGTTGCTAGCATTTCTTTAAATATATGTGCCCAGATAGCATTTGATTCTAGCAAACCACTTCAATCTGTGTTATCTTACACATAATCACCAAGTTTACAACACTACATATGTAAACTAGTATCTAAAACAATTTTTTTAACAAAAGAAGAAATAGAAAGATGGGATATTTCAATGAGTGATAAAAAAAAAAATTAAAAAATTAAAAAAAAAGACAATAAGATACCATCCTTCCATAAGGCTGTGCATAAAATACAAAAAAATAAATTTTATTTCCTAGTTCTAGAGTGCATTAGAACAATGCTTGAGTAACTGTTAGGTTTTGTTACGAAGCTAACAAGCTGCCAGATAGCACAGTTATTTAGGTAGTTCACTCAGCTTCTAACTGCTATATGTACTATTCTACACCTCAACCAAGGGTAACATCATTAAACAAACCAAGTCTGACACATAAAATAAAATGTACCAGGCTCCAGCAAGTGACCAATAATTAATAAAGTAAAGCAAATAATTACTTCTGCATGACTACAAGTAACATAATATTCCAATGCACTATCCTGCACCTATTATCTAACAAGTAATAGAAGCTGAAATCACTGTATAACCTGAAGAAGCTCAAGAGACAATATCCTTGTCTTGGTTGTAACTTCATCATTATCTTCCTTCATACCCATCTGCCAAATTTAAAGTAAGAAGTATCTGTAATGTTCACAAGAAATTAACCACAACGCTATTGTTAAAGCGAGAGAACCAACCTTGCAAAGAGTGCGGAATACCAACAAAGCATCACGTTGTACTATACCCATGCTCTCCAAATCAATCCCACTTGACAGAAGATTAATAGTTAAGCAACTATTCAGAGTAAAACATACAATGGATATCACAAAGTACAATATCCTATTCATATTTCATACCGTGTTATCTTTTTACCATCTTCAGTATGCACAGCCTTGTCCAGTACTGCTTCTAAGCCCTATACAAGACAACACAATCTTGTCATAAGGACATGCTATGGGTCCAATAGATAACTATACAATTGATTTACCTTGATATCAGCACCCCCAGCAAGATTTTGAAGTTCCTCAAGAGATGTTGGAGATGCCTCCTTGGCTTGACTAAGTGCATCACCTAAACTCATTTCTTTTTCGTTCGAGTCTCCCGTTGAAGATTCATCAGATTTTGTATTCAAATTCTCTGCTGAAGCTGCCTTTGAAATTGCATGCCCACCAGAACCAGATGAAGCTTCAACCTGGAAATTTTGATAGTCATTTCTAAAAAAAATGTACTACAAGAGTCATAATGCTAACTAATATGCTATATAGTAAGGAATTTTAGAATACCCACTGGATCAGTTTCCATTCTCCTGAAAATGATGCTGATCATCTGTGTCAGCATTGCCTTTGACGTTGCTTGGTTTATAGGACTCTTGCTACAAATCCAAAGTAATGAATCTCATTACTATAGAGATTAACAATAACAACCCTTGAAGATAGAATAGAAATGATTAATACCTATTCAGAGCAATATTGTAGCATACTCTGATAACTCCCAGTAAAGGTTCGCCATGTACTGAATGATGGAAATAAGGATTCAAAATTCACACAAAAAAGAAGAAAGAAAGAAATATACAAGTATATTAAAAACAAAGAAAGGAAAATCAACCCAAAGCATCCTAGAATACTAAAAATATCTTCTGGTAGCAAAAGGTGGTTTTCTAACCACAGAAAAAGCACAACAAATGCATGCAGTACACTACAACCGATTTGAACACAACCATTGGTCAAAGCCTCAAATTGTACACGTTTCTATAATGTGTAAAAGAAAACAATAAAGTATGTATTAGTGGTCTTGTCTTTTTTATTAATGCAACTTTTTTTTCCTTTTTTCTTGACTCAACAGTTTAGCATCAAGTGATTTTCAGTCATGCCTAATTGGAGCACTTGCAAGTCTCAACTTCTAATCTCGTAGAACTTGAATTTGATGAAAAGAGGTACAATAAAATGAAGAGAATCAAGTCAAACATAATCCTAGAGGCAATCAGCAGAACGCTGAAGCTAGGAACATAAATGGGCAAAAGGGCGCCTAACTCATTATAAATTATCCAAGCTCATTCTTCAAACAAGTCAACCCATCTAATTGCCTAAGCAACATGTTGTCATAATAAATTTTGTCAACCCTCATTTCCAACAACAAACCTCTGGTTATATCCCAAAAACATATGCTAAAGGAAAGGAAAAGGCCTCTAAAAAAAGAAACACTTCCCTGAATGTCCTTCCCAAGTCCCAACCCAAAGTGAGAAACATCATCTAAAGGTAGAGAAAGCAGTGGTCTTAAAGGAAGTGACTCCCTGAGAGATATACTTCCAAGACAGAATAAAAGGTAGATTAATGGCCAAAATCTAGAGAAGCCCATGTGACTTTCTCAGAGAAAAAACAGTGCTATAACATAAAAAATAAGGAAAAGAGTAAATTGCTCTAACATTTCCCCTAGAATAAAAATGCAGTCAAACCAACGTAAATTAGCTCTTCAGACAGAATACATGCAAAAATGAGATTATGCTGAGCCTACTCTTTACCATTTTTACTTTAATTGGGTACATTACCACTGTTTTCCAACTAACTCTGCTATGGTCATAAAATGAATGTAAAATTCTCATTAACAGGAAAATACCATGAAGTTTAAGCTCGTTTAGCTAAAACCTTCTTCTAAGCTTTAAATAAACATTACATTAATCATTTAAATTACATGTAAATTATTTTATTTGATTTACCACATAGAAAATAATTTGAGAAATGCTTTATAGAAAAATTTATATTATGATTATGTATGTGACACATGTTATCAGAATACATACATAACAAAACAACAGATTTTTTTCTATTACAATAAAAATACCTCTGAATTTTGTAGAAGCCACAGCAGTAAGAAGTACCTTCAGCACTTGGAGAATAGTACTGCATGTTGATTCTTAAAAATGAATAGGTATAACAAGAAATATATATCCAGTAACCATTAAATTCGCATAGTGATTTGCATACCTGTCAGGAGATGAATTGTCAACACAGCTGCATACCATGTTTAGAATGTCTGTAAACAATGGGACATTTTTACCACCCTCTAACCCAGGATCTCCCTCCAAATGGTCATACGCAATAAGTTTCTGTATTAGCAATAATTAGGCAGAATAAGTAACCAATTTTGAGCATGAACAAGTGCAAATAGGACTGGTTGAACAGCTTATTGAACAGAGTACAGAAAGCGTGCACGTACATGAAGACAATCCAAAGCAGATTCAAGGATTTTCAAGTTCTTAGTCTCAAAAGCAAGACGAAGAGGATTTAAAACAAATACTGCATCAGCTCCTTCAAGTGTACTCCCAGCACTACCCAAGACAGCATTTATATTTCCACTCTCAGCCTTCTGTGACTGATCTGCTTCTGTCCTAGTTTCCGCTCCATCTTCAGTTACATTCGCACTAGTGAAAACCAATATAATTCGAACGTCAAAATCAAAAGAATCCAGGTCCATTAACAGAGTGTTCAATCCCACTTCCACCAAATAAGGACTGCTATTCATTTTCCATTTGCAACAACCAAATTTATACAAAAATTCAAAACGTATCAATGCTTAATCTAAATCATCATACCTTCCGGATTCAGCTGACTGTGCAGTTTGATTTGGCTCAGTCTGCTTTCTCTGGCTGGCCTCTTTCGTGATATCTGTAACGATTACAGAGCACACACAAAATATAACTAAATAATCAATGACATTACCATTTATTTACCAGTAAGTAGTATCATAACTAAACTAACTAAAAGATCATTAATGCAACAAATCGAACATTGAAGCAGATAATAATTATGCCATAACAATTCACAGTCGAAAAGAAAAACGTATCAGATGGAATTAAAAGCGTGAGATAGAGAATGAAGCAGTGGAAAGAGGGATCTAGGGTTGGAACCATTGTAATTCTGAATAGCTTTATGAAGCTCTGGAAACTTCTTGCCAGAGCACTCCTTGAGCATAGAATCGAATGCTCGAGACACGAAACCCCCGGCGGCACCTCCGGCCATATTGTCCTCTCACTCTCTCACGACAAAATTTCTCTACGTCCACGCGTGTTCAGCAGCACCGCCACAGATCGCGGACGGAGTAGAATTCGGAATCGGAATGCAGGCGGAGCAAAATCGAGATCATTCGAAATCGAAAACGTGATCGTTTAGGCTCGACGGAATTGGATGCCGAAGAATTGGAGCTGGGAAGAGTGAGAGAGAGATCTGAGAAATGGAGAGAAAGAAGGGCGTAGATCTGTGTGTGTCTTAAATGTGTTTTATGTCTGTTTTGGTCACGCAGTGCCAAAACAAAACTATGACAATGTTTCCCCAACTTGAAGATTTTAGAACAGAGCTTCTAGCTAAATTTCGGAAGACAAAGGGGCAACTCTGCAATACACTTTTTGTTTTTTCCCCCCTCATCTTTCTTTTTTTGGTCAATAGTGTAATCCCGATTATGGGCATTATCTTTTACGGAAGTTAGATGAATTTATTATGTTGGCCCATTGGGCTGATCAGCTTCATTCTGGACCTGTGTTTGGGGCTTTCTATAGAACATACATTGATGTCATTGAACTCATAGTGAGAGCCCAATATACAAAAATAAGGATGTGTTACTTGTTTCGATGTTTACTTCTTAAAGATGAGTTTAATAATCATGCACGGACAGTGCAAAAGTAGTTATACAATGTCAATTAATTAGATATCATTATTAATATATGACTTTTTTATTTATTTATTATAAAAATCATTAATTTGTATCACATATTTTATGACTAGATGATAGTGTAAAACTATTTTACAATGTTCCTGTATCACATATTTCTCTCTTTCTTTCTTTCTCTCTCTATATATGTATATATATGAAATATCAAATAATTTTGGATTGATATAAATTTTTGTACATATAATATAAGTAAAAGAAACTTTCAATCTAGTAGTGAGTTTTGAGAAAAATAATCATCCAATTGAAACTTATTGATCAATGTAATATTTGATAAAAGTTATAATAGAGTAATTTGATTCCTCCGTGTTTAAAGCATTAAGCATGACAAGTGCATATCTCAACACTAAGTGTGGGAAGAGTTGTGCTTGGTGCAAGACATTAGGTAGGAGATGTTTTGTTAGACACCACTTGATGTAGATTTTTTTAGCGTCTTCTATTAGGTATGATTGTGGTCACACTAGGCACAACAATATCATAGGGGTCCCTAATCCCTCAACACTAAACATGGAAGGTGCCACATGAACGTGAGTGAACCATAAAGTCTTATAACCTCTTCCCCAGATATAAACAAGGGATATAAACAATGTTACACTAAACGTCATAACAAAGATTGACAAACGTGAGTATGCGTTATGAAAATATCTATAATATTTGTCTTAATAATCCAAAAAAAAAAAGTAAGAGAGAGTTATAGTTGTGTAATTAGGGAAAAAGATATGAGAATGATATCATTAAATAGATGATAAATTATGAGACATTGTAATTGAGATTTTCAAGAACTATGAGATACAAGATACTTTTGTGTGATGAACCTTATATGTGATATATTTATTAACACGAGACGTGAATATTTTACCTTACTTGTGAATCAGTCTTAAAATTTTAATAGGCGCTATTTTATTACTATTTTTTATTAGAAAGTGTTGTGTGGAAATATGTTTCGATAATAAAATAGTTATAAAAAATATCACAAAATATTAACACACTAATCACAAATTTTCTAGCACTATGGTTTTAGACAGAGTATTGTCAGTTTAAGTGTTTATTTATATAAATTGTTTTTATAATAGGAAAAATTAGATAAAAACTATTTTTATACAAGATGAGTCATTACAAAAATTAATTTATTAAAATAAGTTTAAAAAGTTTAGAAATAAATCATGAAGTATTTTTATATTTTTTTTAAACATTTACACAAGTATTTATATTATAAAATAAGTCCAAACAAGTAATATACAGGTTTAATCAATACGCTTAGAAACATATTTGATAAAAAAACAAAAACTATAATTAAACAATTTAAAAAAATTTATCACTGTTATAAATACTAAGTATTTACTGAAATACTTGATTGACAATTTTTAGTAAAACTTATCTTTTAATCATTTTTTTTCATCCATATGAACCCCAGAAACATAACTTCAAGATTTGAATTCAATTTAAGCAAAATCACTTATAAGTAACCATTGTAGTATCTTTAACAATAAATGCCAAGTCAAAGAAAGTTTTGTTAACCATTTTTTTCGATTACCTACAAAATATATAATTTTGCAGTAAATCACTTTTTAAAGAGACTAGTTAGTGGTGTTATGCTTCCTCACGAAAAGAGAGGCTTCAAATAGAACTGTACAAACAGAACAAGTTTGGATATATTAACTAACAATATTGTACAAAGGTTGCGAAAACAAACCAACAGAAATCAAGTTTGGTAACACACTAACGAGAGAATTTGCATACTACAATCACACATGCACCATATCGCAATGCGCATCTTTCGAAAAATTACATTTGAGGCAAGCCATCTTTGAGGTATACTGGTTTAACTGCACTTTAACTTTGTCTGGGTTGGCTTCTACTTTTCTTTGCAGTGACCTTAGCCTCATCTTAGATACTACTACAAGTTTTGCCACTATATAGTGGTACATATTTTGTCCTTGAACGCCTATCCATGCGGTTTATACCTACATGTTTCTTGTGCACTCGAAATATTATGAGAATATAACATAAGATACAAGGAAGAAAATCACAGAACAGTAAAGCACTTTCAAAGATTTAATGCCTTGGGAATTTTCGCCATTCAACTTTTGATCAACTAAGAGAAAATCCTAATTCACAACCACATTTCCAATAAATTCATCTAAATGTTTTCTCCAATTCAGCAGTTTACTAATTCCATTGCTCCCACGGTAATTTCGTCCAAGAATGCTTCAAGAAAACCTGCATGCCACTAAATACATTAGGAAGATAAAATTAGTAGTAACCTCTAAGTTAACAATGCAGCAAAGAAGTGAACTCTCTTGTTCTATTGAAACGATCTTGAGGCCTCTGACATTCCATTAGATTGAAAGAGATCATCTCCACGCCAAATGGACAAAAAAACCACACTTTTGCAATCTTGCACATAAGTTTTAGCTTCGCCAGATATCTTAATATTTCCATCCAGACAATTAGACTGTAGAAATTACAATGTACCACTATAGTTGCATTAACCTATATAAAGAGAAAGAAGGGTATGTAACAACAGTTTATCAATTCAAAGATAAACGGTTACACTGAGATATATAATCCAAGATCGGGTAAAAGAAACTGACAAGCAACTCATGACCTCAAAACTTCTCTTTCTGATCAAATGTTTGATTTTCAGTAAAAAAAAACTTGGTGACTTCTGTCTGAAGAGCCAAAAAAGGAAGAAAGATTTGCAAGTTTTATCAATCTAGTTAGTGAGAACACTTAGCCATAACATGAAAAAGAAAATTTTATCCAAAGAAAAATGGGAATTGTATATTGGACTTATCTCTGACTTTGAGCAAGCATTCACTCGCTACCATATTGTATCAAGAATGAATCTTTTCTTCAATAGCAACATCCTACCTCGGGTGAAAGAATTGATGGCAATATTAATATATGTCACAGAGTTCAAGAATTGATGCAAAGACTGATAAAATTGGTAGCATGAGGACGAAAGAATCATAGATGGCGAATAGGTATAGCTCGGCTGATGAGTGATGATATGGACAATTACAATACAATACAGAATTGAATTGTCTGCTGTCAAAAGAGAACATCATTAACATCAAGATTGCATGCGCATGTCCTCACTAAAAGCATATAAGATTATATAACAATTCAATTATGAGCAGAAACCCTAACTGCAAAAAAGATGGAAGCAACACACAAATCAGGGAAAGAAGAGAGAACCAAATTAAACATTACGAGCGAAACTAGAAACAAGTGTTTATGACCAAGCCTTGTTTTCTGTATTTATAGGGTTATACTATACACTTTAATACGTTACGTACATAAAACATTATTTATTAAATTAAAAATCTTATACGGTACCAAAAAAATTTAAAACCTTGTTATTAAAAATAAGATATATTTTTAAATAATTTATATGAATATGTAAAAAAAAATAGCAAAAGAAAATAATAACACCTCGACATCATTAGTTGAATATAAATAAATATCCGATTTCAAACATGATCAAGACAAAATGTTTGTGCAAAAGGGGTGCCCCAGTTCATGAAGCTCCCACTCCAAAAACATTGTGCAAAGCTAAGCATAAATTAGTTAGAGCTGTAAATAGAAGAAACACATTTGATGAAAATAACCACTGAAAAAGAAAATCAAATTTTGTTTAGTAACTACGATACCTTTTGCTAGGACAATACCACTCTTAAAAAAAATGAAAAGTAAATACATATCATTACATATTAGTAAGAATCAAATAGAATATGAAACAAGGGAAAGAATAAAAATGCATCCTTTAAAATCTGAATTAAATACCACAAACTCTTTTATAATAAAAAAAAAATTTAATTTTTTCCAAATCTGAATCTAATTAATACATAATTTTTAATTTTTTTATTGATAAAATAAACGATACTAAAAGACATAGAAGAAGCCGTAAAAATACTTCGAAGAATGATATCAAGATTATAATCCATTGTGTTTTTTTTTATGATTTAGTATCGACCTTTGGAGGCATGAATTGGAGGTAGTTTTTATTTTTCTTTTTTACTTCACAAAAGTCTTGTTGAATATTGTATCTATCTATATCGATAAGCCACTAAACGGATAGATTTACATTGAGTATAAAAAAGATATCAATTAACATGTTCATGTTCTATTCAATCAAATAATGATAAAATATAAATTATTTTTTAGTGAGATGGCTTATTTACGGGCTTCACACATCACCAATGAGTTATAACCATCATAAATTTAACAATAAAAATTGACATATATATATATATATTAATCACAAGTTTTATAAAATAGCATATTATTTTAAATTTCAATTCCGAATCGTTAGACAAGTTAATTTTTATTACCACTATTTTGTCGAGGGGAAAGATTCATGTTCGTGTAAAGAAAAAATTAGTATATAAATTCATCAATGAAACTTGAGAATATAAACTGTTATGCTTTCCCATCAAACCACGGAAATCTTTGAAACTTATTTATCTCATATCAATTAGAAAAAAATATATAGACAATAAGAATTAAAGATCGATCAACTCTTGGAACAAAAAATATGGAGATAGAAATAAAATTTTACATCATTAAAAAAAGGGAGAAATAAGATTTATAAAACATAAACATATTCTATTGGTTAAGAAATTTTTTGTATAATGACTAATAACAAAATTATGAGACTGGAAATTCAAAGTGAATAATATTTTATTATTATAGAGTTGTATGTACAAATATACTAAATAACTGATAAAACAACATTAGTATCACAATTTAGGGTTTATAAACATAACTCTAATAGTGATATTATAATTACCGGTTGAATTTGGTGACAATTAATAACTCATAATCATACAAATAACAATAACAAAAAATTTCAATGAATAGAAGATTAGGTCTTTTGTTTAAGAAAATGATTATTGAGATACAAATAAAGTTTTACATCGTTAGAACAAGAGAAAAAATAAAGTTTATAAAGTATACATATATTTCATTGATTAAAAAATCTTTTAAGTGATAATCAAAAGAAATTATAAAAACATAAACTCAAATTAAACAATTTTTTTTGCTAGGCAAAGATAATATAATTAATAAAAGTACAAGAGGTACCCTAAAGAAGAAAAATACATAGACCCATATTAATTTCCTGCACACCAAAGTTGAACACAAAACATTCTCGAATGAAGAAGAAAGCAAAACACCAAATATAGAATGATTTAGATGCCTTCCATGCATGATCCTAATAGTCTTTGTCTACAATCCAATAATAGATAGTTTCACCGGCCACAACCACGCACATCACCAACCAATCAGCAAGTCCGCGCAATATACAGAAATGCAATCAATGACGCACCTCACTAAACACGCCAACAAGCACAACCGCAATAAGTTTATCCCATGACCTCCTAAATACCAACACACATAATGTAATCAGGTGAGAATGAAATTTAAACAGTAGCGAATATTCTCACTCCACAATATAAAATGATAAAAGAAAGAAGAATCTTTTGCTCTCAAATAGTTTCATGGTCTGACTTTTATAGAGTTGTGTATGCAATACTCCGATAAAAATAATGATACAACCATCCACTTAATAAATATAACCCACAAATAATGACTAGAAAAAATATAACCCTAACAAATACAGATGGGAAAAATGTTACAAACTGCCAATTTTAGAGGTGACATTTCTCTGTTATAAAAGAAAGCACATGTAGTCCTCTCTTTACTTTTCATCAACCTTCATGCCATGGCCTTAACTATAGAATCATACTCTTAGGGCAGGGTATCCAATCCGATATGCCTAAAAAGTCTCACATCGATTAAGAGTCAAGGTTAAAGATAGTTATAAACACTCTTTCTCATTAAATCACTAAAACGTTTTTTCAAGAATAAAACCATGATGACCCAACGAGCGCTAAAATGGACAATATCTTGGATGTAGTGATCATAACGATGACAATGGACTTACTGTCGAAACATTGGCGCTAGAAAGATATATAGCCTAAGCCACTCTTGTTCCTTAGCATCAATTGGGGGGCTTGTTTTGATATGCCTAAAAAATTTCACACTGATTAGGAGTTGATGTTAAGAGTAGTTTATAAACATCTTCTTTTCTTAATCCACCGAGACATCTTTTCAAGGACAAAATCGTGACGATTTACACTAGAAATATAATGTAATAATGCATAAAAAGAATGTTACCATATTAATACATAATATAAAATAAAAAGGACTTTTAAAAAATTGAAAATAACTACATAATAATTTAAAAACCAAAAAAAGTGTAAAAAAAATGAAAAATTAGTTAAAATATTATATATGATATGGATAATAAAGTTTTTATTTTGTAAATAATAAAAATATTGTATTGTTATTTATGAAAATAAGAATATTGATCACTTAATTTTAAATAATTTTTTGTCTTTTAACACTCTTTATTATTAGTTAAAATTTATTAAAATCACACATTTTAGTAACACCACTTTTTACTAAAGATAAGAGAAGTTAATAATCCTATAATTAAGAACTTAGAAAAGAGAAGTAGCATAAAAAAACAATTCTAGATAAGAGAAAACGGAATCAAGAAATCATGACTCCATGAGAGGGTGAAAAGATTTACCTAAGATGAATGGAGAGGAGGTTGGGGTTGAGAATGAATGTGGTTTCACCTTTGGAGATTTTTCAAATAGAGGTTATTAGGTTAGAAGTTAGGTTTTCAACGTGGTGAATGAGCTCATCATACAAGAGGCAGTAGCCAATGGCAACATCAATGAGGTAATTGGTTGCCACGAATATGGTAGTGACTTGAGATTGCAAAAGGTTTTGTTCTTTCCAAATTAACATACACGAGAAAATAAACATGAGAGTCACAGAGTGCGAGATTTTTAACAGAATTAAAAAGACAAAAAAAAATTATTGTAACTAAGAGCTTTTACCTATACTAATTAATAGTAAGTAGAAATTATGCCTACACTAAATTAAAACTGTCACTATAGAGGTGTGTGGATACAAGTGAATTTTTTTTAAATGTGTTCTTTGACAAGGATATTGTTATGTGATTAAGAAGATATTAGTTGCCCAAAATGATGTTAAATTTAAAACTACAAATTACAAATTCAAGCTTAATTTCATTAATGATATTATTTGTTCAAAAGTAGAGACAATTCACATATTATCACACTTCATAATTCTTAAACACAATTACTGCTTCTAGGCTTTCAAATTATATTTTAAAGTTAAAAGTTGGAATTCCAATTATATTGTTGAGAAACATTGGTCAATCATCGGGATTATATAATGGTACTAGATTAATCATCACAAAGATGAAAAAGTATGTTCTAAAAAGCAAAGTTTTATCTGAAAGCAAAATTGGTGTAAAGATATTTATTCTTAGATTTACATTAACTCTTTCTATGCAAAGATTCCTTTCAAATTCCAATGTAAGCATTTTTTATTATTTCTTTTGCAATGATTATCAATAAAAGTTAAAGTCAATTTTTAATACATGTTATTACAATATTTTTGACGCAACAAGTTTTTTCACATGTTCAGGTATATATACTTATTTTGATTACTTATTAACCATTAATGTTTTAGAATGTTTTTCACAATAAATATTAAGTAATGTCTATCTTCACTCTAATATATTTATTGTCACTCTTATTTAAAATTTATGCATTATCCCTCTAAATTATTAATTTAATCCATAAATAGAAAGGGTATTTTAGATAAAATAAGTAAATAGATAAGAATAGATACACACGAGAGCAGTCATAAAACACTCCAAAGTATTAAGTTCATTAATTGATGCTGTCGCTCATGACTGATATAAAATATTACGTAACTCTTGGATTTGAACTTATGAATAAAGATTTAACTTCATGAAGACAATCGATATAATGAAATAACTGACAACAACAATGATATCGTCTTGAAAGGTTAAATGATGATTTATATCGAAAAAGATTAAGTGACGATAAATATAGATACAGAGGGGCTTGCATAAGCCATAGATTGTTAGTTGCTTAATTAATTGAAATCATAGATATAAATATTGAGTGATAAGTTGAAGATGACGTATAGAGGATTGGAAAAGGCGTTTAGGTAGGTATCTAAGGTTGAGACAAAAAGTTGAAGGCTCTATAAAATTTGTGATTATTATTCAATTATTGATGTAAACATATATATACCATTAAAGAGAGTGGCTGGACTAACCCCACACTAAAACGCAATACTTAATTAAAGTAGCCTAGGTTTAAACGAAATAGAGAACAAAGTAACTATACATATAAAACAACGATGTCCCATTCCATTTAATTGTTACTATATATATATATTTTATGTCGGACAAGTGGTTAAAAATTTAGATTTAACTTTCACTTATTAGGTTTAATTATTTGTGAAACTATTAAAATCTCGTTTGATGAATAGTTTCTTTCGGATAAATTTCTAACGCTTAGTCAATGATCGACCCTCCTAAAAAAACTTTTATTACCTTAGGCTAGTGAAGTCGTTATGATCGAGTAAAATTGTTTGATTTAAGTTTAGTAATTCTTTAGATAAATATTTGCTTATGATCACAACATGTCATTAATATTCTATCAGTAGTATTAAAGAGTTGTTTTTTCGATCACTTTTTATTATAAAAAAATCATCTTATTATAATCTGTTCACGTGGCAAACATTAATGTAATAACCTCTTTTTATGAAATTACTTTGCCAACCCATTGATTAAATATGATTCAGTGGCTGTCTGATCTTTATACTTTTGTTATTATCCCAACATAGTGCACTCTTGTTCATCATTTTATTTGTTCCAAAAACAGGAAAAAAAAATTGTTTATCTCCATTGAGCTGTCGTAGAATATTCATATTTTTAAATATCATTAGCCACTATACATTTTCAGTTAAGAAAGTTGGATGTCATCATCAAAATCATTATTAATTAAACGGAAAATTAATAACATTGCAAATAAAAGTGTCTAAGATACTATTATCAATGAAAAGAAGAAAAAAATTTCAATATTAGAGATAAGGTTACAATAAAACATATAAGTAAAGAATAATTTTTATTTTATAAATCGATTTTATAAAATTGAATTAGATTTATAATTTATATTTTAAATTAATATCTCTTAAATTCATTAAAAAAGATGTTACTTATTATTTATATAAAAATTAAATAATTACAATAAAATATATAAATGAGATGCAACTCTCATTTTATATGTCAATTTTATAAAATTTATAAGTCAGTTTTAAAAAATTTGAGTTAGGCACGTGTGAGTTATATATAGTTGTATGATGCCTGTATCATACTAACATGGTGGCAATTTTATATTTAATAGTTTGTGATTTCCTTCTATTTATGGTTATTACTTGTAATCAGAAATTAGAATATATGACGCGTACATGAATTTTCTAGACATCAAAACTAGAGGGATAGAAGTAAGAATAATTCTTTGACATGATGTCACTGATGGTTCTTTTCTTATGCCATTACTGTACTCTTGCTCAATAATTGAAGAAATGAATATATCATTTGCTGTATTCCAAATGTACCTATCCCAATTAAGCTGTTGAACAGGTTTACGCCTCTAAATTTTATCAGTCACAAACAAGTTTAGCAAAAGATAGAGGGATACTTCTTTAACACTTTATATTACATTCTCGGTTGTGAATTACGCCTAAATTTCATTACTTTATTTAGTGGAACTACATGCAATGCAGCACTTGATAAATAAAAAATGTGTTAAAATTAAAGAGGCTTAAAAGGAAGAGTAATGATCCTCTGAATCCCCTTTGTGGGGTGTGACTTGGGAGATGGATGTGGGGAAGAAAGAAAATGAGAGATTGGATGAATAATGTAATGGAAAGGGATAGTGAAAGTAAAAGGATAGTAAGAAAAAGACATGAGAAAATCAGAATTGTAACAAATGTGTGCTAATATTTATGTAAATCACCATCAGAATATATTTATGCGATAAATGCAACAAGGAGTTTTATATTTTACGATTAACATTGCACTAAAAGCTGGTTTGTTTTACAAGTTACTGCAAACCCACGTTACGTAGAAGGAAGAATTAGTTTTCCTTCCTTCCAACTCTCTCGCGAAGTGTTAATTATTTGCCTTATGTTATATCAGTTAGATGATTCGTGGTTGTATCCATTGGTTAAAATGTAAAACAAACATGTAATGAATAGTTTACAAAGCTATATATATCAACTCATAAATCTGGACTAGTTTACACTGGTTCAACCCCATTTATAGCAAGTCCTAACCAGTTAATCAATCGGGCTACGTTAATTGGTCACTACATTGATTCATAGTTAAATTGGCCTATTCACCTGACTTCAATAAATCTCTTTTCACTATGACAATTCTTAGATTGTGATCACGTTATCCGTACAAAACTGACAAAACATGCAATTTCATATTCTCTTATTGGTATTGAAGTTTCACTTCATTAATTAATCTATATTGACTTTTAATACACATTACCAAAATGAAACTCTAATTCTTATCAATAATGAAACCCATCAGAGATAAAACTCGTATTTGATCTGAAAACAAACCTGAAACCACTTGTTAAACCCCATCTAAGTTTTTTTTTTCAAAAATAAATTCTAGTCTATGGTACTGTCAATAATGGAGGGGCAAACAAAAGAAACTAGCACAAGAAGCCTTTGTTCCTTTTACAATAAACAGATAACCTTAAATTCAGGAATTGAACAGAATAGAGGCAATATA
The DNA here is from genome assembly GCF_000230855.2 of Cajanus cajan. NCBI lineage: Eukaryota > Viridiplantae > Streptophyta > Magnoliopsida > Fabales > Fabaceae > Cajanus > Cajanus cajan. The sequence continues at coordinate 68,297,382 of NC_138521.1, forward strand.
AGTCAAATGTGAGAAATATATGTGTATATACACACACAAACTCCAAGCTAGTTTGTGTCCTAGTTATTTTGTAGCAGCAACCAACAAGGCTATTGATATACATATAAGATTATTTCCGTTGAGTCATTTTATGAGGATCATGATGACCACCACAAAGCACAAGAAATAATGAATTCCCTAAGCTACTTAATTTCTGCACAGTCTTGAAACAACTAACAAGGCAAGAGATCATCCCCAAAGAGATAGAGAAGTCTCTCCACAGCCCAGCTAGGCTGAGGAGGAGGCACACATGAGGCAGAGCTGTGATGGCAACATGAAGTGAGCAAAGGAGCCCTACAAAGTGGACAAGTAGGGTTGTGATTCTCATGCTCATGATCCAACCATTTGTCTATGCACTCTCTGTGGAACACATGGTAACAGTTCAGGAGCTCCCTAACCTCATCCTCCTTGTTGAACTGGCTCAAGCAAACGGCACACGTGTCCTCCGTTTGTGGCAGCCTCTCTATGATCTCGCCAAAGGTTGTCAACACAAGAGTGTTGTCCTTGCAACTTGTCATAGGACAAGGCTCATGTGCGGTGTCATCAGAGCTTGTTGTTCTTCTGTCGTTGATCAGTCTCAAGACCAAGCAAAAGACCCATCTCACAACTGCTATGATGAGGGCTACTTCGTATATGGCTTGGCCTAGTGTCAAGCCAGAGAGAGGGTCTTCAGCGTAGAACCCCATTGGAAGGTGTCAAGGATGATGGAGTGTTGAGAGAGGGAGAGAGGGAAAAGGGGGAAGTTCTAATGAGTTCTATGGCTTCTTTATAAAGCAAACCAAGGGAGTGGTGGTGTGGTGGAGGCTACTATGCCTCTTTTTCTTTCCTTTTACTTTCACTCTCTTCTACGTTCTTTCTTGCTTTGCTTTTACATGTTATCTTTGTTATTTTATTGTTTTGTTAAATGTTTATCCACCGTCCTTTTGTAAATAGGAATAAAGGGTCACCGACTGGTCGTTGAGACTCTTCCGCGTGTGATTAGGGGCCAGTGTGATGGAGGGGTTAACGCATGGAATTTTTCTTTATCAAACGGGATCATTACAGCTAGTACAGTTGGATCATCTGGTATAATAATGGATCTTGATATTCTATTAATTATTATTTACTCTGTTTTTAGATATTAGTATCTTAATGAATTACAATTTTTTAATGGTAGGTATTTTTGGAGTAAAAGGATGTGAAGGAAAAAAGAGCGAAAAGAAAGCACATATGAAATACTTATTTTAATGTAGCAAACCAACTCATCGTGCTTGCAAGTTGGAAGCCCATTTAAACATTATGTGCACTCTAATGTGATTTTGATCGACTGTTTTAAACTTTAATAAAATTCTTGCTTAATGAACTTTTCGTTGCCAACAATTTCGCGTTTAATTTGATTCAGTTGTTAAAATAATTAGATTTGTTAGGTGGAAGATAAAGGGTGCAATAAGCCAGGTTGCTTTTTCACATGATCACACGACGTCATATGGCCCCATTGCATGTGTTGATTCCTAACATCCTAGTCAGATCCAACCTATGCACAGTTCATTGCCACAATTTGGTTGAGAAGTACGATGAACATGACAACATGAAAGGGTGCGCTTGAGTGGAGAAGCGAAAGTGACCGAATACGCCACAAAGGAGAATATCACAATCAATTTTGAGTCATTGCTTGCAACATAAGAGAGAAGAAATGACCGGGAATATGTCACAAAGGAGAATATCAAAATCAGTTTTATGAGTCATTGCTTGCAACATAAGAGAGAAGAAATGACCGGGACATGAAATGGGATTGTCATACCACATCATTCTTAAACCCCTTTTAATTTAGAGTTCAACATTTATGACTGCATGAGGTGGAAGTAAGTAAGACAGCTCAGCTCAACAACAAAGAGATGCATACTAAAAAATGCTCTTATGTCATAAAACAAAGAAATTTACAAACAAGATGCTGCCTAAGTTGCGTGGCTAACAAAGATGTGTCTTATATAGGTCAGCATACTTGGTCTGCCATTTCAGAAAGATGAATTGAAGTCCATTCTCTGTCACAATTATACAGAAGCAGAAATTTTTTGTTCCGGTAACAGAGAACTTTTAGGGGGCGGTAATATTTGAAGCTCTCTTCGGGAAACTGCATAAAAAAATTACTCATAAAAGTAATATATTATTCAATTTCTTTGGATCGGTCCACCTTCTTCCATCTTCTTTCGCATTTTGTATTGCAAGGTAGCTGGTGCACAATCTAAAGGTGTTTCTCCTGAACATAAAACAGTTAGTTAGGATTTGCATTCAAGAATTTTGCTGTTTTTAATATTTTTTTTAAGATCTCTCTTTGTACTACTGCACAAGAGCAATAGAAAAAACTACCGTAATTGGCTGAATTCTAAGAAGGGAAAAGATTAATTGCCTTGTGCATTCTTGTACTCCAGGCTTGCCCCCGAATCCATGAGAATGAAAACTATATCTGTTTGATTGAAGACTGCAGCCTGCAGAGAATATTAAAATTGATTACCACCATTCGATTAAGAAAAAAGAATTACATCCGTGCTAGCACAGTCATGAGCACAAACAAGCAAAAGAGTGAGAGAGGTACCAAATGTAATAAAGACAGTCCTTGCTTGTCCCTGTAATTTGCATCCACACCCTGCACATTTTAGAATCCGATGAATATTACTTCCAAAAAAATGACATATGAAGGGTAAGTGTCTAATTTGAAAGGGGCGAACCTCATTAAGAAGTTTCTTAACAGCCGCAATGTCACCATTCTTTATTGCTTCTCTCAAACCCTGAGTGTCACAATTAATTCAACATACGACTTTCAACACCCAAGATCTTTTTGCACAATGAATACAATACAAGTAATTGTTTAAACTTAAAAAAGAGAAACATTTACCTCTCCATTTACTTCATAATCAATCTGGGGTCTGTCTGAGGTGCCATTTGTTACATGACCAGCATTAAACATAGAACTGTAAATTTAAACTATCAAATGATGATACAATACAGTGTGCAATAGAAATATTAAGTCGTGAATTAGTGGCAAACAGCTTAAGAGCTTAAACAAAATGAGACTCATGATTACTTTATAAATTTACAATATCTTAAAGAAAAGTCAGCACACTGATAAACCAAATATTTCAGAATAGAAGAATAACAACCAACCATCATGGTGTCTATGGCTGGATTATAAAGTCAGTCAAGAATATTTAGACACAAATCCCCCCCTTAATTTTGTAGGAATTGCTTGCTTTCTTGGCTTACGGTTTCAGGTGATGGGACAGGGAAAATGTTATAACTTCATTGTTACCATCTTAGCTGGGGCATACATAATATTGTTAAGTCTCATTTATACTTATTTTTAGATATGAATTATTGAACAATTCCACTCACCCCACGCACTCTTGCAATATAATTGTTCTCTTTTGATTCAATTTTGTGCAGATATAGTTAACCCAAAATTCATCTGACAATATCCTGATACACCTCAATTTTTGTGCAGGTATTGAGTTGAAGAGTTGAGGTTGAAGACCCATTGGATTGGAACTTGAAAGAGCTAAGGAGCAGGAGAAGTAGTATCACGCCGGGCACAAGAGTACCCGCGTCGGGCGTGCCTCGAGAAAAAGAGTAACTAACTCTCTGGAAGACACTGTGTCGGGCACGAAGTATAACGCGCCGGGCGTGTAAACCCTATCTTGACTCATCCAGCTCGTATTTGATCAAATCTTCAAGGCTTCCTTCCTCATTCACAAATAGAGCGACTTCTAGGAGCTGTGGAAGGGATTCCCGGTGCTTGGGACCGTGTTGTGTGTGGATCTTTCCTTCGATTCTTCTATCTTCTCTTCCATCTCTATTTTTGTTTCACCATCATTGTTTTGAGCGGTTTTACCCAATATTTTGTGGGATTAGATGTAACCAACTGAACTCTTGTGTAATCTTCATCTTATCAATGATATATGCTTATTTCATTCATTGTTGTGTTATGTTTCTATTATTAATGCTTGCTTTGGATTGATTCTCCTTTGCTTGATATAGAGTCCATTGGGTATTAGAAAATAACCTTTGAAACTAGCTCTGAAACAAAATACCTAGTGGGAAATGTATCTAGGAATGGAGCTTGACCCATTAGTAGTCTTAAACCCTAACCCGTAATGCAGGTTTATGTATTGGATACTCAAGGGATTGATATTCAATATATGCACCTAGGCTCTTGCTCTAAGGGATTAGGTTTAAGTAGACTTATGGGTTGACTGGGCAATGAATGCAATAAGAGAACAGTGATCCATTAGACAATCTCACAAATTCACAACATCATTTTCTATCCCTTCCACACACACAAATAGTTTTCTAGATTTAAAATTCCAATGAATCATAACCTTTGTTTTAATTGCATGACAACCTATAAAAAATTTGGAATTATTCTTTAGTCATGAATAGTCATTAAATGCTTATTTTACCTAATTATTTCATGTGGATACAATTTGAATTTACTACTTGTATGACCAGTATACTTGTCGTGTTTGAGTCCGTTGTTAGAATTAAAATGATTTATAACAAAAACAAAAGTTAATTTTAACGAAAACTCAACAAATATGCAACAATATATTTCAGGTCAACTAGAAATTCAATTTCACTCGAAGCAAGAACTCCTATTCTTCTAATGCTGATGAGCTTCTAAAATTTTGCAATGGTATAGGAACAAGACACGACAATGGAACTCCATATTTCCATATTTACTCTTAAGTTATCATTGCCCTCAATGGAAACAACTACCTATCGAAACCATGCACTAACTACAAAGACTGGGTAAAAATATACATATTTCCGGCAATAACAGATATTAGTTAATCAGTCCTTACTTAAATTTGCTAGTTGAACTGGAGGTTCTATTTTTCGGAACAGCATCTGTCTTCTTAGGTTTAGGATTTGATGGAGCTGCAATGACTGGATTGGGTTTCTTCTGTCACAAAAGATAAACAGAAAAAACATGAGTTTGTGGATTGCCAAAAAATAAATAAATAAATAAGTAGGTGATATTAACAATTATTACCTGCTCAGGGAGTGCACCAGAGGAAGGGGCTGGTGCTTCACAAATGCAAAGTGGCATTCCACATTTACACTCTCTAATGCTTGATACAACCATATTCTCTCCAGTTGGTATGGACTTTGAATCAGCATTTGCATTAATGTCTAATTTAGAAATTGTATCTGTCGCACTGTTTACTCCATCTGAAGAAGTCTGTGGTACATCCTTCCCAGACCTGTGCCAAAGAGAAGATGTAATGTATAAACAATTCCTAGATAATATCAAATATCATGCAGAAATAAGAAAATAATGATATTATTACAAGATAAAAAAATATTAAAAAAATACTAGTAGAGGAAGGTTAACTTGACAAATAAAAAGAGAAACATAAGCGAACACAAGTAAAAAATTATCTGCCAGTGCAGCAACCCCAACTGTCAAGGAAAAAAAAGCAAGAGGACTTTTTCCTGTCATTTAGACTATTGAGCCAATGGTCCTTCAGAGTAAAAAAGAATAAAAAAGTAAAAAAAAAAAAAAAAAAAAAACTAATTTAGATCAATAGATAAACTTTATGTTCCAATCCTAAATTGTATGTGAAGTAACAACTTGAAAGTTTCTGATGAGATGTTTTCATGCTAAATTATTTATAAATATTGTGTCATTCCATATAACTTTTGAAAGATTAGGCTTTTGGTCTCTATTTTGTGTAAAGTTAATGGTCTTTATAAAAGGTTTTCCATATTAAATATGTTGAAGGAAGGATTGGGTAACTTTGTTTCATTGATGTATTCATTGCTCTTGGTTGTTTTCTATCTCTCTCTCTTTTCTTTTTCCCATTTCCAAGAGAAATTTTCATCCTCCTAACTCTTTGTAATCCTCTTCTCTACATCTGGAAGAATGTATTCTTTTATAAGAAAGCAATCAAAGCACACACACACAACTTTTGCATTGAAAATTTTTTCATTTACTTAAATAAAAATACTATCTCCACCAAAAAGAAAAACAAAATATTATGGCAAAACTGCTCGAGCTTGAGAGCTTTAGTAGAACAATTGAAAAATCCAGAATGTTAAGGTAAAATAGCCAATGAGTTGATAGTTCACATTGCACTGAACCCAGTCTAATAGAACAAGCCAAGATGTGCTTGATTCCATGGGTTTGACCACTTTTCCATTTTCCAGTTATGTAACACTTCCTATATGACCGCGACCAATTCAGAAAAAGACAATTATGATTTGTGAAGATTGACCTAATATTTAATCACAAAGATACTTAACCAATCTCCCAAGCTCTTTGACCTGAATAGAATGCACTGAATATACATCTTAAAAGTCACTATATAAGACAAGGTATTAGCATGTGTTATTGCTAAGCTTTAAAATAGCTCAGAAGTCACAGGTGCACCTCCCCACCATCTTTTCCTTTACCAAGTGCCAAGTCTCGAAATTTTTCAAAGGAAAATTTGTTAGACTCTGAGAATTGCAGCCATATGACATTAAACTCTAAATTAGAATTTCCAGTTTTTTCGTATTTCAGAAATACCACATATCACCATAGTTTAACATGATCTTCACTAAGAGACTATTCTCTAATGTATCTTTGCAGACATCTTGGCCTCATTGTAGTGTGATAAAGTTAGTCTAATAAATTAACTTCATATTGTGTATCACTCCATAGTCCATACTCATTCATTACATCAAGTTTTCAACCTAGGTGTGTACTTATCCCTATATAATGTAGCCTAGAAAAAATCTTCACTCCGTAGTCCATACTCATTCATTACATCAAGTTTTCAACCTAGGTGTGTACTGATCCCTATATAATGTAGCCTAGGAAAAATCTTCGAGACTTAAGTCTTACATTTTTGCTTAAAAATAAAACAAGTTCAACCAAACAAGGTGGAGAATACATTAAAATTTCAGGTACTCATATGACATTGAACTGATAATAAATACATCTTAGCTTAATTAAAGTGTTTTAAGCACGAATAGAAACATGTCTTGTTTTGTAACCAAATGAAAAATGAGATATAATAACATGTTGTGAAGCTCACGAGAAAGTAATTTACCGCGTGTTGTTGAAACAATCCGTGCATACTCGGACATTTGAGTAAATGCCAAATTGTGGCAAAGCCTACATAGAAATATATCACTACATTAGGATTACAATTGCATTAATATCCTGAACCAAAGGCCAAACATCGTACCATTTGATTTGATGAATGTTCACTGCACAATGTTCTCCCACAGGATCGACAGTGATGCTGCATACACATCACACAGAAGCATACAGTATAGTCACTTACCAAACTGGAAATTTTTCACAGTGAACTGAATTTCATGTAAATGGTGCACAACACGAGTTATTAATAAAAGATCAGGTAATTAAACAAGATCATGTAAATGGTCATATCAAGCAATACAAGTTATTTAGAGTTTAATTAATACACAGCATCAGTGAAAAAACATTTTCACAGATACATGATACAAGATTTATTTATTTTACCCGACCATCAAAAACTACTGTCATTTTGTTCCCAACGGGAATTCAAGAGCAACTAATTTGCATCTAAATGTGTTTATGAAGATCCGAAAATCGCTAACCAGAAAGCAAAGTGTGGAGCTTTATTATGTATCTAAAGAGGGGTGCAGAGGAAACATGTTAGAATGAAAAGGGCAATTGCGAAATTGGGAATCTACATGCAGAAGATGAGATGAAAGAGGGTACCCTTCTCCTGAAGGTGTTGAAACCGCAATTGCAGACAACGCATCGCGCTGCTTCTTGGAACGGAGGAGGTTCTGCTGTTGACATGCTTTGCAAATTTTCAATCTCTCTGTGTCTGCTGATCAAATCACAGAGCCCCTAAGAATCAATTCATTGCTCCAGATGGATGATCGGGAACAACACTTTTTTTTTTTTTTTGTTGTTGAAGAGCATTTGAAGATTATGAGTTTTATTGGACCTTTTCTTTCTTGGAAAAAAAAAACTTAATTGGGCCTCACAGCGTCATCAAAGGGCTGCTATTCACAGCCCCTTTTTACTATTCACACCGTTTTTATTAAAATTGATTACTATGTGTACGACAAAGGTGCATTTGGTACCAAGAAATAAAAATCAAACAAGCAGATAAGAGGAGTACACCAAACAAAGAAAGAAAATGACAACTCACACAACTCCATCCATCATAATAATAAACCAGAATAATCCCAAAAAAACACTTGTTAATATATAAACCAGAAAAAATGACTACAAAAAAAAAACTAAAAGTACCTCACGAATTTTTTTTATTGCGAGTCATTATAAAAATTATATATTATATTGAAAATGTTTTAAAATAAATTTTTAGTTTAAAATAATCAACTCTAACTACTCTAAACCAAAAATTTGTCTCAAAACAGTTCCACTTTAATATATAATTTTCATGATGACTCCACAATGGTAAAAAACAGCCAACAATGAAAAGTAGTCGTACCTCACAGTTTTACACTTTAAAAACAAAAATATATCAGTCCCATTGTCCCACCAACAATAGTCAATTTCGTGAATATTGTTTTTTCCTTGTGTCAATGGATTCATAGTGATCCTTTTTTAAAAAATATTTTTAAGAAAATAAAAAATTACTTTTTATATATTTGTCTAAACTGTTTCATTAAAAAATAAACAGTTTTCTACTTTATAACAAACAACTTCTATATATAAGTTTTTTAAAAAATGTTTTTAATATAATCAAATTTTTAAATTTAAACAAACTGACTTAATAAAAAGTTAAAAATAAGACTTTTTTTATTAAAAATATATATGTTATTTACCGGTTATATTTTAAGTGATTTAAATTATTTAATAGAAGGCATTTAATTAGATTTTAAGAGGTTTATATGTACTAATAAAAATGTAATTAATATGTACTATTAAATGCCTTTAAATAAATATGTTATATTAAATATTTAAAATAATTACTTAAAAAATAAACATTGTTATTATTATTTTATTTTATTTAGTTTGATTGACATTATTGATGTTTGAGACTCAGTTTTACTAAATATAGCGCAATTAGCCTCATGTTATACATAATGATAAAAGTATTTAAATTAAACAATATCGTTCTAATTATTTTACATGCTCGGTAGTACTTTAGCTTTATTTGGTGTGTGGGGGAGTGTGAGGGAGGGGATCGGTTAATTCTAAGATAACATATTATAGCAAAGAAACATTAAATGAACAGATGAAAAATAAATGAATCAATAAGAAATTACCATAAAAAAAAATAAAGGATTTCAAAAGAAATGGAAATATTGAGTAAGATTTTTATTTTACAGCAGTGATAAATTAGAAACTAAAAGGAACTAATGAGTAGTATTTATACAAAATTAGTTAAAAAAAATAAACTCTGATAGATTTTTCCATAGAAAAACTCTCTTCATGTTTATTTTTATTTGTCTGCCTATGTTCTTTATTTATTTATAACTTCGAAATATATTAATTATGATCTTTCTACTATTTATTTATTTATTTTCATTTACTTCTTGTATGTTTTATACAAGAGAAATAATAAGACAAATTATATTAAGAGATTAAAAATGATTTTAACATAAATAAAAATAATAAACATATTTATTGATTTATGTGTTATCAAGAATAAACAAATAAATAAGACAGAAGAAAAATGACAAAAAAAAAACATTACATCCTCATCAGTTAATAATTAGAACCAAAATGTATTTCTTGAGTAGTTGAAGGTTAGTTGGTCACTCATCACCATCAACAACCTTTTGTCAAATGTACTCGCAACATTGCCAAAACTTATTCCTTTTACAAATTTCATGAGCAAAACCAATTCAACTTGTTAACATGAAAGAAATTTAAAAAAAAAAATGAATAATTGTCAGCAGATTTGTGTGTTTCTTTTCTTTTCATTTGGATCCTGGCCAGGTGACTTTTTCTTTTGCATCTGATCTATATATTAGGATTAATTTTGTGTGACCCTTACATAATCAAAGGTGAAGAACATAACTTGTGAGAGGCTCCAATAGAATTAACTTTATCAAACACATGGTTATACTACTAAGAGTATCTACCATGGGAGTTGCTTATAAGCAACTCCCTATCACTTTAAATGGGTCTCATTGTGCCACATCACTCATAAGTAACTCATATTATATTTTTATAATTTTTGTTCCAATGAAAATTGTTTATAAGTACCCCAACTTTTCTACAATTTATACTACATTTTTTGACACCTCACACCTCACATTACAATTCATAAAGAAAAGTGAAGAAAAAGAAAACAAAAAGTACAACAAAAGCAGGCAAGCACCGTTGTTTCTGCAAGACACGGAGCTAAAAAAAAATTTCCTTGTTATGCCACGTAAACGTACTCCAATGAGTGTTTCTTGTTGGTGACGGTGCTTATAAATAAGAAACCGGATAAGCACCGTGCGTTAGAGTTGCTCTAAGATACTAGTGTAATTTCAATACTTATACAACTTAAGATTTCAACTTTCATGAGTTTAATATCATCTATTTCTTGCAAGTACATTAATGATAAAATCATTTTTTATATATTTTTTTTTATTAGAGAAAATCATTTCTATACGAGAGAGGAGGATAAATTTCTGAAATACCGCCATATATATTTTAAGTATAAAGATTTAATGTCATGCAGTTACTTAACAAGATATGTGACATTTTAAAAAAAATACATAAACTGTGAATTCTAAGTTCTAACCTGAATCCACATAACTTTAGATAAATTATTATGAAATGCTTTCAATTTAACTATATATTTTAGTTCATATTAATGTGATTTTTTTTATCAACACATAAATAAATATTTGTTATAGTGTGAAGTATTTTATTTGATAAATATGTTACATATTTAAATTTAAATATATTATTAATATTATATATATTAAAATTAAACAATGTAAATATATTAATTAAATGTATCATTTTTTAAATATGATACACAAGCATATTTTAGTTTAGTCCTTTGAATATGAAGTGAATTTATTTTTATTCTTTTATTTTAAATAATTTTTAATCTTCTAATTTTAAAAAAAATATTCATATGAATCTCTTTATTTAAATATATAATTAGTGAATTTATCAAACAAGACTCATTTTTTTTTTATCAAAAATCAACATATTATGTTAATATTCAATGTTTTACAAACTATAAATAATTAGTTAACGGTGACAAAATGTTTAAAATTTTAAAAGTGATGCCAAAATATGCAACTAAATTTTTGGATCTAATATGCTTTTAGTTTTTATTTTTATTTTTTGTTGATTTTCACTTTTAATTTAAGAATAATTTTTTTATTAGTTTTATTCATTAAAATTTTATTGATTTTCAATTTTAGTTTTTGAATTTTTTTTCAGCTAATATTTTGGTACCTAATATCAATTGTTCATAAAAGAAAAATTTAAAAACTAAAACGAAATAAAACTTATTCGATAACTAAAAGTGAAAATTGATAAAAGTTCAAGAATTAAAAACATGTAATGCTAAGTAATTTTTTTTATTAATTGTATACTTATTATCTTTTTTCTTCTTTTCTCAAATTTCAAAAGGAGATAGATGAATATAACTGCTATTTAGAGCAAAACTTCTTCACAATTTTCTCTTTTTAATATTTTAAAAGATACCAAATAAAATATAAATACATTTAACAATTTAGAAACAATTTTTTTATATTTAATAAGCAAAAATAATAATAATAAAATAATATAAAAATACAAAATTAATTTTACGAGAAATTGAGTAACTCTTGAAAATTGAGTAACTAGAACTAGAATCTTCATGAAATAGAGTATATAATTCTCTGATTCTCCTATCTCTTACTGACGTGTCATAATTCTCCTTGGTTTGGATTTGACAGCTGTGAAGAAATCAAAGGAAGAGTTAATTGAAATGAGTTTTATTTTTCCCTTAATTGTGTCCGGAAGAATTAATAGAAGAAAAGGGTAAAGTTGAAATTTGAAGTGAACCTGTGGCTGTGAACATGACGTGCAAGAAGCTGACAACTGTATACTATGTATTAGTAAATGTACTATACCTAAATGAATCAATGCATAAAAAGCTCGTGATTCTTATGATAAACGGGCATGAGGAAAAAGTTGTAATTGGAGCCATGTGGGACCACCACTGCCAATGAAATCAATGAGAGCCTCTTCTTCTTCTTCTTCTTCTCTTTCTCTTCTAAGTGTTCAAGTAACAAACCTTCCACTTCCTCCTAAGCCATACAAACAAATCCACTCTCTTCAACCATGGCTGCTGTCAACCCTTATGTTGATAACATGAGTGATGATATTGATGGACCACTCATGCATTTCTCTGCTACTCGGTCTGTGTCTCTTTCCTCAACATCTTTCTCTATTTCTATCTATATCTATATTCTATTCCCACACCCCTTAACTCTCCATCTTATCTTTCCATATTTCCTTTCTTCTCTCTCCATCTCTTTGCTTCATGCTTTCTAATTCTCTGTTGCTTGGATATCACAAACTATCCGGTTTTAGATTCGCCACCTTTTGTGGGGATTTGGTTCCTCAAAAGAAGACATACATGTCTCAATATGGATTTTGGGTCAATTTAGATAAACTTTTGGATAAGTATTTATCCAAAAACAAAAGATAAAATGTTTTTTTTTCATAAGTTAAATTTACTCATGTACATACCTTGAGTCTAGAGAGGCTATTTAGATTTGCTTTCAACAAGGAATTAGGAAAGTTGAAAAGAGTGTTCAATAGATAATTCATAATTGTTTGTCTACCAACTTTTTTGTTAGGTTATTAAGAATTAGTCGAGGGATGAGAGTAGAGTGAAAGGCTTACGATTTATTTAGATAATTTTTCCTATAAATGTTTATAAGGGAAGAAAAATTCAGATATTTATCTTAATAAGATAAAATTATAAATTAATTTATAAAAGATCTTTTTGAATTATGTATAAATTAATTTTAGTTTATAAATAAATTATTTTGTTTTATTTTTTTCGTTAAAATTTTTACAGAGAAAGTTATCAAAACATACCCTTTTTCCTTGTAAAGGGATATAATAATAATAAGAAGAAAGGAGATGCGGTAAATCTAAAACACAAGATATGTGTCTCATGATAGTGGACTCAAGTTACCGAGTACAGACACATTTTAACCCAAAATAGAGGTAACTTGTAAAGTTCTTATTCTATTCTTTCCCTTCTACTGTGAGACATCTCATATCCGCATATCCATTTGAGTAAACACAAGGCCATTAACTTGATGGATCACCTTTAAGTTCCATCTGCTTGTTTTAAATTTTTGTCCATGTTTATGGCTTTGTTTTTTTTAAAGTAATTCTCTTAATTGATATTTCTTGTGGAACCCTAAACCCTAAACATCAAAACAAAGCATTCTGCTGGAGCAAGGGAGGGAATAAAAATTTGATAAAGAAGATCATGGATTAAGACCAAAATTTTTTGTCTTCATGTTATTCAACTTGAATTCTGATACATATTTTGGTCTCCCAGGCAACATCTTATAGTGAGTTGTTGAGACTTGAGACTTCACAATCAATTCCTGAATTAAGAGTTTACCAATCTAGAGAATATATAATTCTTAAAAAGTTCAAGTTGAATATTACAATCTCCATTACTGAGTGTGTGTTTTTCCCCTCTTACCCTTCAGGCCAGTGGCAGTGGCTTCATCTGGACAGAATGCAGTGACTCCTAGTCCAACTCAATTTTCCATCCTCTATAAGGGGAATATGTGTATCTATGATGGAATTCCTGCAGGAAAGGTAAACTCCTAGCTTATTGAAATATTATGTTACAAATGAATAGGATGGAATGAATAATTATTGATTGATATATATATAACTCATATTTATTAATAGGTGCGTGAAATAATGTTGATTGCTTCTAGCTCTGCTAAGTCTGCTGAAATGAAGAGTGGGATCTCCTTCCCTTCACTCATTCTCACAACCACAAACCCTTCTTCGCCACAGGGAAACTCTACTAATTTATCTTCATCCCAGTTTCCTGCAAAGAAAAGTTCCATTTGCAGGCTGCAAGGTGCTTACTCTCATGTTATTTTACTATACTTAAGTACCGTTAAGATAAATTTCAATATAAGCATTCATAGGAGAAGAAAATAATAAGATAAAATCAACTTATACACCTTACTTAGTTGCTGAGGAAGATAGAGGAGAGTGTTTCTATAAAAGTAAACTAAGTTTGTTTTACCTTTTTATTTTCTTCACTTATAGGTGCTTCGAGATAAGTTGCTCCATGCAAGAGCTTAGATAACAACTTTGTTTTGATGTATTTTGTGTTCACTATTCACCAACTATCTTTCATTTTAAGGCACTGATAGTTTAATTCTTTTGTGGCTTTTGCTTGATATCCCTCTTCAGAATTTCCATTAGCACGCCGACAATCACTTCAAAGGTTTCTTGAGAAGCGAAGAAAGAGGTATTAGCAACTGTCATGTTTAGTGGTATCTCTCATCAGTTAAGAATTTCCAATATTACATTTCATATTACAACCAGTTCTAGCAACATAATATTTTTTTAAAAAAAATTATTGAAAATTATAAATTAAGAATGAAATTTATTATATATGCTGGTTTGTTATTGACTTCGTTTTTGTTTGTTGAATAAAGGTTAGGTACCAAAACCCCTTATGCCTCCCCAGCAACAAAAGCTGTTGACAACATAGACCATAATTTATGTGGTCACAAGACGCCAGATTTTGGTTCCTTGAACTATGAGAGGAGGGATTTCAACCCTGTGTTGCTTCCTCTTTGAGGCAACTAGTGTTGGTTCTACTCCATGTCAAGTGCTAATGTGTGTTATATAGCATGTGCATGCATGTAGAAGCAAAGAATTTAATATATAACTATGTTATGTTCTCGAGACCATATTTTATGCCCACTTAGTGAACATCAAATGTATCAAGTGAAGTATGACTTCAAATTTGGCTTAGTTTGTTTGACAATGCGTAGAAACTAGAAAATACTCATTATGCTTAGAAAATCTGCATTTTAAACTATTATTCGTGGACCTTAATGTTTGTGGGCAATTAATTATTGGTTGTGTTGTTACTTCGAGTTGCTTCCTTCGTATTTTAGGTGCTCTACCATGTACAATTCGATTTTTACTTTATTGTTTAAATGGATAAGACATTAAAAGAAAATTATAAGTATAAAAAAAATCATGTTTTTCAGCTAATTTTTTTTTATAATTGATGAACAAATTTAGTATTTACATTATTCTTTAAATAAAATTAAAAAAAAACGCGTGTTACAATATGATAAAATACTAATATTTATTAACAAAACATAAAAAATAAGAAATAAAAAACACAGCACAGCGTTATGTAGTATTTATTTTTACGAGATGTTGTTCAAGAGGCTAAAGCTATGTATGTGAGACAACTCATTTCGTTCAATGTTTATTTTTAAAATAAAAATAACCAGAAGGAAACAGTTCAGTCATTTATAAGTATATAAATATAATATCGAAAATGTTTTTTTTTTTCGTATTATATTCTCTCATTGACTTATTCAACAGTAAAAACTAATCTCTCTCAAGTCTCGAGTCTGAAGGTGTAATCAATCTTCCACTAAAAAAAGCAAAGATTGATATAATAATCCTATAAAGAACGTATGTTAATGGTACTTAATTGAGTATCTTAAATATTCAATATCAAAGTTTAAAAATAATTTGTTGTTTTTATATTTGCCATAATTGGCATTATAGCATCGCGTCCATGAGATGTATTAGATTATATTATTCTAACACTGTTATTAGATTCTATTATTCTAACACTACTATTATATTCTAATTATACTATTATATATACACTAAATGACACATACACCAAATTTGCTGAAGCATTCATCCTTCCACATGAGGAAAATCTTAACCACTTATTCCACCCAAACAGAGAAATCTTCGACACCCCACTATTTGTCGGTTGGTTCATCATATGAATTGTATATTATGACACCAAAATAGAATATCCACACGACATACCATTCTCAAGATATAATTAATGAGATATATACAAAGCACCTTCCATGACCAAAATAACAATATACCACTTAAGTAATGTATACGAGATATTTTTCCCAATGAGATGATCAAAGCCTTTTTCATGCTAAAATAACGATATCTCGCTTGACGCATTCAACCTAAGAGGAAGTCTTTGCATCATCTGGAGTGTCTGTCTGATAGGATGGGGTTTAGGATAATCCAAAAAACTAAAATTCAATTGTTAAAAAAGTTAAATTATTAGTGTATTCATCTTTTAATGTTATCTTATTTTGTATATTCTAAAATAGGGTGATGACACTTATAGATTCATTCTTAGTAACTAATAGATTGTAAATTTGTATTCCCTTAAGGAACATCAATAGAAAAAAAATAATATTATCTTTATTTATTTTATAGTTTCTTGTAACTCTCTAATAGTAGAAATATAAGAGTAATGATAAAGTAATATTTTATCAATATCATTATTTTATTATAAATAATTTGGGAAAAAGAGTTCCTTTGTGTATCTAAATATTTTTAAAATAAAATAAACAAAAAATATAATAGTGCGAACAATTATTCAAAGTTAGTTAACGATGGTTACTAAAATTATTTTTTCTTAATAATTGAGGGTATAATTGTTTACAAATTGTGGAGAGAAAAAATGGCTATAGGAAGAAGTATTCTCTTTATATATATAATAATTTGGTATCAAAGTTTAACTTATTGAATTATGAATAAATTGCAACATCCTTCGTCACAAAGAGATCTTAATTAATGTATCATAAACATTCATGTATAATAGTTGTAAAATGTTGAACTTTGCAATTAAAGAAGTTTAGTTGTAGGTGTGATAGAATGGGCTCTAAGCCCAAATACAACTTAAAGATTTTATAAGAAGAAGTTAATTTATTTTAAATATGTTATGTTTGTAATTTCTTTTAATTCTTTAACATGTTAATACTTTTAGAGTTGTCATCTAATTAGGTTGATAGTTATAGGTTATATAAGGTAATATTGAAGAAAATGAATAAATTTAGTATTGCTTTCCTTTTTACTAGTTATCTCCTTTGTAGAATTAGGTGTTATAGTGTAATATCTCTTATAGTAGCCTAGCTAACAAGGCTCCATTTCATAGAATTTAAAAATAATTTATTTAAATTTTTGTTATAATATAAATATTTGTGAAAATATTTTATGACTAATTAATAAAATGTTTTTAGATTATTTTCATATATAATTTCTAAGAATGGCTTATTCATGTAGAACTTGGGAAGAGATTAACTATTTTTTTCTAAAAGAAAATATTCATCTTCTAAGAATGGCTTATACATGTAGAAATTGGGAAGAGATTATCTCTTCTTTCTTTTTTTAAGAAAATATTCATCATCAAATATGATAAATGTCCATTTTACTTAAAAATTATGGTTATTTTGACATTTATTTAGGGATGGTAACAAGTGAGGCAGGTATTGATATCTCCATCCCTGTCCCCATTCTCATATCTTATACATCATTATTCCTATATCAACGGGTATGGAATTATCATCCTATATCTTTTTTCCCGTCTGATATTAGGTATATTTGTACCCACTCAAAAATTAATTAAATATTTTTTAAAAAATATAAAAAGTGATTTTTTTAAACATAGAGTAATAACTACAAAATTATATTAATTAATTTTTATTTGAAATAAATTTAAAATAAAATAAGAATTATGTAAATATCAAGTAAATTCTATAAAAAAAATTAACTTTCTAAAAATTTAAAATGAGTACAGATATAAAATATGTATGTATATATCCATTATCGTCCCTATACCCAACTCAATAAATAAGATATTACTCATACTCATATCCAATCAAATCGAATATTCCTCGTTAAAATATAAATCATAAGTTTTTAGTATAAGAATTACTCGTACTTCTACTAAATTTAGTGCTTCATCTTTTTATGAATTTGTATTGCATAAATGGAACGAAACTTCATTATTGTTGGAAGTTGTGAGTTTAAATAGAGGTTAAAAAAGTACTGTCATAGCTAACCAAATGATAAACTTCATTAATCTTCACTAGTTTTGGTTGTATAATTCTTCCAAAGTTTTTAATCAATCGGTATATCCAATCTTATTTCGTGAAAGATATTTTCACAAAAATAATTACAAAAGAATTACGAGTTGTGCTAAGAACAAAAATGATGATGCAAAAAGTAGACCCTTTCATCGCATGGAATTCATTTGCAATAAATCTTTTGCACACTCTTTTAAAGAGACTTGTTCTTAAAGGTACAAACATAAGTTTTTTCCTCCATTCCCCTCCAAACGGAAGTCTGAAACAGGTCGTTCGTAAGTAGCCCATTTCCTTGGATGAAAAACATAATATGAGAACTCTCGTCTTTTAGGGGTACATGATTTATAGGAAGTAAAAACAAGGCATTATCAGCCAAGCAAGTGAGACAACGGCTAGAAATGCTGATTTCTTCTTGAAATGAGAATCCACCAGTCCAAGAACTGCAGCAGACATGCCTACATGAGGGGAATGAAGCAAACGAAAGAATGTATTGAATTAGAATATAAAAAAAAATGTTTAACATAATTTTTTTTTAATTTTAAAAAACTTTGTAAAAATTTAATGATTTTAAAGATTTTTTCAAAAAATTTTATAAGAATGTAATGACTTTTAATATATTTTTAAAATATTTTTTTAATCAAGATTTTGTAATATAAATTTTAATAGATTTGTATTTAAGAATTTATAAGATTTTAAAATATTTTATTAGATTTCAAAGTATAATATAAATGTTAAAAAATAATAATAATATTTCTCCACAAAAATGACAATGAAAAAGAAAATAAAATTAATAAAATTTTCAATCTTTTAATAAACAATCTAGTTTGATGTTCTCTCAGTTTGATATTCTCTTAAATAATAGTAGTTCTTTATGTATAACTCTATGTATTTATATTTTATCATTTATAAAGTTTAAATTTTTAATATTTATTAACTACATATATTTTTAATATATGTTTAAAATTTTGATATTTCAATCTTAAATTTTATCAAAAATAAACATTTATTAAAATTTAACAATTTTAAAAATTAACAATATATAATATTTAATAATTTAAAAATAAATTTAAATATTTAAAAATTAAAAATAAATACTAATAAATTATATATCCATATTGATAGATAAAAATGTAACAAATAAAATTTAATAGTTAAAAATAAATAAATAAATAAGAGAAGTACAAGAAGAAATTAATGAGAAAGTTGAAGAAAAAAAATAGAACAACGAGATAAGAAGACATGAGAAGAGAGAGATAGAAAAAGGAAGGAGAAAGAAGAGAAAATGAGAGAAAAATAAAAATAAAAAAAATCATACAAAATTTCAATAATTTTAATAAAATTATTAGATAATTGAATTATATACAAACTTTTATTAAAAAGTCAAGAAATCTATCGATCAAAATAAATTATTGAAATCTATATGATTTTTAATTGTCTTAATTGAATACATGTTTTTATATTAAAAAAATCAAATACCAAAACTTTTTTATAATTAAAAAATCTTTAAAAATTATTTGAAATCTCAACCCAATACATCTCCTTGTATCATTAATTAATTATATTAATTAATGATAACCATTTCACATTTAGTAACATTAAAGGAAGCAAGAATGCTGCGAGACAGAAATAAACCAAAAGGTAAAATAAAAGAAAGTGGGGATCAACCAATTTTAATATTGTGGTCCGGGTTTCTCTTATTATATTTCTCTTTCACAGCATTGCTGCAGTAACTATGGAAAAATTAAGAACGATTACAACTAAATATGAATTGGTTCAAATACAACTGAAACAGAACAGTGCATACGATAGTAGCCAAAAGCAAGTTCTTACTCGACATCCTTATTTGACAACAAAGGTCAACTACATTTATGACCAACATAAGAGCCATGGATCTACAGGACAAACGCAAGCTTCATTACAAGAGGTTTACAAGATATCCTACGACCTCACCTTCGTTACTTGCGTTCTATTTAATGTGCTCGCATAATTCCATGCAAGTAACCACCAGTCATTATGAGCGACACAAGTGACACAACACCCGCTGGAAAGACCTTCCCTGATTTCTTGAAACGAGAACCCATCACTCCTAGAAGTGCAGCAGATATACCTACATGAGGGGAATAAAGCAAACAAAATCAAATATTTCTTGACTCAAAATATCAATTGTATCTGGTACTTAACTAATAAGCTCAATGCTAGAAACTAATAAATGTATGTATACTTCAAAAGTAATATTTCAAAAATGAACTTGGGTACCCAAACTTAAAGAATTGCGCACTAGATTTCAGAGTTAAAATTCTCTGCGTTTTGTGAGAAACTACACTTTACAACTATAATTATGTATAAGTACATCATAGCCTCCTCCATGTCGCTTTAACAACTTTCAACATTATATTGTTTTGCTTATAAGTAGGTTCTATAAAGGCTTGAATATGAAATAAATTTAGTTATTAATTCTTGAATGAAAGTTCAGAATTCTGGGATAACCAAACAACAGAGCCTTCAGCCTTGTATATTAAATTTGGGTGCTCACTGTTGATAGTGGAGAATAATGACTTTTTTTAGTTTACTGATACTCTCTTATGGTCCTATTTAGTAAGCCACATAGCTTTACCTACATCAACTATCTCACATTTTCCTTAAACCTTGTTCCTCTCAAATACTGTTATACTGTTCCTTAAGTTTAGTTAATCCCAATTTCAAAAATAATAATACATTGTACAGGAAGCTTACTAGAACTTTAAGATGCATATTCAAAAGAACTCCAAAATTTAGACTCGAAGATGTTTCTTCCAGTGTGGATGCAAGTTCAAGAATATGTACACAACAATTATTTTTCAAATGTACTAATGCATTCTTCTTAAAGAAATTTCCTTGCGTGTTTTATGATATAAAGAAAATTCTTAGTGTTATAAAAATAAAGCACAGCAAGAAATGCATCCCTATACATTATCAGATGAGATAGAAGTTTTCTAAGAAGTGCTTTCTTAGACCAATAAGCCGGATATCTTGACTAACTAGTCACTTACCAAGGCCAAGAGATGATGCAAACACCGGCCTTCCAGGTAGCTCAGTATAAATGTAATACAGCAGCGATGCAGACAAACCCCCAGCCAAAAGTGACTTCTGGCTGCCACTCTTGAGATAACCCATTACACCACCCACTGCCAAAACCATAACAAAGATCGTTATGTAAATGTCATAGGAAAAATCATGGTCTAACCAATTGGACATATTATATTGTAAAAAACCTAAATACGTCACTGAGACTCTAAATATAACTAATGCAGGAGCAGCATAAGACCTTATGACTAGAAATCACTAAAATGAATTGCCAGACAGAATAACACAAATCACGTTTTGTATTTTTTTTTTAAATTCAAGTTCTAATAAGCATAATAAAATGCTATAATCTATCTAATTATAGCAATATTCTTATCTGTTTTGGTATAAAAGTTAAAAACAAATTATAGAATCCAACTAGGACTATTCAAAGTATCCCACATGAATCAGTTTCAAGCCCTGCAACGGGCGAAAATTATCCACTAGAGATGAAACTCAAATAGTCAACATCTGAAATAGCAACGATTCAAACATCTTGTCCACGAAAGTTTTCAGTTATCAAGCACTATCCAAAACGCTTTAGGTTGACGGCGACTGCTATGGTTGAGTTAGTCAAATCAACCCTTAAATAACTAAACAAACATATAAAAACAACAGAATGATCGATCTCTAGGGTTTAATTACAATTAGAATCATCTTGTGTTGGCACCTAAAAGAGTTAAAATAGATAGAAGTACCTCCGACCAGTGCAGCGTAAGCTAGGGTGAATTTCTGAGACATTAACAAAGCCATTTTCCTCTTGTTACTATCCGATCCTTCGTCGCCTTTGTTGTTATCACTTCCCCCTTCGCCACCACCACCGCCGCCGCCGCCACCAGAGCCGTTACCGTTTCCGTTTCCGTCGGCACCACCGCCGTTGTTATCGAAGTCGGGTTGACTTAGGTCAAGGGAAGTGGCCTTTGAATCGGAAGTAACAGCACGCGCGTACACGTGCGGAATGGAACGTGCCAAGTAACCAAAATGAGGGGAATGAGAGCGAAAGAAAGAGATATTAGCAATGGGAGTGTGGCATCGACTAATCGATGTGGGCCTAAGAGAGAATGAACGAAGTGTTGAAGAAGAAGAAACACCCAAACCAACTACACCCTCTGCCATTGACCTTCTCGTTCTTTCGATTTCCTTTGGTTTCAATTTTCCAGAACTTTCTGTAATTCTCCCGCACCATTATGTCCCCTTCGGCCCAATTTTAATCCACCCATGCAAAGCCCAAGCCCATAATGCAATGCCCTCACATATTAATTGCTAAGTTGGATAAGGAAAATATAGTTTTTTTTAGTTAACAAATTTATTGGAACATTCAAAGTATACATTTTTTACTTAGTTACATATTTATCCTCTCTCTTTTTTATTTTTTTTCTATGGATATATCAAGTTCTTATCTAAAAATAAAGGAAAAAAATTCTCACATTAAAATTTTAAAATATGATTTTAATGCTTATAGGATACTCTTATTTATACGCTAAAATAAAAAACCTCTTATATGTAGTAACTTTCTATTAAGTTTTACTAGGCATTAAAATTTCACTAAAATTTAATTTTCACTAAAAGCTTACCTAGACAATATAAAAAGTTATCTGAACTTATTTAATAAAATAAAATGTAAAAATTACAATAAAAATAAGAAAATATATTTAAATAACTTTTAAGTCCATAAATTAAGTAAATTATTCAACTAAAGTCCAGTCCACCATAATATCTATAATAATTGGTATTAGATTGATTGGACTCTTTAATTTATTATTTTTAAACATTTTTTTATCCTCTTATAGTCATTGGATCTTCTATCAATTGAAAATCATGTTTTAAAATATTAAATCTTGATATATTCATAATATATATATATATATATATATATATATATATACACGACGAGGGATCAATTTGTTCTAGGAATAAGTCTACCTAAAGTCCTAAATTTACTCCGTTCAATAACTCGTGTTCTATATCAAATTTTAATGATCTAACCGCTAAATTTAAAGTTCTTAATACATAGATCAAGTCCTCAAATTTTTAAAAATAAAAAAAAAATATTTTTAAAAAAATTATGATTATCCGTCAATTTGAATTAATGAAAGAAGTATCAAATGATTTTTAAATTTTTTAAAAATTTGCAGACTTGATCTATGCATTAAGAACTTCAAATTCAATAATTGGATCGTTGAAATTCGATATAAAACATGAGTTATTGAATGGAGTAAATGGATTTCTTCTCTCTCTCTCTCTCTCTCTCTCTCTCTCTCTCTATATATATATATATATATATATATATATATATATATATATATATATATATATATATATATATGAGGATTGCTAACATACTCTAACCTATTTTTTAGTTGAAGTATGTTAACAACCTACACAAAAATTTTAGGACAAGAAAATCACTCATTCTTTTTATTTGGTTAATTTGTATAAAAAATATTATAGTAATTTAATTTAATTTCAAAAATATAAAAATATTTTCTCTCTTATACTAACTTCATTCTCCAACTCATTTCTCCCTTCTATTAATTATTAATTTTTATTTGTGGGGGCCATCATGAGAGGTGAAAGAGAAATGAGTTGGAGAAAGAATTTAATAGGAGAGAAAAATGAGTTGGGAGATGAAGTTAATAAAAGAGAGAAAATATTTTAGTTTCTTTTGAAATAAAATTAAATTAAATTAATAAAATAAAAAAAATGAGTTGGAGAATAAAGTTAATAAGAGAGAAAATATAATTTATTTTTTTTTAAATTAAATTAAATTACTATAATATCATTTATATAAATTAACCAAATAAAAGTAAATGAATAGTTTTCTTATCCTAAAATTTTGGTATAAATTACTAACATATTCCAACTAAAAAATATGTTAACAATCCCCTATATATATTTACATGATAGAAAAGGATAAAAAAAAAAACAAAAAACAAAGACAACTAACCCTGTAATTAAGTAAAACTTTTATAATAATAAGTAAATAATTATTTAAATTTAAATATAAAATCATGTACATACTATCTAAATTCCTTCATACCTTAACAATTCTATCTTTATTTAATTAATGTCCAAAGAGTCTTTTATTTTTTTAAAAAAATATTAAATAATTTAACTTGTTAAACATAAAATAATATGTACTACTAAATGATATTAATTTTTGTTAAAATTGGAGGCTATTTAAAGGTGGTATAATTTTTTTTCATGTTTAAATATATAAGCTAAAATCAAACAATTAAAGTAATAAAGACTAAAATTACTTTCGCATTAAATTAAGGATAAAAATATAATTAAATATTTTTATATTATGTGCATAATTATAAATACATGTAGATTTCAAGGTTTGCAGTACAAGTGTAAATTACATGGGGTTAGATTTTGATAACACATCTATATGATGTTTAATAAATGTTTGATTCAATTATAAATAATACTTATGTTGTCCCTAATTTCGTTATTTTTTTTTTCACAACCTAATTTTGTTATTAATAATATAATAAATAAAATAAATATCAACCGCGTGTAAAAATCAACAATCAATAACTACCGTTTATTTTTACATTAAATTTTATATTTGACTTTTTCTAGTGAATTTTTACTAAAGATAAATATAATTTGTTAACACGTTTTCTTACTATTATAATCTTATTATAGTGTGAAAATTATAATTTGAAATAATACCAAGTCATATATAATTGATACTTAATCAAATTTTAATTTTAATTAACTTTAACAATAATAAAAAAAAATATAAAATTAAAATTAATCATATAAAAATATATATCATTTTTCTTCAGATTGAAAGCTATATGGCACAAATTAATGTTACACTAAACGCATAAATTAAATATATATATATATATATATATATATATTAAATATAGTACAAGACAAAAAAAAAATATAATTATATATTTGATTAGAATGAGAATGTTAATTTGTGAATGATCAATGTAACCGATGGTTATTTCTATCTTAATACGTATATATTCTCAAATGACAATGCAATTGTCCAATCTTTTTTCTTCCCAACTGTAAATTGACACTAAATTTCGCCATGTAGTCAAGGAAATAAAAATAAAAAAAAACTATTTGAAGCAAGTGAAAAATTTACAATATATAGAGAAGTGTTTGTTGTGATAATCAGATACATATTTTTATGAATATTAGAAAAAAAAAAGTAAAATATTATTCGTTAATCTTAACAAAATTAATAGTATTGCATTCATTATTTATTTTTCCTTTTAATAATAAAAAAATTATTAACAAAATTTTCCTAAAATATGAAAAATACATATGCACTTGATGAAAATGTAAACCATCCTCAAATCCTTTCTGTAAATACAAACAAAAAAAAATCTAATATTTTACCTTTTCTTCTCAGAATCTTTGCCACATAAATAATTGAAATACAAACAAGAAATTTTATTTCAAAATAGACAAAAGATAATACATATCTCGTGTCTCGTGTGCACAAAACACCGCACTAGTTTATTTTATTTTATTTTATTTTACAGCACATCACACTAGTTACAAACTTACAATACATATAACAATTAAGAAAAAATAGTAAAAATCAAATCATGTTACATTAAATATTAAAATTTAAATTTAATTTGACAAAAATTGGAACTATTTGACAAGTTACAAAATCAACTGAATCCTCATTTGTAAGAGATAAATTAGCTATTTATTTCAATTGACAGTTGGTCATACAATTACAAATATTTCATAAGATTAATCCCAAAAAATCATCCTTCCACTTTCTTTTCTCTTACCTCGCTTTATTTTCTTTAAACCCTAAGTAATCATTCAAAACCATGATTTCCAAAAGTCTGTAACTTTCGAAAATCATGATTCCCATGAAAGAAAGAAAAAAATCCCTACCAAGGACTCCTAAATTATTCTGCTACTCTTACTTTTGTAAAAAGCATCATGCATCTAAAAGGGTATACGCTTGTGTGAACTTTGTGCCTATATTTTTTTTGGGCAAAAGTAGTGGTAAATTATATGCACCGATTCATCTTGTTTGTGTTATAACCAATTCACATCTTAAGCTTTAATTTGACATATCTGGGTAATCAGATTCCTCCATCACTAGCGGATGAATGTCAGTTGAGGGATTATATTGTTGAATTACCATAATTGATGTAACACTGGAGAAACCTGAAGAAGCCATGTAGCTTCCAACAGGTCCAAGCTCTGGACAATCACTTCTGCTAACCAAAGGTGGTATTGCGGGCATTCTACCAACCAATATTAGATTGCTCTTATTCATTTCCTGTAGTGCTGCCTCAATATCACCTTTGCTTTCCACTAGCTTTTGCACATGCTTCATTGACTCTTGGTTGTTGCTGCATGCATTTAAAAACTCACTCCACAATTGATCATCTTGTTGTTTATCGTCAACACTGTCACCAACCACATCTATTGCTTTCTTGTCCTCGTTTGATGACACCCCAACCAATTTAGCACCAAAGGCCAATGATTTCCCAGGTGGAGGCACAAACTTCACCACATTGAGCAAAATCCCCGGGTGCTCAGCCATTCTCATACCATAACAAAGTGCTTCACGATCATCACGTCCTCCAAAGAAGGGTACAACTATCTTATAAGACACGTCACTAGCTTGCACTTGGCTTGTCCCTCCAAAACCCCGATCAACCAAAATTCCCACTGAGCAAGGAGCATGGCTCAGCACAAGTTGATTTATCACTTGGAATTGATGTCCTAGTGACTCCATTGATCCATCCATACGTTGGTGTTTGTGGAATGGAAGAATAATCATGGCTGCACGCTTTTGATGAGCACTAGTACATATATCCTCATGGATGCTACTGAGAGCAGAGATTGCTGTCATAGAACGCACATTCACACTGCTCAGTTTTTCATAAGTCTGAAAAGCAATGACCATTTGATCTTTGTCATCCTCTTTCTTGTTCCAAAAGGGCATGCCATTCTTGCGTGCCTTGTGAACCATTGTGATTGCTGAAGATCGCTCTGAAAGTTCCATCAAGTGCATGGCATATATGCAAAGCTTTCCTCTCTTTCGAATTCCTCGGGAAGACTCTATCAGATTGATCAACGTAGGAATGTTGCGGCTGGTGTGGAAGCATGCTAGCATTCTGAGCTCAGAGTCAGGAGCTTTGCGCTGAATTGTTTTGTGCTTGTAAGGTGCTCCTCTCCTAGCAGGTTTATATACAGCCATCACTATTGGGGTGGTGATGAAGGTGGTAAACAATGCCATGAGAACACAAATGGCAAATGCTTGGTCATTCAACACCTGCATTGCAAGAAGAACGATTCACAAACAAATATAAGAATGAATCAGTCGTTTGCAAGAACAATTAAAATACACGTGCGTGAGCCAAAGAAAATCACTGTTTGTTATTATGAGTGGATATATTATTATATATACCTTACGATCCTTCCCAATGTTGAGAACAATGAGCTCTACCAAACCCTTTGTGTTCATGAGAAATCCAAGTGCCAGTGCTTCTCTAGAAGGTATCTTGCATATCAATGACACAACGATTGTGCCAATAATCTTCCCAAAGCAAG
This sequence comes from Cajanus cajan, assembly GCF_000230855.2. NCBI lineage: Eukaryota > Viridiplantae > Streptophyta > Magnoliopsida > Fabales > Fabaceae > Cajanus > Cajanus cajan. Next base: position 68,325,171 of record NC_138521.1, read on the forward strand.
CATTGAATATAACAAGCACCAACATTGCCCAAGAAAGCCCTCCCTTAATAGTTGTCACATTGGTCTTCAAACCGCTAGACACAAAGTAAAGTGGCAGGAAAAGGCCAGAAACCAGGTCTTCTATCTTTTCAATCAAGACCCTGGAAAAGGAACCCTCTTTGGGCATAATTGTGCCCACCACAAAAGCCCCGAAGAGGGCATGAATTCCAATAGTATCTGTGGCAAAACTACAAGCCAAAACTATTGTCAATGTGATGCATATGTACAACTCCTTCACTGGCTCACCCTCCGGGGAACGGTTAGCCATAGCTACTAGCAAGGGCCTGATGGCAAAGACAGCAAAGAGAATAAAAGCAGCACCCGAGAGCAAGACCCAAATTGGAACATAGGGGGATGCGTTGGAGCCAGTAAGGGCTATGGCAAGAGCAAGAAGAATCCAAGCTGCAACATCATTGACAGCAGCAGCTGACATGGCTAAGCGACCAACATCAGTGGTGAGGAGTTTGAGCTCAGCCAGGATCCTAGCAAGGACAGGGAAGGCAGTGATTGAGAGAGCAACACCCATGAAGACAAGAAAGGGAACTGGCTCAGCACCTTTGGACACGGTGGCTCTAAGAGCAAAAGAAGTGCCAATGCCAAGAACAAAAGGCACTGTGATCCCAGAAAGGGCAATGCCTAAGGCCTTATGACCAGTACGACGAATGGCACGCATGTCAAGCTCAAGACCCACTAGAAACAAGAAGAACAATAGCCCAATGTTGGCTATCGTGTCAAGAACTGTTATGCTTTTCTTTGGGAAAACTGTGTTTAGGAACTTCTCGCTTCGTCCGATTGCAGATGGTCCAAGCAGTATTCCTCCCTGCATTTTATTAATTCCCACGAAACAACAATAAAATCAGTCAACTATGTATGTATATGCTCGTTACACACTACGTTTCTTTTAATTATTTTTTTAAAGACGAATGAATTGGGAAAAAAAAAAAAAAAAAGTGAAAAAACATGACAATAAAAAATATTATTTTACATTTGAAAATTTTTATTTTAAATTTTAAAATTAAACACATTTTTTTAATATAAATAAATATGTTAAGAAAAAAAAACATAATTATACCTCTTCTGTATTTCTTGAATTCCTTAAAAATGAAATTAAATATATTTTTGTAAGAGTATTATTTACAATAAAAAAAATTATATTAAAAAATAATAAAATGTAAATTAATAGAATTATTTGTTTTATTTATTTGTATCCGTTCAAAGAATACATAATTTTCATTGTATTTGTCTTTTATTTCTATTTTTCTTATTTATTCCATTCCTCTCTGATTCAGTTCTGAACCAAATAATGCATAGTGTCTCTATAACCACACCTTTATTCTATTATTAAATCTATCTTCTCATTTCACTCATAAACACACGAGAATTCCCGAATTACACAGCAAGCAGAGAATGAAGAATCAAAATAATAATAAGAAAAGGAGTGGGATTTGGTAATAATAATAAAAATAAAAAAAAAAAGAAATGAAAAACTTACGATGATCTCAGCAATGACTCTGGGTTGTCTAAGGGGTGTGCAAAGGAATGCAATGAATCTGGTAAAAGTAACGACCAAGCAGATCTGAAGAATTAAAAGAGGAAGTGCATAGTCGAGAGGGTTCTCGTGTTGAAAGGCGCCGTTGGAGGTGGCCTTCATGGGTGCTGGGCATGAGGCGTTAAGCGTTGCCATTGTGCTTTGCTCTCAGAAATGCAATGATTAATTAGAAATGCAGAAGAGCGTGAGGTGTTGGAGAAAAGGGTCGATTCTGTTCCATATATAGGTTAGGACCTTTCAACTCTCCATGTAACCAATTGCTCTTGTTTCTCGCCACTCGCCACTCGCCACTCGCCAGACCACGCTGTTTCACTAACTGCTTTCACTGTAAACACCTCAATTTCATTCATCACACCATATAACAACTAATACAAACTCTATAAATACATAACCTCCTTACCCTCTTCTCTTCTATACCAATCTTTCTTCAATTATCACCTCATCTTATGTACCTATCCATCGCTTTACTCTTTTTTTATTTCACTAACCACAACAAACATCAAACAACCAACCCTCACTTTTTCTTTTTTATTATTATTATTATTATTTAATTAGTCAATTTTTACATTCAAAACTAATTATATCTTTTAATTATATCATATCACCGTTAAAAATAAATATATTTACAGTGACATAACATAATTAAAAAATATAATTAATTATCAGTATAAAAAAAATTTACACCAATAACATATAAATGATTAATTTTATTATTATTATTATGACCACTACTGCTAAAACTAAATCCTTTCACTTTTTACAGATAAAACAAAAACTTTTTTATTATTGGGTTCTGTCTGTCCAGTAAAATGAATTACTAAAAGAAAAAAAAATCCCAAGTCTTGAGTTTTTGGAGGCATGCGGTGGACTGGAGTTCCAAAGAGGAGGGCTGGTTGGTCAAAGGTGGCAGATGCTGAGATGAAAGATAATAAACCAATTACTATCTTTATCTTTATAATGAGTTTTCAATGGCTGAATGTATACTGCATATCATTCTTTTAATATTTTAACATATAAAATTGAATACCAGTGTCACGCATTTTTAGAATTTAAACTATCAACAAATCATAAGTTCTTCAATAGATAACTTCTAATATGATTTTTTCTATGTTTAAATAAATATCTAATTTGAATGAATATATATTATTACTCAATGACAGCATTCTTAATTTTTTTTCTCAACAAAAATATTTTTAGATCTAACTATTTAAAGTCCATTTCTGATTAAGATATAATAAGATAGGATAATTATCTTATTTTATTATAATCTCTTCATTTTTTTTAATTGAATTTCAATATTATGAAGGAAAAAAAAATATTAAAATAACAATCATAAATCATCTTTCTATCATTAGTAATTAGAAAGAAAGAAAAAACTGTATCAAAAAAATTAGAAAGAAAAAAAACTCACACTAACAACTGATTAGAAATATTTTAAAAAAAATTGTTAAGATAATTTTATTTGTTATTTTGAATGTAAATTTTTTTAGAATTTATCATTGAATGGGAGTGTCTTTAAATTATTATTTTTTTATAAAACCATATTTTAAAAAAAAATCTAACTGCTTATATCTCTCAACTATCATTTTCATATTTTTTTTCCTAAATTGAATTTCAATATTTTAATAAAGACAAGGATCAAATTACATTAATTAATACATAACTTTTAATAACTATTATACTGTTTAATAATTTTAAATTAATTATATTTTTTAAAAACATATATGAAAATCAATCCAATATATATTTTTCAAATATACTAAAATATAAATAACTTGATTGACTTTTTATTATCTTTCAAATTTAAAAAAAAAATTAACATAAACATTCAAAATAATATAAAGTTATAATTTAATGATTAAATCAGTAAAATTTATATCTAATAGAAAATTATTAATGGTTTAAAGTGTAATAATTTATAAAAGTTAAACTAGTATACTTTGATTTCTTCTCTTATAAAAGAAATATTAATAAATAGAAATAACTTTATATCATAATATAAATTAACATAAGTTTAAAATTTAACTTCTATGTTCAAAAATATTTATTTATTATAAATTTTAATTAAAATATAATATATTTTAAAAATATTTATTTATTTTAATTTTAATTTTTACAAATAATTATTTATCTTATGCATTGTATAAGTTAAAAATAATGATTATTATTGAATTATACGTATCGCTATGCCGAGCTCGAGCTCGGCATCATAACGTGAAGTGACCTCGAACACGCGCTAGGCGACGTCAGCCCGACATTCAAATAGGTCATAATTGATCTCAGGCCCAAGGTCCAATAAAACTCTAATTCACACTAAAATACGTGCATTACTTATACGAGATCCATACATCCACAAACACTAACTTTAGTATTGGAGTCTTTTTGCAGGTACCACTCCCGCCTTGGAACAGCAAGCGTACCTAGTGAAGGAGACTCACTGATCTTACCCAGCAGATCGTCCCCTATGACCGATCTCCGGTAAGAACAATTATTAAATGTAATAATTTTATTATATATATATACATTTTTATCTATAATCGGATAATAGTGTAAAAAAATATTTTTAGTTTATTTAAATTAAATAACGCTTCACATTTTTTCACTCATTAATAGTTGTCATTTTTCAATGAATTATTAAGGTCAAGTTTGTTAGATTGTAGGAAATAAGTAAATAAAAACAACAACCGGTGTAGAAATGAAATAACCCGTGTATGAATAACTCCAATTTGCAGCTTAGGTATTAACGTTTGGTTTAGAATTGTCTACCTAAAAAAAACACGTTTAGAAATATTTATAGTATACAATGAATCATGATATTTAGCATTTTTATCTATTAAGATTGACATAGCATAAGAGTAATTATCCATGTAAATATAATCATTTCTAAAATACATATTTTAGATAAATATCTTAAATCGATTGTTATAATAGACGAGCTTAAAATAAAAATAGAAGATGTAAACATTTCAGCATTGTTCCATTAAAAGCGCGTAACCACTAAATCAATGTGTTGACGATTGTGTGCATTATTATAAACCTTGACAATACAATTTCTATGAAGAAAAAATTTCAATAGACTTTTGCATCATTTGACACCATATCTTACGTAACCTAATTGTCGTCCGATAATGGAAAGACAATAAAGCACGAGGAAGAGAACCACAATAAAAAAAATTAAAAAAATACAGAAAAACTGAAAAATCAAAGAGGAAAAAAAAAAGTGGACAGAAAAACTAGAGAGAAAGAGAGAAAATTAACAAAACAGAAAGTAAAGAAAATAAAAGGATGGGAGAAAATGACAATGAGAAGTGGACAAGATGAAGTGAGTAGGAAAAGAGGAATAGGTCTTTGTTTGTGTGCTTTGAATAGGAAATGAAAGTGAAATGTCGTTTATCTACTTTGCATGTCAGCATGTGAGGAAAAAGTAAACAGCAAATTAGGAACGAGAAAACAATCAAACATAGAACAAAATAAATAATTTCTTAATAGTTTAATGTTTTAAATAATAAAATATTAGCCAGAATGTTTTTATTATTTTCCAAATAAAAGTTTTCTTATTCTACATTTACTTTTAAAATTATGTGATGTTCATAATCCATTATATGAAATTTCATAAAACATTCAAATTCATGTTATAATTGATTATTGACTTTTGTCATCGTCTATTATGATTTCTTACGAGATATCATATAAAACTTAAATTTTCACATTTTTAGTCAATTAATATAGTTATTATAATCAATTATGGAGATTAAAAAAGTTTCTAGAAATTCAAATTTTGAATTGTATTATTGATTGCGTAGTTGTTATAATGGATGTTGATTGCTCAGGAAATGAAGGAAATTAAAGATATAGTTGAATGTGTAGTTTGTAGATATATGACAAGAACAATATTGTGATTAAGTGTCACTTCCTTTCACATCTCCTTACTTCAAAAGAAGATAATGGATTTCGGTGGTGAAAAGTAGTGTCAAAGTAGGTTGGGTGTAAGTCTAGTTCACAACAGTTTGAGTTGGGTTGAGTTGAAAAAAAAATAAAAATTTTAATATGGATTAATTTTGAATTTGACTCACTAACAGTCTGACTTATTCGGGTTGAACTTATTGTGAACCAGGTTGACTCATCATCCCGTGATTAAAAAAAATACAATAATTATTGAGTTATGGTATAGTCCAACATGAGACAATAATAATTTATTATTGGATTGTAATTTGTAATTTTATGATTTTGGACAGTATTTGAAATTTAAGATGATTTTGGATTATATTTGTCTATTTAAAATTATTTAGATTTGATTTGATTGTATTTAAAATTATCATTTAATGCTTGGGTCTTAATTAAGAATCTTTAGTTTTTAATGATTGGATTGTGATTTGTAATTTTTATGAGCTTTTTGGACCGTAATTGTATATTAAGAAAACAAGAAGATGAAAAAAAAGTTATATTTTTTTTAAGTGAGTCAACCCGTTTAACCCACCAACCCGTGACAGGTCAGGCCGAGTTTAATTTTTTTTTAACTCATTAATAAATGAGTCAGATTAGATTGGTCCACCAAATAATCAACTCGTGATGGGCCGGGACTGAACCGAATGTCCGTTTTGCCAGCTCTAGTGAAAAGAAGATTCGGATGCAGTGCAGGTTTTGATTTGAAAAAAGTAAAAATTGTAAATAACAAATATAATCGTTGTCTTGCCTATGCTTCTATTTGTTGCTACTGACTTTATTGTCTTATAAACAGTCATTCAAGGATACTGAAGCTCAATCTATACTCCATAGGAAAAAGTATTCATGTGTTGTGAAGGGGTGTGTAAAACATTGTAAAAGTTATTCTTTTTATATAAAAAAAAATCTATATAGTGTGTTGGTGACACACGTGTTCCTAGAATATGTGCTAATTTTTATTTTTTTTTAATATGTTCATTAATCTATATAGTGTGTCGGTGACACACGTGTTCCTAGAATGTGTGCTAATTTTTTTTTATAAAAGTATGTTCATTAAATTAGATAATTCATTTTATCATTAATGTTAGTTAATGATTTTTTTTTGTTAGACTCGAAGCTTAAACTTTATTAGTTTTAACTTTTAAGTTAATTATACATGTTTAGCATGAAATACTACTTATCTTAAATCATTTAATTAAAAAGGGTTAAATGTATATTTTTTTTATGTTCGAGGAAAACTCTAAGTCTCATATTACCTAAAAATAAGACCTTGTCAGAATATATAAATGATAAACATTTTTTACTAAGTTTACAAAGTTAAGTTAAATCCAAACTTACTTTTAAAGATAATATTAGAGTTATCATCATTTATATATACAACATGTTCAATATTATTAAAATTAAAGTTTTACCTATTTTAAATCATTTGAAAACCATCACTTATCACTTTGTTTATGTATCAAACCAACAATGTTGAAGGCATATTGAGAAAGATCAAATTCTCACATCAACTAAAAATAAAGTTTTATTATATTATATAAACAAAACAATTTTATAAACTCTAACCCACATTTTGATTAAAAAAAATTGCATAGTATCACTATTGCATATAATATATTTATCATTTACTTACTTACATTTATTAAAATGTTATTATAGTTAAATTAATATGTTACTATAATAAATTTTTCTTTCAAAAAATGTTAATATAAATAGAGTGCACAGTTTTAATCTTAATATTATTTTTATTAAATTATTTTCCAAAATTAAATTTCACATCAAATAAAAGAATGACGCATAAAATATAAAAAATAGTTTAATTTATATATTAATACTAGTTATCTTTTTTATAATATTTACAAAATCTTAACAAAATTATTAAAATGTTACAAAATATCACTATGATAATGTTTTTAAAATGTTATTGATATATCAAAATGTTACTAAGAACCTTCAGTAACATAGACTTTATGACATTTGATACAATATATTAGTAACATTTACTCGTAATTTAGTAAAAAAAATTTAATGTTACTAAAACATATTTTGTTGTAGTATATTATATAAGGTTTTCTTTATTAATAAAAATATTAGTATGAAGAATAAAGATTGAATCTTTGTTCATGTGCAATTATCTTAACCTCCAATCAATGATGAGTAACCGATGTATGTATGAAAGTTTGAGGTAGAAGAGAAAATTATGTTGAGAATTCACATGGGAAATGAAAGAACTTACTATGGGTTTGAGTGAAATAGTGGATGCATATGTTGGTTGGATTGTTGTGTAATCACAGTTCCCAAAACGAGCTTCTTTGCAGTGACGGAGAAAAAGGCAAGAATGAATGGAGTTGGTGACTGAAAAAAGTTAGTGCTTTGTTGAGTCAACACGCTAATCAGTGACTACTTATTATGTTCACCAATAATGCCATTTGTTTCCGTTTCAAACGCCAAAATTGTGATCCACAAAAACCGTGAAGGAGTGAAAACCGTGATGAATTAAAAGAGTGTTAGCATCTCGTCTAATTAACTTTTTTTATTTTTTTTAACCAATTATCAATTATCTAATAAACTACTAATTCATCTCTTTTATAAATAAAAAGGATAGACAAAAATATTATTTTCTTTTACATGTTTTTAGTGTTTTTAGTAGAATCAGAGGTTAATTATAGTAATTTATGTTAATATTTAATATGTTAATTATTGATATAAAAAATTCCATATACTTTTAGAAAAATACTAAAATACTCGAGAATTTAACTTTTGTGTCCAGTAATTAACTACTTGGCTTATATTAAAAGTATTTTATTAAAATAATTAAGAGTTTAATTTCCACATATCATAAGTATAAAGAATTCTGCACCACCAATCTATTTTTTTTACACCTGCACCACCAATATATTATAAACTATCATATCATGCATAACTTTTTCTTTTTTCTTTTTACACCTGCATAACTTTTATATTGGTTATAATAAAATCAACGATTTTCATGCATAATAATATATGACTGGCTTTTGGTCTCGGGTTGAATGAAAAAAATTAATTTTATATGATTAGATGATAGAAAATATCAAATCCAGTTTAATCCTTGACAGGTGGTGTATGACTATGAGATTCAAGGTCGGGTTAGTACAATTCATAGTGGAGAAGATTTTAATGCTACAATAATCTGTGCTAACAAAATAGTTGCACCTTGTATTAGTTGGATTCGGTCAGAGAATGGAGCTTTAAAGCTCAATTGTGATGGAGTTGTGTCCACATCTTGATTGGTAGCTTGTGGAGGTGTACTTAGAGATTATCTTGAAAATTTTATCTTTGTATATTAATTCAAGAGTGGTTGGAGCTTGCTCTATTTTTCAAGCGGAATTGTGGGTTATTTTTCATGACACTCTCGATCAATTAATTAAGGAACATGGAATCGAGATTGATCTTATTATTGAATTGGATTCAGCTGTAACGGTCAAGTTTTTGAATGATGGGTGTTCCCGAAATAATCTTTGCTATTCTTTAGTAAATCATATTGTTAGAATGGCAGGTGACATTCATAATTTAGTTTGTGTTTATATTTTTAGAGAAGTTAACCAAATAGTTAATGGCCTTGTTAAATTTGATCTTTCATTATCTAATGGTGTTGTTTGTTTCGACGCTCCACCTAGTTACATTTATTTTTATCTGTAGATAAATATATTGTAACTTTTCCTCGTGGTTTTTAGTAATTTTAAGCCTCCTATTTCATAAAAAAAAATGATAAAAAATATATTGATGAAAAAATGATAGAAAATATAATAAATATACTTTAATTAAGATTTTAAAATAGTAATTCTTGATTTTGTAACATTTTAATTCAGTTTTTTTGACATTTTCCATTGGATGATATTATTTGTTAATTATCTCATTCATTCATTCTTTCATTTTTTTTATTCAAAATTTATTAAAATTATAAATTTTGATGATTCATACTTATAATTTTTACTTATGAAGTTTTTCGATTTTTTTTATTCCTCAAAAATAATTTGATCAATCGTATTTTTTTATTAATTTTTATTTGTATTTTTATTTTTTGTAGTTAAGCTTCATTGTTAGTGATTTCGTGACATCTTGCCACGTGAAATTTTAAAAAAATTACATCACTTTTGTGGTGGGTTCACAATTGAAATAAAAGGTAAATTATGAAATGAATTATTATTTTAATATGATTTATAATTTTAGTCTCTTGAAGAAAAAAATTATCGATTTTAGTCTCTCAAAAATTTTCATTCGTCTCTCTTGTTAACTTTCACAATTAAACTTAATAATTAATTATTACTTTCATAGAACTTATATTATTATTTTACAATAATTTTAATTATTTCATATGCAAACTTTTGATTTATGTGATCCCTCACTCTATATAAATTATACTTGTACTAACATTCATTCTTAATTGAACCTGAACTTTACAATTATCGTGGCATTTCTTTTAATTTATTTTTATATTAGAATATTCCCTACATATGCATGATAGTTAATGACTAATATTTTGGAATATTAAAATTTATTTAAGAGGTTTTTCTTTTTAAATAAATATTTTTTTAGGGTTTAACAAATATTTGTTTTTAGACTCATATAAGAGATTGATATTTTAGAGACAATATTATATCAATCAATTCAAATCTTGTTACTCACTACTCTTATACTCCTTCCAAAATGAGTACAAATTTAGCATTTTAAAAATATTTTAAAATGAGTGATGTTAGAGCAACTCCAATGGGAGTTGCTTGTCCTATGAAGCAACTCAAGTCCCGATTTCTTACCATTGGAGGACTCTGAGTTGCTTGAAGAAGAGAGAGAGAGTTGCTTCCTCAAGCAATCGTTCCTTACCAGATTTTAAGCAGATTTTATTGAACATATTTGGAAACGTTTCGGAAATAATAATGATGAAAATTAATTTCGTATAATATTTATGTATTTATTATTGTTTTATTTTATTTTTAATATCTACTTATTGTGTATTTTTCTCGTAATTTATTTTCTTTCGTTGTAGCGCAATTATCTTTTTTAATAAAAATTTAAATTTGGTTCATAAATGATTAAAAAAAAATTAATAGTTGAATTTCTTAAAGTTTCTTATCATTGAAGTAAATTTGTGTTTAAGTTACTTAATGCTGATATGACACACTAGGGACCACTTTTTTCATTTTTCAATGCATGAAGCAACTCAAATGAGTTACTTCCATTGGAGATGCCCTTATTACTTTCTAATATGATATTAATTGATTTTTTTAAATTTACTAATTTATAAGTTATTCAACCACTACAGTTAAAGTGATGCATACATTGAGAAATGGTAAAATTTTGTAAAAATGTGATATATGTATTGTTGTCTTGAATCTATATGTATAAAAATCTTAAATCATAAATCCTAATGCTTATATTAAGGTGGGGGATATATTAGTAAAGTTTTGTAAAAATAATGATATATTTATTATTGTCTTTAATTTATATAAAAAACTTAAATTGCAATTAACTAGGATTATTCTAGTGGTTGAGGAAAGATACTGGGGTTAATTATTTAATGCACTCAATTATATTTAATGAAAAATTCATTTACCCATATTAATGATATATATATATATATATATATATATATATATATATATATATATATATATATTTATGTGACACTTAATGTTATTAATGTAGTAATAAATATTATATTCAATTATGAATATGAAAAAAATATAGTCATACTAATTAAGAAAAAGTTATTTATATAATTTAATTTTGTTAATCTTATTTAAATAATAACTTATTTTACTAAACTATCTTTTCTTGAAATTTGATAGTAAAAATGAAAAGAGATTGAAAATACAATTAGACTCCTGTATATTAAGCACAAACTACTATCATATACAAAAACACGATTTTAGAGGTTAAAGTATTGAATTTTTTCTTTTTAACTTCTCATCTAATTCAATTTTTACTCATCATACTTATTATAAATTAAAATTTAATATTTTAAAAATAATCATCAATAATTAAAAATACTATATTTATTCCTCGACTCCTATATATAAAATATAAATGACTATTTTTATCATAGAGCATTTTTAGGATTTTTTTTACTAGAAGATTTTTGTAGATTCTTTTAACTTTGTATCCAATTCAATTTTTATTTATCATAATTATTTAAAATTAAATGTTAATATTTCAAGATAAATTACAAATAACAAAAATAATATTGTTATATGATATAAATTATTTATCATAAATCTAAAATATAATTTATATATTTAAAAATATTTATTCAAAATTTAAATATATTTTATATATTCAAACACAATATTTATTTATGTACATAGTTTATTTTAAATTTAGTTATACATAATAAACATTTAATTTGTGCATTACACATGTTAAAATGCTAGTTTCAATTAAATGAAGTAGTATTTTAGAGATGACAATCAACTCTTATTCATATATATATATATATATATTAGACACAAACTTTTATCTTTTGTGATAATGTGTTTATAAAATTTTCATTTTTAGATATCTTTTAACCTTTTATCTAAATTTTTTATTTATCATAATTTTTTATGAATTAAATTTTAATATCTTTAAAATTAATAAAAAATATTATGCAACAGTATAAATTATTTATCATAAGTTTAAAATATAATTTATGTTACAGTTATTACAAACAATAATTTATATGTTTAAAATATCCATTTACATAAAATTTAAGTTTAATTATATATTTAAACACATTATTTATTTTTATGTATAATTTATTATAAATTTTAGTTATGTATAATAAATATTCAGTATGTATATTGCATATACTAAAATAACAATATTACAGAGACTTAAATTAGTTAATATTTACTTATATTTGAGGTATATATAGTTGATATTTACTTATATTTGAGGTATATATATAGGGAGCATATAAGTGAGAGGGAATTTATTATGAGAGATGAGAGGGTTAAAATATAATCCTTAGATTAATCAAGTGAGAGAAAATTTGGAATTTAATCAAGTGAGAGGAAATTAATCTAAGAGTTATATTTTAACTCTCTCATCTCTCATAATAAATTTCCTCTCATTATATATATATATATTCAAAATCAAATAAAGTATATAAATAACTACTAATTCTAATTCACTGAAATAAAAAAGTAGTTAATTTAGTTGATAATAATAACCTATTTATGTTTTTTTAAAATTATTTTTATACTATTTTTTTAATTAATATTTTATAATTAATTAAAGTATATATCCTATATTATTTATCTCTCCTAATTATGTTTAGATTTATCTAAACCAATTAAAGTGCATGCCTATTAAAGAATTTACAATTAATATATTTTACTAAATTAAGAGTATTTTAATTTAAAATAATTACTACCTTCAATCATATTTATATGAGTCAGCTCAAAATAATGATTTGTTCTCAATTCATATTGTCTTTTACATAATTATTATATTTATTAAATATTATTAATTTTAATCATGTCATTAAATATTATATTTATTATATATAATATATTTATTTCATATGATTTTTTATTTTAATGTGTGAGTTGGTAAAATTTGCATTAAAAGTTTTGTTTTTTCTTTAAAAGAGGTTTATAAAATATACTTCCTGATAAAAATTCAAGCATATATATATATATATATATATATATATATATATATATGTATGTACATGTAAAATTAATAATTATAATAGATGTTTATTAAGTGTGTTGCATTTTTAAGAATCCATCTATATTAAAAATATTATCAAATATATTAAATATTGCATATATAATTTAATAAATAAATTATATATATTACGTAGATATTAATGTATCACTAAAGGTTGATAAATTAATATTTAGTAAATATTTTAAAAAATATTTTTATTAAATAGTTCTAGATATAGTGTTTATTAAATATAATACATTTATTAAATTCATTACTTCCTATAAATTCATTAAATATATTCCTTCTCATCAGAATCTCTATATACATATAAAAATATATTATTAAATAACAAAATTATTATTATAACATATAGTAATATTAATTTAACAAATATTATATAATTATAGTATTAATGGGAAATATTCATAAAGTTTGAGAGTGAATAATTGATGAGAAGCTCTGACTAGTAATGTTGAGCATTTTCTGAACTATATTTGTTTTTTTCTTCTTTTTTTTCATGAGATTAACAAGTTAAAAATAAATTATTCCAAATACCTTGGCGACATCTAAAAAATAAAGAAAAGCCAACTTCCCTTCGAAATTTACGAATGTTGTGTTGTCATTACACATCTATCTTAGCGGCCAATTCATTCATATCGTATCATACTCACTGATAGGGACATAAACTGCAAAATCAATGTCATATAGTTATTTCTATATGCATTAATATAGACAATATTTGCCTATTTTTTATTTTTCATCATATCGCATACGAGAGGTATTAAAATCATTATGATCAATTTAACGGTAGAAGGCTAAGATAGTATATATAATTTAAAATTTATTACTATCATTATAATTTTAATAAATAAAAAAATTATTTATATTAATTTCTATGATGAACTTAAACATATTATTTTTAAAGAGGTTTCCTCTTCCATAAATATTTTATTCATCTACAATATTTTCAAACTCAATTTTTTTTTTAATAAAAGATTTAAGTCTAGTTTCACTCATATATATTGTATGGAGTGTGTATAGATGTTTTGGGTTGAAATCCTCTGAATAGAAGCACATATGGGAGGTTTAGCCAAGATGAAGACCCTATTGGTGGTGGTAATAGGATTGTTGATCCCTATTGTTGCAGGCACTAAACATGTAAGCATCAAGAACATGCTAGGATCTGGAAGGAACATGAGCTTGCATTGCCAGTCCAAAGACAATGATCTGGGCAAGCAAAACATAGCAGATGGGAATGAATTTGGGTGGGACTTCTCTGACAATGTTATTGGAACCACCCTCTTTTTCTGTGATTTGGGGTGGCAAAATGTTCAGGAGTTCCATTTTAATGCCTATTCCTTTGCCAGGGACAGGGTACGATGTGGTGATGCTGGCTGTTCATGGCTGGTTTCTGTTGAAGGGATTTATGGCTTGAATGGACAAACGGGGTTCTGGGAATTCATGTACCAATGGCCAAACTGAGGAGTTAATTTCATGAAATTCAGTGTAGCATTGCATATCAATGCCAAACCTACATGTATTTTTTGAGAATAGTAATAACCACATAGTATTCTGGGATTTTTTTTTGTTGGTACCATGATTATTATGAATTTTATTTTATTGCTGGTTTTAAGGGTCATGTGTATATAGACTCACAGCTTCTTCTATCGCTGCTTTTCCTACTAAGATTTGCATATAGCCATAACTTATACTTTTATTGAGAAACCGTGTCTTCAAACAATTGAAGGATTTTGAGAGATAAAAGAAGACATTGTATAGCAACAAAGTCACTGAATCCAATGCGTGTTTGGATATGCATAAATTATTTTGAAATCACGTCAATTCTCTCAAAAAATGTGCAAGCTTGAACTATTTGTTTGATTGGACTTGAAAAATCACGTCACTACATCACTACCACGGAATCAAACAAAGTAAACCGGTTTGGTTAATAAGGCCCCATTTAGAAAAACTATAAAAAGAAGAATTCGTTTCCTTAAATACTTTTCTTCGATTTATTTTATTTAATAATTTATATTATATATTAAATTTTAACATTTTAATCATTAAATTTAAAAATTTTAATATATAAATTTAATTTAATTTTTTTTAAAAGATTTAAAAATTATTTGATACTTTATTTTATTAATTTAACTTAATTAATGAAATAAAATATTAAATAATTTTTAAATCTTTTAAAAATTTGTAGAATTAATCTATATATTAAGAACTTTAAATTTAACGGTTAAATCGTTTAAATTTAATAAAAACATGAGTTATTTAACAGAATAATAGACTTACTCTTGAAATAAACAAATGTCTCTTCTCTCTATATATATATGAAGAGAATTTCAAACGACACCCGCATAATTTTTACTAAATATTACACCATTCAATAACTTTATATTAATTATGAATTTTATAAATCTAACCGTTAATATAAAAGTTCTTTACTCTTAGATCACATCTACAAAATTTTATATTAATCTAATATAATTTAATATTTCATTATTATAAAATAAAATTGACGTATATATATATTTTAAAATATAATAAAACATGAACATTTTAATTACCTACAAGTTATTATTCAATTTTAACAAAATTTAATATAAACATATAAAATAATATAAAATTATTATTATTTATTTCATACCAATGTCTTAAGAATTCACCTTAAATTAATCTAATTTAATTGAAAGGTAAATAAAATTTAACCAATGATTATTTTTGCTGATGATTGAACTCGAGTATTGCCCAAATAATTTAAAAATTGAATTCAACATATTAATTGTGTTCAACTTCTTAGTTCAATTTTTGTTGATGTTATGTATACATATATATTAAATACCTTGTTAATATTCATTATTTTTCTATCCATCATCTTTTAATATATTTTAATTTTCAAATAGTTTTAAAGTATGTTTTATTTATTTATTTATTTTATACCATGCCGATAATGAAAATGAATCTACTTATCACTTACAAGCATTAACTTGGTGGTACAATTAGATCATTATTTGAATACCGATGCTGCATTTCAATTAAAAAGTAGTTGATTATGATTGAAGCCGTAATTGATTTAAGTTATTCTACAAATCAAATACATGGTTGCATAATCGATTAAAACAAAGTCCAATGTAAATTTGTGAAATTGATTTTGAGTAAATTTAAGTAAAAAATAATGTAATTTTTATTTAAACGATAAAAGGTATGAACTTAATTTTTATATTGAATATTATTTGAAAATTTGTTATCAAAATTAATTAATGTATAATCAATCTGAGTAGATAAAAATCCAGAATTGATTTTATTTGATAAAAAAAAAACTACTTAGAATTGCTTTTAAGTGGATGTGAATTTTCTCTTTTTGAAATGAATTATGCTAATAACCAAACATCCTTTAAATGTGATTCTAATCATTTTAAATGTAATGAAATTAATTATAAACATGTTTAATGTAGAACCAAATATACCCATAATCGGTTACAATATTCGATTTACTCGATTAATTGACATGTGCATCAATTACATGCCGGTGTCAAATACAAAAGGTGGTGTCACCAGAATAAAGGTCAGAAGATAACTGGACACACTCTCCTTAATTTCTTCTGAAAGCAGGAAAAAAGTTATACTATCACTACTCCTATAATCTCCCAATAAGAACCACAAGAAAACTACAGTGAAGATAATCATTAACAATGATATTTTTTATTCATTCCTCATACGCCAAAAGCAATACAAATTTAGAACCTAATAACATTAAAAATAATCCTACAAGTGTCATCATCCTATTTTAATAAATATCAAATATTAAAATTAAATAAAAATATATCCTAATATTCTAACACCAACCTATAAACCATTTAATTTTTCCTCTTTTGTACCTTCCTAGACCCATCCTATCATTTTCTCTCTGCAGTTTTGTGAAAATATAAAATACATATGAAACACCACTACTTTTAATTTCACACCTAGCATATTTTTGTCAATCAAAGGACCCAACTTATTTTTCTGCGGCTGTTTCTCGCCACTCCTCTCTATTTCTTTTGCTATTTCTAGCCCCTTCCCACTATTTATTTGATGTTCCGGTGCAACCAAACACAGTGTACAAGGATTATTGAACTTGAATTCAAAAAACGCACTCCCAACCCTATTCCCCTCTCAAATGCCAACACCATCCATAAGAACCACACCCTGAACAGCCAGCAGGTCTGCATTCTGCAATAGACAATAGTCCCCACACACCTTGACTCATTCACTGTACAAGCTACCAAGATGAAATAAAATAACCCCAGTTTTGATTGGAAAAAAAAGGTTACAAGAATATATAAGAGATGGAATACCATCCTTGTTTTTATTGAAAAAAGTACAATCCAACTCTATGCTTGGTGTGGTGTGGTGTGGTGTGGTGTAAAATGCAATTCAACCGGCTGCAACATCATCTAAATTCTAGTCCTAGCTCTACAGCAAACATATGTCCAAAAACAGAATGTAACATCTAACAACAACATGTGTGCAATCTCAATCTCATATCTAACTCAATTATTTACCATAACATGTAATAAAGCGAGGAGAGTACGAGTGTATGACCTACCGGACAAATCTGTCGAGCCTCCGGCGACGCAACTCGTCCAAGGGAAGGGCATCGGAGCGAAAGGAAGAGACCCCATTGAGACCTCTACTAGTCCCACACATCTCACACACACTCAAAGAAGCATTGTGGTTATCATAAGTACAGGCCTGGCACCTCCAGGCCCTGCTACTCCCAACGGTTCCCCTGCCGGTGATACGCCCCCGCCGCGGCAGAAACTTGAAAGGCCACCTGACAGCATCCGCAATTCCCCGAATGAGAAACGTGATTGGGCTCGAGCCCGAATAGGTGGACCTCAGCTTGAGGTAAAGAAGCCCAGCGAGAATCCCGCCGAGGTGTCCGATGAAGGAGACGCCGGGGACGAGCAACTGGACGAGAAGCAGCTCGGCCCAGGCGGCGTAGCGCGAGGGGAGAATGAGGCCGTGGACGTAGGTGTAGTCGTGGGATTGGGAATTGAGAACGACCTTCATGGCGAAGAGGACGCCGGAGAAGCCGACGGCGTATTCGTTGTAGTAGGGTCTGTGGTAGTCGAACAAGAGGAGAAGTGATTTGGAGAGAGTTAGGGTTAGGCCCTGGGAGAGGAGGAGCAGGGAAGCCACCATGGAGGCGAAGTGGGCGCTTCCCATCGATGTCTCCAGCTGGAACCCTTTCCAGAGGAGGGAGAGCATGTTGTAGACCAGGTGCGGTTCACCCATGTGGTAAAACGGCGACAGGAGGAACCGTTTTAGGTCTTTGTTCTTCAGGATCAGGTGGGGGTTGAACCACACCTCCTCGATGCCAGGGATCAGGGACTCCATCAAGGAGGGCCGGAGGTACACCAGGGTGTTCGCCGCGATCAGGGCCGCCGTCACCGGAGGCTTCTGCTCGGACCGGTAGTACTCCGAGAAGGTGTGGAGAGCCAGGAGAGGGAGCATTCCACGAGAAACCCTTCTTCCGATTCTCACTTCCATCTTCGCAATCGCAATTCAGATTCCACACCGCAGATTTTATTTAATTAAACCTCAATTTTCATTAGCACAGATATGGGCTATGGCGATTGGCCAGGCCTCGCTCACCAAGAAACGTATTTATGAGTGGAATTGCCATTGCACAAAGAAAATTCCAGATGTTTCCTTCGCATTTCGGTTACCTTCTCTCAATCTCTATGCTTCCTTCGCCCAAAATAAAAAATATTTAACTTGAATAAAGTTCTTCTTCTTTTCTCTACATCAAATAACATATTTAATTAGGAATATTAAGCCAACAGCGGCACCAGTGGTCTAGTGGTAGAATAGTACCCTGCCACGGTACAGACCCGGGTTCG
Source organism: Cajanus cajan (assembly GCF_000230855.2). Classification (NCBI taxonomy): domain Eukaryota; kingdom Viridiplantae; phylum Streptophyta; class Magnoliopsida; order Fabales; family Fabaceae; genus Cajanus; species Cajanus cajan. The sequence goes on from NC_138521.1 coordinate 68,344,266, forward strand.
ATTCCCGGCTGGTGCACGATACTTTCCATTTTTGCTATTAAAATAGTCTCAAACTTAAGAGTATGCTTTGTCTTTTTCAGGAAATGTTTATGTAACAAATTTTATTCAGGAAGTATACCAAATTATTACTAATCAACATTTACAATAGATCCTACAGCACTCAAATACGAAGGATCTGTAGTTTTTAAATGCTGAAAAATCCTATAAACTTTTATTTGTCTTTTTTTTTTTTCCTACAAACAATTTGGCATAGTAATGACACGAAGTTATGGCTAGGCAGCTTCGGCAAATCCAATACGGAGATTGCCATAGTCAAACACTGTGTGATATGCCCCCAGGAAAAGATCTCCAAGAACCCTGCAACCATACTACAACTGTCATATACTATATACTATTACTCTAATAATAGTAATAATATGCGGCAGGAATCATATTCATACGAATATTATTATTCATTACCAGAGGGGACCTTGTGGAGATGGCACATCCAGAGAAACAAAACCGCCATAGCAGACAGTGGAGCAACCTTCTTCAATTCTTAGCATATACTGAGAGAGTAAATGAAATATTAAATGCCTGAACTGTTAAGTAATAGCGACCAAATATGGATTCAAACAACCAACAGACACTTTGCTATTTTTAGTTGTCAAACATTTTTAAGAGACGGAATATATGAACTTGAATTAGGTAGCTGATATAATATAAGCATTATGCATGCTCATTTTTCTAGTGTCAAGAAAAGCAACTGAAAAAGTTATGTAGGAGTAGGACTAAAAAAATTGACCAAAAAACCCAGACCTGTTCTGGAGAGAGGGGAAATGATCTGTTTCCAATCGTGAATGTAATTTGTGGCATGGTTGCAATATTGTTGCAGTCTATAAATGTTTGTCCCACGGGATTGGGAAGCTTCTCACACAGCTTTTGTAGAATAATATTGAAAAAGAAAGAAAAAGACAGAGTGTAAGTCCTTGAATGGAAAAATAGACGTATTGAATACTCAATTCAAAAGTAAAAAGGATAATTCTGAGATGTAACTCATTGAACAACATTTACCTCATCCACATATTTTAATATTTTTTCCTTTGTATTCCTTTGCTTAAGCTGAACTTGAATCCAAAAGACAATCATATCACAAAAAGTACACAGTGGACTCTCCTTTGTTCGTGACTCACCCCAACTTTCATTATGTGTCCTTGTTTCAAAAGCATCACTGCAGGTTAAAGTTAGACTTTGGTTAAGAAAACTGAAACAAAGGAATGTGTCAAAAGAAACGAGGAAAATGAAAAGAATTGTACTTCATTGTATGTGATGATCTATTATGTGAGCAGATTCCAATGTCAACGCATATAATTTCGGGTTTTAACTGAAGACATAAGAAGATATAGAAAGAATGGTTAAAATTCCAGTAGAGCTTTTGGATAATCACTTAAGGGGAAAGGTATAGAGATATAAAGAACAAACCCCAGAAATTATATATTCCCATATTGAATCACCGTAGTTATGGATGATGTTTTTACATTCATAACTCACATATCCTTCTGCTCCAATGGCATGGTTAATTTGAGCCACAATTTTCTGCAAACAAGAACTAGTAAGAAAAAGAGACACCAAAAATTAAGAGAATCAAAAAATGTACCTAGAAAAAAGTATAATGTTTGAGATCATACTGTTGGACCGGCAATCAAAGAGGTCCCTGAGTCAATAATAGCAGCACAGCCTCCCTCACATAGCCCTGTAATTCATGCCATTCATCATTCATAACTACAGGGAGCAACCAAAATACAAGGCATGTAGATTAAACATCAAAATTAATAGAAATGAAAGAGAACCTGTTGGATTGTTTGGAAGTATAATATCTCCCACCTCAATCTGGAGAAGAAAACACAAAAATGTCAATGTTGACATGGTTGATGATAAGAGCTACACAGAAGTGAATAAAGATGTAAATCAAATAGACCTGCCAATAATCCTTTTGAGTAAGTGGAACATAAGTGTGGTCACCCTTGAAGTGCCTCCAGTCAATACCACCAAAGACAATCTCACCCCCTATCTTTGCCATTGGATCTGGGTTTAGCCAAAGGGAGAAAATCTTTTGATTCACATGCCCTTGTTCTATCATATTGTACCTGTATTCACAGAACTAATCACTAAGTATTTGAAGCATCAAAAACTCTAAAGGGATAGTTTGATTTTTCTTCTACCCTATTATCACCAAATTAGGACAATCAAGCACCAAGCGTGTGCCCTTGTTCTCTCATTGCTAAAGGGTAAAATCAAGATGAAATATAGCAACTAGCAAGGTATATATAATAGTAATAAACAAACGGATCAATTACCACACTGGTGTGACTTGTCCCACTGACTTATTCTGGAACCCAAGTCCAAGTATCCCATCAAAATGCAGTGCTAAAAGCGCCAGAGGTCCTTCCTTTGTAATCTCAGCAAATTGCTGAGGATGGGAAGTAACTAACCATCAGTCCAATACAACCAAAAGTGCAAACATAATTGAAGCACATATAAAACTCAATCAATCACAATACTAATTGGAGAGTCATAATACTGACTTGATCTTTGACAATGATTTCCCCAACTCTTAAATTATCTTGGCTGAAGAAGCCAGGAATGTGTCCACGGCCATAAGGGATCTTGCAAGGTGTTCCTGGACATTTTCCAAACATCTGAGTATGAGCATAATAAATATAATAACAGAAACTCTGGTAACACATTACCTAACACTTTATTATTGGATGAAACTCATGTAGGTTCCACTATATACATGGTTTCTTTTACCATTTAGTAGGTCTAGTTCTTAAATTATTGATACTAATAAAAAAATGTTGGAAACTATGTTACTGCTTGTCAGTATACTAAAGCTTTGTACGTGTCAAACCAAATGGAAGAACTAAAAGATTGCATGTCATGCTAATTCGGAGTTACCTATTTTGGTATAGGTGTTAGACAGCTTCGACCTATACTTGGAATGAAAATAGCAAGCAATCTGCAGGTAGTCATATATATTGTTTTAAAAATAAGTTTAGTCAAAGAAAATGAAATTAAAGGAGATAGCACTCAAATGCATCAGATCATAGGGTAACAATCTCACAGACAAAACGCATTTGGAAGAAGGGACCCAGAGATTGGAGCTTCCAGTGTCAAACACAACTCTGAAGCTTTGTGGAGGTGACCCTATACCAATTTCCCCAAAATACTGTGCATCGAGATAATTCTTCAGATACACTGCATTTGCTTTTAAATGATGACCAACCTCCTTGATCTTTGCGGAATTAAGACTGTTAATGTCTAAACTCCTCCTTTTTAGACTAACCCTTAACAACCCATCAGAAGAAGAAGTTGTAACAGCCAAGGATCCAAACCAAGCACAGAAACACGTAACAACCAGCAAATACTTGAAACCCATGTCTAATTTCAACTCATCTGGTAATTCAACAGCATGTTAAAGACATTTTCAGCATGTATAGCTCTATATTCTATAGTCTGATATCCAATATTACAAGAGATGAAGTTGAGAAAGAAAAAGTGATACCTGATAGTAATGACTCTTAAAGCAAGGTTGTTGTGAAAGAGTGTGTTATAGTGCAGGCACGGAACTACAACACGAAAGTGTAACATGGCTTTGATATATAAATCTAAGCATGATACGGTTCCATGGTACGTAATAACTGGTAATGGGTAAGAAGTAAGTATTAACATTTTGTTACAGTTTGAGCTGAAAAGACGAAAGCATGGTTCCTTCAGTTATGGTGGTGCAAAGGAGGGGTTTAACCTTGCATGGAAACAACTGCGTAGTTTCGCGTAGGAAAATGCAATTTCCCGTACGGTAAACGAAGTAAGTAGATTCAGCACTTAGCAACATACAATACAAGTGGACTATTTAGGATGCTCTTCCTTCCACCTACGTACGGATAACCACGTTGTCGGAAGCTTACTTAATCGGTACTAGTTTAATGTTTATATGAAACTCCCCCGAGTAGCTCGTGAAAAAAAAAAACCCTACTGTATCTACTATCTAGTTTATGATGTGGACGAAATTAATTTTGTGATATGATTTCATAAATTTTGATCGCGTGAATTTTATCATGTGTTTGGATAAACTAAAATAACGATTCATAATTTTTACCCTGGTAAAATAATGGGTTAAAGATCCATTTGTCTTAAGTTAAAAAATAAATAAATGTTTGGGATGATAATCCAGGTTAAATTTAATGGATGAATTTCTCAATTCCATCTGATTTTGATAGGTTCAACTCAACAAATTAATCTATCAACTTGTTCAACTTATCTAGTTAAACCTGTCAACTTAATGGATTTAACACACTAATTTAGTGAATCAATTCGTTAATCTATTTTTTTAAAAATAATTTTAAAAGATAAATATGTAGTGCATTTAAGTTGGATCGATATTTTTATTTCACAATTTATCTTCTTTTTCTAGGTAATTGTTCTCCTTTTATATGAAATAGAAAATTATTTTAATCACATGTTTTTGATTAATACATTTTCATGTATAATATCTTTTTTAATAAAATATATATCATTTTGTCTTTATTCCTAAAAAATATAATACTTCTAATTAAATTTATAAATAATAATAAAAATAGAGATCAGAGTGATAATATATATTGAAATATTTTAATTGAATTTTTTTTTAAAATAAGTAGATTGAATAACTTGTTAACCCACCAATTTTAATCTATTAACTCACTAAAGTGGATCAATCCACTGTAAAGTAAAATGAGTTACATTTTTCAATTTATTTATTTTTTAACTAACCCGTTTTATCCTGTTTCTTTAATAGGTCAACCCTTATCGTTCCACTTCTTTAGATGAGTTGACCTACTTTATTACTCCTAATAAATGATTTTCAAGTTTTTATAAATGAATTATTTATTTATTTATATTAATTTTATTTTAATTAATTTTTCAACTATGGATAATTAATTTTATTAAAATATATATAAGAAGATTTGAATTATTAGAATCCATCTAATAATTGATATTATAGAATAAATTCACGAGATTTAAAATTCGACACTTACCGCGATTGTTGTAGAATTTTTCAGCCTCATACAGATAAGTATTAGTGAGACGTGTTAAGTGATGCCATGCTTGTGGCGTGTTTTTATATTAACGTGTTTTTTATATTGATAAGTAACAAAATTTAAATACTTTTTTTTTCTCGTAGATACCTATTTTGAAGAGAATGTAATATTTATAAGTGATAAAATTTAAATACTTTGTAATAAAAAATAATTTAAATATTTTTTATTTTTTGATAAATACCTTTCTTTAAAATGAGTAATATTTGGCGAAAGTAGCAAATGGGCCGACTTGACGGGCCAACACATGTAAAACGAATAAAATAATGCAAATTCTCAATGGATCACATTTGTTGGCCCAACCTAGTCAAATAGCTTGTTGGATCGAGTGAAATTTGTCTCTTTTATGGTTTTTTTCTTCTTGTTTTTATTTAATCTTTTACTTAAGGTTTAATAAAGTCTGGAATTTTTGGGATTCAATTAATTGACCATTTTGACATATTTGTTTGAGTGAGTTTATTTCTTTAAAGGAGTTTATTCAATTAATTTAGATTAGAGTGAGATGAAAAAAATTATTAGACGCCAAACATTTCTTTTAGACCATAATACCAAACATTTAAGAAAACAAAGGTTTCCGTTTATTATAAAATAACCACCTTAATTTACAATTTGATACTTTTGAAAAATATTGTTTTAAAAATTAAGATAATATCAATTATTTTTTAATTTATCAATATTAAAATAATATTTGATCTACAAAAATCAATTTTAGAACACTATATAAACTATATTTATATAGACCAAATTATTATTTTATAATTATTTCCTTATCTCAAAAGAGAGATAAATAATGATATATAAAATGTTAGAATAATAAATAAAAATATACAATAATATCAAGACATTACAAATAATTCAATATAAATAAAAAACTTAATAATTTTTTTCCAATTGTATTCTTATTATACGATAGTTACTATTTTTTTTTCAAGTATAGAACAAATAAATATGAATAAATTATATCACATTGTTTTTATTTTTGAAAAATAAAACTTATTAAAGAGTTTACGATAAGTACACACATGATCAAGCAACTAAATTAGACATGTTGATAGTTGATACGTACCTTGTCTAAAACATCTTTTTAAATATGAATCTTTCTAAGCATTTTAAGGTCATGTGGAAGATGTAGTACAATCGACTCTTGATTAAAATAATAATTGGTTAAGGGATTTCAAATTTAACCAGCGTAAGCCTCATAAAATTATAATGAATCTTATGTTTTCAAATTCAACACGTTTAAACTTAATTTTTATGAGAAGTTATAATTGTAAATATAACCATTTGTATTCACTTAATCCAAACATGCATAAAATGAGCATATTAAATGGATTTATTTATAAGATTATAATTTCGTTGATATAATAATGATTAACATTATTACCCAAACGTGTTTAGTAATTTAATCTATTACATTTTTTTATAAAAAATTTTACTATAGAAAATTAATTATTTTAAACAATTAAAATAAAATAAATATGTTAAAATTACCTTCTTATAAAAAAATTAATTTAAATAACCCATTACATTACATGGTGAATCTATTACATTACATGTGTATTGACTTAAACACTAACTAACCAAACACGCAGGAGCGGGGTTTAAGCTTGATTGAGTGAGTGAGTTGGGAATCCAGAAAGGACGTGAGAAAGCGTGCATCACACTGTAATGAAGCAATCGGAAACGACGTCGTTGGTGGCGGAGCGTGGGAAGTGGGGATACACATGGCCTCTGTGGACGACGCTGTTGCTCCACCTCCTCGCCGTCTTCCTTTTCACCGCCGGCTTCCTCCTCACGCGAACCGAGCTTCCTCACCGCAGCCACTGCTCCGACGTCTCCCACTCCCCCTGCCTCTCCTCCAACAACGGATCTTGCTGGACCAAACCCGCCGCTAACCGCCTCGTCCTCGTCGTTCTCGATGCTCTCAGGTATACATTCTATGTGTCGACGCTGTTTACTCTTGTCGCAATCGATTCATCGCGTTATGTTACGTGATTTGCGTTTCAGGTTTGATTTCGTCGCTCCCAGCACCTTCTTCGCAGGTTATCTATCTTACCTGTTGTTGACTCGGTAAACGGTTTTCCACTTTGCGTTTCGAGTTTTTTAGGTTTTGTGTTGTGTCACAGAATCGAAACCGTGGATGGATAGACTGCAAGTGTTGAAGAACGTGGCATCTGCGCGGCCTTTGTCTGCTAGGATCTTCAAAGCCATTGCGGATCCGCCTACTACAAGTTTGCAGCGCCTGAAGGTCGAATTAATTTTTGTCATTAATGTAACAATTGATTAATGCATCGCATTGCAATTTCGAATTAGTGTTGTAACGTTCTCTGTTGGTACATTGTTTTGAATGTGTATGAATTTGGGATTTTATATTTCGTATGTTGAACTGATTGCTTTTGATTTGATAGGGCTTGACAACTGGTGGACTTCCAACTTTTGTGGATGTTGGTAATAGCTTTGGCGCGCCGGCAATTGTGGAAGATAACTTCATAAATCAGGTAGGCCTAATGTTTTTCATTTGAAATATTGGTTTACTAGTTTGCTATCAGATTGAAACAAGTTCTTATTGAGTTTCCGTTTATTCAAATGTATGTATTCACTTACAGTTGGTTCTAAACGGGAAGAAAGTTGTTATGATGGGGGATGATACGTGGACACAGTTATTTCCTCATCATTTTGAAAGATCATATCCATACCCTTCTTTTAATGTCAAAGATCTTCATACGGTAGGCCTTATGTTGCGTTAAACCTTACTTTTGAGTAGCCTTTTAATCCTTGCTATATATGTTAATTGAGTAGGGCTGGCGTTTGTTTGGTCCATCATTTCAATGACTATGACACGCCACTGTTTATTTTCTAGGTTGACAATGGATGCATTGACCACCTATTACCGTCCCTATATGAAGAAGATTGGGATGTTCTTATTGCACATTTTCTTGGAGTGGTATGTCTGATATTATTTCATGCGATTCACCTAATAATCCATGGTTGCATTTTATTCCCTGTTATTCCTATTCTCATTTTGCATCATCATAATTGATTTTCGTCATGTTCTATATGGTATTCTGCTTGGTTCAGGATCATGCTGGACATATATTTGGTGTTGACTCTGCCCCAATGATAGAAAAGTTGGAGCAATACAATACCATTTTAGAGGTAAGTTTCTGTAATTCTTGATTTTACAATATAGTTGTGGTGATCTTGTCTTCATGTTTTTATCCAATTTAGTTGGTTTAGTATTTTTGCTAATTTCCATGACTTAAAATAAAACTAACCTAAATTGTTTTAGAGAGTTATCGAAGTTCTGGAAAATCAGTCTGGACCTGGGAAATCACATGAAAATACTTTGCTTGTGGTCATGGGTGACCATGGACAAACTCTAAATGGTGATCATGGCGGTGGGAGTGCTGAAGAGGTGTGCACAACACATGACATCTTTTCATATGCTTTTTTTCATTTATACATTTATTTCCAATTTGACTTGGTATATTTTTTTCATTTTGTGATGGCATCATGCAGGTGGAAACTGCCATTTTTGCCATGAGTTTTAAGAAGCCTATTTCTTCTGTGCCCCCAGAATTTGATTCGTGTTCTTGTCAACTGGATCTGGTATTTACTCTTCCTTTGAAGCTTAAACATACATAAACAAACCAAAAAAAAAATGCTGGTGGCTTTAAGTTTCGTTAATATCTCTTGCCAAATTCCAACAATCTTTTAATTCCTCTTGCACATGCTCATTACCTCGCTAGAATGGTCAAGAAATAGAAAGAATAAGTAATTTTAGAGAATTGGGAGTGCAGAATAATGTGTAGTTATTTATAATTAAGTGATTGAGGGGCCTTTGGAAAACTATAACATTAACTAAATGCATATTACCTAATATATCTAACTTAAAGGATATGGTTGGATAAATTAAATAATCAAACTACTCATAGGCAGTGTGATCCATGTTACTCTACTCTGATCCCAAAATCATGAAACTGACTTTGATCTTTATAATTCTGTGTTTGTGTTTGAATTTTAATTTTTTTTTTCTGGGTAAATTACACGTCTTGCATCTCAGGATGGGAAGAATGTTTGTGTGAGCTCCATGCAACAGGTTAGGAAAGCTTTTTTGTTGTAATGGTATTTTGAACACACCGTATATAATTTAATATATTCATTCCTGTATTTATCCCTGATTCCCTATCGTCATTTACAGCTTGACTTTGCAGTAACAGTGTCAGCATTGCTTGGCATACCTTTCCCTTACGGAAGGTGCAGTGTAAGCATCCTGTCTGTTACTGTTGTTTTCATTTGTTTTATATCAGTATAGCAATATTATTAACTAAATGTATTGACTCAACTGGCTTTGTACATTTGTCAGTTCTCACTAGCTGTTTTGTTTTCCATTATGAGCTGTGGGTAGATGGAAGTTTATTTTGGTCTCATAATTTCTGATTTAGTATTTATTTTTCAAGGTGGTTTACAAGGGCATAGGAAAGTTATTGCTTGAGAGTATCATATTTTAGTGTTATTTGGTGTTGACAATTTACAGTAAATCACTGGGAGTTGAAGGGGATTGTTTTTATTTTTATTTTTTAAAATTTAAAGAGGAAAAATGAAAATATAATAAAAATTTGGAGCAATTGGGCCTAAGATGTTTATCTCTATCCTATCATTCAGCATTTAGAGAGACACAATTGAGATAGAGACACTGGACATATATATGATAAATGAAATGATGCACCTGTGCGACAGAACATTAATCTCATGTATATATTAGCCTCCAGTGTTTCTGGAGCTAAGCTTTGTTGATTGGTCACTTTGCTGTCCCTGTATAATTGAATCCTATTCTAGAATCATTTCGTCAATCTGGAAGCTTCTATTTTGATGTCTGGTTTTGCATTTTCTTATAAGCCATCATGTTGTAGCAGATTGTTTTAAAAAATTCTTCTTGGGAACTATGTTAAATATTCACAAGATCATTTTCTTGGTCCCCAGCATTGGTCACATCAATCCTGAATTATACGCATTAGGAGCAGATAGCTGGAATTTGGATGCCTCTCAAAAGCTGTCAGAATCAGATATCTGGATGCAAAATTATGCTAACGCACTATGTATAAATTCTTGGCAGGTACTTGTTGAATCTTGTGTTCTCAATAACAAATTACTGTTTATACAATTTTCTACTCATATTTTGGCTATAAAGTTGTGAAATGGACCTATGATGATCTTCAAATGTTAGAAATTTAGAATACCTCCCTTTCCTAGCCTCACCTTTTGCTCTTATAAATCGTGACCTTTGAGAGATATTTGTTGACTTCAAAAACACAGCAATCTCTCTTATTTCTGCCCATTTATTATAAAATTGTTGTTTTGACTTTTGAGAGCTCCATGCTTATTTTTTGTTTGCGTTTGATAGTTGATACCACAATGCTGCTCAAACACCTAGATAGACAGTGAATTATTTAATATGTTAATATTTTCTAGACCAAAACAAACATCCCGTATTTCTTTCAAATCTAAAATTTGAGGACTAAACTGTAAATAATGCAACTTGTTATATACACACACATATATTCATCAACATTTTTGTAAGCAAGTAAAATTAGTTTTACATTGTTAAATTCTATTTTTATAATGCTTTTAAAATGACTTAATTATATTTCAAGGAAATCTTGGGTTATTCTACCATCTCTTTTAGGGTGTTTAATTTTGTCAACCAATAATGATATCAGGGTGAGAGAGAGATCATTGAGTCATTTCAATTATGCTTTTCTCCTTGTCTAGGTTAAGAGATATGTAGATGCTTACTCAGCTTCATCAGCTGTTGGATTTTCCAATGATGACTTATCCCGAATAGCAAGTGTTTATGCTCAAGCAGAGAATCACTGGTCACATTCCACCAAAAAGCTTCTGCTTGATATACAAAATGACAGTGATACATTAGTGCCTGCACTTAAGAGGCAAATTGATGCATATTTCAAGTTTCTAACAACAGTCTCTGAGTTAGCTCGGTCTAAATGGACTGAATTTGATTTGAAGATGATGGGAACTGGCATTGGAATCATGTTAATATCACTTATATTTCAATTTTTAACCATTTTAAGGGCAAACAAGCAGCATGGTGAAACATTGTCATCATCTGGAAATTCTTGGGTTATCACTGGCTCAGTTTTTACGTTCTTTTTACTGGGCATTCGTGCATGCAGTTTCCTTTCAAACAGTTATATTTGTAAGTGTGATTTTTTTAAAATAAATTCCTCTTTGATTATCCAGGATGTTTAAAATTTAAATCAGTCATTGTGCTTTTTACATTGATATTTTTGTCAGTGGAGGAAGGGAAAGTAGCTAATTTTCTCTTGAGCACATCTGGAATTGTGGCATTACGCCAATCAGTTATCAAGGGGAAGGCGCTAATAGAAGTATGTATTTTGTTTAGTTTTTTGTTTCTCCTTTGTCTAAAAGCTTAGTATTATATCTGAATCTGCTTACATTCTAAGGCATGTGTGCCTATAGAAGTTTTATTGAAATTCTAATTAAATGTCTCATGAACATGTTTTTATCATTTCTGCAGAGCATTGGGTTCCTTATTTTGAGCACCTTTTGCCGATTTGTAATTGAGGTTGGGTTGTCTAAGCAGGCTGCCACATCTGCTTTCATGAAAGACTATACCTCATGGATTGTTAACATAGCCTCAGGTTTAGTTGTATGGGACTATGCAGCTGAAGTTGTACCAATGTTAGCTCTGATTCTGCTGGCAGCTTGGCTTTACAATGTCACCAGTGGCAGCTTCTTTGATTGGCCATGGAAGTATGTCATACTGGGCACTATCTTGAGTTACGTGCTAATAATTGTGCATTGGATCACAGACAGTAATAAATTTGGTGTAGCACTGATGGCTGAAAGCATTGGAAGAAATTATATTCCTAGAATCGTTTATGCTATTGCTTTGGGACAGTTGTTATTGCTAGGATTTGGCCAATTATTTATGAAAAATTGTTTAGATTACAAGGCAAATCTAGTTGCGAAAACAACAGCCATGTTATCGGCGTGGAGTTCAACTGTCATTCTTCTTTCAGGAAAACAGGGTCCAATGGTTGCTTTTGCATCCATAGTTGGAGGTGCTCTTTCTTTTTGTACTCTTTCGTTGTATAAAATTTCTATAACTTGCTGCATAATTCTCCAAATACATTTCTGGCATGGCTTTACTTATGCTACTAATATTTGTGGATTAGCAATGATATTGACGTTTAGAAGTCAATTTCATGAGCACCAAACTTCATGCTCTTTAGCGAAGAAATATGTTTTTTCCCATTTTTTTCCAGGTTATTTTATTATGAAGTTTGTTGACATAGAAGGTGGTAAGCAAGGACCTCATAGAAGTTTTTCTATTTTGCAATGGAGCCTCTCTGCTACATGTCTCTTTTTCTGCAGCGGTCACTGGTATGCCTGCAACTTTCAAGGTTTAATTTTTGGAGTTATAATTATCATTTTTTTATAGGTTGTGTATGACTTTGCAACTTTCTCGGTCCTGCATTCTCTTGGTCTTATAATAGATTTTGAAAATTTTGGTTTCAGGTGTGCATTTGATGGCCTCCGCTATGGTGCTGCATTTATAGGGTAAATTATTATTAGCATGCTTATAGGTCAGATGTTGGGACTCTTAAAGCAAATGTGACCATCACAATCGGCCTTATTAAATTTGTTTCCATTTGAATAATCAGTTATTGGCTTTTAAAGGGTTTTTATCTGTCATTACTATTACTGTTCACTTAGTAAATCAATCATTGAGACACTAATTATTTTTCAGGTTTGAAGAATTTGTGCTTGTTCGTCAAGCAATCCTCCTTGCAATAGATACCTTTGGTTTTTCTATCATCCTTCCAGTATTTGGACTCCCATTTCTTATAGCAACCAAGTACGAGGCTAATCTTGGAAAGCATTTTCTTTTTACACAATTATCTCAAGTGAGTTTCCTTCATTTGTTAGTAGCTCCACTAGTTGATCATTGAATGCTTTGTTCGTTCAATGCAATAACCACTCAATGTTTTATATAGATGTATACAACGTATGGGCTCATAACAGCAATCACAACAACTTTCACGATATTATGCGTCACAATTCAAAGGCGGCACCTGATGGTAAATTTGCTATCTTTTACTTAAAAGTTTTCATCTACCCATTTCTTCACATTTGATGCTAGTTCAGTTCACTCGATGCTTAATTTTTGCAGGTTTGGGGTTTATTTGCTCCAAAGTTTGTTTTCGACGTGTTCAATCTTATTCTTACAGATGTCTTGATTTGTTTGGCCTCAATTTACTATTTTGACCAAGGGAAGGATGATCCAGAGCTGAAACCATCAGTTGCTGAATAACATCCATATACTATGACTGATTTACAATTTTTTTTTCTTTTCGAGTTTTTCCCGATTTGGGCTTTTATTGTTAAACATAGTGAAACTGTGAAAGCATGTGGGGGCATGCGGATTTGTAGTCCTCCCCTCCCCCTGCTGCAGCGAATTTTGTACACTAATTTTGACATAATATAAATATTTATAATTCCAAATGATTTTTGTTCCTAGTATATCTATCTATCTATTTATAATAACAATGGTTTGTGGTCTTTGGTGATGCTAACTAGTAAAATAATTAAGATTTAGGGGGTGTAATCTGGTTTAAGAGTGATAAATTCTTGCTGTCAAGGCACACATTCATTCTTGTTCCGTACAATGTTTGTGGAGTCTTTCGTAATGGAACTTGTCAATTAGCAAGATAAAGCTTATTGCACTTGATGGAGACTTTGGTTGCATATTTGAAATTTAAGTTCAGGGAAACAGAAATATGCAAGAAGTATACAACAGGTATAATAGTAAAACGTAAAGAATTACTATAAAATTGTAAAAAAAAATGCAAAAAAAGAGAGATAAATTTTACCATGGCAACTTGTCGTACCCAATGAGTTGACCAGGATAAGACTGTCGAAGACATTTCGAGATGAAGCAAAAGGGCACGGTTTAGCATCATGGCGCGATGGTTGCCAATTGTCATGATTGACATTGACACAATTGTTGTCAAGCATTCAACCTTTTAATACCATGTTATCTTAGCTTTGTCATCAAGTTGAAGACTGTTAAAGCATATCTTATCAGATCAATCTTATTGATACATCAAACGATCTTAATATATGCATTACAAGGTAAATAGGTACGTTTTTATGTTTAAAGGGTGAGGGTTCCGAGAGTTCAGTGATTGGAATTATAACTTGAATTTTGTTGCTTGAACTTGAAGATAGTTCAATTTAGTTCGAGTTGTAGAATGCCTTTGTTGTACTTCATTCATTATATTGTTAGTAAAAAATTAACAGTCACCACGCTTTTTTCCCATCTTTCATTTTTTTTACCTGGATCTAAAATATCACTTGGCTAACTAAAGTTAGCGTGTTTGATTTTCCATTAAGAGGTGACTAGTTGATATTTGTGTTTGGATGTTTGGGGACTTGTTTGGATGAGAAAACACATCATTGGTGTTATCAGGAAGGCGTGAAAAAAGAATCAAAGGCCGCTAGAGTTCAGAAAGCTCTAAAGGCATGAGTTTTCAAGTCAGCATCAGCAACAGAGAATTCGCTTATCAACTAACAGCTGTTTGTAATGTTAAACACGTCGAAAATTTGTTGCCTTATTGGTTGGTTTAATTCATTTTATGGGGTGAAACGTCAGAAAAACCACAGAAGAAAGAGGTTAAAAGATCCACTTTGGTTGGTTCCATCAACATTGAAGCATCTAGATTTTTGTGCTGTGCCGTTCATGGACGGACGATATTATCAAACTTTGTAGACTTGATATTGACTACTTTACAATTTCCCTTCAAGTAGCTATCTATGCTTGCCTTTACCAACAATGTCAGCGGAGTCTATTGTCATCAAAATTTAAATACAATATCATTTAATTTCAATCAAAATTGAATTTTTATTTCCATAATACACATTAAAAAAGACATTACCCACGTCATTCCCATAACTATGGTTGGTGTTTTAGCATAGATTTGTATTTATTATTATTGCGGCCGGTTTAGCTTACCAATTCGCCAACTATGTGCCAATTGAAACGTCGCTTCTTACAATGCATGATATGATTCATTAGCTTGCATGTTTTCCGTGTCATTAAAGCAACTTGGTGATCATTATAAAAGTTCATCCTTTTCACGGATTATTACACTGGAAGCAAACCTCACTTTCTTCCTACTTCTCCCACTGGTTTCTGCTTTCTAGCGCTGCCTGTGGCCTTCCTCAGCCATGGTAACTATCTCCATCTGCACATTGCTTGCAAAATTGCACTCTTTAACTTTTAGCCATTAAACTAAAAGACTTCTTAATATTGCTTGTCTAACTGTTATCTTTGCATTGCATGCCCATTGTTTGAAAATCATCGTTCATTTGCTAAAATTTATTGTTTTAAAATGTAGGATTTGAAAGCTGAGGCTAATGATGAAGATGTTGAGTACCGAGTAGCCAAGACTCCGAGACAAGGAGGATATAGAGCCACGTATTTCATCTTCGGTGGGTAAACTATGTTCCCTTCATTCACAATTACATTCCTATTTTTAAAATAAGATGGATAATCTGCTTGACAAAGGCAAATTCATTGGTTTTTCCTGCAGGAATGATGTTGCTGGATAACATAGGGTTTGTGGCCAACATGGCAAGCTTGGTTTTATATTTCTTGAACGTCATGCATTTTGACTACTCTGGCTCTGCAATCACCACAACAAACTTGTTGGGTACTGCTTTCTTGCTCACCATCGTTGGAGGCTTCATCTCTGATACCTACATGAATCGCCTCAACACTTGCATCCTCTTTGGCTTAATTCAGTTGGTGGTAAACTATAAAAGCTGACCTGCTTAATGTTAATTCAAGGGCCATTACTTATATTTTTTTTTTCTTCCAAATTTCAATCCATGAAATGTTTAAATACTTGTTTCATCTCTATAGTTTCATAAACTTTTTCTTTTAGTCCTTTATAGTTTAAAATATTTCATTTTAATTTTTATACATATCATATTTTTTCCTTTTAGTCCCTGCTGTCTATTTGTTATTGGAACTAAAAGGTAAGATTTATAAAGTTATAGAGACTAGAAGGAAATAAAAATGACATGTATAAGAACTAAAATGAAATGTTTTAAATTATAGGAACAATAAAGTAAAGTTTACAAAATTATAGAAAGTAGGGACTAAATGGATATTTAAGATCTTGATAAAATAACTAGCATACAAGAAATGACAACTGCTGCTGATACTTGAAGTCTTGAACACAAGACACATACACACACAAAAGTAGAAGTAATTTTTCTTCATTGTCTTGATCTTGATATTTTTGAATTGCAGGGATACTCCCTACTTGTGGTTCAATCCCACGACATCAAACTTCAGCCTGATCCATGTTTAGAATCAAGATGTGTGCATGGCACAAAAGCTTTGCTCTTCTACACTTCAATATACCTGCTGGCACTTGGTGGTGGTGGAATCAGAGGCTGTGTGCCTGCTCTTGGAGCTGATCAATTTGACGAAAATAAACCAAAGGAAAGAGTACAACTCGCTAGTTTCTTCAATTGGTTTTTGTTTAGCATTACAGTTGGAGCCTGCTTTGGAGTCACGTTTGTAGTTTATGTGAGCACGGAATTCCGATGGTACAAAGGTTTTCTCATATCTCTCTCATGTTCTGCTGCTGGTCTTGTTTTTATTCTCTCAGGAAAGAGATTCTATCGCACCAGGGTGCCGGGAGAGAGTCCATTGTTAAGGGTTTTACAGGTCTCTCCTTTCCCCTCCATGTTTCCTTGCTATTCAAGTTCATAATAGATTCATTTGAGACTCTTCTTGCAGGTGCTGTTTGTCGCAATAAAGAATTGGAGGGTTAAAGTACCCTTGAAGTCTGATGAATTGTACGAAATACAAAGTCATGAGTCTAGTATGAAGAAAAAACTCGTCCCTCACACTAACCAATTCAGGTTGGAGATTCTGCCATGTCTTCTCCAAATGATTTCTTTTAGTGCCTTTTAAATTAACCTGAAGACATGATATTGTTTAGATTTTTTGTTGTCTTGTTTTCAGGTGTCAACAATATATATATATATATTTCTGCTGTGTGGCTTTTCAAATCACTTAGCATTACTTAATAGCATATACTATAAGAAAATGGGTTATGTACTTATAGTGTAAAATAGTTTTGCACTTATATCTAATCATATCATCATATATGGTAAGTTTAATGACTTTCACAATAAATAACTAAAAAGTTATACTAACAATGATTTTTGATTGGTTGAGAGTGTAATTTTATGACCTTTATAGTGTGTTTGGATAGAGAATTTATATAAGATAATTCATTTATTTAAAGAATTTCAAATTTTTTGAGGTGAAATGCTTTGTTTGGATGGAGAATTTACAAAGAATATGAAATCCAAGCATTTGTGAAATTTCTTAAAATAGTAGAATTTCAAATTCTCTCACAAAAGTAAGAATTTGAAAATTTTTATATTTTGTTTTTCTTATTTCACCTATATATTTTAACTTATCTCTTCGTTTTTTTAATTATTAAATATTTAAAAATATTTTCAAAAATATTAAATATTATCTAATATTAATTTTTAATATTATTAAATACTTAAAAATGGATTAATATTTATTTTTATAAAATTTAATTTAAAAATATCACTTAAAATCAATTTTATTATGATAAAATCAAATTATTATATTCAACCTAACAATTTAAAATTTAAAAAATTTAAAATGACTTATCCAAATAAAATATTTTAAAAATAATATAAATTAAAATCAAAGTAATTTAAATATTAAGAATTTAAAATTTTTTAAATTTATAAAATTTTTCATCAGATATTATTTATGCATTGGTGCCTGAGAAAGTTTTGTTCGACTTTTTTTATACCTGAAGTAGAAGTTTTAATAAATTTTCACGCAAGTTGTATTAATTGTACAGATTTTTTTGGTAGGCTGATAATTGTAAAACTCAAATTAAAATTTTGAAACAGTGTACTACTTGAAATGCATGAGCAGTACTGAATATCAAGAGGCATTTTCTAGCATACATGTGCAAGAGAAACCCGCATTTCACACTTGTAGCTTTGTTCCCTGACAGGGTTCTAGACAAAGCTGCTGTTCTACCTGAAGGCACTGAGGCAAGGACATGGAAAGTGTGCACAGTGACACAAGTGGAAGAAGTGAAGATTCTAACAAGGATGATTCCTATTCTTCTAAGTACCATCATCATGAACACATGTTTAGCCCAATTGCAAACCTTCTCCATCCAACAAGGAACCTTAATGAACACATTCATTGGCAAACTTAACATCCCAGCAGCTTCCATTCCCGTAATTCCATTAGTATTCATGACCCTTTTAATACCAGTCTATGAATTTGCTTTTGTACCACTTGTGCGCAGAATGACTGGCCACCCCAATGGAATAACAGAACTACAAAGAGTTGGTGTTGGCCTTGTTTTGTCAGCAATCTCAATGGTCATAGCAGGGGTGATAGAGGTGAAAAGGAAGCACGAATTCAATGATCACAATCACCAAATCAGCCTCTTCTGGCTCTCATTCCACTATGCAATATTTGGCATAGCTGACATGTTTACATTGGTGGGGCTGTTAGAGTTTTTCTACAAAGAAGCTCCTGAAGGCATGCGATCTCTTTCCACTTCCTTCTCCTTTCTTTCATTGTCCATTGGATACTACTTGAGCACAGCTTTTGTTGAGCTCATAAACTTGGTAACCGGTAAGATTGCTAAGAGCAAGAAAGGGTGGCTAGAGGGACGTGACTTGAACCGAAACCATGTTGAACTGTTCTACTGGTTCTTGGCTATACTCAGCTTGCTTAACTTTGTCGTTTATCTCTGGTGTGCAAAATGGTACAAGTACCGAAGTGGTGTGCCATTTGATAAGGCAGTGTTGGTCATAGATTCTCCTCCTCGTAATGATGAAAACGTGTCCACAGTGCAAAACATTCCCCACAATGAAGATAAACAAGAAAATTCAAATTAATCGACAAATTATTATATGGTTTTAGAATGTTTGGTTTCATCTGATTTACGCGTGACATGTTATCATATTTTTAATTTACAAAAATAGAATTAACGAGATGTCATGCAGAGATTAGTAGAGACAACATGGTCATGCTATAAGATCATTTTTCTCCACTTTATTTTTGAATTTTGATCCGTATAATTTCTCTCAAGTCTCAACTAACCCATCTTTGATGTACTTTGTCATGATTCTCGAAACTTTTTTGTTTGTAAACATTATTGTCAACCATTACATGTTTTGCAAGGCCAAAAATATATAATTCAAATTATTCCCATGTTCAGATCACAAATGATTTCAGGTGAGAACTAGATGGGATCTCTGACAATTATATACTTTAGATGTTATAATATAGTAAAATACATACATACATATATATATATATATAATTAATGATCACACACCAACACCGTCAATCAATATGATATTATTTTTGATATATTCTTTTATTATTATTAAGTAGAAAATTTAATTAAATGATAGTTTTTGATTATATAACAATGTATAATTTTTTTTAAATGAAAAATTTTACATGTGATAAAATATAACATGATTTAGTGATATGATAGGGGATGTTATAAATTAAAATTATTGAAATTATATAATTCATATATAAAATTTTTATAGCATTATTTTTTTGTTATATTAACATATATCTTGTTTTTTTCTATTTTTTTAATGAAAATATATAAATAGTACTTTTCAAATTATTATGGACTTTCTCTTTGGGCTGTGCAATGCAGAGGAGGAAAATATGTGGGCCCATTTTTTTAATATTCATTCATGTACCGCATTTATCGCCGATTGATTCATTAATTAATGCTAAATAGTAAAGAGGCGGTCTGGCAAATGCTATTCACGTGACTCTGAAAGTTTTTTTTTTATATAATTTTTTTAAGAAAATGTTTGGGATTTTTTATAAGTTAATTCATATGTGAAAAATAGATTTTTTAATCTAAGAAATTAATCGAGTAGGATAATATAGAATATTTCATTTAATAAATTCTAAGTTTTCGCATTTTATTAAGGTTGCGTAAATATATACATATTATTTTGTGTTAACAAGTTTATTATCATATTTATTTTTTATCCCATTACTACCTGGGTTGTTGAAAAAAGTAACTTACTCATAGAGGTGCAATCCTTATACGATTGTAATTAAAAAAAAAAGTGTGTCTCATCGGAACTTTTTATTATTAATTATTCTTTTATAAGAAAAATGATGCATGGAGAAAAGTTTACAGTGTATATGAAAATTCATTGAGAATGAAGCAATTACATGCGATATGGAAGTTACTACTATTCACTTACGAAAATTACACTTACAATGTGGAAAATCATGAATGAAATTTTGAAACGTATATAAAGTGCATGTTTGGATTGAATTTTCAAATTTGATTTTACACCCTTTTTCTACGTTAAAGATGGATTTTACGTTCAACTAAACGTGAGAATTCACGTTTGCATTGAAACCCAAATATGCACAAAATCAAATACTAGGCCATTTTTCAGTCTAGAAATTTTGTCTACGTTAAATTGGATAACTGTCTTCTCATTTTTTAAATTTATTTATGAAGTTTAGTCACACAGACATATCTAAAGCTCCAATAAAACTAGCTTAAAGTACAAAAGTTAGAATAATATATATAATGTCTTTAATTTGAATTTTGTTGTTGATATCGTAATATTTTTTACCGATAAAAAACAATTTATTTAATTAATAAATAAATTTTAAATATTTTAATTAAAAATAAAAACCAGCAAGTTGTTAATAATTAAGAGTAGAGGAAAAAAATAAAAAAATTGTAAAATGTATTCATGAGATCATTTCCAATTTAACATTATGTTTAGTAGCCCCGATAAGTGAATGAATATAAGAGGACAGTGTGTTTAGTAGAGAAAAATAAAATAATAGAAGAAATTTTTAATTTTTGTGTGACTTTGAAGAACATGTACAGAAGTGACATAAGTGATTTTATAAGTAGCTATGTAATTAATTTTGTTCGCTGTGTTTGCATGTAACATAGTCGATTAATATTTAAAAAAATTAACATAATTCTCTTTTCTTCGTTATTTATTTATTTAATTTCTCTCATCTTTGTTTCCATTTATGTCTCTGTCTCTGGCCTTTCTGTGGTAATACATTGCCTTTCTAAGATCTTCTCTACCAAATCAACAAATGCAATAATACATATGCGATCAAAAGGACTCACCAATCTACTGAAAACTTATAATAATTAAATCTATATAAAATATTTAATAAATTATCAAATGTTTAAATATATTTTTAATTCTTGAAAATAAGTAAATTTTAATTTTTATTTCTCTAAAATTTAAAAATATTATTTTTAATCTTATTATTATATAATTATTTTGAATTACTAATTTATTTATTAAAGGGTTAAGTAATTATCTTAGTTGTTATCCACAGTGTTAATGATATTATGTAACATGTTAGTATGTCTACTTTTATACAAGTATTTAAAATAAATATTATTTATTTACTTTAAAATCATGTGAGGGACAAAAATAATAATTCATTATATTAGAGGAATACAAATAAAACAAATTTATCATTCATCGAAGTTTTTTTTCCTTACATAAATGTGAAATCCAAAGCAAAAAAAATCTTAACCATTGAAGATGATTTTCCAATTTAACCAGAGACATCTCAAATTTGAGTTCCTAAAATACCAACGTGTTATAAATTTGAAAAAACAAAAGAATCTTATTATAATATTATTTGATGTCTTGCTCGATTGTGGTCCCGGAAAAAAAAAATCACTCACAAAAATGGAAGCACCAAAATAAAAGGTACAGAACAAGGTGTTGGCTACCCTAGGTGGTCACATACTCACATTTTAAAATGGATTATTATAAGGATACGTTTATTTATTTATTTTTTTAATTTTATTTCATTTTTTAAAATAAAAGGAACAGAACAAGGTCTAAACTTCCCTATAATGATTATGTCATTCAATCTTCTCTTAATGGCCATTAAATTTAGAAAGAAAAGAGATAATAAAAGTCATGTGATTAAATATTAGCATGCCTAGTGGTGTGTTGAATGATGCAATAATTTGTGTGGAATGTAGGTTCATTATTTTGCACAAAACATGAGATGAGATGAGAGGGCCCAGACTGAGTTTTGAACTATGTGAGAGTGATGGCAGTGAGGTACAGCTCCTCCTCTCATGTTTCATGTCGGTGCCACATTGCTTAACTCTTTCTCTTTCATTTTCCAAATTACAACTTTACTTCCCCCACTCATTCATTATCCATCCTTTTTCATTTCATCCATGTGGTGCCATTATTTAATCTCTAAATACCCTTCCATTTCTGTTTTGCTTGCATGCTTTATACGACTTTGCTGTTTATCATTTGCATTTATTCATGTTAGTCCTAAAAAATGTGTCCACTCTTTAAGCCCTTGTACGGTGTGTTACATTATTACAGCTATTGTTGCTGCATTCATTGGTAATTTATTAGAAAAGTAGAAAACTTGCTCATTTATCACTTGCCATTCTGTGTGTGACTCAACTTTGACAACTCCACACCCTGTTGAATAAAAGTTTCCTTTTTTAATCCCCCCAAAAGAATATGCTTGTTCTCCGACCTCTCTTCTTTCCCTCCAACTCTTAGTACTGCACTCTCCTTTTCATGCTTTAAGTTAAGGATTCTGGTGAAGCAACCCTTTTAGTTGCCCCCATTGTGTTGGCAATGTGCCAAAGAAGCAAGTGTGGTGGAGGCATGAAGCTGCTGAGGATGTTTGTGTTTGTGGGGTTGGTGGTTGTGAAATGGGTGGAAGGCTTTGAGAATGCTAATGTGACAGACATGGACGTGCAATATGTCAGTGGAAGAGGTTACTACAACAGACCTTTGCTGGTTGGTCTTACTCTTATTAATGGTGCTGCTGCTAAAGGAGCTGGTATTCATTTCTTCTGAGTTCTACCCATGCCTCCATTCTTTGCATTAATGTCACCTTTCTAATGGAGTTTGTTCAAGTCATTTATTCTGATTTTAATGCCACTTTTGTGATTAGCTAGATCACATAAATGAGGTCTCCAGACTCCAGTAGTTGTTTCGTTAATTTGGTGTCTTTTTCAAAGCATGTTATTTGTCCCATTTGGAATTATATGTGCTTTGTGGATACTGGATATCAATTTATGGCATTGTGCCTGCTTTGCTCCTCCATGAACTAACCATTGAGAATGATGAAGAAATGTGTTCTATGTTTCTAAAGCACTGCTATTAGTTATTTTTCCTGGCTTTGATTGAGATCTAGACATATGATATCTAATCAAACTTTTGTAGATTACATGGTTGACATTGCTTGTGAGGTGGGCCCTTTTAGAATTTAGAATCATTATGCAGATGACAGCTGCAAAACACATAAAAAAAGTTATCAGATAATTTCTCATTATCATTTAGCGTGATTTTTTGTACTTTTGTGCAGTTTGCCTGGATGGATCTTTACCAGGTTACCACTTCCACCGTGGATATGGTTCAGGATCAAACAGTTGGCTCATACAATTGGAGGTATGTGAGACTCCTGAACTTTGAACTAAGTTCACCAATGACAGGGCACAATAGTTGTTCTGTTGTTGCTAACTACAATCATCCTTTCACAATAGAATGGCTATGCTAATCAATCTGAAATTGACACCTAAGCACACTTAACTCTTTTTAGTTCAAGTTAATGACAAGTTGCATCCAATATTCCCCTATATAGGTTGGTAAAGTCAGAAACAACACGGCTTGTTCAGTTATAATATACAATGTATTTGGAGTCAGAGAGACGGTGTATAGAGATGTCAAGATCCTTATTGGTGATTTAGTTTTATGACATGGAACTAATTTGTTTTGTTATCCTTCTTATACCCTTTCATGCAAGTAAATTATGAACCTATTGTTAATCCACCTGAAAATCAATGCACAGGAAAAACAAATTACCTTTCTAAGTCTTGTTGGATAATGCCCTCGGTGATGTGTTAGATATGATTATGGCACTAAACCTAACATAATTTGTTGTTGGAATGAGAAATTTCAACCAATACTCATTCTAATCTACAAGACTACAACCTATTAGAAATTCTGTAAGGTTCTTTCGTATATCATTTGGAGTTACAGGATGTAGCATTGTGATGTTGTGTTGTGATAAATTGATAATCAATTATAATGAAACTTTGGTAATGGGTAATGGTAGCCTAAGCATTTACTATGCTACTGCAATTTGGTATAAATAGTGTATTGATGTAAAATATAGGGAAACGGAAAGTTATATAAAATTCCTGTTTGACCTGATGGGCATGATATATATGAAACACTTCTTAAATATGAAAAAGAGGAGAATATAACCTTGTGCAGTGAATTTCTAACTTTCTTGTAACATCCTGCATATCTGTTTAGTCGTAATAGTGTCACTAAAACTTTTGGTGCAGGGAGGAGGCTGGTGTGGAACTATTAAAAATTGTGTTTATAGTAAGAAAACACGTCATGGTTCATCATTGTATATGGAAAAACAAATACCATTTATTGGGATATTGAGCAACAAAGCTGAGGAAAATCCAGGTTATAACTTATGACTCTCAGACTCAACACGCCATTGCTATTTCTTTTTTCCATTAAACAAGTATATGCTTAAAACACATGTTTATTCCTGTGTATGCTTATTACCCTTCATTTTTAAATAGAAATTAACTTCATCTTTCTTTTGGATGATTACATTTTCAGATTTTTTCAATTGGAATAGAATAAAAATCCGTTATTGTGACGGTGCATCATTTAGTGGGAACAGTCAAAATGTGGTAAGACGGGATGCAAGTTCTTTCCAACATTAACTTCCTCCAGAAATCATACATTCTGTTCAGTAGGATTTGCAAAATTTGTTTGCATTTTGCTGCTTATCATTATCCAAAATGAAAAAAAGAAAAAAATCACGTTGTCATTGAATGAAGCTAAAGTTGTCCTTTCATTTTTCTATTCTCATATCATAATGATTTTACTAGTTATTTTACTAGTTATCCCTTATGGAATGCTATTCTTTGTTTTTTTTTTCTCCTAATGATTTTACCTGTCTTATAATATTTTTATTCCTTTATTTCAATACTTTATTGGGTCAATTTATTTGATGTGAATTTAAATTTTATCAAATCAAGACTACTACTTCATTCAAGTGTTTATCTAAAAGTCTCATCCTTTAACACTGTTTATTTGGGTTGATGGTGAATGTGGTTGAATTAATACTGAATTCATCTTTGCTCCACAGAGAGCAGGGTTGTATTTCAGAGGGCAACGCATTTGGCAAGCTGCTATGGAAGATTTGATGTCAAAAGGGATGCGCTATGCCAAACAGGTTTCCCTCTGATAATTTCAGGAAAAAAATTGGCTGCCTGATTTCTGTTTCATAGCATCTATGTTTTCTTTTTCAGGCTCTTCTATCCGGATGTTCTGCAGGAGGATTAGCTTCTATTATACATTGTGATGAATTTAGGGAATTGTTTCCTAGAACCACAAGAGTTAAATGCTTAAGTGATGCTGGATTATTCCTTGATTCGTAAACATCATCCATTGAACTTTCAATTCCAATCTATTATTTATTGGATCTGATCATACATCTTAGTTCAGATTAGTTCATATACTTTTAGAGACAATAATCATCTGGAATTGAATTATTGCAGCGTTGATGTATCTGGCCGTCGCAGCTTAAGGAATTTGTTTGGAAGTGTGGTGACCTTACAGGTCTTTTCTCATTTGAATGTTTCTTGATGCTGTCTTCTGATTCTATTTACTAATAGATATTGTAAAATATGGTGAATCAGTTAACTTGATGGAAGAAAAAAAAAGTGATGAACTAGGCTCAAACAATCATTTCTCAGACCTGAACCACAAATAATAACAAATTTTAATGGTGGTTAAGAGGCTGTCTCAAATTGGTTGTATGTTGGAAGAAATCTTTTATTGCCTTAGTACAACCATAACAACATAGCATATACAAAATCCGCTACTAAAGTGTAAATCAGAAATCTGAGTTTCTTCATTACTGAATATGAGAACAATCAATAATAATATCATATGATTCTATGGGAATTTATACCGACCGATCAATTTGAGACTTTAGCTTTGCTCCTCCAATTGAAGAAAGGAACAGTAAAGATATAAATATGTAATAATGCCTTGTAATTGGATAATCACCGTATTGTGGAAATTTATTTCAATTTCATGGCAGGGTGATTTCAATAACTTCTGATTACTTGATTAGTAGCAAGGCATGCATGTACAACAACAAAAATCTAAAATTAATAATGTATCTTTGCTTGGCAGGGAGTTCAAAAGAGCCTTCCAAGGAGTTGTACCAGTCGCCTCAATCCAATTTTGGTAACTACTTTTACTGTCATTTAAGATTGTAAAATTACACAACTAGTATGACTATAATCAAATTGTAATTTTGATCTTGAGAGGAGATATATTTTGTTAAAATGGGCATAATTTGCAGATGGAATATTAGTATTGTTGTTATTATTATTATTATCTTCGATGCAGAGGCATCTCATATTTTTCTTTTTGGTATTCTATTCACAGTGCTATTTTCCTCAGCACTTAATTGCCAGTGTTAGGACACCACTGTTTCTTCTCAATGCAGCTTATGATACTTGGCAGGTAAATTCCATCCACAATTTTTCTGAAATCAGTGAATACCTGTGTCAGGTAGAGCATGTGAATGAGAGCATGCGAATGAAAGTAAAAATGGCAACTGTTTCAGATCCAAAAAAAAAAAAAGTCACTGTTCCTTTAAGTCAATAATCACCATCTTAAGTCTTGCATGTTATGAAATTTATCCCATGAGTTGTAGAGTATGGTTTGTGGATGACTTTGGATTGGCGTGGAATTTCATGTCACTGGTTGTTAGCCGTTATTGTAAAGTGTGATGAACATGCATCAGATTCCTGGCTTGGAAACTAATATAGATGATTGCTTCCACTTTTTTCAGGTTCAAGCCAGTCTTGCTCCACCATCTGCTGACTACCGATGGAACTGGTTTGAATGCAGAAAAAATTATGCACGTTGCAGTGCACCACAGTTACAGTATCTTCAAGGTAATTAATTATAAATGTCAAGAGTTGTTTTCAGTTTTTACCTGCATCTTGAGTATCATTTTCATGATTTCAATTGTTCTCAATATGGTTACTAATTATCATCAACTATGAACGAAGTAGGTTTTCGAAATCAGATGCTTAGAGCTACAAGAGGCTTCTCAAGGTCTTACAAAAACGGGCTATTCATAAATTCATGTTTCGCTCATTGCCAATCAGAAAGACAGGATACGTGGTTTGCTAGCAATTCTCCTCGCATTGGAAATAGAGTACGTCTTTTCTAACTAATATTGTAAATTCATTATGTTGGTTTCATCACTTCTAAGGAAGACTTACACTGTAATTGGTTCATTTGAGTGACGACAAGGAACTTAGGATTTAATATGTCCTAAGTGAGTGAAAATGTTAAGTTATAGCTGTTATTGCTGAAATGTTGATTGGATATCAATACAGTAGATTTTTACTTCTCCATAATATGTTATTTATGTGCGTATATATAGTCTTCAACGTGAGAGGAGTATATTAAAAATTTTATATCGATTAGTGATATGGCCAAATTAGTATGTATAAGCGGAGAACAATTTTTATCTTAAAAGTTGAGTTAAACCCATATTCTAATATAGTATCGAAGCTTATCTTAATGTGAAGAACAATTTTTACCTTAAAAGTTAATTTAAACCCATATTTTAATATAGTATCAAAGTCTATTCTAACAATTATTGATTGTTGTTGGACTTATAAGGTCATCTATTATCAAGCCGTTATTGGACCACTCACAAATATGTCCAGTCTTGTAAATTTCATGTTCGAAATGAAGGTGCCAAAAAGTACAAGTGTTATATTCCTAATAGGATGCCTTATAACATGAAAGCTTAACTATTTAAATTAGAAGTTGAGGAAATGTTTCCTTGTTCACATCAAACTCATGAAGTGGCAAAATTCATTGTTTAATGTTTCTTTTTAACTTTCGGTTTTGTTGTATTTTGCTTGTAGTTGTAGGGTTCCATGATCTCACCCTTCTAATGATTATCTAAAAATACAAGCAGGGGATCGCAGAGTCTGTTGGGAACTGGTATTTTGACCGAGTTAGAGTCCAAGCCATTGGTTGCGCTTACCCTTGTGACAAAACCTGCCATAATCTGGTTTTCAAGTGATAAATCACTCAAGTATCATTCTTTCAATAATTTTCTTCTGCTCTTACATTGCAAGTGCATTCCTGTGGGGATCTGAAAAGAGAAAGCTAGAAAAATCTAGCTCTAGTATAGAACACAACCAGTTTATTTCCATAAATCATAATATTCATTCTAGTAAAACTTTGGTGAGCTTATTCACTTTTCATTTAATTATTATTAGCAAGTGTATACGGTTCCTGTATCTGGAACTTTGAACCGTGGACTGTAATCCAAATGATTAAGTTTTGCTTTCTGCCTCTTTACTTCTCAATACACATTATTGTACTTGTAAGAATTCGATCGATTAAATATCATATCATCTTTTACTCTCGTTGAGATCAATGTTGTTGTTAAGTGGTGATACAAGCTTTGTGAAAACTTCAGTGTCACAATTACAACTAAGGTAATGTTAGTTCATATATTGGACGTGCATGTATATTAGATCTAGTGCATGGTTCAATTACAGTACAAATCATTCTTTTGAGTGTAACTTGATCAGATTAAGATCCGATAATATATGTTGCAAAATTGAGTTAATCCGACTAGTTAGATGTTAGCATAATACTATAATATTAATATTATGTATAATTAAATAGTATAATTAAAGAAGTATACAGTTAGAATTATGTGCTTATTCGAATATGAGGCTAGTGCCTATTTGAATTTAATTGTAAAAAAAAAAAAATAACATCCTAAATTTTTGTTACAATTATGAAATAAATAATACTAGTTCTTGTTTAAATTTCTATGTATTAATGTTAATATAAAGAAACAAACATCTTCCTCCTCCCCCACGCCTCCTCTCTCTCTCTCTCTCTCTATATATATATATATATATGTATATATATATTCCAGTGATATTTTCCAATAAGAAATAATGATTTTTTTTTATGTTAGCATTTCTTAAAGTGTTAAATTTAAATACTTTGATTTATTAAGACATGTTAATAAAAAATAAATAAAGAAATGATAATCTAGTTTCTAATATTTAAATCTCTTAAATATAATTGTTTAAAATAGTGTGTGTGCTCGCACGTATGAATGTAAAATCATTAAGGTAACAACAAAATATAAACATTATGTCCAACAAAGAATGAATCCAAATACATATGTATACATGCATGTTTCATAAATGCATATGTAATGTAGATTAAGTCAGATGGAAGAAAAAATAAGACAAGAAAAGGGTATGTTGAACGTGAAACTCTCTGAAATCAAATCCACATGAATTGGAATATATTTCAGCCTATAACATGAGGTGTATGACTATCATTAGGATAGTGATCATTTAAGGGTAAGAATATAGTTGGTGAGAAACTAAAATAGTTATAAACAAATGAAATGAGGGTAACTAGAAGTTAAAATTAATCAAAGATAATCATTATCATGTGTGTCTATAAATAAATTTTGATTGAAAAGTGGATACAAGAGACGAAAATACTCTTTGTGGGTGTGAAAAAGAGTTACGTGAGAGGAAAAAAAAATTGAGTTTCTCAAAATAATTTTTTTGCTAAATTGTTTCTCAGGGTTCCAAACTTCCTTTTTTTCCCCCTCTCTTCACGTCTTCTCTTATTTTAAAAACTAGTTTCTAAAGTCATTTTTTAAACTTCACAAACTAATTACCAGAATGCAAAGGGGAAAAAAATGAAAAAAGTGAGGAGAGAAAAAGAAAAAAAGGACAAGTTCTTAACCAGAATAATAAAATAAAATAAGGTACTTTATTATTAGTAGAGAAGACACCTCGTAAACACTAGCACTTTTGTAGGCATCAATGTGCAAAGTGCAAACATACCTATCTATCTATAGTTGTACTTGTACCTGCCACCTCGTTTTATAACTACACACGTCTCCTTTAATACGTGCGCCTACTAAAATCAAATAAAAGTAATTTATTCACAATAATACGACGGGAAGAAGTATTTATTTTTATACCAATAGCATACATCAATTAGAGAATATCTTAATATCTTTGTAATTGAGTGATTTTCATGTCTAAAAAAATAGTTTTTGACCATCGATTAAATGATACCTTAGTGCAAACCAAAAACTTAGTGTTATCCAAACCATTAATTGTTTAAAAAAATTAGAAATCATTTGATAACAACAATACGAGGAGTATTAGATACACTTTTTGCTATCGATAATTATAAAACTATGAGTAAGCTTTGTTAAATAAAAGTATATCTATTTTATGATTTATAATAAATTATAACTAATATATAATCTAAATTGTGATAATAAGAGTCTGTTTCATAACATTTCTAATGGGATTAATAACAATGAAATGCTAATCACGAATCTGGCTAAAAGCCTCTAATTATAAAAAAGTGTAACATTTTATTATTCTTTATAAAAACTTGTTATTTAATGATTTTTTTTTGAGTTTAATATTGACATATTATAATGTAAAATAGTTTTACACTGTAACTTACATAGTAATATGCCAACATCTTAATACTAGTAGTAATATTTAGGGATTAGTGTGCTAATATTAGTAGTAATAATTTAAGTTTGTTATATGCATGCACAGAGTTCTCCAGCAAATTAAGCCAGTTTGAAACTAAGTCAAAAACGTTGTATGGTTTAGGTTGTTATATAGTGACTTCCACGTCTGGTGTCTCAACTAACATATCCTTGGTCACATTATCAGCTGATCTTAATATATATATATATATATATATAAAGAATTAATTACATGAAATACTCTTTACCAAAAAAAAAATTACATGAAATATACACAGTTTATTCAAGGCTTTACATGGTTCAATTAGGTTTTGAGGTAATTGAGATTTTTAGCTTGAGTCGCACACCAATCTCAAATACCCTCTGGAGGAATGAATCTTTGTCATTCCAAGTAAATACCATGTCATTGTATAGAATTTTCTTTTCGTTTGTGAAGGATATGCGTTGCTTTTTGCTGAGTAACTAAAATTAATTTCCCCATTATTGAACTCATGGCCCTTTTTCCTCAGTCTTAATAAAATTATTAAAGATAAAATATGTTAATTTTTGCATGATTTATAAAATAGAAAATATAAATATTTTTATTTCATGTATTGTATTGTTTGCTTAACAAGATATAGAAAAGTGTACATTAGAATGGTACTACTTTTTCTTTTTAAATACAAATAACAAAAGCGAAGTCTCTATTTCTCCTATGATCAAAATGCAAATGGAATTGCCAATAACCTTTGAATTAACAAGTTTTTGAATTATCAATTACCAAAATGCAATGTACACAAAGTGTCTGCTTCTCTTATGATCAAAATACAAATGGTTTATTTTGTGAAAAACAAATCGTGTGGATAAGATTAATGCTATAATAAGAAGACACAAGTGCAAGGAAAATGAAGTGCACAATACTACAAACAATCACTAGAAAATTACTTTTGGAAGTGCAGAGATTGAGATCACACTTAAGAACTAATATTTGTCTTGTAAATTATAATTTATAAAAAGGTCATTTAGCTGAAATCAGTGTCCACCAGTGAAATGTTGACATCAATTTCCATAAAAATCACTCCATGTTTCCCCCACACGGAAAGCAATTCTTTCAAAAGGATAAAACTCAGGCAAAGACAAGCTAACATGGGTGCAATCAAATGTTTAATTTCCCACTTATTAGACACATAGCATAGAAGAAACAACACATATGGAATGCTTGTAATATTTACTAGCATGGTTGTAAAATAAAATGCACAAAGTGAGAGAAAGATAGTTAAACAAGTGACCTTTATTGGGTTTGATAAAATCCCAAGGTTGGAAACCAGTTTGGTATGGAAAGAAGGGCATGTTGGTCATTAAGGGGAACAATTAAATGAAATGTTAAGTAGGTTTGATCTTTAGGGCCAACACAAAGGTGCAACTATTGGGGGCTCAACACACGAGGCCCACCTCTTATTCCCATAGTGTCTTCTTGTATTTTTGAAAGAAAGGACGAGATGAAATCTACATGCTTAAGCCACACACAAAGTGCAATGTGACAAAAAAAAATGATGAAATAAATAATATAAGAAAAAGGGAGCATGATGTCCAACTAAAGCAACATTGGGGGAACAACCTTTTCTTTTACCCCTTGTTTTTAACAAACCGAATCTTAAATCACTCTCTTTCTTGAGGAATAATTCTGCTCCCTTGTGGCTTCTAACTCCATTCCTCTACTTGATACTTCATATGCAATTATGGTGGAACTAGTAGAAAAGTGGTGCATGTTGATGCCATAGAAATACACAGCAAGAAAGTTAGGCAGTGCACAGAGGCTCTCATCATAGTGGCATCTTCACTCACATAGGTGGTAAGGAGAAAGTACCAAAAGGGGAAAGTGAAAAATGAAAGAAGAAAGTGTACATCTGTGTGTTACATACATTCTCTCTAGCTAGGTCTAGCTGTAGCTACTGTTTAATCTGCATGCTAACAATTGGTTTTGTCAGAATAGCTCATGTTTCAAAAGGAAAAGTGAAATTGGAGGAAGATTCATGACACTCACCCAACAACTCAACTAACATATATATGAAATATGTGTTTGCTTGCGGGGATTCTTCAATTTTGTTTCGCCATGTCCAAGCTATTAGGAGTTGCTATCATTTGACATGGTTAACTATGTACAATATTTGAGTCTAATGTGTTATAAGTGCATATTTGAATTTAAGTCAACAACCCTTATTCTACTTAATCAGATGAAATTAAATTGGCATAGGAGGAAATGGTGGTGGCAACGCTTTGCACATGCCTAGGCACATGGTTGAATATATATGTTTAATTTAGAGAGAAAGAGAAGTGAGTAGTTGATTGCATGTTTCTTAAAGTTGGGCTCATGTCCTGGCTTTTGAGATAAGAATTGCTTAGTTCAATTCAGAAAAAAGTTGTGAAAAGAAGCCAACGTATCAAAACTTGCCCAAATGAGATGCTAGACTAGTTCTTACTTGCAAGCTTCAAATTTGTGTCCACTTGAGTTTCTTTTCCTCATCATCACTGCCTCATATGCTTTTCGGTTTAAATAATCACTTTTGCTAACAAGTTTATCACGCCTACACTAATATAATATTCCTTTCCTTATGCAAAAACTCCCAACCAATCTAAAATTCATTTCATCTAAATCAAAAAAAGTATTGCATGTCCACGATAGAGCTGGGTGTTAGTTAACCATTGAGCTGCTAATTCAATTCTTTTAATTACTTTCACATGTCATTACCAAAAAGAATGTTATTTATTAACAAATGAGAAATGTTTTCTTCTTTTATACAATGACAAATAAGAAAAGTACGTTAGGTGTTATAACTGTCAATATAATTGCCACTAAAGGTTTAATGTATTATATTTACATTATTGAATGTATTTATCAATTTTCTATATCAACAAATACTTGTTTATAATATTTAATGTATTATTATATGTACATTTACATCACCCTCCTTAGTCATGTGTTGTTGTTTCTGAATCGTCTAGATTGATTTACTATGTGTTCGAATTCTGTCATCTTTTGATTTCTCATGATGATAACATGCGGAGGTAACTTTGAATCAATTAAATCTCTTGACTTACAGTTTTAGTTGAAAATGAATAATAATCACCATTTGGTACTTCACGTTAAATTTACACGAGCTTTGGTGTATGATTAGGATCATCATTCAGCGATAAAGAATATTGACTACTCGAATAATGATTTTTCTGTTATGTATTTACGAGAATTGATAATAATAATAGTACTAAAGAGTTTATAACTCTCACACTGTCACACATCTTGCTTAATTAATAGAGCTAAACTCCTCAACGAATAATATATGAATAATTGAACTCAGTAATATTAGGGGCTTTATTTATTTAGTAGATCAATGTCTGATCTAGAATACCTATAAAAACGGATCATAATATTTAAATAGTTTTATAACAAGTGACACGTTAATTTAAGGATTAATTAGATTATAATTTTCAATTAAATGTATTTTTTTTTTAATATTATTAGTGTGAAGTATTTATCAATTTTGTTTATGCTTAATTTTTATTGAGGAACTTAACATATTACTTTTAGTTAAACATTCTCATCAAACAAACAAAATTTTATCTTTAAAGTCGGAACCTAAAACTTTGTTTAAAGAATTAAAACCCATTTTTCCTTGAACATGTTAGTAGTGAATCAAATGTATTCAACTATTTGAAAATGTTTTTGATTGAGAATGCTTTTGAGTAAACATGATAATTATCAAAAATAAAATAAAATATAAGGTTGCATCAATCATGCTTATTCCACTATATATGAGAAGGCTAACACATATGAAATACAATTATATAATTGTATTGGTTGGTGCTAGCAATAATTTCTTTAATACTCATTTATTAATATTTTTTATTATATGTTAAAATTTATTAAAAATCATAAATTTTGTATCTTATTTTATGATTCCATCTCCTAATTAGTGATAAAAATCACAAAAACTTGTGAATTTTAACAAAAAAAATAAGTAAGGAGAATGTTAGGAAAAAAAATATTAGAATAAGTATCGCTAACATTTCTCTTCCTTATTATAATCACGAGTCTCCCATTTTAATCATATTTTTTATCATAAAATTTGAATATAAAATTTAATTTAACAAATTTAAATTCGGTGTTACTTAAACATAGTAAGTCGAATGCATCTAACCATTTGGAAATGTTTTCAATCGAGAATTCTTTGAGTCGATATGAAAATAAACAAATAATACTTCCATTTTTTAAATAATCATTATTTTAATATTTTAAATTATTTTATTTATAATATAAAAAATATTTATAATTTTTTTTTTCAATTATGTTCTCCACCTTCTCCCATGATTAAACAGTAAGAACATCTTCAACATAAACTTTCTACTGTTAAGAACACTGATTAGTAAGGAATATTTTTTTATGAAGGTTACTGAGTGAGTAGATGATTTATTGTTACGTTTTTGTTGAACATTAATTTTAAGACAACAGATGAATTATTATTATTTTTTTACAGCAAAATTTATTTATTTATATTAAAAATGTAATATTATTAATATAATTTGTTGTATTTTAATTAAAAAAATTATTTAATAATTTCGTAACTTTTATCCTTAAAGGAATGGTTAACAAAACCATAAAATAGTTTCTTTAATTCGCACGCAGTTCTCTAAAATAACAACTATTTTAAGAATGGAAGCTGTACCTATTTAAACATTTTTCCTTAAAAATGCATGATTATTGATACCAAAACTCTAAAACCGTAAAACAACCCACAGAATTAAACTCACCATAATTAATTACCAATTGATTAGGTAAAACATCACTCTTGATTATGTGACTTGGGTCATGGAAAAACAGTGGCCGTTGTCTGTTTTATAA
The DNA here is from genome assembly GCF_000230855.2 of Cajanus cajan. Taxonomy (NCBI): domain Eukaryota; kingdom Viridiplantae; phylum Streptophyta; class Magnoliopsida; order Fabales; family Fabaceae; genus Cajanus; species Cajanus cajan. The sequence goes on from NC_138521.1 coordinate 68,380,063, forward strand.
AAGAAAAAAGAACTAAAAAGCATTCTCTTGATTAGTAAATATTTTTTATTGCTTAGATTTTTATATTAAAAAAAATCTCAAATTAGTAATTTGTTATTTAATATATGACTGCCTATGCCGGTCCCCTTGTATTAAATTAAAAGATGTTAGTGGGATGACTCACCTTAAGATAGCCACATAGCCATCTTTTGTCGGTTCAATTAAGCTTTGTTGATGGATACATATGCCTCACTCTGCTTCTTTCATTCAAATTTCAATCGTATCATACCATGATTTTCTTTTTTATATATAACTATTTATAGTAAAAAAATAAAATATATTTATAACTCAAAATTATAGTTTTTATAATTATAATTTTAACTTATAAGGAATTTCATTAAATATCTAATATGTTAACAAAAGTTAATCCAGTTAGTTAGTAAATTCTGATTCTAATAAATCAACAAAGTCTAACTCACTTAAATATTTGTATATAAAAAAATATAATATTTTTTATTTTTAATGAAGATTATTAGTAAGATGGAAGTGCAAGCATTGATTAATTTGTCGCACGGTTGATTTTCCTTTGTTATTATGTCTCTTAAAAAGGAAAAAGGTGAAAGGGTGTGTAGTTTTAGAAATGGGAATAATGAGAATTAAAGGTAGAAAACGTAGAAACATATAAGAAGAGAGAAGGAAGTTTGTCTAGTCTGCAAATTCCAAAGAGAAGACTGTGACTTTAAATCATGTTTCTTTGTCTCAACATTTCTTTTTTTCTCTTTATTCCATCTTTGATCTTTGATCTTTGATCTTTGATCTTTGATCTTTGATCCTCATACCCCACCCCCACACGTTCCCTCTATTCAATAATAAATCCATGGGGCTACCCCTTTCAACTAACTTATGCCTCTACTCTCTCCCATTAATTGCTACCAATATTTTTTATTTTGTTATCAATCTATCGTATAAACAATTACTATACCTTTCATTCAAATATATGCTATGCCCCCTCCATATTTATTTTCCATCTGTTGCTGTTTCCAAAGATTAAATATACATATACAAAATTACATCACTTTTAACGTTGAAATACTTTCAATAATTTTATAATTATATATTCCAAACTTAAATATGGTTTTGAGAGAGAAAGAGGGGGGACAGAGAGAGAATCAAATTCATATATCATTATTATTGACTTGTATAAGCAGTCAAAACAGAAACTAGGTGGAAGAGTTGTGATTATTATAACACCAAAAATAGCTGCATATAATAATGATCATAATTTATTGTCGTATTGAATATGAAATAAAATTAAGGGTCGATATCCGGCATTGACTAAGAAAATTCTAGTACACATGATAAATATTTAGCTTAATTCGTATTCACGATTACCTTCACCTAATTTTCACTCCTGTTATACATAGTTTCATTTTTTAGTTTGTTTTTTTGGTTCGACCAAATCTTTTCATAAAAACATATAAAAACTTAGGAAAGTATTCCTTTCTGTTCAATTAGAATTCTACATATGTACATGTATGCAATGAACAATCCAACGATTCTTTTTATTTTTAAACAATTTTCATTTACTATTTTAATGAAAAGATAATTTAAGGGATGGAAATTGTGCAGTAAAATTTTAACTGCCGAAGATTATAAGTATATATAATCATCAAAATATATTATTTTATCAAATTTATATTCTACAAAATTTTATCATGAGGACAAATTTTATTCTTAGAATAGACAAATTTTACCAATACAAGTTATTAAGTTTAAATTTTGTGTATAAAAATATAATATACTTAAGAGAGGGTAATCAATCAAATTTTTTAATAGAAATTAGTCAATAATATAATTACCCAAAAATAAAATAGACGAATTCTTACCAAATTAATAAGCACATTAGAGATGGATAACACTCTCGCCACTATACAGTTTGTTTTTGGAAGTGAATTGTTATAGCATCTCTTTCTTATTTTTCTTAACTTTAATTCGATGTTAATAAGCACATCATTTTTTTACTGTCAATTTTTTTACATATAAACTAGAAAAGAAATAGTTGATTATATCTTTGATCTACCTCACATTATGGTATATTTGAATTTTGTTACTTTTGTTTTCCTATATTAGTCGTCATACTTTAGTCTTGCATATTAGTAAAAATCTAAATGAGTAGTAGGTGATATATGTAAGTTTTATTATAAACCACTTTAAAGACAATGGGAGGGGGAACAACTCAATGTATGAAATTTAATCTAAAACAGGTCCTATGATAGTTGATTTAGAGGTTTGTGCCCGCGTATTTATTGAATGGGTAATGAAAAGACAAAAGAAAAAGGGAAAAAGAGCTAACCCAAACTTTTTTCGTCTAAACGTATATTTTTGTGTCATCATTCGAAATGGATATTAGTCCCTTGCCAATCAAATCTATACAGAAAAATGTCATTAAACAGCTATACTACTAAGGAGAAAAAAAATTGTCATTTTGGTTAACACATGAAAAAGGGTGGTGTCTAAAGTAAATCATCGTCTAAGTGATTTAATCATCAAAATAAAATATGATCGAAAATTAACGAGTAAAAACAAAAGAGTAATTGTTGAAAGCAGTGAGTGTAGAAGGACAAGTTATGATAAGTGGTGATTAATTGTGAGTCTCAAAGTGTTGTACTGGCAGATGAACAAGAATAACAAGTCTTGTACTGGTGTCCAATGCTTAAAATCAACGAGTGTTTAGCTAGAATAAATGCGTCCCAGTTTACTACATAAAGCTGAACATCATAGTTACTCCAGCTTGCCAAACTGGGGTTGCTGATGCTGTGGATCATGCTCCTCAATTTAATTCTTTTCCACTTACAATCCCTTGGGTAGTTGCTACTGCTAGACATGATAATAACCTTGGTCGTGCATCTAGACACTGCATTTTCTCAGATTCGGTATGCTCAACGGAAGACCGAATTCAATGACCCTTGTACATTGTCTCCATCATTCTCTTCCAACACTTATTCACTGCCAGGACTTTGCTTCAACTTTAGTTATATTTGGCTCAACCTATTCACCCATCCCACTTTTCCCATTAACAAATAAGCCATAAGGGGCCATCCAACCTCTTGTAATTAGATACTTCAACTCTATCTATTCAAATGTCCTTTTGTAACAATTTGGTTCACACTATTATTATTATTATTATTATTGTTAAGCCTTGAAAGTGCACCGGATAATGGTACACTATAGATTAAAAAAAATTTCACTCAACCCCTTTTGATTTGTTAAGATGATGTGTAAAAGAAAATTGGATAAAGCTCCCACTCAACAAAGAAAACAATGTTCTGTAGTGCAATATTTTAGAGAATCCTCAAATAAACATGAAAACTCACTAAATTCTTCCATGGATTATTATAGTACTTTTATATATATATACTAGTATATTAGTATTGAAAAGACAAGATACATTTATCCAGAGAGTACTTTTCCGTTGTTTCTTATTTTATTAATTATAGTACATGGTGTGCATGACCATGGCCATTGATATTGAGCCAAACCCTTTACCCTTTTTCCACTTTAATAATTCAAAACCTGATGTCCTCCCATAATCATGTGGAGACATAGGCAGAGTCGATTAAAATAAAATAATAACCTTCCAAAATTAAAATAAGGAGGAGGAGATGATTAAAATAAACAAGTTTTGTAGGTTCCAACCAACCAAAACTTGAAAAAAAGTAATTAATTGAAGACCGTGTAACTTAGGCCTTGTGGACATGTCGCCCACCCTCATGGCAAATCAAAACCAACGAGAGTCTGCTGAATGTCTGACTTGGCTTTTGCTTTTGCTTATCACACTCTCTCTCTCTTTTGTTTATTAAAGTAGCTTCTGTTGTGTATATATATAAGGACCCTAAGGTGGCGGCTTTTCTTTTCAGCCTTGATCAGTTTCATTCATTGGAAGATATGGGAACATTGAAACAAATTGGTGCTCCTCAAACACAATCATCATCATCCTCATCTTCTTCCATTGATAGCAACAACCACCCTTCTAGGACTCCACCACCACCCTCTTCACCTTCATCAAGCGTATGCAGAAACAGAACTGATTTGAGCACTGATCTCAGACTTGGCCTTAGCATCTCTCCTTCTTCTCAATCTGAATCACCCTTCAATTCAACACCGAGGTACGTACATACCTTTTTCTACTCCAATCATCTCAATTGCCCTTTTTTAAGCTTTGATGTTTTAATCTTGATCCTGTTGTTTGTGTTGAATATGTTCATGCATGTATGATCAATTGCATTAACATGGTAATATATGATGTACCCTTCAGGGAAGAAAGTTTTGATTGGCCACCAATTAAGTCCATATTGAGGAGCACCCTTGTGGGGAAACAAAGCCATCTGAGCCAAAGACCCTCTTTATTTGTCAAAGTCTACATGGAAGGCATCCCCATAGGAAGAAAATTGAATCTGTTGGCACATTATAGCTATGATGGACTTGTGAAAACTCTTGGCCACATGTTTAGGACCATAATTCTCTGTAAGTATTTGAAACCCTCATAAAATAATTTCCTTTTGCACCCTCTTTTAGACCATCATATTAATTTAGAGATCAAATTTGTTTTTCAGGTCCTAACTCTCAACCTCTTAATTCTGGGAGTTTTCACGTGCTAACTTATGAGGATCAAGAAGGGGACTGGATGATGGTTGGAGATGTGCCGTGGGAGTAAGTGATACAATATATATCTTAAAATTAAACTCTTAAACCTTAGGACAAAACTTAGGTAATATATCATATGTACCATTAGTGTTGGTTTCCACCGAGAATTAGAGTTTTACTTCTGATTGGAGAAGTGCACCAACAGTATCTATGGTACTGTATCTAAGTTTTGTTTTAAATCTTATCAGCTCCGTTTTCAGTATTTTTCTAACCCTTTTGTGTATAATTAATGCAGGATGTTCTTGAACAGTGTGAAGAGGCTGAAGATCACGAGAGCTGACAGATGCTAGTTAATTTAATAATGTATACAATCTTTCACAACACAAGCTCCTCCTCAATTTTCATTGTTCATAAATTTTTGTTCTAGATCTAGTTATTAATTAGAGGGTGGGTGAAACCGTGGAGAAATTCCACCAAAGAGAATGGATCCCGTGA